>NW_028301602.1:48500000-49750000 GCF_987345545.1 Pholcus phalangioides | reverse complement strand
CTTAAGAACATCACGGGTCCCCGAGCCATTTTTTGGAGGCCCTACCTACTACTGCTACACCCCAAATGCAACCCCCCAACGAATCGGTACATGCGGGAATGTGCATGAACTCACTTTTTTTTTTTATAATTTTCCAAATAAATATTGTTCGTAATATTTTCATAACATCAATTTTTTTTCCCGGTATGTGAAATTTAGTGAATACATATTTATAAAGTATTTTACGACTACTAACAGTTTTATTGTAAGGCTATTTCTAGAGATGTGTGAAAATGTTAATTTTGTTTTTAGAAATAGTGTCGAAATTCTTTTATTACTGCTATTTTCGTTATTGAGCAGCTACAACAAACTGAAAACTAAAAAAATGCCTGAATAAAAAATATGTAGAAGTTATTTGCATATGCTGTATACATATATATGAGGGGATATTTTTTGGTAAAAATGAAATACATATGCACCAATAGAAAACATGTATTTTAAAAACACATTCGCTTTTTTTGCATGGTGTATTTTTTAATGCATATTTTCTCTTTTTTAATGCATATTTTCCCTTTTTTTATACATATTTCGGAATTTTTGACTTTTTCAAGATTTCTAATGCATATTCTGGGGTGTTTAATGCACATTTTGTATTTTAAGTGCACATTTTGTATTTTAAGTGCACATTTTGTATTTTAAGTGCACATTTTTGCATTTATAAGTGCTTATTTTTGCATTTATAAGTGCATATTTTTGCATTTATAAGTGCATATTTTTGCATTTTTAAGTGCATATTTTCGCATTTTTAAGAGCATATTTGCATATTTTTAGAGCATATTTTGCCACTTTTTTAGTGCATATAATCCGGGCTCTATTCATTACATAGTTTTTTTATTATTTCAGACAGAACTTCTGACTCTCAACATAGAGGCAATGGATGCTCAGCGTTAATGACTACTATTGCTAGTGAACTGTGTGGTTTTTTTTTTTTGAGCGGTAAACACTGACTGCGTGTGTGTTTTTCCAACCTATATGTGTGAATGCAGTCAAAAATAGGGAGGGAAAGCGTTATTGACCAGAAGGGCATGCACAAATGTTGCGTTTGTCATACAAGTTTTATGTTTGTGAATTTTTGTTTGTGATGTTTTCAGTTTTTGAATATAGTATTGCTTATAAAATGTCTTGTATTTCGAATGTTTTATGCTGCAATGTATTGTCCTGGCAGTTAAATTCTTGCCATACCTCAAATTTTGCAAGAAAAGAAAATAATACATGCACAATGAAACTAAGTGTAACTGAGAGTTGACTCATTACTTAATCAAGGTGTGAGGAATTCATTCATTTTGGTTTTAAAAAGATATCGGAAATAGTTTTTATTAAAATATTTTTAGTGATCTTGATCCTTCCCTATGTTTATTTTAACTTTCCAATCTGTTATTATTTCCTGATCTCTGTTAGCCGATGCATACATTTCATGAATTTTTAAATGGTTGAATTTAACTGTAAACAGGGCCATATTATCCTCCAGTCTCCTGTGGGAGATTAAAAAGTGACCTATCTAAATGAAATACAGCAATACAAATTCAATCAATAAAAAGGAAAAAAAAATCACAATTTTAATTTTTCTTATATACTTCAATAAAATCTTTAAACATGTTACATAACTGTGATGAAAGATTGTTTATAGAAGTGGGTACTTCTTTGAAGTTTATTGCAGTTTCCTCCTGTGTCTGTATGAGCTCTTCTATCGCATCCTCTTTTTTTTTTCATTGTGGAGTCCTGTTCAATGAAGCTGAGGCTGTTTCCTCTTGATGGGAAGGAACAGTAAGGGATACATCAACAGGACCTGAAATGTGTATTCAAGTGAAGGAGATTTAACAAATAATACCTCATAATCATATCCATTATGCATCAAACTTTCAGACAGTTATTATACAATAATGATACAACCCAATGCCATCATGTCACAACTGTATGTGTTATAAGTTTCTGAAAATGCAGGGCAGTCTCAAACCTGGTGGGGGGCCTATGCATTAAGACGGCACTAACTGGAAGACCACAAAACTCAATTGGAAATGCGTGAAACATTTCTGTATGCCAGAGGTAAATAGGCACCGTGTCCCAAAAGTTAAATTTAATGAGATCACAATGTGAAGTAGCTCTTCACTTGTGAGAAAATGTGACAATTGGATGAAGTGAATTTCACTTTTTTTTCACAGCACTCTTGTAGTGAGTCCATGTCTACACAAAAAGAAATGTTGTGGTTTAAATAATCATCCTATGCATAACTAACACATTAATTCAACCTTCAAAAAGGACTGTTTGGACCGCTGTTAATTTTTGTAACATTCTACCATTGTTTAAATAAACCACATAAATAACAATTACATTAGATTTTTTTCCTTTGAGAGATGTTGATTAAAAAAAAAAAATTAGTTTAAGTGATTAAATGCAATATTTCCTTATTTTGTTTCTGTAATTTTTCTAACATCAGCAGGAAACAAAACTTTTGGTTTTATAAACGAAACATATTTCATAAATTAACTATATTTCATAAATTACAAGGTAAAATTCAACAAACTTGGAAGTACTCACCTTTTTCCAATCCTTCCCATCTTTGCTGGGACCATACGGAATGGCATTTAATTTTGTCGCCAGCCGTGACCATGTTGTATTTTTGTCGTGACTTGTGAGGTCAGAGGACAGCTTCCCCTCAATTATAAAGCATGGCGTTTCTCCAAAAAAATTATCACCTCATACTGAGCGGCGATGGTCTTAGAGCATCGCTTGGGCTGAGCACCATTCATTGCGATAGGGAAAAAAAAAGCACACGGAAGGGACAGAAAGTAAATAAACAGAATGTTTCTGTTGCCACCGGCAGGAAGAACAATTAAAATAAAAAACATAGTAGTTGTTGTATTTCTTTAACATAGCGCTGATTGGTCAGAAGATGAATTACTCTCGAAGAAGAATTTTCGCGTACTTATCGTATCACGTGGTCTGAACGACAATCTTCAACGAGTGGAAAATGGTCGCTGAGAATTTTGTCCTTCAGCTTGTCTTTCAGAATTGTCCTTCAGCGAGGGACAGGTTGTTATGAACGACGAGTAGATGGTCGAGCCCCTGGATCGTCGTTTTCCTCCTCAGTCCATTCTTGCCTTCTCCCTGTCGTCCTGTCATCTGATTCTCTCACTCCTTCTCCTGGGTGCAGGTGGGCTCGTCGCTCGATCTGCCGCTCCCGTCCGCTTATTATGGAGGTACTCCATGTTCTCTTCCAAAAAGCCGACCAGTTCCTTGATTTTCCTGAGTGCTTTATCATCCTTGGCCATTCTTTTAAACCACTCGTTCTCCAATTGCGGCCGTGGGTTAACTAAGTGGAAACGACTGGTGTGGACACATTCCGTGGCAAAGTGAATTGGACTTCCCACTCCTCCGCATGTACATTGCTCGTTGTCGGAAATTTTGAAACGCTTGAAGTTGGTGGGAAACGAAAACCCGAGAAGAAGATTGTCTTTTCCCTACTCCAGTAACGTTCTTTCCACTGGACTTTTGGGATGACTCTATGAATAAGCCGTCCGTTTGTTTTTGGATCATTCCATGGCTTCTGCCATTCCACTATTGTCTGCCCTTTAATTATTCTTTTGACCGTTGCCGCAGCGATCTTCTTCTCCTGGGACGTTGTCTCCAGTTTCGTCGCTTCCCGCGCCAACTGATCTGCCTCCTCGTTTCCACGTTCGCCCACATGGCCTCTCACCCACATCAGTGCTACATTCCTCCTCTCTTTCAGTATTCTTCTTATGGCTCTAGCATCTTCGTGTCTTGTTAAAGGGTCCTTGATAGCTTCCTAGCTTGATTTACTGTCTGAATATATGGTCATCTTCTCCACATTATCCTCCCGTTGTTCCATTGCTTTTCGGATCGCCCACAGCTCTGCTTGAAATACCGTGCATTTCTCTCTCCAGGACTTGACTCTTTCACCCCCTTGATACTCCACGTACGCTGCTCGTGTTCCACTATCCGTCTTGGACCCATCCGCAAATATTGTCTTTCCCTCGTATGAGATGGCTTCTTCTCGCTCCGTCGTTACGACCTGTTGCTACTGGATTTCGTTAGCTGGGTGGTCGCCCCATCCTATAGCTCTTCCCTCCACCTTCTCTGGTACTATCAGCCTTTCTGCAACTGTCACCCTTCTGTTGAGTCTGGATATTCTCGTTGATTTGCATATGGAGTCGGTATATAAACTCAGGGGGGATTACTGCTGCTATGCTCTGCATTACCGCCGTTGATATTTTGTGATACGCCCTTGTCATAAAGATCAGGAACCCTCTTTGGATGGTATCGAGCTGTCTTTTCATTTTCTCTGTCGGGCTAGCGTACCACGCGGCTGCTCCATACGTTACTGTCTTGGTTGCCACCTGGTCATAGAGCTTGTCCACGACATGCAACCCACCACAATTTTTTTTCCACAGAAATAGAAACCAATGATTTTGAATTAAAACCATTAAATTCTTTAAAAAAGGGCTATGGCTGGAGAAGGAGAGGGGTCATTTTCAAAAAACGACTTTCGCATTTATACGACGTCTTGACCAGTACGATCGTACAGACCTCGTTTATTGATACTAAGCCCCCCCCCCAACATTTTGAATAACTTTACGCCTATGGGGACACTAGACCCGCCTATCCTTCCCCCCTCGGGACGCCGGAACATATCTGCTCGTGTTGCTAAAGCAATACCAATCATTTGAATGGTATACCAATCACCATAGCTCAAATATTGTAAAATGCAAAATGTTTACTTTCTCGTCTGAAAAAAACCTTGCTTTAAAATTTTACAAAAGCACATGATGCAGGGAAAAAAACCAAATAAGAAATAATGATTAAATAATGACCGTGAATTTGCCTGCAAAATATTTCGTTTATTAATTCGAAAATAATTCGGTGCTATAATGAAAAAGCATGAAACATATTTCTGTTGAAGAAAAGAAACATGGTTAATAAAATCTAATTAGCTATAAAGTATTTTATAGTAATTTTTTCCTTGAATATTTTTTTATTTCCCGGTTATACATGTTAAACGCGTACAAAAATTTACTCCAATTTCGCAATGCAAGCTAGGGCTTCTTTTATATCTTTCGTGCTTTCATAATTAAGCAGAATGTGTGAAATACGTCCGTCCAGTTTAGCGTACCTTGCGCATCTTTTTTTTTTGCCCTTTAAGCCGAGTTTTCCTAGAAGCAGGTTTCTACAGTGCGTGCAGCGTGAAAACTCTGGTCAAAAAAATCAAAATTTCAGCATTTTCACGCTGCACACGGCGCAGGAATTCTACTCCTAGGAAAACCCGGCTTTAAATCCACCTCTGCTCGACTCATGTAGAAGTCACTGTTGTTAGAGGTTCTTTCTATGGGAAGGAGATTAGAGGGGTGGGAAGTGACAAAGTACATTTCGGAGCAGCAAAATTGAGGATTCGGAGCAGTTTTGGAGCAGCAAATTGAGGATTCGGAGCAGTTTTGGAGCAGCAAATTGAGGATTCGGAGCAGTTTTGGAGCAACAAAATATAGGATTCGGAACAGATATTTATAAATTGGAGCACCGAAATTAACAACAGTATTTTCTTTAACCCTCACCCCTTTTCAAAATAAAACAACTGCACTGTCTTTTGTTATCAAACATCTTTTCATCAGCTTGCTTTTTGTTTTTGGTGTTTCAGGCTTTTGACACCTTGTTTGAAAGAGCGGCTGTCATAAAATTTTTCGCACCAGTCTATTTAAGATGATTTTTTCTTACTGAGGGCACTATTTGCTGTCTGGAACAGCAGTCCTTCAAATGGGCTAAACATTTTCTAGTCTTTATAGATTTTATAAATTTTCTATATTAAGTTTTCAATTTGTTTATACTCAGAAAGAAATTGTTGCAAAATGGGAGAGAATTTCGGAAGAATCAACACGACTGGGCGATTCAGTATACTCAATATTTGGCGAGATTGGCGATCTGACACTCGTTATTTGGCGATTTAACACTCATTATTTGGCAACATTAGCGATTTAACGCTCGTTATTCGGCAAGTTTCTAAATTAGCAATCGTAATTCGGCGGACATGCTCTTTTCACTCCCAGAATATTTTTTTCACGAAACATCGGAATTTGACCCAATGACGATCGACTACATTAATTTCTGCTGCTTCCAGTAGCGACTTTTTTTTGTAAACGGAAACTGACTCGCATTTGCGCTTTAAAGCTGAGAGACCATTGCAAACCATCCTCAGTGCACGATCACGGATATTATTGGGGTTTCACGATGGAAAGCCCGATAGTTTAAATACGGCGATAGTTGAAGTACAGTGGAATAAAACAATCTCTTTTCGTAAAGAATCATTTCGCGGCAAGCAGGAACAAATTTTTTTTTATGTCCTTTCCGAAATTCCGGGCATAATGAAGCAAAATGCGCTATTTGGTGCAGAAAAATACGAAAATACCCTATTGGAGCAGGATGGCGCAAGATGGTAATTTTGGCGCAGTGCGGCGCAGAGTTCCCACCCCTGAGATTCTCGAAAGTATTAAATCATATAACAATTAACTGATGCAAGCCATTTTATAAGGAATTTGGGCTGATGGGGCACTAGGAAAAAAGGGCACTCGAAGCAAAATAAGTTCCAGTGTGTTCATGCAAATGCAGTCGAAAATTTCAAATTTTAATGAAAAATATTACTGAAATATTAATTAATAAGTTATTAATTACTAAAATATTGACTAATAAGTTATTAATTTCTAAAATATTGACTAATAAGTTATTAATTATTAAACTCTAATTATTAAATTAATTAACTAAATTTTGCTAATGATTAAATTTCTTAAATTAATACTCTATTAATATTAATTAATCGAAATTATTACATTTATTTCATACTGATGTCCAAAGGAACAAAAAAACTATTTTCATGATTCATCATCGGTAGCAAGTAGAAAAGAACAAAAACTAGGTTCAGTCACCACGGCTATATACACTCCATGCCACAAGGAGTGTGGCCAGTTGAGTTATTGACTCGAATATTAATGATATGATATACTAGAGAAGAAAACGGAGCAAACATTGCATAACATGTGCAAAACAGGGAGAGCGGAGATGTAAAACTTGAAAAAAATCATAGCAAGAAATCTAGCGGAAGTTTACAGGGCGTGCTGCAATCAAAAATTATGCACAATGGGGATAATCACACATTGTGCTGGCATTGATTCAAAACAATATCGAAAAAACATATGCGAGGTAGAAAATTATTGCATGTACAAAATGAAGCAAGGTGAAATTGTATATGCAGAACAGGAGAATATATAACCATTTGCAAAAATATATACATGAAGGTACGCAAAAAATACATTAAACAGGTAAAAAACAATAGGGTGCGTGGCCTGATCAGAGAGAAACCGTAAAAGAGTAAACTATCTGAATAAGCATCAAAAGCGAGCTTAATAAGAAATCCCAATACTTTTGCCGAATGTTTTTGGAATTGTTTCATCCATTCTTTCTCCAGTTCATGATGTTCTGTGACTTTCTTGTGGATCTCTGACTGAAGATGTTCAACTACCAGTTTCAATTTTTCTTTAGAATCCGCTCGAATTCCTTCAGCTATGGGTACCATACCATTCCGAGAGTGTTTTTTGGATATATACTCGTATTCGCGGCATATGTTACACACAACATAAATACGAATTCGTTTATTTCCCGTTTTTTTCAATGTATTGTGTCTTAGTAGCCATTTCAGATCTAGTTTCATTCCTCGGCAGCACTCATATCCATCTGATTTTTGCAGCTCCTGCGTTACAGTTTGAAGACAACTAGAAAAAACAGGGACAATTGAAACAACCGTGTTGGTTGATTGGTTCTGTAGATTTGTTCTGATGACGTAGATTTATTTTCTAGCTGCCGCGGAGCCCCTTGGGAGTTCACCGTAGAGCACCGGTTGAGAACCACTGCTCTAAACAATCTAAGTTTTTCGTTTACTTCTTTCTTTGTGGATATTATTAGATATACAGAGAAAAATCCTTTTTGATAACATTTTGCCGAACGTGACAGTTGTAATTGTTAAAAAGAAGTGATTATTATACTATTTTAATTTATTCTCTCTCAACCTGTGTCACAATTAAGGGGGAACAATCGGGTCTAGCGTTCCGGTCACTAGAGTTGAGAGGGCACGAAATTCATCCTTTAACTACTCTTCTTCGCAATACACGAGGGAAGTGCGTGTTTTCCCCAGCTTACAAAGTATTTAGTTGCGGCCCGCTCTCAACCACTGTTCTCTATTTATGCACATCCCTGTTCTATGTATATGTTACGATAAATATGATAAATCCGATAAATATGCATAATCACAAACCATTTTGGTAAGTTTGATCAATTTTGTTCATGTATTGCAAGTTTATAACATTTACATATGCCCCCGGAATGTTATAAATATATAGACCAGCGTATATACTCCATACGATGGATGGTATTGCGCCTTGTCGGGGACAGAACACAAGGGAATTACCAAGAGAGCATTAGAAACTACGAATACAGTATATCAGGGAGTTCAAAGTATGGGTTGCGATCCTCTGGGGTGGGGGTCGTAAGATAATTTCCAGAATAAAAACACGTTTGGCAAAATATTTATTTTGATCAGGGAAACTAGTGGCTGAGGTCATTTGAGGGCCTACCAACAATAGATATTGTTAGGAGGCTGCTGCCCCTCCCAATAATTTAGGAAAAAAACAATGCAACGTATCCCCCCCCCTTTTGCGTACGCGATTGAGTCTCGTATATACGGGACGACCAACAACAACTTTCAACCCCCCACCCTCCCAATCTTTTCTTCACATCAGTGCCTCTGCCCATGACGAGTGGTAAAAGTGGCCACACACACATACAGCTCTGAAGAATTAAATCTTTCAAGTAAAATATGGGGGAGGAGAAACGTGACTATTTTTCAAAATGCAACACAGCCCCATCTTAACCTATGGGTCCATGTGTGCATGACCCGGGATTTCATATCCGTTAGTAGTGGGATCCGTACACAATGAGATCTGGGGGTACTATGATTTTTAAATGTGAGTATGTAAATATAAGTGAGCTGTAATTCCCAACTAAGTATCGGACGGCAAAACATCACTCTGCCTGATGTTGAGACGGTCATGCATAATCCCCCCCCCCACAAAAAAAATGAAGCTTACTGAACTCTAACCCAGGGTAGGCGTGGACTCAGGGTGATGCGTCGGGAAGATCGGTTTAGCTTGTAAGTTCGCTGCATCGCCCAGTTTTGCACAGACCTATTTTTCCGATACAATTCGGTTCTTTGGGAAGGGATGGTTATGTTCTGGTGCAAAAACAAAAAAAAATTATGTTATCGCTATAGTTTGATTTTTTTTTTTGCCATTCACTTTATAGCGATTACAGTTAAGCCCAGCAGCTGTCTCTTGCAGTCCAGTCTAAGGATGCTACATGCTACTTCGTCCATGTCCACACTACCCCGAGTGGTAGTACAGATGGAGAACTTTGATGCTCCGACATCGTAAAGTATGTGCACGGACCGTCGCTTCAGCAGATACAGAGGACATTAATCGTTCAATTGGCCAAGCAGATTCGCCCGTCTAAGGATGACATGAAATAACGAACTAATAACTCCGTACTGAGTGTTCAGGTTAAAGGGAATTCGATGAAAGGGGTTCATCGAAATCCGGTTGCCAAGAATGAAGTGACCTTAATATGGGAGATAGTGAGTAAATTTTCTCTTTCAAATTTTGTTGAGTGGTTGGGCAAAACCAAACTGCAGCGATATTTAGTTTTTTGTGTTTTGCACCCAAATAATTTTTAATTTTTCGGTAAGTAAAGTAAGGTATTTCAGCATCGTTTTTTCTTTTTGGTATTTTGTTTTTGGCTATATGAATTAAGAATTAAAGAACCTAATGTGCATTTAGACCTCTGTGTGTTGACATATTATTTTTTTCTTTGTGACTTAATTGTTTGGGTTAAAATGCTGTAGTACATATTTATTCAGGAGAATTACTCACCGACACACAAAGGGTTGTTGCGGACACGGTAACAACTCAAAAATGGTACCCCACTAATATGATCACCAGGCCAAAAGTTTTTTTTTTCTTGGGGTACTGTCAACTTAAATAGTACTCAACAAATTTAGCACCACAACATAATTGGTGCCGTGAAAAACAACCATCATCACACTGGTGCCATGAAGAAAAACGTAAAAATGTCAATTGTCACATTGGTGCCGTGAGCAACTGTTTCAAATAAAGTTGACCTTTCAGTGATAATTGGGATAGGGGCCATTTAAGTATTACGTAAGCAGATTTTCAGTCATTTTTGACCCCCTCCCTCCCCTTGTCAGCAAAACATTGACCCCCCCCCCCCTTCCCCCTGTCAGCAAAATTTCGTCAGCAGCTTAGAATATTTCATATCTTCAAAAAGGGGTGGTTGATGACATAAGCAACCTTCAACAATTGTGGAAGTACAATTTTGAGTTGTTACCGCACCCACAACAACCCTTTGTGTGTCGGTGAGTAATTCTCCTGAATAAATATGTACTAGAGCCCAAACAATTAAGTCACAAAAAACTAAAAGAATATGTCAACACACAGAGGTTTAAGTTACTTAAGGTTATTTAATTCTAAGAAATTCCTTTTTTTTTTAATTGTTTCGCAAGATTAGACACACACACAAAAAAAAACAATATTTTCAACCTCAAAAATGTTTCAACTAAATGCAAAATCTAAACATAAACAAACAGAATTTCAGTCCATATTCATATAACCAAAGACAAAACACCAAAAAAAAAAAAACAACAACGATGCTGAAATGCCTCCTTTTTGTTTATCTTACTTTACTTATCGAAAAATTAAAAGTTATTTGGGTGCAAAAACAAAAAAAAAACAAAATATCGCTGCAGTTTGGTTTGCCCAACCACTCAACGAAATTTGAAAAAGGAAATTTTACTCACAATCAGGTCACTTCATTCTTGACAACCGGATTTCGACGAACAGTTCCCTTTAACTTGAACACTCAGCACGGACAGTTCATTTTCTCATAAGTCATCCTTTGACGGGCGAATCTGCTTGGTCACCAGACACTTGAAAGACTAATGTCCTCTGTACTTGCTGGGACGACGGTCCGTGCACATACTTTGCAGTCGGAGCACCACCAAAAATTCTCCAGTTGTACTACCACTCGGGGCAGCAAGGACGAAGTACCATCCTTGGACTGGACTGCTGCTGCTCGGATTCATCTTTCTGGCATGACGGTAAACCTTCCTTCCTGGGGCTCGACCATCTACTTGTCGTTCATAACAACCTGTCCCTCGCTGAAGGACAATTCTGAAAGACAAGCTGAAGGACAAAAGTCTCAGCGATAATTCTGAGCGACCATTTTCCACTCGTTGAAGATTGTCGTTCAGACCACGTGATACGATAAGTACGCGAAAATGCTTCTTCGAGAGTAATTCATCTTCTGACCAATCAGCGCTATGTTAAAGAAATACGACAACTACTATGTTTTTTATTTTAATTGTTCTTCCTGCCGGTGGCAACAGAAACATTCTGTTTATTTACTTTCTGTCCCTTCCGTGTGTTTTTTTTCCCTATCGCAATGAATGGTGCTCAACCCAAGCGATGCTCCAAGACCATCGCCGCTCAGTATGAGGTGATAATTTTTTTGGAGAAACGCCATGTTTTAATTCAGGGGAAGCTGTCCTCTGACCTCACAAGTCACGACAAAAATACAACATGGTCACTGCTGGCGACAATATTAAATGCCATTCCGTATGGTCCCAACAAAGATGGGAAGGATTGGAAAAAAGTGAGTACTTCAAAGTTTGTTGAATTTTACCTTGTAATTTATGAAATATAGTTAATTTATTAAATATGTTTCATTTATAAAACCAAAAGTTTTGTTTCCTGCTGATGTTAGAAAAATTACAGAAACGAAATAAGGAAATATTGCATTTAATCGCTTAAACTAAATTTTTTTTTTTATCAACATCTCTCAAAGGAAAAAAAATCTAATGTAATTGTTTTTTATGTGGTTTATATAAACAATGGTAGAATGTTACAAAAATTAACAGCGGTCCAAACAGGCCTTTTTGAATCTGGTTTTTGAAGGTTGAATTAATGTGGCAGTTATGCATAGGATGATTATTTAAACCACAACATTTCTTTTTGTGTAGACATGGACTCACTACAAGAGTACTGTGAAAAAAAATGTGAAATTCACTTCATCCAATGTCACATTTTCTCACAAGCGAAGAGCTTCTTTACATTGTGATCTCATTAAATTTAACTTTTGGGATACTGTGCCTATTACCTCTGGCATACAGAAATGTTTCACACATTTCCAATTGAGTTTTGTGGTCTTCCAGTTAGTGCCGTCTTAATGCATAGCCCCCCCCCCCCACCAGGTTTGAGACTGCTCTGCATTTGCAGAAACTTATAACACATACAGTTGTGACATGATGGCATTGGGTTGTATCATTATTGTATATAACTGTCTGAAAGTTTGATGCATAATGGATATGATTATAAGGTATTATTTGTTAAATCTCCTTCACTTGAATACACATTTCAGGTCCTGTTGATGTATCCCTTACTGTTCCTTCCCATCAAGAGGAAACAGCCTCAGCTTCATTGAACAGGACGCCACAACGAAGAAAAAAAAAAAGGATGCTATAGAAGAGCTCATACAGGCACAGGAGGAAACTGCAATAACCTTCAAAGAAGTACCCACTTCTTTAAACATTCTTTCATCACAGTTATGTAACATGTTTAAAGATTTTATTGAAGTATATAAGAAAAATTAAAATTGTGATTTTTTTTTTTTCCTTTTTATTGATTGAATTTGTATTGCTGTATTTCATTTAGATAGGTCACTTTTTAATCTCCCACAGGAGACTGGAGGATAATATGGCCCTGTTTACAGTTAAATTCAACCATTTAAAAATTCATGAAATGTATGCATCGGCTAACAGAGATCAGGAAATAGCAGATTGTTCATTTTAACTTTCCAAACATATGGAAGGATCAAGATCACTAAAAATATTTTAATAAAAACTATTTCCAAATCTTTTTAAAACCAAAATCAATGAATTCCTCACACCTTGATTAAGTAATGAGTCAACTCTGTTACATTTAGTTTCATTGTGCATTTATTATTTTCTTTTCTTGCAAAATTTGAGGTATGGCAAAAATTTAACTGCCAGCACAATACATTGCAGCATAAAACATTCGAAACACAAGACATTTTATAAGCAATACTACATTCAAAAACTGAAAACATCACAATCAAAAATTCACAAAGATAAAACTTGGAAGACAAACGCAACATTTGTGCATGCCCTTCTGGTCAATAATGCTTTCCCTCCTTATTTTTGACTGCATTCACACATATAGGTTGGAAAAACACACCCGCAGTCAGTGTTTACCGCTCCAAAAAAAAAACCACACAGTTCACTAGCAATAGTCATCATTACCGCTGAGCATCCATTGCCTCGATGTTAAGAGTCAGAAGTTCTGTCTGAAATAATAAAAAAAACTATGTAATGATAGTTAAAAAGACTGCATAGAAGCATGTGAATTATTAAAACCTGACATTGTGTCAGACAGAAATCATTACAAATATCCTGAAATTTAATAATGGGAAAAAAAATTTACATAAAGGGTGAGAACAGTGTTCAGACAACATACGTGTATAGTACTACAAGAATAAATTCTGTTTGATAGTTTGTATAAAGATATCACACCTTTTCTTATTTTATGTCATTGCATAGTGACAGTTTTCATGGAACGTATCATAAATGACTACTAAACCAGACATGCACCTCAGCCATATTGCTCTGTGGAACTTCTAGCAAATCGATACATGTTTGAATGTGTGTGTCCGTGTTGTGAACCTAATGTGAAGCTTGTTTCTGTCTAATGTTTGGTATAGTGATGCCATGTGGCACCCATAGGCATAAACTCATTGAAAATTTGGAGGGAGGGGTTCAGGCTCAAATAATGGTGTCGTATAAATGCAAAAACCATATAACTGGCGCTTTTAAAAAATTAATTCCCCCCCCCTTTCCACAGACGTTTCCCAAAATTCAAAATCATAAAGGATGATTATTGGCAAGAAGTTGAAATACTATATTTCTCACCAATTGTGCGTTGACGTAGGAAGGCTCTGGATACTTCTTGTCAAACTTTGATGGTGCCACAACAGGTACTCCCAAAAACTCTCTTGCAGGTCGACATATTGGGACATCTCACATACTTATGTAGCATCAACGTATTGATGGCCTCAGTAACTGTATGGATAGAGTTACTCACAGACTGTTCGTACATCCCCAAACTGACGTCTTGACTCAGGCTTCTTTGGTAGGCACCAGTGACATGCACATAGAACCTGCGCAAAAGTCAAACATGAGGTAGTTGTTCAAGATATATTGTAAAACTATTATATTTGAATAAACTAATGTTATGGTAAAGTGCTACGAGAAACTTCTGTTAGAAACAAATGCTAACGAGCTCTCGGAAAATGTAATCATCACCACCCCCCCCAAAACATGAAAAACAATGACATATAGTGTAACTATCGGTTAGTAATGGAATGGTCATTATAACGAGCATATAGACTGTATACCGTATCTCTCACTCATCCCCCCATTGCAAAAGTACAAGGGAAGAACATGCATAAGTGAGAGCAGGGCCGCTACTAGGGGGGGAGCAGATGGGTATCGGGCACTAGACCCGAGGGGGGTGCAAATTTCATTCTGATACCTCTCCAAAACCTTACAAAGGGGCATCAAAATACTCGCTTGCCCCGGGTGACCAAGCATCTAGTTCTGGACCTCAGTGAGAGAGGCATACAAGCGAATAGCATTATTATCCATGCAGTGTGTAATCGCTTCAGTACTCACAAAAATAGGTAAACCATTAAGTGAATATTTCATTGGAACAACTGTGATGGACAAAGGGTGATCTAAACAAAATACTGTAAACTTGTTTAGGGTACTTATTAATTTTACACACACATATATATACATACAGGCAAGGCTTGACAAATGGAAAAAATATTTAGGCGCCAGCGTAATTTCTTAGCTGCCCTGCAAAATTTGGTAATCACAGGTTTGAGGTTGTCTCAAGAACGCAATGGGTCCATGTGCCCCTATTCCGCAGGACCCCTACGCTTGGATCTTTGCCGGTCCTTTCCAGAAAAGGTGAATTTAGTGTGTAAAACAATGAAAAATGATAGAAATCGTCCCCGGGCCCCTTCAGCCCCACCCTTGTGGGTACCATGCATGGGCCTCAGGCAAAGTTATATTCTAGGACCCCCCAATTAACTGAAAGGGCCTGTAGCTTATAAGTTTTATGCTTTCCTCGCGAGAATCATAGCACCAACTCTTACGAGGCCACTTATACACATCGGGTCGTGCCCGGAAGGGGCCCCACGTGTTAAGACGGCACTGCACAGAACTACATATTTTGTGCATGAGTTTTTCAAAATACTTTTATTTTGAAAGCCTAGTGTTTTTTAATGAATATAAAAATTACCTGAAAACATTGTGAACATAAAAAATGTATAGGCCTAAATAGGCTTACGTTAAGTACTTGATTCGTTTTCCATTATTAATAAAAAAGCATTCATTCAAAATGAAACACCACTACAACGAATAATTTCTGATTATAATTATTTTAATTTAAACGTTAATTATTACTTACCTTTCTCTCAACTGTCAGCGGTGTCTCGAGTTCCGACCTATGGGCCAACATCGGCGCAATTCCTCGAACACTTTCCTCGTAGCATTTTTCTTCAACCTAAAAAGGTTCACGAATTCTTTATCCGACAGCTCAAACGCATCCATGACGTATCTATTTCAAACCGGAGCACGTGCAGGCATTTGAGAATCGTAAAAATCATTTAACAACACGTAAGGGTAAGTCCACGCCATCGCCATTGTTAAGCCTACTGAAATAATTGTCCTTCCGCTGAACGAGAGGTTCCCGGCTCTCGTTCACAATTGTCCCTCCCAGCGATCCGCATTTATCGTTCACGAAGAATATGGTCGCAAAAACTTCCCTTTTATCGCTCATAACGAGAAATCGCTGAGTGAACGATAAAATCGTTACCGGGGACAAGTAGATGATCGAGCCCCTGGATCAGTTGGGAGCAACTGATATGACGAGACGATGCTTCATACTGTTATTTTTATAGCTGTTTTTCTTGAACTTACATCTTCAAGTAAAATGTTACGACTTTTTGGCAGTTCCAAATTAAATAGGGTTTGAGTGACTTGGGACTTATGAGTTTCGGGGGATCTTCAAGTTACGTGGGGGGGGGGGGATTCTTCAACGGCGGGACCGCTCTTTCTCGTGCAACTGGTCCCGATGAACTGCACGCCTCCAAAGTTTTTCAGTGATAATATGTAAATTGAGTGATGGGCGGGGCTTGAGAAAACGCACCCTCTAATTCGTCGCGCAAACTGCGTCATCCAAAATTTTACCCAATTGTATCACGAGGCGCGAATACAAACATGAAACCAAAAGAAAAACATCTTCTCTCAATACGGGGTCGATTTAAGAAAATGAACGGCTTTCAGCAAAGTTTATAATGACAACAATAATTTTCAATATAAGATTTCCGGATTAAATGCACAAATATTCATCAAAATGAAAAAACATTAACATCATTGTGTGGGGAAAAAAATTAGCTTTCCAACGATATGCGACATCATATATAAATATTCTTGTTTCGCGACATGCCGAAAAATTTAAATCCAAACAAAGGAAATTCTTAGAAAAATTCAAATTCAACACTTTCTCGATGACAGAGAATAATTTCAAGCATATATAACATTATTTCAAAAGTTTCTCTCCCTCAAAATATTTTACAACACAAGCCTTTTTTTTTTTTCCTTCAAAGCATTATAAACAGTGGAGAGAAAAGGGGGAAAAAATAAATTTTTAAAATTGAAAGACACACAAGGTCTCAAAATTATTTAACTCTTGATTAACAAAAATGTTTGTTTCCCTTATTTAAAAAAAAACATCGACTTGGAATATGCAAAAAGCGAAAAATCGGCTTTGCAAGTATAAAAAAAAAATATACAACAGATTACGAACAAGTGAGAGAGAAAAAAAAAAGAAAAAGGAATCGTTCGTGTGGGAACAAGAAAAACTGACTCATCAAGATGGCGATAATATCTTTGATTATCAGTGGATCATTGTAAGTGTGTCTCTCTCACAAAAGAAAGAATACATTATTCAAAAGAACACACATTTTCTCGTTCAATTTAACTCGGAATTTCTCAAAATTTTACAGGAAGAATCAGAAAAATTCAAGGAATTTGTTGTTGAGCTCAAATGATTGAGATGTCAAAGCAAAGCATTTAATATTTAGAATTTTCCGACAAACACATACAGTGTGATGCATAAAGAGTGTGTGTCCACTCTATACAAACGATCTGTGGTTCAGATCTTGGGCATTTTATGAATATCAGACGGAATGATAACACAAGAGGAAAGGAACTAGACAACCACGAGATTCGGTTCAGCTTTCCACATTAAAATGAAGACAGAAGCTCAATAATTATTTACACGACAAACACAATTAAATCTACATTTAGCAAATTTCACTTATTTGACGTGACTATTCTAGGTTAAAATTATGTCAGGCTTATTTGTCAAAGGGGGGGGGGGAAGTGTCCTACTTTTCCCACCGTGACATCTACCCACCTTCTGGAACCATGCCTGGCCCAAAGTTCCAGAGATCGATCTTATGTATAAAATTTTTGTTCATTATTAATTTAGTTTCTATTAAATTCAATTACTGCAAAGTGTCTAGCTCTCTCACTATTGGATGAGGGTTGGGGACGAGAAGGACGAGAGGAAAATATTGTCCAAAAGGGGCTGAAAGATGGATGGAAGAGGTATTTTTGCTGGGACAGTGGGGAAAACTGATAAAAACTAGGGCAAAACTGGCAAAAATTGTTTTCATGGAAAAAATATAATTTTGACTCAATGTGAATTATATGTAAATGAGACATAGAAATCATTACAACAATCAATTTTATAATCTGATGGAAAATACATATACAAATAAATGGAGATACAGTCGGTGCTCGTTATGATGACCCACACCCACAATATAGCGATCATTTCATTACAATGACCTAGGAAAAGTCCCCACACCCTAGCCCTGGGGCCGAGCAATTCTCATCAATTTTTGGCTTTTTTCGCAATAAATAAATTATAGAAGGACCCGTCCGGGATGATCATGGTCGTCATAACAATATACAATTCTTTTGCATTGATTTTTTAATGATCCTAGACATGGATATATAAATGTGGGAAGTATGGATTTGTTTTATGCATGGCAAAAACCTATTTTTTTATCAGGACTTTTTCATTCTAGTTTCTCCTGCTATGGCAAAAACTTACCAACCCTAAAAATGATTGTTAAACCAAAATTTGAGTTCAAACTGTCATTTTCACAATAAATAGAAAAATAAATGCATAACAATGCCTTGGATGCATACATGGGGAAAAAAATCTATTTTTCCTGACAGTTTTTACCAAAGTTTTTCCCATCTATGGCATAAACTTGCCAACCCTGATACAGTGAAATTTTTTATATAATGATGCTCTATGGATCAAGAGAAAAATATTGTTGTGGAGGGATTTATTGTTATATCGGGCATCGTTACAATGAGGTTTCACCGTACAGTAATACCCAGACTTACACTACTACTCAGGGGCGTGGCCAGAAATTTCGTTCGGGGGGGGGGGGGGGGACTAAATTTATAGAATAATAGATTTGGCCATCTTTTTCCCTTTTTTCGGTCATTTTTCTCACATTTCGGAGGGGACCAGACCCCAAGTTCCCCCTTCGCTAGGCCCTTGCTACCACTATTTGCACAGTTTTAGAGAGTTATGCGATTTTCGGTGAAAAATGTTCATTTCTTAAATGCAAGAATAATCACTGGATTATTGCTGAAATAGTGCAAATCATTAAATAATAATCAAATGATCTTCATCGAAAACAACTAGAAACCGAACTTAAGCAACCAGAATTAATTTTAATCATTATTTGGATGACCATACGTCCATACCGGATTAAAGTCGGCTCCAAGTGCAAAAGAAAATATTGGGCCCCCTTAAATTAGAAAAAAGTGTGAAGTTTTGGTTTTTCGAGGTGATTTAGGAGTCGGGGCCATGGCCCCCACATGGGGGGGGGGGGCTGACAGGGCTCCAGCCTTGGGGCCCGGGAGTCAGGGGGGCCCGTGGAAAGATCATTTTGATTTTTTTTCTTTCAGATATGTCCCATAGGAAAATAGATAGGACTCTTTAATATCAATCATATCAATTTGTACTCGTATGGACGGATATCTTGAACTACGTACCTTAGATCTCATTCAATTTTTTTTTAACTATACACATGTACAAGTAAACGAAAAAAAACGAAAAACAAAAACCCCGGAAACGAAGAAAAGAAAATTGTACAAGCCCCCCCCCCCGGCTCTCATGGCAGTCGTTCTCCTAGGAAGGAAGAAAAGACATTGTGATGGTCATGGCTACTGAGACGTCAAGGGCACCAGCATTTTGTGTGTCCTCAGGGCTATAGCCACTAGAAGCCTCTGGGTACCGATAAAGCACATGAACCCCCCCTCCCCCGACATCCTGGAACAGGGGCCCGTAGGCTGCGCTCTTCAGCGGACACCCTCTATAGTGAGCTAATAGTGTGGAAAAAAGACAAAAAATGACAAGAATGGTCCAGGCCTGAAGCTCCGCCAGCCCCCCCCCCTCTCGTGGGCGGGTTACGATACTGAGACAGCTTTGCTGCAAGCTTTTGTATAGAGTGGATCCCGCATTACTTTTTCCTCCTTGGGTCCTGCAACTCTCAGGTGCCAACTCTTATTACTGATACTCATCGAGATTTCTCGTTTAAAGCGTTTTCCCGCAAAAAGTATTGTACGAAATGGCTGTAATGACGTGTGTACTGAATCACGTGATTTCGCTCACGGCCCCTCTAGTAACCCCCTCCCTCTCCCAGTCCGAACAAATCAAGGGTTTTTTCCCTTGCTTCTGAAAAAAAAAGGCTACATTCCGCATCGGCCTTTTTTATTCGCTGTACTGTCTTGAGGACACATCTCCCCTCAAAACTTCTATTCACAGACGATATTGTTGAACAGAAAAATATTTACGGTTCGCGTCTGCAAAAATACAATTGTTCGAAATCTTCTAGTAAAATAGTTGAACGAGTTTGCGTACATAAAGGATTAATTTTTTCCCCCACGCGGATGAATCCTACGGTTCTAGCCCAAAAGACCGGTAAGCAAAACTAAAAATTTGAATATTCGTTGAAATTTTTATTTTGAGAATATTAAGAGTTAACTATAATAAATCTATGTCCGAAGAGTTTAGCCCTGCCTCGTGGCCAGTTGCGATGTTTGTTGAATTGTGTGTCATAAAGTTTAAAAACGCTTATTTTTAATAGGGCATATCTACAAATGACAGAATAACCTCGTTCATACGTCACTCAGTTATACAGCTTTCATGTTTATACGACGTTTAACTTGGGTAGCAATTGTGGTAGCAATACATTTTATACAACAAATACATTTTAATGTTAAAATATTTCATTCATTTATTTAACGTAAAACCTCAATTATTCGACGTTTTCACTTCGACTAAAACTCGGTAACTTTTGAAAAAAGAAAAACGTAATTTATATCCATCAAATGCGCACAAAATTTTTGTATGCAGTGAAAAAGCGTTGCTGCAACAGTTCTAGCATATTGTCACCGCAAAAGACATACATTTTAGGGTGATTGCTGACGTATACGAAAATTGCCAGTGAGATGGCTGATGACCATTTAGAGTGGACACTTAGGTGATTTGTTTATTGCCTCTTTCTGAGAATACGCAGATGTGGAGAGTCCCGAAGAAATGGGTTTCAATTGTTTTGACGGCCATATGACCTTTCAGAATTTTTTCTCTTCCTATGTTTTCAACGTTATCCCGAGAAGGTGAGAAAGTCTACTGTAAGCATTTGGGGGGGGGGGGTACAGATCAGCCGAAAATAGGTACACATGCACAGCAAGTTCTTTCGATCATTTCCTGTAGAACTTTCTTTCGATGTGGTGCTTTGCTTGCTGACAGGGCCGTCTTAAGAGCATCATTGGCCTCCGGGCCAATTGATTTTTCTGAGGCCCAACCTAGAGAATTCTCGAAAATTTCAATTACTTCCCATTTTTGTGAGCCCCCCCCCCCTCTTCTCTTGAGGCCCCCGGGCCGTGCTCGGGTGGGTCCATGCGTTCAGACGGCACTGCTTGCTGACTGTGATTCGTCGTTCGTAATGTCGGAAAAAAACGCTCTCTCTAAAAAAACTGGAAATTTTGGAAGAATTCAACAAGAATTTTAAATTGATAACGAAAGTTCATCTTGCAAACAGGCCCGTCATTTAGGGGAGCAAAGGCCTCCCCCCCCCCCGGCTTTTGAAAATACACTAAAAATGGTATATATATACATACATACATTGAGTACATGTGTTTTTCCCCCTGGAAGAATTTTGCCGCCCCCCCCCCGGAAAAAGTTGAAATGACGGCCCTGCTTGCAAAGCAGTTGAATATGTTCGTTTCAATTTTTTGAAACGATTATAAAGTAGAGAAACAACCAAAGAGCAAGCTCCTGATTAAAAATCATCTACTGCCAAAAAAAGTCCAAGATGGGGAAATTTTTGCAAGTCGAGAAGATTTTATTGCAATTCTGTACACAATGTCGTGTCCCAAAGGTAATGTTGTGCCAAATTTTATTTCTTTGTGCTTCAACCAAGGCCAATGAAAATAGTTTTCAGTATTATTACTTTAATTCACTTAATTTATTTATTCTTTTTGCACTCCTGTAGTGAATCACCTGGCATAACGGAATCGCTCCGTTTTATCAAAAAAATCATTGCATGGAATAACTTCACGCTAGAGCAGGGCGTCTCAAACTTTTTCCACCTGAGGCGCCCTTTTCCCCTATTCAATGCTTATCCGCGAGCTCCACCGGCTCTCCAGAGCTGTTTAACAAAGAATATTTTCGAAAAACTCACACCATGACAAAGGTTGGAGGCGCACAGTTTGAGAACCCGTGCGTTATAGGAATAATCTTTGATGTTCTAACATTTTAAACGTTTGAAGTTAAACGTTTGGATAGAAATTTCGTTTTGTGTAAAACACGTTTCAAACTGGTTCGTCATGTGTAGATTCTACAGTAGTTTCATTTGGTGTAGTATGAGTATACTTGCTTGCTTGGTGAACAACGAAACTATAGAGATGCAGTGGATATCTTATCTGAGAGAAACTAAGGACAAATTTGATACTGTGCATATCTTATATATAAATTTGAAAGTATGTATGTATGTTCTTTATACAAATCTACAGTTTTAGACCGATCGTCGCCAGATTTTGCATATATTCTAAACGGGTCCAGGATTGAACCGTAGGCTACTTTAAAAGTCCGTCAGAGCTGGGCAAATGCCCGAAATGGGCGGAAAAACTGTTGGGCAACAATGATTTTGGGGTCTCAACAATTACTTTCGGAACGTTTACTTTGGTTACCGTGGTTTCCAACAATGCGGTTCAGACGTAAATGTATGCCTTTACAATGGTTTGTCACACCTTTAATTCTGTTATTATAACAGTTTGCTCCTTTATAACGGTTTGCCACTTTTCCAATCCTCCCAGCAATTGAAGAAAACCCGGGAAGAGCGCCGGGTATTTCTGCTAACCTATATACAGGGTATACAGGGGCCGGTAAGTGATAATGCGGCCTTTATCTCATCAACCGCCCATTGTATAGGTATAGTTTCAATTTTAAAAAGGCTTAAAAGGCGTTTGAATAATATTCGCTGCACAAGTTGCATTTCAGACGTGTATATATCTTTACAATGGTTTGTCACATCTTTAACGCTGCCATCATTACAGTTTATTCCTTTATAATGGTTTGGCTCTTTTCCAATACTCGCAGTAATCCCTGATATATACTCCTCCCCACCTGATATATATTTTTGAATCTTCAATTTTTTTCAACTCCTGACATCACGTCGACAGAATATTCCATAGCTTTTTCCAACATCGAATAATTTTTAGCTTGTTTGTTAAGGTAATTTTCATTTCAATAGTTCAACAAACATTCATGGCGAAGATATTTTTCAACAAACTTGAAGGTTGTGTCCTCTGGCCACCTCACCATCCAATATTTCCGCGGAATTCTAGCGAAACTTCAGGAGACGACGGAGTATGAACAGGTTCACGCCTGAGATCAAAATAAACCCCTCCGTGAGAGAGCAAAATGACCCCTCCAGCGCGGCAGGTCACGCCCACTGGCGCATGCGCATAGGTCTACTTAACCGGAAAAAATAGAACCGTGCTTATCTCACTTACCACTAAATCACTTGTTCACTTGCGCACTTGCCAACTTAAGGCCCGTTTACACGAGGCAAGCGCTTTAGTTGGTAACTTAATTTCAACTTACCGATTCTTCTTGAAACTGTCCACACGATAAGTGGTAAGTAGGCGCTCATTGGATAATTTTCACGGAGGTGAGCGCAGTTAGCGCATGCGCGCTTCAGTCTACTCAAATCCACGGAGAGAGACAGACGCACAACGCGTGGGAGAATAATAGTAATAATTTTTTATTTATCTGGCATTCAGAGAGGTGCTTTTTTTAAAGCTCATAGCTTTCGTAACGATGGATGAAGATGATCAGGTAGAACTTACGATTACTGTGATCAGAGCCACATTATATGATATTTTTTTTAAAGAATATAAATTTATTCATTTTCACTTACTCAAGGGGGGTATAGTTATGTGGTATACATTGAGGACGATGTATATTCTGACTCCAATTGAAGAAATGGTTGATAATATTTAAGTTCATTTAATTTTAAAAAAACTATTTACATAGGTTAACAATATTAATTCCACATAATAAAAAAGGAGAAACTATTTTCTCACTTGCGCGAGAGCAACACACTGAGCAAGAAGTAGGTCACGCAAGGGAAACAGTTCGCTTGTCCCCTTTTTTCGCCTCTGCCACCCACGCAAGGGGGCGAGAGATGACGCCACAGGCGAAAAAAGAATACACAGCATATTATAAACTTATGTAAGTCATCCAGAAGAAATATAAGATTTCTCTATTTCTCCTCTAAGTTGTAAATACCGATTATATGATATTTTAATCGATGTTAAAGAGGAGATAATTATGAATCATGTAAGCCGAAAATACGGGAGAAGATTCTTGGCATTCGTAGGAAATTCTAAGGGTTAAAAATTAAATAATAAAAATTCATTAAACAAAAATTATTTCCAAATCATTATTATTTTTTAATTTAATCTATAGAGGTGATATCTTTATGTTAAATATTTGATCATGTATTTTTACAACAGATGGCAGCAAATTCGTTCTGGACGAGAGAAATATTCGAAACCCCCCTCTCCAGTTTTAAATATATAAATCCTCCCCACCAGATAAAAAAAATTGAAGATTCAAAAATATATAACTCCTGACATCACGTCGACAGAATATTCCATAGCTTTTCCCAACATCGAATAATTTTAGCTTGTTTGAACAAGGTAATTTCCATTTCTATAGTTCAACAAACATTCATGGCGAAGATATTTTTCAATAAACTTGAAGATTGTGTCCTCTGGCCACCTCACCATCCAATATTTCGGCGGAATTCTAGCGAAACTTCAGGAGACGACGGAGTATGAACAGCTTCACGCTTGAGATCAAAATAAACCCCTCCGTGAGAGAGCAAAAAGACCCCTCCGGAGCGGCAGGTCACGCCCACTGGCGCATGCGCATAGGTCTACTTAACCGGAAAAAATAGAACCGTGCTTATCTGACTTACCAACTAAATCACTTCTGCACTTGCGCACTTGTCAACTAAAGCCGTGTAAACGGCCCTTATCGTCTGCATACATCGTATCGTACTTGGCAACTAAAAATTAAGTTACCAACTAAAGCGCTTGCGTCGTGTGAACGGGCCTTCAGTTCAAGAACTTGCAAAGTCTTCCCAAACATTGAACAAAATCACCGAAACCATGAGTGGCTTTGTGAGAGTGCTATTCTGGCACCGAAAAATGAGTGTGAACAAGATCAACGGAAAAATCCTAAAAATTATTCCGGGAGACTCCACATCTTACAAATCGGTTGACACTGTCACAGACACAGCGCAGACAGTTCTGTATCCTGCAAAATTTCTGAACTCTTTGGATATTCCGGGTGCGTCACCACACAACTTGACCCTCAAAGTCGGAGCACCTATAATGATTTTAAGAAATTTGGAGATACCGATACTCTGCAATGGCAACAGACTCTGCGTGAAGAAATTGTGCAATTACATCATTGAAGCAACGATTCTAACTCGATGTGCTGGAGGAGAAGACGTCTTCATTCCACGTACCCCAATTATCACTGAACAAATGCCATTCACTTTCAAGCGATTACAGTTCCCGATTCGTTTAGCTTTTGCCATGACAATCAACAAAGCGCCGCAAGGCCAGTTGTTAGTAGTGGCAGGTATCAACCTACTTGAGCCCTGTTTTTCACACGGACAGCTTTACGTCGCCTGTTCGCGTGTTGGTAATCCTAAAAGTTTGTACATCTACACACCAGATGGACAAACAAAAATATTGTGTATCCACAAGCAATTGCCTGAAGTTTTTAATTAAAATATTTAAAAATAAAAGCAATTTTTTCTTAATTAATGCAGAAATATTTTGATTAAGAAATAATTAATAAGGTATATATATATGTAAATTTTTTACAGGGCGGGCAACGTCGCCGGGTATCAGCTAGTATCTATATATATAAAATTGATTTTCTGTGTGTGTGTATGTTCTCTATACAAATCTACAATTTTAGATCGATCGTCGCCAAATTTTGCATATATACCAAATGGGACCCGACTTGAACGATAGGCTACTTTAAAATTTCGTCAGATCAGGGCAAATGCCCCAAATGGGCAAAAAAGTGTCCGGCAACAATGGTTTTTGGGCCTCAACAATA
This sequence comes from Pholcus phalangioides, assembly GCF_987345545.1. Lineage (NCBI taxonomy): Eukaryota > Metazoa > Arthropoda > Arachnida > Araneae > Pholcidae > Pholcus > Pholcus phalangioides. Next base: position 49,723,952 of record NW_028301602.1, on the reverse strand, counting down.
ACTTTCGGAACGTTTACTTTGGTTACCGTGGTTCCCTAGCGATGAGTTTCAGACGTGTTTATGTCTTTACAATGGTTTGTCACTTCTTTAATGCTGCCGGTTATGTATAATAGTTTATGCCTTTATAATGGTTTGCAACATTTTCAATACTCTCAGTAATGAGGCTTTTTGAATAGACGTCATAATCATCACCATCATCGCTTTGAGGGTCAGGAGAAGGGTGATCCTCATAGAAATCACTATTAAAATTGCCGATTTTACTGTAGAAATGCGGAAATTAGTGGGATTTTCCGCCCCGTCAATAATTTTAAAAATTGTATTGAATTCTCGATATACGAAGCCCAGGAGATTAAATATGAAGTAATTAGCCAAACCTATTCTTTTGAGTTGGATATTCGAGCAATATCTTTGATTTCATTTATATCTTCTCAAGTATGAAAATTAATGTCCCTATATTGTCTCTTTTGATATTTATTTGCATAAATTCATGTGGGTTAGGATATTTTAAAATTAGTTACGAGCCCGTGAAAAGTGCATCGAAAAAATTCCACAGCTTTAACTAAGGATTTTTGGAAGCTGGAACAGACAGATGGATAACTTGAAGTTCAGGGGGGGGATCGAAATACCTAGTGCTCCTTAAAAAAAGAAAAATATTTATTCATTTCTACGTTTCTGTGTAAATCTAGATTTGTTTATTTCATGAATCGCGCAGGTCGCCATATTGGTTAACTTGGACACGGTTTGTATGTCCCTCAAGAGAAAGAGAGGGAGATATCACGTGATCCAAAAAAAGCCTCATTGAAGAAAACCCGGGCAGCGCCGGGTATTATAGCTAGTATCTATATATAATTGATTTTCTGTCTGTGTGTTCTCTATACAAATCCACAATTTTAGATCGATCGTCGACAAAATTTGGATGTATACCAAACAGGGCCCGGATTGAACGATAGGCTACTTTAAAAGTTCGTCAGAGAAGGGCAGATACCCGAAATGGACGAAAAATCGTCTGGCAACAATGGTTTCTGGGCCTCAACAATCACTTTCGAAATGTTTACTTTGATTACCGTGGTTCCCTAGTAATGTGTTTTACACGTGCATATGCCTTTACAATGCGGTTTCTTGTAATCCTGCCAGTATTATATATTTATTCCTTTGTAATGGTTTGTCACTTTTTCAATCCTCCCTAGTAAATGAAGAAAACACGGGCAGCGCCGGGTATTGTAGCTAGTATTATGCATGATAAAACTGCAGTAAAATCTCGATATAACGATATTTTGCGGACGAAGAAAAATACCATAATAGAGGTATTATCGTTAATCGAGAGACTTTGACATTGAACACTCGCCATCAGGGCCGCAACTAAATGCTTGACCAGCTGAGGTAAGCACATATTTTGACATTCCCCCCCCCCCCAGTCGCGGCCCTGCCGACCATGGATCATGATCACCATTGGCGTATGCAAAAGTGGTTTAGGGTTCTAACCCCCCCCCCCCCCCCAGAGCCGAGATTATAGGGAAAATTATTATAAAATTATTGCAGGAAAAAAGAACGTAACTCCCCACCCTCGTGAAAATGGAAATACGCCTATAGCAATCACAAGTTTCTATGGGAAAACCATATCGCCTAACCAATTCGTTCTCTTAACTGGCCCATAGGGGAGCTCTATTGTATTGCGTAAAATTATATACAAATCACATAATCATATCTCGAAATGTGATAATATTTATCACACACACACAATTATATTTTATTATTTAGTTTAAATATACAGTGAAACCTCGATATAACAATATTCTACGGACCGAAAAAAAAATATTGTGGTAGAGGGATTAAAGAGGTAACATTATCCTCACGTGTGATCAAACTTATGTTATTGTCATTTTTTCTATATCGGCATTGTTAATATTATCGGAAAATGCGCTTTTATGTATTTATTCGTTACAAAAAATTGTAATTGATTAGTTTATTTATAAAATTCACTTAGATGTGTATTGTCCCTGTACAGAAGCTTACCGCATAGTGCTTTTGTGTCGTACACAGAGTGTAGCAATACAAATAACTTTAACTTTCGGTGATCATTTAGTGCAAAATATTGATGCTATCAGACGCCTTCAGAAGAACGAGAACAAGTGGCGAAGTTAAAATTAAATTCAAAACGATTTTGAACAAAATATAAAAAATATTGTTGCAGCGATTTCAAAAATCTAAAAATATCGTTATAGATGGGTTTATCATAGTAGATGATGTCGTTGTACTGAGAGTTTAACATTAAGCCAGGCAATTCCAAACAAGATTTGAAAAAAATATCATTGTACATGTATTTATTATCGATTATCGTTGTAGCGATATTTTGCTGCGTATAGAAATCATATGCAGGATTTTTTCATGGGGGGCGGGGGGGCATTCAACATTTTTTTCTTCCTGAAAGGGGTTTTTTTTTACTGAAAAAATACACCATAATCTTTTCTCAAGGGAGGTGCACAACATTTTTCGGAGGGAGGGGGGGGGGAGGCATGGCACCACTGATATAAAAACTCTATATTGATAGATAGCAAAAGGTTTCATGCTGGGCAGGGGCGGCTTTGGTGCTAAATAAAAAAAAAGAATTCTAGCAGAAAAACTCGGAAAAAATATTTTCAGTGAGAGAAACCAACATGAAGAAAACATTAAGGGGAGTGGAAGTTGCCGAAGTTGCCAATCGTCCGGTCCCGAGCCCATACACAGGGGAAGGGGCAAACGTTGCGTTGCATTTTATATTCATCAATTATTGTTGGCACTCAGGCGCCACTTACAAAATTTATTTTTGTAAAAAATAAATTTTTTACGAAGGGGGAAGGAGCTGAAATGGTCTCAGCCACTAGGTTCCAGCACCTATGTATCAATAAAATTCAAACTGTAAATGATTCGTAGGAGAGAAACAAATTTTTTTTAAGCATTTTATCTTGCTCAGAAATACAGCGGCGGGTTCCCAGGGTCATTTTACAACTTATACGCCGGAAGAGAGCCTACGTCCCATACTATTGACAGTTTAGTCAGGAGCCGCCCTTGATGCTGAGACCCGACACCTTGGTATCAAGCCGCTCCAGGTTTGCTTCTTTCACTGAATCCCAGACCTGGATTTTTCGTGCGTGCTTGCCTACCCCTTTCGCAAATGTAAATACTGTGTTTAGTACTCCCCCCCCCCCGACACTCATAGACTCGATCAAAAAAAAAGTTCACGAAAAAATTTTCGATTTTTTTTTTTTAAATGAAGAAAAAGTTACATTCTTTCCCCCCCCAAGACAGGTTCTGCATTGCCCCTGAGAAGAATATAATTCCATGCGGAATAGAGAAATCGCATCTACATACTGTTCATAAATTAATTATAAGTGTTTCGTGGATGCTATCAGTGATTGATAATCTTGGGTATATGAATTCTTAAAAGCTTTATATTTAGCTGTATATAGCTCAAAGTTTTATATTTCTTTCCGAAGATGTTTAATCGGAAGAAACGATTTAAAAAAATTCAAATTACAAAGCTGCGGACGAAAAAACGTGTTTACCGCGCGGCTGTTAATGGAATACAATAACGATTATACAGGAATTTTGGCAACCAAGGTCATGCCCCTGATTAATGATTGCCGATAAATGCTACGAAAACAAAGTCGCGTCTTTGCCAGTTGCTTAAACGCGGTCACAGAGACTTTTTTACGGATGCTCGATGGAAATGACTACGACTGCCCTGTATGGGTGTTTTCCCTAACCACAACGTGAAAGCTCGCGTAAAATCTAATTTTCTGCCAAAATCCGGAGAAATTTTAACAAATCCGGAGAGCGGGAGGAAGGATGAAAAATCCGGAGTCTCCCGCCTACGCCCCTTTCACACGGAGCGGATGCGGGTCCGGAAGAAATTTTAACAATTGGAATATACTGCGCCTTTCAGACGAACCGAAATATCTCCGCACCTAGGAAATGTTCATGCGGGTCCGGACGTCGTCCGCATGTGTCAAAACCTAAGTGCGGGCTCCGCATCCGCACATAGAAGTTTTGACAATAGGTTTATTCGGAGCTATTCACACGATGCGGAGCGAATTCGTCCGCATCTTTGGCTACTTTTTGAAGGTGATTTTGCACGGAATTTTTTTAATTATTTGCCATAAATACCCTCAAAAACACCATATGATGGTCCCTGCTCATTAATATAATGTACCTACATACGTCTATCCCTCCCGTTTCCTTCTGACATGGAGATATAGCAACTTTAACTGCCTTTTGTCCAGATTTCACAAATTTATACAATAAAACCTACCAACAACGGCCACTGACGGGACCAAAATTATAAGCCGTTCTGTTCATAACGAATATTTAATTGAATACATACTTTAATAACTTTTAAATTTAATTTAAAAATTAATTTTTTTCTTTTTAAATTTTTAAAATTATTTAAAAATATCTGAAATATTATTTTAAATTTTTAATCTGTTAATTTTTTTAAACTTTAAAAAAAATACTTTTATTAAACAACGTTATCCACGTACGGTGTTCACTCAGGGCCGGATTAAGACGTTTGAAGACCCTAGCACTTGAATATTTTTGGTGGTTCCCTCGATACCTACAAGTATATTTTACTCAATATTTAGTCTGTAAACTTAAAAAAAATGAAATTTTATATTTCAGAAATGACTAATCTAAGGATGGGATTTCACTCTAAAAGGTTTATGGAAGTTATTTTATAAAACTTGAAAAAAGCAACTAATAAATTGCAAGTGCAACCGATAAATTTATTAGTTGCTTTTTTAAAAGAATTATTATAAAATTTTTATAGTGTAATCCGTACTTGAGGCCGGGATTATACTATAAAGTTTTGTAAAAGATCTTTTATAAAAGTTGAAAAATTCAACCAATAGGCGCATCGGTTGCATTCAAGCAAATGCAACCGGTGATCTTAATGGTTGAATTTTTCACGTTTTATCAAAGAGCTTTTACAAAACTTTTCTAGTGTAATCCCCGCCTAAGACAGAATTTTGATGTGAATATTTCTAAGCACAGACATTTTGAAAGTCCCAACCCCTCCCTTTTTTTATACTTGCAAATTCTTTGATATTTGCTGAATTTTTTTTTTTTTGGAACATCGAATGTTTTGGATTGGATTTTTCGAACATTGGACGTGTTTTTGGAATTTTCTTTCATATTTTTCCGAAAAGAAAATATTTTCATAAAATTTTGAAAAAAAATCCAAGATATTTTCTCCCATCGACTACTTGTGAGGATCGGAATGGAGGCATCTTTAGGCTCAATGATAAAAACCACCAAAGAATGCCTCTAGGCACTGAATCAGGGGTGAAGGAGAAAAATTACAAAAATTGCGAAAAAACAGTTTTTATGCACGAATTTCGAACTAAAGATGCGGGCGATTCGTCCGCATCTTCAGCGCTCGTTTGACAGGGTATGCGGACCCGCGTCCGCTCCGTGTGAAAGGGGCCTAAATCGGGAGAGTTGGCAGGTCTGCTTTTATTTGGCAGAACTTGCCATTTCCTTCCAGGCATAACAATCACCATTTGAACCCCACCACTCGAAAATGTCACTGACAGACGAATGTGTGTTCGTTACGACTACATAAAAAAACCAAAAAGAGAAACTTGCCTAGGCTAAACTCCCAGATCTCTCACGTATTTTTAAAAGGAAAAAATGTTTCGGCTGTGAAACCATGTGTAAAACCATATTGGACCGATTCTTCTCAGAAAAAACTAATTTCTATTATATTGGGTGACGTAACTTCCCTAAATTACCATATAAGGATCGTTAGAGGTGTCACGAGTTCGATACCCAATTCGTCCTTGTCAGAAACATTCCTGACACAGGCAGAACGGAAACCACATGACCACAGAAAAAGATTTCCCACTGGGGAAGTCCCACACAGAGGGGTTAGTGCACCAGCCTCTGGCGAGTATAAAAAGGCTGCCATTCGGAATCGGCAATAAATTGTAGGTCCCAATTAGCCTTCGTGTGCAGAAAATGACAGTGGCGCGACAAATATACGAAATATAAATATACGATAAAACTATACATTTTTATCTAGCTGAGAAAACACTTGCGAATTTTCGGAGTTTCTTTACTGATGCGCCAAAGGGACGCTGAATCAATGTTTCGCATAGATGAAAATCTTTATCTCACCTTGCCCAAAATATACAGCAGCGGCTCTTAACTTATTTTGTGACGAGAGCTCTTTTTAGCACATTATTTCCATGACGGAGCACCGCACACAAGCCTCTTTCTATTTATCAGATTCACTTATTTATTTTATTGCCCTGGAGCAACCGCGAGCTCCCGAGAAGTGCACGTGGAACCATAAGGGCTCCGCTGAGCACCGATTGAGAACTGCTGTTAGTGTTTCTACAAAAATATAAACCGGAAAAAAATATCTTTTTTACAAATATATTTTAAATTTTTATATCCTTTAGAGAAGAGGGGCCCCGACACCGTACACCGGTGCGAGTACCCACGGGTTGAAAATACTTCCGACGCCCCTGGCAGCGGGTAAAAGACCCGAACGACGTTGAATGTAGCAAGATGCGATTGATCGAGCAGTTCCTTCAGTCGGTTCAACGATCGACGCGCACCACCACAGGGATGTGCATCAGAAGAAAATGCCATCTTAATAGAATGAGCCCATTTCTTTACTGATTGCATTAACGCACGCATGAAAAATGGCAATTAGAGCGCCGAAACTATTGTCAAAAATTCTTATTTTTGTTTATTCACACTATATATTATATATGTCGGTTATTTGCTCTATCGTCACGGTAGGTGCCCATTAAGATCAGGCATCTTCAATCCGTTGCTCGCGAGCACTTCAACGTTTCATTTAAACACCTAGTGCAAATTACATTCAATTATTAAAATAATTCGAATTCTCGATGCTCCTAGGAGCCAGACGCAAACTTTTGGAAGCACGGATACTTCTTTAAATTTGGCCTAAAAGTTATGTCGCAACACAATGACGAACGAGTCCGATGCCGGTCTTCTCTTGAACTCTCGTTCTGTCGCATGTGTATAATGTACGATTTCGTCGTTAGCTATAGCTAGTTTGTTAAGATCGACACGATCAAAATGAAAACAAAATGGGACTTCCTCTAGGAATTATCACGTGATCCTGAGAACACTGCTTTGGGGGAATATTACAGATGTTGAAAGTGCCAGACAAGCGAAGTTTTTCGTTCATCCCACTCTAAATACCTTTTTTGCCCCACCCCATATATTGTCTGCCACAATGTAGGGTGGCTATATATTGGCATTGCTTTTCTGTTACTCACCCATCCATCCCTCCGAGGCAAAAAAAACCATGAGAAACAAATACTAAATGCCAGTTTCTCCAAAGCCTAGAGTTTAATGGGGAAAAATCCGTGGCCTTCAAATTTTAAGGTTTCTCTTGGCTTCCGTGACTACCCCGTGATGGTAGACACTGCATCCCAAAATTCCCAGTTTCGCACTTATCACGCAAATTTGTTACGGTACGTAAAATCAAAAACAAACTTCACATACCTAGTTTTATTAATCTATGAAAGATACACTTGAATTTAGCTGTACGATATACTTTTTCCTTCGGAATTCCTTGCGGTTACACATGTGACACAATAGCCAGTGGCTTAAACATAACAATATGACAAGAGAAGAAAGAATCGGCCAAACACTAGAAATTAACTCAGATTTAAGCTTTTGAAAGTAACCTTTCACCTTATAAATCAAAACAGATAAACTGACAAAATAGCTTAATTTTTGTTTCTCCTGCCACTTGCAACTAGGCATGCGAGTGCCATGTTCAGAAAAATCCTCAAATTGCTATTTCTTTTTCTGAGCCTTCTCTGCAGCTTTGGTGACCTTTCCACCAGACAGGTCCTTGGCCTTTACAGCTTTGATGACACCAACAGCAACAGTCTGCCTCATGTCTCTCACAGCAAATCGACCAAGAGGCGGGAAGTTTGTGAATGTCTCCACACACATTGGTTTGCTCGGTGTCAGATCCACAATGGCAGCATCTCCAGACTTGATGAATTTTGGATTATCTAAAAAAAAAACTTTATTCAAAAAGACAGAACAAATCCTCAAAACTAAAATCATTACTATTGGGGACAAACTAGTTAAAACAGGGTTCATATAAAATTTTGTAAATAAAAATTAAGGAGTCAGGGTAAACTTTTACAGCAAGAAAAAAGGGTGGGACACATATGCAAATTTATTTTTAACTTGCCAAATTTTCCCTCTTCCCAAAAATACAGACGGAGAAGTGGTTCAGAAATTACAACTTTCAATTTGTTGCCCAGCATTAAAATTCATAAAATAATCAATCCACATAATCCATACTTTTCTGCTGTCCCGAAAGGCTTTAGCCTTCAAGTTTGTCAAGAAATATAACTCGTAACCAGGGTTGTCAAATCTGCTCCCGAGTAGATACCCATTTTCCCTGGGTTGGGGTTTTTTTCAGGAATATTTTGTTTTCAGGTTAAGATTTTAATCTGAGTTTATGTATTCTAAAAATTTCAGCATAGTGCAGTGTATTACATAGTATACATGGCAGGTTCTCTTGTATAAAGTGATAATATACAATAATGTTATTGACATCTGCGTTTAATAATTCAAGTTATTCTGTAGTTGTTTTGGACAAGTGAAAAACACCTCCAAAGTAATGAATACTCAGAATGACTGCTATCTCCTCTTAACCAGATCATTTTTTTTTAATTCTTACTGCTCTTTCAAAAATATTTCAGAATTTAATTAAAGGAAGTTGGGATATTCTTTAACAGGAATTCAAGAAAAAGCACACAAATTTAACTCCTATAAGTTTGGGTTCGATTAAAAAAAAACTATAGTTCTGGTTACATAGCTAAAGATTTATTTTTGATGGGTTGAGACACTTTTGGATATTATATAATTTTATTTTCAAAATCGCTATAGTGCGAAAAAGTTACCTTTTATAAAAAGAAAAATGACATACAAAAATTTAAATTCCTGACGTCTTCCATTCACATAGTACTTAAGGTTTATGAAAATTGACAAAATTGAACATTTCCCTTAATGTTACTTAAAATTAAATGATCAATACGCAAAAGTTTGTTATTCTTATTTTATGGTTCAATAAAGTAAAATAAATATTTCAATGTTTATTGGTCACGCAATGTTTTCCAAAAACCGGAATTGACCAAATTTTAACAAGTTTTATTGTGCAGCTCTTCGCATGCTTTGTCAGATCAAAATGACCCTGAACTCACCACGATGAGGTGGCTGCACATAGTTTTTCACCCACACCCTGTCCAATGAACCATCTAAAGTAGGAGAGAGTAATTTACATTATAGTTAACAAAATTGACTAGGATGGTTTACAGTGGTTTACTAATGGTTTACAGTTTCTTCTGTTTCTTTTCCATGTGTTCGTGTTTAAAGTCTGACTTATGAAAATTAGTCATGCCTAATTTCTCAAAACAGTAGGTTTCTATGGTGTAGCTATCTCTAGTTTCATCTCAATATACTTTAGTTGAGGATTCGGTAACAAGTCAGGCACATCTCGACTTCCTGAATGGGACTGGAGCACATGTGAATTGCACGTGGGAAGACCACTACAGTGGATCGTGTGTCTACTCCATTTCTACGAACTCCCTTTCAGTTATTTTTCAGCATGTAGATGGTGCATTCACAGGACCATATTATTTTTCTGGGTCCATTCGATAACAGCTTACTCGGTTTGAAAAGTTCACTTGGTGGAGTATGAATCACGAGATTTGATTCTAGAAGTAGCCAGAAAGATACTGAGCAAAGACCAGCAGTACTGTATTTATTAGACATATCAAAGCAATCGAGACATTGTCCAGGAGGATTTGCCAATTCGAAATCCTGGTTCTCTGTCACTGTTCATCAAAATTAAAAAAGATTTTAGTGAAGCGCTAAACATAACTTTTGAACTGCTAAAAAAACATTAATCCAATAATTAAACACAATGCGTTCTTTGCACACCCTGAAAATTTACTATTGGCTATGATCATTGACAGAACACATTCGAGAGATATTGGGTATAGAAGAATTTTAAAAAGCAAGATAATCCGCCTCTGAATTAAAAACTATTGAACACTTTATGCTAAGCTTAATTACATTAGCCTATAGCTCAGGGTTGTTTGGTTTAAACCCCAGTTTAAACCTTGGTTCTAAATGAAAGTTTGGTTTATGAAAGTTTAAAATAGCATCACTTGTTATTCTATTAATCATCATCTGGATTGTTATTGCGATATTCACGTTAGATAGGCGTTTAAATAAAATGTTACTGAAACTGAAAATAAAGGTTTAGATAATGTGGAGTGTTTATATGTATGATACGAATTGTTTTTAAAATTATCCTAATAAATGTAGGCTATAATCAAAGGCAGATTTATAGTTTTCCCACCTGTGGGCTATTCAAACTTTACCTCCCTTCTTCCTTTCTAATTCATGTTCTTGATCACCAATTACTCAATTTTGGTTATGCCCTTTCACTTGAACTTGTCATCCTGGGATAAAGCCCGCATACTCCCGCCCCACCCAGGAAATATACCTCTGAATATAATCCTTTATTGTCTGTTAATGTTTGCCTTGTGTTTGCAAGAAGAAATTTTTACTAATCGTTGACTGGAGCTGTATGAGTGCCATGTACATGAAGTTACATACGGCACATTGATCGCAATTTGTTATCTCGATGTGCACCCGTCAATGCCCCTCGCTGCAAGAAATGAAAATCCCTACAGAAAGCGGGAAGCGTGGCCTATACGATGGAAACTAAATTTTCAAAATTTATTATTTGGGTGAGCCCCTCACTGCGAGAAATGAAAATCCCAACAGAAATGCGGCTTATATGGCAAAAATTAAATTTTAAAAATTTATTGGATCCCAATTTATCTTGGTGAACGTTTCAATGATCCTCGATGACTTCAATGAATACTTTCCTTCATTTGTTAAAAATTAAAACAGATGGGAAGGGGGAACATTTCCAATAAATGAGAAAAAAATATTAGTTCCATTTTTTATGCCTAAAGCAACTACCCTATTTATAAGCTCACAACAAACATGAATTTTAAAGGAATTCAAATTTGTCGCGACGAATTGAGAATATAGCGATGAAATGAGCCTGCGACAAATTTGCACCGCAACGAGTTTGTAGCACGACGAATTGACCTAGACCCAACGTGACCTACCGCTGTCTCAACGAAGAAATATAAACAGGTGATTAAAGACCTGAGACAAAGTACAGTGGCACCTCTATCAATCATTCATCAACCTTAACAGAAAATATTCCAGGGTGGGGGAAAAGTTATGATTTCTTTTTAGAAACAGCTGGAAGAATTTTAAGGATCCTTAAAAAGGAAATGAAAATAAAATGACCTTTTAAACACCATACGAACCCTGTGAAACCAGTTTAACAAGCCATTGAAAAGCATATTAGTCAATTTTAATATTTTGCCACTACCACCTTTTTCAAAATCAAATTGACGATTTGATCTTGCACAAAATATCAGTTTCCTTCAAAATCTGAGAGAATTGAATTATTGCCTCAACTGAAGCCCCTTTTACATGTGCAAGATTGGGGTCGCTTTGATGATCAACTTTTTTCCTCACGGGGGAAAAAAGAGACGAAGAACCATCAAAAGTCCCATATTTGTTACAGAATGATGGGTGACTGACCTCTCCCATAATCCTTTGTGGCACGAAAACTACTGTAAGCCATCTTAAACCAACCATTTCCATTCAACCCACATAACCAGTAACGACTTCCAGAAATAGAAGAATACCGGCATAAACTAAATGTCATAAACGGGTCATAGCGAAAATCCATTACTGGGAAGTTCCCCAGATGTTTTATTACACACGTGAACGAGGCTATATGAAAAGGTTCTCTACCCACATGCAGGGAATTTTTTTTCAGAATAGAAAAGTTGATGAGGCATTATAAATCGGAGAATTGGATTCACCCTCCAATTTCCCCCCCCCCCACATTAGATTTTTCCGACTTGACAAATATTTCACATTTTCTCTGACCATTTTCAGATTCCCTCACTTTCCAGGTCGCTGGGATCCCTATGGAATCATTTTTCATTAATTTGGAAATGAGAATTTTTCTTGGATTGTATGTGGGTTCTTACAACCCATGTTTGGGTCGTAACAAAACATAAGTAACTCATTTTACCAAAAGTAGAAGTGGGAGCCACAGACCTTTATAGTTATATACATACGTTATAAGCGAAAAAATATTTGAGAGCAAATCATCCACCATGATAAATAGTTAAAAACTAAAAGTTCGAATTATAATAATAGGTGCAAATGCTAAACTTTAAACAAACCTTCTAATTTCTTTCCCGTACGACGATCACATTTCTCTTTGATTTCCCTGAATTTACAGGCAATGTGTGCAGTATGGCAATCTAATACAGGGGTATATCCACTAGATATCTGTCCAGGATGGTTAAGAACTATGACTTGAGCGGTGAACTCTTCTGTAGCCTTTGGAGGAGTATCTTTACTGTCACCACACACATAACCTCGACGCAATTCCTAAATTAAAAAAAAAAAACATTTTGCAGAACCAGAAAAGTTAGCTATATCTTATTTACTCACATTTAAATCTCAATACTATAGATAGAAGAAAAAAAAAGTGATTTTTTTAACTTATGTACCTTAACAGACACATTCTTCACATTGAAGCCAACATTATCTCCTGGCACAGCTTCAGTCAAAGCTTCATGATGCATTTCGACTGATTTAACTTCAGTAGTCAAATTCACAGGAGCAAACGTAACCACCATACCAGGCTTGAGAACGCCAGTTTCAACTCTGCCGACGGGGACAGTTCCAATACCTACAAGAAAAATTAAAATAATTTACCCACTAGTCAGAAAATTCCAATTGAAAATAACAAAACAAATATAATTAGTTTTTATTCAAATATGACATGAATGTCACTCCCCACTTGTTAATACAAGATATACGGAAGACTGAATGTTGTGAAGATATTTTAGATGTTAAGTTTTTAAGGAAGGAAAAAACTCGTCTCTGCCTCTACCGGGAGTCGAACCTGAGCCCCTCGATTGATCTGACCACTAAGCTACAGAGGAGATAGAGATTTTCCTTCGCTAGAGCGTATATGTGCCGAACGGAACCGTGCAATGGATGGTGAACCGATCAGCTAATAGCTCATGAAAGACGAGCCACCAGAGCTTTTTCCTTCCTAAAATTTTCCCTAAAATAAATATCTTCATAACATCCAGTCTTCCGTATATCTTGTTTATTCAAATAATTAAATTGTAATTGACAGATTTAAAATGGTGAAAAACAAGAAACGCTAATGCACTAGCCCGATTTGAAATGACAGCTCCACAAACTTTAAAACTGCATTCCTGTTGAAATTTATCAGAAGACAGACAACATGCATGCAAATGTAACCTGGGGAAAGAAACTATAAATCTGTCACAGTAAATAAAAAAGGTCTGGATTGCCAGCCATGTGAAGTTATGACAGTGTGCAATTGTTTTATCAGTTGTAACACAAATTTACATACGGTTTCAGGGATGAGAAGTGACGAAGTCCATTTCAGAGAAGCAAAATATAACTCTTAGCAAATATTTATAAACTGGAACAGCAAAATTAACACTCCTTATACAAAAATATTTTTGTTACCCCCACCCTTTTCCAAAACAAACTGTAAACTTTTCCATCAACTTTTGTTTCTGGTGTTTGTAAAGTTCAGGAGAAAAGAGACTGGAATAAGGCCGAGGAGAGACAGAAGTCGCGAGAAAAGAAAAAGGAAAACATTCGAAAAAGAGGGAATGTGAAAGTTTGAACTGAAGACGCATAACTTTCGTTGGGGAATGTTTGATACGTGAAATATAGTGTCGTTTTCTTTTGTGTGGGAGTCTAGAATCCAGTTATTTAGCCCACGAATCAGTAGAAGTATAGCTGAGGGCCTACCACCAATAAGACAACAGGGAAAGTTTACAGTGTTTCGGGTATTTTGATACCGTTTAAAAAAATTTTGATACCAGTCTAAGATGAGACACTGCTTACTGATTGCACTATTTGCTGTCTGGAACTACAGCAATTTAAAATAGGCTAAAAATTTTCAACACTAACTTCAGACATCATTGGAAGGACTATACCAATGATTCCCAACATGGGCATTAATGCCCCTGGGGGCGGCAGAAGCTACAAGTATAACATAGGATCCTATGGGTTAGATTGTGCTGGGGACAATGGGAGAAAAGGGTTGAAAAAATAGGGACTATACAGAGCCATGAAGAGACATCGTAGCTCAGATACAGAAAACACCATCCATGAAATACAAGGTTGTCCACTTTAACAGACCAGCTTCTTACCACAGTGAATACAACCAGCCGACTTACGGACTGGGTTGTCAGGACAAACAATTCTATGAAAGGAGGTAATGTCACGACCTCTAGATGACACGATTTTTTAGATTGTCTCAAAAATATTGCAATCATCTTTTGGCAATAGAGACTGGTTTGTTTATCACAAAGTGCTTTTGGTAGAGAATATTCCACATTTTCCCTTTCCACACAGAGGTGCCATTTTCCAGGAACCACGTGGAACTCATTAGAAATTTCTCAGAATATTTTTTACAAAAAAAAAATCTGTAGCGTAATTTGTTAGGGACCCTTCAAGTCAAAACCCATGAGGAAAAGATACTATTGTAGACGTGCCAACTTTTGAAATCCAGAAACCCCCCCCCCCCCGACACTCATAGACTATCAAAAAAAGTTCTGAAAATTCTAAAAAAAAATTTTCATGAGAATTTAATTTAATCCCCCTGAGAAGAATTTAATTGCATGTCAGTCTTTCCATGCAGAATAGAGAAATCACATCTACATATTGTTCATAAAGTATAAGTATTTCCTTTCGTGGATGCTATCAGTGATTGATAATCTTGGGTATATGAATTCTTAAAAGCTTTATATATTTAGCTGTATATACCTTAAAGTTTTATATTTCTTTCCGAAGATGTTTAATCGGAAGAAACGATTTAAAAAAAATTCAAATTACAAAGCTGCGGATGAAAAATGTGTTTACCGCACGGCTGTTAATGGAATACAATAACTATTATACAGGAATTTCGGGAACCAAGGTCATGCCCCTGATAAATGATTGCAGATAAACGCTTTGAAAACAAAGTCCCGTCTTTGCCAGTTGCTTAAATGCGGTCACAGACTTTTTTACGGCTGCTCGATGGAAAATGACTACGTAATGATTAAAGTGATGCCAGCAATTGGCTACCCGTTTTATTATAGCGACTACAACATGGCCCTAGATTTTTTAATCTCCAATAATGACTGCACTTCATGAATACACTCATTATAAAAAGTTTACCTCCTATCTTGTAGACATCTTGCAGAGGTAATCTAAGAGGTTTATCCAGCGGACGAGTTGGAGGTTCCATAGCATCTAATGCTTGAAGCAATGTCTTTCCCTCAACTTTTCCACTTTTTCTCTCTATGCTCCACCCCTTGTACCATGGCATGTTTGTACTTGGTTCTAACATGTTGTCACCATTCCAACCAGATATAGGGACAAATGGCACTGTAGCAGGGTTATAACCAATTTTTTTAATATACGCAGACACTTCTTTCTTTATTTCTTCAAAACGTGCCTAAGATAAAGAGAGAAATACATTTAAAAAATATTAAAATATCCTTTCAGACCTTCATAATGAGAACTTATTTCTGCTCACCTCACTGAAAGGTGGTTCAGTTGTGTCCATCTTATTAACACCAACAATCATTTGCTTGACACCCAAGGTATAAGCAAGTAAAGCATGCTCTCTTGTTTGGCCATTTTTAGAAATACCAGCTTCAAATTCACCAGTGCCAGCAGCTACAATAAGCACAGCACAATCAGCCTGCAAAATAAGTTTTTCCAGTTCAAAATCTAATAGTTGACATAAAATTGACTACAGTCACAATGG
Organism: Pholcus phalangioides; assembly: GCF_987345545.1. Taxonomy (NCBI): domain Eukaryota; kingdom Metazoa; phylum Arthropoda; class Arachnida; order Araneae; family Pholcidae; genus Pholcus; species Pholcus phalangioides. The sequence goes on along the minus strand of NW_028301602.1, from coordinate 49,707,985 downwards.
TAACGCCACACATAACTGAAAGGAAAGTCAGCTCTTGAGCAGTTATTTCCAAAGCGCAGGTCGTATGACAAATTAAACGCCCAAGAAAATTTCTCTCCACAACATAAATTAAAATATAACTAAAATATCTTCGCTCATCCAAGCTATTTCCATGTACCATACAATTTTATTGAATTATACTTGTAACTTTAACGGCAATCTGAAAAATAATCTCAAAAGGGAAAAAGTGAGGGTGGTTAACCACTTGAATGTAGACTTATCCCCCCTCCCCCTTCAGATTTCCCTGACTTTCCCCAAGTATTTAGAATTTTTCCCGACTGACAAATATTTCATATTTTCCCTGACCGTTTTCTGACTGACTTTCTCTCCGATTCTCCAAATTTCCAAGTCACTAGGAACCCTCTATTGAGAAGTTGCGCTTTATAGCTCAATGCAGTTTTACTGGTTAACCTGTAAAAATATCTTTAAAAAGTTTGTTACACAGTATTTAATATATAACAAACATTTAATATACAATTAAATTGAAGCCTGCTTCCTGTAGATTATAACAAGTGCATAAAAGAAATCTTAAAAACAAATTCATTGGAAGAATACAACATTAAATCAGCCTAAATAAAATGTTTTAAAAATTACTATTAATGTAAAATATATTAAATCTATTAATAAAAACATTTTGGATTAACTAAGCATGAATGTTACCTGAGAAGTTCCAGTAATCATGTTCTTGATGAAATCGCGATGTCCTGGAGCATCAATAACAGTCACATAATATTTTGATGTTTCAAACTTCCACAATGTGATATCAATAGTGATACCTCGCTCGCGTTCAGCTTTCAGCTTATCCAATACCCAGGCATATTTAAAAGATCCTTTTCCCATCTAATGAATAGAGACAATAACATAATTCCAAAACAAACCAGAATTTACACAAATACATTTAATTCAAAAAAATTTGAAGAGATTTGTTTTTGCTTTAAGTTTTTCACCCCTAAAGCAGAATAAGCCTCAATCAGTGACATACCTCGCAGGACAATCCAGGGCTAAGCACTACTGACAGCCTCAAAACTAATGACAAAAATGTTTAAAAAGTGACTAAATAGTTATAAAGTCAAAATTTTGGCAATCTACAATCGTATGAACTGTTTTCACTAAACTTTGCATTTCAATAGAAATCTTACAAATTGATTATTTTCACATAAGAAATAATTAAATCAAACTAACCATTTTTTAAACAGGAATTACATTACGCCAACTATAGGCAGTTGTAATACCTTTCCTCGTGCTGTTTTCCACATCTCATCTCAAAATTAATTTACGTAGGAAAAATACGTTCTCTATAACAGCGTTTCTCAACCGCCAGGCCGCAGCCCAGTATCAGGCCACGAGTGATTCGAAGTTTGATTTTCCCTATTTCTCGTTAGTTGTGTGTATGGCCGGGCCTTTCACTTACACAAGAGATTTACAGGGTCGCTGGCTTACAAATGTTGAGAACCACTGCTCTATAAATTACAGTAACACCGAGGTTGACGCGACAGCATGACTCAAATGACATCATCGCAAGATGAAGAGGGAAATTTCAGAGAACCCTGATTGGTGCAGTATGTAGCAAGAAATTGCTAATGGCACAGCAATCCCATTCCAGCTCAGCTTCTGTTACCCCTCTCCCCCGGACCATTAAAAATCGACCCAGACCATGCTGTCATCCACAGAGGGGTGATATTGGCTACATGATAGGGGGTGGGAAAAACTAACCTACAGCTGTTTTGAAATAGTGGAGGTGTATACAGTTTTCAGGAAGGCGAGGCAAAGGCATTGTGGTTGAATGTTCTGACTTTCCATTGCTAGATAAGATGCCCTCTCTCTGTCAGGAAAAAACATGACGAGGGACTGGTGAAAAATAAAAGCAACTTTGTTAACAAGCAAAGAAAAATAGAGAAATTTGCCATGAACACAATTTTGGAAAAACCGCCACCTGCCAAAGACAAAAATTTTCCCGCTGAACTGTTTTCACACCAGCCCAATTTGATGGAAAAACCACAAATCTGGCAACTGATAGGGAATGTCGCATTAGCTGTATGAAGAGAGGAAGAAAATAGGTGACTTGGTGACCTGGAACCCACAATCTTCCTAGAAGAAAAAGAAACGTAATTACCAGAAAAGCACGAGAGACAGAGGTCATGTTTTCTTTTGCAAACAAAATGACCTGGGTCCAAAAGTACGTAATAAAAGTGACCCGTGCCGAGCCCTGACAATGTGAAAGAATTTAAAAAAAACACTATTGAGAATTTTTACTCCAGAACAGTTAGCCAACAGCTAGTTGCAGAACAATGCAACATTCTGCTTTGGGGATTTTTTTATTCTAATAGCATAGATCTGATCATTCTAATAGCATAGCTACCAACTATGGAAAATGAAAATTTGGATCGGTGTGAAAACTTTCCGAATTCCGTACGAAATTGTAAAAAAGATCATTTCAAAACATTTTACAGATTTTCCATTACTAAAAAAAGAAATTTTTGGGATATTTTCTATAACAAAACACAATGACACCACAATTCCTGCAAATCAAAAAATCTGTCTGGCCGAAAACTAGGGCATACAGATAAAGCAGATCGTGGCAAGATTTTGAAAAGCCAGATTGATGCTAATTGATTATACAAATACAAATACAACACCACAACAGGCAAATTGCCCAACGAGGTGGCTGACTTAAGAACATCATCGATCCCCGAGCCATTTTTTGGAGTCCCTACCTACTACTGCTACACCCCAAATGCACCCCCCCCCGCGGAACCCCCCAACGAACCCCCAACGAATCGGTACATGCGGGAATGTGCGTGTACTGCAACCTGACGTAAAGTTTTGTTTCTGTGTAATGCTTGTTATGTGTAGTGCTGTCCCCAGTTTTTCTAACTATGAGTGAAGTGTTATGGGTGAATGATTTACCGTTGTAGGACTGTTGCTCTCTGTGGCGAGACTTTTTAACGGGGAGATCGGCTCGCATTTGCGCCTTGAAGTTGGGAACCACAGAAAACCAACTTCAGCCGACCACCACTGTGGGGTTCGAACCCGGATCCTCGCATCACGAGTCCGCACTATAACCACTCGACCACCACAGCGGCCTGTAACTGTATTCTCCCCAAAAACAGAATATGTGATTTGACCTATACTTGAAACTAAGAAAAAACCATTTCATAAACAGTTTACACAATGCTTATGAAACAATTTTTTCGGTAAATTTAGAAAACAGAAATTTGGGAGCATCCTGGAGGTATACAATAGACAAATTACACGTGCACTACATCTGAAACAAAATGATTAATTATTAACTCCTGCTCCTTGATGAGCTAAGATAAAAATTTCACCAGATTTATACATACACTGAAGAACCAAAAAAACTGGTACACCTGTCTAATATCGTGTAGGACCCAGCGAACACAGAAGTGCCGCAACACAACGTGGCATGGCCCCGACTAATGTCTGAAGTAGTGCTGGAGGTAATTGACACCATGAATCCTGCAGGGCTGTCCATAAATCCGAAGGAGTAAGTGGGTCGGGATCTCTTCTGAACAGCATGTTGCAAAGCATTACAGATATGTTCAATAATGTTCATGTCTGGGGATTTTGATGGCCAGCAGAAGTGTAAGTCAGAAGAGTGTTCCTGCTGAAATTGTCCAAGTCCGTCGGAATACACAATGAACATGAATGGGTGTAGATGATCAGACAGTATGCTTATGTACCTGTCAGTCGTATCAGGGGTCCCATTTCCAGCCGCAGTGATGTCGTAGATTCTAGAACTCATTCATTTTGAAATCATATCATTGGTACTGAAATCATTTCTTTCGTTTTAAACAACTATGGATGCCATTAGAAAATAACAGATGCGCCTGTAACATTACTATTGGGCCCCCGTGGAGATCATCCTTATTCTAGTCATTGTTTATATGCTTTGGGTTGTTTTTACCTTTTCTTCTCCGGGATCAATCGGCAGTATCACGTGTCCGCCAATCGGCCAATTTGTTATGTTTGGTAGCTAGATTCAATATAATGCTTACAATATTTCCTTCTCTCATGAAATTATGTAAATTAGATACAAGCTAACGGCGCACCTTTGACCTTGTGATTGGTTCTGTCGTGAGACATTATGGGAAAAGCTCCCATATAAAGTATAAATATTTTTGAATTTAATTTGATTAATTTTTAATTTATGAAAATAACGAAAAAGCAAAATAAACATAATATAATACAGTAAAAATAGAATAAATCCCTTGGGGTCACAGTGTCTATCATCGTAATGTTACTTTTTGTGAAGTTTATTGTTTGGTGTTTTTCTCAGTTTGATTTGTATGTTTTATGTGTTGTGTCAGTCCAATTTAAAAAAATATATTTTTTCAATCAATATAAACTCTGCGCTTGAAGACTGCACAATTGTCATCAAGTTACTGTACTGGATGAAATGTTCATTTCCAAATTAGTTTTGTCATGTAAAAGATTATGGTTTCATTGAGAAATGTCAGGCAACTCTAATTTTAACAAATACCATTATAATGGGAAAAACATCGTTTCACCGAAAACTTTTCTAATCCCTCGGATAGGAACAATATAAAAATCTGGAATTCCTTTGTAACGAAATTTCGTTATTACAAAGTGAGTCTCTTGGAGTTCCGGTATAATGGGGTTTGACCAAAGCGTATTAATAAAGGGTCTTTAATACGCTTTGGGTTTGACTGTACTTCCCGCCAAAAAAAAAAAAATTGGACATTTTTACAGTAAAGTAATTGAACTTCGGCAATTTGATCTGAAAACAGTCCTTTTTATAATGATTATGTCTTTTTTACTTTTATAAATTTAGAAAGGAAACAAAAAGGAAGAAAGAGTGGGGAAAAAAGGAAAATGGCCAAGAGACGGGCTTGGTTGTGTGTAAATGCCTCGAAATTCCACTTGTGAGCAAGGGGATTCGTGCCTCACTATCAGAGTTTTATGACAAAATTTCACATTTATGAGACGTATGACTACGCGCACAATTAATCTCTATATATATAGCTGTCAATATTAAAATATTTCATTTATACGAAGCACAATTTCAAATTATTTGACATTTTCATTTTGATTTGAACTCCAAATCTTTGGCACTTAGACATTATTTCCAACTATTAAATCCAAGTAGTTTTTGCAGATTGTGAAAAATGCGTCGCTAAATTGGTTTTGCATGCGTATTATCAACACTAAAAACCATAAATTTTATGTTGACAGATACAAAGAGATGCATTGAGAGGGTTATGGACATTTCAAAGTAAAGACTTACGTGAGAATTTATTGCACTTTTTTTAGAAATCAGCAGACGCAGCGAGTCTCTAATAAACTGATTTAAATTACTTTAAATGTAGTCATACGCCTTTTTAGATTTTTTTTTTTTCCTAATGTCCACACAACATTGTTCGTGCAGGATAGGAAAATTACATTGAAATTATTTAGGATGCTGCAGGCCAGTAATAGGGCAGTTAAAAGGAAGCATTACAGTATCGATTAAGAAAAACGTTAAAGATGTGGTGTCAATCTTAGAGGAAGTCCCAATACAGGGGCGGCTCGAGCTTACATGCCGCCCGGGTGCGAAGCTTCATGTCCCGCCCCTACTGGCGACCCTGCCAGGAGGCCGATAGGGCTTCGGTGAAGGGCACTTGGAGATAAACCTGATTTTTTTTCACAAGAAAATCGCACATCATTGTTTACAGTGCAAAATCTGCGTGACCATACGTCCCGCTTTTGAAGTAGAAAATTTTTGTCTTCTAGAATTATTTTACCATTCTTAATAAATACCAGATAACTTAATTCTTGAAAGAGCACTTATTTTTGTGAGCCATCATCACTTATCCTATGAAGATGATATTTAACGGGGTAATTTTTATTAAGAAAATTTTTTCAAAAACAGTGTTTCTGGTATTCCAGGGGCCGGACAAGTGAAAAACCAAATTTTTCCTTGGCCTTCATTTGACTATTGTGGATCAAATTCTCACAGCCCCTTCTATAGTTAATTTATAGCCTGAAAAAGCCAAAAAATTATGAGAATTATCCCGGGCTCTTGTGGGGACCATGGGGGAGGGAACCAAAATACACACATGGTCCTTGTAATAGAATACAGGGGTGGCCATGCGACCCATTGTGGCATTTAGGGGCTATGGAGGGAACAATAAGTAGGAGGCGCAAAAAATAAGTCCCTCACGGGCACAGATTTTGTCTCGAGCCGCCCAGATAGCTTACATTCTTGTTTCTGGTATTACGATCAGAGGCCTTGTCTATTTTCTCAACGTTTCCGTTGTCGAGACTCAAAAGTGTGATGTGAATTTTTACTGTGTTAAATTTTGTTGTCTTAAGTCTACGCTGCCGCCCCTTACAACCTGTTGTCCGGGTGCGCCGCACCCCTCGCACAAACTGCCCTGTCCCAATACATTATCACAGCAATGTAGTTTTAAAAAATTGAATTTCGCGGGTATTTTTCCCCCATGTATGATTTGATCTCTCGGAGTTCATTATAACTGAATTCGACTTTATTTCTTTTCAGCAGAGGCAATGGATTGGCACTCCCTTTCAAAATTCATAAAACATACCCTAGAGCAATAATTTGCTCTATTCGATTTTTATAAATATATTCCCCCATCAGACCACTCAATGCTGGCTGAAGATAGCTTTGAGCTAAACTATAGTTCGTTTCAGGTTAACTTTGCAGTGAAAGGGAAGCTATGAGGGAACCGCATCACACGTTGCTATGACAACGAAAGCCTTTCAACCAATGTATCAATGCGCAGTCGCGGTAAGGTATAGCTGATTCTCGCCAATCTCACTGAGAAAAATCTTTTTTTTACGCATAATGGTGATCATTTTTTTTTTTTCTATTTTAAAATTCTTAAACGAATAAAGATCGATTCAGAACACTATTTTTCAGTATTCATTTTCAATCATTCAAAAAATTGAAATATTCTGCATAAATGATCATCGTAAGCCTCCGATATATGGGAACTATATTTTGCGGCGAAGGAATACACTCTCTACCTTTCTCTGCACTGCAAAGTTAACCTGAAACGGACTATAGATGGCTATCCGTCTGTAATTGCATGAAAACGATGGGTTTTTTTTTTTACAAGCTTTCATTTCTCACCCATCTACTTCTTGGATTGTGTTTACTACCAGCACTCAAAAGAACGTCAATGAATGATCAACAAATTTGTTTTCTTTGTAGCAACCCTCTTTGAATGAAAAGTCTGAACACACAATTTTCTGTCTTTACAGTTACTCCATTTCGCTTAAACCTCTTCTATAGTTTGTGTCAGGGCTTACTGTCACCCCCAAGTCGTAAAACCACAGAGATTACATGAACCATTTTTTTTTATTTCCTTCCTCATGTTAATGTTACTTGGATGGGAAAAAGTTACGAAAAAGATATTCTATGCATTTTGTTTGAAATTAAAATTTTTTAGTCAGCGTGACTAACAAAATTTAATGTCACAAATTTCTTCGTGGCCTCCGTATCAGTAATCGTGGCTCCCCTTTTGCAAGATTTTCATCCGTGGCCGATTGAGACCACTCACGTCATACCATCGCCGGTACTAGAGAGGGGGGACAACTGTCCCTGGTGGCAAAAAAAAAAAAATAAATCAAAAAAGATCATTTACGATCATAAAAAAATAAAACTGCTGACAAATAACTGAGAAAAACCATCCTACAGTATAAAGCTGAGCTCCCGTGAGCGATGCAGGACTCAGCCTCAAAACTAGTGAAAATAGTGACCAAAATGTTCAAAAAAAGAGACCAAATTGTTTAAAAGTGACCAAATAGTGACCAAAATAATTTTACAGACCAAATGGACATTGAATTTTGATTATTACCAAATTGAATGAATTGAAATTAGGTTTTTTTTACATAGTAGTGTGAAAAAAAAAACCAAACTCAAATGTATTCTGCTAACCAGAAAAGTTTTGAATAACTTATCAAAATAATCAACAACTATGTGTGAGAGAGTAACATTACATCCTTTTTAAGTAACAGTAGCAATGCCTTTCCCCCCCATGTTGCTTTCCACAACCCATCTTAAAATCAATTTAAGCAGGAAAAACTTCAAAAACGGGAAAAAATTCTCACATTCAAAAGGAGGGAAAAAAAATAAACACAAAATTTAATGAGAGAATTTGTCCAATCTACATTCAAGTAGATTTTTCATTCATTTTATGCTATGAATGACAGTATAGAAAATGTACTCAAACTTTTTTTAACTAGTACAAATTTTATTTATATACCTAGGTCATAGCTGCCAACTTTTGGAAATGAAAATTCGGGAGATTTTCGCGCACACCCGTATTTTATGCTAAAACCACTCCCTAATAAATACAATAGGGATTTTTCCAAATAAAATAGGGATTTTCCAAACAAAAGTTGAAGCATAGGGAATAAAATCCCTACTCAAAAACTGAAGTCAAATTAAAATAGGGATTTTACACACATGGAAGTTAAACCCTTCGGAATAAAATTCCTACGCAAAAAACAAGTGAAATTGGAGGCCAAAACTTCAATGATGTAAAAATAAATATTGTGTTCAATCAGAAACACTGAACAAACATTCTCCGCGAATGACCCCAAAATCATCGGAAGATGAAGGAAAACACCGTCAATTTTTAAAGAACACTGACTTTTTGTGACACTTGCTTGATGTTTTTTTTTCACTTCACGACTGATGATGGCAGTCTTTCCATGACCGATGTTTATGTCCGTAACACAACTTGTACAAAAAGGAAAAGTCAGCCCTCTTCTGGAACGTTTGATGAAAGGAAATTCATCGGAATAAGTATCTTTAAAATTTATTAAATATGTTTTTGCTTATTATTCATGCTTTGTTATATCGCACGTACGTAACTTCAACAAAAGAAATTTTGACCACATGTGCATCACCATAATCTTCAATTATTATCCAGGACTATTGGCTGCTAAGCCATTTCCCGGCACGATAAGACAAACAACTTCCTTGTTACCAACCAGAGGGTTTGTAAAACTTCCTTAAAAAGGGAATTTCCCCATTTACGACGTGTGACGTCATTTCGAAAGGGAAAAAGAGACTTCATGCCCCACAAGAAATTCCTTAGGGATTGTTTTCATAAGCAGGGATTTTTTTAATGAAGTAGGGAATTTTGTGATTTTCGTAAAAATTTGGGAGATCGAGCAATGAAGATAAAATTCGGGAGACTTGGCAGCTATGCTAAGTTTGTATTCCAACAAATTAAGAAATTTACGATTTTTAAAAAAACCTATAAAATTACATTTTTACAATACTATTTTGAATTATTAAATTAAAAATATTACTTAAATTACTGAATTAAATTATTAAATTAATTTAATTCAGTAATTAATTTTAATTTAATATTTAAATAAAATATAAAAATATAAAATATTTAAATTATTAAATTAATTTAATAATTTAAATATTTTTCAACCAAATTATAAAATTATTTTAATTATTAGATTAACCAAATTATTTTAATTGTTATACGTTGAGGGAGGACAATCCACACCCCCCCCCAGCATCAATGGCAGAGCCTACTGATGCATTGTCATCTGCTGTACCCCTAAGACCTTCCAAGTCTATGGATGGTCTGGGAAGGGTGGGACACCAAAATAATGCTCTTTGTGAGGGAGAAAATAAACCAGTTTTGAAATTGGTTTGAGAGAAAAATTTGTAAACATATATTTCTTTTTTTTTTTTTTTGCACACAGCATACACCCCTGCAAAAAAACATTTACTCCTTTACCCAGAAAAAGTATAATTTTTAACAGAAAAAGACTCCGCGGCCTTCCCCAGTAAATTTCCCATGAACCTTGTAAACACCCAACGTGGCAACTTTTTCCACGCCAATCAATCGCCATTTTGCAGCAGTCAATTCAAGATGGCTGACGAAGGGCACATAAAATTACAAAAAAATATATAATTTATAATATGAATCAACCTAATATGCGAAAATCGATAGAAATATATCTGGAAATACAGAAAATTAGGATAAAATGAACACAAAAATCGAATCAACGACCAGTGCAGTCTTAAGGCATGGGCCCACCCGGGGACCTCAAAAATGAGATCTGGTTGAAATTTGAGAATGTTTGGTAGGACCAGACGGCCCTGTCAACAACATAGGGGGTTTATAAATGCGGTTGATAGAGTTTATGAATGCTGCTGCCAGGGTTACCTATTTTAACAAAAAAAAAATTGCCACGTTAGCTCCGACTCCTCCCGTAATTTTCAACAAAAACAGTGAATTCCTCCCCCCCCACACCCGAGGCTCCCGGATATTTTTTTTCTGGAGGGGAAATTTAATTTTACTGCCTCTTGACTGAAATTCAATAATTTTGCAATTTAATTGACTTTTCTTAAATATACAGGGTTCATACAAAATTTTCAAAATGAAAAGTAAGGAGTTTTTAAGGACTTTTTAAGGAGTTTCAAGCAGTTTTTAAGGAGTCATGGCAAACTTCATAACTTACAAGTTTTACAGCAAAAAAAAGGGGCGGGGCACATATGCAAATTTATTTTGAATTTGCAAACAAACTTCCCCTCTTCTCAAAAATATAGATCTAGAAGTGGTTCAAAAATTACAAGTTTTGATTTGTTACCCGACATCATAAGAATTCATAAAATAATCAATCCACGTACATGCTTTCTGTCATCACCAAAGTGTTCTAAAACCTTCAAGTGTTAGTCAAAAATATAACTCATAATAGCATCACATAAATTATAAAAATTCTAAAAGTGATATTCATTCCCCCTCCAATTATTCAAAATAAAAACCACAGCCAACAAAGATTTTTCTTACAAAATTATTTATATTTGCAGCAACTCTTCAGGGCTCATATAAAATTTTCAAAATGAAAAGTAAGGAGTTTTTAAGGTGTCATGGGGCCACGCCCCCTCCGAAAAAAAAATTGCACCACTAGACAATAAAAGAAGCCCACATGTGAATTGATTTTCATTTAATTTCTTTTTCAATGTTTCCAAGACTTCAACTTTCAGAATAAAGGGTATGATGGGTAGCAATTTCAGCTGAAAAGAAAGATATGCCGTGACTGTACGCACGAGTAACAAGCGACAAGAGAACACAAATTTGAACAGTAACAGAGCATGATGATCAAGATTAGGTATTGAGAAGTGTAGTAAGAAAGAAGAGAGAGAGTTGCGGTAGTATATAGTATTAAAATGATTTAAAGAAATCGGAAGTGATGTATTGAGTTTGCAATAAATTTTGTTTTTATCTTGCTTGAGCTGTGGCCACTTCTGCCAGAGAGATACAAATACAACGCCACAACAGGCAAAATGTCCAACGAGGTGGCTAAGAAAAAGATGCCCATAAAAATATGGATGTCATATTTCAAAAATACAGCAACCCAATTAAAAATGCAATGATCTGCAGCATAATCACGGATCACTTATATGACGCGCGGGACAGCTCCAGAGCATTTGGATCCGCTAAGTATTTGAAGATCACTAGAGTGGCTCTGTAGGGGACTCAATAGGGAGAATGTTAGTTCAGGTGCCCACAAACGAGTGAAAAGTTTTACTCGTTTTTCGCGCACCGAGTAAGGCGCCATTAAGAATATTTCATTTTTTATAAAGGGTGGTTGATGACGTAAGAATCATCCAACCCCCCCCCCTCCACGTCATCAAGTCAGCAAATCGAAAATCCCCCATCCATGCTGACGTAATACTTGAATGACCCCTAACATAAAGATAACCTTCTGAAAATAACTTTCGGGTAAGGTTAAAAAAAGTGGGTTCAGCTATAGCGGCTGATCGGTTCGTCCTCCCCCCTCCCCTCCTGTAAAACCAGACGTGGCTCGGGCTGTCACTTTTAAAAGCCGGGTTTTACTAGCAGGTTTTCTATGCCACGCGCAACGTGAATCACCCAGCGCTACACGCCGTCTATTCATCAATATGAAAAGCAGTACGACTGTTTTCCTATAGAGCGCAATACGGCTCACGACAGCGTTTTACATCGGGCGTGATTGGCAGACTGCTTCTAGTGAGTTAAACGTCGTGTGCCGCGCGTTTCAGCGATCTTCCCTTCATTTTCGTGTTGTGTCTCTTCCCTTTAAACTGGATAGAGTAGATGACGCCAGGGTCATATAGCCATCCTGAGCCGATGCGCCACACTTGGAAAACGCAAATGCGTAACGCCATTATGTAACTCATTTCTGCCGACACGAAATGATCCAGTTAGGTTCACGCGGCGCAAAAAGCCTACTCCTAGGAAAACCTGGCTTCAGGGATGAACGCTCGTTACGAGATCCCAGGAGATATAAACCCATTCTCTCTCATGGAATCTTGTGTGTGGATAGAGCCTGTACCTCCTTTTTTTTTGCCTTTTTATTTACTGCAACCAATCTGCGAAACAGATTCGCTTTCCCCACTGGACTTCAGTTTTTAGCATTTTAAGGCGCGGCGGCGAAAAGATACGCTTGTCGTCATCCCTTACTCGAAATTTTTTTTTCCTTTCTTTTGCAGTAGCGAGTTGTAATGTGAATAAAACACGTCAAAAAAGCTACGGAAAGCAGTGACATTTTGCGGTTTCTTGGAATTTTCGTAATGAGATATTGGCTGTAAGCAAATAGGAAGGAGGGATAAAATAGGAATAATACGAGAGAATTGCGGTAAAAAAAAGACGATTGCGACAAAAGTAGGAAAATAGTAGGATAAATAGGAAAGCTGCGAGGTCTGCACTCAGTATACTGCGTAATATAGGAGGTTCGAGACATCGTTTCGCCACATAAGTAAAAACTTTCTCACCACTGGGCATGGGGGAATTTTCGGCTACTGGTTCAGCGGAGTGATGTCGTTCTACGGACCATCGATTTCCAACGCTGACCAGTTTGCGACATAGGCAGGAAAACACGTCAAAACTAGCGATTCGGTAAAAAATCTCATTTTTAAAAGCAAAAGCGTATAATCGTATTAATTTATTAAATACGACAAAAAAGTTTTATCAGGCGTTGTTGCAACCGTAACGGTTGGCAGGTATGCACAACCATTGGATGTTCCAATCCCATCCCCTTGCTTTCACATTTCCTATTATAAAGGGAGAGCGCGTTTTTTTAAAATCTTTTCTTTCTCTTTATATTGGGGGAAGCTTCCTCTTATTTTTTTAGGCAATGCTATTCATCACCGTGGGGAACGCCTATTCTAAAAAAGATCATCCCTTCAGAGAGAGAAAAAAAAAAAAAAAAAAAAAACTTTTTCAGGCGTGGCTGCAAAAAGTAAGGAGTTATAAGGGCCCTTCCAGAGGGAAATGAAAAGTAAGGAGTTTGTAAGGATGTGCGAACCCTGATATACCATTCCATCAAGAATGCCGTTCAAGGCATTGCCCCCCCCCCCAGTTTTGGATCTGATCACAGCATGTAGCAACCCAGGCCGCAAGTACGAACGAAAATTTACTATCGCCCGGGGCCGGTATCCATTTTTTTTAACGGAAAAAGAGTAAACTCTGCACCCTTCCTCATTCAACACCCGTGGAACCAGACCCTGCCTTCTATTGCGGTCATAACAGCAACTCGAGACAAAAACATTTTAATAACTTTCAAGGTCTAAAAAGTGAATTGTTTTACACAACACCGATATTAAGTCAACAATCGGTGTCGTGAAAATGCTCTAAATTAAGTTACAGCCAGAAGCGGATAAGGGTCGGTTGTTGACGGCCACAGGCATTAAAAAATAATTAATATTAGACTAATAATAATATCTAATAACTAATAATTAAATTAGGAAAAAAAATTTAAAGTAGGGATCAGAGAAATGCTCGGTGTGCCCACCGTTAAATCCGTCTCTATTTACGGCTTGCATGCAGTTAACTGAGTTTTTATCAGCCTGATGACCAATTTTCATCTGATTTGGAAACCCTTGTGTTAAACTAAATGTTGAATTGCTGGATTCTGTGATCTTTCCATAAACAGTTCTTTGTTCGATCATACCTGGGGCCACGGTTTCTTGCTGAGATTTAAATCCAGTTAGAAAAATACGAATTTTATTTCTAGATAGATCACGATTTTCAGTCGGATGATTTTTTTTATTGTTAAGTAAATTCAAAATACTTGTGAGCTTCTTCAACCTTGGCCACCTACAAAGAGCATTCTCCAAAGTGTATTAATACACTTAATATGTATTAATAGTACGCATCTTTAATATGCACGCTTTGGTATTCTCCCGCTGCGCTTAAGTTAGTTTCTGCACAGGCTAAATAGTCATTTCGAATATTAAAAAAAATTAACAAAAGTAACGATAGAACAAACAAATGTAACTTGCTCGATGCTCCAAGAAAGGAATTCGGCCCTTGGGACAAACTTTTTAAAACAAATAAAATAAAGGATCAATTTTAAAATATGAAAGTGAAAAACGAGTGAGCACGCGTGGGGAAATAAGAAAGAATAGTAAAACGGGAGGGGGGGGGGAGGGGAGATTCTTTGTTGTAAGTACGCCTTTTATGCTATTTTTTTCCGACGGGCTTTTCCATAAAATGACTAACCAAGGAGCTTTCTTTCCAAGCGCCTTGAAAGTTATACTGACGTCACCGGTATGCTCCTGGGAAAATAAGACTCCTTCACGTACAGGGGTTCTACCAAAGCCTCCTAGATACTACTTTCCTAGGTACTTCTAGGAGGCTTTGGTGCTACGGGAAGGGAGCTAACGATTGTAGTTCAATGAAGGGAGGGAGAAAATTAACGACCTTGAACCTTTAAAGTTCTACCTTGAAAAGAAAAGCGCGCGAGACTGAGGTTTTTTTTACTAAAAAAAGTGGAGAAAGTGACCTGGGCCTGAAAATATGTAATAAAAGTGACTAGTTTCTAAAAGAGTGACTTTTAGTGAAAAAAGTGACCCATGCCGAGTCCTGAAGGACGTCACTTATAGAGTAAAAAAAATTAATGGTGAAAACTATTTCGGAAAACAAATTTTTCAAGGACTCTCAGAATTCTTGAAAAAAAAAAATTTCCAATGACTAATGGATTTTCAAGGACTTAAGAACCATGTAAACTGTTATACATAATACTGGTCATTGATCATTTTTGTCACACCATGGTCATTTTCTATACACGAGGGCTAATTAGACCGGGACCTATAATTTATTGCTGATTCCGAACAGCAGGCTTTTTTTATACTCGTCGAGGAATTGGTGCACTAACCCCTCAATGGGGGACTCCCTGCGGTAATAATTTTCTGTGGTCATGTTACCATTTCTATTGTACCCGTGTCAGGAAAGTTTTCGGACAAGGACGAACAAGGTATCGAACTCTCGGCAGAGGTATCTTATCGACCTGGGCTACCGCACCCCATAATACTGACAGCATCAAACAAGTGGCAAACCATTGTAAAGGCATATTATAACTGCCAACTTTTGAAAGTAAATGATCAAGTAAGAAAAAGTCCTATTCCTCCCCCCCCAAGAAAGGTTCTGCATCACCCCTGAGTAAAATATAATTCTATGTCAGTCTTTTCATGTGGAATAGAGAAATCTTATTTACATACTGTTCATAAAAGCCAAGTGTTTCCTGATGTGGATGCTATCAGTGATTGACAATCTTGGGTATATGAACTCTTAAAAGCTTTATATTTAACTTTATATAAAGCTTAGTTTTATATTTTCTTTCTGAAGACATTTAATCAGAGGAAACAATTAAAAATTTCAAATTACACAGCTGCCAATGAAAACTATATTCCATTAACAGCCACACGATAAACAACCTTATACAAGAATTTCAGCAACCAAGGACTTCCCCCTGATAAATGATTGCTGATAACCGCTATATAAATAGTCACGTCTTTCCAGTTGCTTCAATACGGTCACCAACACTTTGTACCTGCTCCATGGAAATGCTATCCTCTATGGGCATGTTTCCTGACGACGACAGTCATTGACGTCACGACAACGGGAAAGCTCGCGTGAAATCTAATTTTCACAAAAACCCACAGAAATTTTCTGGAGAATCTGGAAATTTTCTGAAACAAATCTGGAGAAAGGATGAAAAATCCAGAGAGTTGACAGCTCTATTGTGTTCCACCAGAAAAAATATAAGCAAACATTCCGTACAAATGATTCCAAAATCATCGCAACAAAGAAAGAAAAACTAATTTTTAACTCTATAATGCCCAGATCGCCCGAGTAGGTTAATGCCCATAACTGCCTCAAGTCGGCCCAGCTAGGGGTTATGGGTATGTTTTGGTGGGCTTTTGTCACCAACAGGGAAGAAGATGAAAGCTCTTGTCAGAGACAGGAACGGAAAAGACAACTGCAACGCCCTATCAATGGGATTTTAAAAGCTGATGTACTAGAATGTTCCTTGAGAATGAACTAAGGGTACTCAATGCATTTCACAAAGATAATACTGTGAGGAAAGGGGTGTTTTCAACATCAGGGGTGGGAAGTGACTAAGTCCATTTCGGAGCAGCTTTGGAGCAGCAAAATTCAGGATTTGGAGCAGTTTTGGAGCAGCAAATTCAGGATTTGGAGCAGCAAAATATGGGATTCGGAGCAGATATTTATAAATTGGAACAGTGAAATTAACAAGAATATTTCCGTTAACCCTCAACCCTTTTCAAAATAAAACTGCACTGTCTTTTGTTATCAAACATCTTTTCGTCAGCTTGATTTTTGGTGTTTTAGGCTTTTGACACCTTGTTTGAAAGAGCGGCTATCATAAAATTTTTTGCACCCGTCTATTTAAGATGATTTTTGCTTACTGTGGGCACTATTTGCTGCCTTGAACAGCAGCACTTCAAATGAGCTAAAAAAATTTTATAAGTTTTTAATTTTTTTATACTTGGAAAGAAATTGTTGCAAAATGGGAGAGAATTTCGGAACAATCAACTCGATGTTTGGCGATTCAGCACTCATCTGGCGAGATTGGCGATCTGACACTCGCTATTTGGCGAGATTGACGATTTAACGCTCGTAATTTGGCGATATTGACGATTTAACGCTCGTTATTTGGCGATATTGATGATTTAACGCTCGTTATTCGGCAAAATTAGCGATTTAACGCTCGTTATTCGGCAAAGTTTCTAAACTATCATTCGTAATTCGGCGGGCATGCGCTTTGTACTCCCGGAATGAAAATTTTTTTCACGAAACATCGGGATTTAACACAATGACAATCGACTACAGTAATTTCTGCTGCTTCCAGTGACGACTTTTTTTTTTAAACGGAAACACTCGAATTTGCACTTTAAAGCTGAAAGGCATTGCAAGCCATCTTCAGTTCCACGATCACGGACAATATCGGGGTTTCGCGATGGAAAGCCCGATCAGGGGCCGATAGTTTAAGTATAGTGGAATAAAACACGCTCTTCTCTCGTAAAGAAACGTTTCGTGGCTAGCAGGAACAAAATTTTTTTGGCGTCCTTTCCGAAATTCCGGGCATACTGAAGCAAAATTCGCTATTTGGCGCAGAAAAATGCGAAAATACGCTATTGGAGCAGGATGGCGCAAGATATTAGTTTTGGCGCAGTGCGGCGCAATTGGCGCAGAGTTCCCACCCCTGCAACATATATAGACAAATTATCTCCCGAAAATCCATTGAAATGAAAGTATGAATGTCAGTGCAAAGGGTGGCATGAATAAAAACTCTTGGAGAAAGGGTGGGGAGAGAGAAAGTGGCAGAGTCCTCTTCGAACACAAAAAACTTGGTATTTTCACGACCCTCCCAGGTTTTCTATCTGGGCGTTAAAGAGTTAAACACTTTTCTGGAGTTTCTCAAAAGAAAATTATCAATACTCCATCAAAAAGTATGTTATGTAATTATTTAATCAAGTGTTAGGTATAGCATATTCAACACTAATGAAATAATTACCTCCTGTGCTTCTTTCTCAAATTTTTCAATTGTTCTTTTGTCTATGCCACCACATTTGTAGATCAGATGACCAGTGGTCGTACTTTTACCAGAATCTACATGACCAATGACAACAATGTTGATATGAGTCTTTTCCTTTCCCATGATTGTCAGTTATCTGAAAATAAATTGTTATATCAATTAAGTTTAAAAAGAAAATCTTGAAATACAACAAGAGCAGAAATATCACTAATAGGCTTTGAAATCAATAAGATACCACAAAGAAATTATCAAATATAATAAAGCAGATTCCTTAACAATTTAAATGTTATTTCATGACTGAAAATTCCCAAAAAAATCTACATTGAAAATTCATTTAAAAAATGTGAAAAGTAAAATTAATCTCAAATTATAGCTAATAAGTAAAGCCCGGATTATATGCACTAAAAAAAGTGGCAAAATATGCTTTAAAAATATGCAAATATACACTTAACATTGTAAAAATATGCACTTTATGTTTTCTATTAGTGCATATGTATTTAATTTTTACCAGAAAATATCCCCTCATATATATGTATACAGCATATGCAAATAACTTTCACATATTTTTTATTCAGGCATTTTTTTAGTTTTCAGTTTGTTGTAGCTGCTCAATAACGAAAATAGCAGTAATAAAAGAATTTCGACACTATTTCTAAAAACAAAATTAACATTTTGACATCTCTAGAAATAGCCTTACAATAAAACAGTAATCGTAAAATACTTTATAAATATGTATTAATTCATTAAATTTCACATTGGGGGGGGGGGAGAACCGATGTTATGAAAATATTATGAACAATATTTATTTGGAAAATTATAAAAAAATGAGTTTAAGTAAACCTTCAAAAATATGCACTTATACTGGAAATTCTTTGATTTTATACATTTATATGCATTAATACTAAAAAGGCCAAAATATGGCATATAATCCGGGCTCTACTAATAAGTTTAATATTTCAAATATTTTTCACTTTCATTTTGTATTTTATTTTGTTTTGTGGCTGAAAATGTATTTTGTCCTGTTACGAAAACATAGCTGTAAAAAAATTTGTTCCCCAAAGCAGAATGTTTTGCTATGTTCTGCAACGAGCCCTCAGCTGACTGAAAATGTTCTGCAGTAAAAATCAAAATATACATAATAGCATTTTTCTACACTTTTCTTAAAATTCTTCCAGATTGTTCTGCGACGTACGTCGTACATTTAGATATATTCTGCTTTGGGGCTCCTGTTTTTACTCAAAATAAATCAGCTTATTTCTTATACATGGGCTGAAAAAAAAAATTAAGACTTTTTCCCTGTCGTTTTTCACGATTTTTTAAAAATAACACAGAAAAGTTTACATTTTTTTCAACTACTTAAAATTTTTATTTCTGGCAGACAATGGGTTGATGACTTATAATTTAACATCTCAGATTGAAGTGCTTTTTAATGTTTTTGCCTGTGAACTGCAAAAAATGCTTCCCGTAACAGTGGACAAAAATGTCAGTAAGCAATCACAATTATTCTAAATACATTTATTTTTTCAAGAATAATAGACAACAGAGTTTAAGTTGGATAAAAAATTCCTTTCGCAAAAAACAAAAATGAGGGAAAAGCCATAGCAAAATGCTACGATGCTAAGGGACCATTCAAGTATTACATCAGCAATTTTCAGCCATTTTTGGCCCCTCCCCTGTCAGCAAAACACTGACCCCCCTCGCCAACAAAATTTAGTCAGCAGCTTAGAATATTTCATATCTTCAAAAAGGCGGTTGATGACATAAGCAACCTTCAACCCCCCCCCCCCGTCATCAAAAGCCAGCAAATCCAAAACCCCCCTCCCCCGATGATGACATAATACTTGAATCAGAGTTGGTAAAAAAACCGGGTTTTTTTGGTTTAAACCGTTTTTTTTTGTTTTAAATAGTATTAACATTAAAAACAATGAAATTTCTGAAAAATCATTCAAACTTCTAATAATTAACTAAAATAAAATGGTTATTAATGTAATTAACACTATTCCCATACTAATTAATCAATAAATATTTCTTACATTTCAACAAAAACCAACTTTTGCAATTTAATTATTTTTTGCTCAACTCAATGGATTACTGTGTGTTTGAAAATTCTTTCAATGTTATTAATCATATAATATATAAAGGTTTTTCTCCAGTTACTTTCAGTATGCTTAATTAGGAAGCTATTTTGAAAAAAGTAATAAAAATTAAGTGAATATAATGTATTTAATGAAGCATAAATAATGCAGATTAATTAGCAATGATTTACGATATACAGGGTGATTATAAATAAGGTTCTGATTTCAAAACACTGTAAAAAAAGAACGATTGTCAGAATGACTTGAAAATCGACATGAATATTCCTGAAAAAATGCAATTTTATTTGGTAAAGGGGAAAAAATACTTAAAAATGTAAAATTAATGACATCATCCAACATGTGGGAAATTTGCTCGCAGAATGGAAACGATAGCCAGTCATGGCAAAATTAGCATTGCATGATTTCATAATTCATGGAAACATCACAAAAAACGAAGTAATTGAACAAATAACTACAACTTACTTAAGAAATGTTAAATATGTTGTCCAACCTGAGGTTGAAAGCACAAAAATTGTTGTTCAACAACAGAATCGGAGTATGCCAGGGTCATGATGTAGATGTGCTTGCAATTCAGCTTTATTAAACCAAACGTGCCCCCCCCCACCGTTAATATTCCTGAGGAACTTCAGCAGCTGCTTTGCTGGTATTGCAATGTGCATCTTGATAGAAGTTCTATCCACACACTGATGCTGTGAAAGTGCTGAAATGATGTGGTTGCACAAAATAGATTATACTGCTGGCCAAGTACAGCATCATCTACTTGCACATTTTGCACTTTTTCCTTTTGCGAAAGAAACTTCCATTGTTTCAGGAGTATCCATGCAAATTTTCAAGTCATTCTGATCAGTACTTATATAGTTTTGGAGAATCAAAATTCAAATTATAATCTCCCTGTATATAGCTGATTATTTTTCATAAATCTGTTACTATTATTCAGTAGAACCCTAATTAACTCGGCTTAACAGTGTGAAAGTATAAAAAAAACTACTATTGAATATTAAGACGGAGATATACAGTAGAACCCTGATTAACTGGGCTTAACAGTGTGAAAGTATAAAAAAAACTTCTATTGAATATTAAGACTGGGAGATATACAGTAGGAGACGTGCTACTTCTTATGGGAAAGAAAATGCCTGCCCCTAACATGATGGTGTCACTACTGTTGCTGCTTCTTTGTGAAGTGAAAAAGAAACCCTGTGAGATAATACACCACTACATTTAGATGTGTGATGCAATCCTTATTCATGAATTTGCTAAAGATAGAGCATCAGAATGTAGCCAAAGGGTAGAAAATGTTGTAAGAATGAGAAATTTTGGCTTTTGTATATAACTTTAAATAACAAAGATACTTCATATGAAAAATATATATATATTCTGGCCTCTTTTATGAGACTTTTTGAAAAAAACCACTTGGTTAAAACCATGGTTTAAACCAACGTGGTTTAAACGAAACAACCCTGACTTGAATGACCCCTAATGTAATAATTGATGGTTGGATGTCTATTCCTTACATACCTCCTGTACACATTTTTACAAAAGCGAATACCTTTTTTACATTCTATGATTTTTTCGCATTTTGCGAAAAATACGACCGTAACTTAAACCCTGATAGACAATATGAAAGGTCATTCGTGTTCCGGAGATCAAGAGATGAAGCTGAAATTCTAGACTTGGCAGCTAGGCTATGCTTCTCAGCAACAAAATAGATTTTGTCTGGGAAATATATACATCAGCAAAATGCTTCTCAAAAATAAGAGATACCATTACCTGTTCCTGTTTTGAAAGTCTTCAATCCCAACCAGGAATCCATAGTTACTGTTTATGCATCTTCGTATGCCCCCCCCCCAAAGCAGAATGTGCCGAAATCTGAGACGTACGTCACAGAACAATTACCGCTACTACGGAAGAATTTTAAGAAAAAGTGCAACACTATTACATGTATGGGGATTTTTACCGTAGAACATTTCCAGTCAGCTGAGGGCTCGTCGCAGAACAGTACTAAACATTCTGCTTTGGGACGTATGGCTGAGGAGCCACCTTACGCCAACAAGGTCAGATTGGTTCCAGAACTTCAGCTACAGCAGAGACCATCTCCAAACCGAAGCCTTAGGGACATTCAAATATTACATCAGCATCGATAGAGGGTTTCCGATTTGCTGACTTTTGATGACAAGGGGAGAGTTTGGATAATACTTACGTCATCAACCATCCTTTATGAAAATATGAAATATTCTTAATGGCATCTAATTTGGTGCGCCAAAAATAAAAAACCTTTAGTTATTGGGCACCTGAACCAACATGCTACCTATTGATAAGTCCCCATACACAGCCACTTTAATGATCTCAATGTTTCACAGATCCTTCAAATACTCTGGAACAGTGCCACGCATCACTCAAGTGATCCGTAGTTATACCACGGATCACTTAAGTAATCTGGGAATGTTCCACGGGTAACTTGAGTAGGGGGGCCACTTAAGGTCCTTTTCACACAGAGCAGATGTGGGTCTGCATCCCCTTTCACACGAGCACTAAAGATATGTTTCTCACATCTTCAAGTTTTTTTGTTGGATGAAAGAAAACGTCCCAAAAAACATCCAATAATGTTCCAAAAAAAAAATTTAGAAGATATCAAAGACTGCAAATATAAAAAAAGGGGGTGGAGGTTTCCAAAATGCAACTGTGCTTAGAAATATATCACAATTATGTCTCAAGCCCGGATTACACTATAAAAAATTTTATAATACCGTATAAACAGTTTTTTGTGGAAAAATTCCTTCAAGTGTGTGTGTGGGGGAGGGGGGTCCAGCTTATACTCTGGTCAGTTTTTGATGACAAAATATCGACTCACCCCCCACAATCAGTAGTTATTCTTATAGCATTGTTCGAGAAACTGGCATTATTGTTATGGGATATATTCGAACCCCACAGAACTGATACTGTCAAAGTAGAGACAAAGAAATGGAAAACATCATTGGCTTTGATACCAGGTGGGCTAACGTAGATTGTAAAGCCTTCAGATGTGACTGACGTACCATAAAAGCATCGGTGAACTTGTCTTCTACTTAATAGCTACCACGGCTCTAGTTATGACAGTAATAGCATTGGTAATGTACTTCTTCCATACCTTCAACACATTTTATAGATTTGCATCTTCCATTGAGTGGCATGTATAATGACCCTTGAATGTTCGCTTTACCCCCTAATCAAGGGACTGAATGATAGATGTTGATTAGGAGGCATATAAAAGGAGTTTCATACAATCAGCTTTGAACATATTGACATCTTGTTGTCCAGGAACATTATCCAGTATCAAAAGAACTTTAAAAGACATGTCTTCACTCTCAACGT
This sequence comes from Pholcus phalangioides, assembly GCF_987345545.1. NCBI lineage: Eukaryota > Metazoa > Arthropoda > Arachnida > Araneae > Pholcidae > Pholcus > Pholcus phalangioides. Next base: position 49,684,658 of record NW_028301602.1, on the reverse strand, counting down.
ACCTCCTGACTTCTGGAACGAAACACCATTTAAACCAATCCAGGAAAAGTGCTTTCATAGTCCAAGCTATTTTTTTTGTTCATCCAAAATACTGGAAGCTTTGACATCTTTTCTCTTTAATGTTTACGGATTCACAGATTTAAAAATTACGGTGGGCTTTACCATGTACCCATATACATTTACACAAAACATAAGTCTATGAAGTCATAATAAGCCTATCTTTAAACCAGGCGCTCGCTTTTCTTCTTGATTGATAGATGTTCTTGCGGCATTTTCTTCTATGTCAAACACCTGTTACATAACTCTTCTCTTCAATAATTTTCTGCAAAGTCTTTGGAAATGTTCTAGCTGCCTCCTGGTCGGCAGAGGCTTGTTCGTCAGATTTTTACATTGCATACTCTGAATCTTTTCTTAAACCTATGAAACCAACCTTTAATTGTATAAAATTCTGATGAAATAAACGTTTTATATCAGCCCTTCTCTTTATAGAAACGTAAAATATTACTTTTCCGTTATATTACAATCAATTCGAATACCTTTTTTATAGCAGTCTTGTACTCATAAAAAACAGTATTTCCTGTACGAGAGATGCATGGATCCAGTAAACAATACAAAGTTTTCGCTGCCTCAGGTGCAGCTAGTCACGGCTGAACAAATTTCAGATGTCTATTACTTGATATATCTCACCGCAGATTCCGTAATAGTGCGCCACAGCAACAATTGACTTACTTTCGCCAAGCAGTCAATATCTAATTTTTCTTGTAAATCTTTCACTTTGTCTTTCCGAAACATTATCAGCAGCACTTGAAAAATGAGCTATCCTAAGCACATACAACTTAAATTTTATAAACAAAACACGTGAATGACGATTGAGTGTTTCCAAAAAAATTTCCAATGAAGAAAAAAACCGTAAATACAGTTGGGGGGGGGGGGACAGGGGGAACTGCCTGCATTTTCAAGTTTTATTTCAGATTTGATGCAAAATGAACACCAAGACGGAAAAATAAAATGTCAAGGTTGAAATCGGATTAACACAAGCAAAGGGAGCCACGTGTAGTTTCTTCTCCAGCACTTCCGATGGTACTGCTATCAATTCTGCTGATATTCTTTAAGATTGAGTGGTTATGCTTACCTTTCAAACAGCTTTGAACTCCTCTTATTAACCTCTTTTCAGCAGCTTGTTTTTGATCTTGGCGTTTTAAAAACTTTTGACATCTTGTTTGAAAGAGCAGCCATCATAAATTTCACACCAGTCTAAGATGAGACTTTGTATATTGAAGGCATTATTTGCTGTCTGGAACAGCAGTAATTAAAAATAGGCTAAAAATTTTCAATGATTATTTTTTTAATATCCGTAAAGAAATTAGAGAATTTCGAAAATTCAAAACTATGTGGCATGTTCTTTAAAGACATTGGCAATTTAATACTCGTTATTTGGCAACGTTAATACGCTAGCATTCATAATTTGACAGACTTGCTCTTTTACTCACAAAGCAAAAAAACTTTTTTCAGGAACTATAGCAATTTTTACTGCTTTCAGCGACAATTTTTTTTGAAACGGAAACTCTTGCATTTATGCTTTAAAACTGCAAACTACTTTCAGCTGTAATCAATTGTTGGGGTTTTGCAATGAAAAGCCCAATGGACCTATAGTTTAAATAAGGGATCAAAGTTATCCTAATCTAATTTTCGGGATCAAAGTCGAGAACTTAGCCGAAAAATTTAAAATTGATTCACAAGAAAAATATCTTTAAAAAAAACAAAACAAAAACCAAACTTCCGGAAACTTTCAACGAAAGACCAGATGGATCATCCCTTTCTATTTGCCCCACCAGTGAAGATAAAAAATTACCAATGGTGGGACTAAGCAATTTTCTTGAAGCAGCTTTAACTTCAAACCCTACCAATATGAAAAGAGTCAAAGAAAAAAACTAAAAAGATTGCCATTTGCGAGGCTGTTTTACTGGTTTTATACTTCATCTTAATTTTTCTTTGAGATTTCCTTACAAATGGCAAAAAAAAGAACATTAAAAATAAATTTGTAAGATATTATGTGAACAATACTGTTTATATGACATGAATGTCGCTCTCTACTTGTTAATACAAGATATACGGAAGACTGGATGTTGTGAAGATATTTATTATTTTAGATGTTAATTTTTTAAGGAAGGAAAAACTCATCTCTGCCTCTACCTGGAGTCGAACCCGGGTATCGATATTAAAACTATCAAAATCTTACTGTCAATGATATCAAATAGGTTGTTAACTTGATAAATATGTTAAACAAAACACTTATTTAGATTTAAAGGTTTTATATTCAGAATGATAATTACTGAGGAAAAATCTATTTTCATATTTTCTGATCCGCCCAAAATTTTATTCTATATAAAAATTCTCACGCAGCATCTGTTAATGCACTAATTAAACTCATTTATTTTCACTTAAAAATTTCTTAGATCAGGGTGTATAAATTCACAGAGCTTTAAAGAATATGTTCAATCAAAGCAGAGCTGACAAGACTTGATACCCAAAGCATTTCTTTTGTACGTTTGAATACAGCTTCGATTAAAAAACCATTGCATTATAAATGCTAGTAAATGTACCATATCATAGTAGAAAAGTAAGAATAACTAAGTTTGACATATACAAGCTAGCATGTATTTCTTTAATGCCTGCTCGAGCTTGAACAGTGTTAACAACTTAGTTATTTTCCAACTAGACTTTCTTGGCCATTTTGATGGAAAAAACACCAATCTCAGTTGCTTGTACTTTTCCGGAAGTTCAGTTTCTAGTTGTGTTTTCAATGGAGATGAATCTATTTTTGAAAAACATTATATAATTTATCTGCCATACAATCATAACTGCCAACTTTTGAAAATAAAAATTAAGGAGATTTTCGCACGGACCCGTATTTTAAGTCAAAATCACTCCCTCATATATACAAATAGGATTATTCTAAATAAAATGGGGATTTTCCACACAAAAGTTAAAGCATAGGGAATAAAATACCTACGCAAAAAAGTGAAATTGAGACCAAAACTTTGAAATGGTGATTTAAAAATAAATATTGTGTTCAATCAGGAACTATATGAACAAACATTCTGCGCAAATGGCCTCAAAATCTTCAGAAAATGAAGAAAAGGTCAATTTTTAAAGAACGCTGACGTTTTGTGACTCACTTGTTTTTTTGATTTCACATGGGTGATGTCAGTCTACCATGACCGATGTTTATGTCCGTAACAAAAGGTAAACTTATACAAAAAGGAAAAGTGCCTTTTTCTGGAACATTTGATGATAGGAAATTCAAATAAATATCTCTAAAATTGATTAAATATGTTTTTGCTTATCAGTATTCATGTTTTGCTATATCACACGTACGTAATTTCAACAAAGAAATTTGACCACATGTGTGTCACTTATATTCTTCAATTATTATCCAGGACTATTGGCTGCTAAGCTATTTTTCCCTGTTAACGACGTATGAAGTCATTTCGAAAGGGGGAAAACATAGGCAAAAGATGCCAGACGAGAAATTCCTAGGGGATTGTTAATGAAATAGGGAATTTTTAATGACAAGGATTTTCGATTTTCGTAAAAATTTGGGAGATTCAACTTTTTGGGAGGTCGCAGGATAAAGCTAAAATTCAGGAGACTTGACAGCTACGATAATGTCATCTTGCTTACTTCTGTACCTGCAATTTTCTATCTTACATGTTTTTTATATTGTTTTTAATCAATGCCAGCACCACCAGCAACCCTCTCCAATCTTGACCACACTTGTTCTTTGTCTGTTTAGTGTATTTTTTACATACCTTCATGTATATATTTTGACTAATGTTATGCACTCCTGTTCTGCATGCGCTATACAATTTCACCTTGCATCATTTTGTGCATGCAATAACTTCCTACCTCGCATATGTTTTTTATATTGTTTTGAATCAATGCCAACACAATGTGCCATTATCCCTATTGTATATATTTACTTGCAGCTCACTCAGTAAGAAATCCATCAGAAGTTTACAATGTTTTTTTCAAGGTTGTAGATCTCCGCTCTCCTTGTTTTGCATATGTTATACATTAACAGTTTAATCAATAGGTTTAGTAACTTAATTTTATTAAAATTTGCAATTTTAACATGCTATGTCATTTATACAGAACACTAGAGCTTACTCTGCTTCGAGTGTCTTTTCCCAGTGCCCTACAGATTTAAATTTCTTATAAAATGGCCTGTATTACAGCAATGAAATATTTATTCCTTAACCTCCCCCAAATGAAAAATACGCCAAAATGTGCGATGTACATCCTAGAACAATCGGCGCTATACAGTTTCAAGTGTTGTGAAGAAAGGATTTTTACCAGAAACATTTTCAGTCAGCTGAGATTTCTTATAAAGCATTCTACTTTAGACTTTTAAAAGCCTCATTTCAATGAGCCCACTTATTAAAGTGATTCCAAGTCAAAAATACTTTTTCATCCCCAACCTGCAATCAATTGCCAGTGAGGGAGTCTTAATCCCCTTATCTTGTAATTTAGAAATATACATACGGAATGAAAATTTACTTATGGTTGAAGAACATCGCACAAAAAAATTAAGATATTACAAATAAATAAAATAAACTGCAATTTAGCAATTTTCTCAGTGGTGGTTATAATTGCGAAGGTTTTAAAAATTCTGAAAAGATAATTTATCCACCTCCAAGTTATTACACTTTGAAAAACTACTGAAATTCTGGTGTGAATCAACTTGTCGTATGGCAAGTCAATTCGGATTTCAGGGTATGGACAAAGGCAATTCACTAACATTACGTAGTGTTAATTATCACTTGATTTAAAGAATCCGAGTTTACATCATTGATCCAGTGCCACCATAATGCATGGGCACCTTACAAAAACTATCCCATTGAAACTTGAAAATAAGTTTGTGGGCAAGCATTAGACACTCCAGGCTTCAAAAATTCACTTGCCCTCCCCCACATGACGCTTCTTGGGGCTATTCTGTGAAAAATGGTCAATCTCTTAAACTACCGTGTTTGAAAAACGTTGTCGGAAAATGGTCTTTCTTGTCAAGAGTGTATAGCGAGAATACGTTTAACGGCATCAGATAATGTAAAAAATTATGCTCTGAGGAATTTTTATTTCTGTTCATTTCCATAGGATATCACTTGATCGAAGATTCGTTAACACTCCGACGAAACCGCCTTCGTATTTATCGTCGCCCCAGCTCATGCAACACAAAATGGCTTCGCCGCGATAACTCATGAATGGCACGATCATGAATAACAATAAATGATCTCTTGGGATCCAAATCCCAGCGATTGCCGCACATTTCGACTACACAATTCAGATGTTCAATTTTAAATAAAGCCTGAAACAAGCCAAGTGTGAGGGGAAAAAAATGGTTAAAACGACAGCACGGAAGTTGCGCCGGATCCGAAACTCTGAAAAAAATTTTACTTCGAAAATTTAATTGGACCCGCTAATAACTAAAAATATTTATGAGAGAAAAGATGAAATGACCCATAAATGAAAAAACTAATTTCAACAGCCGAGCAAGTACTGAGTGTACAACGTGTCGTTGGGATTGCCAACACGGCCATTATTCTGTACCGACAAATACGAAAAAATAATCCTCGAGACGACCTTGGACGACATTTACCTGCAACTTCGACATAATATAACTTTCGGATGGAATCAAAAATAGTTAATACGAAAAAGATTGAAATTTGGTATACCTTAGAAATATCAGAACTCGGTTGATTCGAAGCCGCACTCCACGAACGTATCAAGCAAAAGAAGAACAGGATATGTTCACGTGACGGAAAGCCACAAATGATGGCACACTGACGTCAACGCCTATATCGATTCTTGTAAGAATGAATGAATATTATAAAATAGATCAATTTGGAGTGGGTCGATAGCAGCGCCACATCATCAAATTATTTCTCAAGTTCCAAATGAATGTCACCCTTGAGCAAGTAATGATTATGAATTTATTTAACCTCATTTTAGCCACATGTTTTTTATCCTCCAATACTCTTTTTTCGTCCCTGCTGAAAAATTTGAAAGATTTCCATAAAAAAACCTCATTCCACCATATAAATCAAAAACATCGGATCGAGAACAGTAAACAAAATTGGTTACGAGACTATATGACCATATTTTCCGGGATATTACTAATTTGGACTGAATTAAAAAAAAAAGGATTAAACTTATTTTCACCACTTTCTAATTTTAAACGTTTTTTGGCTATATAACTATTGTGACTGCAAATAAAATATATGATGCATAAATAAATATTAATAAAATATATAAATAAATATTCCTTTTCGTATATAGATTATGACCGTAAAAACGTGGGGGGGGGGGGTGCGCAATCGAGAGCACCACCCTAGCGTCAATGACAAAGCCAACTAATCTAATTGCAAAACAATGTAACCTCACCATAGGCAGAGATAGACTTGACTGAACTTAAATTTTATTTCTAAGCGACGGATAAGACGTCGTTAAGCTTTTTAGAGAGAAAAAAAACACGCTTTTTTTTTTATTTCAGAGAGTGTCTTCTTGCATAATAGTAATTTATAAAATTAGGTTCAAAAAATTCCAAAATTCTTTGTCAAAAAATTTCTGTTCAAAATAATCTGATGGAAAAATACAGGGCGTGACAAATCCCAGGCACTAGGCCACCATGGCGACTAAGAAATTGTCTTTGACGCCTAATATTGTTATGTATGATAACTGATAACTATATTGAAGTTTGAGGACAGTACAGAATTATCGGAAATTACGTTGACTTGCCTGCCAGCATGAAAGGGGTCCTGAACAAGTCAGAATACACATTTTTGGACGGATTTTGTAGGGGGGGGGGGAATTTTAGCTTCCATAGGCGTAAACTTGTATCCGGCCCATGGGCCCGAGCCCCCAAGAATTTAAAGACCCGGCTTGGCCCCCCCCCCAAAAAAAAATTCGAGTGGATATGTTTCTCACACTTGGCTCAGAAAAACTTTTTGACAAAAAATTTCTCTAAAAAATAGTAGAAATCATCTGCTCGAAATTTCATTTTTTACTTTTCTTTAGAATCTCGATGTACTTGTTCTGTGACAATAGTAGTCTTATCTCGCAATCCATCCATCCATCCTAAATTGCATCCTCCCAGAGTGCTGCCTGAAGGCACCTCTGGAGATAACTTGGGGGAATCATTTCTCTTGTTTGTACTGTTGATAAACTCAAGAGCATCTCTTCTTTTGTTGAGTGTGACCCTTGGAGATGGGCAGAGGAGACAAAACAGAAAAAAAGAAAAAAGTGGGAGGAGCTAAAGTGAAGAACAACGATTAAGCTTATTAACAAGTTCGAAAGCCCGATTTTTCGAGCCTTCACAACAGAGGCGTTGACCTGAAGAAATTAACATTGGGTGGAGAGAGAGCCCGCCGTCCCATATATACGGGGCTGAAGCACATACGCAGGAAACAGGACGCACTGCATTGTTTTCTAAAAATTATTGGAGGGAGGCTCAGCCCCCTTACAAAATTCATTTGGGGTGGGGGTTAAAATATCCTCCGCTCCTAGGTTCCGGTGCCTTTGATGAGGAATCAAATAAATAATAGTAAAATAAAATTAACACACAAAAAAAGAAAAAGAAAATAAAAAATGAATGGAAAATTTCAAAGCCCCTCTGAGCCGGGTACCATTGCATTCTAATACTAGGAATATGAAATTTCCTCCTTACAAATCAGGGACATTCAAACTATTTACGTTCGCAGCACTCTTAGAGATTTTAAATATTTCAAGTAATGGTTAAGGGAGGTTAAAGAGTGAAATTTACGACCCCCCCCGCCCGGTCCAGCACCCTGGACACTTCTACCCTCCAGTTGCAGTCCTGTTTCCACTACCCCAACACTTAGGTAGCCAGGGCCGGAACTAGGGAAGAAGGCAGTTTTCACAGGCGGAATTGTTGAGGGGGGCGGCTAATTCCGGGGGGGGGGGGCGAAAAATACCGTTTCGATCGATTTTTTCAGTGGAGAGGGTGAAAAAATTACATACTCTTCCCTCTACGACTAAAATGATCTTGTCTCCTTTGGACCGGGTTTTTGAACTGAGATCTTTCGCGAGGACCCCGATTTTTCACAGGGAAGTACTTGGAACCTGTCATAGGTGTAAACTTACTTGTATTGAGCCAATATGATCGAGACCCCCCCCCCCCTATTAATTTTGGGGAGCTGGCTCACCCTCTTCCCCACCCCCCCCCCCCCCCGCCCGAAAAAATCGATACGTTTTCCACACCTAGACTCGGAATAATCACGTCATGTCAGTAAAGTGTGTTTCGGCCTTTATACGAAGCTGTGACACGTAAAAAGTGGTGATTTTTCCACAAAAAACTTTTTCCCGACCATTTTCATGATGCGACTTATTTATCGGAAATTACTGTAATTTTTTCTATGTGCCATTGTAAATTAAATTGGGGAATTTCTATAAAGTATGTAGTATTTCTTACTTATATTATTCAAAATTGTATTTATTTCAAAATGAAGAATTATTCTCAACGTTTAAATAGGGTTCCTCCTTTCACGGTCACTTCTTTTTTATGGACGAATTTCTTTTTGTCCCGCCGGTGACCGCAAAAAGGGGGTTTTACATACCCTGTTTACGTTCGCAGCACTCTTAGAAAATTTAAATATCTTGCGGCATCTCAGTCGATCTCGAGGAGGCATTTCGATGCTTCCCCCCCCCCCCACAGACAATAAAATGATCTTCACTCCTAATTACAGCCCGTCCGTGGCATCTAGTGGCGTGTTTACCGGGGGGGGGGGGGAGGGCACTTGGCGGGCTATAAGCAGGACCATGGACTCCCACATACTGAAGAAGGGCTCCTAGCCTAGGATCTTTGACGGGCCCCCGAAGCCAGACTTTTCACAGGTAATGGATTCAACCGGGATAATGCTCCACGAACCTGAGCCAAATGGGTGGCCCCCAACAAAAAAAATTTACCCTTATTTTGCACATTTCTTAAAATCTTTGACATTTTGTTATTCTGCAAAATCAGAAGAGGAGGGACGAACCCCACTCCTTTTTTGAGTATAACCCTTTAACCCTTTCAAGGGAGGGCCCCCCCCCCATTATGAAAACCTATGCACCGGGACCCCGAGAAGGCTTGCTACGGGCTATTACTACTACTAAATCCATATTCTTCTGCGGAACCTCTAACGAATTGGTACATGCGGGAATGTGCATGACGTGAAGTGAAACCTGACGTGAAGTTTTGTTTCTGTGTAATGCTTGTTATGTGTAGTGCTCGGTACGGGCTGGAGCCTTGTCAATTCCACCCTTGGGGGTCATACAAATACAACGCCACAACAGGCAAAATGCCCAACGAGGTGGCTGGGAAAAAGATGCTCATAATAAATATGGATGTCATATATTTCAAGAATCAGCAGCCCAACTAAAAATGCAATTACAAACAATATAGGCTATATACAGTCGAGTCCCGTTTTAACGAACACCATTATAGAGAAAATCTCGTTTTAACGAACACTTTTCTGATCCCCAGATAAGTTTAAATAGGAACAATGCAAAAAAACCTGGAATTCCTATAAAACGAAATTTTATTATAACGGAGTGATTTCTCCGGTCTCTTGGAGTTCGCGAAACGGGATTCGACGGTACGTGATGAAATATTATATGCAATGCCCATAAAGAATACTTATGGTTTTCTTATTACAGGTATGGATAGAGCTTCTCGATTTACCCCAACATGTTTATCGTATTTCTTTTTAAATGTGTCAATTGTGTTAAAACGTAACGTGTCAATACGGAGGGCGGAAATTTTTGGGAGAAAGAAAGCGGGAAGAGAAAATAAAAAAAAATCAGTTTCCGAAATTCTTCCAAACATTTGAAATTTTTTTATTCCATTTATTTGAGCCTTTTTTTCCTTTTCATGATAAAGAAAGAGGGCCGCACCTTCCGCAGCTGACAAAGAGCATTTTAATAGGTTTCAGTTTCGGCTGTTTCAATGCAGGTTTTCTGAATACAAGCACCATTTTCTAATTAGAAGGACGGGAGTGTATAGCATGTCGCCTATATGTGGGGAATATGTCACTTGGAGGCATCCGTCCATATGGGGACCCCTGCTGTCCCTCAAAAACTACATTCTTTTTGGCGCCGGTTAGGGCTTTGGTAAAAGCTTTTGCGCTTATAATGGATGGCCATCAGTGAAACAGGGACGCCGACAGAATCAGTTCCATAGGTGATCCTAATTGGAATATAAAGAAATTACGGTGGTGAAGAAAAATCTGCTATAGACGGGGTTTGTGATTCTGCAAAATAATGCAAAATCAGAATAGCTTTGTTTGGAGCCACTTGAAGTAAACTCCTTGTTTCTTTCCCTGAAAATAAAACCCCACAAATGTTGAGATAGGCAATTTGGACAAGTGGAAAACACCTCCAGCAAGGGCGTAGCGAGGGGGGGGGGGGGACTTGGGGGTCTGGTCCCCCCCCCCCGAAATGTGATAAAATGACTGAAAAAAGGGAAAAAGATGGCCAAATCTATTGTTCTATCACTTTGCCCCCCTCCCCCCGAACGAAATTTCTGGCTACGCCCCTGTCCCATTCACTTTAGTAACAATACACGAAATGATTGTTATAATTGGAGCCAAAATTTTCCACTTAAAAAATGGCAAAATATGCACTAAAACTGAGAAAATATATGTTAAAGAACAAATAACCACGCAAATACGTTTTTAAATTCATCTTTTCTATTTGTCTCGGTGCATATTCATTAACAAAAACATATTCTCATACAAATGAATTCTTACATGCACTTTATTTAGGAATTTATAGTTATTAGTACTGTAGCAGCTCACTAATAGTAAGAAAAAGTTACTTGACAAAGAAGCAAACTACACGTTTACACAAGTAACAATACATAAATAATTACAAAAATGGGCGGATTTTTCTCTTGAGAAATTTTACTTTTTACTTGAAAAAAAAAATATATATACCACCCAGACTTTTTTCAGGTATGGCCCATTGTAGTAAGAAGTTCCTTGGAGTTGAACAGCCAAACATCAAACTATTTTAAAATGTCGAATTTCCGATTCGATAGAAAATGTTGACAGATCCATGTATCCATGGAAGTGAGCTTGAATGTAAATAGTACAGACTTTTAATTGTTCAGTTGGTCGTCTAAACCGCTTTGATGATACAAAATTCTATGAAAAACGTCGTATACTCTCAAAGAATCAACTGCTTTGAGATCAACAATCAATTTCATGACTAGAGTTCTGTTCATTCGTTAATATTAGAACGAAATGATTTCAAAGACGTTCCAATGCAGATAAAGCAGCAATTTTCAATAATTTTTTGTCCTTACAGACTAAAAAGTGAAAATTCATTTATAATGAGAAGTACGTTACAACGCAAATTTTTCTCGTGGTTGTGAGCTTTCATTAAATTAAGTTGTATAATAACCAAGAATGGCGACTACAGCAGTCTTTTCCAAAGTGTGAAATATCGCCCCCTGGGGAATGGGTCGATGCAATAGTCCAGAGGGCCGTTAAAAGCTATGGGTTTAGTATAGGATCCTATGGGTGGGCTTGAGTTGGGAGAGATGAGAAAGAAATTTTTTTTTAAAGAAAGGGCTATGGAACATAAAGTTTGGGAAACTTTACACTGAACCATCGGTTCTCAACCGGTGCTCCGTGTGCACTTCCCGGGGGACTCCACAGCCACTCGAAGAAAATAGAATCTTATATATAAATGTGAAAGTATGTATGTATGTATGTATGTATGCTCTTTATACAAATCTACAGTTTTAGACCGATCGTCGCCAGATTTTGCATATATACCAAACAGGTTCGGGATTGAACCGTAGGCTACTTTAAAAGTTCGTCAGAGCTGGGCAAATGCCCGAAATGGGCAAAAAACTGTCGGGCAACAATGGTTTTGGGGCCTCAACAATCACTTTCGGAACGTTTACTTTGGTTACCGGGGTTTCCAACAATGCATTTCAGACGTGTATATGCCTTTACAATAGTTTGTCACACCTTTAATTCTGTTATTATAACAGTTTATTCCTTTATAACGGTTTGTCACTTTTCCAATCCTACCAGTAATTGAAAAAAACCCGGGAAGCGCCGGGTATTTCTGCTAGCCTATATACAGGGTGTCCTGTAAGTGCTAATGCTGGCTTTATCCCATCAACCGCCCATCGTAGAGGTATAGTTTGAAAAATGCTTAAAAGTCGTTTGAATAATATTCGCTGCACAAGTTGGACGTATGACGTCGCTAAAAACAGAGAACAACAACTACGACGACAAAACTGGGAATAAAAATTTTCAACGTCAACTGATGAACTCAATGCTTGCCTCAAATCATCAACACTCTGGCACGAAGCTAAAAAATTATCATTATCCGCCAACATGCGAGTTCAACTGCAAAATGACTCAGCACTGCTATCATTTTCACATCAGTTGATCAAACTTGGAAATGGAAGAATTCCCGTAGACCCAAGCACTGGACTGATAACGTTCCCAAATGGATTTTGCCAGTTCTTATATATACATTTATAAACTCAGTTCAAGAACTTGCAAAGTCTTCCCAAACATTCAACAAAATCACCAAAACCATGAGTGGCTTTGTGAGAAAGCGATTCTGGCATCCAAAAATGACAGTGTGAACAAGATCAACAGAAAAATCCTAAAAATTATTCCGGGAGACTCCACATCTTACAAATCGGTTGACACTGTCACAGACACAGCGCAGACAGTTCTGTATCCTGCAGAATTTCTGAACTCTTTGGATATTCTGGGTATGTCACCATACAACTTGACCCCCAAAGTCGGAGCACCTATAATGCTTTTTGCTTTTAAGAAATTTGTCGACACCGATACTCTGCAATGACAACAGACTCTGCGTGAAGAAATTGCACAATTGCATCATCGAAGCAACGATTCTAACTGGATGTGCCAAAGGAGAAGACGTCTTCATTCCACGTACCCCAATTATCACCGAAGAAATGCCATTCACTTTCAAGCGATTACAGTTCCCGGTTCGTTTAGCTTTTGCCATGACGATCAACAAAGCGCAAGGCCAGTTGTTAGTAATGGCAGGTATCAACCTACTTGAGCCCTGTTTTTCACACGGACAGCTTTACATCGCCTGTTCGTGTGTTGGTAATCCTAAAAATTTGTACATCTACGCACCAGAGGGAAAAACAAAAAATATTGTGTATCCACAAGCAATTGCCTGAAGTTTTTAATTAAAATATTTAAAAATGAAAGTAATTTTTTCTTACTTAGTGCAGAAATATTTTGATTAAGAAATAATTAATAAGCTATATATATATATATATATGTGATTTTTTTACAGGGCGGGCAACGTCGCCGGGTATCAGCTAGTAAATCATAAATTTGATAAATGAATAAAAAGAGGAGCCTACGAGGCTTCACCATAGAAATTTTACGCCGAATTTTACGACCACTGAAGCACATATTTGTGTTTGAGTACAGGTGATCATTTGTGGAGATTTTACTGCATTTAGGAAAATGTAATGGAACCCCTTTCTATACGTCTCCCTATTACGTTTCTGACCTTACTCATTTGTACGACGTTTGGCTTCAGTTGCTATACATTCCTATACATTATTCCTGTATACAGGGCCTAATTTCTGCATGGGCAAATGAAGCCTTTATAACTTTGAGCCCCAAAATTCAAACAACATACATTCATACCAACTAACATATTTGACTCTTGTCGCAAGAGCCTCCTAATTCCTGCTTTACCCAGGGCTCTGCCTGTATACACTTCAATTAATCGACGTTTTCACTTCGATTCGAACTCTTTGGAAAACACCATTTCTATCAATCGAATCACATAATTTTTCAATAGCAAAAACGTGTCACTGAAATACAGTGTTTCCCGGTTTTCAAAAACACATCATGAAGAAACGTTGTAAGTGGGAAAAATAACCTGGATCGACTGTAGTTTCTCATGCATATTTTTTACTGAAAAAGACATAAAATTTAAGATGATTCACTGGTTCAAAGGCGTTTGACGGGCACTGAAATAATCATTGAACGGGCTATGGTATGCTGATAGCCAAGGCAATAACTAGGATTTTTGCCGCCCCCACATTCGATAATTTTGTAACTCTGTTCCCACCTATAAAACTGCCGCCGCTAAAATTTTGATGCCCGGGCCACAGTTGCCTTCTCTGCCCCCTTCTCTAATTCCGGCCCTGCTGATAGCAAACATGTGTGTGTACACTATTAGTTCTTTCTTTAAGAGAAAAATCTTTCAACAACGGAACTCAATACATCATTTACTTTTTGCTTAGATATAGAAACCAAAAGCACACCAAACAAGTATAGGACGTTTTATGTAAGGTTTAAATAACACTTTTTTTCTGTTAAATCTTGAAATGTCAATACCGTAAGATTGCTTGAGATTTTAGCAACAGTAATGTTATGATAGTATAATATTTCTTCTCAAGCATAAGATTTTAAATCAAAACACGATTTTTTTTACAAATTTTTATTTTTGGGAAACGTCTGTAAAAAAAAAGGAAGGGGGGGGGGTAATTTTCGAAAAAAGTTCCACTTATACGGTTTTCGCATTTATACGACGCGTCGTATAAACGAGGTTCCATTATTTGAGAATGAGCTTTCCCCCTCCAACATTTTCAATAAGTTTACGCCTATGTTAGCACCTATAATATTTTGTTGGCACGTAATTTTTTTTTTTTTTGGATTTGTCGAGCCCTGCTCATGTATATGTATACTTTCATGTATTTGAGCGTATGTATAACATTAATAGGTCTACATATACTGCAGGCTCAGGGACGTGCGCAGAACCAAACTTTGTGGGAGAGACTGGGGTGCTAATTTCGCAAATGCACCGCTATTCCGCGATTACACAATTTCAGCCAATCACGTCTCTTCTTGGTTTACGATAATTCCCACTACCTTAATATCGCACGATCTGTTGTGCTTTCGGTCACAAAGTGGCTTCGTTATGTAATTACTGGAATGTATTCTGAAAGATTAACACTGTATGCCAAACAAAATTGTACATTTAAATTCGCGTAAGGGAAGAATTAAAATTCCGTGCTTAATGATAGCGAGTGATGGTGGTAACAATTTTCGAAAAAATTCACTAAAAGTAAAAAGTAAATTCACCAAAAGTTCACTTTTGGTGAACAGTTTTAGGATCTCTTCTGCCAGCCGAATTAGTGAAGGTGATAGTGCATGGGACTGCGACCAAGGTTCGAATCCAGCTCACGAAAGTTATCAATTTTTGTTTTTTTAACTGCTCGTCAGAAAATGATTTAAACATTTTAATTCTTTTTACTCATGCAAAACATTTTACAATATATTTTGCAGACTCTTAAAATACAAGTACTGTAAATCAGTTAAATATTATAACAAAAGCATGCCGCGAAGAAATTAAGACCAATAATGTTATAAAAAACGTAGTTGTCTTTTAGTGTCTTTTCTTTTCCTAAATTCCAATTTTTAAATATTTTATAGCTGTTTACGACTAATTAACGTGCATAATATGTATATTTTTTATACAATAATTTTTCTGCTTACTTTTAGTCGATTTGCTTTCAAAAAATGCATTGATAAATTGGAGAAATATTTTACTAAAATTTCAAAAGAATTTCGCGATCTGCCTCTTTTAAATATATTTCAGTTTGTACCGAATTTATAATGTATTTATATTTTGCCTAATTTTTTTATTATTTTACATAATTTTTTTATTATTTTACATAATTTTTTTATTATTTATTTATTTTTGAATCTTAAAACTTTGGTATATAATAAATCAATTAAATATTATAACAAAAAATATGTAGAAAAAATTTTCAAGACCAAAATAATGCTCTAAAAAAATATGTAATTACTTTACTCTTCTGAAGTTTTGATATTTAAATAGATGTTTAAATATTTCATAGTTGTTTGCGATTATTAACACATGCACGATATATTTTTTCATACTATAATTTATCGGTTTATTTTTAGTCGATTTACTATCGAAAAATGCATTGATAAATTGGAGAAATTTTTTACTAAAATTTACAAGAATTTTTCTATCACATTTTCAGAAATTTGAAGTCGTTATCTTCCTTTAACTGTTTGAATATTTAAGTTTGCTTTCAATGCATAAATTTGTTGGTATAAAAAATAAAATCGTTTTTAAATAACATTGAAAATAGCGCGATTGCACATTTGAAATGCCTCGCGTAACATCAGTGAAAATGTCTACCTTCTTGTTTGTACCAGTGTTCCGCGATCAGATACGAAAATGAAGATATCGTAGAGGCTGAAGCAACGTGATTGGCTGTGTGGAAAAAATTACGAATAAAATCGTGTAATAGCGGAATAGAGAGAGCGGAGCATTTGCGAAATATGCGACCGGGGTATCTCTCCCAGAAAAAAATTTGAATCGCTAACCTTTAAAAAGAATTTAAAACAAACCGAAATAGAAAGAAAATGCATATAAATGCTATATGCAACTTCTGTCGATATTTTAATTTTAATAAAAAAATACTCCAAATTTTGATCATCTTGAAGCAGACATCCATATAGATTTACCATATTTTACTGAGGCGAAAATTTTTCCCCACAAAATTAGGTTAAATTACCCGTCATCGCTGAAATCAAATACAGACTGAGGATAAAAAACGGAACATTCTAGTTAAAAAAAGGACGTATGGTCAATAGGAAATATATGTTATTATGACACCCCCCCCCCCCGTACTGAATAATGCCCCATAAACTTTGAGCAACACCAATCATTTTTGACTTCCGGCGTCCCTGCGTGTCACTATAATCTTCAATTATTATCCAGGACTATTGGCTGCTAAGCTATTTCCCTACACGATAAGACAAACAACTTTCTTGTTACCATCAGAGGGTTTGTAAAACTTCCTTAAAAAAGGAGTTTTCCCGTTTACGACGTGTGACGTCATTTCGAAAGGGGAAAAAAACAGAGGCAAAAAGACTTCATGCCCCACCACTGAGCTATAAGTAAACTTACTTTACTTATAGCTCAGTGTGCCCTATAAGAAATTCCTTAGGCCCGATAAGAAATTCCTTAGGGATTGTTTTCAGAAGCGGGAAGTTTTTCAAATGAAGTAGGGAATTTTTAGGGACAACTAGGGATTTTTTGTGATTTTCGTAAAAATTCGGGAGATTTAAGAACTTTCGGGAGGTCGGGGGAAGAAGCTAAAATTCGGGAGATTCCCTGAAAATTCGGGAGACTTGGCAGCTATGATAAAGTATCTAGTTTTGGCCCTGGGAAGGGGGTCATCAATTCCCAGAAAGGTTTAAGTTTTTTTTTCTCGTGAAAACACCATGCTTGGCTCCTACGGAATTTGGCTGGCGTCTATTTTTTTCTGGGGTTTTTTTTGGATATAAATACACAAGCCGTGTATTTATTTATATTTTATGGTACAGTGTATATTCAAATCAAAGTACATTTCACTTATTTAAGATTAATTTTACTCTCATATATTGACTCATATCAGGTTTTAAATTAGAAAAGAAAATTTTTAACTGCATAAATTTCTTAATAAAAACTCGATTTAAATATTGTTACTGTCCCAACTACGCAAGTCAAATGGAGTTCAAGTTTTTCTTAAATTTTAAATATGATTGAAAAAAATAAAGCAAGTAGTAAGTTTTATTAAATGTCTAACAGAAAAAAAAAATTTTTACTACGCTTTATTGATTATAAGTATTATAGAGGGCTGAAAAATACTGTATCTAGATAGTTTTTGAAAAGAGTGAATAAATTATCATTGAAAAAAATGCTTAAATGCAATATGCATGAATTTATCAAAAATGTTTCGATATTTAATATTGCTTACTTTTTCTGTCAGGAAACAGGGCGGAATTACGAGGAACTTGAACTTTTTAGTTTTTCATGCTATGAATCCATTAGTGAATCCATTACTTGTGAAAAGGCCGGCATCGGGGGGAAGGGGGGGGGCTCCAAAATATCAGGCTAGAAGCCCTCCAGTATGTGGAAGTCTATGATAGCCCGCTGAGTGCCTCCCCCCCCCCGGTAAACACGCCACTAGATGCCACGGACGGGCTGTAACTACGAATAAAGATCATTTTATTGTCGGTGGGGTGGGGGGGAGAGAAGCATCGAAATGTCTCCTCGAGATCGACTGAGAGGCCGTAAGATATTTAAAATTTTTACGAGTGCTGCCAACGTAAACAGGGTACTACATACTTTTTAGAAATTCCCCTATTTAATTTACAATGGAACATAGAAAAAAACTACAGTAATTTCCGATAAATAAGTCGCATCCTGAAAAATGGCCGGAAAAAAGTTTTTGTGAAAAATTCGCCACTTTTTACATGTCACAGCTTCGCACAAGCCTGTGAAAACTGCCTTCTTCCCTGGTTCCGGCCCTGGCTACCTAAGTGTTGGGGTTCTGGAAACAGGACTGCAACTGGAGGGTCAAGTGTCCAGGGTGCGGTACCAGAGGGGGGCGCAAATTTCACCCTTTAACCTCCCTTCAATATAACTTGAAATATTTAAAATTTCTAAGAGTGCTGCGAACGTAAATAGTTTGGGAATCCCAGATTTGTAAGGAGGAAATTTCATATTCCTAGTATTAGAATGCAACGGTACTCGGTTCAGGGCATAGACTTAAGATATAAATAGACCGCGCACGCTATTCATAAAACTTGTCGAACGTGAAGAAAAGATGAGCAGTATTGTCGGGGAAAGAACAGGTTCTGCGCTATTACATTTGGCGCGTTTTCGCAGAAGCTAGGATGTTGCTGTAACAAAATTTGACTCAATTCGATCAAGTTGATGAAAACTTTCCTTCATTTTTTCAATGAATTTCACTCATTTTTATGTGAAATATTTAGGGAGTATCAGATTTGAAAAAATAAATTCTATAAAATAAACAAATATTGGAAAACGGAACAACGTATATGTTGTAAAGCCTAATTCATTTATATTTTTAAATATTCTCTTCATTCACTTTGTCGCTTTTAATTTCGAAAATTTATTTATACTAGGGGTCATTAAAACAAAAATATATCTTTCCAGAACATTACAATTACTCTATATACTCATAATTAATGTATAATTAATTATAATGCATCATATTATGTTATGTAATGTAACACATTCACACTCATACCATATTCAGTCATGAAACAATATTCAAACAATAAGAAAAAGTTTCATTTCTAACATTCCTGAAAAACCTTTTATAACCTCATCACACAAAACTGTAAACACTTACATAATATTTCAGGATTAAAATAGATTTTACTCAAGAAAATTACAGAATCTCATCATCAATTTCTCTAAATTATAAGAATTAAAATTCCATGTAGAGTATATATGTAATAACTTAAAGTGTGTATATATATATATATATATATATATAATATTTTAGGATATAATATTTCATATATATAATATAATATTTACACATGTCACATATATATATATATGTGACATATGTAATCTCTTCGCTCCAAAAGTATGCATATGTTAATCTTAATTTAAGGTATTAAATCGTTTTTAGAATGATTCTTTTTCAAGATAACATCTGAGGTACACAATATATGACTTCAGGTCTTAGTACAGATATTGACTCAAAAAATCAATTGAATAATTAATTTTCTTGTTTGAAGCGGCAATTTCACATACAAAAAACAAATTAATGAATAAAAAAATTTCTTTTCTGTAATAGCTTTATCTCAGGTGTGAAGAGGGGTAAAAATACTATTATTTTTAGAGGTTGTTATGCATTTTTATGCAAAACTGCAATTGTCTAGAGGGGGGGGGGAAGTTTTCCTCACATTCTATTTAAATAGAATATTTTTCATCAATTTCTCCTTCTGAAAAGCATATTTTCTTCCAAGTTGAGCAAAACTCGAATGAACTCACTAGCTCGCCAAATCTCGCCAAATCTTGCGGAGACGTATATTTCAGTTAAAACTTCATAAAACTCACAATTTCAATCATTTATTGCCAAAAATTCTATTAAAACATTTAATAATGATTCATGACATTTGAATTTTACCAAAACTTGGAACTTTAATTGAATTAAATCCAAAATGGAGTCGTTAAAAACTGAGATTACGTCAGAAATCCATTGCATCGTCAATTTAATATTCCAATTTTTAATTTATAAGAAGAGGAATAAGCAAAAAAGTATTCCCTTGTGAAAGGATACTGGTCCCCCTTTCCTAAACCGCTCAGAACATCCGAAAGCTGCGCAAGTGTTGGCCATTCTAATCAAAAATAAGACAGCCCGTGTAGATCGTCATACGAGTAGCCATAAGGAAAGCATTGCCAGCGAGATTCCCTGACCAGCCTTTCGACTGGAGTCACGTGACTCCGGATCTTTGCTTCACATTGTAACCCCTCGCGCGCACTCTATAGTATTATTACTCTGTGGTTCAGGGGCATATTTTACTATTATTGATTCCTCATCAAAGGCACCGGAACCTAGGAGCGGTGGATATTTGAGCTCCCTCGTCAATAATTTTTAGAAAAACAATGCAGTGCGTCCTGTTTCCTGCGTATGCGCTTCAGCCCGTATATATGGGACGGCCAGCAACTTTTAACGCTCTGTCCCCACCCAATGTTAACTTCTTCATGTCGGCGCCTCTGTTGTGAAGGGTCGAAAAATCGGGCCTTCGAACTTGTTAATAAGCTTAATTGTTGTTCAATTTACTTGCTCCCACTTTTTTTTCATTTTTTATGTTGTCTCATGTCCCCATCCTCAAGGGTCACACTCAAAAGAAGGAGATGCTCTTAATAGAGGCCCCTATACACGCTCAGTTATACCTGTACAATCATAACTGCGCAGGCATAGCTGAACGGTTCTATGCATCCACACCAGTCAGTTATACCTGTGCAGGCGAAGCCCCTAGAACCGGTTCTAGGTGATCTGTTGATCTGTAGGGATATTTTGATTCTTCGCGGCAAAGGCGGAGATAGACTTGGAAGTCTGGGGGTGGGGGGCACGATGATGATGTTAATTGATATATGCATATATACATTAGATCAGTCGACTTCACCTTTGACGCTGGCCCCTCAGTATCTCCGCCCATGCTTCGCGGTCTTGATCAGTTCGGAATTTTCTAGTATGATATCTACAGATGATGCTTTGGATGTAGTTGGGTTGGTTATGGCACTGAAAGTTATTAACTCAAAAAAAAGAAAAAAACGGGTAACGTGGTGCAGATTGGTTAAAAAAAAGGCAACAATATTCGCACGTTAAATTATTACAGGAATTGAGATTTGCACCAAAAGAATTGGCATAATTTTCTCAGAATGGATCAAGATACCTACTCAAAGCTACTGGCTTCGGTGACTCCATTAATAGGTAGGGTAATACGTAATTTAGGCTATACGTAAATTTCGTATTTACGAAATAACCGCGATAAATGCGAAATTTACGAAATAAATGCGATGGACGATCGGGGATCGTTTTATTTTTGTTTTCTTCCTTTTTATCGATTATTCTCATTATTACTATTTGTAAGATGGCAACAGTGAGTTAAGTTCAAAACATCGTGGTAACAAGTCGCACATGTATGTAGCTCGCATGTTTTATATTTGAAGAAATTAAATCTAATTCTAAAATGTCGTCTCATAATTCCGAACAAGCGACCGCGAAGCAAGCCCCAAACAAATCAGCAGGTGCATATTGTGAAGCGCCATGATAATGGTCCGTCGAGAAGCCGGAGGCTCTTCGTGTGTACTTGTTTCGATTTGGAAGACGGACAGCTCGGTGATAGGAAGGGAAACTTAGTCAACCAAAATAAGCGAGAGTGAACTCAATTCTTTTCCGTGGCGTTTCTGTTCGAATTAAATCGTTCGCCAATATGCCGAAATCAAAATCTAGTGATATGCCGAAATCAAAATCTAGTGATATGCTCTCAGAATTCAAGCTCTGGACGAAGGAAATTCGAACGGTGGAGGAAGAGGTGTCAGCCATTTTAGAATCCGATGACGTGTATTTGCTACGGGAATTCAAGCGCGAGCTAAAAAACTTGAATCAGAATCTAGAGAGGTGCTACCGCGATATCGCGAAATCGAATGAATCAGTCGGTGAAGTGGAGTATGACGGCTACGTAGAGCTGAGACGAAAAATTCGCGAGATGACAAGTTCGGTGTCGATGGCTGAAGATAGTTTCAGCCAGCCCAGTGAAAAATCTCAGTCGAAGGACAATAATATCAAGCTGCCAACGTTCGAGTTGCCGGAGTTCAAGGGCGAGTTCGGAGGTTGGCTGAGCTTCAAGGAAATCTTCGAGGGTTCTATCGGCAACAACCCCAATTTATCAGATGTCCAGAAGTTCCAGTATCTGAAGGCGGCCCTGAAAGGTGAAGCGGCGAGATTAGTGTCGGGATTTGCGATTACGAGTGCGAGTTATTCTCAAGCGTGGGATTCTCTGAAGTCGAGATATGACAACAAGCGTGAACTCGCGTATGCACAGCGCGCCAAGATCTTCCAGCTAAAACAAGTGAAAATCGTGAATTCAAGAAACAGGCGAACGAGGCAATACGAAATCTACAGTGCTTGGGACTTGAAGTAAGTGGTCTCTCGAATGTACTGTTGGTGTACTTTCTAAAACAAAAATTAGATGATAATCTAATCAAGCAGTGGGAACTAAGTCAAGGTCAAGATTATCCCGAGTATGATGAATTCATAGCTTTCCTTGAAAAACAGGCCAGGTGTCTAAAGTCTATCCAAGATGATCCCAGACCAAGGGAAGAGTCGAAAGACAATTCTAGACTTGCTTTTTCCTGTGCTACTCGTAAACAAGCTAATGTGTTGTGTATAGTGTGTAAACAAGATCATAAGCTCAGTGATTGTAGCAAATTTAAATCCATGACATTCAACGACAGGTGGATTTTCGTGAAGTCAAATAAGCTATGCTTCAATTGCTTGAAGAATAATCGCTCAGCTGCAAAATGTTTGTTTACAACCCGCTGCCAGTGTTGTACAGGAAAGCACCATACGCTCTTGCATGAATTCAAGGTACAGCCTCCTGTCGTAACACCTACGAGTGAAGAAGCAGCCGTGTCGAGCACTTTCAATGTTTCCAAAGCAAAATCAAGTCAAGTACTGTTGTCTACAGCACTCATAAATGTCCGCGAGTGCCGGGGTGATTATGTAAAATGTCGAGCACTCCTGGATAGTGGCTCCCAAACATCTCTCATAACCAAGGACTGTTGCAAGAAAGTAGGAATGATATTCAATCTAATCATTCAATTCTAGGTGTCAGTGATGAAATATGTGACGTTTCGACAGCACAAGTGAATCTGAAGTTCATCGCAAGTTGCGGCAAGGGTCAAATCCATACAACAACAGCATTAGTTGTCGAAAAACTGTCTTCAAAAATCCCCAACTTCGAGATATCCGTTCCTGAGGGAATATTCGGTGACATTCAACTAGCCAATCCTGAATTCTACAAGTCGAGGCCGATCGATATAATTCTAGGTGCAGATGTTTTCTTCGATATTCTGGAGCCGGAACGACTCTCAATGCCTGGAGCTCCACTTGCAGTGAGGACAAAACTGGGATGGATACTGACTGGGAGGGTGCCGGCTAAGGGGACACGGCAAGGACTCGAAATTAGCTGCACTCAGACTCAGTGTTGTAGTGCCAGTATGGACGAGATTCTCAACCGGTTCTGGGAACTGGAAGCGATTCCCGCCGAAAGAGAAGAATTGTCCGATGAAATGATGTGCCACGAAATTTACTCTACAGATGTCAAGAGAAGTGATTCGGGATGGTATGTAGTGAGTCTGCCATTCAAATCTACAACTGCTGAGTTGGGAGAATCTAGATCCATAGCAGTCAAACGATTCAAGACACTGGAGAGACGTTTGTCAAGCCAACCCGAACTCAAAAAGAAATACGTGGACTTCATGAACGAGTACCAAGAACTGGGTCATATGGAGCTCATTCCAGAATCAAGCGTGAGTACTCATTGCACTGAGCATTTCTATATGCCGCATCATGGTGTCCTGAGAGAGCAGAGCAGCACGACTAGACTGAGGGTGGTGTTCGATGCCTCGTGCAAGACGTCATCAGGTATCTCACTAAATAAAATTCTGCATTCTGGTCCGAGAACCCAGGAAGATATCTTTGATGTTCTTATACGATTCAGATCGCATGCTGTTGCACTCACCGCCGACATAGAAAAGATGTTTCGACAGATTCTCGTTCAGAGAAATCACTCCTAGTTTCAACGCATAGTGTGGAGAAACGAGCCAAGTGAGGAGTTGAAGGACTATAGACTGACTACAGTTACTTATGGTACAACCTGTGCTCCGTTCTTGGCCATTCGAACAATTCAGCAGCTGATTCAAGACGAAGAGCAACAATTCCCAGATGTTTCAAGGATTGCATCGAAGGATTTCTACGTCGACGATTTGCTGACCGGTGATGCAACCATCAGTGAAGCAAGGATGTTAATGAACAAAATGATAAAACTCATTCAAAGGGGAGGCTTCCAGTTGAGGAAGGGGAACTCTAACATCAAGGCGGTTATGAATGACCTTCCCCCGGAACTTCAAGGTTCTACAAATCTGGTTCAATTCGAAAGAACTCCGTTCACAAAAATTCTGGGAATTCTATGGAATACATGTGTAGATACCTTCAGTGTTCAAGTTGATGAAACTTCCACAGAAATCCTAACGAAAAGACAGCTCCTATCCCAGATTGCTAGGGTTTATGATCCTCTGGGTTTTTTTAAGTCCGACCACCGTGATCCTAAAAACTCTGATGCAAGGTCTGTGGAAGGATCATAGGGGTTGGGATGAACCTTTTGACGACTCATGTCTTGTCGGATGGAGAAAAATTAGTAAGGAATTTTCTCTCCTGAAGGACATTTCTGTTCCCAGATTTCTTATGGGAAGTACAGGGACTGTCAGGAGTATGGACATTCATGGATTTTGTGATGCATCATGTAAGGCATATTCTGCAGTTTGTTACCTTCGCATCGAGTTTACAGATGATGCAGTGAATGTAGCCTTGATATGTGCAAAGACAAAGGTTGCCCCATTGAAATCTACAACCATACCACGTCTGGAACTGTGTGGAGCAGTGTTACTGGCTAAACTATCCGAACGAGTGAATGGAGCTTTGAATCTGAAAATCAACAACACAATTCTGTGGGCTGACTCGAAGGTTGTACTTCATTGGATAAAATCGGATCCCACTAGGTGGAGGGCATTCGTCGCGAACCGAGTGAAACAGATTCACGTATCAAGTGATCCAAATCAGTGGCATCACGTTTCCGGCAAGGAGAACCCAGCTAATTGTGCCTCCAGGGGGTTATCACCGTCACAGCTGAGAGAAAATTTCTTGTGGTGGAGAGGGCCAGATTGGTTAAGTGAGAGTGGTTTGGTGATACCATCCAATTCCAACCCTTCAGACCAGTTGATGGAGGATGAATTAGAACTAAAGAAGTCGGTGAATGCAACCCAATCTCACGAAATTGTGGAGGAATGGAGTTTGATCAGCAAGTATTCATCGTTTGTTAAACTTCAACGTGTTGCTGCTTGGAGTCTTCGATTCATCCACAACTGTAAATCCAAGAACAAAATCGTTGGTACACTAACGGCCGTATTCACCGTCCAGGTTCAGAACGCGATCCAGGTTCTAAACCGCGTTTCACCTCAAAATTGGTATTCACCACCCCTGAATCGAGATCCACGGACCAGCTTTTCGAGCCTAAAACTGAACCTCCGATATCGGCGATCCAGCAGGGTGGATCGAGTTTCAGCGCATGCGCAGTGAGCATTATCGTCGTTGCAAACACAAACATCGATGTAGTAATGGCGGTCGCGCTGAATTGTTTTTAGGATGAGCCGGAATGAAATAGGGAATTTTAGAATAATTTATTAATTATAAGGTGATGAGTGACCGCGTTTAGGTATTAAATATATGTTAAGTAATTATCCCCGATCAATGAAAGCTTTCAACTACTTCTTGAAGCCATCAACAAGTGACGAAAGAAGGTGAGAAATGATACTTTTCTATGATTTCCTTCATATCTGAACTTCATTCGCTAACAAAATGGCCATTATCAAATAATGATAGCATTGTATGTGTAATATACTCATGTATTGATATTAATGACAAATTCGTCTTTATGGTACCTGAAACAGGGTCGTAGTGGGCAGGGCCGTCTTAAGAACACCATGGGCCCCCGGGCCAAGTGGCTTTTCTGAGGACCTTTTTTCTTGAGTGGGGGCCCCTGAAAGTATTATTATGTAAAATAAAGTGTACATTTTTGTGAGGGCCCCCATTCTCTCGGCCCTTGGGAAGTGCTCCGGTTGCCCCAGCTTATTTACGGTCCTGACCTAAAGGTTAAAATGGCGGGGTATAGTGTCACGCTTTTGAAGTTTTTTCCTCTGAAAATAATGTATCATTGGCCTGAAAAGAAGTCATGAATATCTCTCTTGAATTGCAGGAATAGTCACTTGTATACAGTGTATACAGAATTTTTTTTTTTTGTATTACTTGTATACAAAAAAAAAATTCCCCTAACCAGGACCATCTTAAGAGCATGATGGGGGGGGGGGGCCCAGACGAGAAATTTTTCTGTGGTCCTACCTGGTAAATTCTAGAAAATTTCCTTTTTCTCTTGAGGAGCCTCGTACATTAAGAACTCGCAAAATGTACTAGGCAAAAGCGATCATTACAGTAGTGCATTTTAATTCCTAAACAATACAATATTCACCAACACTCTAAAATATAGATTTGTGTATGAAATGTTTTGTCTCTAATATGAAAATATTTATATTTTCCTGCTTAGTACTCGAATTAATTTTTATTAAGATTTCCTGTTTAAAGCATTTTCCCCGCTTACATTTTTCATGGTAATTTAAAAAAAAAAAAAAACTTTATAAGCAGAATCCACAGTATTTGCTCAAATGAAAACACGTGCACAACAAAAAATATTTTCTGTGATGCACTCTCATTATCAAAATTCATATAATTATGAGCTAATTTCATTCTATTTGTACATCAGTATTTTGCTTATAAATATCAGTTCATTCGTTTATTATTTACAGTTAAACCTCACTACAATGATACTTGATATAAAAATAAATCCCTCTACATCGATATTTTGAAAGTCTTGTTTGGAAATTCCTATAGTATGATGTTAAACTGCTGCCACTCGATTAGAGATGTGAGATGAGAATACTAATATGAGAAATAACTTGAGAATAATTCTTATTATTTTTGATAAGAATATTCCCCAGTAATTTATAAAAGTAGTCTTTCCAAAGAATATTCTCTAGGATATCATATATAATTATATTATAAATAACTGGAGAATATTCTTATTAAGAATAATAAGAATATTCTTAAGTTATTTACAATAGTAGTCCTTCCAGAGTCCTTCGTTACAATATTCTCAAGAATTTTACATCTCTAATCTTAATACAACAGCAATCCCTCTACAAGGGAATCTAACTTTTTATGTAAGCTAATCAAAAAACTAGTACACATGTTGGAACAGTTTTTTGTTGAAAAGAAAACTGTTGGGTTTAGCATTTTATACATTTGAGAGGGGGCACATCTTGTGTGTAGGAAGGATTGCATGCAACTATCATACAAGTTTCAACAAATATAATTACAAAAAATCAGTCTCAGATATTAACTTATTTGGCTAATAGGAAATATAGCTATTAATGTTCAGTAATTTAATATTCAATGTGCATCGCAAGAATTACTATTAGCATAAAAAAAATTTTTTGGAAATCAAATTTACTGAATTTTGTACTTTTTCATTTTAATATGTGTATCTAAAAACTTGATTTCAGGTACAAAACAATCATAATTTAAAAAATATTCAGATAATTATTTATTGAAAAATTTCCAAATATAAATTTTACACAATTGCGACCGTCCTTTTTTCCTTCATTTCATCCACGATTAATAAAATTTGTATGTGCTGATACATTTTTTTTTTCTTCAAAGCAATGAAAAGCGCATAAGCTGATTGTACGTGCGATGTATAATTTATCTAATCTGAGAATATTAGCAATTCCGTAGCGAAATGAAAAACCATCATTATAGATATAGCGGGAGTAGGAAAGAAAACCGTAGCTGGAATGAAATGGAATTTCCATTAAAAAGGGGATGATAAAACCATATTTTGCTTATCAGAAGAAAATTGTTGAAAAATGTAAATACAAGAATCCTACCGTTGAGTTTTCTACTTCATTAGAAGATCAAAAACCCTTCATCCAATCAGCGTCGGATCTACTCTCGCCCAGCTGATATACGACAAATACTCGCCAAATGAACCGAGTTTCACTTGATACGCACTCGAGACTCACTGGTGAATGCCAAATTCGTTCTAAAACTGAAACGGGTTTCAACTGATCCGCGTTTCAGGACCGTGAGTGGTGAATACGGCCGTAAGTGCTTCTGAATTAAATGATGCTACTCTAGCATTAGTTCGGATCGTGCAGAACTCAGAGTTCAAGGATGAACGCAGTTTTCTTGATAAGGGAAATCCCCTTCCACCCACAAACAAATTCTTGTCACGAAGTCCATTCATCGATTCAAGGGGTTTGATATGAGTGGGTGGTAAGTTGAAACATTCGAATCTTAGTACAAGTGCTAAGAATCCATTGCTCCTGCCTAAAAATCATCATCTGACATCCCTGATAGTGGAACATTTCCATCTGAAATACCTTCATGCTGGAGCTGAACTTGTTCTCTCAATGATTCGACAAGAATTCTGGATTACGTCGGGTAGAAGCGCCGTAGGAAAAATACTCAACAGATGCGTAACCTGTTACAGATTCAAGACACGGCCTGAAACGTCAATGTTGGGTAATTTACCCGCACACAGAGTCTTGCCCTGCAGACCGTTCCAAAGAACTGGTGTAGACTTTGCCGGACCGATTACAACGAAGCCGATATTGAACAGGTCGAAGGTTCGACTCAAGTCATACTTAGCGTTGTTCGTATGCTTCACAACAAAGGCAATTCACATTGAAATCATGTCAGAGCTAAGTACTGCAGCTTTCCTTGCAGCATTTAGAAGATTCATATCCAGAAGAGGGAAGCCCACAGATATGTATTCGGACAATGAAACCAACTTCAAGGGTGCTGCCAATTATTTAAAGCCACAGTTCGAACTCTGTAAATCCCAAGATGTGCAGAAAGTTATCTCTGAAGAAAAAATCAATTGGCACTTCATTCCTCCGTTATCACCTCACTTTGGTGAACTGTGGGAATCCAACATCAAATGTTTAAAGCGTCATCTGTTGAAAACGTGCAAGGGAAGTGCTCTCACTTATGAGGAGTTAACTACTCTGACTGTCCAGATTGAAGCTTGCATGAATTCAAGACCCCTAACTCAACTCGGCCAAGATCCAAACGAGCTGCAAGCTTTGAGTCCTGGACATTTTGTCATCGGTACTCTAATGACTGCTGTACTCGAAGGTAATGGTGAAGCATCGGGAAGTCTCCAAGCCAAATGGGCCAAGATACAAAAATTGCAAAAGGATTTCTGGAATCGATGGTCCAGGGAATATTTGGCCAGTCTTCAACCAAGGATGAAGTGGAAACGTAAAACGTCAAACATAGCAGTCGGCGATCTCGTTATCTTGAAGAAAGACACACCTCCCCTCAAGTGGCA
Organism: Pholcus phalangioides; assembly: GCF_987345545.1. Classification (NCBI taxonomy): domain Eukaryota; kingdom Metazoa; phylum Arthropoda; class Arachnida; order Araneae; family Pholcidae; genus Pholcus; species Pholcus phalangioides. The sequence continues at coordinate 49,654,995 of NW_028301602.1, read as the reverse complement.
CTTGGCTCGAGTGACCCAAGTCTGTCCGGGTGACGACGGAAAGGTCAGAGTTGTGGAAATCAAAACTGTGAATGGTTTATACAAGCGTTCCGTGAATCATCTATGTCGTTTGCCAGTCGATTATTGACTGTCACCTTTTTGGGGCGGGAGTATGGACGATCGGAGATCGTTTTATTTTTGTTTCTTCCTTTTTATCGATTATTCTCATTATTACTATTTGTAAGATGGCAACAGTGAGTTAAGTTCAAAACATCGTGGTAACAAGTCGCACATGTATGTAGCTCGCATGTTTTATATTTGAAGAAATTAAATCTAATTCTAAAATGTCGTCTCATAATTCCGAACAAGCGACCACGAAGCAAGCCCCAAAGAAATCAGCAGGTGCATATTGTGAAGCGCCATGCGATAAATGCGAAATTTGCCAACTTTGACGAATAAATGCTGAAATTGATTTTTTTTTACTACTTTTTTGCGAAATCTAGATAATTTGCACTTTTTGAGGTGGAAAGTCGTAATTTTGTTCAGTACTTGTGAGCGTGCTTGAAAGGGAAACAACAAGCATCACTTCTTTCCCCTTTAATGTTGTGTTATTAGATGTAAATACAGTCGAGTTCGGTTATACATAGCCCCTAAGTGATTCGAGAAGTTTATGTAATAAATGACGTGTATGTTATAGGGAGGTGTTGGAATTAGATTACGTAGCAATGACATACATATGTATTATTGAGATTGTCGTGGAAAAAATAAACTTATGCCTCACATAATTGAAACACATTATAATATAGCATGAATATAGTTTCTGATTGGTATCTGGAAATTTTGGAAATTTATTTAGGAAACGAGATAATATACAACATGCAGATATTTTTTGAAATGTTAATGAGAGAGAGATTTTTTTGAGTTTATGCTAATAGTTTTTCCCTTTGAAGTTGACAGTATTGTACATTTAAAAAATTCAGAAAGAATAATCCCACTGATGTGCATGAATTCACCAATTAATAATACACTTGAATTAGCCGCCAGTCTCAACTTGAATTGAGACCACCAATAAAAATATCACAAAGTTATAAAAACAAGTAAAAATTCCATAATTCGAAAAGCATAAGACGATACAGTTCTGCACAGGATGACAGGATTTTAGTAAATCTCAAAAATTTTATTGCAAAAATAGTTACATTTATTATCGACAGGTGACGCTAAAGTTTGTTAACTACAATATAAAGTTCTATCTGTTGAGTAGGAAGTATAACTATTCCATCCATGTATTGTAGCGTTTATTGAAAAAATTTAGGTTTAAGATATCACCCGTATACAAGGAATGTTGTCCATAAAAGGCTGTTTTTGACTATATTTTCCTAGGTTTTTTTTGCAGTATTATACCTGGATTATTTTTTTTGGTTAAACACATTTTTTTTTTTTTTTTGGTTTGTTATATCCACAGTGTGGTTTAAGCAGGGTATGTTATAACAAATGTATAGACGTGAATGGGACAAATTTTAAGGATTTCACAACCGTATTTTTTATCCACCGATTATGTTACAAGTGTCCGACTGTATATGCAACTTTTTTAAATTTCGTAAAATGATGCTGTAAAAAGCATTTCAAAAATAAGGTTTAATTAATAGAAAAATAGAGATATTTTTAAATGCGAAATTTTTGATTTCAACCGTTTCATTTATTCGAGTTGTTCTTCGCTTGTGTGTGAACGAAAGTGAAATTTTTCATGTGGAATTCGTTATTGTGAATAAATGCAAAATTTCTGATTTTTTTTTTTTTTTCTTTTGCGAAATTTACGTATCCCTATTAATACCAAAGAAAGATACATATGCCACCCCCCCCCCCAAAGTAGGGCTGGGATCAGAATTCTGGTTTCAGAGCCCGAGACTATTCCCATCATTCTTTTGTCCACGTTAAAAAATTCACTTCAGTGGCGGCCCGGCAAAGAGAATAGCCTCTGTGCCCTGCGGCAGGATATGGGTAAGGAGGGGCAGGGGGATGACGCCTGACAGCCGCGACGCACACTTTGAGGAACGCTGCTGTAATATGGAAGTACAACATAAGTACAATAATGTATTTTTTTTTAATTCGAAATTTTGATGTTACTAAACCCTCTCATATTGACCGATTTCCATGCCTTAAGTAAAAGGCACTACTTCCTACTCATGCTTATCAAGAACTAGCTGATACCCGGCGACGTTGCCCCCGTAAAAAATTTATATATGTACCTATAGCTTATTAATTATTTCTTAATCAAAAAAATTTCTGCATCAAGTAAGAAAAAATTACTTTTATTTTTAAATATTTTAATTAAAAACTTCAGGAAATCGCTTGTGGATACACAATATTTTTTGTTTTTTCCACCTGGTGTGTAAATGTACAAATTTTTGGGATTACCAACACGCGAACAGGCGATGAAAAGCTGTCCGTGGGAAAAACAGGGCTCAAGTAAGTTGATACCTGCCACTGCTAACGACTGGCCTTGCGCTTTGTTGATTGTTATGCAAAAGGTAAACGAATCGGGAACCGTAGTCGCTTGAAAGTGAATGGCGTTTATTCAGTGATAATTGGGATGCGTGGAATGAAGACGTCTTCTCCTTTGGCACATTCAGTTAGAATCGTTGCTTCAAGGATGTAATTGTGCAATTTCTTCACGCAGAGTCTGGTGCCATTGCAGAGTCTCGGTGTCTCCAAATATCTTAAAAGCATTATAGGTGCTCCGACTTTGAGGGTCAAGTTGTGAGGTGGCACACCCGGAATATCCAAAGAGTTCAGAAATTCTGCAAGATATAGAACTGTCTGCGCTGAGTCTGTGACAGTGTCAACTGATTTGTAAGATGTGGAGTCTCCTGGAATAATTTTTAGGTTTTTGTCGTTGATCTTGTTCACACTGTCATTTTCCGGTGCCAGAATCACTCTTTCACAGTCACTCATGGTTTTTGTGATTTTGTTGAATGTTTGGGAAGACTTTGCAAGTTCTTGAACTGAGTTTAACAACTGGCAAAATCCATTTGGGAACGTAATCAGTTCAGTGCTTGGGTCTACGGGAATTCTTCCATTGCCAAGTTTGATCAACTGATGTGAAAATAATAGAAGTGCAGAGTCACTTTGCAGTTGAACTCGCATGTTGGTGGTTAATGATAATTTTTTAACTTCGTGCCAGAGTGTTGATGATTTGAGGCAAGCATTGAGTTCATCAGCTGGCGTTGAACATTTTTATTCCCAGTTTTGTCGTGTCGTAGTTATTGTTCTCTGTTGTTAGCGACGTCATACGTCCAGCTTGTGCAGCGAATATTATTCAAACATCTTTAAAGCATTTTTTAAATTGAAACTATAACTTTACGATGGGCGGTTGATGAGGTAAAGGCTGCATTAGTACTTACAGCACACCCTGTATATAGGCTAGCAGAAATACCCTGTAATAATACGCTTCCCGGGTTTTCTTCAATTACTGGGACGATTGGAAAGTTACACCGTTATAAAGGAATAAACTGTTATAATGACGTGCGTCTACAGCCTGCGGTAGACCTAAGACCATCGAGCTTATATTACGGGAGGGAGCATCCCGCCGCCGCGACGTCGTCTACATCTAATGCAAGGATACCACGTGATCCGGTAAAAACAAACACGATCTCCCATAGAGATCAATGTTAAAATTGCCGATTTTAACATAGAATTGCGGAAATTTAGTAAGGTTTTCCGCCGCATCAGTCATTTTAAAAATGGAATTACGAAGTCCAGAAAATTAAATATAAATTAATTAGCCAGACCCACTTTTGAGGTTGATATCCATGCAATGACATTAATTTCAGCTTTTTATTTATATCTCAATCACGAAAATGAAAATTAATGTCTCCGTATTGTCTTATATTATCCAATTGCATCAATCCGTATAGTTTAGGATGTTTTGAAATTAATTATGGAATTATTTCTTTATTAATTATTATTTCTTTCATTACTTCTGGAGTAATTGCTTTAATCAATTCTGGATTTGTTTCTTTCATTATTGCTGAAATTATTTTTCATCAACGCTGATATTATTTCTTTTACTAATGTTGGAATTATTTCTTTCACTGATTCTGAAATTATATCTCATTAATTCTGGCATTATCTCTTTCATTAATTTTGGAATTATATCTCATTAATTTTGGAATTATATCTCATTAATTTTGGAAGTATCACTTTTTCATTAATGCTGGAATTATTTCTTTCATTAATTCTAAAATTATTTCTTTCATTAATTCTAAAATTATTTCTTTCATTAATTCTAAAATTATTTCTTTCATTAATTCTAAAATTATTTCTTTCATTAATTCTAAAATTATTTCTTTCATTAATTCTAAAATTATTTCTTTCATTAATTCTAAAATTATTTCTTTCATTAATTCTAAAATTATTTCTTTCATTAATTCTAAAATTATTTCTTTCATTAATTCTAAAATTATTTCTTTCATTAATTCTAAAATTATTTCTTTCATTAATTCTAAAATTATTTCTTTCATTATTAATACTGAAATTATCGCTTTCATTTATTTTGGAACTGAAATTATCTGTATCATTAAAACGAACTTTTCTTTCATTTATTCTGGAATCATCTTTCATTAATTCTGAATTATCTTTCATTAATGCTGGAATTATCACTTCATTTATTTGGAGCTGAAATTATCACTTCATTTATTTGGAGCTGAAATTATCTCTTTCATTAATTTGGAACTGAAATTATCACTTTCATTAATTCTGGAATTATCACTTCTATTTATTTTGGAACTAAAATTATCTCTCATTAATTCTGGAATTATCACTTCTATTTATTTTGGAACTAAAATTATCTCATTAATTCTGGAATTATCAATTTCATCGATGCTGAAAGCATCTTTCATTAATCTTGGAATTATCTTTCATTAATGCTAAAATTATGTTGGTTAAAGTTATTAATCTGCCTGTTTTTGCTTCAAAAAATGCTTGATTAAAGCTGCGGAATTTAATTTATATGGGCCCATAATTTATTTCAAAACATCCTAAACTATATGGATTGATGCAATTGGATAATATAAGACAATACGGAGACATTTATTCTCATTTTCGTGCTTGAGACATAAATAAAAAGCTGAAATTAATGTCATTGCATGGATATCAACCTCAAAAGTGGGTCTGGCTAATTAATTTATATTTTTTATATTTAATTTTCTGGGCTTCGTATCTCTAAGCGAACTCAATATTTCGAAAATCGAGGATTCAATTCAATTTTTAAAATGATTGATGCGGCGGAAAACCTTACTAAATTTCCGCAATTCTATGTTAAAATCGGCAATTTTAACATTGATCTCTATGGGAGATCGTGTTTGTTTTCACCGGATCACGTGGTCTTCCGACGAAGATGTTGGGGGACACCTTTCTCAGCACTGCCAAGGTGGAGACCGCTGACGTCATGCTCCCTCTATATAATATAAGCTCGATGCTTAAGACGCCTTCATATTAGAACTCCTTAATAATTCCGTATATGAAGGCGTCTTACTTCATATAAGCGTCGCCTTGGCGACGTTTAATGAGAGATAGGCTTAATTTTACAGGTGTTTTATAACCGCAATTAGTACAGTGGTTAGAGCGTAAGATCGGCGTTACACAATAAAAGTTTGATAAATTTTCTTTTATTAAACTTGGCAAAGATCTTTTATAAATTTTGTATTCAATTTTTTTTTTAATTTATTTTATAAATGAAATGGACCACATTACACTATATAAAAGATTTATATGAAATTGTTTTTGCAAAAGTTTTCGTCCGTTTGTCAGTCTTCGTTAGTCTTGTGCTGTTGCTGGTAGTAGTTACGGATGAAGAAATTTTTTTACCATTTGCTATAGGAAATTTATCATTTGCAACCTCTGTAATGGCCTCGGTTTTAAAAAACATGAAACTTATGTGGATGATTGTATTGGATGGAGTAATTTGCGGAAGAAGCTAATTATTTTGATGCATTACATCTTTAGCTAGGAACGCAACTTAATGAATAATGAATATGTCAGTTTATGAAGAAGTTGAGGAATACAACGCTCAGAGTAAAAGTTTAGCGACTAAATTGCCCGTTCTTCATCATATTAATATTGCGTCTTATATGTAACGGTAAAATTCCAAAGACTCTGGTTTTACCAAAGCAAGTTGGTGAAAGTCCAAAAAACGCTTGTAAACGTTTTCATTTCGGATTTTTACCAAGTCAAAGTCCGTTTTAAATGAATCAGTTGGTCACCACGAACTTATTAGTTCCTGATGATGATTAGTTTATGAATAATAATTCATTAATTATAAAAAAATAATGAATTAACAAACGAAATAATCACCATGAGGAGTTTTGGATGCTATTTAAGTAATTGATGCTCATAATTAATTTACTCCTACCAGTTAAAGCCCGTTTTAATTAATTTAACATCATTAACTCAATCGTTCCCCCAACCATCTTGATTAATTAATAATTGTCTAATAATTATAATTACTAGTGTGAATGATACTTATTGATGAATTAATAGTAATAAGTATTCAAGTAAAACCTATTTCGTCATGAGATGGCGCGCGGGGGTGCCGAGCATGGGCGGAGATACGGGGGGGGGGGGCATGGCCCCCCACATCCTGGAATAGGGCCCCTAGGTTGGGATCTTTTGCGGGCCCCTTTATGGTGGATTTATAGTGTGAAAAAACAAAAAATAATGAAAATCATCCCGGGCCCCAGGGCTGGAGCCTTGCCAGCCCACCCCTTGTGGGGGCCATGGGGGCGTTGCCCCCCAGCATCAAAGATGAAGTCGACTGATCTAATCCATATATGTATAGATGAATTGACACATCATCATCATCATCATCGTGCCCCCCCCCCCAGACTTCCAATTCTATATCCGCCTATGATGCCGAGTGCGCTTTACCCACTGATCCGCCTTTCCAAGCATTGAGCGCATGATTACCCCGCACCCCTCTGGAAATCTGGTCGGGACCCGACCCTAAAGCAAAAGAAATGAAATTTAAAATTTATGGATTCATTATTTTTTATTTCGTGAAGGGTTCGTTTTTCGGATACGGAATTTTGTGAAGGGTCCGGAAAGCGGACCCAAATTTTGGATGGACAGACCCCTAGTAAGTGTAAATTTTTGTGTGCCACATTCGGCTCGGAGCACTGCCGATTGCCTCAGCCTAGTTATAGGTTCTTGCGTGTTTTTTTTCAACAATAAATATGATAGAAAATCAAGTTTTTTTTTTTAATCCAAGAAATACACACGGAAAAGAATCTTTTTTTCTCCCCAGAGAAGGGAGTGGCAAGTAAGAGGAGAAGGTAACGTAGCAACAGGGCCGCAAATGGGGGGGGGGAGCAGGTGGGTCTGGTGCCCCGGGCGCTGAACCAGAAGGGGGTGCCGAATTCTCCCTTTAACTGCTTCTACATTACAATGGGCGCCAAAATTACAATTACATTACAATGGACTTGCCCCGGGTGACAAAAAATCTAGTTGCGGCCCTGCATAGAAATAACAGGTTTTTGAAGAGAAATAACAGGTTTTTGAAGAGTTAATACGTCACAGTGCAGGATAGAAAGTGCATCAGCATAACTCCTTCATCAAACATTGATGAGGAGGCAATATTTGATAAAATATTTCCCACCTGATATTGGTTTACTGTCAACTATCTCAGATGATAATGAAATAAATGTATCATCTATATGAACCAACAAATCCAGTGATGTGTCAGTCGAGCCCGGATATAGCGAAGTGGCACGTGAAAAAAATTCGACAGATCCAATATTCGTGAAAACCGATACAACGTAAATATTCGAGTTTAATGAAGAAAACTGAGTCCTCAACCTATTCGCGATAATGGAAGAGGTGGTCCTCGAACAGACTTAAATTATAATTAAAATTATTTACGTATGTATCACAAACATTAAAGATGCTCACGTAGCTTTTGAATAAAATATTAATACCCGTATACTGCAAGTCAGTTGTTCGCAAAGTCACCAGCCTTTATCAGAGCCAAGCTATCTATATTGATGCGTAACTGTTCAGTGATTTGAAGTAGTACTTCAAGTATTAAGGGAGCCGTGGGTAAACCGTTGACTGAGACAAGGGAGCCATGGAATCATGGCTGTAAGTGGTCCATTGGATTGTTATCAATATTTCAATGGTTCTAACGTTTAGAAAGACTTTCTTTCAAACCTAGCAAAACTCCGGTCTATCGTCATGGGCAAGTTACTACCGAATGAGTTGTGCCGGAAATGTGGGAGTGTACCTAACAGTCTGAGTGCCTCTCTAGTGTTGTCTGATTTTCCAGTGCTGCCATCGATATTTTAAATTGTGAGTGAAGCGTAATGATTGAATATTTGTACTGTTGTAGGATTGTTACTCTCAGTGGCGCGACTTTTTAACGTGAGATCGACCAGCCTCAGGGCTCAAAGTTCAAAATCAACCACCGCTGTGGCGCATTGGCTTACGAAGAGTGAGGAACTCTGACACAAATCTGTAGTTGCGTTGATCCTTCTTTGAGTGGTTATATGGGAATGAAGAGAATCAGAGCGTTATCTAAAGCTAGAGATCGCCATCTAACTATCGCGTTGACAAAACACACCCGAAGTCGATTCTCGCAATAGTACGGTAGTGCTTCAGAGAGATATTCGGGCTTTTTTCTTGAAATACAACTTTCGATTTTGTGGAACTTAATCCATTGAAAAAAAAATCGATCCAACAGTGTGGCTCCCCAAAGAAAAGCTTGGAAACAACCCCGCCCCTTAAAATTTGCGGACTCGTAGATTGTCACCCACGACATGTAACCTTCATTGACCCATCCAACCCCAATCTTGCTATAACCCATGTCTGTAAAACTTAAGAGCATCATAAGGCCCCGGGCATGGCCCCCACATCCTGAAGCAGGGCCCCTAGGCTGGGATCTTTCACGGGCCCCTTTATGATGAATTTATAGTTGAAAAAACAAAATGATGAAAATCATCCCGGACCCCAGGGCTGGAGCCTTGTCAGCCCACCCGTTGTGGGGGCCACGGCCCCAGACCGAGTGATGTTATAGGACTCCCACTACCTGATTGCAAGTACCAGAAGTATAGGGCCTTACTTACATAAATACTTTACTTTCGGAAATAATATACCATTTCATATATACCAACCAAATACCATAACCCAATTTCATATTTTCGTACCCCTCTATTTCTCAAACAATCATCACTCGAACTCCTTACCCCCCCCCCCCACCTTGTCATTAAAGTCAGCAAACGCGTTTTCTTGGTTTCCTTAATAATGGGGGGGGGGGGGAATTTAATTTTGAAATCCTTTTTTACAGACGCCACAAATTTCTCTCGCCAACATGACATACAAGTCCTTTATACAGGGTGATTATAAAAAAACTATCCCGACATATGGGCTCCTAACTATCATACCATTCACAGAAACTGAATGAAATTTTGGCATAAGGTATTTTGATGTATGCGCTCAAGAATGATATGGAAAACAACAGTGTCACTCTAACAGTTATGGTTACAGTGAGAAAATTTCGAAAATATCAAATGGCAACACCAAGTTTTTTGTATTGGAATGTGATCTCCATTGTGAAAAACCCTAAATAGCGTTCAAACAGCAACTGTAGCATGAAAATCACCGGCAGTAGATAGGCTAAAAGTGAGGACAACCAATAAGGACAGAGAAGCAGCATAAAATAAAGCATTTTATTGTGTTTCACAAATTTTCCACATGACCTTGTGGAGGACTAATCAGGCTGGGATCTCAGCCGAAGAAACGGTGTGACGAATGAAACGAACATTAATGCTCTGGTGCACGGCAAAGTCCTTTTTACTTTTTCCTTGCCTAGCTCCGGCGATTTTCGTGCTACAGGTACCATTCCAACGCTATTTAGTGTTTTTCAGTATGGAGATCGCATTCCAATACAAAAAACTTGGTGTTGCCATTTGATATTTTCGAAATTTTCTCACTGTAACCGTAACTGTTAGAGTGACACTGTTGTTTTCCATATCATTCTTGAGCGCATACCTCAAAATACCTTATGCCAAAAGTTCATTCAGTTTCTGTGAATGGTATGATAGTTAGGGGCCCATATGTCGGGATAGTTTTTTTATAATCACCCCGTATATTATAGAAACCTTGATACAAGTCGCCAAGCAGGACAAGTCACCGCTAAGCGAGGAAGGGAGGGGGGATCTCCCTTTTTGGTGACGTCATAAATGATGCTTTTGATTGGTTGCTGGTTTTGGGTCTACCGCAGGCTGCAGACGCACGTGTTACAATGACAGAATTAAAGGTGTGACAAACCATTGTACAGGGGTATACACGTCTGAAACGCATTGTTGGGAACCACGGTAACCAAAGTAAACATTCCGAAAGTGATTGTTGAAGCCCCAAAACCATTGTTGCCCGACAGTTTTTCACCCATTTCGGGCATTTGCCCAGCTCTGACAAACTTTTGAAGTAGCCTACGGTTCAATCCCGGTTCTGTTTGGTATATATGCAAAATCTGGCGACGATTAGTGTAAAACTGTAGATTTGTATAAAGAACATACATACTTTCACATTTATCATTCGAAGGCGGCATTCGATCAGGCCCGACATGGTAAACTCTTGAAGCATTTACATGAGATTGGGATTGAGGGCAACTTGCTGAATTGGATAGAATCATGGTTAAGAGATAGGTCTCAACGAGTTATGGTGAACGGGGAATTCTCTGGTTGGACAGGCATCGCAAGTGGAGTTCCTCAAGGAAGTGTCCTTGGCGCCATACTTTTTTCACTTTTTATCAATAAACTCGATCAAGGTATCGATGAGATTACTAGCAAATTCGCAGATGATGTGAAGCTAATGGGGGTAATCGGGAATCAAAGCGATAGGGAGTTGATGCAGAGACAAACTTAAACAGGATTGCAGCATGACGTTTAACGTTGATAAGTGCATGGTTGCTCATTTTGGTTTGAACAACCCATGGTTCTCTTACAAGTTGAATGGTGTCACTATACCGGATGTAACTAGGGTCACCGATTTGGGAATTCTCATTGACAGGCAACTTACGTTTTCTGAACATTTTTCATCTGTGGTCAAAAAAGCAAATAGAATACTTGGTCCCATTTTCAAAAAGGTCTCTTCGCGTTCTCCTAAAGTAATTATTCCGCGTTTTTGAGGCTTAGTTCGTCCGGGACTGGAGCAATACCTTCAAAAGCAGAAGGCCTGACCCCGAGATTCGTGACGTCATCGAATTCCGTCCTACGAAACCTATCTTCCCTGTAAGATCGTTTTCCAGCACCACACCAATGCGTTATAACGCATCGAATGTTATTATAGAATCGACCCATTGCTATATTTTTTCTTTATGTTATATAAAAAAGAGGCCAAATTATTAAAGACTTGCACTCGAATAGACAAGTTTATACTTATAATTCATTATTTCCAAGTATCAATTAGGGCCAGTTTTGATAAAAACTTAATATTTGAAAAAATTACCTTTTGACCTCAAAACTTCCCCAAGAGCACTAATTTTTCAGAACTGCATTTCTGTTGATTTTAACCAAAAAAATATCCATTGAATACCAAAAGAGAATCGAGACCAATTCAACTATATAATATCCTTTATTTTTCATCACATACAATATATATTTTCTCATTTATAAAGAAAATAAATATGTAGAAGGAACTTTTCATGAAATAAATATAATAAATAACTTGAGACTTGATGAGAATATTCTCTTGTTATTTATAATATAGTTACATATAATATCCTTGAGAACATTCTCTGGAAGGACTACTTTCATAAATTACTGGGGAATATTCATATAAAAAATAGTTATTCTGAAGTTATTAATAATAGCGCTTGCAGAGAGAATATTCTTCAGTTACCAAAATCTTTCCAGAGAGTATCAAGAATATATGTAACTAGCTATAATACCCGGCGTTGCCCGGGTTTTCTTTAAAGAGGCTTTTTCGATCACGTGATATCTCCCTCTTTCTTTGAGGGACATGCAAACCGTGTCTAAAGTTAACCAATATGGCGACTTTCTGCTCGACTCATGAACTAAACAAATTTAGATTTAAAGAAACATGGAAATGAATATAGTCCCTTTTTTTTGATGGGCGCTAGGTATTTCGATTCCCTCCCCCTGAACTTCAAGTTATCTGCCTGTTTCAGCTTCCAAAAATGCTTAATTATAAAGCTGTGGAATTTTTTCGATGTACTTTTTACGGGCCCATAATTAATTTCAAAATATCCTAAAATATATGAATTTATGCAGTTCAATATTAAAAGACAATACGGAGACATTAATTTTCAAGCTTGAGAAGATGTAAATAAAAAGTTGAAATCAATGTTATTGCATGGATATCCAACTCAAAAGTAGGTCCGGCTATAATTACTTCATGTTTAATTTCCTGGACTTCGTATATATCTCTAAGCGAACTCATTATTTCAAAATTCGAGAATTCAATGCAGTTTTTAAAACTATTGATGTGACAGAAAACTCCACTAAATTTCCTCATTTCTACAGTAAAATCGGCAATTTTAACACTGATTTCTATGAGGATTCCCCCTTTTCCCAACCCTCAAAGCGATGCTGATGATGATTATCACGTCTATTCAAAAAGCCTCATTATTGGGAGTATTAAAAATGTGGCAAACTATTATACATATACGTACAGCATTGAAGAAATGACAAACCATTGCAAAGGCATGTCCGCAAACCATTGTAAAGACATATACACGTCTGAAACGCATTTTTGGGAACCACGGTAACCAAAGTAAACGTTCCGAAAGTAATTGTTGAGGCCCCAAAACCATTGTTGCCCGGCAGTTTTTCGCCCATTTCGGGCATTTGCCCAGCTCTGACGAACTTTTAAAGTAGCCTACGGTTCAATCCCGGACCTGTTTGGTATATATGCAAAATCTGGCGACGATCGGTCTAAAATTGTAGATTTGTATAAAGAGCATACATACATACTTTCACATTTATATATAAGATGCTATCCATATCTTGTGATTATGACAATATCAGCTAGTATATAAATGTGAAAGTATGTATGTATGTATGCTCTTTATACAAATCTACAGTTTTAGACCGATCGTCGCCAGATTTTGCACATATACCAAACAGGTCCGGGATTGAACCGTAGGCTACTTTAAAAGTTCGTCAGAGCTGGGCAAATGCCCGAAATGGGCAAAAAACTGTCGGGCAACAATGGTTTTGGGGCCTCAACAATTACTTTCGGAACGTTTACTTTGGTTACCGTGGTTTCCAACAATGCGTTTCAGACGTGAATATATGCCTTTACAATGGTTTGCCACACCTTTAATTCTATTATTATAACAGTTTATTCATTTATAACGGTTTGTCACATTTCCAATCCTCCCAGTAATTGAAGAAAACCCGGGAAGCGCCGGGTATTTTTGCTTGCCTGTATACAGGGTGTCCTGTAAGTGCTAATACGGCCTTTATCTCATCAACCGCCCATCGTATAGGTATAGTTACAATTTAAAAAATGCGTAAAAGGCGTTTGAATAATATTCGCTGCACAAGCTGGACGTATGACGTCGCTAACAACAGAGAACAACAACTACGCTGACAAAACTGGGAATAAAAATGTTCAACGCCAACTGATGAACTCAATGCTTGCCTCAAATCATCAACACTCTGGCACCAAGTTAAAAAATTATCATTATCTACCAACATGCGAGTTCAACTGCAAAATGACTCAGCACTGGTATAATTTTCACATCAGTTGACCAACCAGTAGACCCAAGCACTGGACCGATTACGTTCCCAAATGGATTTTGCCAGTTGTTAAACTCAGTTCAAGAACTTGCAGACAAAGTCTTCCCAAAAATTCAACAAAATGACCAAAACCATGAGTGGCTTTCTGAGAGCGATTCTGGCACCGAAAAATGACAGTGTGAACAAGATCAACGAAAAAATCCTGAAAATTATTCCAGGAGACTCCAGATCTTACAAATCTGTTGGCACTGTCACAGACACAGCGCAGACAGTTATGTATCCTGCAGAATTTCTGAACTCTTTGGATATTCCGGGTGTGCCACCATACAACTTGACCCTCAAAGTCGGAGCACCTATAATGCTTTCAAGAAATTTGGAGACACCGAAACTCTGCAATGGCACCAGACTCTGCGTGAAGAAATTGCACAATTACATCATCGAAGCAACGATTCTACTAATTGGATGTGCCAAAGGAGAAGACGTCTTCATTCCACGTACCCCAATTATCACCGAAGAAATGCCATTCACTTTCAAGCGATTACAGTTCCCGATTCGTTTAGCTTTTGCCATGACAATCAACAGATCGCAAGGCCAGTTGTTAGTAGTGGCAGGTATCAACGTACTTGAACCCTGTTTTTCACACGGACAGCTTTACGTCGCCTGTTCGCGTGTTGGTAATCCTAAAAATTTGTACATCTACACACCAGATGGACAAACAAAAATATTGTGTATCCACAAGCGATTGCCCGAAGTTTTTAATTAAAATTATATTATTAATAATAATCATAAAATTAAAATAATTAAAATTAATTAAAAAATGAAAGTAATTTTTTCTTACTTAATGCAGAAATATTTTGATTAAGAAATAATTAATAAGCTATACATATATAAATTTTTTACGGGGCGGGAAACGTCGCCGGGTATCAGCTAGTCTTATATATAAATGTGAAAGTATGTATGTATGCTCTTTATACAAATCTACAGTTTTAGATCGATCGTCGCCAGATTTTGCACATATACCAAACAGGTCCGGGATTGAACCGTAGGCTACTTTAAAACTTCGTCAGAGCTGGGCAAATGCCTGAAATGGGTGAAAAACTGTCGGGCAACAATGGTTTTGGGGCCTCAACAATTACTTTCGGAACGTTTACTTTGGTTACCGTGGTTCCCAACAATGCATTTCAGACATGTATATGCCTTTACAATAGTTTGTCACATCTTTAACGCTGCCATCATAACAGTTTATTCCTTTATAATGGTTTGTCACTTTTCCAATCCTCCCAGTAATTAAAATAAACCCGGGAAGCGCCAGATATTTTTGCTTGCATGTATACAGGGTGTCCTGTAAGTGCTAATGGGTGGTTGATGTGGCCTTTATCTCATCAACCACCCATCGTTGAGGTATAGTTTCAATTTAAAAAGTGCTTAAAAGGAATTTGAATAATATTTGCTGCAGAAGCTGGACATATGACGTCACTAACAACAGAGAACAACAACTACGACGATAAAACAGGGAATAAAAATGTTCAACGCTAGCTGATGAACTCAATGCTTATTCCAGGAGACTCCACATCTTACAAATCGGTTGACACTGTCACAGACTCAGCGCAGACAGTTCTGTATCCTGCAGAATTTCTGAACTCTTTGGATATTCCGGGTGCGTCACCACACAACTTGACCCTCAAAGTCGGAGCACCTATAATGCTTTTAAGAAATTTGGACACACCGAGACTCTGCAATGGCACCAGACTCTGCGTGAAGAAATTGCACAATTGCATCATTGAAGCAACGATTCTAACTGGATGTGACAAAGAAAAAGAAGTCTTCATTCCACGTATCCCAATTATCACCGAAGAAATGCCATTCACTTTCAAGCGATTACAGTTCCTGATTCGTTTAGCTTTTGCCATGACAATCAACAAAGCGCAAGGCCAGTCGTTAGCAGTGGCAGGTATCAACCTACTTGAGCCCTGTTTTTCACACGGACAGCTTTACGTCGCCTGTTCGCGTGTTGGTAATCCTAAAAATTTGTACATCTACACACCACATGGACAAACGAAAATATTGTGTATCCACAAGCGATTGCCTGAAGTTTTTAATTAAAATATTTAAAAATGAAAGTAATTTTTTTTACTTAATGCAGAATTTTTTTTGATTAAGAAATAATTAATAAGCTACTCATATATAAATATTTTACGGGGCGGGCAACGTCACCGGGTATCAGCTAGTAGGCAATAAAAGCGAAATTTTGGTATAACAGTCGACGCCCGATATAACGACCCCTTCGTCCCGTCGAGAATGGACGTTATATTGCATAAATGAAGATAATTTTCTTCAAAAGAACTTAAATTTTTCTCTTTTTTGAACTGCTTTTTTTTCTAACCTCCCTTACTTCCGGAGCCCCTTTTTTCAATCAATTTCTTCAGTAGGGTTTACGGAAAATTCACCGACAACAATTCACCGCCATGCAATTCACCACTATGAAAATTCACCGACCAACAATTCACCGCCATGCAATTCACCGACGACAGTTCGATGCGAATCAGTTAGCGAGGGAATGAGCGATTGAGTTACTGAGTGAGCGAGTGGGTTACCGATTCAGTGAGCGAATAAGTCAGTCCGTGAGTGAGTGAGCGATCTAGTGAGTGAGTGATCTATTGAGTGAGTAAGTGCCATATCCTAAAGATATGGCGGAAAGTTTAAATAATGACTTTATGAGAAGAAATTCAGATGATACGGATTCGGGTTGCTGTATTTTTGAAATATATGACATCCATATTTATTGTGGGCATCTTTTTCTCAGCCACCTCGCTGGGCGTTTTGCCTGTTGTGGCCTTATATTTGTGTAAATTACAAATTGCTGTTGCCCAATACAAGATAGTATATTCAACAAAATTCCATTAACTCGGTTTTACTCAGAAACTTCTAATGGAATGTTAAAAGGGATAATAACAGAATTAAAAGATAATAAAGTAAGTGGATACGCGATGAATTAACTTCCTAAAAATGCTTAAAATCATCTCCTGTTATCACTTTGATGTTATAAAAAACATCGCTGATCATCAGTAACCAATGGATTTTTTTCATGATGAACTAGCTGTTACTCGCGATTTCACGTGATGAACTTTCAGGAATCCCGCCTTAGTGCGTATCTATATGTACTCTATATTTACTATATACGTATATATATACTTCCTATGCAACAGAAATTAGTGACGATTTTTTTATTACGGGAGTCGGTGACGTTTTTTGAGTGATGGAAATTTGTTACGTTTTCGTGTTACGGAAGTCGGTTACGATTTTGGGGTCAAGTTTTCATTTAACTCTTGCATATATCGGGACCAAGTTATGTGCATGTACCCAGAGGTTCCCACATCCTACAGCAGGTCCCCTAAGCTGAAATAGATGGCGGGCCCGCAAACCAGCGTTTTCACGGGCCCCTCTGTGCTCAATTTATAGTGTGAAAATATCACAAAGGATAAAAAACGTTCCGGCCCATGTCAGCCCTGCCCTCGTGGGGGTCATGCCGAGAGGTATGTATACGTAAAATATACATATATCACCAGTGCTCCCAACATACAGGGTCGGGGTACCCGGGAGATTGCACATACACCTTCATGGGGAAGTTAAAAGGTTTCATTTCCAGGGGTTCTTGATGGAACTCATTGTTTTCTTGCTGGTTTAACATTGACAAATTTGCGATAGCGGAAACCCAATGTATATCCAGTCTGGGGTCCCATAAAATTTGCGAATTTGGTCACGGGTAATTGCGTGAAGGGGGGGGGCTGGATTTTATTCGTTGGTAAAATGAATATTTGCAGTGGCCTTCACAGCGGATGCCCGATTAGCTTCCGAGTCAGGGGTCTCGTTTCATTTGGGGGGCACTGGATGAATCTCATTCTTTTCTGTCGTTTAACATTGTTGAATTTTCAACAGCGGAAGCTCGAGATAAATCCAGTGTCTGGGTGCCCCACTAAATATCTGCGTATTGGGTCCCCGTTACTGGATGTGGGCCCTGGATTTTATTCGTTTTAAAATTGATAAAAATTAAATTAAAAACTAAATTCTTTAATCTCTGCGCGGAGTCCCCTTTCTCCTAATCAATGTGATGGTTTTGTCCACTTACAATTTGCTCCATCCGAACTTCATTCAAACTCTGTTCTCTTTTTATTTGCACCGATGAACTTCCATATATCTGGGTGGTGAGCAGATAATTGCTGTTGGAACGCTCGATGCCATCCTTCTATAGAATTGTTGGTATTAGGGAAATCGTTACGCGTTCCTTGAAAGCAGTTCCAAATGTCGATGTCAAGCGCGGCTGACGACGACCACCACGACGAAGAGGACGCCCGATCCAAGTGTTTTCCTCAAATCTACACTTCATCATAAATACGTTTTCGGAACAATCGGATTTTTTTAATCATTTGTGACACTACTAGGTTAAAAACTAACTAACCAACCAATTCACTCACTCCCTCACTTACCAATTTACTCTCTCGCTCAATCACTTACTCACTCACTCACCCGCTCATTCACTGACTCGATCAATCACTTACTCACTCGGTCACTACTGGATCACTCAATCACTTACTTACTCACTCGGTCACTACTGGGTCACTCACTCACCCGCTCAATCACTTACTCACTCGGTCACTCACTCACTCAATCACTTACTTACTCGGTCACTGGATCAATCACTCCGTCACTCAATCACTGACTCACTCGCTCACTCCCTCACATTGAACTGTTGTCGGTGAATTTTCCTAGTGGTGAATTGCATGGCGGTGAATTGTTGTCGGTGAATTTTCCGGACACGCTTCAGTAGAGCCTTTGGTCAGACCTTTTAATTTATTTACCAGGGATGGCCGCAGAGCCCCTGGGAAAAGTGAATAGATCTCTTAAGAGCCCTGCAGAGCACAGGATGAGAACTACTCCCCTAGAGCAATAAAAATCTAAATTCAAAGCCATAATTGTCACAAGAAAACTACGTAACTTTTTCTCAACAATATTTCCCCCTCAAACGGAATTTTAAAAAGTATCTTTCAACTTACTATAATATAGATGGCTTCTTTCTCAGCCAGAGATATCAAGGAAACAGTTATTTTCCGGATATTTTCCGGTTATTTTCCTCGAACCCAGGCCTCTTGCATACATGCAAGCATGTATGCAAGAGGCCTGGGTTCGAGTCCCGGCGGAGACGTGATGACTTTTCTTTCCGAGCTCACCTCAGCATAATATCCGGAAAATAACTGTTTCCTTGTTACTATAATATGTTTTTGATGAAACAACTTGCATATTTATAAACATAAAAAACATGAGACACTACACAATAAATACTGCAGCAGTAATTTTTTTTAATTAAAAATAATCACAAAAATATAATTATATTCCTTGAACCAAAATCGCAGATGCACCACCTCCACCATTACAAATTGCAGCAACCCCAAACTGACCTGGTTTTAAGGAATGAGCCAAGTGATTGACTATTCGTGATCCAGACATTCTGAAAATTTTATATGAAAAAAAAAAATCAATGAGAGAATATCAAGTAAAATTTACAGAAAAAAACATATTCCGAAATGTTATCAACTTGTGAGTTCAGCTTGACAAAATGTCTCCAAAAACTTTTCTATCTTTGTTGCAACCTTAAATAGTGCTGCCATTTTGAACTATGAGCATAGTGTAATGACTGAAAATATTTGTACTGTTGTAGGCCTGTTGCTTTCTGTAGCAAGACTTTTTAACAGAGATAGGCTCGCATTCGGGCTTCAAAGTTGGGAATTATAGAAAACCAACTTCAACCGCCCACCAGTGTGGTGCCAGTGGGGTTCAGACCCAAGTCTTCGCAATGCGAGTTCATCCCTATAAACACTTGATCACAACAGAGGTACTCTGGATGTCTGAATACTCTGCTATCAAACTTAAATCTCCTCCATAGTTTTCCCTATATAGCTGAAATCTGGGACCCTTACACCTCCAATAATATCAACACTGCCGGAGTGGTGCAGTGATAAGATGCTTGCCTTCCACCATGAAGGTTGCTGTCAAGGTCCAGGGATTCGAATCTAGGAAGGAAGAACATCGAAAATAAGTTCTTTACCTACCGAGCCTGAGACGTCAACCAATATAGCAAAATTGATGACAACTTCATTTCACACCCAACTCCAATGGTTGGAAATTGCTGTATAGTGATATACTGTATGACTGACAGTACAGCAAAGTAAAGTAGTAATAACAACAAACTTGAATCAATCCAAAATAAAGCCAATTGCTTCATCCACAACTACTGGTCCTCTTTAGTTTGTTTCCGAACTCAAACGTGAACGTTATTTCCACCCTCTCACTACATCTCTGACTTATTTCTCAATTAATCATGCTTTATAAGATTCTCTATGACCAACTAAACTTCGATAATTCTGGAATTCTAGTTAAGCCATCCTACTTCTTACAATAGACTTGCCCATTACCAAAAACTTAAACCCATTTTTGCTTCTATGGACTATTATAAATACAGCTTATACCATATACTCTTTATACCATACTTGAATGGAACAAACCAGCAGAGTGAAAAAATCATGATTTTTTTTTAAATATTTGAATCAGTTTTTTTTTTATTTGAATTAACTTTATATTTAACTTTTGATATTTACTTATTAGTTTAAAAAAATTTTAATCATTAAGAGAATGCATATTTCAGTATTTTTTCACCTAATCTTTCAAATTTAATTCAGCATTAATGAATAAACTAACAAACAATAAGAAATGAACTACAAGCAAAAAATTTAAATACCCAAAATTTGTGTTTCTTGTAGAGTGCTAAAATTCATAGAGCCCCCTCCCAGTAATTCCTTGGTGGCGACTAAGTACCACAAATGACGCAAGTTCTGCATGTTTCAAATGTATTCTATTGACAAGATTATTTCTTGTGCAATTGATACATGCATTTAATATGTGTTTCTGACATGCATGATGTTGCTTAATCATTTATAATTTGTTTTTATTCTTTCACAGATTTGAAAAGTTTTAATATGATTACAAAACTTTCTGAAACAAATTTTTCTTATGTGAACATAAATATTGGACGAAAAAATAATATTAGATGTTCTATCATAGTGTTTGCTTTTGTCTAGTACATATTTTGTACCATTCAAAAGGTACATTTTGAATAATTTCAACATAGAACGTTATTAGATTCACTTGGCGTTTTTATGGATTCAGATGCGATTAAATGCCATGCATTTGCTGGAAAATTGTTGCATGAAGATTAGCATTCTAATTTTTCACAATGTCACCCTTGACCTTACAATTTTGTGATTGACAGCCAAAAGGCCTGGGACGATTCTTTTTTCTTTTCACACCACAAATTCACTACAGAAAAGGGCTCCATAACCCACCAAAGATCCCAGCCAAAGAGAAAGGACCCTGATGGATGATGTGGGTAACCATGATTTCACCATATATCATGCTTTTGACAGAGCAAACAAATAATACATTTACCCTCACTTCCGAGCTACCAACCTATTTTTTTTTTTATAAAATCATCGGTTTAACAGATGAGAACATCAGAAAATGATTGATTTTTGTTGCTATGTTAAAGAGATATCTCAAAAAAATGCACTGAAATCCTTAGAAATTAACTACCTTTTGGGTTAGATAAGGATAGAGGAGGACACAAAAGAAAAATGGTGGAGCCAATCACATTTTTTCTTTTGTGTTCTTCTCCTCTGCTCTTGTTGCCGATTCATTTTAAATTCAACTCTTTTGTCTACAACAGCGAGTAACTCCCGCTATATGGAGTATTTTACAACATTTTTCTTTATTTCTGCTACTGATGAAGGAACTTCATATAGTTCCGAAACGCGTATAGTCGTGGTTTCGTTTTGCAATTTTGGGTCAACTAACGCAGGTTGTTCAGTTGTACTGAAATCCTTGTTTGCTGCTGCTTTCGAAACCATGTCATTTCCCATATTTGAACATTTTCCACAATTCAATATTTATTTGAATTGATACAAAATAACTCAGTGATGAAGGAATATTTATCATTGTTATCAAATCCCAAAGAACCTCTGCTGAACTACAACAGTATTGTGCATTAAAGGTTGGTGGTGAATGGCTCAATCAATTTTACTAGCAAGCAGAGAAAATTTAGTTCTCGAGCATCATTCATACACAAATTGAAATTGCAAAAAAAGAAATTTCCGCCAGAAATTATGAAATTTTATTTCTCTGCTAATAAGTGCTGTTGATGTTTTTGGAAAGTTAATTCATCTACTGCACGATGCGATCAGCATCAAAGAACTGTCTCACATAACAAAGTCAGTAGAAACTTTAAAAATGAATAAAAACTGGAAAAATAACATGAAATTTTCTTACTGCGGTCAAAATGGCCACTTCCTTCATTCTATGTAGTCGATCCCTGGTATTTGTGGGTTTTTTTCCTTTTTGGAATTTTTTTGCAACACTCAGAAATCGTCATTCATGTGTTCTGTTTACGAAATTTGAGTTGTGCATGTTTAGGATGGCTTGCTAATGACATTACTATCATCACTAGAAAGGTGACAGCTCCCAAGGGAGAAACAGTCACCAAGGCTTGGATTAACCTTTGGCCACAATGTGCAATAAAGGACAAAACCAATTCTACAGAGCTAACTGAAGAGACTATAAAAGACAGTCACGTTAGCGAAAAAGTTGGGTGGAGAAGAGTTCAATGATATGGATATAGAAATTGAACAGCTAATTAATAGCAATTCAGAGGCATTGACCGAGGAGCAATTAAAGCAGTTGACTGCTCCTGAAACTGAAGCAGTACCAAATGAAGATCAAGATAAAGAAGTAGAAGACAAGTTCACCATGAGTAACATATCGGAAAGGCTTCGCACGTTCAAATCAGCAATAGATCGTTTTCATGGCATAGACCCCTTTATGGTACGGTCTTCACATGTAGAAAAATTGGTAGAGGAAATCTTGTCATCATATTCCTACATACTTGATGATGTCTTTTACATCCCCTTCTACCTCTGCGTTACCCTACTCTTCTCATGCTGTTCGATAAACGAGATATACAAGAAAGAACTATGGTTTTGGTTATTCATGGATTTCTCGTATTCGCGGTCACCCCCAGAATGCAACCCCCTGCGAATACAAGGGGCCGACTCAGAGCCGTCTTAAGAGAATCATGGGCCCTGGGCCAAGTGATTTCACTGAGGCCCTACCAGTTAGATTATCGAAAAATTCAATTACTTCTCATTTTTCTGAGGCCCCAGGCCGTGCCCGGGTGGGCCCATGCGTTACGATGGCATTGGGCTGACTGTAGTTTCAAATTCCCATCAGCCTAGTGTTAAATCAATGCTTTTTTTTCCTAGAAATCAACTGATTCAAATCAAGCTGATTGAAATCGGCATATTCTGAAACAAACCACCCTCCACTATTGTAGATTCTCCTACAATCATAAAGTTTTCAAGCACTATTAAACAATGTAAACATCACAATAAAATGCATTCTTTTGTATAGGCCTCCTAGAACAACAATATTGTACAGTGAAACAGATACTATGAAACAGAAACCTGTCTTAAATAGAATTGAATTATAGTCTGTTCAATTAGTACACCTTTTATTTGCACCTCTATAAAATAGAAATCTGTCTAAAACTGAATACTATTTCAGTCTATTGATGTTCAGCTTCATACAGGCTTCACTGTATAAATAAATAGCTATGCCTGAAAAATCTCATGGTCCATTGAATTTACATAGGTCACTGAGTGGTCCATATTCAAGCTTTAACTAGTACTTTTGTACTGGCATCTTTTATAATACAGTGTATGCTTCAGAAATGCCGAAACATATCTGGCATCTTATTCGGAGCGCCAAAAACGGAAAAACCTTTCGATAGTTATTGGGCACCTGAACTAACATTCTACTTATTCATAAGTCCCCCACAGCAGGGTTTTCCAACCTGTGTTCCGCTGAACCCTTGAGTTCCGTGCGAGCTTTTTTGGGGTTCCACAGAATCAAAAGGGACGGAATCCCATAATCCCGGTAGCTTGAAAAATTTTCTTCTTACTGTTTCACATGAAGCAATTTATTTTTATTTCTGTTGAGAACAGGTACACTAAAATAATTCAGAGAAAATATTGGATAATCGAGCAGTAGAAGACAAACAATATTCTTGTAGGCTCCTTTCTTTCTTTCTATTCTATTTCTTTCTTTCCTATTCTCGCACACAAGTCCTTCAGACAACAACAGTCAAGTTGACTTCCTGGGAATTGGTATTCCTAAAACTCTCAAGAGAGACCTACATGAGGATTTTTATGAGGGTCTTCCTTCAAAGATTTGGAAGTATTAAATTGTTCCTTTCCATTCTGTGCCCCCACCAGCCTGCCTCTCTTCCTTGGAATCGCCGATTGAGATTCATGGCGTTGGATTCTTATCACTTTTCTGACTATCAAATCCTAAATAGCAATCCTAAGACAGAAAAAAGAGAAAGCTTTACTTTCTAACTTGCCTGAGGTTATATTCTCTCCCATGCTACAGATTCGTTACCACAAATGGAACCTCGTTTGCATTTTGTTTGTTATATAATAATTCTTGAGAAAAATTAGCCACAATATTTAATTTTTCAAAACAATATTATAAATTACTTAAATAACTAATTTGCATTTCATCACCATTGCTTAAGTCCTGAGTATTCTTATATTGTTCTTCTGAAGATTTGAAAAAAAAAACAAAACCGTAACTTTCACTTTATTGAAAAAGTGTTTTTTTGGTTTTGTTTCGCATATCTGAACAAAGCAGATATAGTTGGACATCGAGTCCAACTCTCTAAAAGTTGTCTAAAAGAGAAGAACCAAAATACTGGATATCAGTGTTTCTCAGTCTCTCAGGGGCATCGCCAGCCCTTCTCAAGGGAATCGCGGTAAGCTGTCGACATTGCTGATTGCCTGTTCAGTGCTTTAAAGGGATGTTTTTTAACTATTCTGAGCAGGGCTGTGATCAGAGAGGAACTTGAGAATTCTGGTGACCTGGGCGCTGGACCACAGGGGGCAAAAATTTCACTCTTTAACTTCTCCCCAACATTAAAGGGGGCCTCCTTAATGCGTGTTTGCCCCGGCTGACCAAGCATCTGATTGCGGCCTCTGATAACGTACCCCTGTCAACAATCAGTCAATTAGTCAATCATCAAAGTTTAGGGCTTTTGAGGTGACAATATGCAATGAAAAACTATTATAGCGATACATTTTTGTAATCCAGAATAATTACATCGATTCAATGTATAGAAATGATAATTCGCGGAAGAAGGTCTAGAGAAAGACATTACATTGACATGAGTTTTTTTCTTCCAATTATTCTTTTGTTTAATGTTGAATGAAAAGTGTAAGGGAAATTTCCCACGAGTGACCATCATTGTATGTGGGTGAGTTCACAGAAAATGTCAATATTCCCACTCCTTGTGTAGGTAATAACACAACCGCTCTTATTGTCTAATCAGTGTTGGTCATGTAACATCCCATGACAAGCAAACATTTAGCATGCTCCAGGAAAACAAAATGGTCAATTGCTAAAAACTGACCGTCCTTTCACTTTTGTGTTTTTGCTCAAGTTGGAATTTATCGCTCCTCTGAGGCCACGATATCAGTTTGTGCTCTCTTTCATCACAAGGGAAGTTATACAGCAATTTGACTGTAGTTTCGTTGTGTTCTTATTTGTTTGAAGCCTCAGCTCGTCTTGTTTTACTCTTTTGAAGCTTAGTGATTTTTATGAGGGGCAAACATCATTTTGTCACCCTCTCCACTTAAATTTTGATGCTTTTATAGCAGTATTTTTGTTCTTCACTGATGTTTGCACTTAAGTGCTCTGGAACTGTGCCACGCACCTCTCAAGTGATTCTTAATTATGCCACTTATCACTTAAGTAATCTGGGAATGTTCTGCGGGTAACTTGAGAGATACATAGAACCGCACTGGGGGGGTTGCTTAAGTGCTCTAAAACTGTGCCACATGTCACTCAAGAGATCTCTAAATGTGCCACAGATCGTTTAAGTGTTCTGTAACTGTGTCGCAGGTTACTTAGGTGATCTTTGAATGTGAAAGTGATCTTTGAGACCTACCTCAGTGATCTGAAAATGTGGTCGCCTAGGTCGATAAGATACTCGTGAACTGTGCCACAAGATGCTCAGAGATGCCCCCCTCTCTGAGCCAGAGGGACAAAATACCCTTTTTTGTCCTTTACAGTGCTTTTTCTGATTCAAGGAACTATTGTGAAAACAGCGCCATGATAATCAAACAGCACATTGCTATTGAAGAAAGTGTGCACACCAATCATTTGGCGTTCAAACCCCTCTCAATGAGAAAAAAAAAACACCGTTTGGAATCGGCTGTGAACTGTATAAGTAAGGGTCCAATTCATTTTTTTTTTTAAATTTCAGTTTAAGGTATGTCATAAGATTACAATATATAACATATTATTAGTCGACAAGAGGCTGTGGCCTGTATAGTCAACCATAGACAATTTTCAAACTGTAAATAAAAGAAAAGTGCTAAATGTGTTAAAGAAAATACATTCAGCACTTTCAGTACTCAGAAAATACATTTAGCATCAATCAATATAAATAATAATTAGAAATATATATACATTCTTATTTGTATACATTTACAAATACATTAATTATATACATTTACAAATACATTAATTATATACATTTACAAATACATTAATTATATACATTTACAAATACATTAATTATATACATTTACAAATACATTAATTATATACATTTACAAATACATTAATTATATACATTTACAAATACATTAATTATATACATTTACAAATACATTAATTATATTCAAATGCAATTCTCATGTATAATACATTCAAATAAATTATGGGTTAAGATGAGTTAGAATTATGGCACATGCCGGCATACAAGTAATAAGAATTTCGCTATTGTATATTAAAATATACGTCAATATCATCTATTGATAAGATTAATTTGAAAATGACTTTTTTAAATTTTGTGCAGGTAGGTAAATTTTTATATTTCTAAAGGTAATGCTTTGTAAAATTTAGGAGCCAAGTAATAAAAATGTTTCTGGAAAATTTCTTTTCGACAGTGCGGTATAGTGAAAATTTCAGTTGGTCGTCGCAAAGGTACATTATTATTTGCTATACATAATGATTTATTCCGGTACAAAGTGAGAAGAATTCGGTATATAATATTATATCTCAAAGGTAATAAGTTTAAGGTTATGTATATTGGAGTATGTGGAGGACTAATACTATTCGTGGTCTAAAACATCTTATTTGAATTGACAATATTGATTGCAAATTTGTTTTATAGTCTCCACCCAGTGGCGGATCCAGGGGGGGCGATGGGGGCGATCGCCCCCATCGTGAGGTAACTGGAGTTATGTTTGCTTGAAGGCTCTTGGGAGGGGCGATCGCCCCTTCACCTATTGTTTAAAGGCTCTTGGGGGGGGGGGCGATGGGGGCGATCGCCCCTCCCAAGAGCCTTCAAGCAAACATAACTCCAGTTACCTCACTTTTTTTCTTTATTAATCCTTAATTTTTTTAATTAATTTCCTTTTTTTCTCAAAGTTCCTTTCCCTAAAATTTGTTCCCCAAGTTCCACCTTGAGATTTCTTCTGCTGGTAAGGTCTAAAAAATAAAGAAGTCATAGCCGGAGGAGGGTCAATTGTATTCCCACCAAGGTTCTACAGGGATTCCATGCGATTCGGCTGTCACGCTGCCTTTTCGCTGCAACATACCTCCTAGCGCCTAAGGGCTCGTGTAGAGAGGCAAAAAAATGTACACCCTTCAGTTTTCTTGGTAACGCGCAATAAAGCACAAGCCATCCAATAAGATGAATCATCGTTTTCTAGCCTTTGTTATCTCTCTTTTTTTAAATTCAGTCCTGAAACCCGCAAGCTTGACGTGGATCAAAAAATGGCCACGTCTTTGAAAAAAACTGTTTTCAGTAAGCAAAAATTTTAAAATTTTAAAATAAATGAGTGTTAAGAAAATTAATTCTATTACTTTTTGTAGCACATCTGGGGTTTTCCCAGAGAATGAAGCTGCATTTGCTTACGGATTCACTGACATTAACGGGGGATTCCCCCACAGGGTGAGGCTAACAGGGCTCAGGACGATTCTTATCATTTTTTGATTTTCACTCTACAAATTCACTATAGTGGGGCCTAAAAGTATGAAAAATCTCAGCAAAGCACCCCCCCCTCGAAAACGTAGCTCAAAAGCCCTGCTGCAGAAGGTGAGCATTTCAACACACATAGCTTCTCTATAATACCTATGAAAATATAGGCCTCGGCCCCATCTAATAATTAAAGCCTTGTAATTTGAAATAAGTACCTGGATTAAACATTATAAGTGGATCGCGCGTATAACGCTTTTGCAAAAACCGCCATAAAGCGTTTTTCCGCTTGCAACGTCTCTATAGTCTGAGCATTAGTTGAAGATGGGACCACGAAAATGAATCGCACTAAGCGGGAAAAGGTTCTAAGAGTTCGGCCTTGAGGAACGTTATAAGTGGAATCCACTATATAAAATTGATTGTGTGGTGTCGGATGTTCTGCGGGAATTAAATTTAACCACCATCTTTTCAGACAAAAAATCTGAAAATTAATATTGTGCACTTGATAATCATAATTAAATATTAATAAAAATCATTCCGATTTGCATGAAAGTAAGCTTTTGCTATTTAACGTATCTGTGGCGAAAAACTGTTTTTGAATAGGTTTTTGACAACCATATAGTCTGCACAAAATTGAATAAGAAATTTATTATTTTAAATCGCGCAATATTAGAATTTCATTAGGAAGTTTTTTTACTCTTAAATTTTTCTTAATTATGCAGACAAATTAGTACCCACATATTTTATTGAAATATGCGTCAATTATTTCTTGTTATCGAAAACAGTCTATACTTGTTTCAATAACTTTTCAATGCTATATTTCCATATTTAAGAACATTTTCATATTTTATCTTGACGTCCTATTCGAATAAGCAAGATTTACCATTCCATATTTCGTGTATTTGTGTTTCCAAGATTTTATATTTCCTGATTAGTAATTCTCTGAAACTCCTGCTAAGGTGGTTCCAAATTAAAGTTTTCATCCTTTATGAGTTGTTTATTTGAAACCGAACCAGAGATTCAGGTTAGGAGATTGAGAGTAATTTTGATGTTCAGTCAGAAGCGCATTTACGGTTTTGCCGCCTGTAGGCTACACAAATTTCATCGCCCTTCTTCTACTCTAGTCTAATTTTCTTGACTACTCTATCCACGAATTTTCCATCCCATGTTATAGCTCCACTCCTGCAAGTACACCTGTGTTAAAGTCACTCTTTTAAAGGTCCGTCCCACGAGAGTTTGTTAAGGGACGCTGAGTAAGATAATTAAAGTTAAAGATAATAAAAGTCTTTGTCAGGATCCGCGGTCGCCTCGGGGAAGCAATAATTTTTATGGCTTTCAATACAAAGGCAGAGGGACGAGCATCTTCCTTTGTGAATGACCGAACAAGTACGGTTTACTTCACGCCCGCTGTTATTTTTGCGGTTTATGTCCGACAAAGACTTTTATTAACTTTAATTATCTTACCCAGCGTCCCCTAGGAAACTCTCGTGGGACGGACCTTTTAGTCATTTACATGTTTGCACCCTGTTTTGGTAATTGTTTCGTTACTTACACGCACTCTAGACAATACCGTCTTAACCATTGACTAAAGATATAAATATATAAAAAATATTATTCTTACTCTATGGTCTTAACGCATTCCCCGCGGGCGGGGGCCTCAAATGCAGAGGGGCCTCTGGTTTAAAATTTTAAAAGTAAATGTGGTCTCATCAGGTAGGGGGCTCAGATAAATTACTTTTTCCGAGGGCCCAGTATACGCTTCTGACGGCTGACTCTAGGCCACTCACTGAACTGGTCCCTCATTCTTTATGTCACTCATTTGATCATTCACATTCTTACTCCCGCTCTAAGTCACGCTTTTGCTCATTCACATGCTTGCAAACTCTCTAGGTCACTCACTGAAACGGTCACTTGCTGTCTGGGCAGAGGCGAGTTTATTTGAGGGTTATAAAAATTTCACCGCCCTTCTCCCATTTTGCTAATTTTCTTGGCCACTCAATCCTCAAATTTGCCGACCTTCTGCACTTGCCGCCCTGGGCTATAGCCCATTTAGTTCTGTAAATAGGACATTGTCTTTAGTAAAGGGGCATGAGGATGGTTAAAATCAGTGTTGCAAAAAAAAAAATTGAGGGGAAAAACTGAAAAATTACCAGCAAAAAAAAAAGGCTGATGGAATTCAATTTTTCTAGAACTAATAGAGATATGAATTATTAGTACAGTAGACTCTCGCTAATCTGGCACATATCACACCAGGGTGTACTGGGTTAACGAAATCGCCGAATTACTGCAAATTGATTGAAAAAGTCCATTTAAATAACAAACTTCTGCTAATAAACATGTGCGCACTATGTTTTCCTCTTCTATGCTCGGAGAAAACCGGCCTAAAAACACCGGATTACTGGAGGGATTATTGAAAGTCTGACTCTATACGTAGTAGGATGGGAAACTTTATTTGAAGACAAAAATGGGTTTCAGACGCAAAATATTTTCATAAATCGGGTATACGAAGCTGTAAATTTGTAATTTTTTTAATTTTATCGTCTCGTTTGAAAATTATAAGTGATAAATGAGGAAATTAAAGGTATTATTTGTAAATACAGACATGTCATAAATGGGTGTTTTACTGTGTATAGTACTTATTTTCATTTTAAGAAAGGATACAAGTTTGGTGTGCTATAAAATTGTTCACAGAAAGAAAAATTAACTGTCTAGAACGCGAGTAACTGAAAGAAGACTGCTTAATGTTCTCTACGCCAGTCCTCGAAGCGTATACGTGAACACGAAAAGTTGCTGGAGTGAGTGGAGCTCGGCTTTGGATGCTTGAGTTTCCAGCAGCGGTTTCGAACCTTTTCAGTGCATACGCCAAGCAGATCATGAGTAAATACTAAACAAGGTATTGAGCGAAACAAGAGGGACCACCTTAGGGACCCCATGGATGGAAACAAAGTCCCTTTGGTCGGGTCCAGCACCGAGTGGGGAGTACTGAGCTGATATGAATTAGTACGAGACAAGCAGAGCCAGTTGAGGGTCCCACATGGATCTGCCGTCAAATAGATAGAATTCTCGACTGAACGAGACAGACCACAGAGGGCTCACCTGGAATCATGTAAACAAAGCTTATTTGGCCGATCCCATCACCGGCATTCAAAATCTGAACAGGGAAAACATCTGCCCTGTGCTGTACTGAAACCGAAACTGCCTTATCACGGACCCTACATATGAGAGGACAAAAGCTGCGCTGCATAGGTTCAGCTTTTTATCTGAAAGCATGAATTCGTTTAAAGTTTGAGCGGTCACAAGAATTTTTCGCAAGCTCAGTGCGACCTGTTACGGGTAAGGGGGCTGTCAGTGTGCGCGTAGTAGCCTACCTATTTATTTGATAAGTACTTTGTTGTTGTGCGTAAAGTTCATGCTCCCAAGGGTGGGTTTTTTTAAGCTATAAATTAACTATAAAGGGGCCCGTGAAAAGTCTGGTCTGGGGGCCCACTAGAGGCTTTAGCCTAGGGGCCCCGCTCTAGGATGTGGAGGCCATGGTCAGGGCTTTAGATAATTGTTTTTTCCTTCAAATGTTCAAGGATCGTCTCTCTTAAACGAGGTTTCTTGTATCCGAGTTAGCTTAGAACTCATTTCCTCTGGTTGACCGAGATCCTTATTTTATTCATATTGTTTTGCCTAATTGTTATCATAACGTCACAAAGAGAAACGTTTAATACTTTCACAGGGATCAAAAAAATTAAATTTAAACGGAAAGTATCTCTCTACTTTGACTTGAAAAGCTGGAAAAAAGCATTTATCGAATACATTCGGATGAATTTTTATTTGTGCACATTGTTTTGTCCGGTTAACTGTGAGCCTTAATTTTTATCAAGCGAAGGAGGAAGAAGTAGTATTCTAGGAACAATTTAAAATACCAATTCTTCATACGCTTTTCATATTCTGCTCTCTTTTCATCTGCAAAGTTTTTATTTATTTGTACAATTGCTCATGATACTGTTAATAAAAAAACATTTTTAACTGGTAATGTGCATCAGAATTCCTTACAATGTTTATAAATATAACACACATTATTCAGTCTGCACCTCAAACTTTTTTTTCGTACGGTATTTTTTGCGAGGGTAGCCGGCACAAATGTTCAAATTTATTATCAAAAACAGCTTATTCATTAATTGTAACACCAGTTGCTGCAAGCAATTTTTTAAATAAGTATGTTGCATATTGAAAAAATATAATTTTTATAAATATAAATTTTAATTTAGATTTAATTTTTAACTGCCTTCAATTTTTAATTAATTTTCATTTAAATTAATTTTCATTTTCAATTAAATGTAATCGTAATTAATTTTAATGTTCAATTAATTTTTTAAATGAAAATTAATTGAAAGTTTTAAATAATTTTAATTCTTAATTAATTTTTTATTAGTTTTTTAATTTTAAGTACGTTTGGCACCTGCGGACACTAGGTTGGGTCTCACCGATCAACATCTTCATTGTAAAAAATCGCCCCCCCCCCAACACATCACCCTGGATCTGCGCCTGTCTCCACCCCAGATTATTATATCATAGTTTATATATAGCAGAATAAAACAAAGCATAATATAAATCATTCAAGAAGTTGGTTGTAGCTTTGTGTTTGAGATAAAAAGTTTATATACAATGAAACTAAGTTTCTTTGAAATTTCATCAGCATGAGTTTTTCATTTTAAATTTTGATTGATATGGAGACACAAGTATTTAATATTACTTTGACTTTAAGTATTTTACTACAACAGCAGTCAGAGTTTATAGAACAGGTTGGCAACACCTATCATTTCTGACTTCCGGCATCCCTGGTATGCTTTATAAATATTAAACTTAAAGAACTGGTATAAAATGGCAAGCACAATGTAAAACAAACAATGAACATGAGTAAATAAAAGCACACGAAATACACTATGCACATTTATAATAAACACTATGGCATGACAAATCCTAGGCTTCTGGTGAACATAGTAACTAAAAAATTGGCATTGACCAATTGATGCCTAAAATTTTCTTTGTGTACTTACTAATGTGGAATTTGAGAGCAGCACAAAATGTTTAGAATTTATATCAGCCTATTTGTCAACATGAAAGAGGGTCACTCCCTATGTGTGTTTCCACTAACAAACAAATCAAAAGTACAAATTACTCTAATTTCTTGCTGATAATTCAAGAATTATAAACTAAAAACACACTGAGTATTTATAATAATTCATGCTCTAATACATTTCTCAGAATGATTTATAGGCCACTGCATATTATCTACAGCTTCCCCCCCCCCAGGTTGTTTATATTGATTTGTTCGAATGATGGTTTTTTTATACATTGTAGTGTCCATATAATTTCTGCATTCACAGCTTCATTTTTCAATAAATGACCTCCAATGAAACGTTTATTTTGCTTTCAACAATGTCACTTTCAGGCTTGATGGAATCATTCATGGCAGGAAGTTTCTTGAGCAATAAATTCAAAGATGAAGCCAGATTTTCACCAAATCGCAATGCTTTTCACTTTGCATACGGGATTTCACCATTAAGCTTTTATTACTGGAGGGAGCATGGAACTGCAGTGACGACAGCAATAACGAATACAAGGAAAACATATGACGCATTGAATAACACAGTTCATGCCTGTCAATTTCCTCATTTTTTCATCAATTCTGGAAATTATTTCTTTCATCAATTCTGAAATTATCTGCTTTATTAATTCTAGATTTCATTCTATTCTGCTTTTTAATTCAATTATTGTCTTCGCCGTCATTGTGATCGGACATGCTTTTTTTTGCGCTCTGTTCACAGACCAATAGCAGCGTTTTATCGGAAACCGTTGTTGTGGGATTACCAAAGGATTATCCCTCACGTCGGTGCACCATTTTGTGTTTTTCTTCGTTCTCGTGTGTTTTACTTAAGAGTTTTTTATTTTTGGGTGTTTTCTTTTTTTTCTAACTCATCTTTGGATTTGTGAGGTAAGTGGTTTTTTTTATTTTTTGCTCTCAATTTTTTAAATTTCTGTTGGTATTTTCGGTCGATTTAAATTTTTTCTCTGTCATTCATTTTCAGTGTACTTTCGCCAGGTTTGTGACTGTTGCTTTTTGTCGATAATATATTTTTTGCGCCATTTTTCATGTTCTTTCTTCGTTTATGATATATTTTCGTGAGTTTTTGGGCATTAGTGTTAGCGAACGTTTTCCCAGGTATTCCCAGTATTTTTTTTTTTTCATTTTGGGTCCTATTGTTTTAGGTTAGTTAACAGATATAGTGAGCTAGTTTTAATAAGTAAAAATTGTAATTTGTAGCTCGGTGCTTTTTTTAGAGTGTGTAGTATTCTTTTATTATATATTTTCTTCGTGATTTAGTGCTGAGCATTCTATTTTACTTAATTTCTTCGTACAATCTCCTACGTATATTTCGCATTGTAATTTCTTTTTTAATTTCTTGTTAACGTTTCTCATTTTCCTATTTTTAACTATTATTATCTAGTTTAGCAATAGTGTTAGTATGCCTCAACCTCGACAAGTGTTGTGTAGAGCTTGCGACGGGAGATTTCCCTGGTCTAGGGGTATAGTAGCTGATAGTTTCAAATATAGAAAGTGATTGGATAGGGCAAGGTTGGAACTCGAGGGCGAAGCCTTACGGGAAAAAGTTAGGGTTGTAGAGGGCCCGGTTATAATGAAGCCTCTTGTCGTTGAGCCACCTGTTGATGAAGAAGCAATCTCCACGAACAACGACAGTTTAGAGGGCAAATGGGTGGTCGTGGATGAGGTAGAAGGGGATAGTGAAAGGGGTTTAATCATCTGCGATTCCATGGTTAGGGAACTTGGGAACAGACTGTGTAGGGATTTTCAGGGTTTCGAGCTTTTCATCGCCAAAAGTTGCCCTTGAAGGTGATTCTGTGGGTGGGAACAAATCAGATAGGAGGAAATATTAGTACGTCTCTGTCAGAGTACCGGGATTTACTATTATCCGCTAGGGAGGGGGGTTCAGATGTGGCAGTGATTCCAGTGCTGCCAAGGGGTAGTGGGGGGGGTATAGGAATTCAATATAGGCCACCAATTCAATATAGGCCTGAAGGACATTTGCTCCGCACTTGGGATCACGTTCTTGGAGCTTCCCGCATTAACCGATAGGTGGCTTCGTTCGGATGGGATCCATCTAAACAAAAGGGGGGGGGGGTCTGGGAGGTTTACGATAGTCTTAGGTCAGGTTTTTTACTCCCAGACCACGTAGTAATGTGGGTTAGTTAATGATAATCACAACAGTACTGATGGTGAATTACCCACCTCTGACTTGGATGGCTTCTCGATTGAAACTAAATCACCAGGCAAATTGAAATGTGTGCTAATAAATGCGAGGAGCTTGGATAATAAGAAAGATTTCTTAGAAACTATGATAGTTGTAGAGCGCCTGGATCTTACAGCCATTACAAAATCTTGGCCAAACGATGAGAATGAATCTTTCTTACATATCTCTGGATACCATACTTTTTTGAGAAATAGATCTGATAGGAAAGGGAGTGGAGTGTTGATATACGTGAAATCATGTTTGAAGTCTAGAGAGTGTAATGTGAAGAGAAGTGATATTGAAACTATATAGGTTGAGCTCGAAAACAAAAGACATAGTAAACTTATTGTTAGGGTTTATTACAATCCACCTAATAGGAATCCAAACTAAATCGCCAATTTTCATGATGAAATTTCTTACATGTGTGAGTTATCATACTAGGGGATTTCAATTACCCAGGTATTGATTGGGAGAACCTTTCATCTGGATATCAGTATGAAAGAGACTTTCTTAAGTTAGTGCTCGAAAATTTTTTGTATCAGCATGTATCAGAAACCACTAGGGGCACTGCTATTTTGGATTTAGTTCTTACTAGTTCTGAGGATCTTGTTGAACATGTTTCGGTGTGGGAAGAGTTTTCTTCCAGTGATCATCGTATCGTCAGATTTCACTAACTTTTTCTTGGGTAAGGTTGATAACAAAAGACTGGTTCCTTGTTTTCAGAGAACTAACTTTGATGTTTTGATAGGAAGGTTAGCGGAAGTTTCCAAAGACTGGTTGGAATCAGTAGGGGTGGTAAGTCAATGGGAAGAATTTAGTACGAAGCTGTCCTCTGTTTTGCACAACGTCATACCCTTTGTTAGAAAAAAGCGTGTTTGTACATCTGACCCTCTATGGTTCACGGATAGCGTGCGTAACCTTTATCTTGAAAAGAAAAGAGCATTCAGAGAATATAAAAGTGGATGAGGTGACCTATCATTGTTCACTGATAAAAGAAGATTGTTGAAGAAAGCGATAAGGGATTGTAAAAAAAGAAGTTGAATCTAGGTTGGCAGATAACATTGGCTCTGACCCAAAATCAATTTTTTGATACGTCAATAATGGATGTAAGGGTACAGTTGGCCCCCTTTCGATAGGAGGGTCTAGGTTAGAGAGCAATGTAGACATGTGTAGTGTTTTCAATTATTTTTTCGCGTCGGTTTTTAATGGAGATAATGATATTCAATATAAGGGTGTTGCATGGGGTAAAAAAATTAATGATATTCAAGTAAGGGACATGGAGTTCTGGAATCTTCTAAAAAATGCATGTGCAAGCAAGGCACCAGGGCCAAATGATATCTATCCCAGGGTCCTCAGGGAATGTGCTAACAAATTGTTGGGGCCAATCACACAGATATATAGGAGCAGTGTTGCTGAAGGTATCGTCCCAAGGGATTGGAAACTTGCTAATGTTGTTCCGATATTTAAGAAGGGTAGTAGAGAAGCTGTGTCTAATTATCGTCCAGTGAGTTTGATGAGCTCCCTCTCAAAAATTTTGGAGATTATCATCAAAAGGCAGTTTGTGAAGTGGATGCACAAGAATAATGTATTGCCGGAAAATCAGCATGGGTTCAGGAAGGGGAAGTCATGTGTAACTAACCTCCTTTGCTTTTATGATCACGTGACTAAGGCTTTGGGTAAGAGAAAAAATTTAGATGTTGTTTATCTTGATTTCCAGAAGGCATTCGATCAGGCCTGACATGGTAAACTCTTGAAGCATTTACATGAGATTGGGATTGAGGGCAACTTGCTGAATTGGATAGAATCATGGTTAAGAGATAGGTCTCAACGAGTTATGGTGAACGGGGAATTCTCTGGTTGGACAGGCATCGCAAGTGGAGTTCCTCAAGGAAGTGTCCTTGGCGCCATACTTTTTTCACTTTTTATCAATAAACTCGATCAAGGTATCGATGAGATTACTAGCAAATTCGCAGATGATGTGAAGCTAATGGGGGTAATCGGGAATCAAAGCGATAGGGAGTTGATGCAGAGACAAACTTAAACAGGATTGCAGCATGACGTTTAACGTTGATAAGTGCATGGTTGCTCATTTTGGTTTGAACAACCCATGGTTCTCTTACAAGTTGAATGGTGTCACTATACCGGATGTAACTAGGGTCACCGATTTGGGAATTCTCATTGACAGGCAACTTACGTTTTCTGAACATTTTTCATCTGTGGTCAAAAAAGCAAATAGAATACTTGGTCCCATTTTCAAAAAGGTCTCTTCGCGTTCTCCTAAAGTAATTATTCCGCGTTTTTGAGGCTTAGTTCGTCCGGGACTGGAGCAATACCTTCAAAAGCAGAAGGCCTGACCCCGAGATTCGTGACGTCATCAAATTCCGTCCTACGAAACCTATCTTCCCTGTAAGATCGTTTTCCAGCACCACACCAATGCGTTATAACGCATCGAATGTTATTATAGAATCGACCCATTGCTATATTTTTTCTTTATGTTATATAAAAAAGAGGCCAAATTATTAAAGACTTGCACTCGAATAGACAAGTTTATACTTATAATTCATTATTTCCAAGTATCAATTAGGGCCAGTTTTGATAAAAACTTAATATTTGAAAAAATTACCTTTTGACCTCAAAACTTCCCCAAGAGCACTAATTTTTCAGAACTGCATTTCTGTTGATTTTAACCAAAAAAATATCCATTGAATACCAAAAGAGAATCGAGACCAATTCAACTATATAATATCCTTTATTTTTCATCACATACAATATATATTTTCTCATTTATAAAGAAAATAAATATGTAGAAGGAACTTTTCATGAAATAAATATAATAAATAACTTGAGACTTGATGAGAATATTCTCTTGTTATTTATAATATAGTTACATATAATATCCTTGAGAACATTCTCTGGAAGGACTACTTTCATAAATTACTGGGGAATATTCATATAAAAAATAGTTATTCTGAAGTTATTAATAATAGCGCTTGCAGAGAGAATATTCTTCAGTTACCAAAATCTTTCCAGAGAGTATCAAGAATATATGTAACTAGCTATAATACCCGGCGTTGCCCGGGTTTTCTTTAAAGAGGCTTTTTCGATCACGTGATATCTCCCTCTTTCTTTGAGGGACATGCAAACCGTGTCTAAAGTTAACCAATATGGCGACTTTCTGCTCGACTCATGAACTAAACAAATTTAGATTTAAAGAAACATGGAAATGAATATAGTCCCTTTTTTTTGATGGGCGCTAGGTATTTCGATTCCCTCCCCCTGAACTTCAAGTTATCTGCCTGTTTCAGCTTCCAAAAATGCTTAATTATAAAGCTGTGGAATTTTTTCGATGTACTTTTTACGGGCCCATAATTAATTTCAAAATATCCTAAAATATATGAATTTATGCAGTTCAATATTAAAAGACAATACGGAGACATTAATTTTCATGCTTGAGAAGATGTAAATAAAAAGTTGAAATCAATGTTATTGCATGGATATCCAACTCAAAAGTAGGTCCAGCTTATTACTTAATATTTAATCTCCCGAACTTCGTATATCTCTAATCGAACTCAATATTTCAGAAATCTAGATTTCAATACAATTTTTAAAATTATTGATGTGACAGAAAACTCCACAAAATTTCAGCATTTCTACAGTAAAATCGGCAATTTTAACACTGATTTCTATAAGGATCACCCTTTTCTTGACCCTAAAAGCGATGCTGATGATGATTATGATGTCTATTCAAAAAGCCTCGTTACTGGCAGGATTGAAAATGTGGCAAACCATTATAAAGGCATAAACTATTATACATATGCATATACTAACAGAATTAAAGAAGTGACAAACTGTTGTAAAGGCATACACACGTCTGAAACGCATTGCTAGGGAACCACGGTAACCAAAGTAAACGTTCGGAAAGTGATTGTTGAGGCTCAAA
Source organism: Pholcus phalangioides (assembly GCF_987345545.1). Lineage (NCBI taxonomy): Eukaryota > Metazoa > Arthropoda > Arachnida > Araneae > Pholcidae > Pholcus > Pholcus phalangioides. The sequence continues at coordinate 49,615,881 of NW_028301602.1, read as the reverse complement.
AACCATTGTTGCCCGACAGTTTTTTGCCCGTTTGGGGCATTTGCCCTGCTCTGACGAAATTTCAAAGTAGCCTATCGTTTAAGTCGGGTCCCATTTGGTATATATGCAAAATTTGGTGACGATCAATCTAAAATTGTAGATTTGTATAGAGAACATACACACACACGCAGACAGACAGACACACAGAAAATCAATTTTATATATATAGATAACATGTATTATAATAATCTTGATAAATAACTTGAGAATAATTTTTGATAAGAATATTCTCTAGTAATTTATAATAGTAGTCCTTTGAGAGAATATTCCCTGTCCCCCGTCAAGATGGGAATGTTGAAGTTTGTAGACCACAAATATTAATGTTTGAAAGCAAGAAAATTAAACCAACAGAGCTGAACTGCACAACTTTTAAAAGAATTGAGTGATACAGAATTTAAGTGTATGTGCATTGAAGAAAACAACAGTTCTGTATCCTCTTAGAATAAAAGTGGTTGTATAAGAATAGCTTCCTTTATTAATCAACTTTGATTTAATTTCTTTTGTTGTGAACTTATTTCTGAAAATATATCTAATTCTAAAATAATTTTTTAAGGTTTCTGAAATCTTTATATAACCAAACTTTTAAAACCTCTCATCATGATCTGAGAATATTCTAGAACTAAAAGTTGTCATTGGGGGTGATTATACCAAAAATTGTTTTGTTGTAAATGTTTCGGGCAAAGAAAACTGATTTATATTTCACAATATAAACAAAATTAGTAAAAAAAATTAAATTTAAAAGAAAATGAATATTCTTGATTATTCTCCAATTTTTACATCCAGGATAATATTCTCATTCTCCGAGAATATTCTCACCTCATATCTCTAGATTCAAGTAGTAAAAATCAAAAATAATGCTTTTTTGAAAATGTCACCACTTTCCTTTTTGCATAAAATTTATTGACTATAATTTTCCTTTAAAAGTGCATTTTTATTTTAAGGTTCTTTAGAAATATGTCAGAAAAACTCCACAGAAAATTACCCCCTCCCACATACTAAAACTTACCTCAAAGAAATATTGTTAGTACCTGTCTATATTTCCCAAACCTGGCTTTTGAATAAGTATTTGTATATATTTTCCAGTTAAAACATGGAAAACCCAATTCATCAACACAGTATTTTGTAATTTCTAAAGAACACAAAGTTGTTTATCATAATGCAATGCAAGTCTATTTCGAAAATGCACCTTCTGTACCAATCATTGACAAACGTAGATTAATTTTAAGAATTATATTATGAAGCAACATGTGATCTATGTTCAAGAAGGGCAAAACATGAACCTCACAAAATTTATAGGCGGGGTGAAATTCTATTTGAAAAAAAAAACAATTTTTTAATACAGCCAGCTTTTCTGATAGTTTTAATCAGATACACTATGAGGGAAAAAATGATCTGGCCCTATATGTTGAAGGGCGAGGATGAACATGGAAATTTATATGGGGACTAATAGACAAACCCACTATTTTGTTATTAATGCAATTAATTATCAGTTGCAATGGCTACAACAATAAAACCAATAACATCCAAAGTTGATCACACAATTTTGTGAATTACATTATGAAGCAACGGGACATATATGTTTGACAGATAAACTATGTACCTGACCAAATTTATATAGACATGGGGAAAATTCTAGTTAATATTCTATGATTATACACTACTCCCACGTTGGTATCAATATAATCATCACTTGAATATTTTAAGTTGTTTTGTGTGTTGAGAAATTTGTTAATTTATATGGAAAAATAAATTGACATTTTTTTAACCCAATAGTCTAGCCCAGATATAATTCCACCACCCCCGTCCCAAAGAATTTTGGCATTATAACAGGTAATATAGTTGGAATAGTGTTTCAGAGGGGCTTCATTACATAAATTCACACATTAATAATGAAACACTTTGTCTTATTAGTTATTCTATAAATATTTCAACACATTTAATTTTAAGAGAAAATTCATGAAATTTTAAAAACCGTTCATCATTACTTGAATATTTCTTGATATAAAACTTGAGACACATATTTTACACTTACCTTTGAAATTATTTTAGTTCTACATTACATTGTAATCCCAATATAGATGTGTGCATTAATCATATTTATATCAAAAGTTACAAAAAAAAAAAATCACCCTGGCGAATAAGCGAATCGTTCATACACATCCATACACTTGCACAAAACACAAACACATATCTCCCCTTCTTCATAGGCCTATCTGGGCCCGTCTGTAGTCCCACAGTCAGCCCTTATGGAGCTGGGCATGGGGGGGGGGAACTTTGATGCTGGTCTGGTGGTTCTATCCAGTCCTCTCTCTTCTTGGGCGATCAGCAAATTCACATGATTCTGGTCTGATCCCATACTGATACTGTCCAAGTCATACACACCTATTGACATGAAATAAAAGCATCATTAGACGTTTGAATTTTTTAAAAAGTTGTGAATGTATTTAGTTGAAATTATAACATTAAAAAAATTTAGAATTTTCATTGCTTTGACCCTAGCAGATCTTACCAAGGGACCCAGTTTCAGAATGGCAGAAAGGCATGGAATAAAATATTTCCTTTCACGTAATTATTTGAAGTTCCATCAAAGGCTCCATTGAGAAATATTAGAGTGGGATCCACTAAAAATTTTATAGAAGCTCGGCTCCTGGATGTGAGGAGGTGGCGGCCCATGAAATATATTTTCTGTAATTATTCTGAATTCCCTCTAACTGTTTAAGTTCTGGACACACATATCCGCACGTGCGTCGGCCGAGTGTAGATCATCACACGGTCAAAGAATAATTCTTTGCTAAGCAATGCAGCCGTTCACACATATCCGCACCATCACCAACTAGTTTATTTTATATTTTTACGGTGACGGTGCGGTCTCGGGAGAGAGAGAGAGCGCAGATTTTTTTTATAAAAGAGGAGAGAGCTCATTTATTTTATGTCGCTTCTCAATTTTCATCAATTGCTGAATTATTAATTCCATTTATTTCTTGATTTTAATCAATTTCTGCATCATTACTTTTATTAATTATGAATTTTCAATAGCTCTGGAATTATTTCCTCAGTTAATTCTAAATTTTAATCTATTCCGAAATAATTTCTTTCATTAATTCTGAATTTTCATTGGTACTGAAATAATTTCTTTCATTAATTCTGAATTTTCATTGGTACTGAAATAATTTCTTTCATTAATAATGAATTTTCATTGGTACTGAAATAATTTCTTTCATTAATTCTTAATTTTCATTGGTACTGAAATAATTTCTTTCAATTATTTTTAATCCATCGATTCTAAAGTTTTTCTTAATTTTTGTGTTAATTCACATTTGTGTAGTTATTGTTTTTTTTTTTTGTATGGGGGTATTTCTTAGCGTTCGTGTATATTCAGTATGTCGATTCCCTCTTCCCACAAAATATATGAAATCTTGTTAAGGAGAGGGGGTGTCCTAAACATTTTTCGTGCCCCGAAATTGTTTAGATGCACCTGGCCTCGCTTCTGTGGTACTAGCGTAATATGTAGAAAACATATGGATAAACATTTTCACAACTTTGATGGGAAAACAAAGTTTAAAATTATGTTTCGCATAGCATATAACAAAATTTTGCCAGGGAGATTTTTGTTAAAATAATAATGTAAACTTGGAAAACTAACTGGGTTTAATTTCCGATGCTCTATAAATGAATTATTGTTTTGGTTTTAACATAAATTATATATATAAATAGAAAACGATTCGAAAATTTTTGGGGTTTTTCTTATGGGAAAATATAGGAGACATTTTAAATTTGGTACTCACATCAGATGCAACATGTTAAGCCATAAATGCTTAACCCATGTCCTGTGCTCCAAATGCGGCCCTCGGAAGCATTTGATGTGGCCCGTGACAACAAAAAACAAAACAAGGCTCTCGAGTGGTCTCCAGCACATTTCAAAATCACTTGAGCGACTAACGCCACACCTCCAGTTCACTTAAGTGGATCGTGATACATTTGCAGATTATCCTATTTGAGTGGTTAGTGGCACATTTCCAGATCTCTCGAGTGGCCCGCGGCACGCTTGCAGATCACTTAAGCGGCACGTGCCACTTCTTTTTAGATAATTTTGGAGGATCGAGACTCATTTCTGGATAACTTAAGAAGCTCGCGAAATATTTCAAAACAATGAAGTGGCCCACACCTTCCAAAAAGTCAAGCACCTTTGTGCTAAATATCTGACAAAGGTGTTTCAGCGACTGGGACTGTGGCAATGAGTGCTTTAAATTACTATCGAATACTGGTGAGGCTTTATCATTGAATCAAGCCCCGGCAAACTAAACACCCCAATTGTTATAATATCCATTTGCCATCTGCAAAGGAGCCAATTTTCAGTTTAGAAGATTCCGGGAACACACACACACACATAGAGTAAAAGATATGGTCGCTCTTTCGTACAATATACTCCTACTGAGCTGAGATACACTTCTCCGAGGTGTTATCGGAATTTGACACCACCTGCCCCTACAGATGATTATATTTATGATGGCCGTTGACTCTGAATAAAAAAAAAACGAGTGTGTAGGTGAGGAAGAGAGAGTACCCCTCTCCCCCACAGATTGTTTTAATTTCTATATGACTTTTTTTTTCTCTCTCTCCTTTTATCACTCCGTAAATAATCTGCTCTCTCCAAACTATAAGCAAGAGTGCATATAGTCAAACTAAGCAAATGGCCGTCTTTTTATTTTCAGCTGCATTAAATAGATCCTATTATTTTTTGCGGGTTTGTCACATACAAAAAATCTATCGGAGATCAATCCAAAATAAAAAATTTGTATACATGTATAGATTATTTACAGAAATGTTTAGAACAATTAATTATTGTTAATTTACGCTAGGGTTATTATATCCAAATCACTCTTGTTAATTAATTTACTGAACATTTTGATTACACCGAACTGGCTGCGTTAAAGACTTGAAGCAATCGACACAGCTTCGTAGTCAGCATACGGCAGTGACACGGGCAACACATGGAAAGGTGTGGTCTGAAGAGGAACGAGCCGAGCCACGGCCAACTGACGCCCGAGCTACGGTCCTGGCACAGTGCGGATATGTGTGTCCAGACCTTTATTCTTTAAAAACTTCTTATGTTGAAGGATAACATTAAAAAAAAAAAAGATTAAAATAGCACAGTGCCAATATTATCAATTAACTTAATAAAGCCCTATCCCAAACTATATATAGCACTGAGTTTATGAAAATTGCGATTATGAAATTAACTATATTTGCAATAATAATATTACAGAATATTCATCAATGCATTTCATGTAATAGTAAAAAATGAACTAACCTGTGTGATTTTATATGCAGCTGTACAAATAGGCCTATACTTCCTTCCACGAAGCTCGCTGGTGGCCGGATTAGCTGTTGTTTTCTTCAACTATTCTTCTTAAAGGACTTGTGCAACAATATTGTTTATTATCTTGCTGATAAATTTATAAAATAAATGTTTAAAATAGAAATTTATCACTAAAAAACTGCACACATGTGAGTGCTTACAGTCGTCACTTGTCAATATGCAATATGGCGATCAGGGAAGAAAAGCTATCGACGGGGAAAAAACAGGCTGGAGATTTGAGCCGTAGTGTGATGACGTCACAGCATTGAAAAATCGCGGGCGAAGGCTTCTTGCTCTAGAAGGTGTTGACTGGAGTATGCTGTAAGGTTTTGGAGACCATACAACAAAATGGTTCAATCACGACCAAAAACTGGTTTTTGACGTGACAAGTGTCAGAAACTGGTTTAAACCGTCAAAAACCTTCAAAAACCTAAATGAATGCTTTGGGATGTTTCGAATAGAATAGGTATATAACTTAATGATGAGGCACTTTGATATTACAATGTTTCATTTTCAAACACTAATTTATTAAAATTGAAACAAAATATTAATTATAATTTGCGATTTTGAATTTGAGGTACAAAACGTCTAGAATAGATATATAATTAATAGTATCGTTCATTTTTACCACGTAGCATCCGATAACATGTAACTAATTTTACGCATTTTTCTACACCTAAACGATTTCTAAGTTTTGAATGGACAAATCCAAAGTTAGAAAATACTCTTTCAATGGAGGCTGAGCTGGCGGGACTGGACAGCAAAAGCATTGCTAGTTTTATGAGTTCAGATGCAGGCTCAGCTGAAAAAGCATTACATTTAGAAAGTCCTTTCCACCAAATCACAGGGTTTGTCATTCTTCCTGCTGCACTGAAATAAGAAGGTGGAAAAGGAGTTTCTTCCGCTTCATATGAAATTAGCAATGGCGGACAACCGTTAATTTTCTCTGTTGCCCAAATCACTTTGCACATCAGTCAGTCCTTCACCTTTATATTTTGGGTGAAAATTATATGCCAAATAATGAAATGGTCTCAGAATCCGGTTCATCCTGTTTTGTATCTTTTCAATGTGAGGCTGAAGAGCACTTTCTTTGAGAAGGCTTAGCCAAACACAGCATAAGTCAGCTATTGTAGCTGTATCTGTTTGAAGAATATCCAATGCAACACTTATTGGCTTGAGTTGGAATGAAAGATCTTTACACTGTTTGTATAAATTATAATTGTTGATTAAAATAACAATTCCTTTGTCAATGTCATTTTCGTGATCTTCTACTATTTTCTGAAAAAATGACCTATTGTGTAAAAATGTTTCAAGACAAGTGTACTCTTCCATCGAGTATCACCAGGTAATTGGGGTTTTATTGACCCCATATGTTCATTAAGCCATCCCGAAGGCAAATGATGGTTTCTAAAGTATTTTTGTATTTTAACCACCTGTTTGAGCACAGCTTCAGGTGTTAGATCTTGTCCGAGTAAGTTGAGCCACTGAGAAGAGCACCCATATTCTATTAAATTTTGGTCAATCTCATTAAGCAAAAGTCAATCTCATTAAGCTTTCTCCATTACTTTTGCATTATCAGTTACAACTGCCTTTACTTCGCAAGAATATTTATCGTGGGCCAAACGTATGGAATTGTCAATTATTTGCTTGTGGTAATCTGCATTTTTCATAATAGCACCACACTCAAAAGCTTCAAGAAAATAGGATTTACCATCAGAATGTATACATGTAGCTATGACTGGATCGTTATGAATATTGCTCCATCCATCTTCAATTAAAGTTACAGCTTTTCCACTGAGAATGTCTTTTGCAGTTTTCTCAACCTCTTGTAACTTCATCAAGCAATGACTGAGCCAATGCTTTTCTACTTGGGGTATTATAACCAGGTCGCAACGCAAAGCAGAAACTAGATCTTTGAAACTTGAATGTTCAACAACACTGAATGGGATATTGGCATAGAAAAACTTTGCCACTAATAAATCAATTTTTTTAGTTGTAGCAGAATTTGATTTCACAATGAAGTCATCAATTTTTTGCTTCTTTTTTTGAGTGAAAATCTGTTGATTCCAACAAAATAATAGGCTGTGAGGCAGTGGACTCTGTAGATGTTGATGTAGTTGCTTTTTGTACATCAGGTATTTGTTCAACATTATTGCCCCTTCCAATACACTGAACTATATGGCTCTTCATCCTGTCCACACGATTACATCGCATAACTCCACAATTAATGCATTTTGCATATATCTTTCCATTTTTTTCTACTTTATCAAAATTTTGCCAGGCTATATGCTGTGGCCTTCCACCACGATTCATTATATTTTAAACTAATAATAGACTAAATATTTATGATTTCTTAGAAATTGGTTTCACTAAACATAAAAAAATACCAAATGAAATTTCTGAAATTGGTTTCCATATTAATCCTCACTACTTTACAATTCAAACAATAAATAGCAAAGTTGGACTTTTCTCTAGTACACTGGTCTTTGTCCTCTAAGGGCAGCTGGTGTCTTTATTGGATTATAAGACCATCTGCCCCTAGCATGATAATGCAGTCACTACTGTTGCTGCTTCTTGGTGAAGGAAAAAGAAAAACAAAACCCTGTGAGATATATAATATACCACTACATTTAGATCTGTGATGCAATCCCCATTCATGAATTTTCTAAAAATAGAACGTCAGAATGCATAGCCCAAGGTTAGAAAATATGGTAAGAATTAGCAATTTTGATATTGTAATATAACTTAAGTAACTAAGATACTTTATATAAAAAATATGTATATTCATGCTACTTTTATAAGGTCTTTTTGAAGGGGAAAAAAAACACATCATTTAAAAATATAATGTAACCCAAGAATAGAAACTGTGGTAACAATGAAAAATGTTGACTAATAATGAACTAATTAATTTTTCAGGGGAAAAATTATTTTAGGATAATTTAGTATTTTGATTGCTGGATATATATATTCTAATGTTATGTACAATAAGAATATTGTTTTAAATATCTGGGATTGTCTAGATAATATAATAACAGAAATCAACATTATATATAGCAAGCATGAAAGAACTTTTTAAACATGTATCTGTTGTAAAAAAAAAAAGTAGAGCAGATGTTGATATGCAAATATATATATATTCATATATAAATAAACAGTTGAAGAAATTTTAGAAGGTTGAAACTATCTTGAATACATTACATATCCTTCCGTAGTTTATGCTATGCTCTACTCAAATTCTATATTTTACAAGTATATATATACATGTATATAATTGTCCAAAATAATTATGTGGGGGGGGGGGGGGAGATTATTTTAAAATCACACATTATGTATTGCAGCATAGTCACTTTAAGCATTACATGCAATCAATGTGCGTATTTTCAATGGGAATTTATATGTTGAAAAGCAGTATTTGAGGTTTTTGACAGAATTGGCAGAGGGTTTTTGACGTATCAGTTTAAACCGTCAAAAACTAACATGCGTCAAAAACCTGCCAACCCTGCTACAGAGGGACATAGACTTGGTTGAAGGGGTGCAGAGAAGAGGTACGTGTGTCCTTATTAGCACACTGGGCTTGAGTTATGAAGAGAGACTTCATTTTTTGAATATGTTTACATTGGATGAACGCAGGTGTTGAGGAGATATGATCGAAATGTTCGAAATTTTCAACGGGATGGATAAGATGGACCATGAATTTTTAGTATACCACCAATCGACTGCTTTTAAAAGGGAACACCAGTATTGATTGGTAAGGGACAATGCGAGGTTGTGGTGTCGTAGGGAATTTTTCTCTAATAGGGTTGTTAATAAATGGAATAGCTTACCCCTGGAGGTAGTAAATTGTAACACAATTGACATGTTTAAATAGAAATACGATAAACACGTTGGGGTAAATAGAGAAGCTATCCATACTTAGAATAAGACAACCATAAATATATTTTATGGGCATTGTATAATATTTTATCATTTGTATATATTGTTTATAATTTTTGTGATTGTGTTATTGAGTTGCTGTATTTTTGAAATATATGACATCCATATTTCTTAAGGGCATTTTTTTCTCAGCCACCTTGTTGGGCATTTTGCCTGTTGTGGCATTGTATTTGTATTAGAATAATTTCTTTCATTACTTGATCTTCCAAGGAATGATGTAGACCGCTGACGTCATAATACCAGTGCGGGAACTAAAGGGGGTGGGGGCAACTGCCGTGGGTGACAATTTTCAGGTGAACACAGTTATAAAATTATCAAATTCCGAATTGGTGGGGGAGGCAAGACAATACAAAAATCCCAGTTATGGTCCTGTTTCATACTCCCTCCAGTAATATAAGCTCAATGGATTTCAGCGCTGATTCACCCATTGAAGCGATATTGATGATTTTGAAGCACAGCTTGCATTTGGCAGCATTTTTGTCTGGCACACTCAGCAACCAATCTTGATAGAAGGGATTATTCAGCCACAAGTTATTAAAAGTACATACACTTGCCACTCATTTTTTGTTTTCTTTCTTTAAAGAACCTTGTACAAGTGCTTCGCATCATTCCTTAATTTTTAAAAATCAATATTTTGTTGACACTAATCAGAGGTAGCTACGCTCACTTTCGGACCGAAAGGCTAAAATTATTTCAGCAAAAATTACGAAACTTTTTTCAAGATATTGATTTCTCAAGTCCTCCAAAAAAAATACCTAGTACAAAAGTTTAATGACTTCCAACAACGCCAAATACGTCTACATACGATCAATCACAGGATACATGCTATTATAAAGCCAGCTTTTCCTAGAAGTGAGTTGTTGGGGGCCAGAGCGTGCTGACTGAGTTGGAAAAAAAACACAACGATCGGAAGTTCATTTTGAACTCTAGCTTTTATTCCATAAAAGTTGCAAGGAAAAAAAAAAACAAGATCATTTACGATCATAAAAAAATAAATATATAAAACGGCCGACAAATAACAACCGGCAATCTCAGGGAGAAAAAAAACAATCCCAACATACACACCGAAAAAACCAGCCTACAATATAAAGCCGAACTCCCGTGAGGGTGAGGTTATATTGTGTCGGGCCAAGGGGTTCCACGTGCACAGAGAATAAAAAGGGAAAAACATTCCAAAAAAAAAAAAACACAGGTTTTTGGCGCTGCATTAACTGAACCAGATCATTTCGCGTAGACAGAAACGTGTTACATAATCACACTACGCGTTTGTGTTTTCCTACCGTTGCACATCAGCTCACGGCCCTGGCATCAGCTACTCTGTCTTCTGCATGCTCCGGTTCATAGGCGGAGAGACTTGGAAGTCTGGGGTTGGGGGGCACGATGATGATGTCAATTCATCTATACATATATGCATTAGATCAGTCGATTTCACCTTTGATTCTGGTTCCCCCCCCCCCCCCCGTATCTCCATGCTTCGGTTTGAAGGGAAGTGAAAGAAAACAACAAAAATGAAGAGAAGATTGGTGAAATGGGTAGCGCACAACATATTTGACTTCTCCAGAGGCAGTTGGCCAATCATGCCTGATGTAAAACACTAGCGTTGCGCTCTCTAGGCAAACAGTCTAACCTGTTTTCTTATTATTGGTAAGTGGACGGCGTGTCACGCTGGGCGATTCACTTTGCACGTGGCACAGAAAATCTGCTCCTAGGAAAACCCGGCTTAAGAATAATGGGGAAAAAACGTGCTTTAAATCCAATTATCCAGGGTTATTGGCTGCTATGGCTTTTTCCCTGTGCTTTGCACTTTTTTTTTAAGGATGTCACTGACGGAGTAAAAAAAAAGTAGCAAAAACTATTTCGGAAAACACTGGGGTTTTTTTTCAAGGACTCTCACAGAATTCTTAAAAGAAATTTCTTTTTCAAGGACTCTTGTGGCTTTTCAAGGACTTTCAAGGACTTTCAAGGCCTTGAAAATGAACTTTTTTTCCAAGGACTTTTCAAGGACTGTATGAACCATGTTCAAGCTACCGATCACCATTGCGCCAAATCATGACAAAATATTTAATTTAGCAAATAAATAAAAGATCGAATTTGCCAAATGGTGTGCCCATTTAGCCTCTTGATGGTTGAATTGGCCATTTGACGCAGTTGTTTTCGAATTCCCATTCCGAATTGTGGTGTGATGCACCACAATTTGGCTAAGGTTCTCTCAATCATTTGGCTGCAACTTTTTCCATCTGATTAGCCAAATTGCTATAATTGATAAAAGCTAAGAGGGAACCCTGGCATGAATAATAGGAAAACAATTATAGTAATTATCCCAGCTGGGCTCCAGGATTTTAAAAATGGGTTCTTGACAAAACAATTGCAGCAATAAGTTTTATTTTTGCTTCTGAATAAATTTTAAGAGTATTAACTCACCCTATAGGATGGCCCAAGCTGACAGCTCCACCATGAATATTCACTTTGTCTGGATCGATATCAAGTTTCTTTATATTAGCAAGGACAACTACACTGAAAGCTTCATTGATTTCCCACATTGATATGTCCTCTTTTTTTATACCCGCTTTCTGAAGAAGCTGAAAATATAATAATAGAAAAAGCTAATATATACAGCCAATTTGTAGCAAGTCAAACTCCAATACCTCAAATATCTGTTCACGTACAAGTTTTCACTCAGCCCTAGAACTTTTTCAGTATTTTAGTGTTAAAATTTTCCCTCAACACGCAAAGCTTTCTTACTTCAAGTTGAAGTTTTCTGGAATAAGAGAAATTTAAAAAATAACATTTAGTTACAGAATTTTGCATTCATAAGTAGCATTTAGCAATAGATGGAAAGCTAGTCACATTTGCTGATGATACAGCTTTATATGTTGAAAACTACAACATAGCAAATCTAATATGAAATATAGATGATGATCTGAGACAAATAAATCAGTGGATGAATAACAAACCAGGGTTGGTAAAAAAAAGTTTTTTTTGAAAAAAACCCAAAAAACCGAGGTTTTTTTGGTTTAAACCGTTTCTTTTTGTTTTAAATAGTATTGACATTAAAAACAATAAAATTTATGAAAAATCATTGAAACTTCTAATAATTAATTAAAATAAAATGTTTATTAATGGTAATTAACACTATTCCCATATTAATTAATCAATAAATGTTTCTTACATTTGAACAAAAACCAACTTTAACAACCACAAAAAACGAAGTAATTGAACAAATAACTACAACTTACTTAAGAAATGTTAAATATGTTGTCCACCGTGTTCTGGCTATAAGGTTGAAAGCACAAAAATTCTTGTTCAACAATAGATCAGATTATGCCATGGTTATGATGTGGATGTGCTTGCAATTCAGCTTTATTAAACCAAACGTGCCCCCACGTTAATATTCCTGAGGAACTTCTAACATATAGGGGGATGTGCTGGAGATTGCAATTCACCAAAGTTTACAATCGGACCACTGTTTATGACATTTTGAGGTACCCCCCACAGCCAGAAGTTGGAAGTTTTAAGGTGCATCCTGTCAAAATGGGTCATCAGCAGCTGCTTTGCTGGTATTGCAATGTGCATCTTGATAGAAGTTCTATCCACACACTGATGCTGTGAAAGTGCCGAAACGATGTGGTTGCACAAAATAGATTATACTGCTGGCCAAGTACAGCATCATCTACTTGCACATTTTACACTACTTGCACTTTTTTTCCTTTTGCGAAAGAAATTCCCATTGCTTTAAGAGTATCCATGTAAATTTTCAAGTCATTCTGACCAGTACTTATTACATAGTTTTGGAATCAAAACTTTAATTATAATCACCCTGCATATAGCTGATTATTTTTCATAAATATGTTATTATTATACAGTAGAACCTTGATTAACTGGGCTTACCATGAAAGTTTAAAAAAAACAACTATTGAATATTAAGACTGGGAGATATGCAGTAGGAGATGTGCTACTTCTTATGGGAAAGAAAATGAAAATGTATGTGAGGTAATGTAACAACTAGTACACTAGTCTTTGCCCTTGAAGTACAGCTGGTGTCTTTATTGGATTATAGGACCACCTGCCCCTAGCATGATGGTGTCCCTACTGTTGCTGCTTCTTTGTGAAGGGAAAAAGAAGCCTGTGAGATAATACACCACTACATTTAGATGTGTGATGCAATCCTTATTCATGAATTTGCTAAAGATAGAGCATCAGAATGTAGGCAAAGGTTAGAAAATGTTGTAAGAATGAAAAATTTTGGCTTTTGTATATAACTTTAAATAACTAAGATATTTCATATGAAAAATATACATATATTCTGGCCACTTTTATGAGACTTTTTGAAAAAAACCACTTATAAAATCTTATGTCATTTAAAGATATACCATCAGAATGTACCCCAAGGACATAAAATGTGGTAAAAATGAAAAAGTTTGGCTAATAATGAACCAATATATTTTTCAAGGAAAAAAATGATATTTAGGCCACTTTTATTTGATTTTTTGAAAAAAACCACTTGGTTAAAATCAAGGTTTAAACCAAACAACCCTGTAACAAACTACAATTAAATATACGAAAAACTAAATATCAGTGCATAAAAACAAGACAAATAAATAGAGGTACAGAAATATATACAGTCAATCCCGCTTAGAATGTTTTCCTGCTTAGTACAACTAATTTTTGTGAATTCAACTTTTTTTATATATTTGATAATGTTAATTTTCCCGGATACAACATTTAAATTCTTTGCCATTCCCGCTAACAAAGTTTGGAAAATTCACATTAGGCTTTTTCCTCCCTTTCTAATCAGCGTACTTTTTTCACATTTTTTTTTCATATAAAACAATGAAAATGGTGATCATGTGTGTGCTAGCGTTGAAAATTTTTTTTCATGTTCTCTCACATTGTCCAACAATAGTATATAAAGGTAATTGTCCTCACCACTGTTCAAATACATTGTTGATGGAAGTTATGTCTCTGAATGGGAAGACTATTAGATAAGAACTATTAAAAAGTTCTCATAAGATTTCAAAAAATGAATATTCCCATATTGCTGTTATAGACTATTGCATATAACAAAAAAATAAATGGCAGTCTTTCTCATCCACTTATGAATCTATTGAAACAAAATCAAGCTGCAAAAGAGTGGCATTGACACAAAACATACACAACTTGACAGATTTTCAGACGCCAACATCAAGTATCATTTAAAAGCAGCTTTTTCAGATAAGGAAAATCAGATTTCCCAATTGTACTCCTTGGAATTTGATCTTTCACAGAAAAGCCAATATGATGCTTTTGGGACCTTTTAAATTTCGGAAAATGAAGAACTAAAAGTATTAGGTATTCTAGTAAATTGCTCAGTTTCAGGTGCATCGTGAACAGTTCAGCGTCAACTTTAGTGAGGGCTCGGCACGTTGTGCGAATTTAAGAAAATATTCAGATCAACCCAAGCTCACAGAATCTATTGCCGCGCTGAAGACGCACTCCTGCGTGAAAGGATTCACGCAACGCGCCGAGTCCTCGCTAAAGTTGACGCTGAACTGTTCACGATGCACCTGAAACTGAGCAATTTACTAGAACCCATGGACTGGATAAAAATTGACTCCTTAACATACACCGCAATGGAAATGAGGAAGGAAAGAAACAAAGTGCGCCAGATACGGAAGTTTGACAAAGTGAAAAAGAAAATCGAACAGCCATCAATTGCTACGGACCGCATTGTTATAAACATGTCCGACAGAGAACTCTCAACGGAGGAAACGTCTATCCTGAGCAAGGGGGGAAATTTCGCCATCACACCACTGGCCGTCCCAGTGGAGAACATCATTGCGAATGAGGAGACATCAGAATCGAAACATCAAGGATTCTCAAAAAGACACCCAAGCCTTCCAGCAAAATCAGTGCAAAACAACGACGCGCAATCAGGAAACTTGCAGATCCTTCGATTATCATACTACCAGCAGACAAGGGGAACGCCACAGTGGTGATGAAAACAACAGACAACAATGGAAAGATCAAGCAACTGCTTCAGCCCAACACCTACAAGAAGCTACTTAAAGACCCGACTGCAGGACTAGTACGCCGTACTAACGTCTTGATTAAAAAATCGGCCTTAGACAATGAGATCAAAATGCGCTTGAGACAGTCTGAAGCCTTACCACCCCGACTTTATGGGCTCCCCAAGATACACAAAGTAGATGTACTGCTTCGTCCTATCGTCAGTGCAATAGGATCGGCTACTCACACTCTGGCCAAGCATCTAGCCACTCTACTTCAATCCCTTGTGGGCAACACTTCTTCGCACATCAGAGATTCATCACATTTCATCCAGAAAATAAAGGATCTCTAATTTTCTCCATCAACCCGTATGGTCAGCTTCGATGTGGTGTCGCTCTTCACAAAAGTCCCTCTCAAGGACGTCATCTCACAGATCAACGACATGTTCCCACATGATATAGTGAACCTGTTTCGCCACTGCCTCACGTCATCCTACTTCATCTGGAATGGCAGTATATATAAACAACTTGATGGTGTAGCAATGGGCAGCCCCCTCAGTCCGGTGGTGGCCAATTTATTCATGGAGAGATTTGAAGCTGAAGCCTTACGGTCTGCCCCACTAAGCCCTTTGGTATGGCTTCGTTACGTAGACGATACATTTCTGTTATGGCAGCACGGGGACCTCGAACTACAAAGTTTCATGGAACATCTCAACAGCATTCACCCAGCTATAAAGTTCACAATGGAAGCGGAGAAAAATTCACAACTAGCGTTTCTGGATGTTCTGGTGAACAGAACTGACGACAACCGCTTAGGGCATAGCGTTTTTAGGAAACCGACGCATACCAACCGGTACCTCCACAAAAACTCCAACCACCATCCGAGACAGAAGAGAGGCGTGATAAAGACACTGGTAAACCGTGCTAACCGTATCTGTGAGCCGCAACATCTCGACACAGAACTGATCCATCTACGGAAGGCCTTCAAAGCTAACGGTTATTCGGTAAAAGAGTTTCAAAGAGCCATACGACCGCGCCTGGAAAATAACAACAATAGTAACGAAGGAAATCGGGAACCCCGAGCCAAAGCCTATTTACCTTACATCTGGAAGGTCACCGATCGAATCGGTAAAGTTTTGGAAAAGTTCAACATCAAGCCCATTTTCAAACCCACCAGAAATTTAGCACAATCGCTATGCTCGGCAAAAGATCTGAGAGACCCGCTGTGCATGGCAGGTGTCTACAGGATTCCATGCTCGTGTGAAAAAGTATACATAGGAACAACAAAAAGAAGTACTGCTACAAGAATAAAGGAACACCAGAGGAGCTGCCGCCTGGGTAAAACGGAAAGTTCAGCCGTTGCAGAACATATGTGGGAAACCGGCCACAAAATTAAATTTGAAAAGACCGAGATAATATCGTCGGAGGTGCACTACCATGCTCGTCTTCATAGAGAAGCCATTGAAATATTCAAGCACCACAACATGAATCGAGAGGAGGAGATGATGAAGGTGCATCCCACTTGGGTCCCGGTACTTCAGCGCCGCAGAGAGTCGAGATGTGCCCCCGATGAATGCCAGAGAGAAAATTACCTCGACAGCCAATCGGCGCACAACACATCCACACAAGCCAACCAATGCGGTTCTTCTGCGGCCGATCAAGTCTCAGAAATGCATATAAAGAACAAGTCGATGTACGAAGCCTTTCTCGCTTGCCGCGGAGACTTATGTCCAAATAACCTCAGATGATGCCTGCCACAGATGTGGGCGAAACGTCAGGAAGAAAATCTCCTAGACCATGACCTAATAACCCGGAAACCGTTTGCAAGTCATTCAATCAACTAATTCCTTTAAGCCAGCTGGAAAGACTTTTTAGTCACTTGAGGACAGTGTCTGTATTATGTGTGTACATTTGTGTATTATATGTTCGTATTTGTGAAATTTGCTCTTGTGCTTAGGTTTGTGAATTGCCAAGTTTATTCAGAACTGGAATTAATTGTGGTCAAGTAAAGTTGAATAGGCAAGTCAGTTTAGAAAGTGTAATTATAGGCCGAGATAGACTAGAGTCTGGGGAGAGACGCTGGGGGGAGGGGGGGGGGGGCATGATGATGATGTCAATTCATATGTACACATATACATTAGATCAGCCAGTTTTGCTTTCGATGCTGGGGGAAGGCATTGGCACCTCCCCATATTTCCGCCCACGATAGAATTTCTGTGAATGATAGTTTTAAAAAATATATACATTCACCTGTACATCTCCTGTGACAATGTAGCTTCGGACCTCTATATATATATATATTTCTATATACAGGGTGCATAGCAAACGGGGGCGGGGTGGTATGGTATCTTACTGGCGAACTGTTGATCTTAGAGGTATACTTCGAATTAGGAAAAAGTTTTTAAGTAACGTGTAGTACTCAGATATATATCATTCATGTTTCAAGGAGTTGTATACTTGTTAAAATAATGAAACTAATTTTTTATACAGTCCCTGTGTGCCCCAAAACTTAATTAGAAAATTGTTACCCTGTCTCTCCTGAGGCCAAAAAAATGCCATGTTTCTAAGTGCAATATTCACCGAGATATTCAAATTCGAAAAACAGGAAATTTGGGGAAAAAACCAGCTCTAAATGCGGAATTTATCTACATTTAACTATGAAGGCAGTTGGAATACTGTTGCCAGATGCAGTTTTGAAAAGATTGAGTGCAGCTGTATTGAATTCCTGTTTATTATTACAAATGTGTCAGAATCTACAAATTTGTGAAATGGGTGTGTTTCTGAATGTTTTGCTGCTGATGTTTGTATGCCAGTGGCTTAAACTGTTGACAGAAAAATCAAAGTCTTTTCTTTGAAATGAAGTCCTCTTCATTTTTTATCTTCATTTCTCTTGTATTTTTATCCTACTATATATACAGTAAAACATCGTTAAGTCGTCACCCTAATAAGTCGTCACTCCGGTTAAGTCGTCATTTTTCTTCAGGCCCTTCCAGCTCTCATAGACAACAATGTTATTAAACCCTCGTTTACTTGTCGCTAATTTCAGTTAACTCGTCACTATGAAAAAGTTTGAGAAAGAGGAACAGACTATTTTTATGGCTCCCATTAAAAAAAGAGGGCTTGTTAACAGCATTGCCATATGCTTAAAAGTCACCATAAAATCCTATATACCCAAACGGAACAGTTTAAGTAACGAAAGTTACGATGGGGAAGTTCATTTGCCGACAATAAGGTTTTTGGAACGTTAGGGACTGTTCGAGCTAGATCTCATTCCTATATGGGATCTACTAGAGAAAACGCGATACACCCAGGCTCTGTCGCAAGAAGCCCTGTAAGCACTTCGGACCACCCTCTCCCCAGGGGTGGACCAGGGCATCTCCGGCAAAACCAAAATTTATTGATACGTCAAAGATTACATATAGTGCAAGACAATAAAAAATTATGTAAATCGAAAAATCAAATTAATCAAGTTAAGGTCGAAGTGCAACACGGGCACGGGTAATAAATAATCATAGAAAGCATGGACTCTACTAATTTAGGACTAGAAATTTAAACAAAATATCTTTGTTGAAAAAATTAGACATTCTTTCCCAAGTTCAGGTCTTCTGTTTACTTTTCCCTGCCCAGGGCCCCTCCACCAAGTCAAAAGTGTTCGAGATTACTTTGTAGTTGTATCATGAACTACTGATGA
This sequence comes from Pholcus phalangioides, assembly GCF_987345545.1. Taxonomy (NCBI): domain Eukaryota; kingdom Metazoa; phylum Arthropoda; class Arachnida; order Araneae; family Pholcidae; genus Pholcus; species Pholcus phalangioides. The sequence continues at coordinate 49,596,875 of NW_028301602.1, read as the reverse complement.
AGAATTAAAACGATAACATTAAATTTTATGTATATGTAAAATTAATGTGCAATAGAGAGTTCTATTATGAAGAAAAGCTACTTATTCTAACAGATGCTCCGTTAGTCTAAATTAAAAATTACTGGTATGAATCAAAGTGTACAGTACATTTTACCACAATAATTTAAGTAATAAGAGATAAAAAAGGTAAAAAATTGCTGTTATTTTTTCTTTCGCAATTTATAAATTTTATTAATATTGTTGTTTTGATTCCAACTTTATTAAATGTCATATTACTTTTAAATTTATAAGTTTTTCGCGACATTGCACATTCAAAACTGACGACACTCCCCTTAAGCCGTCCTAATTTTTTGATAACTTGAGGTGACGACTTATCAAGGTTTTACTGTATATCTCGGAACCATATATATACAGGGGGGTCCATAATTAAAAGACCCTATTTTAAAGTAACCTGCAGGCAAAACCAGTCATCAGAAAATTGCAAAATTTTGTGTAGGACTTCATGAAGTGATCGGAATTTGTTTCAGTGGGAAGAAAAATTGGTTGCACATGTTGCCACCAGAGGGCGGTTTATTAAGAAATGAAATATTTAGGCATATTTTACAATTTTAACAATTGTTAAACACTTTTAAAATTTTTACGGCAAAAAAACATGTTCCACATGATGGTGATCATTTTCAGATACCAGGTGATATTGCAAGATGGCATGTTCCACAACTGAACGAAGTGTGTGCAGAGAAATATTCAGCACATGGCGTGAAATACTGCCTTTAAGATCAGGGAAAGTTCTTGGATTTTCACAACTTACCAGACGTTTCAAATGACCCCAAAGCCAATAAATTGGATGGACTAAAGTCCGGGGATCGGGGAAGCCATAGATTAGAGAAGTGACGGCCGATGACACGTTCTTCTGTAAAATGTGTTTTAAAAACATTTTTCGTCTTTCATAAAGATTGTGTCTGCAAGGCTGTGATGTGCTTGCAGAGCCGAAACAATTTTGTTCTGTAACAGCAATGCATAGCTTCCCGTTGATCGAACTTGTCACTGGACCTGTAGAACGGAATTCCTTGTAGAAGTAGAAACAAAGAATAAACGATGCAGTAAATCCACGCCATACTGTCACTTTTGGTGAATGAAACAGAACCTTTAAGATAACATGCAGATTTTCTGGTTCCCAAATTCGGCAGTTGTGAGTGTTGACTGCACCATCCAAGTGAAAATGCGCTTCGTCTGTCCAGAGGATATTCCAAGGCAATTCTAAATCGACCTCAACGCCAGCTAGAAACTGCAGTGAGAACCGGAATCAAACATCATAATCATGTGGAAACAACCACTGCACAAGTGAAAGTATGTACGGATAATATCAGAGGATATTCTGCGTGATCTTATGGACAGTTCAACGTGGCCTATCCAATGCCTATGCTACATGCCTGACACTAGTGCTACCACAAGAATTTGGAGCTCTGTCTTCTTCCACCTGAAGCAAAACCTCCTGTACTGCATCTATAGAAACTGGTTTTCTTCCAAAACAAACAGTCAATGATCCCATGGCTTCAAATTTTGTTATCATACTTCAAAGGTTTTTAACATTCATTGGACCTTCTCGAATCCTCTTCCAAGTCTGATAAATGTATTTCCGTAGAGCAGTTACTGCAGAATTGCTGTTTTGGTAAAACAATTTGACCAAGAAAACGTGATCTTGTAAACTTATCGTCATTGTGAGCAGCAAACAGATTGAGAAACAAGATATCTGTGAATGTTTCTAGATTTTACAATAGTTGCTGCATGACATCACATAAATTTACATGTTTACTCTACAGGTATTCAAATTCATTCTCTGGTAGCGACATGTGCAACTAATTTTTTTCCCTTGAGACAAATTCCCATCACTTCATGAAGTCCTCCACAAAATGTCACACTTTTCTGATGACTGGTTTTGCCTGTAAGCTACTTTAAAATAGGGTGTTTTAATTATGGATGCCCTGTATATATCTTTTTAATTAGAAAAACTGTAGATTTTATCAAATTTAACCACAAAATTAGCTTTTTTATAAACTCACTTTTGGTATCGCATAAGAGGGTGAAAGAGGAAAATCTTTGGGACAGACTGCAGCATCAACAAATCCTAACAGAAAAAAACAGAAACTAAAATTAATTCTCACTTGTAACAGATCTGATGTTTATTTCTTGGGGAAAAATTGCACAATATATTTTTCAAATGATCATTTTGAGGTTAGATTAACACTGATTCTATGGCAGGGTTGGACAGTTTCTTCCGAGAGGAAGAAACTAATTTTCCTTCAATATTTTATCATATAAGTTAGAATTTATGCTTCGGATATAGAAAATGTATATTTTTATATAACATCAAATGAATTTAATTTCACTAATTTAATTATATATGCAAATTAATGACTGCATGCCTTTTGAAGAGTTGGACAGTTTCTTCCGCTTGGAGAAAACTGTCCACCCTGCTTCTTCCAAGCAGAAGAAACCAGTCTTCTTTCTGTATTCATCATTTACACTACAATGCAATATATAGCAATATTTACCAAAAATTCTAGCTGAGTTTGTCATGAATAAAACTAAATATAACTGAAAATGAAAAATAATTTTATTATCTAAATAAAAGGAAAAGATTACAAATATCAAAATGTTAAATTTTAAAAAGTAATTCAAAATGAATCTTGGTCTTGATAATTGATGAAAATTTCAGAATGTTATAGTTGTCAGTTCGGAATAGGTTTATTTCATATGTACCTGGCATCACAGTTATAAGCTCTCAACCTGCAATCAAAGTTTTTTAGACTGGTTGTAAAGGACAATTTATAGCAACTAATTTAAAATATGCTTGTAAAAAACAAAACTATCAGATTAAGTTCATTATTGTTTCAAAAATACTATATTTTTATACTTATAGAAAATAAATTCTTACTTGATATTTATTCCTGGACTGTTGTAGTTGCAGATGTGAAATGATGCTTCGTTTCAAACTTTGGAAGGTATTTCCTGTCCAGCAATTTTGATCTAATAAACCCATCTCGCTCTTTGAAGCCACAAACGTGCTTAGAAGCTTCTGTAACCGCTTTTACAATTCTTTTCCCAGCTTGTGTGTGAGAAAGAATTTTAAACTCCTTTCTATCAGTAGTTCCTGTTTCAACGATCAACTCTAGCTCTTGGTTGCTTAAGTTAGTTATGAGAGGTGGCTCCGTTAATGTTGTAGACTGCCAGTTAATAAAATCTATGTAGTCCTCTGCCTCAAAACAAACTTGTGGTGGTTTGAAACCCTTCTTTGCTTTTAACTCTGTTTGTTTAGCTTTTTGAATCCTCTTGCTTGCTAGACATCTAACATGTTTTTGTGAGTCAAACAACATTCCCAAAAGGATATGTTCTGGGTGTACCATAAAAGCACTTTTCTGTAGAGTTGACTAACAATACCCTTAAGATCATCTTCCAAGTACTTGATGCATTGTACTATCTCAAAAAAGTTTTGTGATGCATAAATAATTCTTGGGTGACATTTTATTGTAAACCATGAGGGAGCATAAACTTTCATGGCAAACTCAGCTAGATTTTTCAACTGCGGGGTTGGATCAAGTGATGCAATATATAAAAGTAAAATTTGGTTTGCCATTGTCAGCCATCTTGCATAGGAGATCTTTCCAGGATTTCAGTTTGCCAACTCTTGGAGGCATTCCCTGTAAGTACAACCTGACATATATACCAGAGATATTTCTGGTCGGTGCTCAACTCCTTAAAATCAACGTCTGAAAAAATACAATTTATTTTATTGTATACAACAACTGGTAAATCTAGACAACTTGTTAAACGTTATCCTATTGAACCACTAAAAGAAGTAGGTCCAAAAGTTGGACCGTAGAGGGCAGCAATAACTTTCCTAAGAGGCAATTTGTTTAAATGAAGCAAACAAACCACTGCTTGTACTGGGTGTTTTAAAGCATTTTCGAACAATGAAATTGATCCATTAGAGACTCTAGTATTTGATGCAGTACCATCACAACCAAGAGCTTTAATAGTTTTCTTGTCAATGCAGTTTTCTTTCAAAAATTTTAGTATTGATGACTGTCTTTCCCAGAGCCATTGTCTGGATCTATGCGTCCTAAATGTGTTGAATCTGGTTCTTCAACCAAAGATATGTGTTCTTCTAGTATAGTTTTCCGGACACATTTATCACTTACAATTTCTTTACTCATTGTTTCATTATTTTGACCATCAACATAGAGGGCGATTATTTTTGAGCTGCCAGTTGAACCTTTACGACTATTTGAACTTTACGACCTACCTTTACGATATTTTACCCTTTCCTGAAAAACCTTCAATTTATCAATTACCATTGCCTGATTTTCTGGCATTATAACATTTAAATCCTGCAAAAGAGCACTTGCTAGCTGAGCTCCTGCTCTACTACTGTGTCTAGACTATAAATAAAGCAATTGAAATCAACCTAAAGGATGGGTTGAAAATCGAAAAATATGCATATATGGTAAAAAAACTAAGGTTTTCATGTAGATTCCGGGAGACCTAAATATTACATGACAGATATGATTTTTTCAAGTTAACGAATATTCTAAGCTTTACATTTTTGTACTTGAAAACAGAAGTTTGCTTTATATTTGTTTCTAAAAAAAATTTTAAATCTACATTAGTGACAAAAAAAAAGTTAAACTTTAGGCCCATCCCGGGAGACCTAAATATTCTTCAATTTCACTGAAATATTGACCACACTGAGAACTTTTTATTGACTTGAAATTTTGAATTTCAAAAAAAAAGTTTTTCGTGATACGCCCTAACATACATTTATGAGGTTTCAGCTCCTGAATCCCAAACTGTGTAGTGTGTGTGTTGCATATACAGACTATCCCACTGTATTCCTCATTCAGCCGAATTTTAATCTGATTTGAATATCTGACCATGATAGCAACATACAATCCAACTGGCCGGTGTCTGATAACTATCACCCAAGGCTAATTGGGCTTTGTGGTGGTGTTCTGTGGTTTTCCCACTCATTTCATCTACTCTCAACCACACATTTGCCACTGTCGCATGCTAAAAAGCCACTTCTGGATACTAATAAGCAATTGAAACCTTTGGGCATCATGATGGAATCTCATTATGAGGATCCAGGTTCGAAACCTGTTTGCATGACAATGGTAGTTGGTTGAAGTGTGATTGTGTGTGTGTGTTGGTGGAATAAGCCATACGTGTTAAGTAGCTCCTTCACTCGCTATCCCATGCCCTTGTGTGGGAACTCAGAGCCACCAAAGAATGTGAAAGCAAGAGTTGTCATCGCTGTCAGTGAAATCTTCTGCATCTCCATCCTCTGGCAACGTTTCTTGGGGAAGGAAGAGAGGGGTAACCGATTGCTGCTTTATTCAATCTGATAATGGGGGAGTGATCTGTTCTCCTGACAACTGGAGGTAATTTACCATGAAGTTGCTCCAGGTTGTCCACAAGCAATCTTGTGAGATCCCACAGAATATTGATTGAGGTATGATCGTTGGACCATTGCCATTCTGCAATACCACTAATAGATTAATTCTACCCTCAGAGCTTTGCCACATGGAATTATCTCGTACGCATCGGCAGTCAGTTGTGTAATTGTAATGAAGTAGACTGCTCACTGCAATGCACAGGCATTTGCTGTGGTTTGTCTTTTTAAACTGCTCAAGGTCGGTAAGGAACGGAATGGTGTGAGAAAAAATTATTTTTTCTCTGGCCCATTCCACTGGTTTCAGATTAACCCTGGGCAGCACCAGGTTAATGACCCTATCCTTGCCCTCCGGATCATCCTAGAACCTCTGCCACCTTGTCCACATACTTCCACAAAAATGTTGTGGAAACCCAAAGTTATGAACTAATTCTTGGGAAAAAAAGACAGGTAGAATTATCATCATTCTATCGTTTGTAGAATAGTTAGATCAAATGAAAATTGGTGAAAGAAAAAAAATTGCCACTTCAAGAGATGGGCAATTTAACTAAATAAAAAGATTTAATCAAGTTACTTTTGTTTTACAAGAACGGACATTTTTTAAAATTGGGACATATGGTCAAGGCATATATTGAAACTAAATGATAGTTGCACACAGGTCAAATGAGGTCAAAATCAGCATCCTTGTGAGTGATCAGTGCTCCAATATGAACTTTTTGCTTGAAAAGTGCTCTGTGACTTAAAAAGTTTGGGAACCACTGTCCTAAACCATTTGATTAAAAATATTCAATGGCAAGGCAGACATGCAAGAATGGCACAAAGCATCTATGTAGTGATGAATGTTGATATTTCCCAGAAAGGGGGGGGGAAGTGAACCTACATTGGACATAATGCTAGTACTGTACAATTAAAAAACAAACTAAAGAATTAAAAAAAAACTGTAATAGCTAATCCCTTTGAATACTATCACAACACCCCCAGAGTCAATAGAGCCTAGGGACTAAAGCCACTTAAAGTCCTCCTCTCCTCCAAGAAACTTTGGTTATGTTACAAACCCACCAATTATATTCAAACAATGCAACTCTCTCCCTGTATATGCCCCTGCAGGTCATACAACTGTGCACATGGGATATCTGGCAACAAAAGAACCCACACTCTTATACCACCTACTTCATAGTGGAGCTTCTGCACAGCACCTATGAGTAATTTCTCCTCTCAGCTGTGCACATGTACAACTGCTAGTGCTGTGGGGGTCGCAAACATGATTTTGCTGTCCCCCTCACAGTGCAAGCCAATGATTTTAAAACAGTGTTTTTTTAAAAGAGGACAATTTTTTTCGAGTCCCATCTTGTTTCTATAAAATGTTTTGAGTAAGTTATCACTATGAATAGTAAAAACCACTTATAACTGAATGTTTATTTTTAGTCCAAAATGTTCAAACATAATGTAAATAACAAAAGCTATCATTCAGCCAAACATTGATAACATTTTTCAATTAATTATTTTGTTAATTTGTTTGTGTTAGAAAGTGTTTCTAATAGAAATTCACGTGCAAAAATATTTACTTCCATAACCGTATAATAGAGTACATAGTTTCACAAAGTAATTTCACTTAATTTTTCATGGCTGGTAAGTGGATAAGCTGCTGAAGTAGCTCTCAATCCCAATAGCATCCACTTAAGAGGTTTGACTACATTTTAATAACTTAATATTCATAATTAAAAACAACTTCTTGATGGTATATGAACTAACTAATTGAGGAAGTTCTGACCTGAAATATATAAAAATCCTACATTAATAAGAAGCAGAAAAAAAAAGGCAAAAAATCTACTGACCTACTATTCTAGCCATTGACTTCACTTGGAACTTTTCTGCAGCTACTGATGTCATTAAAACACATGCAGAGGCACCATCATTCAAAGTGCTAGCATTTCCCGCTGTAATTGTCCCTAGAATTTTTTGAAAGAAAACAAAGTTATAACAGTATTTGTAAGAATCCACCAATACTTAGAAAGTATGAGTTGATACCAAATCTTGAAAATTAGTAATAGATAAGTTTTTATCATTTCAAACTGATTGAATTCACCAGAAACAGTCTTTAGTGTCTTAAAAACTATATACAGTGAAACCTTCTTGGGACGGAAATCTGTCTTAAACAGAACAAATATAGTCTTGTGAATAATTAATGCTTTTTTAATCAAAGGAAATCTCTTTAAGAAAGAAACCGTCTAACACAGAAATGAAGACACATTTAGATATTTAGTCTTTTTGTAGATACAAAACCTGCTGAAACCGAAAGAATTTTTGTTAAAGTGCATGTTTTTGTCCTTTGGATGGAAAGAAAGTTAAGACGTTCTAATCACCCTACTTTTGTTAGGAGAACTCTTCCACTTCTTTGGAAAAATGATAGATGGTTATTATCTATCTCAGCTGGTTCTGGGGGTAGGGCTTGAGTGGAAGCAGATTTACTATTCAAAATTTACTAAAAGCTTGCTTAGCATTTCATTTATGGTGAAAATGGTGACTTGTAAGAAAACACTATTTCTTGGAAAAAGTTAGATAACTTCGGAAGAGTAATATGTGAAGGGGACTGAATTATTGTTCACAATTTAGAGATACCATGTTTTGACTACTGCAGAGATTTTCATTCAGTGTAGAGATGGCTGCCAGCAACAAGAAACGCGTATTGAATTTGAACAAAAAAATGGAGTTTGCAGGCGTGTTAAAACACAAAATTAAATGTTACAGAAATGTAGAATCTTTCTTTCACAAACGTTATTGGTTGTCACTGTTTTTTTAAAAAAAGGTATGCAATGTCTCAATTTTTATTTTAAATATAGTGAAACCTCGCTACACAATGATATTCGATATAACAATACCATTTAATATGATAAATCCCTCTATAACAATACTTTTAGGAAAATTTGAAATCATTATAAAATGATATTTTTTATATTTTGTTCAAAACCGTTTTGAATTTATATCACTTGTTTTCCTTCTGAAGGCATCTGATAACATCAATATTTTGCTCTAAAAATCACTGAAAACTAAAATAAGTTATTGGTATTGCTACTTTCTGTGTATACACAAAAGTGCAATGCAAACTTCTTTACAGGCGCAATGCATTTTGGTGAATTTTTATAATAAATCAATCAATTACAATTTTTTTGCGGCGAATAAATACATAAAAGCACATTTTCTGATGCTATTAATAATGTAGATGTAGAAAAGATGACAACCCCAGCATAAATGTGATAGCACGTACGGAAAATTTTGCCTATCGATATAATGATAAATCTCTCTACAACGATATTTTTTCTTGGTCTGCAGAATATTGTTACATCAAGATTTCACTGTGTTAAAAAATTTCCATTTTTGACAAAAGTAAGTGTGCTCATTCTCTATTGCTATTCAGGAGAACGTTTTATATTGAAGTTTAACTATAAGTGCACTAAATATGAAATTTCAAATGTATAGTTCTATTCGAAACAGCAAACATGAAAAATTCAAAATAATAATATGCATGTCTGTTTTACATTCGTTGGTTTATAGAAGTTATGGGGATGTTCTCAAAACAAGTTTTGTAAATAATAGAAATAAATCACTGCGTATATTTTTATGTGCACCTCTATAAAATGGAAATCTGTCAGGAATGGAAAATAATTTCAGTCTAAGACAATTCAGTCTATTGACCTTCCGTTTTATACAGGTTTCGCTGTATTTTGAAGCTAGCAGCCCCACCCCCAAGCAGAAATATCTGCCTTCCATTTTATATACTTACTCTCAAAAACTATAACCACATCATGAGGTCCTCTCTACACTTGAGGCCACCAGGGCATGCCTGGCAGGCCCATGCCTTAAGATGGCAATGCTGCTGCCATATTCTTTTTACAGTTTTTCAAATGGTATTAATATCACACATAACTGCTTTGATTCCCCTAGAATGCAAGGTGACAGCATCCACTGTGAGATGGCACTGTGCTTGCTATGGAAAAAAAAAAGAATGCTATGCACTATGCCCTTATGCTGTCGCCCCTCTCTGGTTTCACTGTAAACAAGTTTATTCCCATTAAGTATACAAATAGTTTTAAAGGATTTTTATACAAGAAAAATTTACTATACCTTCCATACATGAAAATGTATGCGCTGTTATTATCTATTACTTTTCACCATCCAACAGCAGCAAAAGATTCTGGCAATAAAAGATTAATCTTGCTATGTGTGGCTAAGTCAACTCATTTCTTAATTTTGGCTAATATCCAGAAGTGCACATCAGAAAAAGTGATTTGTGTCAACTACTACTCTTTATATACAGAAATGTCCTCTCCACTTGTTAATACAAGATTCATTGAAAGACTGGTTATTTGTGGAGATGTGAAAATTACAAGGAACAAAATTCATCACTGCTCCCACGGGGACTCGAACCCAGGTCTCTCGCTTGCCGGACGAGTGCTCTACCATCTAAGCTATGGAAGCAGATAGAATATTTCAACCTTGTTTATATGTTGTATATATATATTGAAAGGCTCCGTAAATGGATGGTGGTAGCAATCAACTAATCAATAGCTCGTGAATGACATAGACCACCAGATGGCCACATGCATATAGAAATGTCCTCTCCACTTGTTAATACAAGTTGCATTGAAAGATATTTCTTTTCAGTCCATCATTTCTATAATTCTTTCAATGAATCTTGTATTAACAAGTGGAGAGGACATTTCTATATGCATGTGACTATCTGGTGGTGTATGTCATTCATGAGCTATTAGTTGGTTTTAATCTCATCATTTTTAAAATGGGAAACCAGGCCCAAAAACCAGCCCCCCCCCCGGCTTTTGAAAATACACTAAAAATGGTGTATCATTCTCTATTGCTATACAAATTGCCAGACACAAATATATACACTGAAGAGCCAAAAAAACTGGTACACCTGCCTAATATCGTGTAGGGCCCCCTCAAGCATGCAGAAGTGCCGCAACACGACGTGGCATGGACTCGACTAATGTCTGAAGTAGTGCTCGAGGTAATTGACACCACGAACCCTGTAGGGCTGTCCATAAAACCGTAGGAGTAAGAGGGGGTGGAGATCTCTTCTGAACAGCACGTTGCAAGGCATCCCAGATATGTTCAATAATGTTCATGTCTGGGGATTTTGGTGGCCAGCGAAAGTGTCTAAAGCCAGAAGAGTGTTTCTGGAGCCACTTTGTAACAATTCTGGACGTGTGGGGTGTCGCATTGTCCTGCTGAAATTGTCCAAGTCCGTGGGAATGCACAACGTACTGTCACCTTACGTACTTGATGCTTACGTACTTGTCACCTATCAGAGTCGTATCTAGACGTATCAGGGGTCCCATATCATGCCAACTGCACACGCCTCATACCATCACAGAGCCTCCACCAGCTTGAACAGTCCCCTGTCGACATGTAGGGTTCATGGATTCATGAGGTTGTCTCCATACCCGTACACTTCCATCAGCTCGAAGCAATTAGAACTGAGACTCATCAGACCAGGCAACGTGTTTCCAGTCCTCAACAGTCCAATGTCGGTGTTGTCGGGCCCAGGTGAGGCGTAAAGCTTTGTGTCGTGCAGTCATCAAGGGTACACGAGTGGGCCTTCGGCTCCGAAAGCCCATATCAATGATGTTTCGTTGAATGGTTCGCACGCTGACACTTGTTGATGGCCCAGTATTGACATCTGCAGCAATTTGCGGAAGGGTTGCACGTCTGTCACATTTAATGATTCTCGTCAGTCATCATTGGTCCCGTTCTTGCATGATCTTTTTCCGGCCGCAGCGATGTCGTAGATTTAATTTTTTACCGGATTCCCGATATTCAGGTTCCATCTCTCGTGCGCCGACTATAACACCATGTTCAAACTCACTTAAATCTCGATAACCTGCCATTGTAGCAGCAGTAACCGATCTAACAACTATGCCAGACACTTGTGTTATATAGGCGTTGCCGACCGCAGTACCACACTCTGATTGGTTCCATATCTCTTTATTTGCGTACGCATGCCTGTACCAGTTTTTTTGGCTCTTCAGTTTTTATACATACATTGAGTACATGCATGTGCTTTGGCTCCCCCCCCCCCCCGCCCCTGGAAAAGTTGAAATGACGGCCCTGTGGGAAACCAAGCACTGTTTATTTTCATCCTCTCTTCCTTTCTGTTGAAGCAGTTCTTGTGCCTTTGAATTTTGATTGCTTCTCTAAAAATACGTCAAAAATATCTCATGTCGTTGGATAACACTTGGGTGTTGGTGAAGAGAATTTTGTGTCCTTGGTCAGGGCATGCTCTGCTACGGCTGACTTGTCAACCTGACCCCAGTCTACAATTTTGTTTGTGCTTGATTAATCTAGCCAATGTATTGATATTTTTGTAATACCTATATGCACTTCTCCACAACTGCATGGGATACATAATCCCAGCTGCTTTTACTCTGTCCCGTTGATCGTTGACCGACCTGAGGCATTCACTTAGCTTTTTGGTTGGCTTGAAGATGGTCTTCATGCCAAATTTTTCAGGTATCGTCCAATTCTGTCCGTAACTCGAGGAATGTAAGGGACAAACGCTTTTCTGGTTTATGGTTCTTCTACTTTTTGTGAGCCGTTTTATGGATGGCCCTCATTACATCTCCTGCAAAATATCCATTGGCCTGGAAGGTCCTAATCAGACGTAATTTTTCTTCATCAAAATGTTCTGGCTCACAGATTCTTCTTGCCCTTTCCACCAGAGCTTTGAGCAGGATGGTGATTAAGACTCCCAGTGCAAGTATCTGCCCGTGTGCATCTTTTTTCGGTAAACCGCATGGCCCAGTCTGTTGCATTTCCTCGTGACCAGAACATCTAGAAATGGAAGGGTCCCCTCTTCTTCTTTCTCCATTGTGAATTTGATGTTATGATGCATACTATTCAGATGAACTAGGGGAACTCTTCAAGTTTTTCCTCTCCATGACCCCATATAAAAAATGTGTCATCCACATACCGAAACAAGGTTAACGGTTGGTATTGTGCTGTCGCCAAAGTTTGGGCCTCGAATCTTTCCATATAAAAGTTACGACCGGGCTAATTGGACTGCCCATCACCACCCCTTCAGTTTGTTCATAATGTTCACCATTCCAACTGAAATATGTAGTTGTGAGACAGGCATGGAAAAGGTCCATGATATCTTTCGTGAACAGTTGGCTGATCTGATCCATGACATCTCTTAGCGGTACATTTGTGAAGAGTGATGTGACATCAATACTGACCAATATTTCGTTGGGCTGAAGCACTATATCACTAATCTATTCTATAAAATGTTTGGAGTCACTGATGAAGTTTTCCGTTCCACCGATGTGTGTACTAAGCACCATTGCCAGGTGTTTTGCAAGCGAATATGTAGGAGATCCAATGCTGCTCACTATAGGCCGTAAAGGAACTTCTGGCTTGTGCACTTTTGACAATTTATATATGCATGGTGGAACTGCCTCCAATTTACAAGCAGTCTTCTTGATGTCTTCTATGAGAGAGAGAGGATGATTTAATGAGCCAGTTCATCTGACGAAGTATCGGTTGCGTCGGACCCCTCTTTTTTTAGTTTTCTGTATGTGGCCGGGTCTAACAGGTTCTGCATCTTCTCTTCATAATCTTTGGATTTTAAGATGACCGTGGCGTTTCCCTTGTCCACCGGCAGCACCAAGATATTCATATCGGGATTTAAAGATTTGATCGCTCTTAGCTCTCCCGGTTTCATGCTTGGCCTAGGCACTTTTGCTCTCTGTAGAATGTGAGATGTTTCAATCCTGACGTCTTTGGCGTATTCAGTAGAAAGGCTTCGGATTGAAGCTTCCACGTTCGCAACAATGTCCTCCATTGGCCGATTGCAAATTTTCCTCCTTTTGATAGCATCATTGTCTACTCGGTTGAAAGGTCTCTGTCACTCAAGTTTATAACAGTTCTTATCATGTTTAGAGTTTGATGACACTTATGTTGCTCAAACTTCTTTTTCTGTTGGATAGTTGATGAAAACAATTGGTTCTCCATCCCTCTGTAGGTGATAGTGTTGATCTCATCCGAGTCTTCTTGATCCATTCCAATGCTGTAGAGAATATCAAGTAGTTTTTCATCAAAACGAATTAAGTCCCATTTAGTGAAAACCAGATGCGTTCATGCAGCAGAGCCTTCTCACAGCACCGATATGCTTGTTCAGCTGCACGAATGAAAGCTTCATCTCATCATCAGAAAACCTGGCATAACGTTTGAGTCCTGACATCATGTTAGAAAGGTCAATGATGGCAGTAGGCATGCTTTCTTTCTTCCTGAATTTTTCTAACTGCAGATATAGATGGCTCATTTCCTTCCCATAGAGGCGTTTAAACAAAAAAGGCTTTCATGCATCGTGTAAATTAGAATTTAGCTTAAAAAACGTTGAAAGACGAAAACTGTACTTCACGTCGGCCAAAAAACAAAAAAACTTTTAAGCTAAATTCTAATTTACACAATGGTCATGAAAGCCTTTTTTGTTTCATATTATAAATTACTTGAATAATTGTAATTCACATTACATCACTGTTGCTTAAATCTTAAATATTCCTATATTGTCATCCTGAAAATTTAAAAGAAAAACTTTCATTTTAAACCTTTCCCAAGAATTTTTTTTTTTGTTTTCCATATCTGAGCAAAGCAGATAAAATAAATCAAATATAGCTCTTTAAAAGTTGTGTAAAAGAAAAGAACAATAATACCCAACACTAGTGTTTCTCAAACCATGAGTCGTGGCTATAAGGGGCAGGGTTCGCGCTGCCGATCGCCATTGCGCCAAATCGCGACAAAATATTTCATTTGGCGAATAAGTCAAAGATCGAGTTCGCCAAATCGCGAGTGTCCATTCGGCCTCTTGATGGTCAAATCGGCCATTTGACGCATGTGCAAAAGTTCGGAAGTGAAATTTTTGTTGGCCGCTAACAATGTTCAGCTATTTTCGGTACGGTTTCAGAGCAGGGGGGGGGGTGTTGTCAGGGACGATGAACCTCATCTAGAAGCGTCAATAGTTGAACGCACCCTCCCCCCCCCCCAAGAGACTGTATGCAAAAAACAACTTGTTTGAACCCTTCATTCGATGATAATCTTTCCCTCAGCAGAGATGCCGCCGACGCGCTATTGCGCGTCAAATACCCGGAATTTCGGGAAAAGATGCATAAAAATTTTGTTCACGCTTCCCGCGGGACGCGTACTTCCCGAGTTTTAAGGGGAAAAAAATACGGAGGGGTGAAAAAACCCGTGTACCAATTTATTTTATTTTTCCTCCCCGACTATCATGATCGCGATGATGTGTCGTGACCTTAAAAACGAATGAGGCTGACGAAATATCAAGTGGCGTCCCGGAATGAGAGCGGCTTTTATACCGAATTTCCCAATTTCTGAGGGTTTTCCTCCTGTTGGTTATATATCGGAAATTACGGTACGTTCGCGGCTACCCACCCACGTCAGTGACAGCGTATTTACCGCGTAAATTCGCTTCGTTTTCACGAGATTCGAACGGGCGATTCTTCAAAAAAATCGCATTTGCAATCGCAATACAATTTTTCCGAGATCGTTGGAGAAAAAAAAACGGAATCTGTAAAAACTATCATAAATATCCAGTCATCAAGCCGCTATGCGGTCGTGAGTTTCACGTCACGAAAATCGGTGTTTCGGACCCGCTAGGTCGCTAATGCGCAGTGGTGGTAGACTATGAATTCGATTTTCTGAAGTTTTCCAACTTTCAGTTGGCTATCTTTTGAAAAAAAATTCCGTTGCTACGACGCAGAAGCGGCTCTTGGGATACGTGACTCACACGGGGTGCCGCTCCGGAAGGGTCGCAAAATCCGAGATGAAAGTGTGCAAAAGTTTATTTTATAGGAATTGCAGGGTCAATACAAATCTGATATAGCTCCCATATTAAGGCATGAAATTTGTGGAAATTAAATGGTGATAGACCACAGTTGTTGACTATCGGGGGGAGAAAGAAAATCATTCCAGCTAGGAATTGCTCATAAAGGATTCACATGAATCAGAAGATCATCGAATCATTTACTTTAAATTTATTATTGGAGCTAAGGTTTTCTGAAATGAAAACTCTAGACTGATTTATTAGTAAATACTGTATACAATTTGCTTAACTTAATTACATTTGTTTTAAATTAATTACACATGTTAATTCCTCAGTGTCGATGGGTTTCTTTGCAGCTCTTTTCTGTACCAATAGAATATTTAGCAATGAATGTAAAAAAAAACCCCCTAGTTTTATACTATTAAATTAAACTTTTTTGTTAGTAAGGTAAAGTGTCCAAATACCGCCCCTCCAAGCAAAATTGTTGACTGAAAATTTAGAGTTAAAAATAATTTGAGAACTGATTTAAGTAACTCAACTCCATACCTAATCGTGCTTCAAGTGTGATTGTATGGAATGAATTTTTCCTAACCAAAAAAATAAAAAAAAATTTGGGTTTTCATCAAAGGTATCCTAATTCCTCCCCCCCCCCGTTATTATGTACACATTTATTTTAGTTGCTTATATTTATTAGCTATATTATGTATAATAATTAGTTAATATATTAATATATACCTTATATATATAAATTAGTTGTACTTATATTGCTTATATTTATATAATTAGCATTTCTTCATAATAAGGCATAGAAATGCTGACAAGTGATCATACATCAATCAAAATGAATCTAAATCAGGAAAAAAGAGTTCCCTCTGAAACATGATGAGTTTCCCTCTGATACTCAGAGGGGACGAATTCAGCTATAGCAAAAATTGTGACTGTTCCTGACTAAACGACTACAGCTACACGACTGTATTCGCACGCAATATTCAATTAGCGATCTATAAATATCAATCACTAATTTATGAAAAAAAAACCTTTCTCGTAAGGCATAAATATAACTGTTTAAATTTGATTTTGCACTGTAACAACTTATAACAAAAACCATTTTTGAAAAATTAAAGCGTGAATGAAGAGAGCAAAGCAACTGCATCACTGCAAGTAGTCAACTGAATGGGTTTGAAGAGCTTTATGGCACTTTCACAAGATAGCAGCTCTATACATGCAAATTAGATTGGGACGAATCTGCAGCAGGGAATGGATTTCGGGCACTCTCCTCCAAATCTTTGGATTGAACTTGCTTTTAGAAATCAATTATTTGTTTGAATCACAGGGGAGCCCTGTAAATTATGGGGGGGGGGGGCAACTTTATTTTTTTTCGAGAGGAACCCACTTTCACTCACAAAGGACCCAGACTTTGCCAATAACCTGTGTCATGGGACTCAGGTGAATTAGATTGGAGTGGCATCTCTGCCTTAGTATCATGAATCTCATTAAAACACAGTTGCGGAACAGAATAAATGTAAAAAAATATAAATAACAGTATTTCTGTTCCTGTTAATGGTCCCAGCAGGCAACAATTGAATTTCGAAAATGCTTTTGAATTGTGGACAGCAAAAATTATCTCAAATTCTGGAGAACTAAAATATTTTTTTGCACTGTAAAAATTTACATTTTATATTGAACAATTTTTATTTATACATGATTTGCATTTTGATTTATATTTTCATCTTGAACTTGATATAAGTTGTTTTTTAATCTGCATTTTATGACGCGTCAATTTGGCTAAGGTTCTCTCTCATTTGGCTACAACTTTTTTCATCTGATAGCCAAATTGCTACAATTGATAAAAAGTCAGGGTGAACCCTGATAAGGGGCATCGCCAACCTTTGTCAAGAGTGCTGCGGCTAGCTGTCGACAGCTTGCTGATTGCTTGTTTAGTGCTTTGTAGAGGTTAAGAAAAACCTACAAGGGATCAATTGCTAAAAACTGACCGTCCTTTCACTTCATGTCTTATGTTTTTGCTCAAGTTAGAATTTTTTGATTCTCTCAGTCCATGATTTCATTTTGTGCTGAAATTCAACTAACTTAATCGTCATATTTACTACACCTGGTGTTGGTTTGGCCCACTGGACTGGAAAAAGGGGGGGGGGCAAATTCACTTTTTCTCTTCCTGTGACCATTTGCTCTATATTTTGGATGAGAATGGTGCAAGCCAAAATTCACGCTCAATCTGGCTGACCAAGCACAGTGAGTAGTCAATTTTTCCCTTGTTCTGTATTTTGTTATTAGCCACTTTATGATCAAGGACCTAATATTGCGTCCAACCGCCAGTGGAATAAATTCAAACAAATCTGTTTTCCTCTTTCCTCTCCTCATCACCACAAAACTGTTGCAACTATATAAAAAAAAGCAGTTCTTTTCATCTGAAAATGAATAATCTGTCATGAGAAAAAAAATTCTATTCTAAGGTTATTTTTATAGGTCTACGTACTTATGTACATCTACGTACATGTACATAAGAGGGGAAAGAAAATAGGTAGGTGAGGGTGAAAAGAGAAATATACTTCATACCTACTATCTGTAACTATTACAGATAAGAGAGCATAATAATATACTGTTTTCTTACTTTTCTACTTTTTTTCTTTCCTTTTTTTAACATACCATTACATTAGAACAAGGTTATCAAAACTTGCATCATATTTATCTCAGATTCGCCCAACAGAGATTAACCGAATTTCTCGCCAATCGCTTGTGCGCCAAGCGGTTAATATTATTTATTTATCACTTAAGACTATTTCATTAAACATTTTTCTACTATTTTCTTGTTCTTTTGACAACTTCTTGTATTTTGTGAATTATAAAGTGAATATATTTAAACAAAAAATCAGTGATACTGTGCATCAGTGTTGTCATGATTAAAAACCATAGGTATTTGTGGAATACTACTTACACATAAGTGGAACATGGTAGCCATTTGCAAACTGTGCCACAAGATGCTCAGAGATGTCACGTGTTCTATACCCTTTTTTGTCCTTGCCAGTGTCTTTTTTGATACAAGAGAACTATTACAAATGCAGCGCCATGATGATCAGCACATTGCTATTGAGAAAAGTCTGCACACCAAACGCTTGACACATAAGCCTCTCAGTGAGAAACATAGAAAAGCCGTTTGGAATTGGCTGTGAACTGTATAAGTAATGATGTAATTAGTCCTATTGTGCAGAAAATGAAGGTGGTGGGGAAAAATGATTAAATGAGCATGTTTTTGCTATTTGTATAACTAAGATGACTAAGGGGGAAAAAAAAAAACTGCCATTTTCTGTGATAACGAATTCACGATTTAAAAATTTCAAAGTGAGTTTTTCCAGCAAGGTCGACAAAATTAACATTTTTACTAAAACGATGAAATAGCCAAATATTATGAAAAAATACTAATGTCCTGTAAAATGGATAATAGGTTCACACTATGTGTAACTAACAAATATACATATATTTTTAGACACATTATATACTAAGAGTTTCAATTCTCATTCCGCAGAGTGAATGCAGACTTTTGGTACATCCTGTATATTGAAGAAATACTCAAAATTTTTTAAGGGTTCCACGGAATAGCCTTGTAATCATAAAGGGTTCTACGTGAGCTTTTATGTTGGAAAACCTTCCTGTACAGCAATGCTTCTTAATCTGTGATCTGCAACGATGGCATCAATAGTTCATACAGAGACTTGAGAATTTTATTCAATTCTAACTGAAAGAAAAATTATTCCCTTGTTATTGATATTGGTAATATCCAATTATTGATATATTGGTAATATCCAATTATTGATATATTGGTAATATCAAATTATTGATATATTGGTAATATCCAATTATTGATACATTGGTAATATCAAATTATTGATATATTGGTAATATCCAATGTAACATAATCTTACCAAACATATGGCAAGGTACACAACCTTTTCAGTCTGCGGGCCAGATATGTAGTATTTCTGTGGATTGCAGGCTAGAAACTTGTATAAAGAGTGGCCATATGACCCATATTGTTATGGAATACTCCTGTAATTTTGTCCATCCCAAAATTTAAAAAAAATAAATATCCAATATAATTTTTTCCAGTAAGGCTCAGTTGAGATTTTGAAATCAAGAAATGACCATGATCTTATACATAAATGTGAAAGTATGTATGTATGTTCTTTATACAAATCTACAATTTTAGACCGATCATCGCCAGATTTTGCACATATATAAAACAGGTCCGGGATTGAACTGTAGGCTACTTTAAAAGTTCGTCAGAGCTGGGCAAATGCCTGAAATGGGCGAAAAACTGTCGGGCAACAATGGTTTTGGGACCTTAACAATTACTTTCGAAACGTTTACTTTGGTTACCATGGTTTCAAACAATGCGTTTCAGACGTGTATATATGCCTTTACAATGGTTTGTCACACCTTTAATTCTGTTATTGTAACAGTTTATTCCTTTATAATGATTTGTCACTTTTCCGATCCTCCCAGTAATTGAAGAAAACCCGGGAAGCGCCGGGTATTTCTCCTATCCTATATACAGGGTGTGCTGTAAGTGCTAATGCAGCCTTTATCTCATCAACCGCCCATCGTAAAGTTATAGTTTCAATTTAAAAAATGCTTTAAAGATGTTTGAATAATATTCGCTGCACAAGCTGGACGTATGACGTCGCTAACAACAGAGAACAACAACTACGACGACAAAACTGGGAATAATAATGTTCAACACCAGCTGATGAACTCAATGCTTGCCTCAAATCATCAACACTCTGGCACGAAGTTAAAAAATTATTATCATCCAAAAATATACGAGTTCAACTGCAGAATATCAACACTGCTCAACACTGCTATCATTTATACATCAGTTGATCAAACTTGGCAATGGAAGTATTCCTGTAGACCCAAGCACTTGACTGATTACTTTCCCAAATGGATTTTGCCAGTTGTTAAATTCAGTTCAAGAACTTGCAGACAAAGTCTTCCCAAACATTCAACAAAATCACCGAAACCATGACTGGCTTTGTTAGTGGCGTTCCGGCATCGAAAAATGACAGTGTGAACAAGATCATCGAAAAAATCCTAAAAATTTTTCCGGGACTCCACATCTTACAAATCGGTTGACACTGTCACAGACTCAGCGTAGACAGTTCTGTATCCTGCAGAATTTCTGAACTCTTTGGATATTCCGGATGTGCCACCACACAACTTGACCCTCAAAGTCGGAGCACCTATAATGCTTTTAAGAAATTTGGAGACACAGAGACTCTGCGTGAAGAAATTGCACAATTACATCATCGAAGCAACGATTCTAACTGGATGTGGCAAAGGAGAAGACGTCTTCATTCAACGTATCCCAATTATCACTGAAGAAATGCCATTCACTTTCAAGCGATTACAGTTCCCGATTTGTTTAGTTTTTGCCATGACAATCAACAAAGCGCGAGGCCAGTCGTTAGCAGTGGCAGGTATCAACCTACTTGAGCCCTGAATTTCTCACGGACAGCTTTTCGGCGCGTGTTGGTAATCCCAAAAATTTGTACATCTACACACCAGATGGAAAAACAAAACATATTGTGTATTATCCACAAGCGATTGCTTGAAGTTTTTAATTATAATATTTAAAAATAAAAGTAATTTTTCTTACTTGATGCAGAATTTTTTTAGATTAAGAAATAATTAATAAGCTATACATATATTAATTTTTTACGGGGCGGGCAACGTCGCTGGGTATCAGCTAGTACTTCATAAATTCTAAATATTTATGACTATCATAATTAATTATAGTTTACATATATTAGTCTCACATATTCGTCAAACATATAAGTTTTTTTTGGTGAATTACATTTTGACTTGCAGTATGCGTCATCGCCTATGATAGGCAATTTTTCATCAATTTCAACAATAGTTATCAAATACTTGTCTTTGGCAGATTTTTTGGATGTAAATGGCAACTTATCTTGCCTTTGATTATTTTTTTGGCTGTAATTGGCAGTTTTGCTTGACTGACAATTTTTTAGGTGATATCCCGTATATATTTATGAAACAAATATTGTTGGTCTCTGTATTTATCGTATTGTGTATATTGATGCTTTTCTACCAGAACAATTCTCGAGGGGTGGATGAAACCCCTTGGCAGGCTGCATTTGGCCCGCAGGCCAGAAGTTGTGCACCCCTGCATATGGGTTCAAATAAAAATTGTATCCCAGCCATTCATCAAGGAAAACTGATTATAAATTAGGGATTTAACTGATTGTAGTGACAAAATGAAATTTACAATGAATGTGCTAATTACAGCTAAAATGTATTTGATGGGAAAAAAGGTTCAACTGACTATATTTCATTGAGAAAGTTTAGAGGAACTCAAGTCCTTATTTCGGGAGCTTAACAGGCCCCTGGGCAAATTATTATTTTTTTGGAGACCACCTCCATAGCTGACTAGAAATGACTGCTTGCCAATTTACATGCTCAATATTTTTTTTACAAGGTATCATTATCACGAGGCCTCTCCTGCACTTCAGGCCTCCCCGTCATGCCCATGCCTTGAGAAGGCACTGCAAACTGAGATCTTAAATATGGCAAAATAAAAGACCCCACCACAACTGTCATTAAAAAAATGCCATAAGATGGCAAAATCCCCTACTGTACTAATTGAAATAAAATTGAGAAAAAAAACGTTTAACCTGACGAATAAGTTAGTTAAATATTTGTATTTATAGCCATAATTATTATAATAAGTTATGAAAACTCCTTATTCATGATTTTAATAAACATTACCAATTCAAAAATTTAAATAAGCATCAATAGAAAATAGGACGAATGTATAGAAAAAATTCATCACTACCAATATAATAAGACGCAAGTTGTCCTTTGAGTTTTTTTCAGACATTTTACTGGTCCATGGGTTCAGAAAAGTTGAGAAACACTGCTCAACATAGAGTGGTTATCTATCCTGGTTTCCTGGGACATACCAGATTTTTTGTTAGCAAATGTTTTCAGAATGCCTTTTTCTTTTCAGTTCCGATTTGCAAAATCAGAAGGGCTTGAATTTTTATCACAAGGTCATATTTTAGACATTTTCAAGCCATTGGTAATATTTTAAGTATTTTTAAGCGATTGATTGTATTTAAGGAATTTTCAAGCAATCCATTTTTTTAGTCATTTATCACCGTAAGTTTTAATCTGTAACTCTGTAGGCATTTTCACTGGAGATGTAGTATGCCCTTAGAATGGATTCTAGTCTTTTTTTCAGAAAAAACTTCAGCATTTCCAGTGGCCACTTCTTGTTCTTTTGAAATCCTTTTGCTATGATTCTGACCTGTATGCCAAGCATTTGCGAAAGATTTGGACATTCAAAATATTTGTGTTCAATGCATTTTCATCATGCTCTAAACACAGGGATTTTTGTCAGGAGAGGCAGACACTTGGTTTCGCTACCGTTCCCCATCACTGTAAAACTCCAAAGCTCTATAACAATGCTTTTTGCATTGTTTTGCAGTAAAAATAATTTTTTAAAAATTTTCCCTTTAAAATGCATTCTCTCTAGTTTTGGTATTGCCAAAAAAGTTCATCCATTCCATCTAAAAAAAATCTACTCTTTTTACATTTGATTTAATGTTTCTGATACAAGGTATGAAACCTTATGACAATTTCTGATGTGAAACCTTATGACAATTTCTGCGGTGAAACCACCTAGAGACTTCATACCAGTTAACAAACAATATGGCATTTATATTATTCTATGTGTTGAATGAACTGTTAATACGCAGGCCGAGAAGAGAAAAATCAGAAAAAAGGAGGAAAATAAGAACACCATTGACAAAAAATAGGAAAAAAAATGGAATTCCCAAATTATGGTTGCATTTAAAAATATTCTGTCGTTCAGAGATTCACACCTTAAAAATTTTAATTACAGTTACATATATCTATTAATATTATATATCATATTATCTATTAATAATTCAAAAAACTCAGGTTTTAACGAATTTAAAAATCTTCCATTTTCACAGAATGCATAGCTGCCAACTTTTGAGAGAGAATTCTGGAGGTTTTTGCATGCTCCAATTCCGTACAAAAACAAATGTAAAAGGGATCTTTCAAAACATTCCAGGGATTTTTCATCAGTAAGAGGGAAATTTTAGGGATATTTTTCCATTGCAAAAATCGTGACACCATGCAAGCCATCTCCAATCATGGCAAACTAGTAGGTTAAAGTCCTTCGGTTAAATTACCTCTCAAAAAATCAAATCTCGCAAACTAAAAAATCTATTGGTTTCAAAACCGGACATATGGATAAAACAGATTGAGTCAAGTTTGGATTTCAAAAGGCCAGACTGATGCTGGCTGATTAATTAGAGAAATAGTTTTTTCTCCCTAAAAATGAAATAGTTTTTCGTGATTTGACGAAATAGCAACAATTTGCACAACTCTTATGAGTTTATGAAATGTGGTTTTTTTTTCCGGTAAATTCTTGGAGAATAATTTTTTACTCTAAATGTAGGGAGATTTTTTGCAATCACTGGTGAAATTCTGGAGATATAATTTTTCGGGAGTCCAGAAGATAGAGTCGAAATCCGGGAGACAATGACAGCTACGAGAATGTATCGAAAACAATATATAATAGCAAAACTAAAAAAATCAAATTTCTATTGTTACTTGAAAAACCAAATTTCTATTGTTACTTGAAAATCATCCAATTAATAGTCATGATCCATGCTGTTTGATAAAAAACCCTGCCTAAGCACCATAGAAATGTAACACATGCATGCTCAACCCATAGCAGAATGTGGACAGCTACCTCTAAATGACACATTTCCAGATTGCTATGATCTCTTAAGGCCCACGGCACAGTTTCAGATCATTCAAGTGACCTGCATCGCTTTCCCATATCACTTAAGTGACCTGCATCACATTCCCATATCACTTAAGTGACCTGCCGCATATTTACATATCACCGTGGCACAATTTTAGATCATTCAAGTTACCTACTGTGCTATTCCACTTCAGTGACAAATGATTCTATTCAAAAATATTTAAGTGACCCATGGCAGAGTTCCAGACCACTCAAGTGACATTTGGCATATTTTCATATCATTCAAGTGACCCGCGCACATTCAGAGATCACTAAAATAACTTGCTGCATATTTACAGATCACTGCGGCACAGTTCCAGAGCACTAAATTGACCCACTGAACATTTACAGATCACTCAAGTGACCCACTCCACATTCTTCAAGTGCACCGTGGCACATTCCCAGATCATTTAGGTGACCCGTGGCATATAAGGGATCTGGTTTATGTGCTGGTAACTTTATTTTTAAAAATTAAGTTTGAGGTGGTGGGCCACATTAAATGACTCAGAGAGCTGCACTCTTCCCACGATCCATGGGTTGAGCACATGTATGCCTTAAAACAGTAGTTCTCAAACTACGCACCACCAACTTTTGTAAGGGGCACCATGAAGTAGCACCCTTAACCGTTTTTAAGAGAGATTCTTTGTTAAACAGCTCTGGGAGGCCAAGGATAAGCGTTAATTAGGGAAAGGGGCACTGTGGGTGGAAAAAGTTTGAGAACCCATGCCTTAAAGACACCCTTATAAACAGAGCCACCCTTGTCAAACACGAGGCCTGGTGCTAAAATAATGATGGAGCTAAAAGTTTCTTAATATTTTGGATCCTATTTTATATATTCTGCAGGAGATAAGACAACCATAAGTATTCTTTATGGGCATTGTATAATATTTTATCATGTATATACATTGTTATTGCAGTTTTAATTGGGTTGCTGTATTTTTGAAAAATATAACATCCATATTTGCTATGGGCATTTTTTTCTCAGCCACCTCGTTGGGCATTTTGCCTGTAGTGGCCTTGTATTTGTATTTGAGAGATGGAATCGGCATCCAAAAATACATCCGTTATTACAAATTATACAGGAATGATGAAAAATATCCATGCAAAAAAAATTTAAAAAAAATTCAAACTGGAGAAAACTTTGAAAATTGATGAAAGAAATAATTCTAAAACCAATTAAAATGTAGGAGCTAATGAAAGAAATTGTTTGAGAACTAATGAAAATTCAGAATTGATGAATTGAAAATACGAAAAATAATTGACAGATAATTTCAGCATCCAATGAAAATTCAGAATAAATGAAAAAAAATTTCAGAATGGAGGAAAGAAATAAAATATTATATTATGATATTGCAACGTATGAGGGCTACAAGCCTTTACAAAGGACTGTCTTCTCCATCTCATTTCTTTGAACTATTGTTTGCTATGGTGACTTAAGTTAATTCTTTTTGATTATTTTGTTTTTTGGGCAGTTTGATCTGCGTATTGGTTGTGTTCGGTCACGCTATTCCTTTCGTCCTATCCTATATTGCGCTTAGCCTAATAAAATAATTCACAGTGTTTGATCCGTTTGCAATAAACGTGACAATATAAATAATTTATGAAAGAAATTATTACCGTAAGTGTGGGGCCCCCAAAACGTGAGGCCCGGTGAAATTGCACCTGCTGCACACCCTTGAGGGCGGCTCTGCTTATAAAGACACCAGAAAGTTATTTTCTGGAGGTTAAAAAACTAGGTTCAGCTAGTGACTAATTGGCTCGTCTTTTCCCGCCTTGTAAAACGAGATGTGACTTGGGCTCTGTCCCATTAGGGATGAACACTTGTTACAGGATACAGGGAAAGGCAATAAGATTCTGCGGTGCATTTTAGGTGTGGGAGCTTGGGAAAGAAACCTAGTCTCTCCTCGAATATCTCTTGTGGGCACAGCCAAATTTCTTTTTCTAACCCTCCTCTTTTTTTGTCTTCCTTATTTTACGACAAACGACTATTTGATTCGGGAAACAGATTCACTTTCCTGACTGGAGTTCAGGCTTATTTCTAACACTTTTACTGAGTGCAGTGACGAAAAGATACACTTGTTATTCTCAACTACAATTACAGTAGTAAACTGTACAGTAGGAACTGTACAGGGGCGTAGACAGAAATTTTGTTTGTGGGGGGACCACTTTCATTTTGGGGGGGGGGGTGAACCAAAGTGATAGAATAGATTTGCCCATCTTTTTCTCTTTTTTCTGTCATTTTCTCACATTTCGGGGGGGGGGGGAGGAGGATCCCCTCGCTACGCCATTGGAACTAATTTTTTTCTCTTCTCTTTCAGAAGTGAGCTGTGAATAAAACATGCCAAGGTGGGGGGAAGCAGTGATATTTTGTGGTTTCTCTGAATTTTTTGTAGTGAGATGTTGGCTGTAAACAAAATAAGGGAGGAACAAAATATAAATAGTAGGATGAAATTGTGAAAAAAAAGGAGGATTGTGGTACAAGTATAATAGTAGGTAGGACATTTCTGAAAAGTAGGAAAAATAGGTGGGCATTGAAAATACCATTACCATATACGTAAAGAATCAGGACTTCGTAAAATCTGCTATCGTTTTCCATTGCTGGAATGAAAATCATAGATTCAATTTCTTTGAAGCTAGGAACTTTCCAAAATTAAAATCTCTAGCATTTTTAGACATCTATGAAGGAAGTTTTATTAAAACATCTGTGAAACATTTAATTAATGATGGGAAATCAACCAGGGTATGAAAAAAATAATTATTTTAAAAAAAATCAATTTTTTTATTTAAACTGACTGTTCATTAATTGAAACAAATTTTGTTACTTATTAAGAATGCATATTTTTCCTAACAAACGAACAAACAAACGAAATATTAACACCAAAAATCTGTTTAAGAAACATGAAAGGTTGTTGAGCATGAATTGACTTCATGGATTAATATTTTTCTTGTTGAGGGCTTCTATTTAAAATGGCTCTCCCCAATTTAAAATGAATGTGACTGTTGATGACTCAGTACCACATATAGTGCAGGTTTCTAGATTCATATACAAAGCCAAAAGGTCATTCAGCACCAATGAAGTGAAAAACATATTCTATTGACCAGATTGTTTCTTAAGCAACTGATGCATGCATTTATTATGATGACTTACGTTTGATGTTGCTTATTAATTTACACATTTTTATTTCTTCACCAATTTGGTGAAAAACAAACTTTAGACTTTTTCACTTCTCATATTAAAATTTCAAGTTCAACAGTATTTATGTATCCGCAACAAATATTATTTTGAATCAGCAATTAGGTCATAACATTTAAGGCTTTATACAAAAACTAATTTCTCCACTTTTATTAATTTTTTTTTATCAGGGAAACCCCAGCAAGGTATTGCAAACACTTAGTACAGTTAATATCTCATTTTAGCTCCCCATATTTTTCTCCAATTTGAGATAATAAAAGAGCAGCTATCTTTCTGCACTGCATCTAGGGATTAGGTTCACAAGTCTATATCTACCAGATCAAAATATTTCATTTAATCAGAAACTTTATAACATTTCAATAACATACATACCACATGAGGTTACTCATGATCACACTTTTACTTCAATATTATTGAAGTTAAATTTAAATTAATGGTTATTTTTAAATCAAGTGATTGAA
The DNA here is from genome assembly GCF_987345545.1 of Pholcus phalangioides. NCBI lineage: Eukaryota > Metazoa > Arthropoda > Arachnida > Araneae > Pholcidae > Pholcus > Pholcus phalangioides. The sequence continues at coordinate 49,569,044 of NW_028301602.1, read as the reverse complement.
ATCATGATTTTAATCCCAATCTGAATCAAGCTGATTTAAAATCAATGTACCCTGAAAAATCAACACTATCAATTCCTTTTCTGTGGAATCAATTTTTTTATACCTAAATAGGTTTCACAAACTATTCCTGATTATGAGATTTATTCACCTGTATCATCCTTTTGTGATTATTAATAGTTGTTACACTTGTTTACTCGTGATGCGCATGAAAGGTCAATGCACCTGCCCATGGCCCCACATGGGCGGGGCTGATAGGACTCTAGCCCTGTAGGCCAGGGATAATTCTCATATTTTTTCAAACTATAAATTAACTACAGAAGGGTCCATGAAAAGTTTGAACTGGGGACCTGTAAAAGAACCCAGCATAGGACCCTTGCTACAGGATGTGTGGGCCATGCACCTGCCCATATACACTGCTCAAAACAAGTAGGGGAGCAAGCAAAAAAGTGAAGAAAACCGTGCGAGACAGTCACGTATTGGCATACAATGGATAGTACACGCGTATCAATGCGCAATACAGAAAAAAGACGTAAAAATTTTTTAAATTAAGCTTTAATTCTTTGAAAAGATGGAAAAAACATGAAAAGATGATTTAGGGCAACAATTTGGTTACATGTAAACGATAAAAAAAAGTACTGTTTAGACATGATGCACGAGTTTTAATAGGGCGTGTGGTCTCCTCGAACAGCTAAGACTGCTGCACACCTGTTTGCCATGGATGCGATGAGGTTATCGATCAGACTTTGGGGAATACTGTTCCACTCCTCAAGAAGTGCAATCTGCAAGTCTCGGACAGTAACAGGCGGCCTTGGTCGCGCAGCAATGCATTGTCCGAGCATGTCCCAAACATGCTCGATTGGATTCAGGTCAGGAGAGCACGCTGGCCATTCCATACGCTGTATTGTTTCAGCTTCAAGCATGTTCTCCACCAGACGAGCTCTATGCGGTCGGGCATTATCATCCTGGAAAACAATGGAATCTCCAATGGCTCCAGCGTAAGGGATGACATGAGGTCGTAGTATCTCGTCTGCATACCTTCGGGCCGTCAAAGTGCCATTCCGAATGATATGCAGGTCCGTACGTCCGCCTATGCTGATTCCACCCCATACCATCCAACCAGCTCGTCTGTATTGTGACCTTTCATGAACGAATGCGGGGTTATTTCGAGTGCCCCTGTCCCTCCATACCAGAACACGTCGGGTGTCACACTCCAGACTGAATCGGGACTCGTCTGTAAACAGCACTTGACTCCAATCATGTTGCTCCCAATCTCGATGTTCAGCAGCCCATCTTCTTCGGGCCGCACGGTGGTGTGGGGTCAACGGAATGCAGACCATTGGCCTACGTGCATAGAGCCCTCCCTCATGAAGCCGATTACGTACTGTTTGGCTGGACACCCTTCGTCCTGTTGCCAAGAGCAACCGTCTTTGCAGCTGCGTAGCATTCTTTGTTCTGTTTCGACGGGCTGTTAACCGTACATACCGGTCATCAGTTGCTGTAGTGGCGCGTGGGCGACCTTGCCCTGGTCGACGTCTAACATTTCCTGTTTCTTGGAATTGATTCCACAGCCTTGCAACAACACTTCTGGCGACTCCAACAGCGTCCGCGACACTACGTTGTATTTGCCCGGATTCCAGTCTGCCTATAACACGGCATGCCATGGATTCCGGTAAATCACGTTGTTGAGACATCCTCAAGTCACCTTGTCTCAAAAAAAAAAATACTGCGCAATCGAATTTCACAGTTACGGCACGAAAACAGACGTTTCTGCAACATCCCGATTTCTGCCCTTATTTCCTTTTTCTGGTTTTTGACGTCATGAACTTTGATTTGCATATGAAGTTTTCTTCTTCCGTTTCCTGCTAGGCTTTAAATTATGGATGATTAATTTTATGTTACTTATCGGTATACATCTTTGCGTAATTTTGTTAAAACCATGTGCTTCCCTAATTGTTTTGAGCAGTGTATATATGTATGTAAATAGATTTTGTTCAGGATAGAACAAATGGTTATGTTTCCCAGAGGTACCTGATTGCCCCTAGGAGAATATGCTTATATTACCCAGTGTGACAAAGCCTGGGTATCTCTCGGTTCCTATCATTATTTAAATATGTTACATTGCATCACCAATCTATAAACCAATCAGAAAATTTCGTAAATACAGGAAGCATCACAAAGGAAACTTAGTGCTCATTGTGTCTTTTAAACCTTTTGTTAGCATTTGTCATGATAGTCAGCATTCTTGGTCGTTTCCATCTCTCTAAGACCATAATAATTTTATCCTTTAAGAACAAAACCCATAGTGTTGAGATAAAAATCCATACACTCTATGTGAAGAGTTATTGTAACAGGTCTTGGCATATCTTTTTACCTCTCCAGAGATGACCCAACAACTGTATCAATGGCATGATGGAAACCTTAAGGGGGATGTTTGTTTTACTTCTTAATACAGTTAGACACACTTATAACATGCATAGATATAAGAAATTTTCAAATTGAACAAAGTTTTTCGTGTCTTGTGAATTTCACACTGTCTATGTACAATATAAGTCAGTGTTCACTTTAGAGTTTAGAATATTTTTTTTTTAATTTATAGAAAAATACACGATGTACGGAAATTTCTGACAGGTAAACTTCATGCTTGTAGTCATACTTTCCAGAGGAGATTTAGTCAAAAGTATTTAAGGGACTCAAAAAAAATAAAATAAAAAATGTTTTTGAGAAACCCTTTGTATCACACAAAAAGCTGCTAATGATATGTAACTTTCTCAAAATATTTTACTTGCCCTTTTCTGTACTCCTTGACTAAGTCAATGTCCCTCTAAATATGGTCTCCAAAACCTGACACCATATTCCAATCCTGGATGAACTAAGCCCCAGAAAAATGGTAAGATCACTTAAGGAGAATGCAAAAAGACCTTTTCAAGGATGAAACTGAGCATTCTATTCAATTTTTTGACCACCCTTGAAAATTTTCAGAAAACCCAAGCCGCTCATCAATAAGAATACCCAGATCAGTGATCCTAGTTGCATCTGGAATAACACCACCATTTAACTGGTAAATGAAACGTGGGTTGTTCGAAAAAAAATGAGCAACTTTGCACTTGTCAACGCTAAAAGATATGCTCCATTCATTTGCCTACACTGCAATGCTATTTAGGTTGGTCTAGAGCAACCTCCAACTCCCTATCACTTTGATTCCTGCCTACCCTCATTAGCTTCAAGCCATCAGTGAATTTGCTAACAAATAAAATAATGAAACAGTTCAATACTCAATCAGATATGAACATGGGGAGTCTACAATCAAGTTGAAACCCAACAAATGTGGCAGCATGGGTGCTGGCTGACGAGAACAAGGGGGAAAAAGAAAAAGTTTTCCTCTCTGTTGACACAACCAATCTTCAAATGTTAATGTATGGTTTGCCATATGCCATCGACACATGTCACATTCTTGTAAATAAATACAATAATTAATATATTAATTACAGTACTGTCTCACTTCAAACATTTAAAGGAACTCATTTTTAAGTACACATCAGCAGAAAATATCCTATTTTTTCATAATTTGATTGCCAAGTAAGCCTATATAGGACAATTTGTGAGAAAATTCCAGTTGAATGTCGTGAAATTTCACTAAGATGCTGGCAACACAGCGAGCTCTAATTTAAATTGCCAGCTGAAAGTAGCTGATTGATAAGGTATTTTCCAAAAACTGGTGTTTTGATTGTTCTTTGTCATTTGATTATATTTATTTTAAGAATACTCCGATTACACAGAATATAAAATTTAACTTTTTGTCTGGAGGTTTACATAAATTTAGGTAATTTAGATGAAATATGATATGAAAATTTCAAATATAATATCAATTTTTCTGTATCATGTAAGGATTTTTTAAAATTGTGAAACTAAAAAATTTGAATTCGAGACATTATGAAAATTTGTATATGCAAATTGCAAAACATGGATTTTTTGCTTAGAAACTTACTTGAAAAAAAAGTCAAATGAATAATAATGAAATCAGATATTTACCTAAAAAAAATTAAATTAAATAAATAATAAATTATTTTTTTCTTTCAAAGGAAAGCTTGTGTCCTTTATTTGAAACGGGTATTAACTGGTATACAATATCTCTCTTTAACCCAAACAGTAATCTGCCATCATGCTTACATTCCAGTGTCCTCGATATCGTTTCTCCATGCATTTTGTTTCATGCTGAAATCTCTCACCTTGTTCCTCACACCAAGATTTTGGGAAAATATTCAAGATGGGAATGCAAAAACTGCATTTTTAGGCCCGTCTCTTGTAGCATTTTTTCCACTAGTTAAGCTCCTAGTTATTTTGTAAAAATCTCTCATTGGCATCCTGGAAACTAACCCATGCTTTTTTTGAGATTCATTTCATTCTCAAATTTTTGGTTCTTCATTAACCATCTTATATCTGGAACAACGAACACACCTTTGATTTTGCCCTCAGATAAATGTGGGAAAACATGAGATAAATAGCAAAATCAATCATCATTGTTGTCCAAAGCTTTCACAAATTGTTTCATTAAGCCTAATTTTATTAGCAAACAGTGGTAAGAAGACTTGTTTAGGATCCACTAAGTTCTGCCGAATCACATTCTTAAATTCTGGATTTAAATTTTCTCTTGAAGGTCATTCATTTCCCATCCAGTGTTGTTTTTTTTAGCTCTACTATCTTACTCACATAGGTAACATGCATAGGCGGAGATAGACTTGGAAGTCTGGGGGGGGGGGGCACGATGATGATGTCAATTCATGTATACACATATACATCAGATATCAGATCTGTCGACTTCATCTTTGACGCTGGGGGCAATGACCCTCCCCCCCGTATCTCCGCCCATGGTAACATGGCAGTTCTGTATAACCACTTGCTGCCTAATAAAATTGTTGTAATTTATAAATCACCACAAATTTACCATTCAAATTCTTGATATTTCATTTTAATGAGGAAATCAAAGTTTTCATATGATTCTTTTGATATTACTGAATGAGCTACAGGAATTGAGAAGCAGAATCATTACCATTATGTAGTAAGCACTTTTAAGCTTCTCTTACTAGAATCAATAAATTGTCTCCACTGAGATAAATCATGATGTGGTGGAAGACAAATGTGCTATATAACTTCAGGGATATATACACAGTGTACAAGTGATTCTTCTTGCGAAAAATACATGGTAAGTTCATTTTCCCGATTTCTGTACAAAGAAAATGTTGTTCCTGTAGCAAGTGAATTTTTATTTTCAAATCACGATCCTAAAACTTCATAACTTTCTTTTGAAACATTTAAATCCTGTACTAAATCATTTACCTCACTTTGTGTAAACTTTTGTGGTTCCATATTTGTTTCAGCTGGTGTTTAAGATTTTGGTTTCATTAATTCTTCAGAATCAGATGATAAATGAAAGGATGTAGGATACAGGTAAGGTAGGATGCAGGATGTAAGGTACAGGCAAATCAGGATCATGTGGTACAAGTCTAATAGCTGAAATGATTTCTTGGTAGACAACGTTCTCTTTGTTTTTGCTATTGTAGCCAGCCTTTCAAGCTGGTTAAACAGGAATAGCAATCATCATCACTTGCTAGCTCTCGCCCAGGGCCGAATTATATTTTTTCCGCCAGTGGGCTATGCAAATTTTGCCGTCCATCCTATTTGAGTCTAACTTTCTTACCCCCCTCCCAAGCCATTACTAACAAATCATAAACAAAAACAAAAAAGTGGTACCGTATATAGTTGCACCTATATTTTACTTTTCTGTCCTGTATTCGTATCCCATTCCAATCCATAACGATTGCCATATAATGGGAGGGGGGGTGTGTGCTCAACCTTTGATATGCAGCCGTCTACACGTTGATGAAAAACACTGATAAATTTAATTCAAATGTATGGTGCATACATTCGAATATGAAAGTATCTCAGCACCAATCAATGTGCCAAGATACTTCTCTGTGTACTTGGTTATAGTCTAACAACAAAATCAATAATGCATTATATAATATCTATATTATCTTTAACTGCACGTCCGAAAGTGTATTTTGAAATAATGAAATACTTTTTCTAAAATGTTTCTTGGACCAATTAAAATTCTACATGGGGCCTGCCAGTGGTGTGTGCACTGTGTGATTTAAATGCCCTTGCATTACTTGAATATAGAGTGTCCCACAATTGCTTGACGGTTTTGAACATGGGAATAGCAAGAAAACTGTGACAGATATTAAAGTCATTCTTGCGGAATGTAAATGTGCGAAGTCAGAAATTTCAGCTACCTCATTCATGTTTCAAGGAATTGTATAGTTAATAAAATAAAAAAATTATACATGGACAACTTGTGCCCAAAATCTGAATTAAAAAGTTGTTGTCGTCTCTTCTGATGCCAACAAAGAAATTTCCACATTTCTAAGTGTAATATTCAGAGATATCTGAATTTGAACATGGTTCGTACTCTTCCAACGAAAAAAAATTCAAGGACTATTCAAGCACTTTTCAAGGTAAAACTTAAAAATTCAATGACTTTTTTTACAAAAGCATATTTTTCAGATGAATAGGCGCATATTTAATTTTGATTAAAACTTTCAGAGATTACATTTCTACCTACTTTATTTCACATCATCTGTAATGAATAAAGGAGGCCACATACACATATATATCATACAAAACATATGACACATTGAATAACACAGTTCGTGCCTGTCAATTTCCTCATTGAAACATAGTTTAGTCTCTAAATATTGCAATTAATTTCCTTTTTAAAAAAAAGAACTCTTCTAAAGATAGAAAAAGATTAAATTATTTCTTTCATTAATTCTGGAATTTTTTCAACAATTCTGGAATAATTTTTCATTACTTTTGGAATAATTTTTCATTACTTTTGGAATAATTGCTTTCATTACTTTTGGAATAATTGCTTTCATTACTTTTGGAATAATTGCTTTCATTACTTTTGGAATAATTGCTTTCATTATTTTTGGAATAATTGCTTTCATTACTTTTGGAATAATTGCTTTCATTACTTTTGGAATAATTGCTTTCATTACTTTTGGAATAATTGCTTTCATTATTTTTGGAATAATTGCTTTCATTACTTTTGGAATAATTGCTTTCATCAATTCTGGATTTGTTTCTTTCACTAATGCTGAAATTATTTCATTAATTTTGGAATTATCTCTCATTAATTTTGGAATTATCTCTCATTAATTTTGGAATTATCTCTCATTAATTTTGGAATTATCTCTCATTAATTTTGGAATTATATTTCATTAGTGTTGGAATTATATTTCATTAATTCTGTAATTTTTTCTTTCATTAATTCTGGAACTATCTCCTTCATTAATTTTGGAATCATATCATCGATACTGAAATTATTTCTTTCATTTATTGTTTTAAACTCCTTTAAACAACTATGGATGCGATTAGAAAATAACGGAGATGCGCCGACATTCAACGCGTCACGTGATCTTCCAAGTAATGATGTAGACCACTGACGTCATACCAGCGCAGGTACTAGAACGCGGTAGCGGGGGCCCTGGCCCCCATATGCTAGTGCCGAGCCCCCCCCCCCCCGAAAAATTTTGTGCACCTCCCTTGAGAAAAGATTATGGTGTATTTTTTCAGTAAAAAAAAATAAAAGAAACCCCTTTCGGGAAGAAAAAAAGTTGAATGCCCTTCCTCCTTCCCCCCCCCCCCCATGAAAAAAAACCAGCATACGATACGGCATTTGTATATGCAGCAAAACATCGCTAACACGATAATTGATAATAAATACATCTACAATGATATTTTTTTCAAATCTTGTTTGGAATTGCCTGGCTTAATGTTAAACTCTCAGTACAACGACATCATCTACTATGATAAACGGCTCTATAACACGATATTCTTAGGAGAATTTCGAAATCACTACCACAATATTTTGCACTAAATGATCACAGAAAGCTAACATTATTTGCATTGCTGCACTATGTGTACGACACACAAAAGCACTATGCGGTACAGGGACAATACACATCTAAGTGAATTTTATAAATAAACTAATCAATTACAATTTTTTGTATCGAATAAATACATAAAAGCGCATTTTCCGATGATGTTAACAATGCCGATATAGAAAAATGACAACAATAGCATAAATTTGATCACACGTGAGGATAATGTTACCTCTTTAATCCCTTTACCACAATATCTTTTTTGGTCAGTAGAATATTGTTATATCGAGGTTTCACTGTCTATTTAAACTAAATAATAAAATATAATTGTATGTGTGTGATAAATATTATCACATTTCGAGATATGATTATGTGATTTGTATATAATTTTACGCAATACAATAGAGCTCCCCTATGGGCCAGTTAAAAGAATAAATTGGTTAAGCGATATGGTTTTCTCATAGAAACTTGTGATTACCATAGGCGTATTGCCATTTTCACGAGGGTGGGGGTTACGTTCTTTTTTTCCTGCAATAATTTTATAATAATTTTCCCTCTAATCTCGGCTCTGGGGGGGGGGGGGGTTAGAACCCTAAACCCCCTTTGCATACGCCAATGATGATCGTGATCCATGGTCGGCAGGGCCGCAACTGGGGGGGGGGGACAAGCAGGTATCTTGCCCAGGACCAGAAGACTGCGCAAAATTCACCTTTTATAGCCTCTTCTCCAAAATTACAGGGGGGGGGGGGGAATGTCAAAATATGTGCTTACCTCAACTGATCAAGCATTTAGTTGCGGCCCTGATGGCTAGAGTTCAATATCAAAGTCTCTCGATTAACGATAATACCTCTATTATGGTATTTTTCTTCGTCCGCAGAATATCGTTATACTGAGATTTCACTGCAGTTTTATCATGCATAATACTAGCTACAATACCCGGCGCTGCCCGTGTTTTCTTCATTTATTGGGAGGATTGAAAAAGTGACAAAACATTACAAAGGAATAAATATATAATACTGGCAGGATTACAAGAAACCGCATTGTAAAGGCATATGCACGTGTAAAACACATTACTAGGGAACCACGGTAATCAAAGTAAACATTTCGAAAGTGATTGTTGAGGCCCAGAAACCATTGCTGCCAGACGATTTTTCATCTATTTCGGGTATCTGCCCTTCTCTGACGAATTTTTGAAGTAGCCTATCGTTCAATTCGGGCCCTGTTTGGTATATATCCAAATTTTGGCAACGATCGATCTAAAATTGTGGATTTGTATAGAGAACATACACACAGACAGAAAATCAATTATATCTATATATATAAAATTGATTTTCTGTCTGTCTGTGTATGTATGTATGTATGTATGTTCTCTATACAAATCTACAATTTTAGATGGATCGTCGCCAAATTTTGCATATATACCAAATGGGACCCGACTTAAACGATAGGCTACTTTAAATTTTTGTCAGAGCAGGGTGAGTGTCCCAAATGGGCAAAAAACTGTAGGGCAACAATGGTTTTTGGGCCTCAACAATCACTTTCTGAACGTTTACTTTGGTTACCGTGGTTCCCTAGCGATGAGTTTCAGACGTGTTTATGTCTTTACAATGGTTTGTCAGTCACTTCTTTAATGCTGCCAGTTATGTATAACAGTTTATGCCTTTATAATGGTTTGCCACTTTTTCAATCCTCCCAGTAATGAGGCTTTTGAAATAGACGTCATAATCATCATCAGCATCAGTTTGGGGGTCAGGCAAAGGATGATTCCCATAGAAATCAGTGTTAAAATTGCAGATTTTACTGTAGAAATGCGGAAATTTGGTGGGGTTTTCCACCCCATCAATAATTTTAAAAATTGTATTGAAAATTCTCGATTTCTGAAATATTCAGTTCGCTTAGAAGCCCAGGAGATTAAATATGAAGTAATTAGCCGGACCTACTATTGAGTTCGATATTCATGCATCTTCTCAAGAATGAAAATTAATGTCTCCGTATTGTCTTTTGATATTTATTTGTATAAATTCATGTGGGTTAAGAGATTTTAAATTTAGTTACAAGCACGTAAAAAGTGGATCGAAAAAATTCCACAGCTTTAATTAAGCATTTTTTGAAAGCTGAAACAGGCAGATGGGTAACTTGAAGTTCAGGGAGTGGAGGATTATCGAAATACCTAGCGCCCCTTAAAAAAGGAAAAATTTATATTCATTTCTACATTTCTGTAAATCTAGATTTGTTTATTTCATGAATCACGCAGGAAGTCGCCATATTGGTTAACTTGGACACGGTTTGTATGTCCCTCAAGAAAAAGAGAGGGAGATACGTGATCCAAAAAAGCTTCATTGAAAAAAACCCGGGCAGCGCCGGGTATTATAGCTAGTATAGATATACAGGGTGATTATAAAAAAACTATCCCGACATATAGGCCCCTAACTATCATACCATTCACAGAAACTGAATGAAATTTTGGCATAAGGTATTTTGATGTATGCGCTCAAGAATGATATGGAAAACAACAGTGTCACTCTAGCAGTTACGGTTACAGTGAGAAAATTTCGAAAATATCAAATGGCAACACCAAGTTTTTTGTATTGGAATGTGATCTCCATTGTGAAAAACCCTAAATAGCGTTCAAACAGCAACTGTAGCATGAAAATCACCGGCAGTAGATAGGCTAAAAGTGAGGACAACCAATAAGGACAGAGAAGCAGCATAAAATAAAGCATTTTATTCTGTTTCACAAATTTTCCACATGACCTTGTGGAGGACTAATCAGGCTCGGATCTCAGCGGAAGAAACGGTGTGACGAATGAAACGAACATTAATGCTCTGGTGCACGGCAAAGTCCTTTTTACTTTTTCCTTGCCTAGCTCCGGGGATTTTCGTGCTACAGGTGCCATTCCAACGCTATTTAGTGTTTTTCAGTATGGAGATCGCATTCCAATACAAAAAACTTGGTGTTGCCATTTGATATTTTCGAAATTTTCTCACTGTAACCGTAACTGTTAGAGTGACACTGTTGTTTTCCATATCATTCTTGAGTGCATACCTCAAAATACCTTATGCCAAAATTTCATTCAGTTTCTGTGAATGGTATGATAGTTAGGGGCCCATATGTCGGGATAGTTTTTTTATAATCACCCTGTATATGCACAGTATCAAATTTGTCCTTAGTTTCTCTCAGATAAGATATCCACTGCATCTCTATAGTTTCATTGTTCACCAAGCAAGCAAGTATACTCATACTACACCAAATGAAACTACTGTAGAATCTCTACACATGACGAACCAGTTTGAAACGTGTTTTACACAAAACAAAATTTCTATCCAAACGTTTAACTTCAATTTAGAACATCAAAGATTATTCCTATAACGCACGGGTTCTCAAACTGTGCGCCTCCAACCTTTGTCATGGTGTGAGGTTTTCGAAAATATTCTTTGTTAAACAGCTCTGGAGAGCCGGTGGAGCTAGCGGATAAGCATTGAATAGGGGGTAAGGGCGCCTCAGGTGGAAAAAGTTTGAGACGACCTGCTTTAACGTGAAGTTATTCCATGCAATGATTTTTTTGATAAAACGAAGCGATTCAGTTATGCTAGGCGATTCACTACAGGCGTGCGTTAATAAATAAATTTAGTGAATTAAAGAGTTAAAGTAATTATACTGAAAACTATTTTCATTGGCCTTGGTTGAAGCACCGGCCTGAAAAATTGTGTGTGTGTGAACTGAAACAATTCAAATATTTATGTTCACTTCATCTATTCAACTGAGCAACTTTACAATTCTGTTACAGTCATTTATACGACGTTCAAGAGGCCGAGTCAAAATGTTTCATAAAACGTTTTATGTATAAGTGAATATAACAGCCTTTTTAAAAAATTATCCCCCCCCCCCATGTATATAAAATGTTATAAAATTTTGTGTTTAATTGCATTCCAATTCTGTTCTAAAAAAATATTTCATACTTGAGAGGAAATTAAATCACATTTCAAATCATTTAAAGAAATAAAATTTAACACAACATATTACCTTTGGGGCACGACATTGGGTCAAAATTGCAACAAAATCTTCTCGACTTGCAAAAACTTCCCCATCTTGGACTTTTTTTTTGGCAGTAGATGATTTTCAATCAGGAGCTTGCTCTTTGGTTGTTTCTCTATTTTATAATCGTTTCAAAAAGTTGAAACGAACATATTCAACTGCTTTGCAAGCAGGGCCGTTATTTCAACTTTTTCCGGGGGGGGGGGGCAAAATTCTTCCAGGGGGAAAAACACATGTACTCAATGTATGTATGTATATATATACCATTTTTAGTGTATTTTCAAAAGCCGGGGGGGGGGGGCCTTTGCTCCCCTAAATGACGGGCCTGTTTGCAAGATGAACTTTCGTTATCAATTTAAAATTCTTGTTGAATTCTTCCAAAATTTCCAGTTTTTTTAGAGAGAGCGTTTTTTGTTTTTCCGACATTACGAACGACGAACCACAGTCAGCAAGCAGTGCCGTCTGAACGCATGGACCCACCCGAGCACGGCCCGGGGGCCTCAAGAGAAGAGGGGGGGGGGGCTCACAAAAATGGGAAGTAATTGAAATTTTCGAGAATTCTCTAGGTTGGGCCTCAGAAAAATCAATTGGCCCGGAGGCCTATGATGCTCTTAAGACGGTCCTGTCAGCAAGCAAAGCACCACATCGAAGGAAAGTTCTACAAGAAATGATCGAAAGAACTTACTGTGCATGTGTACCTATTTTCGGCAGACCTGTACCCCCCAAATGCTTACAGCAGACTTTCTCCCCCTCTCGGGATAACGTTGAAAACATAGGGAGAGAAAAAATTCTGAAAGGTCATATGGCCGTCAAAACAATTGAAACCCATTTCTTTGGGACTCTCCACATCTGCGTATTCTCAGAAAGAGGCAATAAACAAATCACCTAAGTGTCCACTCTAAATGGTCATCAGCCATCTCACTGGCAATTTTCGTATACGTCAGCAATCACCCTAAAATTTATGTCTTTTGCGGTGACAATATGTTAGAACTGTTGCAGCAACGCTTTTTCACTGCATACAAAAATTTTGTGCGCATTTGATAGATATAAATTACCTTTTTCTGTTTTCAAAAGTTTCCGAGTTTTAGTCGAAGTGAAAATGTCGAATAATTGAGGTTTTACGTTAAATAAATGAATGAAATATTTTAACATACATTTTAATATTTTAAAATGTATTGCTACCACAATTGCTACCCAAGTTAAACGTCGTATAAACATGAAAGTTGTATAACTGAGTGACGTATGAACGAGGTTACTCTGTAATTTGTAGATATGCCCTATTAAAAATAATAGTTTTTAATCTTTATGAAACACAATTCAACAAACATCGCAACTGGCCTCGATGCACGGCCAAACTCTTCTGACATAGATTTAAACTGGTACAGGCATGTGTATGTAAATAAAGAGATATGGAACCAATCAGAGTACGGCGCTGCGGACAGCAACGCCTATATAACACAACAAGTGTCTGGCATAGTTGTTAGATCGGTTACTGCTGCTACAATGGCAGGTTATCGAGATTTAAGTGAGTTTGAATGTGGTGTTATAATCGGCGCACGAGAGATGGGACATAGCATCTCCGAGGTAGGAATGAAATTTGGATTTTCACGTACGACCATTTCCCGACTGTACTGTGAATATCGGGAATCCGGTAAAAAATCAAATCTACGACATCACTGCAGCTGGAAAAAGATCATGCAAGAACGGGACCAACGACGACTGACGAAAATCATTAAACGTGACAGACGTGCAACCCTTCTGCAAATTGCTGCAGATTTCAATGCTGGGCCATCAACAAGTGTCAGAGTGCGAACCATTCAACGAAAAATCATCGATATGGGCTTTCGGAGCCGAAGGCCCACTCGTGTACCCTTGATGACTGCACGACACAAAGCTTTACGCCTCACCTGGGCCCGACAACACCGACATTGGACTGTTGAGGACTGGAAACACGTTGCCTGGTCTGATGAGTCTCAGTTCCAATTGCTTCGAGCTGATGGACGTGCACGGGTATGGAGACAACCTCATGAATCCATGGACCCTACATGTCAACAGGGGACTGTTCAAGCTGGTGGAGGCTCTGTGATGGTATGAGGCGTGTGCAGTTGGCGTGATATGGGACCCCTGATACGTCTAGATACGACTCTGACAGGTACGTAAGCATCCTGTCTGATCACCTGCACCCATTCATGTCCATTGTACATTCCGACGGACTTGGACAATTTCAGCAGGACAATGCGACACCCCACACGTCCAGAATTGCTACAAAGTGGCTCCAGGAAGACTCTTCTGACTTTAGACACTTTCGCTGGCCACCAAAATCCCCAGACATGAACATTATTGAACATATCTGGGATGCCTTGCAACGTGCTGTTCAGAAGAGATCTCCACCCCCCTTACTCTTACGGGTTTATGGACAGCCCTGCAGGATTCATGGTGTCAATTACCTCCAGCACTACTTCAGACATTAGTCGAGTCCATGCCACGTCGTGTTGCGGCACTTCTGCGTGCTCGCGGGGGCCCTACACGCTAAAGTTAACAGTAGTTAACTCTTAATGCTCAAAATAAAAATTTAACAAAAATTCAAATTTTTAGCTTTGCTTACCGTTTTTTTGGGCTAGAACCGTAGGATTCATCCACGTGGGGAAAAAATCAATCCTTTATATACGCAAACTCGTTCAACTATTTTACTAAAAGATTTCGAACAACTGTATTTTTGCAGACCCAAACCGTAAATATTTTTCTGTTCAACAATATGGTCTGTGAATAGAAGTTTTGAGGGGAGATGTGTCCTCACTCAAGACAGTACAGCGAATAAAAAAGGCCGATGCGGAATGTAGCCTTTTTTTTCCAGAAGCAAAGAAAAAACCCCTTGATTTGTTCGGACTGGGAGAGGGAGGGGGTTACTAGAGGGACCGTGAGCGAAATCACGTGATTCAGTACACACGTCATTACAGCCATTTCGTACAATACTTTTTGCGGGAAAACGCTTTGAACAAGAAATCTGGATGAGTATCAGTAATAAGAGTTGGCACCAGAGAGTTGCAGGACCCAAGGAGGAAAAAGTAATGCAAGATCCACTGTATACAAAAGCTTGCAGCAAAGCTGTCTCAGTATCGTAACCCGCCCACGAGAGTGGGGCTGGCGGAGCCTGGGGCCTGAACCATTCTTGTTATTTTTTGTCTTTTTTTCCACACTATTAGTTCACTAAAGAGGGGGGGGGGTCCGCTGAAGAGCGCAGCCTACGGGCCCCTGTTCCAGGTTGTTGGGGGGGGGGGGGTTAATGTGCTTTATCGGCACCCAGAGGCAATATCACTGTGGAATACGACGTCTGTTTACTCCAATTTTCATTCTATCAAGACATTATGGCTTTCTACGAACTGAAACAGCAGGGGTCGCGCGGTAGCCCTGTAGGTCCCTACACACGCTCGACGACTAGATAAGAGGATTATTTTAGTGGCCTCCCTTATTCTAGTGGCTATAGGCCTGAGGACACACAAAATGCTGGTGTCCTTGACGTCTCAGTAGCCATGACTATCACAATGTCTTTTCTTCTTCCTTCCTAGGAGAACGACTGCCATGAGAGCTGGGGAGGGGGGGGGGTCCTTGTACAATGTTCTTTTCTTTGTTTCTGGGGGTTTTTTTCGTTTACTTGTACATGTGTATAGTTAAAAAAATTTCAATGAGATCTAAGGTACGTAGTTCAAGATATCCGTCCATACGAGTACAAATTGATATGATTGATATTAAAGAGTCCTGTCTATTTTCCTATGGGATATATATGAAAAAAAATCAAAAAGTTCTTTCCACGGGACCCCCCGACTCCCGGGCTGGAGCCCTGTCAGCCCCCCCCCCCATGTAGGGGCCAACTGCTCCGGGTGGCAATTTTTAGGTGAACACTGTTATAAAATTATCAAATTCCGAATTGGTGGGGGCGGCAAGACAATACAAAAATCCTTAGTTATGGCCCTGCGTCATACTCCCTCCAGTAATATAAGCTCAATGGATTTCAGCGCCGATTCACCCATTGAAGTATAGCTTGCATTTGACGACATTTTTGTCTGGCACACTCAGCAACCAATCTTGATAGAAGGGATTTTTCAGCCACAAGTAATTAAAAGTACACACACTTGTTACTCATTTTTTGTTTTCTTTCTTTAAAGAACCTTATACAACCTTAGACAGCATGGGCAGAGATACGGGGGGGGGGATGTGAAGTTGACTGATCTAATGTATATATGAATTGACATCATCATCGTGTCGTTCCCCCCCCCCCAGATCGCTCACTTACGGACCAAAAGGCTGAAATTATTTCGGCATTATGACACTTTTTTATTTAGATATTGATTTCTCAAGTCCTCCAGAAAAAATACCTAGTACAAAAGTTTAATGATTTCCAACGACTCCAAATACATCTACATACGATCACAGGATACATGCTACCATAAAGCTGGGTTTTCCTAGAAGTGGATTGTTGCAATACCTTCTAGAGCAGAAGGACTTCTACTCTAGAAATAGATATTGATTGGTTGGTGGGGGCCAGAGCGTGCCGACTGAGCTGAAGAAAAAAAACAACGATCGGAAGTTCATATTTTGAACTCTAGCTTTTATTCCATAAAAGTTGCAAGGAAAAAAAACAAGATAATTCACGATCATAAAAGAAATAAATAAATAAAATGGCCGACAAATAAAACAGGCAATCTCAGGGAGAAAAAAAACAATCCCAACATAGACGCGGAAAAAACCAGTCTACAGTACAAAGCTGAGCTCCCGTGAGGGTGAGAGCATGCCGCCAGCGATTTACATATTATGTCGGGCCGAGCGGTTCCACGTGCACAGAGAATAAAAAGGGAAAAAACATTCCAACATAGGTTTTTGGCGCTGCATGAACCGAACTGGATCATTTCGCGTTGACAGAAACGTTTTACATAATCACACTACGCGTTTGTGTATTCCTATCGTGGCGCATCAGTTCACGGCCCTGCTATCAGCTACTCTGTCATCTGCATGCTCGGGTTTGAAGGGAAGCATCGAGCTCGATGAAGGGAAGTGAAAGAAAACAAAAATGAAGAGTTTTCTCAGCCACCTCGTTGGGCATTTTGCCTGTTGTGGCGTTGTATTTGTATAGAAGATCGGTAAAACGAGTGGCGCACAATGCATTTGACTCCTCCAGAAAGAGTCGGCCAATCACGCCCGACGTAAAACACTGCAGTGTGAGGTTTGTTGCGCTCTCTAGGAAAACAGTCGAACTTGTTTTCTTATTATTGGTGAGTGGACGGCGTGTCACGCTGGGCGATTCACCTTGCACGCGGCACAAAAAACCTGCTCCTACGAAAACCCGGCTTAATAATAATGGGGGAAAACGTGCTTTAAATCCAATTATACAGGGTTATTGGCTGCTAAGGCTTTTTCCCTGTGCTTTGCACTTTTTTAAGGACGTCACTTATGAAGTAAAAAAAAAAAGTGGCGAAAACTATTTCGGAAAACACAAATTTTTCAAGGACTCTCACAGAATTCTTAAAAAAAAATTATTTTTCAAGGACTCTTATTTATTTTCAAGGCCTTGAAAATGAACTTTTTTTTTCAAGGACTTTCAAGGTTTTCAAGGACCATACGAACCATGTTGAAAATCTGAGAAAAGTTGGGAAAGAAGTGTTGTCAGTTAGTTTTAGTAGCCCTTTTTTATAATTTTCCTCAGATTTTTGAATTCAAATATCTCAGTTACATACTTAGAAACAAGGAAATTATTATTAATTAAAAGGCTTTTGTTCCTTCCATTTTTGTTCTTTTCCCTATGCTAATTTTATATTGAAAGCTACATAATAAATGAAAAAAAAAAATAGCAGTATAGATCAGCTGTTCTCAACCTTTTTTTGATATTTTGAGTTCTTTCCGGTATATAATTTCTATGGCAAAGCCCCACAGGCATATTTTTTTTTATTCATCAAAGTTACTGATTTATTTTTATCATTCAAAAATATTAATAATTATTTTTTTCAAATTTACCTGAATTCACACGGAGCCCTTAGGGCTCTGGAGAGCATTGGCTGAGAACCACTGGTACAGAATACGTAAAAAATTCTTTGAAAAGTTAATTTAGCATATAAAAGGTTAGAATAATACATATTTTATAGATTTTCTTCTGTTATACCGAAATCAATTCTTGTAAAAATTTTTTTACGTGATATTCAAAAATGAGCCCCATTAAAAATCAGTGACCAAAAATGCGCCACGAAACTTCACGGTTTCTAAAACTTGGCAGTTCATCAGTTTCCGGACAATTTTCCAAAATTTCAATTCTACAGATCTGAATAATTAAATTTATTACATTAAATTGATTCTAAATATGAATTTATATCGGATTTATTGAGTGGTAATGAGGTAATTAATTTTTTGTTATTAGAATTACAAACGAAATGAACAATAATATATATTTTAATTGTGGTCTTTTGTTTCTATATTTCATTGCGTATATTTTTTATTGCGGTACATGTAGTTTGATATAGTACTGCATTTCTTGGATTAATCACCACATGAACGTATGCGTCGCTTTATCAGAAAAAAAAGAACAATCAATATATGACATTTTGTTTATGTACTTAACATAAGGCCCCGAATACGCTGCAAGTTTCTGATATAAAATTTATTAAATCCTTATTTTTAATTTTGGAAATACTTGCTAAATGCTCAGTAATGACTGTCAAATGCTTGCTGATTTTAAAAATGCAACTCGGTTAATTGACAGTTGAATATCATACATGATTCAATAGGTCAATCTCTTGGAAATTGTGTTTTTTGAAACGAGAATGAACATAAGCGCCACATTGCTCTCAGTATAAACATCACCAGTCTCTAAAGTCATGTTTTTCAAAACGTAGACAAGCGATGCGCGTTCCATGAAATATAGCCACTATGTAAATTTTCGCCGATATTGAGATAATGCTATTAATTTGCTGTATTTTTGTTACACTATACACATAGGTATGGAACAAGTCCTATTTCAATAAATAACAGAGATACACTTTAAAAACACTTTAAACGACTCTATTGTAAAATTTCCCTTTTGGCACATGGTGCCAATTATCTCTGATGTACAGAAATAGTTCACTGCAAATGTAAAATGTAAACTGTTCACCTGTAGTGTTTGTTACTCATCTGAAAAGCAAATAAGACAGGACAATATAAAAATTGCAGAAAAACACAATTTAATTGTTGCCCCTGTACTAAGACCAGGATGTGAGTAAACTTCATGTGGTTTAGCACCCAAAATAAAATTAAAATACAATAAATACTCCTTTTTTTCCTTCAATTTCTTAAACGAGCACTAGCTCGAAACTTTTTAATTCATCGATGTATTGTATAAAAAAATACGAGTCTTATGCGTTATTGAATACAAGTATAACAGAGAATTTCACATTACTTAAGACTGAATTGTGGTGATTTTTCATAAATTATCATTAAAGAAAACTCTCACAAATTACAAAACATATGAACTTATCAGAAATGAGTAGCTATGTTTGATATTTACTTATTATTTTCATCAGGAAAGTGTAAAATGAAGAGCAGTTTTTTTCGGCTGTGCTGGTAATCCTGTGTTTATAACCAAATGTAGTTTTATAATCGTCTTCGCCGTCGTTGGGAACGGACGTGCTATTATCGCGCTCCGCTCACCGAAGTTTTATCCGAAACCGTTGCTGGGGGATTACCGAAGAATTATCCGTCACGCCAGTGCGCCATTTTGTGTCTTTCTTTGTGTTTTTCTTCGTTCTCGTGAGTTTTACTTAGCGTGTTGTTTATTTTTGGGTCATATTCTGCGGTGATTTTCTTTTCTTTTTTAGCGCACGTTGGATTGTGAGATAAGCGGTTTTTTTTATTATATTGCTCTCATTTTTTTTTTAAATTTTCGTTGTGTATTTTCGATCGACTTATATTTATTTTTCTCGTTTGCATTTCATTTTCGTTGTTTTTTCGCCAGGTTCGCTCGCTTCTTTGATATAAGTTCGTAGGTTTTTGGACGTTAGTGTTAGCAAACAGTGTATATTTTTTCCCGGGTAGTCTCAATAACTTTGTTTTCCTTCCATTTGGGCCTATTGTTGTAGTGTTAGTGTTTTGAGATAGTTAGCTAATTCTAATAAGTATAAATTGTACTTCGTAGCTTAATACTTTTTTTTAGAGGGTGTTGTATTCTTTATATACATATTTATTTTATTCTTCGTGATTTAGTGCTGAGCATTCTACTTTACGTAACTTTTTCGTATAGTCTCTTACGTATATTTTGCATAGTAATGTATTTTACATTATTTTAATTTCCAGTTAACGTTTCTCATTTTCCTATTGTTAAGTATTATTATTATTATCTAGCTTTAGCAATAGTGTTAGTATGCCTCGACCTCGACTAGTGTTGTGTAGAGCTTGCGACGGGAGGTTTCCCTGGTCTAGGGGTATAGTAGCTGATAGTTTCAATTGTAAAGGGTGCTTGGATAGAAAAAGGCTGGAACTCGAGGTCGAAGCTTTACGGGAAAAAGTTAGGATGCTAGAGGGCCCGGTTATAACGGACCCTCTGGTCGTCGAGCCACCTGTTGATGAAGAAGCAATCTCCACGAACAACGACATTTTAGAGGGCGAATGGGTTGTCGTGGATGAGGTAGAGGGGGATAGTGATAGGGGTTTAATCATCAGCGATTCTATGGTTAGGGAACTTGGGAACCGAGTGTGTAGGGATTTTCGGGGTTTCGAGCGCTGTTGTCTTCCTGGGGGGAAGATTGGCAACGTTCGAGACGTTTTTCATCGCCGAAAGTTGCCCTTGCGGGTGATTCTGTGGGTGGGAACAAATCAGGTAGGAGCGAATATTAGTGAGTCTCTGTCAGAATACCGGGATTTACTATTATCCGCTAGGGAGGGGGGTTCAGATGTGGCAGTGATTCCAGTGCTGCCAAGGGGTAGTAGGGGATATAGGAGTAGGATCCACCAATTCAATATAGGCCTGAAGGACATTTGCTCCTCACTTGGGGTCACGTTCTTGGAGCTTCCCGCATTTACCGATAGGTGGCTTCGTTCGGATGTGATCCATCTAAATAAGAGAGGGGTCTGGGAGGTTTACGATAGTCTTAGGTCAGGTTTTTTACTCCCAGACCACGTAGTCGGGAATGCGGGTTAGTTAATGATAATCACAACAGTATTGACGGGGAATTACCCACCTCTGACTTGGATGGCTTCTCGATTGACACTAAATCACCGGGCAAATTAAAATGTGTGTTAATAAATGCCAGGAGCTTGGGTAATAAGAAAGATTTTTTAGAAACTATGATAGTTGTGGAGGGCTTGGATCTTATAGCCATTACAGAATCTTGGGCAAACGATGGGGATGAATCTTTCTTACACATCTCAGGATACGATACTTTTTTGAGAAATAGATCTGATAGGAAAGGGGGTGGAGTGTTGATATACGTGAAATCATGTTTGAAGGCTAGAGAGTGTAACGTGCAGAGAAGTGATATTGAAACCATATGGGTTGAACTTGAGAGCAAAAGACGTCTTAAGCTTATTGTTGGGGTTTGTTACAATCCACCGAATAGGGATCAAAACTACATTGCCAAAATGCATGATGAAATTTCCTACATGTGTAAGCGAAAGAGGGTTCTCATACTAGGGGATTTCAATTACCCGGGTATAGATTGGGAGAACCTTTCATCTGGAAATCAGTATGAAAGAGACTTTCTTAAGTTGGTGCTCGAAAATTTTTTGTATCAGCATGTATCAGAAGCCACTAGGGGTACTGCTATTTTGGATTTAGTTCTTACTAGTTCTGAGGATCTAGTTGAACATGTTTCGGTGGGGGAAGAGTTTTCTTCCAGTGATCATCGTATCGTCAGATTTCACTGTAACTTTTCCTCGGGTAAGGTTGATAACAAAAGACTGGTTCCTTGTTTTCGGAGAACTAACTTTGATGTTTTGCGAAGAAGGTTAGCGGAAGTTTTCAAAGACCGGTTGGAATCAGTAGGGGTGGTTAGTCAATGGGAAGAATTTAGTACGAAGCTGTCCTCTGTTTTGCACGACGTCATACCCTTTGTTCGAAAAAAGCGTGTTTGTACATCACACCCTCTATGGTTCACGGATAGCGTGCGGAACCTTTATCTTGAAAAGAAAAGAGCATTCAGAGAGTATAAAAGTGGACGAGGTGACCTATCATTGTTTACTGATAAAAGAAGACTGTTGAAGAAAGCGATAAGGGATAGTAAAAAGCAAGTTGAATCTAGGTTGGCAGATAACATTGGCTCTGACACAAAATCATTTTTTCGATACGTCAATAATGGATGTAAGGGAACAGTTGGCACCCTCTCGATAGGAGGCTCAAAAGTAGAGAGCAATGTAGGCATGTGTAGTGCTTTCAATGACTTTTTCGCGTCGGTTTTTAATGGAGATAATGATATTCGATACACGGGTGTTGCATGGGGTAATAAAACGCTCAACGATATTCAAGTGGAAGACGTGGAGGTCCTAAATCTTCTAAGAAATGTATGTGCAAGCAAAGCACCAGGACCAGATGATATCTATCCCAGGGTTCTCAGGGAAGGTGCTAATGAATTGTTGGGGCCAGTCGCACAGATATACAGGAGTAGTGTTGCTGAGGGTATCGTCCCGAGAGAGATTGGAAACTGGCTAACGTTGTTCCGATATTTAAGAAGGGTAGTAGAGAAGTGGTGTCTAATTATCGTCCAGTGAGTTTGACGAGCTCCCTCTCGAAAATTTTGGAAATTATCATCAAAAGGCAGTTTGTGAAGTGGATAGACGAGAATAATGTATTGTTGGATAATCAGCATGGGTTCAGGAAGGAGAAGTCATGTGTAACTAACCTCCTTTGCTTCTATGATTACGTGACTAAGGCTTTGGGTAAGAGCAAAAATGTCGACGTTGTTTACCTTGATTTCCAGAAGGCATTCGATCGGGTCCAACATGGCAAACTCTTGAAGCGTTTACACGAGATTGGAATAGGGGGCAACTTGCTGAATTGGATAGAATCGTGGTTAAGAGATAGGTCGCAACGAGTTATGGTGAACGGGGAATTCTCTGGTTGGACAGACGTCACAAGTGGAGTTCCTCAGGGAAGTGTCCTTGGCCCCATACTTTTTTCACTTTTTATCGACAAACTCGATCAGGGTATCGATGGAATTACTAGCAAATTCGCAGATGATGTGAAGCTAATGGGGGTAATCGGAAATGAAAGCGATAGGGAGTTGCTCCAGACCAACTTAAACAAGATTGCAGCATGGGCAAATGAATGGAGCATGACGTTTAACGTAGATAAGTGCATGGTCGCTCATTTTGGTTCGAACAACCCACGGTTCTCTTACGAGTTGAATGGTGTCACTATCCCGGATGCAACTAGAGTCACCGATTTGGGAATTCTCATTGACGAGCGACTTAAGTTTTCTGAACATTGTTCAGCGGTTGTCAAAAAAGTGAATAGAATGCTTGGTCTCATTTTCAAAAGGGTCTCTTCGCGTTCTCCTAAAGTCATTCTTCCGCTTTTTCGAGGCTTAGTTCGTCCTGGAATGGAGTATGCTGTAAGGTTTTGGAGACCATACCTACAGAGGGACATAGACTTGGTTGAAGGGGTGCAGAGAAGAGCTACGCGTGTCCTTATTGGCACACAGGGCTTGAGTTATGAAGAAAGACTTCATTTTTTGAATATGTTTACATTGGATGAACGCAGGTGTCGAGGAGATATGATCGAAGTGTTCAAAATTTTCAATGGGTTGGATAGGATGGACCATGAACTTTTAGTACACCGCCAATCGACTGCTTTTACAAGGGGACACCAGTATCGATTGGTGAGGGACAATGCAAGGTTATGGTGTCGCAGGGAATTTTTCTCCAATAGGGTTGTTAATAAATGGAATAGCTTACCCCCGGAGGTAGTAAATTGTAACACAATTGACACGTTTAAAAAGAAATACGATAAACATGTTGGGGTAAATCGAGAAGCTATCCATTCTTAGAATAAGACAACCATAAGTATTCTTTATGGGCATTGTATAATATTTTATCATGTGTATATATTGTTTGTAATTTGTGTTAATTGCATTTTTAATTGGGTTGCTGTATTTTTGAAACATATGACATCCATATTTTTATGGGCATCTTTTTATCAGCCACCTCGTTGGGCATTTTGCCTGTTGTGGCGTTGTATTTGTATTTGTATTTATAATACTGTATACAATCAATAAAAATATGGGTTCTGCCATCTCCACATTTGCCCCCCTTTTTCAGGAAAACGTCCTTATAGGGCCAGCAAACTGGAATCGCATGACCCAGCCTACCATTCAATACTATGATTTCTTTATATTCCAATTAGTGACTGCAGATGGATATTGTTCCGGATTGCCCAGCTTCAATGACCAATTTTAAACTTGTTTGATTCCCATTTTTTTTAAACTTGTTTGTTTCCTAAACAAGTTAAAAAAAACCACACAATCCTATTGTAATCAAATTCATTCATTCGTTTTATAGCCACTTAACACTAACACTATTTCTAGGCCCCCCCTCCCAGATGGTCAACCATAGCCCAAAGGCTTTCGCCAAAGCCCTGACCAGCGCCAATAAAAGCATCTTTGTTGTAGAAGATCATGCGTTTTTTTTGCGCCATTAAAATTACTAGAATGTTCCGTCTTTTTACTTTCAAAGAGAGCCGAAATTGAGCTATTGAAATGTTCTTGGTGGTCAGCTGGGAAGGGTGCAGCAGCCTCCAGTCACAGAAAGAACTAGTTTCTTTTTTTCTTCCTGACAACTGTACTAACATACTCCATAGATAGCCCTCCAAAGAAGATAATCCCCCCTTTAGGGAATGTAGACTGAACACGTCTTGCTTCCAACAACTTCAGTAATCTGAAACGAGTTCTGATTCACTTTGCTGGACGCCTACTCACCCTTCAACCACTATTTGTGACTAGTAATTATATGTGAATGTCCAGCACTGTCAACGGACGATGTTTGATTATTCCTGTCGCAGTGGAGGCTGTGTGTCCATAAAAGGAAAGGGAAACAAAACTGCCCAGCACTGCGAACTGTCTTTGTTTCTTCATTGCTCATAACAGTGGAGGCGATGTATATATATTTTGTATACATTATATATTTAGACCATTCTCAAATCTCTCCCACTCTTCTAACATGCCAACTTCTTCTCACTTGCCCACAAGTCTTTTCCACACTTCTATTGAAATCCCAGGCTGTGGTCTCTGCTTATGTGCCACAGGGCACATGTGCAATTTTTCTTCCTAGTCATTTGGTTCAGCTATCCATTTTAGGCAAATGGCTTGTACGTTGCAGTGAGTTGTGGCTGTCTTCATGGGGAGAACGAAGCAAGTGATTAGATACTTATGAGCACAGGGAAAGGAGAGCCATCACTATAAATCTTTGTTAACTTTTCCGACACAACTCCGCCTCTTTTCAGGTAACAGAAGTAAGGTGCTTTGCATCAGTCCGGGGTTGTGAGCATTTCTATCTATCTATTTATCTACTTGTAAATAGGAAGGTTAGACAATCATATATTTTTTTACTTCAGTGGTAGTCTGTTTGGAAAAAACAAAAAATAAACAACATGGTTTAATAATTATATATTATTTATGATAGAAATGACACATTCGCACATTTACAAAACATCAATTTAATAAAAAATGTTTTTTCTCTCCCCTCTTTCTATACTCAAAAATTGGCCGCCCCTCTGAATTGGCTGCCCTTGGCTATAGCCCGCTTAGCCCCCTGTAAATACACTATTGCTCTCGCCATACCTTTGGCATAACAAATAGAAGAGTTTATTTTACCTTGAATCCATTTCCATATTATGTTCAACACAAGTGTGAACGACTTTATGCGGGGCCCAGTTCTTGCTCTAGTCGCTCAAGTAAGCATGGCATCCCTTTTTAACAAAGCCAGTTATGCTGCTCTGCCTTTTTTCCACAACATATTTACAAAAAATGTAACAAACTATCTAGGTTATTTATACAGTTTGACGCCATATTGTTGTAAAATAAACAAACAAAATAAGTGCACAGATTTGTGAAAAACCTGTAGGTGATGGGAAAAAACAAATGTCATTTTTGTGATTAGCACGTCTGACTTATTAAAAAAACATCTGCCATTCTGTAAACCCCAGATTCATGCTGGGTTGTGTTATTGTTAAGTGTGTATTGTGCATGTAAATTGTTTCAGTTGGCTAAAACACATTTTTCCTGTCCCATATGAATATAACAAAGTTCTCATGATAATGAACAGTTTTACTGTTTTTTCCACTTTGTTGTAAGTAGGTCAGACTGTATTACCAGACAGAGCTGATATTACTAGATTAGAAAAACTGGTCTTCAATAGAGACAATTGAGAGTTTGGTATCATTAAAAAATAAATAAAATATTCATCTCCTTTAAAATTTCAAATGCAAGTATCAAGTATTAGAGTAGTGGTTCAAAAAATTTTCATCAAAACTGAAGAGCCAAAAAAACTGGTACAGGCATGCGTATGCAAATAAAGAGATATGGAACCAATCAGAGTACGGCACTGCGGTCGGCAACACCTATATAACACAGCAAATGTCTGGCATAGTTGTTAGATCGGTTACTGCTGCTACAATGGCAGGTTATCGAGATTTAAGCGAGTTTGAACGTGGTGTTATAGTCGGCGCACGAGAGATGGAACATAGCATCTCCGAGGCAGCGATGAAATTTGAATTTCACGTACGACTATTTAACGAGTGTACCGTGAATATCGGGAATCCGGTAAAAAATTAAATCTACGACATCGCTGCGGCGAGGAAAAAGATCATGCAAGAATGGGACCAACGACGACTGACTGAGAATCATTAAACGTGACAGACGTGCAACCCTTCCGCGAATTACTGCAGATTTCAATGCTGGGCCATCAACAAGTGTCAGCATGCGAACCATTCAACGAAACATCATCGTTATGGGCTTTCGGAGCCGAAGGCCCACTCGTGTACCCTCGATGACTGCACGACACAAAGCTTTACGCCTCTCCTGGGCATGACAACACCGACATTGGACTGTTGAGGACTGGAAACACGTTGCCTGGTCTGATGAGTCTCAGTTCCAATTGCTTCGAGCTGATGGACGTGCACGGGTATGGAGACAACCTCATGAATCCATGGACCCTACATGTCAACAGGGGACTGTTCAAGCTGGTGGAGGCTCTGTGATGGTATGAGGCGTGTGCAGTTGGCATGATATGGGACCCCTGATACGTCTAGATACGCCTCTGACAGGTGACAGGTACGTAAGCGTCCTGTCTGATCACCTGCACCCATTCATGTCCATTGTGCATTCCCACGGACTTGGACAATTTCAGCAGGACAATGCGACACCCCACACGTCCAGAATTGCTACAAAGTGGCTCCAGGAACACTCTTCTGGCTTTAGACACTTCCGCTGGCCACCAAAATCCCCAGACATGAACATTATTGAACATATCTGGGATGCCTTGTTGCAATGTGCTGTTCAGAAGAGATCTCCACCCCCTCTTACTTACACTCTCACACGAACCTAAACACTTAAACAGGATTGCAGCGTGGGCAAATGAATGGAGCACGACGTTTAGCATTGACAAGTGCATGGTTGCTCAATCTGGTTTGAACAAACCACATTTCACTTAAGAGTTGAATGATATTACTATCTCGGATGCAACTGCTGTAAGCAATTTGAAAATTCTCACTGATGAGTAGCTTAGGTTTTCTGAACGTTGATGAGTGGTGGTGAAAAAAAGCAAATAGAATGCTTGGTTTCATTCTTAAAAAGGTCTCCACGTTCTCCTATAGTCATTCTTTCACTTTCGGAGGTTTAATTTGTCTTTTACTGGAGTATGCCATAAGGTTTTGAAGATTATACCTACAGAGGTATAGACTTGGTTATGGGGGTACAGAAGAAGAGCTACATGTGCTCTTGTTGGCACACAAGGTTTGTGCTATGAAGAAAGACAAGATTTC
The DNA here is from genome assembly GCF_987345545.1 of Pholcus phalangioides. Classification (NCBI taxonomy): domain Eukaryota; kingdom Metazoa; phylum Arthropoda; class Arachnida; order Araneae; family Pholcidae; genus Pholcus; species Pholcus phalangioides. The sequence goes on along the minus strand of NW_028301602.1, from coordinate 49,541,077 downwards.
ATGAATATGCTTACATTAGAAGAGTGCAGGTAAAAAGGGGGAGAATATGATCGAAGTGTTCAGATTATTCAACGGAATGGATAGGATGGACCATGAGTTATTATATACTGTGAATCAACTGCTTTGACAAGGAGACACCAGTATGTCCTTAGTACGTAAGGACTTACACCAGACGTAACTTAGTAAGGGACAATTTTAGGTTGTTGTGTCGCAGGGACAGGCCTCCCATTCAAAAAATTAGAAAAAGTACGAAAAAGCAGGACTAAAAAGTAGGATGGAGGAGGGTACCCCCCCATAGACAACATAATCATAGCATAACAAAAAAATTTCTAAAAATTTTTTTATTCAAAAGTTTGGTGAAAACAGTGCACAGAAAATACTTTCTGTTCTCTTCAAATTATATATTACATTTTTTTTTTGAGTCTTCCGCAGTCTAATTTGTCAACTCTCTTTGACAACGCACAGTAAATTATCCAGGCATGTAAGATTTTTAAGAATGATGTTCCTTTGAGACCACTTTCAAAAGCACAGTGCAAGATGTGTAAATTACAAGTTGCGATGTAAATAGATTGCTAGTTACGATGTGATTACAAGTTGCGATGTAATGATTGCTAGTTACTGTCCAAGACCATATACAAAATTATTTTTTCCATCCAGACTGAAGTTTTTAATGATTACTCTACTTGTTGAACCCTCAAACTAAGCAAATGAAGAATTAATAAGCCAAATGGTCCACATACGCCCCCCCCCCAAATAACCTTGAAAACTATACAATTTCTGCTTTGGCAGGATCATTAATTGCAATCTACAACAGTTGTACTATTTGGCAATATATCGATGATTCCCTGCTCAATTAAAACCTATTACACAAATTTTGTAGATAGGATTTGGTAAAACAGTATGAAAAGTAGAACAAAAACCAGAAAGTAGGACAAAACCATGAAAGTAGAACAAAAATAGGAAATTTTACCAAAAAGTAAGAAAAGTAGGACGAGTGGGACCCTGCAGGGAGTTTTTTGCCAATGGAATTTTCAATAAATAGAATAGCTTACCTCCGAGGGTTGTGAATTTAAACATAATTGATATGTCTAAAAAGAAGTATGATAGACATAGTGGGATATATCGGGAAGCTATCCATACTTAGATAAGACAACCATAGTTTTTTTTATGGGATGTGAAAAATTTTTTTGGTGATATAGGATGGACAAAAAGTCCGTAGAAACTTCGGACAAAACTTCTTTTCATAAAAATCGGAAAAATAACCAAAATAAAAACGGTTTGCAGGGTTCTGCAAACATCACTAGGTCACAGGAATTTTTTTAAGACAGGGGGAGAAAACCTCAAAAAACAGTCAATAGGTGGCGCTGACATACACAAGTCAAAGAAAAGATCCACAAATAACTAACAGAATGCCTCCAAATTGTTTATTACAGCAGTATGTGTTGCACATGACCACCACCACAGGGTATAGCACATTGCAAAGTAATAAAAAAAAGTAGCAAAAACAAAATGCTATAGAAGTAGCAGTGACACCTTACCTCCTTCCTTCTTAAAAACTGTCTGCAGAAGAGGCATCTTGTCAAAATTAACTCTTTCAAATTCTTCATCGACCTTAATAATTGAGTTTGGTTTACCTTTTCTTCCAAGAATGCTGACTGGTACAATTTGTTTCTCAAACACATTTGCCTGGGTAAAAGAAAAATTATAAAAAAAAGGAAATATTAAGTTATGCTAAAAGAAAAAAAAATTCACATGCAAATGCATTTTTATTTATTAAATGCACTATCCACTTCATTTTTATTTTTCAACCCCCCTCTCTCATTTCTATAGTGCAACAGCCATTTCATACGTATAAGGACTAACACCAGTAGTTTAAAGCTGATTTTGAATGGATATTCTATGATGCCAAATATTTCAATTCTGACCTATTGAATCAAAGTAAGTACACTTGTTCTATAATAACCATGCCTACCATAACACTAATTAGAGACTATCTGAGATATATCTGGATCTTGTTTATATCTGGAACATTTCAAACATCAAGAAGTTACAAACCTTCGTCAAAAAAAAAAAAAAAAAAATTACAAAGCATCAATATGAAGTTTTTTCTGGGTTTAGAGGTTGAAATACAATAGAACCTGTATTTCACCCTTATCCTATGGCCATCCTTAAGGCCAGACCAAACTTACAGCACTTTTGACGCCAACCAAAATCAGAACAGCAACAATGCAAATTGAGACGTTTGCTGATCCTGTATGCGCTCAAGTGCATGATGGTGCTGCTGAGTCACTAATTCAAATCTTTCCTTCAACCAGCTTCAACAAATCTGGTGCCTTACTTGATGGCGTATTATGTTATCATAGTATGTTCAGTAATTTGTATAATGTAGGACCCTATTAGCTTTATAAAACAACATATTCTTGTTCCTTTTTGTAATTTATTAGGCTAATCTTTGGAAAGTGCATTTTTGTAATGCAATATTTCTCTATGAAGCACTAAACAGATTCATTACAATCAAAATACAGAAATAAAACAAATTTGTACTGATTTCAATATTGCCCTCATGTATCTGTATTTTCTCTAAATTGGTTGACTCTCTGTCCCAATCAGGCTGGATAAGAGAAATTCGGCTGTATAACCAAATGTTTTATATGTAAAAGCATCATCTGTAAAGTAACACTTGTTTTCTGATTAAAAACCAAATTTTTAAAGCAATACATTGCAACGAAGCAAAAACTTTTTAGGGTAGAAAAACTTCATTTAACAACATATCTCTCACTATTTAACTACACAGTCACCGTATAAATTTGAACACTTGTAATTATAGGTGTACACATTATTTTCCCAAGGGGAGAGATTTCCAAAATATTTTCTGCCTGAAGGAAGGGGGGTTTGTCCTTCTCGCAAAATAACATTATAATCTTGGCTTTGGGAGGGTTAAAACCCCACCTTTTGCGTACTGCAATGCTTGTAATATCATGTAGTAAGTTTACTGTCTTTGCCACTAGTTCATTGTTTCTCTAGTTCATAGTTTCCCAACCTTTTTTGTTTCATCGTCCCCTTCTTCAGAAATTTTTTTCTCCTACCGCCCCCAACGCAATCTAACCCATAGGATCCCATGTTATACCCATTGCTTCTACTGCCCCCTGGGTTTTTCCATCGCCCCCAAGGGGGTGTTAACGCATACATTGGGAATCACTGATCTAGTTGCTTGATAGATGTATCTGATCCTTTTAAACTATTTCGGTTTGCCATAATTGGGAAAATACTTTGAAATGGAGAATTTTTTATATAAAATTTAACTGAATTAATTTTAAATAGCTTATTGTTTTATCCGTGCATTTTATAGTTTGTAAAAACAGAAAACTTCTACAGATGATGAAATTCTCTAAACTTCAGAAACATTGTCTAGCATTTTTTATGAATTTTTTGGGTATGTTGTTCATTTTTGGCCCTAGATAAAAAATTTCAATCAACAGCAAGCGAATCCAAGTTGTATCACTATCAAGACCACGTACAATGCATGAAGAAACACTAGAATTTTTATTTTAAAAATTTGTAAATATATTTGAAAATGTTTTGGACTTACTTTAGTTGATTCCGCTGTTTTCTTATAGCTCCTGATTGCATAATCATCTTGCTGTTGTCTGGAAATACTCATCTTTTCTGCTGTCATCTCCGCACATACACCCTAATTAATTTTATTTAATAAAGACTATTAATCATCACTTAACATCAGTATAACCTCTCAATATTTTGATGTAATGTGTATGTTCAGTTGTATGAAAGAAATTAAAAATATATCATTTACTTTGATACTATTGTTATGCTGAGTATGCCCATTTGATTAAAAGTAAGAGGGGAATTTTTTTTTTAACTCAAAATATGTATTTTCTTTTTGTTTTTGTCTAAGGACCATATATTCAAACAACTTCAGGCAGAAAAAACTTTAAAATATTTTAACTATAGTAGACTATAGATAATCCGGCACATATCAGACCAGGGTGTGCCAGATTACCAAAATTCCTGGATTACTATAAATCAATTGAAAAAACCCATTTAAATAATAAATACTTCTGAGTACAGACATGCAGTGACAAGTTCTTCTCTTCTATGCTCCAAGAAAACCCGCACAAACTGTAAACGTGAATCCCACGTGGGAATACAGATGCTTATAACTCAATACTCTCTACCAATTCAGTAAAAAAAGTCGTGAAGCCCGAGTTAATGTAACTTTGGATAGCATAAGTAGGGCTCTATTACTTTGGCACTGTACTCTCTAATGCATTAATTGGTACAAAAATGTCCTTTTGGCCCTTCCGGCCTAACATGGCAGAAGGGCTGACCAGTTAACAGAAAATCCGGATAGCCAGAAGTTCTATAAATAAATTACTCACTTCCTACCCCCCCCCCTCCATTCAACCAAAAATTTCCATGTGCATCACGAATTATGATAATTTTTTTAGTGTATAGAAAAATTGTTTATAGAGAAATTCTTCATCTCCATTAGGAATTGAAAGATGTCTGATGAGCGCCCTTTGCCATCACTGAGTAGAAACTCTTTAAATGGTGAATTCTATGAATACTTGGAGGAAATGTGCAGTTTGTTTTCTGCTATGTGTGACAATAATTCATCTGGATCTTTTAAAACTATGATTTCAGTTTATCTTCCGGGTTAACCAAAATGTATGAAGATGTGCATCTAGTAGAAAGAGAAAAGTCTGTTCTTCTGCTAACAGTAATGATAATTTTTCTCCCGATAGGCCTATATAAGCGCCAATTTTTTTGCTTTAACAAACTTAATCGAAAATTGTTAGCTTAAAATTAAGAACCGATTCAGCAAAGTTGAACAACTTACTCAAATCCTTCCAACGGTTCAAATGGAAGTTGCTAAATTGTCATCCAATACTGAAGTAACTGGTAGATCTTCCTCTGGTAAGAGGTTTACGGAAAATTCACCGCCGGAAAATTCACCGACAACAATTCACCGCCATGCAATTCACCGCTAGGAAAATTCACCGACTAACAATTCACCGCCATGCTATTCACCACTAGGAAAATTCACCGACCAACAATTCACCGCCATGCAATTCACCGCTAGGAAAATTCACCGCTAGGAAAATTCACCGACCAACAATTCACCGCCATGCAATTCACCACTAGGAAAATTCACCGACCAACAATTCACCGCCATGCAATTCACCGCTAGGAAAATTCACCGACCAGCAATTCACCGATATGCAATTCACCGACGACAGTTCGATGCGAGTCAGTTAGCGAGGGAATGAGCGATTGAGTTACTGAGTGAGTGAGTGACCCAGTGAGTGACTGAATGACCGAGTGAGTAAGTGATTCAGTGAGCGAGTGGGTTACTGATTCAATGAGCGAGTAAGTCAGTCCGTGAGTGAGTGAGCGATCTAGTGAGTGAGTGATCTATTGAGTGAGTAAGTGCCATATCCTAAAGATATGGCGGAAAGTTTAAATAATGACTTTATGAGAAAAAATTCAGATGATACGGATTCGGGTTGCTGGATTTTATTCGTTGGTAAAATGAATATTTGCAGTGGCTCTCACAGGGGGATGCCCGATTGGCTTCCGAGTCAGGGGTCTCGTTTCATTTTGGGGGCACTGGATGAATCTCATTCTTTTCTGTCATTTAACATTGTAGAATTTTCAACAGCGGAAGCCCGAGATAAATCCAGTGTCTGGGTGCCCCACTAAATATCTGCGTATTGGGTCCCCGTTACTAGATGTGGGCCCTGGATTTATTCGTTTTAAAATTGATAAAAATTAAAAATTTTCGTGGCCACTCACAGGGGGTATGTCCGACAAGCCTTCAGGTCGGGGCCCCATGGAAAAGTTGACAGGTTTCATTTCGGGTGTCCCTGGATGAATCTCATTGATTTTTGTTGTTTAACATTGTAAAATTTGCAAGACATCGGTAGCCCGAGATAAATAGTCAGTACCCCCACTACAATTCAACGAATTGGAGTTTGGGGACCCCCCATGGGGAAGTTTTCTGGGGTTACTTGATGAATCACATTTGTTTTTTGTTGCTTTATTATTATAAAATTCGCTTCTTCTGTAAGCTGGTGCTTTCACGTGTCCCTTTCCATAGCACGTTGATGAAGTGAAACGAAATAAACAAGATATGTTATGAAGAGAAAAGGGGGGGGGGTTGGCCGCCAAAGGTGGTAGGGGAGCAGAGCCCCCTAGTACTGTATATAAAATACCATGTCCTGACTGATTCATCATCGCCGAGCCAAAACCGCTGAAGCTGTAAATATCAAATTTTGTGAATAGTTTTTTTCACGACGTAAAGACTCACTACTCACTAAGAAATGGTTTTTCCATATTCGACAACCTAAGGGCGTCATAAGAGGGGAGGGGGCGGTCAACGTTGAAATCATGCCGAGCCGAAACAGCTGAAGCTATAAATATGACATTAGATCAATATTGTAATATAGACTCATTGAGAAGGGATTTTTCCAAATTCAACCCCCTAAGTGGGGTTTCAAAAGTTATATGGAGCAATCAGCACTGAGCCGAAGTCGCTTAAGCCATAAATATGAAATTTAGTTAGTATTATATTTTATAATGTACATACACACTAAGACAGGATTTCTGAAAGTTCATCACCCATCGGGGTTATGAGGTGAGAGTAATTTTGAGATTGCAAAAACACACAAGAGCGAAGCCGCGGATAACAACTGGTAATAAAATATAATGCTTACTAAATTTTATATTTATGGCTTCAGGGATTTCGGCTCAGTGATGATTACTCCATATAACCTTTGAACCCCCCCCCCTTTATTAGGGGGGTTGAATTTTGACATTTGACTTACAGTCTTAGACTTAAAACGAACATTCGATTATGTTGATTTAAATATTCTAACAAATAAAAACACTTCTCAGCAGGCAAATGAGGTAATGTACTATATTGGTTTAAAACATATTACTACAATAGGAAACAAGCTGCCATAATAAATGGTAAAATCAGCACATTTGAAATATAATGAAAAGAGTCCCACAAGGATCGGCCCTTGGGTCATAATTATTTCTAGTTTATATTAATGATTTATGTAAAATTAAGTAGAACGGTAAAATAATTTCATTCGCAGATGACACAAGCCTATATGTTGAAGACGGGGGTGGATTTAGAGCTCGCTATTGGTAGGGGTGATTTTACAAATCTTTAAAAATCTAGTCTAGGCATCGGTGACCACATGTCCTGCATTTTGTCTCGTATTTTCCGTGACAGTTCGGTTTTTCTGTTTTTTCTTCTCCATCCAGACCTTTTGAAAAATGTCACGGTTTTACTCGTTTATAGTCGAAGTTTTCTTGAATTTTTTGTTTAATTTTTTGTTGCAATATTACCATATAGAAGTTCCGAAAATTTCATAAAATATCGCATTTCGTTTGAGGGGAAATCTAAGGAGAGCACCTACATCCAGCAGTGGATTGAAATTGGTTGTTGATGATGCCACACCTATTAAAACCAGTATTTTAAATACAGTTAAACTCGGTTATAACGACATCGAAGATTTCGCGGGATTTCGGCGTTATAACCGAGTCTGGCTGTATTGCTTTCACTTTTAGAATATTGTTCTAGAGCTCTTTTAGTTATTTTCTAACATTTACCGGTGATTATGTATGATCCCCACCTCATATTAGTTCACTACGACGCAGTTCGTTTTGTAGAGGCCATATAATTATGTCCTACTACTGATGCTGGAAAACAAATTAATGAAATAAAGTGAATATAAAGATAAGTTTAATTTTCTCAATCAGCAAAACGGGTAAAAGAAAGCCATAGCCTCATATTGTTTAAAATTATATGCGTGAGTTCAAAAATCGTATGAAATTATCTCGTTTTAAACATCCAATTCTTGGACATAAGGTGGACATAAGTGGACTCTTGGGTGACAAATAAAATTTTCAAAAACTGAAACTCACGGAACCACAGCTTCAAAAAACGATATAAAAAATGACATTCTTTTTGGGCAATGTTAGAGGAGTATTTTAGAAAGATAATTTTCACACAGTTTTCATTACATACATATTTAATTGGTAATTTTCAATCAAAACCTACAATATTTAATTAGTAATATCTGACAAAATTTTCATTCAAAACATACAGTATTTATTTAACAATATTCGACATGATTTCCTTCCTTACATATTTATAATTAAAGGGTTCCAATCTACTAATCTAGAAAAGCAGATAACACGCAAATGTAAGAAAAAACGGGAGAAAAATATTCATTTCTCACAAATATTGATATCATAATTAAAATGATACATTATGAGCTATACCTCTCAAACAGTCTTTAATGTCACATCCTTGATGATACTTATCAACTAAATTCTTTAATCTCTGCGCAGAGTCCCGGTATTTCTTTCTCCTAATCAATGTGATGGTTTTTGTCCACTTACAATTTGCTCCATCCGAACTTCATTCAAACTCTGTTCTCTTTTTATGGCACCGATGAACTTCCATATATCTGGGTGGTGAGCAGATAATTGCTGTTGGAACGCTCGATGCCATCCTTCTATAGAATTGTTGGTAAATCGTTACGCGTTCCTTGAAAGCAGTTCCGAATGTCGATGTCAAAGCGCGACGACCACCAGGACGAAGAGGACGCCCGATCCAAGTGTCTTCAAATCAACACTTCATCATAAATACGTTTTCGGAACAATCGGATTTTTTAATCATTTGTGACACTACTACGTTAAAAACTAACTAACTAACCAATTCACTCACTCCCTCACTCACTTACTGACCATTCACTCGCTCCCTCACTTACCAATTCACTCACTCCATCACTCACTAACCAATTTACTCGCTGGCTCAATCACTGACTCGATCAACCACTTACTCACTCGGTCACTCAGTCACTACTGGGTCACTCACTCACCCGCTCAATCACATACTCACTCGGTCACTCAGTCACTACTGGATTGCTCACTCACCCGCTCAATCACTTACTCACTCGGTCACTCAATCACTTACTTACTCGTCACTCAGTCACTCACTGGGTCACTCGGTCACTCAATCACTTACTTACTCGGTCACTCAGTCACTCACTCACTGGGTCACTCACTCACTCGGTCACTCAATCACTGACTTACTCGGTCACTCAGTCACTCACTGGGTCACTCAATCACTTACTTACTCGGTCACTCAATCACTTACTTACTCGGTCACTCAGTCACTCACTCACTGGGTCACTCACTCACTCGGTCACTCAATCACTGACTTACTCGGTCACTCAGTCACTCACTGGGTCACTCAATCACTTACTTACTCGGTCACTCAATCACTTACTTACTCGGTCACTCAATCACTTACTTACTCGGTCACTCAATCACTTACTTACTCGGTCACTCAGTCACTCACTCGGTCACTCAGTCACTCACTCACTCGGTCACTCAAACACTGACTCGGTCACTGGATCAATCACTCGGTCACTGGATCAATCACTCGGTCACTCAATCACTTACTCTCTCGGTCGCTCAATCACTGACTCACTCGGTCACTCAGTCACTCACTCGGTCACTCAATCACTTACTTACTCGGTCACTCAGTCACTCACTCGGTCACTCAGTCACTCACTCGGTCACTCAGTCACTCACTCGGTCACTCAGTCACTCACTGGGTCACTCACTCACTCGGTCACTGGATCAATCACTCGGTCACTGGATCAATCACTCGGTCACTGGATCAATCACTCTGTCACTCAATCACTTACTCTCTCGGTCGCTCAATCACTGACTCACTCGGTCACTCAGTCACTCACTGGGTCACTCAATCACTTACTTACTCGGTCACTCAATCACTTACTTACTCGGTCACTCAATCACTTACTTACTCGGTCACTCAATCACTTACTTACTCGGTCACTCAGTCACTCACTCACTGGGTCACTCACTCACTCGGTCACTCAATCACTGACTTACTCGGTCACTCAGTCACTCACTGGGTCACTCAATCACTTACTTACTCGGTCACTCAATCACTTACTTACTCGGTCACTCAATCACTTACTTACTCGGTCACTCAATCACTTACTTACTCGGTCACTCAGTCACTCACTCGGTCACTCAGTCACTCACTCACTCGGTCACTCAGTCACTCACTCACTCGGTCACTCAAACACTGACTCGGTCACTGGATCAATCACTCGGTCACTGGATCAATCACTCGGTCACTCAATCACTTACTCTCTCGGTCGCTCAATCACTGACTCACTCGGTCACTCAGTCACTCACTCGGTCACTCAATCACTTACTTACTCGGTCACTCAGTCACTCACTCGGTCACTCAGTCACTCACTCGGTCACTCAGTCACTCACTCGGTCACTCAGTCACTCACTGGGTCACTCACTCACTCGGTCACTGGATCAATCACTCGGTCACTGGATCAATCACTCGGTCACTGGATCAATCACTCTGTCACTCAATCACTTACTCTCTCGGTCGCTCAATCACTGACTCACTCGGTCACTCAGTCACTCACTCAGTAACTCAATCGCTCACTCCCTCGCATTGAACTGTTGTCGGTGAATTGCTAGTCGGTGAATTTTCCTAGCGGTGAATTTTCCTAGTGGTGAATTGCATGGCGGTGAATTGTCGGTCGGTGAATTTTCTTAGCGGTGAATTTTCCTAGCGGTGAATTGCATGGCAGTGAATTGTTGGTCGGTGAATTTTCCTAGCGGTGAATAGCATGGCGGTGAATTGTTGGTCGGTGAATTTTCCTAGCGGTGAATTGTTGGTCGGTGAATTTTCCGGCGGTGAATTGTTGTCGGTGAATTGCTGGCGGTGAATTTTCCGGACACGCTGGTAAGATTAAGACTTTTTCAAAGAAAGTACTGCCCCAATATCGTTTCAAAATATAACCTCTCCTGTACCTGATTATACAAATTTGTCACGCTCTAAGGAGTAGATAACAAGCTGACGGCTCGATATTTAATCGGGGCAATTCAACTCGGCCTAAAGTAGTTTCTGATATTAATAATACACTTTGAGTTCGCAAGTCAATTTTAAATGGCTTATTTCTTAAAGGAGTGGTTAATTGTCCTAAGAGATCAGCTGCTTTTATCCAGATCATGTCCCGATAGTACACAACTAAGATATTATTCAATTCTTAGATTCTGACAACCTTAACAATTTCACATGCACCTAGATGAAAACAATATAAATCATATGCCTCCTTCCATATTGAAGCTAATGAAGATGACATTAGCATTTTATTGAATGGCGAGCTCTAGTCTGAAGGTTCCATCATTTCTCCCTTTTATGGGAAACTACATGCATCTCAAATTGAAAACAATTGATCAATATAGACACTAATTCAGACTTGAAACATACATCAAACAATAATAATTGACTAGAGAAGATAGCTGTTTTTTTTTCATCATGTACGAGGCCTTAGAACTGAACTATCATCTTTCAAACATTTGGTTCTTTCCAGCAATCATTTATATGTCTAACGGAAACTTGGCTTGTATCAGATATAGGTGATAGTGAAATGTTTGATGATAGATATCGTGCATTTCATTGTGACTGATTGCATTGTAATCTAGATTGCTCGAGAGTTGGCTGTGTTCTTATTGCAGCAAGAAATAGATTTAAAGTTAGTTCCATAGCTCTTGCTTGTAACTTGGAGATAACTTGTGTTAAGATATTTTGCAATTGTGGCAGAATCTTATAGTGTTGTGTTTATTGTTCACCAACTTGTGGCTTTCAGTATTATTGTGTGAATTGTATAATATCTTTGATAAATTTTACAATGATAAGCACAATTTGATTATAATTGGGGGTTTTAACATTCCTGGAATCAAGGTGCCAAAGTGCTACCTTTACACAATTCTCAGCGACATTGCCGCCTTCTTCAGCAATCACTCTCTGGGCGAATCCATGGGTCTTGTACTCAATGAGGGTGAACGTCGTCATCACCCTGTTGACATAGAGGCAGTGCCTCGTACAGACATCCGGTCTACATCCTCGTACAGACAGAAGATTTTCGATTGACGACTTCACCATATTCTGACTTAAACTGTGACACTGACTCAGGTGTCACTCTCTCAGATGGCATGTTGCAGACCAGGATCATTTTAGCGCACCTGGTCTCCTCAAAAGCTGGTATGGGCACAATCCGGCACACTTTGGTACCTTCTCCGTTGACTTGGAGTTTGTTCGAGTTCCTGAGACTTTACCGGACGACCCTCCAGTCCTTGGTCAGGGTCTTGACCTTCCTGAAGGATGAGACCAACCTCAGACTGATGTACCACTCCTTGTTCCTCCAGATGTGTTTCAGCAGGAAGTTGTTCTTCATGATGTTGAAGTCAGTGAAATAGCTCTCGACTTGGGATATGTTCCTCTCTTCAAGTTCTTCGTTAGGTATGCAAAAATCACTGTTATTGCCATTGTTGGCCTTCTGTTTGCCATCAGCACTGGAATTGGAAGATGAAGTACACACATCGTCCTTACAGCTTGGCTCATTGATTGGACTTAGAACTAGTACATTCCCCAAGACTGCGCGTCGTATGAAGTCGGACATATAACATTCATTTATCAAGAGACTCGACACTGGGCAAGTAATTGGCACGTACCCGTGTTTGCCGTCGCTGATCTTCATCATACATATTTTCAGAGGGACTATCTCACTTTAGCCAAATGCAGACTTGATCCTTATTCTCCCCTCGCCTTCACTGTCATCGATCTCAACCAAATCAGATCTAATGACTGAGATCTGGGTCCCGGAATCGACTACGCCTCTTATTGTCTTCTGACCACATTTCAAACTCACGGTCTGCGGTGTGTCAATGTCCACACCAACACCAGCTGCCGGCACCATGATATGTGCTGTTAGGACTGTGGTTTCCTCAACCGTGTCCCCCTCTTCTGTCTGGACACTTTCTTGCCATAAAGGCCCTGTCAAATATGGCTCTGGGGGTTATCTGATGCAGCCTGTCCTCCTCAAACTTAATTTTGCAAAAATGAACTAACCGACACATTTACAGATCGCTTAAGTGTCCTGTGGTACAATTCCAGAGCATTTAAGCAGCCTGTGGCACATTTTTAGATCACTTAAATGACCCGGGACACAGTTCCAGAACACTTAAGCGATCCGAGACACATTTAGAGATCCCTTGAGTGACGTGACGTAGTTTTAGAGCACTTAAGTGGCCCCCAGTGCGGTTCTACATCACCCAAGTTACCTGCGGTGCATTCTCAGATTATTTAAGTGATTTGTGACATAATTAAGGATCACTTGAGTGATGCATGGCACAGTTCAAGAGTGCTTAAGCGGCCGGAACATTTCCAGATCATTTGGATCCGCGAAAAATTTAGAGATCACTAAAGTGTGTCTGTAGGGCACTTATCAATAGGGGGGGGAATATTACTTCAAGTGCTCACAAACTATTGAAAGGTTTTTCTCATTTTTGGCGCACCGAGTGAGATGGCATTAAGAATATTTCATATTTTCATAAAGGGTGGTTGATGACGTAAGCATTATCCAAACTGCCCCTTCCCTCCTTGTCATCGAAAGTCAGCAAATCGGAACCCCTTCCCCCCCCCCCCCATCGATGCTGACATAATACTTGAATGGCCCCTAGGGAGAGGTGTCTTCAGAGTCCACTTTACATCATCGAACCTATCTAGTTTCTGATAGCTCACTTGGAGACACCATATCACACCATTCGTCCAGATAGTTTTCTTTAAAATCTACTGGGATGCATTTTTTCATTTGATCGGTGATGATTAAATCTCTTAGTTGCTCAAATGTCGTGACCCATCAAAAATAGGTACACAGTTCGTGGTATAAGTCTCTCCAGGTACCCTCTTGATTTTTGTGGCAAGAAAAAAACATCTGCCGGAACTCCTCTGGGGTGAGTTTGAATCTTCTCAATAATAATTCTTTAACGTGATTATAGTCTTGTACCTTCTCTTCCAGCTAGCGGGCAGTTATCTGGTTCATTTCATAAGGAAGAAGTCCCAAGAGCTCAGCTAACCAATCTTCCCGTGCCAGGGCTATGTTATGAGCTTGCTGCTCGAACAGCACCAGGTACAGACTTATACCTTCTTCCATCCTGAATTTTTGCATCATGTTCTGGAAATCTTGGCTGGGGGTTCTGCCATGCCCTGTCTGATTATCCTCCTCTCTTCTGGCTCCTGTCTCGATCCTCAGGCTTTCGAGTTCATGTTCCATCTCCTTTTCTCTATGCCGCTCCTCCACCTCCATCTTTTTGCACCGCTCCTCCATCTCTTCTCTTTCCCATTGCTTATGATCGTTTTCAGCATCTCTCTGCATGTTGCTTCATTGTACAGCACTTTAAGCAAGGTCGTCCAAGAGCCACGACGGCCAGAGAAGATCACCATTTGTCGATTATAGTGAGGCGTAACAGGAGTGCTACAGCTTTTCAGCTGCTGCTATCCTTCTATACGAAACAGGGTGGTTCCACCGTGGCTAGGACACTCTTCTTCTAATTCAACTCAGTCTTGAGTCGTTGAAGCCATGATCCTATCCTGCCGATGCGCCAGTAAACTTCCCCCCCCCCCATCTTCTTCTTATCGGTCATAGGTCCTTGGCTGTACTTCTACTACGATTCAGGGATGAAATAACTGGGTTCTAGATTCCCAAAAGAAAAAACAACACTTTATTTCATTTATTATCTAACGGCCCCCAATGAAACCATCATGTCTCCTTGGTACAAACTTTCACACCCTATTCCCTCTTTTCGAATGTCTCAATCCGTTCCCTTTTCTTTTCTCGCGACTTCTGTCTCTCCTTGGCCTTTTCTAACCTTTCTTCTCCTGAACCTTACAGTCTTATTGTAACCAAATAAAAAAATAAGAATGTATCTAAGTATATGTATTTTGAAAACAATGTTTTATCAACAGATGCCTTCATTGCTGATGGTTTTGCCAAGTTTTTTGTATCAAATTTCATAGCTTCTGAGGATGATCACAATCGTTCTTCTGCAACAAACAATGACTTTCCTGCTTCTCCTGATGTTGTAAATATTTCTTATATCTTCAATGACATTAAATCTATATATATATAAAATTGAATTTGGGTGGGTGTGCGTGTGTGTATGTTTTCTATACAAATCTACAATTTTAGATTGATTCGTCGCAAATTTTATATATATACCAAATGGGACATGACTTTAGACATGACAACGATAGGCTACTTTAAAAGTTAGTCGGAGCAACTATGGTTTTTGGGCTTCAACAATCACTTTCGGAACATTTACTTTGGTTACAGTGGTTTCCTAGCAATATGTCTCAGACGTGCATATGCCTTTACAATGGTTTGTCACTTCTCTAATACTGTTACCATATGTATAATAGTTTATGCCTTTATAATGGTTTGACAATTTTTCAATAGCCGTCAGAATCATCATAATCATCATCATCATTTTGAGGGTCAGTCAAAGGATGATCCTCATAGAAATCAGTGTTAAAATTGCCGAAAATTGCTGCAAAAATGCGGAAATTTAGTGGGGTTTTCTGTCGCATCAATAATTTTAAAAATTGTATTGAATTCTTGATTTTTGAAATATTGAGTTCGCTTAGAGATATAAGAAGCCCAGAAAATTAAATATGAAGTAATTAGCCAGACCTACTTTTGAGTTGGATATCCATTCAATAATATTGATTTAAACTTTTTATTTATATCTTCTCAAGCATGAAAATTAATGTTTCTGTATTGTCTTTTAATATTCAACTGCATAAATTCATATAGTTTAGAATGCTTCAAAATTAATTATGGGCCCATAAAGTACATCAAAGAAATTTCACAGCTTTAAGCATTTTTTGAAGCAGAAACAGGCAGATGGATAACTTGAGCCTTATTGATAAAAACCCGGGCAGCGCCGGGTATTATAGCTAGTATAATATAAAAAGATTGAAAGGAAGTAGCTCCAGGAGTATTGATGGTATACCATCCTCCATATTTTATCAAGGCATGTGCTGAGCATTTGCTGTATCCACTTTTATTAATTTTTAATGTCTGTTAAAAATGGGATCTTTCCAAATGAATGGAAAAAAGCAAAAATCATTCCAATTCTTAAAAAAGGTTATAGACATAAAACTGAAAATTATAGAGATGTGGCCATTCTGTCACCTTTTGCTAAAATTGAGTTCATTGCATATGATAAAATCTATGATCAAATTAATACCTGCATCTACCCAAATTTGCATGGTTTCATTAGAAATAGTTATACGATTACCAATCTTCTTTTCCTCAATACCCATATTGTTGAAGCCATAACTAATAAATGTCAGCTCTATGTAATTTACACAAATTTCACTAAAGCATTTGATTGTGTTAGCCACTCTATATTAATGTATCAACTAAAACTACAAACTATTTGTTTTGTACCTAAAAAACATTGATTTTTGTATCTTATGGCTCATCTCTTAGTGACAGATTTTGTGCAACATCTGGAGTTCCTCAGAGATCTGCCCTTGAACCTCTGTTGTCTCTCATTTTTATTAATGACCTTGCAGTTTTTGTTCATAATTGCTTATTATTTGCTGATTATTTTAAAATATCTGACTTTATTGTGAATTTTGAATCTTGTTCTATTGTTCAAGATATGTTGCCCTACGTTTACCACTGGTGTATCGAGAATCATCTACACTTGAATATAAACAATTGTTTTGTTATGTCTTTCACCTGTATGAAAAATCCTATCCTATACTCTTATTAAATTGAACCAGATATTTTACAGAGATAAGTAGATTAAGATATTCTGCTACTGAACTGGGTGTAATTCATACATCTGATTTTATGTTTCATGATCATAATAACAACATTTGTACTAATTCACATCACAAAGTTGGTTGGCTTAAAAGAATAACTAAAGATTTCACGAATTTGGATAAAACGATTGTTCTTTTCATCTCCATAATATGATTAAAACATGAATATGCATCTGTTGCTTGGAATCCTCATTACAACAATGCTATTGATGATATTGAAATTATACAAAATTCATTTATGTGATATTTGTATTTTAAGAAATATAGAACATATGTAGGGTTTTCAAATTCCTGACATTTTGGAGCCTTTGGGAACTGAGAATGGGAAATCACTTATTTAAAGTGAAACCCCCATTTAAACAACTCTAATTTATAATACTTTTCCATTTATATGACATTTATGTTTGGTCTCAATTATTCTCTATACTTTTTAATATTAAAATACTTCATTTATGCATCGCATAACTTCCCGATGTTTTCATTCGGACTTGAATCCCAAATTTTTGAAGAAGAGTCATTTCACTCAATTAGTGTATGTGGGAATTTTTGGAAATGTCACTTAACATATCGTGTATATATGAAACACTACAATTAGACAATGCAGTTAGTATATCTTAGATCTCGGTTTATAACCCTTAACAATAAATGGCGAAATATAATATTTTGTAATGATACAGTCAATAGATATTTAGAAATCGTGCTTCAAGCTCAAGTAAAATATCAGAAATAACGTTCTTCACAAGACACCTTCAACATTTTCATTCTTAGATTACTTGATGTAGAAACGCAACTCTAAAGTGGACATAACTTTGGTTCTAAGCATCATACAAACGAAACAAGGCTTAGTTTAGAATCAAAAAATGGGGCTTTCATAAAGAAATGGGAAAACACCCGATATGATATTTTCTTCCAAAATTAGGTTTTAAACGCAATCGAATATCTTGATTGATATATTGATGACCTTTTCATTGATTTAAAATGTTCTTTCAAGGTAAGTGCTAAATGTTATACGTATATATTTGTTATATTCATCACCACCAGATGGCATTAATATCACCCCACTGCCACTGGGTGAGACAGTAAGTTTGTATTTTATTTATTTGGTTTCTACATTCACGAATAAAGAATCTAAGTTGGATAACTAGCATTTTCCAGTAGTGTTGCCTTTTCAATGTATTTTTCACTGGTGCTGAAATCTTGGATACAAGACTTATGGATCGAAGTTTTCATCATCAATTGATTACTGAATTCACTGAACTTTGGATGAGTTGGAGTACGACAATTTGAAAAAGAAATGAGCCGTCATCAGACAGCTGACAATGAAACTGCTTTTGAAGATAGAGGCAATATTGCTGGATGACGCTCCAAAAGAAGAAAAAATCAGAGTTGTCCATGGACTCAGAAAAATCATGAACTGGAAAAACTGGATGCAAATATCGAACTCAAGGTTAAGAATTTGAAGTCAAAATCACTCAAAGTAAAGAACATCAAGATGGATCGTGATATGAAAAGTATCCAGTGATTCCCGACACAAATGATCAACAAGAGTGTTGGCCAAAACGGATTACAGATTCAAGAGGCGATTCCAGAGCTTGAGCACCCAATCCAAGAACTCCAAATGCTGGTTCAAGAACTTCAACAGTTGATTCCAGAGCTTCAACACCCGATTCCAGAGCCATTGCGAAACCTGCATCGAAAGTGCTGAAACTATCCAGACTTCAAATCGGCGAGTATTATGGGACCCAAGTCTGAGTTAGATAACTAGCGTTTTTCAGTAGTATTGTTTTTTCAATGTATTTTTCAGTAAGTAATTTAAAATTTTTTTGAAAGAATTTTCCCTAATTTTCCTAGTTATCAAATGACATTTTGCCATTTTTTTATTTTTCTTATTTTGAATATTCCAAATCCCTATGCCAGAAGCAAAGGGCACTATGCCCATTTTCGTCAATACTAGGGATAACGCTATTAAATTGCAGTACTTTTGTCACTACACTACACATAGGTATGCGGCACTAAATTCTTTTCAAAACAAACAACAGATATATTAAACCAAACCAGCTAGAGACATAATTTACAAGAAATAAAAAATCTTTAAATAACTCTCCTGTAAAATTTCCCTCTCGTGATATGATGCCTCTGGCATACAGCAATTCCGACTGACCAAAGGAAAAAAAAGATATTTATCTTACCTATTCTGTAGCTTTAATTCTATATATACTTGCCGCTATAATATTCTTGTAAAACTATGTTTAAAAAAATTTTACACATCCATCCTTTTGATAAAAATAATTATTCATATGGTCTTTGTGCAAAATAACAATTAGAGAATTTCTCCAGAGATCGTTTTTGAATCTTCTTGTCCTTAATTTTCATCTTGCATCTTATTAACCCAGGGACTATTGGGCCAGACTTCAAAGGCATTGACTCCCCTCTTCTCTTTGCAAACGTTTGAGAGTTGTAGCACAACCCTGAACAAATTATTCTCCCACTTCTATAATAGAGTTTCAGGCATTTGAAAAGTGGACAAGGGTCACCCCACTTTAAAAAAAAGTAAATGAAAGATACCCGAATCACTCTTTCTCCCTTAAAGTGGGGTGTTGTTTGGGATCCTTGTTGAGTTGTGCATTTTCATCCCATACTGATCTTTATCTGTCTTGCTGATTGCTTAAAAAATGAGGTGCCCTTATATATATTTCTTCAATTAATTTTCCAAGGGACTATACATTATATAGCCCCCTGGGAATCATCCTCCGGTTTACTTCACATTTTTGGCCTCTCTACTTACAATTGTGAAATAGCCTGTCATTGTGGCATGGACGGGAATGTAAAATTAATTGAAGAAATCACAAAAGGCGGTAATATTAACTTGCTATTTGCGTTCTAGGAGAGTATCTACCAAACTCTTTACGCAATGTTTTTTTTCACATCTTATCTTGTGTTCATCTGTGGTGCTCTCCAAACAGGGGTCATAAAATGAAAGGAAAAAAAGGGGGGGGGGACATTTTTTTTGCTTCAGAATCTTTGTACAGTTCTCTCAGTGTTAGGATTTTACAGTAGGCACAAGGTTGCTTGTACAGTTTTAGAATTGGCAGCTCCCCCTCCCTTCTATATATATTTCTTTTCCAAGCAATACTAGAGAAAATTAATTTTTCAGTGATTATTCCCCATTAATTTTTTTTTTAATTTTTTATATTCTATCACAAGTACTCCTATGTTGCAACAGCATTTATCCTGAATTCTCGGGATTTCAAGAAATCTTAAAAATTTCCAGAGAATGGGCAGGCGGAAAGTCTTTCCCGGAAACTCTAAACATATGACATTACAATTTCACCCACTTTCCTCCAACAAACTTTTTTAAATACCAGTCTCCAAAAGCGAATAAATTTCTTTTGAATTTTTTTGGCAGTGCCACGGGTGACCAAACATCCAGTTATGGCCCTGGCAGCTACTTGATGGTAATATCAATTGTTCTTTTTTGTTATCTAAAATAGAGAGAATACTTGGCCACACGGTACAACACTAGGCGAAATAAATTATTTCATACAGCTGACTTTAGGACCTCAATTGGTCTTTCTTGTGCTCCAGACAGATTTTGTATTTTATATAATAGACTGGGGGTCTCTGCCCCCCCCCCGTCACCTTCGGCGGCCAACCCCAACTTTTCTCTTCACAACATATCTTGTTTATTTCGTCCCTCTTCATCAGCGTGCTATGGAAAGGGACACGTGAAAGCACCAGTTTTTGAAGAAGCAAAATTTTACAATAATAAAAAGCAACAAAAACAAATGCGATTCCCCGAGTAACCTCCAGAAAACTTCCCCATGGGGGTCCCCAGCCTCCAATTCGCTGAATTTTAGTGAGGCCCCAGACTGGATTTATCTCAGGCTACCGATGTGTGGAAAATTTTACACTGTTAAACAACAAAAATCAATGAGATTCATCTAGGGACACCCAAAATGAAACCTGTCAACTTTTCCATGGAGCTCTGACCTGGAGGTTTGTCGGACTTCCCTCCTTGACGGGCCGCCAAATTTTTTCATTTTTATCAATTTTAGAACAAATAGAATCCAGGGCCCATATCCAGTAGCGGGGACCCAATACGCAGATTTTTAGTGGGGGACCCAGACTGGATTTATCTCAGGCTTCCGCTGTTGCAAATTCTACAATGTTAAACAGAAAAGAATGAGATTCATCTAGGGCTCCCAAAACGAAACGGGGTCCCAGACTCAGAAGCTTATCGGGCATCCCCTGTGAGGGCCACAGCACAAATGTTCATTTGTATTTATTTTACTAATGAAAAAAATCCAGGCCACCCCACGCAAGTACCAGGGACGGAAACAATGAGATCCATCAAGGGCCCCCGGAAATGAAACCTTTCAACTTCCCCATGAAGGTATATGAGCAATCCCCACCCGGTACCCGACCCTGTGTGTTGAGCACACTGGTGATACGTGTATATTATACATACCTCTCGGCATGACCCCAAGAAGGGCAGGGCTGACAGGGGCCGGAATGATTTTTATCACTTTGATTTTTCACACAATAAATTAACCACAGAGGGGCCCGTGAAAAAGCTGGTTTGGGGGGGCTTGCCATCTATTTGTGTTAACACACACCTAGGGGCCCTGCTGTAGGATGTGGGAGCCTCTCCGTACATGCACATAACTTGGTCAAATGGGTCCCGCTATATATGCAAGACTTAGATGAGAACTTGGCCCAAAATCGTAACCGATTTCCGTAACACAAAAACGTAACAGACTTTCGTCACATAAAAACGTCACAGACTTCCGTTGCATAAAATAGTCACTAATTTTCATTCCATAGAAACAGGTCCTTCTCGAGTTTGTGATTTTATATTATACAGTATATTACCTGACAAATTCAATTTATTTGCAACACCTATTGATAAATTCAAAAATAACTCTCCGATTGATGAGCAATTTTTTCTTCTTTAAATGATTTGCTGTGATTGTTAAAAAATATTTTGCTTTTTTATATTTTTAATTTTATTTTTAATTATCGTGTTTTGATTTATTTTTAATTGATCCTGTGATTTTTTTTATATAGGGCTTCATTTTGCTTATTTTGTATTGATTTGTGTGCGTTTTTATTTTTTGTATTTTATATCTGTGTATTGCATTTTATTCAGAGATTTATTTTATTGTATTTACATTTCTATGTCTTACCTTGCTGTAATTGGGTTGTTTGTTGTAGTTTAGTATACATTTGAATAAATAAATAAAAACATCTTTTTTGCACCAAAACCTGCTCTTATTCATATTTATGATGTCTTAAATCATAATTGCAGGAAACATAAAATCATGTACACTATACGGCAGTGTTTATTTAACAGAACCACTGGGGGTCCATGGGATCATTTTCATTTTACTATTGTTACGAACTATGAAAGATAGATGGCGTAATTCTTTATTGCAATCTTCTGTTGGCAACGAGAGTTGATACCGGTTTCGGTTTATTGGAGAGGGATGCAATTGGTGAGAACATTCCAGAAGGTCCCACACCTCCATACGGTGGCGCCTTGGAAACTGTAAAATAGAATTTTGTAGAACATTCTTTTTCTCGAAATTCCTACCAGGGTCATAAATAGTTTGGCGCTCACAAGATGGCAGGCTTGAATAGATAGAGACTGGATGAAAAGTCAGTTGTGATTGAACGTTGAGAGAAAGTTGTTAGCTCTTTGATTAGGTTGTAAATATGTGTAAATTGCTGTTCTGAAAATAAATCTGTTTGTCCATCGAACCGCTTCTTATTTTGCAATCTCGAAGTCTTGTGAAAAATTATCCGGAATACTATTATTGCATTTAGTGTTGTGAAATTTTAATTTACTACTGTAACGAATCTATTTTTCCAGTATAGATATTTTTACTAACTCTCTGTGGCCTTACAGCACCTAATGCGTTTTGTTTGTTTATACGTTGTTAAAAGAAGTTGAGAAGAGAAAATCTATCTTCCAAGAGAAGAGAACGTGAGTTGGAATGTGGCTTCCGTTCTGTATGGTTGTCTGTTTTGAGTGTGCTTCAAAATAAAGGCTTCTTCGTTAAGTTCCGCATTTTCGTGCTTTAATTGGACACCCCTCCAATATCAAGTGATTGGGGATATTCCGCCACCTCACGGAAAAGAGACGCACCTCCTACACGATGTCCCCTTATACTACTTAAATGTTTTTTATGATTTTTTTTAATGCTAATTATAAAGACAACAAATTCTCGATTTTTATGGAAAAGCAGTATGGCAATCAACCTTCACTACAGGAAGTCTATGGTGCCTTGACCTTCACTGTATATAAAGGTGGGTCCACTACATCAAAAAGGTGCAGAAACACTGCTGCATAGTGCAAATATATACAAACAAAACACAAAAGTAAGACACAGGCTACATTCTTGAAAAAATTACCTAAACTTATTTTACTATTCATTGATAAATGATTACACAAATGTGAAAAGGTAATATTGCAATTCATTAATGTATTGTTTTCAAACTAGGCCGGATAGTATGGAAGCTGGATAGTCGAAAGTCTACTTTAAACTACATTGTCTGTGTTTTTAATTTTTAGAAACACAGAATGATGAGTAGCATATAAATGTATAGGGGAAATGTCTACAATTTAGATTATGAACAATTAATAACACCAGTGTGCCCTTTTTGAAGCTCTTTTGATGAAGTCATTGAAAACATTGGGAGGGCTTAAAAATATTGGGATGGAGGAGGCAAAAATTGAAAATATTGTGGGGAGCACACAGAGTACTCACCATAATATAAAATATCTCTGCAGTTGAAAAATAATTTTGTATAAGATAGCAAGGTAGGCTCTGGAACAACCATGAAAATGTTATGAATATTTAAAAATAATATAACAAATGAACTAAAACTATTCCTCCTACAAAGGAACCAGAAAATTTTTTTTCACTGGGCCTTGCATGTGGTGATGGTGACCCTGAGTTTGATTACTAAGTTATCCGTTCTGTATATCAAAGAACATTTTATTCAAGAAAAGGTGGCATCTGGTGAAGAAATGGAAGTAGACATTTTTACAAAAAGTTTAACACCTCAAAAATTGTTAAAGTTTCGAAAAAATTTTGGGACTCAATTGACTCTTCAGTGTGTGTGTGTGGGCGGGGGGGAGTGTTGGTAATCTAGCAGTATAGTATTTCATTTAATCTAGTGCACCACTTAAAGTGCAAATTATGTTTCATGTGTGTGGCAACATGTCTTCTTTGTTTAACTTTTTGTATTCTCTGTCTTTTCCTATACCTTTATAAAACGATTGCAGTATGTTCACTCACTAATATTTTTTGAAAAAGTGTTATGAAAAAATGTTATAAGCAGTAAAATGCTTTAAATGGGAAATCTTAGTGAGATAAGATAATAATAAAGAGCTGGGAACATGAAAATAAGCTGCACTAAGCAGAAAAATGTTCAAAGCGGGAATGCTATAAGTGGAATCCACTGTAGTTGTTAGTATTATTTGCTTCGTTGATATATTTGAACAATAGTTTTAAATAAAAAATTGTTATTACCATATGTATTTTATCATATGCATCTGTTAGTCCATCACATACCAGGCTGTCCTATATTAAAAGATAAGAACAAAGGGTAAATAAGTGATAAATGAGTAAATAAGTCATTCATAATTTACTCATTCAGAAAGTAAAGAAATACCAGAAGATGAATGCCTCCATAACGGGTTTCCCCTCTCTGTAAATAATATGGTGCATTAGACATACTCTCCATACCACCAGCTACCATGACTTCCTGATAGAAATTGTAGAAAAATTAAAATTATAA
The DNA here is from genome assembly GCF_987345545.1 of Pholcus phalangioides. Lineage (NCBI taxonomy): Eukaryota > Metazoa > Arthropoda > Arachnida > Araneae > Pholcidae > Pholcus > Pholcus phalangioides. Next base: position 49,516,494 of record NW_028301602.1, on the reverse strand, counting down.
AAACATTTCAGAAAAATAAAAATAAAACTTCATTATTTATTCATCCATCTTAAAAATGTACAAGTATGATATAATAATGGTGTAATATGTAATTATAGGCATGCCAACATTGTCAGCTCGTCAGCAGTGATGAATGTTCAGCTTTGCAATGTGGGTGGGGGAGTGTCCCAGGACAACATTTATTTATTTATACAATATTGTTTGGCCGAGGCTTATACAAGAGGGTGCGGTGATGTGATTTGACATAGGAAATTGATAGACATGAAAAATCAGAGATTGAAATAACAAGATAATAACAATACAGTCTGCAGAATTTGATGGAAGGTTGTTCCAATCAATAATTGTACAGGAGAGGGGGGGGGGAGGGACTAAATCTGAAGCAATCTGTGGATGCAAAAACAAGTTTCAGTTTTTGGGAGTGATTGAGTCTATTGGAAAATGTGAAGATTTGATTAGAATGTGGTTAGTGTCAATGTTAAAATAGTCGTGGATAATTTTGAAAAGTAAACAAAGTTCCGAGGTTAACAAGTCCCTTAATAATTAATTAATATTCAATGAACTTCCAACCTGAATAGGCCCTTGTGGGCCATTTATATGGATGTCTATAAATCTCAGCCATCCCATCCCCATTTTCCTAGTATCAGAGCATCTACAACGAAACATTCTTTCTGACACAAGTTCAGCGAGCTCGACCATGAACAATGCAAATTAAGCCAGGTCTGGATCCACCATGCTAAGCCATTCAAAAACCTGTTTTTAGCCCACAGCCTGAGGCGGTTTTGGCAAAAAAAAAGGTTTCACACGTTTGGGCATCAAGTAGAACCAACACCTTCTACAGCAGACAGCTTTCGCACAAAGATTTGCTGTCACTGAAGTAACCCATTTTAACTGCAGCCATTGAATAAAGCTGGCCTACGTATGCAGACTCTTTACTTTTTTACAGTATATGCAATGACTATAAGTGAAATAGGCAACTTCAGTGATGTCACAAGCTTTGTGCGGAGGCTTTCTGCTATAGGTGTTGGTAGAGCGGCAAGTTTAGACATGACTTTAAAGATTGCCTTCCGTGCACAGACAAAACAGATTGGCTCTGAGTTTGTCTTCTCTTCTCTCCAACTTTCTCACATGCATATACAAATTTGTTGCTTTATAAAATGCATTGTTTCATTTAAAAATAATAATAAAAATAAGTAAAACACAAAAAAAAATTGGGTCTGAGTTTTTTGTGAACAGATTTCTGTAGTATTGAGAGTGTCTTCCGTAGTTCATTGCGGCAGTCTATAGAAACTACGGACAATTCATAGCAGTTGGCAACTCTGTAACTATAATCCCATTAACTGATTCAGTCATCTATATGATTATCGAATGAAGCACCTAGGTACTTTTTATTCCCCTTTGAAGAACTTTAGAAATAACTTTTTTAAACTGAAAAATTGTTTTTTTCCCAATTTTATATTAATAAAATTTTTTAAAAAAGTAAAATAACAATGATCAACTTTATTCATCGTTTAAACTCTTTAATTTTTTAGTCTATCAGGCGTACTGTAAAAATTTATTCATTTATTTTATGCTTCATTTTGTTGTTTATTTTTTCTGCACCTTGTGCATTTTGTTTTTTACTCTCCCCAAATGTAGCTGAATTTTATGTTATAAGAATGAAGAATAAGTTTATTGCAGGGGTTCCAGCAAAATCTGCTTGATCGTTTTATGACCAAAATTAAAAAGTTACACTGACCAACTCTTGAAAAAAGAAAAATAATTCACAAAAAATCTTAACCTTCCAAATGTTTTCAAGTTTGTTTTTTTCTTTCACAGACTTTATCCCTGACTTTTATTAAATACTTGTATATTTCCCTCATTTTTGCCAAATACATTATATTTTCCCTGACTTTCCAGGTCACTAGGAACCCTACATAGCTAATAAATCTTATGCAGTGTAATAAAAAAAATAACCAGCGTTTGGATCACTAAAATGCCCACAGATTAGTCTTAATATAAAGGGTATCTGTCAATCTCATCGGCATGGGCCAAAAAAAAAGTCGGCGGTGGCAGAGCAAGCGCTCAATGACAACCACAGGTAATAGCTAATGTTGATCACTTCTTCCCACAAATCTATAGAGGCGATTGAAATATACAAGCACAAAAACAGCTATAATAGAAGCAAAGAAACTTTGAAATTCAGCAGATCTGAGAGCTCCTTCTGAGAGCTGGTTCTGCTCTCAGAAGAACGAAAACCTTCCCCTTCAAGATCCATCAACAGAATGACGACAACAGCCAGTCAGATAACTCCACATCTCTCGGCCAATCAGGTTTTCTCAGCATAAGAACTGTTTTCAATTCGCTGCCAGCCATAGAATCTAACTACCTATCGCAAAACAATAGTGTATGTCAAGCCACTCATATACATAAATACAACCCGAGACTCCAGGAAACTTGACTTTTGATCCAGTTTTTCTCTCAGAAATAAGATCTCAGCCTCCACACGTGACCTTAAAGATCTCATCCTTCGGCAAAAAACAAATTACCTAACTCCTTACCTCAATACCTTAAAACTAACCCCTCAAAATTTTAGAATTATCTTCTCCCTAAATCAGCTGGCGCATCTTCCCATAAAATTGATAACATTGATCTTACTTCTCACCTTGATATCGCCACAGAATTTAAATGGCTTTTTCGTCAATTTCCCCACTCCCTCTCAGTACTCCTTTTCCGATTCATTATTCAACACTAGTCCTGTTCTCTAAAGCAGGTCTTCTGAACCTTTTAAAAAAACTGAAACCCCACTCCACTAACCCTAATGGAATTCCAAATAACATCCTCAAATTTTGTGCGGATGAAATCTCTAATTGCCTTTTAATTGCCTTCAACGTCTAAACTCAGTCTTGCCATCAGACTGGAAAATTAATAAAATTATCCCAATTCATATAAATCAGGTTCTCTTTCAAATCCCCTTAATTTCAGAGACCCTTTGCTATCACCTCTACTTGCTGCAAGCTTTTTGAGCACATAGTTGCCAAGGAAATTCGCTCAACCCTTGATTCAATAAACTTCTTTTTCTCAAATCAACACAGCTTCTGACCATTATCAGTAACTACCCAATTAGCTCTTTTCATACATGATTTATCAAGCAGTATCGACAATAACGTCCAAACTGATATTATTTTCTTGGATTTCTCTAAAGCGCTTGACAGGGTGCCCACAATAAACTACTTAAACTCCAAAACCTAGGCCTATGTGTTCAACTGCTTAAATGGGTGGAAGCCTTCCTTACCAACCTCAGTCAGTTTGTCTCCTTCAAGGGCCAGAACTCCCCATTTCTCCAAGTTAAGCCAAATTAAGTACGCCCAGGGTTCGGTCCTCTCCCAATTATTGTTTTTTATTTATATTAACAATCTCCCTAATTTCAGCAATTGCCATATCAGACACTTTGCAGATGATTGCGTCATCTACCAAACAGTGCACAAGGAATCTGTGACCAAGCATCTCTCTAAAATAACCTTAACATTGTTTCTGAATTGGTGCTCGTCCTGGCAATTACCCCTTAATTCTTCAAAAACAATTTTTATGAAAATTACTTGCAAAAGAATTCTCCTTGATTCTTCATACACTATCAATAACTCCTTAATCACTGAAGTTTCTAATTACAAATATCTGAGTGTAATTATTTCCGCCAACCTCTGTTGGAATCTCCATGTTGATTACATCTTTCACATAAGTGTCTCCAAAAACTATTTTTTCTTCATCGGAACCTTAAAAACTCTACCCGTCACCTCAGACATCTCTGCTTCCAAACCTACATTCTTCCTGTACTCTCATATGCCTGTGAAATCTGGGACCCCCCATACTCTCACTAATATTGACAAATTAGAATCTGTTCAAACTAAATCCGCCCGCTTCATTCTTAACTGTAGGTCATCCTGCCTCCATCACTGAACTCAAGTGCCAACTCAATATGCAACCGTTTTTTACCCCTAGATATATCTCTCGATTATCTTTTCTTTTCAAAATCCTTCATGGCCATTTTCATATTAACACTTTGAATTTTTCTTGAAAAAGAATTAACCATTCACAAAAATTAAAACCTATCTTTGCATCCACAGATTGTTTTAAGTTTATTTTCTTTCCTCCAACAATAACCGACTGAAACAACCTCCTGTCAAACATTGATTGTACAACAGTTTCCGATTTCCTTTGTAAAATCAATCGTCTACGTCAATCACAACCACCGCATTTCCTTGTATAGGCCTCGGCCAAGCAATATTTAATGAATAAATAAATTGTATTTTTTCTCACAAAAATCAAGTTTACATAATTTTTTTGCATGCAAATTTCAAATGTAAGTGTATGAATTATTTTTATTCATATTCTCTATGTTTTTGTGAACACTTTAATGAAAGTTTCACTTGAATGTATTGAAAATTGAAAAAGTTATGATTTATTTTCTCAAACAATGCCACTGAATCGAGCCTCTGAAAAGTCAGCTGCATAATTTTTTGAGAAATTTTAACATTTTTTTTCTCAAAAAGTTTGAGATATGCAAATCATATTTCGCATGATTAGTAAGGATGGCAAAAGCAACAAATAAAAAAAAAGTTGTTGAAATCTGAGACCATGGGTTTCATTCTGGCATTTTGCTGGGTGATTTGAAATGGAATGACCCGTGTGCATTTGACATCCATATATTTTATGGGCATCTTTTTTCAGCCACCTCATTGGGCATTTTGTCTGTTGCGGTTTTTGTATTTGTATAAACTCACAACAGGTTTTTTTTTTGCCTTCTAACAATTTATTACAATTTTTTACAACCACTTTGTTTGATTTGTTGCAATATTGCGGAAAAGAAATTTCTATTAGTTCTGACAGCAGGCCAGTTCGTTCAATAGACAAAAGACTTTTTGGCTCCCCCGACTTGTTGAAAACATGCTAGACATAATTTCAGGTTCTGATAGAAAGTTATTTGATAATTACTCAAAATTGTAGAACTTAAACATGTGGGAGTTTTGACCAAAATGCAGGGATGCAAGAGCTGCAACAATTGCGTCAAAGGTTCTCGTGCTACATGGGGCACCAAGGCACCCAATCCCTGAGCACTAATGAAAATTCTGGTTTGCCAATTCTGTGTGGAGGTGCCACTGAGATGTATGTGTAATGTATGTAATGTATCAAATACTCAGAATTTAGGAAAAAAAACAAAATTTTGTTTACGTTTCCCACAGGATTTCTTTCCAAGACAAGGAAAAATGTATGGAGGGGAAAAACCTTCGCACAATTTTTTCCTTTTTTTTCCTTCCTGCCACCGTAAATGGTGGGGAGGGAAAAAAAGAAACATTAAAAATCTTACATCAGCAGATTTTTCGCAATTCCCCCATCAGCAAAATTTTGTCAGCTCTGTCCTCATCTCGTACCCCATTTGGGATCAAAGGAATATGCCATTCAAGTATTGCATCAGCATCGATTGGGGAGGGGGTTTCGGGTTTGCTGACAAGGGGGGGGAGAAGGGGTTTGGATGATGCTTACGTCATCAACCACCCTTTATGAAAATACGAAATATTCTTAATGGCATCTTACTCGGTGCCCCAAAAACGAGAAAAACCTTTCAACATTGAAGTAACATTCCCCCCTTACTGATAAGTGCCCTAAAGAGCCACTTTAGTGATTATTCAATGTTTCGCAGATCTGAATGATCTGAAAATGTGTCTGGGCCGCGTAAGTGCTCTGGAACTGTCCCACGCATCACTCAAGTGATCCAAAATTATATGCCGCGGATCACTTAAATAATCTGATAATGTGCCTCGGGTAACTTGAGTGATGTAGAACCCCACTGGGGGCCACTTAAGTGTTCTAAAACTACGTCACGTCACACAAGGGATCTCTAAATGTGTCACGGATCGCTTAAGTGTTCTGGAACTGTGTCCCTGGTCACTTAAGTGATCTGAAAATATGCCATGGACAGCTTATATGCTCTGGAATTGCATCAAAGTACACTTAAGCAATCTGTAAATGTGCCACTTAGTTCATTTTTAAAAAATTCGGTTTTGAGGAGGGCAGGCCGCATCAGATAACCCCCAGGGCTATATTTGGTCCGTGGACCAAGGGCGTTTATGCGATTTATCATTATATGGCTTAGAGCAGTGGTTCTCAACCGGGGGCAATATGGCCCCCTTGTGGTACTGGGATACTTCAAGGGAACCACGGAAGAAAATGGAGAAAGGGGCCATGACAGGTGGTTTGGAGAGCTGAGAAGAAAAATTAAGGTGTGAAGAAATAAAGATTTTATATTAGTGACTAATACTTACAGTGAGAGAGAGAATCCAACAAAACCACCCATAAAACCAGGGCCTTCTTTAGGGCATGGAACCACGCAGGCCTCACCGCCTACATTTTGCAACAAGTTCCCTAAGATGGGGTTTTTCTCAAGTCCCCGGCTAAATTTTTCAGACCCCCCTTCTCTATATCAAATTTATTGTATGAAAAAAAAAAAATGATGAAAACCATATTAGGCCCCAGGCTGTAGCTCTGTCACTTTTGTGAGGGGCCTCATGCCCATAAGTGACCCCACCTTATGATATTTTGTATAGTACAATTAATTTTGAAAATAAATAGGAAATATGTAGGCTGTTTATTTCCAGCTAAAGTATGGGACTACCATAGCATCACTTTGCCTAAGGAGGGGGCCCCCCATGATATTTAGACGGTCCTGATAGTGTGATAAATTTGAAAGAAGTTGTCATTGAAAGATGCTAGACTCGTGATTCATAAAGAAAGTATTGTAACAGTCTTCAGGCCGAGAAAACAGCTGGAAAGACCACCTAGAATCTATTAACATGTTATGTTGAGAAATTGTTTAAATGAAGATATTAATATTTTCTCTTTTTTAAATTTGATCATTTCTTCAAATTCTGTGAGAAGAAAACTTTTTTTTTTTCATGGAAACTCTTATTATATTTTACACTTTTTGCTATAGGAGGGTGAATAAGATTTTGTTGTTCAAGCAGCAGAAATGTTTGCTGCCTGGGCTTTCAATATGCATGGGAGAGCCGTCTTGACAGCATCATGGGCCAAGTGATTTTTCTGAGACCCTACCAGACACATTCTTCGAAATTTCAACCAGATCTCATTTTCGTGAGGCCCCTTCTTCTCTTGAGGCCCCGGGCTATGAACAGGTGGGCCCATGCCTTAAGCTGGCACTAATGCATGGTGTATAGTTTGAAAGCAGTCTAATAATTTTTATTGTGATTTCATTAATGCATGCTTTGGCAGTGACAGATACGTCAGAAAAAAATTTAAAAGGACTTTTATGAAGGAAATTTATTTAGAATTATCCATTTTAACAATTTTTGGCAAAACTTTTGGCATTTCATAAAAAAATTACTGCTTATATTGCAGATAATGTCTATTTTTAGTCCTGCTTTATTTTCAAAATTTCTGCTCCAAAAATAAAAGTTTGCTGCTCCAAAACAGATGAGGGGGCATTTGCATCCCTGGCAATAGGTAAAATTACATAAGCTCACTACTACTTAACCGTACATGCACCACATTCATATTCCTCTGGGGAATTTTGAACAAAGCGGTACATGCCAGAAAGTGTATAAGTGTAGTCTTATCATGTTTATAATGTCAGAGTTATAAATATTTAATGTTATAATTTCCGTTATTTAGGTACATTGTATGGCACTTTATGTGATCACATTGGGACTCGGATTTCTGATAAAAATAACTAATTGATAACTATATCCAGAAGTAAATATAATTCAGCACTAAAGCTGCAAAATTCAAGGCTCTTAGCCAGGGCTGGACTTAGACAGGTGCGAAAGGTGCGGTCGCACCGGGCTGCTAAAAAAAAAGGGGGCCACAAAGAAACCACAAAAAGACACAGAAGTTTTTTTACTTACTGAGTGTTATGTCAATGTAGTTCCAGTTATGTAGTTCAAGGGAAGAAAATGCTATTAGTGGACATATATACTACCTACTATCTCCCTCTTAAACAGTCTGTAGGCCAGACAATATGCGTTGAAAGGAAATAAAAAAAACTAGCCAAACCCTATCACTCTTGGACATCGCTGGAATACGACTGCCCCGAAGCGAAATATACATTAGTAGGCTAATTTGGGGAAAAAGTTAGTCAAGGCTTGCTAATTTGTATTGGAGAACATAAATACGTAAAAAAAAAAGTGGAACCAGATGTTTTTCTGGGCAGTAGGAATAGGTGTGGCACGCTTCCCTGGAAGCCTTTAGGGAGGCGTGAAACCATTCTTGAAACTGTCATCACCACCATCTGAATTGTGAATCATCCTCATATATATAAGTATGTTATTCCTTCAGGCAACACCAGTGCAATGTTACATTTTTATGGTGTCCAGACAGACTAGCATCAAAACACAAACATCAAACAATAAAGCGTCCAGATCAGTGGTTCTTAACCTTTGAGAGCCTGCGGCTTGGTTGATTTCATTTCCGTTGGTGAAAGGCCCGGCCATAAATACGATTAATGAGAATTAAATGCGTAAAAAAGGAACAATGAACCACTCACGGCTCAGTTTGATGTCAGGGCCCGGCGGTTGAGAAACACTAGTCTAGATGGCTGAAAGGTTCACACACTGGTTCACTGGACCTGTGTGTGCCGAAAACCTCTTCTAAATAGTAAACAAAAGGTAGGAGCCGTTAAATTGTTGTACACGAAGATCAACCAAGAATGTGAGAAATATTTCTGTAAAAGATCAACAATATCGAAAAGAATGGTATATGAATTAGAGGAGAAACGTCCAGAGTCATTTCATTTTATCCAAGACATCGTTGAATGTTCTCATATCAATGTGTGTTGTCAACGATAATCATATCTCATCCTTTCTCCTTGTACTTCGACAAATTCAACTGGAAGCTGTTATATAGCTTTGCCATCCATGACTTAATTTCGGTAAGTGCTATCTCAGTTGCTACTCAGTGTTTCTCAACCAAAGGGCTGCGGCCCAGTACCAGGCACCGACATCATTCATACCGGGCCGTTCAAGTTTTTCCATTTACTCCCCATTAGTCGTGTGTATGACTGAGTCTTCCACTTGGAGAATTTTAGATCGATCGTCGCCAAATTTTGTATATATACCAAATGGGACCTGACTTGAACGATAGGCTACTTTAAAATTTCGTCAGCCCAGGGCAAATGCCCCAAACGGGCAAAAAACTGTCCGGCAACAATGGTTTTTGGTCCTGAACAATAACTTTCCGAACATTTACTTTGGTTACCGTGGTTCCCTAGCAATGCGTTTCAGACGTGTATATGCCTTTACAACGGTTTGTCACTTCTTTAATCCTGTTAGTATATGTATAATAGTTTATGCCTTTATAATGGTTTGCCACATTTTGAATAGACGTCATAATCATCATCAGCATTGCTTTGAGAGTCAGGAAAAGGGTGATCCTCATAGAAATCAGTGCTAAAATTGTTGATTTCACTGTAGAAATGCGGAAATTAGTGGGATTTTCCGCCCCATCAATAATTTTAAAAATTGTATTGAATTCTCGATTTTTGAAATATTCAGTTCGCTTAGAGATATACGAAGCCCAGGAGATCAAATATGAAGTAATTAGCCAAACCTATACTTTTGAGTTGGATATTCGAGCAATATCATTGATTTCATTTATATCTTCTCAAGTATGAAAATTAATGTCTCCATATTGTCTTTTTTGATATTTTTTTGCATAAATTCATGTGGGTTAGGATATTTTAAAATTAGTTATGAGCCCGTGAAGAGTGCATCGAAAAAATTCCACAGGTTTAACTAAGGATTTTTGGAAGCTGGAACAGACAGATGGATAACTTGAAGTTCAGGGGGGGGGGGGGGATCGAAATACCTAGCGCCCCTTAAAAAAAGAAAAATATATATTCATTTCTACGTTTCTGTGTAAATCTAGATTTGTTTATTTCATGAATCGCGCAGGTCGCCATATTGGTTAACTTGGACACGGTTTGTATGTCCCTCAAGAAAAAAAAAGGGAGATATCACGTGATCCAAAAACGCCTCATTGAAGAAAACCCGGGCAGCGCCGGGTATTATAGCTAGTTGAAAATAAATTGTGTAACATGAAAAAAAGATTCAATCAGTATGCAAAATAAAATTTAGTATTTTAGCTTTTGTCAATCAAAATTTTCACGATTTTTGGTGTGTTTTTCCTTTCTTGTGCAAAAAAAAAAAAAAAAAAAAAATTCTCGAAAACTCTCTATCTTGAAATAGTTTTCGGTCCCATCAGTTTCAACATACAGATTTGACTGTATATGAAGCCGCTAAGTGATCCTAACCAGCCAAAGCTGCTCAATTTCAGATGTTGCTCATCTTATTCATTTTGCATTATATTAACTGATACTCACTTGGTGACCAAGCATCAAATTCTGTGCAGCAAGCATAACAGCTTTCATACCAGAGGCACAAACTTTGTTTACAGTTGTACATGCAGTTGATATATTTAGACCTAGATTACAAATACAATAATACTTACATACATTTTAAAATGCAGTAAAATATAGTTCATACACGATAAGATACTTTCCAAAGGAAAAATAAGAATATAGTAATAAATTTTACCCAAAATACTGTTAAAAGTAAATAAAATTACTACTTTATTTTCATGACACAAATTGCTCAACATCGTTGGCAAAGATGTGTCATGATGCAGAAGTTTTAACATAATTTTCATTTTTAAAAAGCTTTGGTATTCAAAAAAGCAAAGCATAATTCAGACATGAATGTTCTTCAGAATTACTTCATTAGAACTTGCCAAGATTACCCAGTAAATGATGGAAGAAATATGTTACAAATATCACCAGCTTGGGCAAACTTCATATACTATAGCAGAGACAATTGTTATAGCTTTTCGAATTTTTCAAAAGATTGCACTTCAATTTGTTTCAAATACCAGACACGCTCATTTCATACAAAAGTGAACTCTTATCCAAAAAAATGACCAACAGCAAACACAGTCCTACTCATCTCTTCAAAGGATTTATTAGTTTGTGGTTTTAGACCACATTCTCTGAAGATGGTCATTGCAGGGCCAAAATGCCTAAATCAGTGGAAAAAAAAAATATTAGTCTTTAAAGACGTTAAAAATGTTTTAAAATTATTTTTCTTTACTCATTTCATACACTTTTACTCTCTCAGCAATTATATACAAAATGTGATAGGTGTTCCAGATTCTTCCCAGTAAGCTTGGAAAAACGTCCACACAACAAGGAAATTAGAAAAACGCATGCCCACGCACACAAACGCCCATCGTAGTTTGAATTTTGGTTCGAGTAAAAATTTTAAAATCTGGTCACAAAGATTTTAAAAAACACGACTTGCTCAGCTGTATATTATGCCATCAGGATGATTTTTTTACTTCAAAACTTTTTTGTTGAAATTGAATAGTAATTTGATATGGTATAAATCTTGCATTTATGCCTCTCACATCAGGGATCTAGAGTGGATTAAGGGGGGTAGAGCCCGGAAACAAAAATATAGGAAATTATATGCAATGGCTCTGTTCCATAAGATACAAGATGTATTGTATAACAACCTTTAATCATAATATTAAAATGCCGCTTCACACATCTTCCTGCCTAGCAGTGAATTTGACAATCTGTACTAATCTGTAATAACTTTGGTATTTAACTGAAAAAATAGCATGATGGAGAATGTTGTAAAGGGTTTAAATTGAACAGATAACTTACTTAAAAAAAAAATGTGTGTGTGTGTGTGTGTGTTGCACTGCTTGAGTTCTTGGAACATGTAAAAGAGTGGACAAGTAAGCCTAAATTTCATTAAAAATTTAAATGATTGATAGAACTTTTATTATATTTTGAAGCATATCCTCATGTACTATCACTAAATGTTGATATAAATGAAAAAAAAAAAACTTAATTATGATAATGATGTAACCCAGAGTCTGCATTCAACAGTGAAAAATCTGATACTAAAGTCATAACATTGATCTTAACCAGTTTTTCGAAAGTCAAATCCAAAATTTTTGATAAAGCATTAAACACAAACCTTTCAATGAGCTTGAAAGTTATCAGATTTAATATGGTGTAATAATTTGTTTCAGTCTGGTATAAAAATGTTTCCTTGAATCACTAACAGAGTGGACATTTTCAGATGGGAAAAATATTGGAAAACAAAAGAAATGGTTTTTCCTAAAAAATATATATTTTTTGAAAATTGTAACTGCCAGTTTTATTAATCTATGGCACATATATAAAATGTGATTCCAAGTTTAAAAAAAAAAATATTTGCACCAAGTTTCTTTGTTCAACACTTTTTCAAGCTGGGACAACCAGATTTTGAGGTTTTGCTACAAACAATGATTTTTAAAAAAAATTAGAGGCCATCTGCAACAAATTAAGAAATACCAGATGACAGAATTAGAAAAAAAATTATTAAAATTGAAGAGCTAGAAAAAAATTTATATAACTACCAGAATGCTCTGAACTTTTATGAAAAAAATTGTAAAGTCTGACTTTTTTGGAAATGACCCAAATATAAATTCCTTCAAAATGATACATACATACCAGCACCCAGAGTAGCTTGTCTAGCTGGAGCCTGACCACAATTGGCTTGCAAAACCTGGCCCATATATACTTCTTGTACAACGTCTTTTGGAATTCCTAACATACATTAAATCTATTATAAAATATAATGCATAAATTTGAAAAGTCAATCAATACATTCTAATAATGGAAGTACCCTCCCGCAAGAGACAACACTCTGCCACAGACTTGACAACAAGGTAAGTTCGGCATCATAGTCCTGGCTTTCTTTCATCAGGGCTACAACTAGGTACATCTGGTGCCTCGGGTACTAGACTACTACTACTACTTTGCTGCATACCAACTCAGGCCATATCCCCATACAGAAGTTTACTACCGATCGCATTGTGTCTGAAACTTTTCTCTCTTGAGAAAGTCTTTCTCTCTCATGATGTACTTTACTCATCTTGAGCATGGAGGGCACTGCGCAAGGGCACATTGAAAAGGTGCTATCTATCGGTGGTCATCTCAGGTTCTGTAAGAAAAGAACCTAATCCTTGCCTTTCTCTGGATTTCTATTCAATTCCAATGCAATTCAACTTTATTCATTACATCATCAAACTTACATTGCGCAAAACGAAGAAAATTCCTCCAAGGGATCATTGCCGATGCATACTGGTGGACATGATCAAACTAACAATGAAAAAATGCAAGACAGAGAAATCGTCTATGAATATGACATACATACACATACATATACGCAGTCACAAAATATTACACCGATTTAAATTAAGATGAGTGATTTGTTTTATTCATATAACTAGCTATAATATCCATCACTGCCCGAGTTTTCTTCAATGAGGCTTTTTGGATCACGTGATATCCCCCTCTTTCTTTGAGGGACATGCAAACCGTGTCCTAAGTTAACCAATAAACCTAATTGATCAAACATAGTTCTCAAACATTGATCACCCACGACTCCCCAGAATAGTTAACCAAAAACCAATTTGGTTAACCAATATGGCGACTTCCTGCACGACTCATGAAATAAACAAAAATCTAGATTTAAAGAAACATAGATAAATTAATTTTTCCCCTTTTTTAAGGGGAGCTATGTATTTTGATTCCCCCCTCCTTGAACTTCAAGTTATCCATCTGCCTGTTTCAGTTTCAAAAAATGCTTAGTTAAAGCTGTGAAATTTTTTCGATGCACTTTCTACAGGCCCATAATTAATTTTAAAACATTCTAAACTATATGAATTTATGCAGTTGAATATTAAAAGACAATACAGAAACATTAATTTTCATGCTTGAGAAGATATAAATAAAAAGTTGAAATCAATATTATTGAATGGATATCCAACTCAAAAGTAGGTCTGGCTAATTACTTCATATTCAATCTCCTGCGCTTCGTATATCTATCTCTAAGCGACCTCAATATTTCAAAAATCAAGACTTCAATACAATTTTTAAAATTATTGATGCGACAGAAAACCCCACTAAATTTCGGCATTTTTGCAGCAATTTTCGGCAATTTTAACACTGATTTCTATGAGGATAGATCACCCTTTTCCTGATCCTCAAAGGGATGCCAATTATGATTCTGACATCTATTCAAAAAGCCTCGTTACTGGGAGTATTGAAATTGTGGCAAATCATTATAAAGGCATAAATATTATACATATACTGACAGCGTTGAAGAAATGATAAACCATTGTAAAGGCATATACACGTCTGAAACGCATTGCTAGGGAACCACGGTAACTGAAGTAAACATTCGGAAAGTGATTGTTGCCTGACAGTTTTTTGCCCATTTGGGGCATTTGCCTTGCTCTGAAGAAATTTTAAAGTACCCTATCATTCAAGTTGGGTCCCATTTGGTATATATGCAAAATTTGGTGACGATTGATCTAAAATTGTAGATTTGTATAGAGAACATACACACAGAAAATCAATTTTATATATATAGATTAAAATAAATTATAAATATGAAGCAAATAATTAGTATTAAAATAAATAATGGCAACAACAGAAGGTGTGATTCAGAAATATTTGAGTGATGGAGTAGTGTTTCCTTGTTTTTTTGCTAGAGCTCAATTGAAATAGGGGAAAAAATATATTGCATATTAAAAATAACTTTCAATATCATTTATAGAGAGCAAATATTGTTTGAGACGGTTTTTTAATACAAATAATGAAGTGCAATCTGCCATTCATCAAGAATGTCAGATGGCAAATTGTTGTAGAATTTTGGAACAAGAAACGTAAAATGATTTCTCTTTACTGTTTTATGAATAATTGGCATAGATATTACTAAATCTACTCGTTGTTCTTGAAGTATTGAAATGTAGATCAAGTTGATTTTTATTTAGAAGGATCAGTGAAAATATAGTTAATGAAACGGTTGGGAGGGTATATTCAGGTGGAGAAAAAGTTTGTGTGTGTGTATGAGAGAGTGGAATAATCGTTAGTAAGTGCTCTAATTATAATTTTTTTGTATTTGCGTAAGGTGCTTATGTAATTTCTTCCCCATACAGTCAGGCCATATAATAGATATGAATGAATAACGGCATAATAAAATGACAAATAGGAAAAGTTGATTTAAATATTGCTTAAGGTAATAGAATTTGTATAGGGTGCATCAAAGTTTTAATTGTATGTGTTTTCCATTTTAGGTTTTTATCTATATGTACGACAAGATACTTTAATGAAGATACTTGTTCTAAAGATGAGCATGTGCACGAAAAGTTATATGGGCAGTTTTGTCTATGAAAAATAATATTGCATCTAATATCTGTATTGTTATGCAAAGAAAAGCTCATAAATTTTTGTTGCTGCGTAATAATAATAATAGTAAAAAAGAAGAAGAAGAAAAGTAAGGAGAGAGCAGAGGTCAAAAGGTGATGAGAGCTCCCCTCCCGTCCCCAGGGAGAGAGAGAGAGAGAGAGAGAAAAAAGTGTTTTTATGAGTGTGTGACAGTGTGTGTGTGAGTGAGTATGAGTTGAGACCTCGAGCTGGTCAATTGTACAACGATTCCCTCGATCGGGATTTCGTGCGAGTTCATTTGTTATATTTGTGAATTAAAATTATCGTAAAATTATATTAAAAGTGTTTACAGTCCACTTCTTTCGAGTGAGTTATCGTCCACCTGGTCCGTCGAGCCGGAGAAAAGAACTGTGAAAAATGTCGTTCAAATCGGAGAAGACGTCTGTGGAGCGAGATTGTATTCGTTGAGTTCTTGTGTGACCACGAAAGAACTGTGAGTAGTGCTAAAATAATTCGGAATACGTAACTTTCATTGTCAAAATGTTCGCTGGAGCCAAAAAACAGGACTTGATCCAAGTTGCTCAGGACCTTGGAGAAATAGTCATCGAGAATGCGAAGGTGAGTGAGTTAAAAGAACTTATTTTGCAAAATCAAGCATGTGTAAAAGATCCCGACTTTGTAAAAGACTATCTAGCCACAATAATAGCAGATAGAAAGTCAGAGGAACTAAGAGAGGTTGAATTAGAACGCATGAAATTAGAGCGCGTCAAAACAGAATTAGAGTTAGAGTACGTGTAGAATTAAATTGTGACGGCACCGAACATAATAAAACAGAAGTAAAGGAAGACACAATTGAATCTCTCATTAAAAGTGTGAGAACTCTAACTGTTAGAGTACCCAATCAGCCGGAAGGTTGGGGGTATTTCTTCGCATCACTTGAAAGAGCATTTAACACAAAAAAAGTGCCAGAGAAATTTAAGTCAGAAATTTTATTGAATTTGTTGGGTGAAAAGGCAACCAACGTTTTGTCCCACATAAGCGATAATGAACTGTCAAATTATGATAAGGTAAAAGAAATTATTTTACGAGAGTACGAGCCTACACCGCAGGTTTGTCTAGAGAATTTTCGAAGGGCTCATCGTAATAATGAAACGCATGTGCAATTTGCGTCGAGGTTAAAAACGAGTTTCGATTACTATCTGAAGCTCAGAGGAGTGTCAGATTTTGACACATTAAAAGACCTCATTGTTGCAGATAAGTTGTTTGAGACATTAGATAGAGAAACTGCTTCTCATATTAGTGTGAGGCAAGGAGAAAAATGGTTTCGACCGCTTGAATTAGCTAAAGAGAGTGACATATATTTTGCTTCACGAGGTAGATCTCTCATTGAGAGCAATAGTGGGTTTCAAAAACAGCGAGGAAATTTCCACTTAAAAAATAATAAAAATGTGTCAAAGGTGTTTCTCTCGGATTCAAAAGACTCATTATGCGTACAATGCGGAATTGAAACTCACGCATTGTACAAGTGTTCTGATTACAGAAGCAAATCAGTGGACGAGAGAATTAAAATTGTAAAAAGTAATAATTTGTGCTTCAATTGTCTGTCATCTTCACATGGGGTGAAAAAATGCAGGTCGAGGTTCTCTTGCCCCAAGTGCAATAAAAGACACCACGTGACCCTGCATTTCCCCCGCGAAGAAGAAACTGTTGCTGCTGCTCCTGCAGGAAGAACGGAGATGACACATTCTCTCCCGAGCAATATAACGACGCCGAAACAGCACAATGCCAACCCCATAACAGCCACCAGCTGCATGGGAAACAAACAAAAAAAGACAGTTTTACTTAGTACAGCGAGATGCCTTGTAAAAGATAAGGATGGTCAATACCACAATGGTAGAGCGCTGCTAGATGGGGGCTCTATGTCGAACTTTGTAACCAGAAAGTTTGCAGAGAAACTTGAGTTGAAGAAAGAAAAAATAAATCTTGTTGTATCTTGCTTAAACGGAGCGTCAATGCCAATCAAGGGATGCGTGAGAGCCTCTCTCGCTAATAGAAGAAAGGACTATGAGAGGGAATTGGACTTCTTGATAGTGGAGAAAATAACAAATAGCACTCCCTCCCAAAAGTTAGAAGTGTCTATTGAGGGGATGAGGGACGTAAATTTAGCTGATCCAGAATATAACGAACCGGGACGCATAGATATATTGTTGGGAGCGGAAATATTTTATGAACTATTATTGACAGGACAAATTTCTCCTAGTGGCACAGATTTAATTCTGCAAAATATGGTGTTCGGGTACGTTGTAAGTGGCGCATTATCCACTAAAGAGAAACAAACAATAAAACAATACATTGTGGACTAGTTCAACAAGAGAACTTGAATAAAACAATGCAAAAATTTTGGGAAATTGAAAGTGTTGGAGAAAAGCCAGTAATATCAAAAGACAACGAAATTTGTGAAACCCATTACGAGGAGACTCATATGAGAGACAATAAGGGGCAGTATATAGTCACCATGCCTCTCAAGGAAGATCCCGGGTGCCTTGGAGAGTCCAAGAGTATGGCGTTAAAACAACTAAACTCACTGTGGAATCGATTAGAGAGAGACAAAAATTATCAGGCATTATACAAAGATTTTCTCAAAGAATATCTAGAACTTGGGCATATGAGTGAGGTGAATGAGACCACAGAGCCAAAGGTCACATATTACATGCCCCATCACGGTGTATACCGTCCTGATAAAACGACAACAAAACTACGAACTGTTTTTAATGCTTCCACGATTACCACAAAGGGCAATTCTTTGAATTCTCTTCAGTATAACGGAGGAGTGATCCAAGAGGATCTTTTTTCAATAATGATCCGATTCAGGAAGCACGAGTTTGCTTTCATTGCGGACATCGAAAAGATGTACCGAATCATAAAAATTCATCCGAGTCAAAAAAGCCTTCAAAGAATTTTGTGGAAGGAAGGCAAGAACGAGCCCATAAAAATTGATGAGTTGTCAACTGTAACTTACGGGACAGTGAGCGCACCCTTTCTCACCATGAGAACCTTGAAACAACTCGCACAGGATGAAGGAAACAATTTTCCTCTAGCGGCTCCTGTCCTAACCAGTGATTTTTATATGGATGACGTACTATCCGGTGCACCAACCTTGCTGGAAGCGAAAGAGCTTCAACAGCAACTGATAGGCATCCTCAATACTGCAGGCATGAAGCTGCATAAGTGGTGCGGAAATAATCCAGCGCTCATTCCAAAATTATTTTCAGATTGTGATTACACCTTTTCCGACCCAAGTGAAATAAAGGCTCTGGGAATTTCCTGGAAGCCAAGTGAAGATTGCTTTTCTTTCAGTGTGAAAGCTGACAGCAATACGGTATTCACCAAACGGAATGTTCTACCTACCATCGCAAGACTTTTTGATCCACTGGGATTGATAGGACCTGTGGTATCAAAAGCAAAAATTTTCATGCAGAAACTGTGGCTTCTGAAAATTGACTGGAATGATCCACTTCCAGCAAAAGAGGCACAAGAGTGGCACGAGTTCATCGAATCTCTTCTGTCTATAAATAACCTAAAAATAGATAGATGTATTTTGATATCTGAGCCAACTACGATCGAGATTCATGGGTTTGCAGATGCTTCTGAATCTGCATACGGGGCTGTTATCTATTGCAAGTCTACTTCATCTACCGGCCGCGTGAGAGTAAAAATGGTTTCGAGCAAATCAAGAGTAGCTCCAATTAAACGTACAACTATTCCGCGGTTGGAACTGTGCGCGGCAGTGTTACTAGCTAAGTTGATGAAGAGTATAAAAGCTTCACTGAAGCTCGACGTTTCAGCAGTGTATTTGTGGAGTGATTCTATGATTGTGCTGTCTTGGATCCAGAAAGAACCACATCTTCTGAAAACGTTCTTGGCAAATCGTGTAGCTACAATACAGGAACTAACAACTGTGCAACAATGGAGACATGTTTCATCCGAAGAAAATCCTGCAGATCTCATTTCCAGAGGTCTAGCTCCAGAGAGACTGGAACAAAGTGTTTTATGGTGGAACGGTCCAAAGTTTCTTATGGACAGTGAATACCCAAACAGAACGATCCCGTCAGCGGTCATACAAGATGACTTTCAGCGTGAATTCAAAATTTGCAGTATGAGTGACAATATGTGTGATATACAAACTTTTAGTGTTTCAGTTCGATCATTTATCAGTGATTTTTTGAATCTTAGTAATGTGTATATTAAGACTGTTCGTATTTTGAGTTTCATTTTTAGGTTTCTTAATAATTGTAAAAACAAGAAAAAATATAGTCCTTTAGATGCTGAAGAAATCAATAATGCTGAGCTGCAACTCGTGAAATTGATTCAAGGTGAGGAGTTCAAACCAGAACTCAAAGGTCTGAAAGAAAAAGGTAAGGTCCCTTTCGACAGTCCGATAAAAAGTTTGAATCCTTTTGTGGACGAAAAAGGAATCTTGAGAGTTGGTGGCCGATTAAATAATAGTACACTGGGCTATAATCAGAAGTTTCCTATTCTATTGCCCACAAAACACCGATTAACCAAGTTGATTGTTGTACATTATCATAATAAGTATCTACATTTAGGGCCACAAGCATTATTGAATCAACTCAGACAAAAGTTTTGGGTTATAAATGGTAAAAGTGTATGTAGAAAAATTGTTCATGATTGCATTGTGTGCTTTAAAGCTAAACCTATAACGGCTCAACAAATTATGGGTGTTTTACCTAAGGATCGTGTAACGAGAGATTTTGCATTCAACATTTCTGGTGTTGATTTTTGTGGACCCTTTTCTATAAAGTACAAAAATCAAAGAAAGGGTACCTTGAATAAAATATGTGTGTGTATTTTTGTATGTTTAGTGACGAAAGCGATCCATCTGGATATTGTTACTGATCTTACCACTGCTGCATTTATTGCAACTCTTAAAAGGTTCACTTCTCGAAGAGGAAAGTGTGTTAAGTTGTATTCAGATAATGCAAAAAATTTTGTGGGAGCAAATGTTGAGCTCAAAAACTTATACAACCTGGTAGCTCAACCAGATGAGGACCTTGCTGGCTATTTATCCTCGGATAGCATAGATTGGAAATTCATTCCTCCCCGAACACCAAACTTCGGTGGTCTCTGGGAAGCAGGAGTGAAATCTTGCAAATACCACTTAAAACGAACCATCGGCCAGACAAGGCTCACTTACGAAGAATTTCTTACTGTTTTGACTCAAATAGAAGGAGTCCTAAATTCTAGACCAATATCTGCCATGTCAGAAGACCCAAATGACTTGGAGGCCCTAACACCTGGTCATTTTCTTATTGGAAGACCGATCACCTCACTTCCAGAACCAGAGTTGACTTGGGTGCCAGAAAATCGGCTTAACCGATGGCAACAAACAACGAAATTCGTGCAAGTCATTTGGAAAAGGTGGCATCGAGAATATTTGAGTACATTACAGCAACGGAATAAGTGGTTCTTCGAAAAGGAAAACGTAAAAATAGGTGACATGGTCATTGTTAAAGAGGACAATTTACCTCCTTGTAAATGGTCTATAGGTCGAATTACGGAAACATATCCTGGCAAACAGGATAACAAGATTAGAGTGGTTGCTGCGAAAACGGCTTCAGGCACATATAAGCGACCTATTTCAAAATTGTGTATTTTACCTATGGAAAATTAATGTAAATATCGTATATTATGCTTTATTATGTATCGGAAAGTGTTAATTTATAATGTAATTGAGTGTGTCAATTTTCTTTATTCTGTGTATTTAGTTAAAATTTGTATTTGTTCAGGTTTTGATATGATCAGTTTTATATATTATTACATTATAATTGCAATTGGTTGAATGTTCAAAGAACATTGCAACGCCCGGCGGTATGTTGCTGCGTAATAATAATAATAGTAAAAAAGAAGAAGAAAAGTAAGGAGAGAGCAGAGGTCAAAAGGTGATGAGAGCTCCCCTCCCGTCCCCAGGGAGAGAGAGAGAGAGAGAAAAAAGTGTTTTTATGAGTGTGTGACAGTGTGTGTGTGAGTGAGTATGAGTTGAGACCTCGAGCTGGTCAATTGTACAACGATTCCCTCGATCGGGATTTCGTGCGAGTTCATTTGTTATATTTGTGAATTAAAATTATCGTAAAATTATATTAAAAGTGTTTACAGTCCACTTCTTTCGAGTGATTTATCGTCCAATTTTGTTTTCAATACATTAATTTTTAGATTTGCAGAAAACTAGCTGCAAACTTTAAGTCATGATTTATGGTGCTTGTTAAAGATTGAAGATATATTGCTGAACAAAGTAACGCAGTATCATCAGCAAATGTTATAATTTTAACAAATAAATCAAGGTTACAGAAATATAGTAAATAGAAGTGGATAGTAATGATAAATATAGTAAAAAGAAGTGGTCCTAAAGTAGATCCTTGAGGAACTCCTTTCTTCATGGACATCAGAGTACTAATGTATTTGCCACATTTAACTCTTTGGATCCTGTTTCTAAAGTATTATTTAAATAGGCAATGTGCATTACCTCTAATTCTATACAGTTGAAGTCTATTAAGTAGAATGGTATGGTCAACGCTGTCAAAACATTTCCATATATCTAGGAAGATGTTTTCTTTGATTTGTCTATATTATCAACAATATAGTTACTAAATTCAAGAACTACAGTTTTTATATTTCTATTTGGAAGAAACCTGTGTTGGTTGTTTGAAAAGAAATTATGCACATTTAAATATGAAAATAGTGTGTCTCTCATAATTGTTTCCACAATCTTTGATGCTGTGCAAAGAACCGAAACAAGTCTATAATTGTTTGCCATTTTTGTCACCTGCTTTGCAGATTGGGGTTATGATGGCATTTTTTTAATGAGTTTGGAAAAATTCCATTTTCCAAACTATCATTGATAAGCCTGGAAAATATCTGTAGAACATCATCCGGAATATGTTTCCGAACTTTTGCATTAATTGAATCAGAAGATGTAACTGAAGTTTTGATATTATTTACAACTAGCTATAATACCCGGCGCTGCCCGGGTTTTCTTCAATGAGGCTTTTTTGGATCACGTGACATGCCCCTCTTTCTTTGAGGGACATACAAACCGTGTCTAAGTTAACCAATATAGCGACGTCCTGCGCGACTCATGAAATAAACAAATCTAAATTTAAAGAAACGTAGAAATGAATAGTCCCCCCCCCTTTTTTTTTATGGGTGTTAGGTATTTCGATTCCCTCCCCCTGAACTTCAAGTCATCCATCTCTGCCTGTTTCAGCTTCCAAAAATGCTTAATTAAAGCTGTGGAATTTTTTCGATGCACTTTACGGGGCCCATAACTAATTTTAAAAACATCCTAAATGATATGAATTTATGCAAATAAATATCAAAAGACAATACGGAGACATTAATTTTCATGCTTTAGAAGATATAAATAAAAAGTTGAAATCAATGTTATTGCATTGGATATTCAACTCAAAATTAGGTCCGGCTAATTACTTCATACTTAATTTTCTGGGCTTCGTATCTCCAAGCGAATTCAATATTTCAAAAATCGAGAATTCAATTTAATTTTTAAAATTATTGATGTGGCAGGAACCCCCCCCCCCACTAAATTTCCGTTTTTATGCAGTTAAATCTGCATATACTGATTTCTATGAGGATCACCCTTTTCCTGACCATCAAAGCGATAGTGTGATGATTATAACGTCTATTCAAAAAGCCTCATTACTGAGAGTATTGAAAATGTGGCAAACCATTATAAAGGCATAAACTATTATACATAACTGGCAGCATTAAAGAAGTGACAAACCATTGTAAAGACATAAACACGTCTGAAACTCATCGCTAGGGAACCACGGTAACCAGAGTAAACGTTCGGAAAGTGATTGTTGAGGCCCAAAAACCATTGTTGCCGGACAGTTTTTTTGCCCATTTGGGGCATTTGCCCTAGTCTGACGAAATTTTAAAGTAGCCTATCGTTCAAGTCGGGTCCCATTTGGTATATATGCAAAATTTGGCGACGATCGATCTAAAATTGTAGATTTGTATAGAGAACAGACACACACACAGAAAATCAATTTTATATATATAGATTTTTTAATTTCAGCAATATCCAAGGGAAAGAGAAAAATGGAGTTACTGATATTCTGAATATATTGTTCATGAGCATCATCCGAAACTACTCTATTTGATGAGACATTAATAAAGTGTGAATTGAATTGATTAACCAGGTTTTGAGGTTCAAGATGATCAGGGAGAATATTTGTTTTTTTGTTCAGCACCCAGTACATTATTAACAAATTTCCAGCGTTCAGCATTACTCTGGCATTTGTTAAATTCGGTTGAGAGTAGTAGTTTTTTTTTTCAATTCTAATTTTTGATTTAGTTAGTGATGCTACATTTCTGTAATCCAACTCAACTGAGATGTCATAGGGGTATTTTTTAGTCTTCAGATAGTTTTTGTTTATTTTTTATTAAACAACGAATTTTGTTGGTAACCAAAAGTTCTCATAATTTCTTATAGAAGCATTACTCATATATTTGGGGTGATTCTGAACAATAGAGTGTAAAGTTCAGAGAAAGTGATCGAAAACAAGTCCACTATGACAAATTATCAGTTTTAAATTCATAATTTTGAAAATATGTGTCAGCTGTGTAGTTAAAACTCCCCTTTTCATTGCTTGCATGACTGTATTAGATTCATTTAAGTTATGAAAATCCAAAGAAATCTAATACAGTCATAATAATAATCTAATAAATCTAATATCTAACCAGGGTTGTTCGGTTTAAACCACGCTGGTTTTAACCAAGTGACTTTTTTTTTTTTAAACCACCAGTCTGGTTTTTTCAAAAAAAATCCTCATAAAAGTGGCCTAAACATAAATTTTTTCATATTATATTAGTTGCTGAGAAAATTATATTCATTACCAGAAATTCTCATTCCTACTGCATTTTCTAACTTTGCACTAGATTCTGCTCTATCTTAAGCAAATTCATGAATGAGGATTGCATCACACATATATGGTGGCAGTGTATTCTCACAGGCCTTTTTTTCCTTCACAAAGAGGCAGCAACAGTAGTGCTTTCACTGTCATGCCAAGGACAGGTGGTCTTATAATCTAAAAAGACACCAGCAGCTCTTAAAAGACAAGGACTAGTGTACTAGAAGTTACATTACCTCAGTCATTTTCATTTTCTTTCTATAGAAAGCAGCACATCTCGTACTGTATATCACCACCATGCTTAATATTGAATTATTTTTTACATATTTTCAACATTACCCCAGTTAATCAAGGTTCTACTACACAGTAGTAAAAGCCCAAAATTGGCCAGTTCATTTAGTGGCTGGTGATCCCCATCCAAAAATTTCAGTTAGAAATTCTTTGGAACATGGACTGGGTAGCCGTTTGATTAGGATGCACAGTAGTAAGTGATTTGAAAAATAATCAGCTATATACAGGGTGATTATACACTAAAGAGCAAAAAAAAACTGGTACACCTGCCTAATATCGTGTAGGGCCCTTGCGAGCCCGCAGAAGTGCCGCAACACGACGTGGCATGGACTCAACTAATGTCTGAAGTAGTACTCGAGGTAATTGACACCATGAATCCTGCAGGGCTGTCCATAAATCCGTAAGAGTGAGAGGGGGTGGAGATCTCTTCTGAACAACGCGCCTGGGATGCCTTGCACGTTGCAAGGCATCCCAGATATGTTCAATAATGTTCATGTCTGGGGGATTTAGGTGGCCAGCGGAAGTGTCTAAAGCCAGAAGAGTGTTCCTGGAGCCACATTGTAGCAATTCTGGACGTGTAAGGTGTCGCATTGTCCTGCTGAAATTGTCCAAGTCCGAGGGAATGCACAATGGACATGAATGGGTGCAGGTGATCAGACAGATGCTTCCCCCAGCGTGGTCCAACCCCTCGGGGTAAAACGCTTATATCCCTCTTGGGACAGAGCGTGGACCATGTCTGGACTTGGACCAGACAGGATGCTTACGTACCTGTCAGAGTCTTATCTAGACGTATCAGGGGCCCCATATCACGCCAACTGCACACTCCTCATACCATTACAGAGCCTCCACCAGCTTGAACAGTCCCCTGTTGACACGTAGGGTCCATGGATTCATGAGGTTGTGTAACGTGCCAATGATCCCCCGGCGTAAAAGTCCGTAGTCGGCGTCACGTGATCTGTTTTCATAAATGTTACTAATCTGCAGCTGTGATCGTATGGCGACGATCAAGGCCGATCGTGATGTCCGCCTGTGATCGCATGCAAATGAGGTGACCTTGAAGCCGATTGGCTTGATCAGACACGTGCGGTCGGATGTTTTTCCTTTAAATACCGGCCGTACGTTGTAACAGGTCTGATTCTGCGTTCATCTTTTCTAGTTCT
Organism: Pholcus phalangioides; assembly: GCF_987345545.1. Classification (NCBI taxonomy): domain Eukaryota; kingdom Metazoa; phylum Arthropoda; class Arachnida; order Araneae; family Pholcidae; genus Pholcus; species Pholcus phalangioides. The sequence continues at coordinate 49,490,830 of NW_028301602.1, read as the reverse complement.
ATTCAACTGAAGCCCTCTAGTAGGACGGTTCACCGTCTTGCTACCGTATCCATTGGCCTTAAGCTGATTTGTTAAAATACAATAATTTACATTGTTTGAATCCGTTTTCCGGCAGGTCCGGAATCAAAAATATTAAATAAGCTTCACAGTCAAAGTTCTTCATTGCTGATCAAGGTGGTCCGGCTCTCAACCGAGAGGCCCCCCGGAGCTGATCAAGGTGGTTCGGCCCTCAACCGAGAGGCCCCCCGGAGCTGATCAAGGTGGTTCGGCCCTCAACCGAGAGGCCCCCCCTGGAGCTGAGCAAGGTGGTCCGGCCCTCAACCGAGAGGCCCCCCCGGAGCTGAGCAAGGTGGTCCGGCCCTCAACCGAGAGGCCCCCCCGGAGCTGAGCAAGGTGGTCCGGCCCTCAACCGAGAGGCCCCCCCGGAGCTGAGCAAGGTGGTCCGGCCCTCAACCGAGAGGCCCCCTGGAACTGATCAAGGTGTTCCGGCTCTCAACCGAGAAAACTTCTTTTATACTGACGGGGAAAGGCTAACAACATCGGATGTCCGATCAATATACAAGTTGACTGTTGATGATCATCAATTGGTGAGCCAGTATCTTTACTGTTAACGTCAAATAGAGGGCTCCACGTTATACTAATCTATTGTTAAAATTGACTAACCCTATAATTAATTTGAATAAATAATATTTCATGCGAAAGTTTATTTGCAATCATTTTCCACTTGTCGTTTGCCACTTTATTACTGGATATTTCGAACCGGGCAAGCAACTCCCGTAAGGGACGTTGCAGTTGTCCCCATACCCGTATACGTCCATCAGCTCGAAGCAATTGGAACCGAGACTCGGCAGACCAGGCAACGTGTTTCCAGTCCTCAACAGTCCAATGTCTGTGTTGTCGGGTCCAGGCGAGGCATAAAGCTTTGTGTCGTGTAGTCATCAAGGGTACACGAGTGGGCCTTCGGCTCCGAAAGCCCATATGGATGATGTTTCGTTGAATGGTTCGCATGCTGACACTTGTTGATGGCCCAGCATTGAAATCTGCAGCAATTTGCGGAAGGGTTGCACGTCTGTCACGTTTAATGATTCTCGTCAGTCATTGTTGGTTCCATTCTTGCATGATCTTTTTCCGGCCACAGCGATGTCGCAGATTTAATTTTTTACCGGATTCCCAATATTCACGGTACACTCGTGAAATGGTCATACCTGAAAATCCATATTTCATCACTACACTCGTGAAATGGTTGTACGTGAAAATCCAAATTTCATCGCTACCTCGGAGATGCTATGTCCCATCTCTCGTGCGCAGACTATAACACCACGTTCAAACTCACTTAAATCTCGATAACCTGCCATTGTAGCAGCAATAACCAATCTAACAACTATGCCAGACACTTGTTGTGTTATATAGGCGTTGCCGACCGCAGCGCCGTACTCTGATTGGTTCCATATCTCTTTATTTACATACACATGCCTGTACCAGTTTTTTTGGCTCTTCAGTTTAATTAAAAGTTCTGATTCCAAAATGTGAATAAGAACTGCTGGTCAGAATAGCGTGAAAATTTACATGGATCCATTGCATGAAACAATAGAATTTCTTTTGGTGAAAGGAAAAAAAACCTTTAAAATGTACAAATAGATGATGCTATACTTGGCCAGCCGTATAATCTATTTTGCTCAACCACATCATTTTGGCACTTCAACAGCATCAGTGTGTGAATAGCAGGGTTGGGCAAATCCCAGTTTCCGGGTGACTAGAAAATTGGTTTTGGCACCTAAATTTTTAAATGCATCATTGCTAAAACGATGTGTAATTACGATACAATTTTTTTTGATTTCATAATAAATACATATCTTTATTGTGTATTAGGCACAACAGTGCAAAAAAAGCTATTACAAAAGAGAAACACTTGGTTGGACAACACAAACACATAGATGCAGAATCTCATATAAACACTTAAAAATACAGAGCAGAGAAAAAAAAAAGTTTAGAATATGAATATGAGATGAACCATTTGTTTTTCATTTCATGGCAAGTTTTAGTGTGGTTGTAACTTAGTTAAGATTACATAAAAAAAAGAATTGAAACAATGAGTTCCTTCCATCTTGTGAAATATTGGATAAATTATAACGATAATGACTGAGAGCGAAAAACTGTGAAACGTTGGCCAGCAAAATGACTGCAGTTTGCAATGACGTGTGCGAAATATATTTCCCACGATAATCACACCATTGACATCTGTTAGAAAAATGATTTAGGCCCCTAATAAAATTATAATAAGCTTGTAGTAAAATAATCTGATGTACAGGATTCTTTTAAAAATTCAAGTACTCCTCGGGAAGAAAGAAACTTTTTATATGGGTTAAAATTGCTTTCTTCAATCCTATTTCGAAAAAGTCAACAAAATTTTCCATGATTGTGCATGTGACAGATATAGACCTTGGACTACTCAGGATGTAAGTAAACCAAGATTATTTATAACATTCAGAAGGGCTTCAAAACCATGCCCCTGGCCCACCTTATGATTTACACTCCAATTAAGGCAGGAAGGGACACGACACCTGGCCGCCATGTTCACCTGACAGGTGAACGCTACTATAACCCTTGCAACTTTTGGCCTTGGGGATACTCCAAAATGATATGTGCAGTGGTTGGATTGCAAACTTTGGTGAATTGAAAGCACATTCACATCATTACCATGACATAGGCCTACTCTGATCTGTTGTTGAACAAGCACTTTGTTCCTCCACTCACAGCCAGAACACGGTGGACAATATATTTAACATTTCTTGTGTAAGTTGTCGTTGTTTGTTTAAATGACTTCATTTTTGTGATGCGTCTATGAATTATTAAATTGTGCCATGCTAATTCAATGTGTTTTGAAAAAATTTTGAAAACACATTTTTGAAAAATGTGTTAAAAACGACTTCTAAATTTCTTAAATAGACAATTTCTTCTCTTCTAATCAATATGGATTCCAAAAAAATAAAAAACACAGAAATGGCAATATTAGATCTAAGTAACTATCTAAACAATGGCGCTTCAATAATAATATGTATTCCATTACTGTGTTCGTAGATTTAAAAAGAGCATTTGAATTCATTGATCTGGAAAATTTTAACAAGTAAACTATTCTCAATACGAGTCAGAGGAAACCTGCTTAAATGGTTTAAGTCATACTTTAATAAAAGACAACAAGCAGTTGTGATTCAGAAAGAAATTAGTTCCTTTTGAGAGGTGAAGAAAGGAGTACCTCAAGGATCTGTACTGGGCCCAATACTATTTTTGATATACACTGGTGAAATAAATAAAGAGAATTTGCATATTTTATCGAATTTCATGAAAAGAACTGAACTGAATGTAAAACCACTGCTTCTAGACAAAAATGCAAATCTTGTACGTCAAATACGTAAGCATATGTGTGTGTGTGTGTAGGCGGAGCCAGTAGAGAAACAGACTTTATAAGCGCACGTAAGTTAAAACGTATTTCGTTCGCTAGGACACCTCGGCGAATTTCTTGGTGTTATTTTGCAGCAATCGGTTAATTTCAAATTGTAACAGTAAAAATGAGTAACCACCAACGTTTAGATGATGGAATCAGGTGGCGAATTGTGGGGAGGCTAGAAACAGGCCAATCTCAAGTCCAGATTTGTAGAGAGTTCAATTCAACGCCCAGTGTTGCGTGTAACTTATGGAAACAGTTCCAGGATACTGGATCCATCGAGAGAAAGCCTGGGCGAGCCACGACGGCCAGAGAAGATCGCCATTTGTCGATTATAGCGAGGCATAACAGGAGTGCTACAGAGTCTCAGCTGTCTCGTGAGCCGCTGTGATGGTCGAGTGGTCATAATGACGGACTTGCATCACGAGGACCCGGGTTCGAACCCCACCGTCGCCATAGTGGTGGTCATCTGAAGTTGGTTTCCTGTGGTTCCCAACTTCGAGGCGCAAATGAGAGCCGATGTCCCCATTGAAAAGTCTCACCACTGAGAGCAACAGGCCTACAACGATTAATTATTCAATCATTACACTTCACTCATAGTTGGAAAAACTGGTGGCAGGTGGCATCACTATACATAACAAGCATTACACAGAAACAAACTTCACGTCAGGTTTCACTACACGTACACACACATTTCCGCATGTACCAATTCGTTAGAGGTTCCGCAGAGGAATATGGACGAGGTACATGTGTGGTTTAGTAGTAGTAGCTCTCTCGTGACTTGTATGCAGCCACAGGAACCCGTGTTATCAAGGGTGACTGTTTCCAAAAGACTTCATGAGAGAGGGTTGTTTGTAAGAAGACCTGCTGTTTACGTCCCGCTCACTTCTACAAACAGGAGAATTTGTTTATCATGGTGCAGAGAGCATAGAGATTGGAGTATGGATCAATGGGCGACCGTTCTCTTCACTGATGAGTCTCGGTTCAGCCTAAGCACCGATTCTCGTCGTTCATTCATATGGAGAGAACCAGGGACCCGCTACCTACTCTCCAATGTCCGCGAAATCGACCATTATGGTGGAGGAAGTTTAATGGTCTGGACAGGCATCATGTTGGATGGCCGCACACCTCCCCATGTCTTTGAAAGAGGCACTGTGACTGGTGTGAGGTACAGGGATGAGGTCTTGGAGCCCTATGTTCGCCTTTTCAGGGGTGCAGTTGGCCCAGAGTTCATTTTAATGGACGATAACACGAGGCCACATAGAGCTCTTCTGCTCGACGATTTTCTAGAGAGTGAGGATATTCGCCGGATGGATTGGCCAGTCAGATCTCCAGACCTTAACTCTATAGAACATGTCTGGGACGCTCTGGGGGGGGGGGGGCAATTGCAACCCCCCTCCGGGAACCATCCAGGGAATGAAAACAGCGTTGCTGAAAGAGTGGGACCAATTGCCACAGGAAATGATAAACTGCCTTATTTCAAGTATGAAATCGCGCTGCGAGACCTGTATATCTGTAAGAGGGGACCATACCCCCTATTAACCCATCGATTAACCCATTTTTTTGTTTATCCTGCAACCGCTGTTTCATACCTTCCGACTCCAACGAGTGTTAAGCACGATCATGCGTGTGTAGTACAATTATTGAATGGTTATTTGTTTTATATTGTATCAATGTATGTACATATCAAATTTCATTCAAATCGGTACAGTAGTTCTAGAGATAATCGACCAAGTCTGCAAATTCTCTTAATTTCTTACACCAGTGTATATAAATGATTTATGCAATCTTAAATCAAATGGAAAGTTGATAACCTTTGCTGATGACACAGTGCTTTACGTAGAAGATACAAATATATTAGATTTAATAAAAAAAAGTAGATGACCACCTAACAAATATCATCTGCCTAATGAAACAAACTGAAACTTAAAATACATAAAACAAAATACATCTATATGAAAACTAGAAACATGAATCTCAATGAAAGCATACACCTAAAAATACATAATTGTTGTCGCTGCCAAGATAATGGTGATTGCTATTGCCAAGAAATATAGAAAGTTCATGAGTACAATTATCTGGGTATAACAAAACAGCATGACCTTAAATGAAACTCGCACTGCGATATTTTAATCAAAAAAATCAGAAAATATACAATAATCTTATATATAAATGTGAAAGTATGTATGTATGCTCTTTATACAAATCTACAGTTTTAGACCGATAGTCGCCAGATTTTGCATATATACCAAACAGGTCCAGGATTGAACCGTAGGCTACTTTAAAAGTTCGTCAAAGCTGGGCAAATGCCCGAAATGGGCAAAAAACTGTCTGGCAACAATGGTTTTGGGGCCTCAACAATCACTTTCGGAACGTTTACTTTGGTTACCGTGGTTCCCACCAATGCGCTTCAGACGGGAATATGTGCCTTTACAATGGTTTGTCACACCTTTAATTCTGTTATTATAACAGTTTATTCCTTTATAACGGTTTGTCACATTTCCAATTTAATTGCAGAAAACCCGGGAAGTGCCGGGTATTTCTGCTATCCTATATACAGGTTGTCCTGTAATCCTGTAAGTGATAATGCGGCCTTTATCTCATCAACCGCCCATCGTATAGGTATAGTTTCAATTTAAATGTGCGTAAAAGGCGTTTGAATAATATTCGCTGCACAAGCTGGACGTATGACGTCGCTAACAACAGAGGACAACAACTACGACGACAAAACTGGGAATAAAAATGTTCAACGCTAGCTGATGAACTCAATGCTTGCCTCAAATCATCAACACTCTGGCACGAAGTTAAAAAATTATCATTATCCACCAACATGCGAGTTCTCTTACTTGATGCAGAAATTTTTTTGAGTAAGAAATAATTAATAAGCTATACATATATAAATTTTTTACGGGGCGGGCAACGTCGCCAGGTATCAGCTAGTCATATATAAAATGAAGAACTTAATTGATGAAAAATTTTTGAAAGACTTATTTTTTATGCATGGATTTATTGAATCATTAATTATGCAGTTTGTGTTTGGGGTGGAGCATACTACTAAGATGGCTACAGGGTATGGATACCCAGTAAAGATGAAATAGTGCTTTTAAGGGACGTTATGTTCAAGAATGAAGTCACAAGAGCAAGCAGACTTTCATCAACAATCCAGAGTTTACTGAAAAAGTTACTGAAGACACAGATGGTTCCAGGCAAGTTGAATCACAGTCAGACACTGATATGTATAATTTATGAGACAGGTCGAAGCTGAAGAAGCCATCCAAGTTTGATGATGATTGCCATGCTGGCAGAATGTAATGAACCAGTCACTTACACAGAAGCAATGTCGTCCAAGGTTTCTAGTCATTGGCAAGCTGCTTTACAAGAAGAGATGGATTCTCTAATTAAAAACAAGACAGGGAAGCTGGTGGATTTGCCAAGTGATAGAAAAGCCATAAAAAGTCTATGGGTGTTCAAAGCAAAGAAAAATGAAGATGGTGCAGTGACAAGATATAAGGCATGTCTAGCCACTAAAGGATTTGGACAGGTACCTGGTGTAGATTACACTGAAATGTTCAGTCCAGTTGTTCACTGGGATACTGTGAGAACAATGTTAAGCGTGGCTGCTAAGAAGAAATTAAAGGTTGTTCAGTTTGACATCAAAACACCATTTCTTCATGGAGAACTAAAAGACTACATGAACCAGCCAGAAAGCTTCACAAGAATGGTTCAAATCAGGTCTGCAAATTGATGAAGAGTATCCATGGACTGAAACAGTCCCCCAGGTGCTGGAATGAAAAATTCAGTAAATTTCTAGGAAATCATGGCTTAAAATCTTCAAGTTCAGATCCATGTTTCTTTGCTAATGCAGAGAAAACCTTTTTTCTCATCCTTTATGTGGATGATGGTCTGATATTTTCCAAGGACTTGGAAATGCTAAATATATATCTTGACCAACTCAGATCTAAATTTGCAGTTGTAATAGATAATGCCAAGTACTTTTTGGGTATGCAAATGAATTATTTGGATGATGGATCAATTTTCATTCATCAAGAATCTTATTGCAGACAAACCTTAGCAGGTTTCAATATGGCAGATGCGAATCCGGTAGGCACGCCTATTGAAAAGTGTTGTTTAACAGCAGATATGTCTACTGCTTTAGCCCTTGATGTTCCTTACAGAAAGGTTATTGGGAGCCTCATGTTTCTAGTTATGGTCACTCGACCTGATATAGTTTACACACTTGGTATCTATATGCACTTGGTATCTATTACACTATGCTCTCTCAGGCATTGGACAAACCTCAAGAGTGTCATTGAAATGTTATGAAAAGGAAAATCGAAATACCTAAAAAGTACAGTGATTTTGGGTACATTGTACTCATCTGATTCCAAAGCTGGTGCTTTAGAAGCATTCAGTGATTCAGATTATGCAGGGGATCCTATGTCAAGGAGATCAACCTCAGGCATGGTGTTTTTGTGCAGCAGTAGTGTGCAATAACATGGAAAAGTCAATGTCAGAAATGTCTAGCTCTATCTACAACTGAGGCTGAATTTGTGGTGGCGAGTCAAGCTGCAAAAGAAATAGTATGGCATCAGTACTTGTTTCAAAAACTTGGGATTTCAAGTGGTGTCCCTTTACTACAGGTCGACAACCAGAGTGCCATCAGACTTTTTTCCTCTTGTATACATTCAGTATTCTGGCATCTGCGCTCATGTATAGGTTGTAATTTGCTTTTTTAAATTTGTTAGCATGTTTAATTTTAGGGGGAGTATTAATATTAGAAAATTACCTGCTAACCGTTAACAGTGATATACTTTAGTGCTTTATTTGTGGCCACATTTAAATTCATTGTTTTGCATTTGTTCAGTTCGGGCGGCTTATTTTTGTGTCTCCATTAAACTTCAATTCTTTTCTCTGCTCACTCATACTTTAATAATTTGAATTCTTTAAGCCTTGAACATTGTGATTATGGAGAATTGCATGATCAACTCATACATCATTCTATTGTTGTTGGTATTCGAGATAAACCTCTAAGTGAAAGGTTGTAACAAGCTACTCGCTAACTTGTTACATTAATTTGTAGTTAAATTTTAATGAAGCCTTTTAGAATATAATTTTATTTACGATGCCAGACAGTCTGGGAACTGGGTTGGACTTTTATTCAGATATCGTGTATAGAAATAGGTGAGGCACCTATATGCACAGGTGTTACCTCCAACGCCTTTTGCAGATTCTCAGAATTGACCCTGCCCTTTGGGCAGTGGTACCTTGAGAAGGAGTGACAGATGGATTTATCATTGGTATGTAGACATCGGGGCAGCAGCGAGATTCCAGTAACGGATTCTAGTCTGGGACCCAAAGGGGAGGGGGGTGACGTTTAGGAGACGGAACCAATGAGAGGAAATTGGACGAGAGAAGGTGGTTGAAAGGACAGAACAAACTGGGTCTTGATGAGAGGTGGTTGTCCGGTTTTTGGGGAACAGTGGAAGGAGCGGAAGATGACGAAAGCCTGGGGTAAGTCTTGACCTATTGCTTTCTCCATTCCTCTCTCGCTCAAGGAGTAGTAGCATAAAACATATGTACTGATTTATAAGTATGTAATTTAAAACCATCCTCATATATAAATTATTTGTTAAAGCTGTAAATAAATAATCTTTTACTCCGACCTGAGGACAAGGGTTGATACTCGAGATACCAATTAATACCACTCAATTATTCAACCCTTGTCCTCAGGTCGGAGTAAAAGATTATTTATTTACAGCTTTAACAAATAATGTATATATGAGGATGGTTTTAAATTACATACTTATAAATCAGTACATATGTTTTATGCTACTACTCCTTGAGCGAGAGAGGAATGGAGAAAGCAATAGGTCAAGACTTACCCCAGGCTTTCGTCGTCTTCTGCGCCTTCCACTGTTCCCCAAAAACTGGACAACCACCTCTCATCAAGACCCAGTTCGTTCTGTCCTTTCAACCACCTTCTCTCGTCCAATTTCCTCTCATTGGTTCCGTCTCCTAAACGTCACCCCCCTCCCCTTTGGGTCCCAGACTAGAATCCGTTACTGGAATCTCGCTGCTGCCCCGATGTCTACATACCAATGATAAATCCATCTGCCACTCCTTCTCAAGGTACCACTGCCCAAAGGGCAGGGTCAATTCTGAGAATCTGCAAAAGGCGTTGGAGGTAACACCTGTGCATATAGGTGCCTCACCTATTTCTATACACGATATCTGAATAAAAGTCCAACCCAGTTCCCAGACTGTCTGGCGTCGTAAATAAAATTATATTCTAAAAGGCTTCATTAAAATTTAACTACAAATTAATGTAACAAGTTAGCGAGTAGCTTGTTACAAGGTTGCAATTGGAAGCCGAACTTACACTAACAAAAGCGGTAGAACAAGTTAGGCTTAGTGAATCAATCAAGCAGCAAGAACATAAACTCAATGAAACCGAACCATCATTCCTATATAGTCCACCAATCACGAGAACAACATTGCCTACGTCACGTCGAATGATTCTATTATTTCCTTTTAGGTAAAGCAACTGGCCATCGAGAACAGCGCATTAGCAACGGTACTTTCCCGTTTGGCGTCATTAGTGCTATTTTGGCCTCCTAGAAATTTCATTAAAAGCGCCACGGCAGGCTGTCGATAATGTCATCATCGCAGTGTTTTTGTTACGTAAACACCGGCTGTTCGACAGTGTCGTCTTAAGGCATTGTCGCATTAAATTCACAAAAATAAGATCTGGGTCAAATTTTCCAGAATTTATAGGGCCTCAGAAAAATCACTCGGCCAGTGATGCTCTTAAGACGGCCCGGCTGCTAGAGCAGTTACAGTACATTATTTTAACACATTCACTGCGAATGACGCCATGGTGGCGTCATTAGTAATTTAAATTTAATAATTAGTAAATTTAAATTTAATAAAAATTTAAATTTTTTTAATGAAAAAATTTAATTTACTTACAGAATTTATAACAACAATTTTCGAGTACATCTTTTAACAAACGGCAACATAAAGCGCAGCTCAATCAAGCATGAAGACTGACAGAGTTCACTAAAGCATAAAGAATACCAGAATACAGAGAGACCGATTCGCGCCAAGACGGTCTTTACTGGCAACCCATGACAATTTTTATCCTTTCCCCGCACCGCAATGGATCCTCTCCAGAGAGGGGCATTCCCGTAACTCTTCTCGTGATCTGAGGACTATACATGCAATGTTTTCAAGAAAATCTGATCACTTTCAATCTCAAAAGTCTGGTGTGAAAAATAAATCAAAGAGCAAGAACTTTTCAGATTCCCAACATTCTGAGATGTGTAAATGGTGTGGTAAGCAGAAACATATGAGAGAAGATTATATTCAGTTAGAGATGCCAAATGTTTTAAATGTTCGAAACTAGGACATTTCGGAAACATTTGTTTAGTAAAGACAGGGTTCCCAGTAAAATCTGCTCAATCATTTGCTTGACCATGACTCAAAATTTTCTCTGACCAAAAACGAATACACAGGGTTCCCACTCAAAAAATTAGAAAAAGTAGGATGGGAAGCATCCCCCTGGACAACATAATCATAACATAATATTCAAAAAGTCCCTCAGAAATTCATTTTTTTTATTTGTAAAAAAAGTTGAAAAATGGCTTATTTTTTCACGCCATAATTTCAATATCCTATAAGATTGACTCAAGCTAAAATGACAGAAATGACTTTGTTATAAAAACAATTTTTGGACAAAACAGTGTACTTGCAACCACAGATAATTCTATGCTGTCTCTCCTCACAATATTACCTTCTTTTTTTTTTCGAGGAGTCTTCCAGAGTCCAGTGTGTAAACTCTCTTCCTCAATGCACAGAAAATTACAAAGGCATGCAAGTTTTTTTAAGAATGATGCTCCTTCGAGACCACTTTCAAAATCAATGTAAGATCTATAAGTTGCAAGGTCCAATGTAAATTAGTCCAGGTGAGCTGAATGGTTTTACTGTGCTGCCCATCTTTTTTAAAGGGATTTGTTTACATTTCACTGTTCAATGCCAGTGCCATAATTTTCGATAAATAAAGCACACTTTTATTTCTAGCTTTTTGCAGAAATTCGTAAACATTGTTTATGCCTCTACATGTCCTAAAAATACAGAAGACAATCTAATGCTATTGGGTAACATCAGTCACAAAACCTAGAATTAGTGGTTCTTAACCAGGGGTGCAAAAGAGCATTTTAAGGGTGTGAGATAAAAAAATATTCACTTATTATTCAGGAAAATTAAAATCAGGGGCGAATTCCAATCCAGATCAATTTCAAGAAGTTTTTTGCAGAAGCTGCAGCCTCTAATTTATCAGATTCCAATCTTGCAATAAGTTTTCACATGAGATCTTGAAAAGGGTTTCAAAAAAAGCAAAATGTTTGGAGATTTGAAATTTTTTTAAAAATGACTTGCACTCTAGAGCAATGTTTCTCAACCGCCGGGCCGCAGCCCGGTACTGGGCAGTGACATCATTCTTACCCGGCCGTGACTGATCTGCCGTTTCCTTTTTCCCCCATTCATGCTGTTAATCATGTGTTTGACAGGGCCTTCCACTTACAAAAATAAATGAAACCGGGCCGTGGGATTCCAAAGGTTGAGAACCATTGCTCTAGACGACGGACAGTCTTGAAAACTCATCTCACACTTAATGGAGTACCTTTTACTGCCAGGCCAACAGAGGTAGCAGGCTTACCTCAAAGAGACTTTGTTATATATAAATTTCACATTGTCAAAAATGTCTATAGATGTGGTGAGTTTTGATTTGTATTGTGTCTCACAGATGGCAACACATGTAAAGCAGATGCCATCCTATTTTGACATCCTTCATTTTTACAAAATCACGCAACCTGTCAACAAAATAATGGTGACCCGGACATGATTTGAACAAACAACCTTCGGTGGTGAGTTTTGAATTGTATTGTCTCTCACAAATGGCAACACATGTAAAGCCAACGCCATCCTACAGTCACGTGTGAAATCGCGAGATTGGCGACCAAACCATCAAGCAAGCAACTTGTCGCTCCCATAGATTTTTGTTTCGTCTTGTAAATAAATTATTTTAAGAAATTAATTAATCATCTTGAATCTTTTATTTTATACAAAATCACACAACCTGTCAATTAAAGAGCTCTTTATGCATTTTCAACCCATCTCTTACTAAAAAAATTCAGAGAAAACAATTTTCTTTCAATTTTACCAATTTGTGGTGTCTTGTAATGTCTGTGAACTGTGTGTAGCAAGGAGGTGAATTCTATAAACAAAAAAATATACCATTGACAAGTTGTTTCATCCCATCCAGCTGCCTTCCATACAACCCACAGGCAGAACCCCCTTCTTAACATATTTGAATGTCCTCCTATAGAGGCAGCAAAAAAAAACAAACGAGGATAAACCATTTTCTCAGAAGAGATAGAAAAGAAATTAGAGCTGGTATTGGCCTTGTTTTCAACAATGGAAAAGAGGGTCTCCCCCTTAGGACCCCCCCCCCTCATTTATTTACTGAAAAAGCAGGTTCAGTGGCCTTGACCAGCATTGGTTTTCAGTATATGTAAAATCTAAAATCTCACCCTTCAACAGATAAGACATTATGCTCATGTACACCAAAGTGTGCGTCTCAGTAGGGGATCCAGAGGAAAAGGCAGATAAAGATTGTTGATAAGACTTCATTATTCTCTAGCAGAGGATCTGAAACAAATAATCTTCTATGTGTAAAAAAGTGAAGACCAACCACACTGGAATGGGAATTCATCCCTTTTCCCTTCAGATTTTCCCTGACATGTGACAAATATTTAATTTTCCCTGACCATTTTCTGATTCCCTGACTTTCCAGGTTGCTGGGAACTCTGAAAGAAACCAAACCAGCATTAAAAAAATTTTGTTCTTGGGTCATATTCAAGACAACACAAACAAGGATTGGACAGTTTTTGTCAATATTATGAATAAGAAATTTAAATTTCGACTAGATAGCAAAGCAGGTCATACAGACCTGCTGTAGTGGTGGGTTGGTAAGATACAGAGTTAGAGATGGGAAGAGTTCAGGGTACACGGGTTCAAGTCCACCCACCTCCAAATAATTAAAATTTTTTTTTTGGCCGCTGTGGTGGTCGAGTGGTTATAGTGCCGGACTCGTGATGCGAGGATCCGGGTTCGAACCCCACAGTGGTGGTCGGCTGAAGTTGGTTTTCTGTGGTTCCCAACTTCAAGGCGCAAATGCGAGCCGATCTCCCCGTTAAAAAGTCTCGCCACAGAGAGCAACAGTCCTACACAATAAATCATTCAACCATAACACTTCACTCATAGTTAGTAAAACTGGGGGCAGATGACAGCGCTACACATAACAAGCATTACACAGAAACAAACTTTACGTCAGGTTGCACTACACGTACACGCATATTCCCGCATGTACCGATTCGTTGGGGGGTTCCGCGGGGGGGGGGGTGCATGTGTGGTGTAGCAGTAGTAGGTAGGGGCTCGGGGATCCATGATGTTCTTAAGTCAGCCACCTCGTTGGGCAATTTGCCTGTTGTGGCGTTGTATTTGTATTTGTATAAGATCATACCTGCAACTTTGTATCACAAGTTGAATTTGAAACCAGCTAATAGCACTCTGTGGTCCAGATAATACTCCATTGCTGGGCATGTTTGAAGAACCTCTGAGCTATGTAAACAAACATTGCACAGAAGAAATCTATGTCATCGATGGCTTGAAAAACTGTCGTCTTGGAAAACCAACTTTGACTTAGGACCCAATATCAGTGCTGTTCAACAGATTACTGCAATCGATCCAAAAAAAAAGAGTTTCCTGAACAGTTCGAAGGACTTGGACTCATGAAGGAATGCTATTCCATACAACTCAAGCCTGATGCTGTTCTATCTGCAATAACATCGCCAAGACGAGTACCTGTATCTTTCTTGAAAAAGACTGAAATTGAGATAAAAAGGATGGTAGAACAAAAAGTCATAACTCCAGTCACCGAGCCAACAGAGTGCTGCTCTCCTGTCATCATAGTGTCCAAAAGTGATGGAAAGGTGAAAATTTGTGTGGATCTGATCGAGTTGAACAAAAATGTTCTACGGGAATTGCATACCTTACCCAAAGTGGAATGCACACTAAATCTCTTATCTGGTGCTAAAGTGTTCTCAAACCGAATGCAAATCCAGGATTCTGGCAAATCCCATTGGATGAAAAATCATCTTATCTCACAACATTTATTACTCAGTTTGGGAGATTCAGATTTCTTAGACTGCTCTTTGGAATCTCTTCCGCTCCAGAACATTTCCAAAGAAGAATGATACAAAGTCTGGAAAACACAAATGGAACAGTTTGTCACATGGATGACATACTAGTGTGGGGGTATTCTCAAGAAGAGCACAATATGAGATTGAGAGAAGTTTGCCAGAAACTGAAGGATGTTCATTTCACTTTGAACAAAGAAAAATGTATCTTCTCAACAAGCAAAATTAAATTTCTTGATCACATTATTGATAGCCAAGGAATTCGCCCAGATGAGAAAATCATTGCCATCAAGGAATATAAGGTACCAATAAATAAGAAGGAATTGGTACAGATGTTGGGCATGGTGAATTACTTGGCTCGTTTCATTCCAAATTATGCAGAAGTGCTTTCTCCTCTTGACTATGCTTCTCAGCAACAAAATAGATTTTGTCTAAGATATACCGCAGAGCAAATGCTTTTATCAAATGCAAGGAGATACTGTTACCTATTCATTTTGAAAATCTTCAATCCCAACCAGGAAAACATAGTTACTGTCAATGCATCTTCGTATGACTTGGGAGCCACCTTACGCCAAAAACAAGACGGTCAGATTGGTGATATTGCCTATGGTTCCAGGACTTTAACCACAGCTGTGACTTGATACACTCAAATCGAAAACGAAGCCTTAGCTATTGTATGGGGTTGTGAGAAATTTAAGGATTACTTAACAGGAACTCATCTTAAGATATAGAGTGATCATAAACCTTTGATTCCTATGTTCTCCAGGAAACATTTAAACCAGGGTTGGCAAGGTTTTGGACAGTACGGTAAATAACTTTACGGTAAAAACTTAAGTATTTACCGTGGTTTTTACGGTACTGTCCAAACCTGTCCTAAACTGTCCAAAACCTCCTATTTATAACTATAAGTGAAAAACTTTGCAATTTGATAAAGAGGTAACTTCTATAATCAATTAAACTTTATATTATATAAATTATATTATATTATTAATTACATTAAATATAATAAAATTTTGAAATTCAAAACAGTATATGCAAAGGGTTGGAAACGAAGAGCAAACATGAAGAGTGTAAATTATTTTTCATTTTATAAATTTTTTGTCACTTTCTGAATGCTTTTTTTTTTATTTGAAAACAATACAGGGTGTTTCAAAAAGTTGGACCTAATATTAGAGAGGTAGTAGAATACCCATTTAAGTACAAGAATATTAATTAAGAGCCATGATTTTTTGCTGTGAGGTCAGAAATTAAACTGGCTAGAGGTGTGCAACAAGCACCCATTTTCAGGGCTCCCACTCGTCCTACTTTTCAGTAAAATGTCCTACTTGATCGGGTTTGTTCTACTTTTTACCAAATTCTATCAACAAAATTTATGTAATTGAGTTTAATTGAGCAGGGAATCCTTGATATATTGCCAAATATTACAAATGTTGGAGATTACAATTAATGATTCTGCCAAAGCAGAAATTGTATCTCTTTAAAGGTTATTTGGGGACGGGGTGTATGTGGACCATGGTCTTGCACAGTAACTAGCATTCATCATTCAAAATTATGGTGCAAATAGGTGAAACAACAGTTTGCATTACAAAGCAGTTGGATACATAGGCCTATTCTAAGTTTGGTGATTCTGATGCTACCCAATCGCATTCAGTTGTCTTCTGTATTTTTAAGGCATGAATAGGCATGAACAATATTTACCAGAGTTGGCAAGATTTTGGATAGTACGGTAAAATATAAAATCGTACTGTCCAAAACCCTCCTGTCCAAAACTGTCCTAATCTGTCCAAAACCTCATATTTATAACTAAGTGAAAAACTTTGCAATTTGATGAAGAGGTAACTTCTATAATCAAATAATAAACTTTATATTATATAAATTATATTATAATATTAAAATTACATTAAATATAAAATTTTGAAATTCAAAACAGTATATGCAAAAGGGTTATATGACTGATATCAGGTTATCAAACAATTGAAACTGAACTGTCTTAAGGTTGGATATTAGATTTATGAAAACATGAAAGATACAAGAATGGGATAAAAAGTTGTTGCATGGAAATCAGAAAAAAACAATAGATATGACTACAGAATGAAATTAAACTTACGTAATAATCGAGCACTAATAATCAAGCGCAGCTGCACCTTTTAACACTCGATATAACACATAACTAATTTAGCTGCCCTATCTGTGCCAAAATGATTTCTAAGATAACAAAATTTGAAAATATTCTTTCAATTGATGCATAACTTGGGCGACATGAAAATAAAAAAAAACAATGTGTTAAAGACAGTCTTTTGATAAGCCTTCTTCCAGTGTTTTTTGTATTGAATGATAGAATTGTAATTGTATCGTATTGATAGTATTAAATGATCGAATAGTAAATATAGCTTGAATTTATTCGGTAAAATCTTAGCTCCTAGCCTTATAACCGCAGCAATTTAAATTTAACAAATACTTTGGGTCTTGAAGTCTTTTATCATCATATAGGCGTAATCAGTGTTTTGTTAGTCATGAGTAGGTGCTACATAGTGGCCTCATTTTCTTCAGATATATTTTCCTTTATTTATAATTAGTTTTTAAAAATTGAGAATGTAAAATAGAAAGATCGATTTACAATTAGAAAAAAAAGTTTGAAAAGTCAAAACAGAACAATTTGCATCGAATAAACACTACACCATTGATATATAGTCACATCATTATATTGCTATCTAATAAAAATTATATTTATGTTGAGTTTCACAATAATGCAATGATTATAACTGTGAATATGCGTATTTGGTACCTTCAATATAATATATTTTTTAAAGAAAAGTGTTTGGAGAGAT
Organism: Pholcus phalangioides; assembly: GCF_987345545.1. NCBI lineage: Eukaryota > Metazoa > Arthropoda > Arachnida > Araneae > Pholcidae > Pholcus > Pholcus phalangioides. The sequence continues at coordinate 49,473,302 of NW_028301602.1, read as the reverse complement.
TCGGCAGGGTTTTGGAGAATCACTGTACTAATTACAGTACCTGCTTCATAATCATACATGAAAAATAAGATGTGGAGTAGAAATAACATTTATGACAAACTAAAAAACTGAAAAGAGTGTTTATATTTAAACAGTTATATATGTGATATTAATTTACTATCAGATTTCCAACTTAAAACCATCAATTTGGTGAAAGTTTACTTAGGAAAAAAAACAAATGACACCTTTTTGAAATATTTTTGATTTAGTTTTATTTTCTGCTAGTATTTTTTGTAATATATTAGTATCATGAAAAATCCAAAAGGTTTCCACATAACATTTTGAAACTTGGGAGGTTTTAGACAGTTTCAGACACTTTTGGACAGTTTTAGACAGTTTCAGACACTTTTGGACAGTTTTAGACAGTTTCAGACACTTTTGGACAGTTTTAGACAGTTTCAGACACTTTTGGACAGTTTTAGACAGTTTCAGACACTTTTGGACAGTTTTAGACAGTTTATCCCGCGTGTCCTGTCCAAAACCACAACCCTGATTTAGACAACTTGTCACCAAGGTTACAAAGGATCAAATTGAAGATGTGATACTCTTATGACAGTTTACATTCCAGGGAAGGAACTGTATGCAGCAGACACTTTATACAGGAGTCCTCAAGTGTATCCAAACAAGGCAAATAAATTGGAAGACGAAATAGATACATATGTCCAAATGGTTAAAGAGACTACCAGCTTCATTGAAAAGACTGGTAGTCTCTCAATAACTGCACAACTTGCAGACGAAGTTTGTCAGAAACTATCATATACAATGACAGGATGGCCTGCAAAGAAAGATGCCGATTCCTTTTGTCTAACTTTCTGGCAACATTGATATGAAATCTCCATCCAGAATTGGAATAGTGATGAGAGGCTGTAGAATCATCATCCCTCGGTCACATCAAAGTGAAGTTCTAAATCAGATTCACTGTTATCTTTACAAAATGCAGAGCTAGAGCCAGATGTTCTGTCCATTGGCCTGGAATAAGTAAAGAAATAGAAGAAAAGGTAAAACATTACACGGCTTGTATCCAAGAACAGGCACCAACCTCTTATTCCAACACCATTTCTTGAAAGACCATGGGAGATGATTGGTATGGACTTGTTTAAGTACAAGAATTCGTGGTAGCTTCTTTTAGCTGACTACTATTCTCGTTTTCCTGAAATTGCAAAACTTGATAGACTGACAGCTGCTGAAATCATAAACAATTGCAAGTCCATATTCGCTTCCAGATATTGTTCTGGCATTCCAGATATTGTTCGATCAGACAATGGGCCTCAGTTTGATTCAGTGCGAACATTGGAATTTCAAATGTTTTCTAAAGGGTATGGATTCACACACATTTCTAGTAGGCTAAAGTTTCCTCAAAGTAATGGACTGGTTGAGTCAGCAGTTAAAATGCTGATTAAAAAGTCAGAAGATCCATACATTGCTTTCATGGCATATCAAGCAACTCCTCTAGAAAATGGATTCAGTCCAGCAGAGTTGTTAATGGGTAGAAGGATTAAAACAACTTTGCCAATAGCTAAAAGTCAATTGCAACCACAAGCAGTGGATACAAAAATCATCAAGGTCAAGGAAGAAAGGAGAGTCGAAAGACAGTGTCAAAACTACAACCAAAGACATGGGGTGAGGGATCTCAAATTAAAGGAAGGAGAAGTATGAATAACTGAGAGAAGAGCTACTGGTATAGTACTAAAAAAGACTTCATTCCCCAGTCTTATCTGATTAAGTCGAGAAACAACACATATAGAAGAAATAGGAGACATCTAATCCCATCACCATATTTCCACCCAGAGAAAGAAGAATTGGACTTTCCTTCATTAGAACATTATCCTGCAGCAACTCCATCAAATTTGAGCAGGGTTGGCAAGGTTTTGGACAGTATGGTAAATACTGTGGTTTTTACTGTACTGTCCAAAACCTCCTATTTATAACTATAAGTGAAAAACTTCGCAATTTGATGAAGAGTCAACTTCTATAATCAAATAATAAACTTTATATTATATAAATTATATTATATTATTAAAATTACATAAACTATAATAAAATTTTGAAATTCAAAACAGTATGTGCAAAGGGTTATATGACTGATATCAGGTTATCAAACAATTGAAAACTGAACTGTCTTGAGGTTAAATATTAGATTTATAGAAATATGAAAGATACAAGAATGGGATAGAAATTTGTCACATGAAAATTAGAAAAACGCAACAGATATGACTACAGAATGAAATTAAACTCATGTAATAATCGAACACTAATAATCAAGCGCAGCTGCCCCTTTTAACATTTGATAACACATAACTAATTTAGCTGCCGTATCTGTGCCAAGATGATTTCTAAGATGTGAAAGAATATTTTCAAATTTTGTTAATTGATGCATAACTTGGGGGACACGAAAATAGAAAACAATGTGTTAAAGACAGTCTTTTGTAAGCCTTCTTCCAGTGTTTTTCTTATTGCTATACCCCATGTGATAGAATTGTAAATATAGCTTGAATTTATTCAGTGAAATATTAGCTTCTAGCCTCATAAGAGCAACAATTTAAATTTAACAAAAATTTTGGGTCTTGAAGTCTTTTATCATCCTGTAGGTGTAATCAGTGTTTGTGAAATTGTGTTCCGTTAACAGGGTTGGCAAGGTTTTGGACAGTACGGTAAAAACCACTGTAAATACCGTTGTTTTTACCGTACTGTCCAAAATTGTCTAAAACCTCCTATTTATAACTATAAGCGAAAAATTTTACAATTTGATGAAGTAACTTCTATCATCAAATAATAAACTTTATACTATATAAATTATATTATTAATTACATTAAATATAATAAAATTTTGTGATTCAAAACAGTATATGTGTAGAGGGTTACATACATATACACTGATAACAGGTTATCAAGCTATAGATTGTACTTGAAAGCTGAACTGCTTGAGGTTAAATATTAGATTTATTGAAACATGGAAGATATATATATATACAAGAACAGCTTAAAAATGTTGCATGATAATTAGAAAAATGCAAGAGAATAAATACAGAATAAAATTAAATTTATGTAATAATTGAACACTAATAATCAAGCTCAGCTGCACCTCTTAACATTCGATAACACATAACTAATTTAGCTGCCCTGTCTGTGCCAAGACGATTTCTAAGTTTATTGTGTATCAGTCCAAAATTTTTGAAAATATTCTTTCAATTGATGCAGAACTTGCGGGACATGAAAGTAAAAAACAATTTGTTGAAGACAGTCTTTTGAAAAGCCTTCTTATTCCAGTGTTTTTCTGACCGCTGTCCACTATGTGATAGGATTGATACTTCTCCCAGGTGGCGTGAAGTAGGTTGGAGGAAACGGTGCGGCTTCAGCTTCGTATGCAATCAACAGGGAAATGCTGTCAGGATACTTCTTTATTAGCCATAAACGAGCTGCTTCTTTTTGAGTGTTAGGCAGACCTTCTCCTTTGTATTTTGGATTCAGCAAGTAAGCAAGGAAATTAAAAGGTTGCAGTGCTTGATTCATTCGTTTTGCTATTTCGTTGATTCGAGGCTGTAAGCATTCTTCTTTTAACAACATGAGCCATGTATGGCAGGCTTCATAAATAGTTGAACTGTCCCTTCGTAAACGGTCTAATGAATCAGCAACTGGCTTAAGCTGGTGGAAAGTATCCTTTGTCTGTTTACATAAATTATAATCATTTATGAGAGCAGCTATATCTGCATCAATTTTCTCTTCGTGTTCTTCGAGAATTTTTTGATATGCTGTTCAGTTACGCAAAAAACTCTCAACACAAGTCATCTGGCTTTTCCATCTAGTATCTCTTGGCAACTGAGGTTTCAGTGAGTTCAAAATTTCTCCGAGCAATGTACTTGGCACATGGTGATTTCGAAAAAACTTCTGAACTCTAACAATGTTCTTTAATATTGAAACTGGTATAATATTTTGCCCCAATAAGTTCAAGTAATGTGCATTGCAACCATATAACAACAAGCTGTTATCCTTAGACAGGAGTTCCTTTGCTTTCTCCATGACTCTGGCATTGTCGGTGACTACTGCCTTTACATCACAATTATATTCTATCTTTGCTTTTTCAATAGATGATTGCAAGATATCTTTGTGATAATGTGTATTTTTAGTCTGAGTTCCTGCTTCAACTGAATCCAGAAAATAAGCTTTTCCCTCACTCTGAATACAAGTTGCTATTACTGAGTCATTGTGAATATTACTTGTTGTGTCTTCCCATCACTTGCAAAAAAATTATTTTCGTCTTTGTGGCAACACCACAAAAATGTCAATGTCAAGGCCGTCTGGCCAGAGAGCTTTTGTTGTTTATATTTACCGGTCGCATCTTTGTACATGTCCCTGCTCTCGTCCGAATCTCGTATTATTTTACCTTCGTTTATATTTGTAAATAAATAATTGTTTTATTGTTTAATCTACTGCTTCGAATAATATAGTTATGTCTCAAAGCCAGCTCACATAGCTACATATTTCTGACCCTTGTTTTTCCGAACCCGCCCGATATGGCAACCGATTCTACTGAATGGATCCACCACGCAAGGCCTGCAAACAGACAGCGTGGCAATCAAGCCACCACCCTTCTGGTGTGAGACGCCAGCATTGTGATTCGTGCACTTGGAAGCTCAGTTCAAAACGGCAAGAGTGACCAGTGAAGAAACTAAGTACAACATCGTGGTCCGCGCCATGGACCAACGACTATTCAACGTGGTCAGTGACATCGTCATGTCTCCGCCTAATGATTATCCATATGCTGCGCTGAAAGAGGCTCTCACATCAAGAATGTCCAAATCAAAAAGCACCCAAATCAAAAAATTACTCTCCGGTTTAGATTTGGGCGATCGTCGACCATCACAGCTGCTTAGGGAGATGAGAAACCTCGCGGCAAACAAGGTAAGCGACAACATTCTTAATCTCTTTCATCTCAGATCGCAAAATTAACTAATGAGGTGCAAGAACTAAAACGAGCTAAAAGTCGACAACGCTCGACCAGTCGATCGCGATTTCAACGGAGCAGTAGCAGAGATGTGACCCATTGCGGAAAGAACATTTGCTGGTACCATAGGCGCTACGGAGATGATGCCCGGAGATGTACAAAGCCCTGTGCATATATCAGCTCATCTAATCAGGGAAACGATGCAGGGCATCACTGATGACGACGTGTGATGCCAGCCAAGTCTCCAGTCGTCTTTTTCTATTTGATTGCTCTCGTAATAGACATTTCTTGGTCGACACAGGAGCGGACGTTTCCGTGATACCGGTAAATGCAAATCGGCGACCCTTTCCAGACAAAACTTTTTCCTTGTATGCTGCAAACTCTACCAAAGTTCTCACTTTCGACACCGAACGTCTATACCTCGATCTTGGTTTAAGACGAAGATTTCTCTGGACTTTCATCGTGGCAGACGTGTAAAAGCCAATACTCTGCGCGGACTTCCTCAAGGAATTCGGCTTACTCATAGACATCAAACGCTAACGCCTCGTCGATCCTGTCACTTCACTTAGCTCATCAGGCAGAGTCGTCGCTGGTCCTTCTTGTGCATTGACGACTGTTTCTCATGACATCAGGGACGACCGCATCAGAATTCTACTGGCTGAATTTTCCTGTTTAACTCATGAATCACCCGTTCTGAGAACTGTACCTCATCATGTCGAGCATCACATTGTTACAAAAGGCCCACCCGTTGTTGCCAAAACACGTCGCTTGGCTCCAGACAAGTTGCAAATTGCCAAAAAGGAATTCGACTATATGCTGCAACAAGGCATATGCAGACCCTCCCAGAGCTCATGAGCCAGTCCTTTACACCTGGTGCCAAAGAAGACTGGTGGTTGGAGACCATGTGGTGATTACAGAGGTCTCAACGCCATCACTCAACCAGATCGATACCCGATTCCAAATCTGCAAGACTTTTCATCAAACTTGCACGGTTGCACAATCTTCTCCACTATCGACTTGGTTCGTGCATATCCTCACATACCAGTTGCACCAGAGGACATTGAAAAAACTGCCATGACAACACCATTCTGCTTATTCGAATTCACCAGAATGACATTCGGCCTACGAAATGCGGCCCAGACCTTCCAACATTTTCTCCATTGTGTGCTCAGAGGCTTAAACTTCTGTTTCGTATACATTGATGACCTCTTGATTGCTTCAAAAAATGTAGACGAGCATCACATCCATTTACGACAAGTTTTCGAGAGACTCAAAGATGCTGGTCTTGTAATCAATTTCGAAAAATGCTCGTTCGCTCAACCTGAAATCACCTATCTTGGTCATCACATCACTGCTGAAGGTATCCGTCCAACATCCGAACGAATCAATGTCATCCAAGACTACAAGAGAACAGAGACTGTAAAAGATCTACGAAAATATCTCGGAATAATAAATTTTTACCGGCGATTTATTCCTAGTGCTGCGAAAACTCAAGCTATTCTTAACGACTACCTCAAGGGCAGCAAGAAAAACGACAAATCTCCAATCGAGTGGTCTGGAGAAGCTATTGCAGCATTTGAGTCAACCAAGCAACAGCTCATTGATGTCACCATTCTCGCTCATCCGTCTCCTGATGCGGAACTTGCTGTAATGGTTGATGCATCCGATATGGCTGTTGGAGGAGTTGTTCAACAAAAAGTCAAGAATGATTGGCCACCGCTAAGCTTCTTCTCTCAACGACTGACTCCAACTCAGACTCGTTACAGCACGTACGACCAAGAACTTCTCGCTGCGTATTCAACAATAAAGCATTTCCGTTACTTCCTTGAAGGCAGGAAATTCACACTTTACACTGATCATCGTCCTCTCATTTTCGCTACTCAGCAAAAAGCAGAAAAGGCTTCTCCTCGTCAAATACGCCATCTGGATTTCATATTTCAGTTCACAACAGACATACAACATATCTCGGGTAAAGACAATGTGGTAGCTGATACCTTGTCCAGACTCGACGAAATTCATATGCCTCAAACTGTGGACTACACTGAAATGGCTAAAGCACAGGAACATGACGATGAACTGATCAAGATACTTTCTTCAAACACAAGTCTCAAACTTCAAAAATTTCCAGTTTTTGGTTCCAACTTACAAATCTACTGTGATGTTTCCACTGGACAAAGCAGACCGTATGTTCCAGAGTCCTTCCGAAAAACTGTTTTCAACTCTGTTCATGGACTTTCGCATCCTGGCATCCAAGCTACTGCCACAACTATTGCCAAAAAATTTGTTTGGCCATCAATCAAAAAAGATTGCAAAACATGGGCAAAATCCTGTCTGACATGTCAGAAGTCCAAGATACACAAGCATACCAGAGCACCTGTGGGACATTATCTACCAGTTTCCAAGCGCTTCGACAAAATACATTTGGATATCATCGGTCCCTTACCCTCTTCAGAAGGACATCAGTATTGCGTAACCTTGATTGACAGATTCACGAGATGGCCTGAAGCCATACCAGTTCCAGATATTCGAGCCGACACAGTGGCAGCTGCGATATACTACGGATGGATCACTCGTTTTGGTGTTCCTAGTGTCATTATTACCGACCAAGGTTCCCAATTTGAGTCCCACCTCTTTACAGAACTGTCACACATAATCGGATTCCAAAGACGGCGCACCACCGCTTGCAATCCAAAATGCAAGGGCTTCATCGAAAGATGGCATCGAACTCTGAAAGCTGCAATCAGATGTCACAGCAACAAGCAGTGGACTCGAGTGTTGCCTACAGTCCTCCTGGGATTAAGGTCCACATTCCGGGAAGAGTTCAACTCAACCCCAGCTGAAATGGTTTACGGCACGAACATCCGACTGCCAGGGGATTTTCTCGATACATCTACCTCATCTCCATCTTCTTCCGATTTCATTCAACATCTTCGTGACCATTTCAACGACCTTAGACCAGCTCCGCCGTCAAGGCATTCAACACCGCATGTTTTTGTCTCTTTAGCGTTAAACACCTGTCCTAGTGTATTCATTCGTACGGACGCTGTGAGAAAACCCTTTCAAACTCCGTACGAAGGTCCATAGAAAGTCATCACAAGGACTGAGCAATATTACACTCTCTCAGTAAACGACAAAGAAAAAAACATTTCCACAAACCGGTTGAAACCCTGCTTCACAGAGAACTTCGACTCATCTCAAGTCAATGGAAAACCTAACGAAAATCAAGCACCTCATCCGAAGACTTCACAACCTCTTCATACGAAGAAAAAGGTTCATTTTAACACAACAGTAGACTTCGGGAGAGACTGATGAATCAGAACCGCAACGACAGACTCGTTCTGGAAGACTCATCAAACCACCTTCTCGTTACGAATCGTTCTCTTCTGTTCACTAGAGGGGGAGTGATGTAGTGTCTTCCCATCACTTGCAAAAAAATTATTTTCGTCTTTGTGGCAACACCACAAAAATGTCAATGGCAAGGCCGTCTGGCCAGAGAGCTTTTGTTGTTTATATTCACCAGTCGCATCTTTGTACATGTCCCTGCTCTCGTCCGAATCGCGTATTATTTTACCTTCATTTATATTTGTAAATAAATAATTGTTTTATTGTTTAATCTACTGCTTCGAATAATATAGTTATGTCTCAAAGCCAGCTCACATAGCTATATACTCCACCCATCTTCAATTAGAGTAACTTGTTTGCCATCCACAATTCTTTTGGCTGTATTTTTGACCTACGTTGTAATGGTGTCTAAAAGTTGTCCTGCTAATGCCTTACGACTTGGGGGTTATATCCAGGACGCAAAGATGTAATTAACTCCCTAAAAGTTGGGTGCTCAGCTATGGAGAATGCAAGGTTATTAGCATAAAAAAATTTTGCTACCAGCAAATCCAAATTTTCTGCAGTTCTGTGATTTGTTTTTAAAACATGCGAGTCTAAAGATTGCTGAATTTTCATCTTTTTTGGTGGTGAAACAACTATTTTCACTCCCTTCTTTTTGTACTTCAAGGTCAGCTAATCCATCACAATCCATAGTTTCCATGTTGCTTGAATTTCTATTCTCACATACCTTTTCAGCTTTGCAGTTAGAAATGTGTTTCCTCAATCTGTCCGCTTTTCCAAGTTCCGCATTTACACAGTTCTTGTATTTGGCATATTTTCCATTACTTCCTGATTTCCCATCATTGATACTTTCAAAAAATGTTGCCACACACTGTCTGATGGTCTGCCACCTTTGTTCATTTTTTATTTCAAATTTGAGGTGGATTTTTATCACAGCAACTCTACTTCACACCTCAGATTTTAAGCTAACAAATTGACAAAATGGCTGAACATAAAAAACAAATGGTTGTGCCAGATAGTAGAGCAATGCATAGTTTCAGTGTTTAAGAGGGAAAAAAATGAATAAAGGGACAAGATAAAAAATGACTAATCATCTGTCCCTTCTCAAAGCCATACCCACAGCATTGCCTTGATTGATGAAATCTGTATGCTATGCTATCTTTAATATCATTGGTCAAGTTTAAAATAAATAAAGAATACCAGGTACTTTATTTTTCTATAACAAGTTTCTCCAGACGAATAAAAAAATAGTGCTTTTTGAAACCTTTCTCCTGATCATTATTTATTTTCTTTTTTAAATTAAGAAATGTCTTAGTAGTAAATATGCTTTTCTAGTTTGATTGAGATTTTACAGTTTGGTATTTATTCAATGAAGCTTCTAGAGAGAGAGCTACATAAGTGTAATAATTGAAATTTTAAAATTTTTTGGTTGTTAGTCTTTTATCATCCTATAGGTGTAATCAGTGTTTGTGAAATTATGTTCTGTTAGTCAACGTGTAGGTGCTACATAGTGGTCTCATTTTGCTTATATTTTCCATCATTTAAAATTAGTTTTTTTAATTCAAAATAGGAAGTTCACTTAAGAAGGAAAAAACACATTTTCTAAAGAAATGTGTTCTGGCCAATTCAGCTGGGTTTTGGACAAGCACTGTTTTAAATACAGTACTCGTTTTATAACCATACATGACAAATAACATTTTTAGCAAAATAAAGTATTGAAAACATTGTTTTTTCCAGACACCTTTAGAAAGATTTTTGGTTTTAGTTGGACAGTTTTTGTTCTGCTAGCACTTTTTTTAATATGTTAGTATTATGAAAGAAAAATCTATTGTTTTCCATGTAATATTTTGAAACTTAGAGGTTTTGGACAATTTCGGGCAGTTTTAGACAGTTTATCCCACATGTCCTGTCCAAAACCAGTTGTGGACGTCCAAAACCCCAACCCTGAATTTGAGTGACAACTCAGCTGTCAAGGTACCTTATAACTAGAGGTGGGAGGATTGTTCCCCCCCAATAGGCTCAACCTATGGAAAAAAACAGGGGGGGGGATGTGTAATAATCATCATCACCAGCCAAAGAATTGGGCAGTCAAAGCTGTCTTAATAGCAGGGGGAACTGACAAGCAATGTATATGCTCTGCCATGGGTTCGAATACGGGCATAGAACGCCAGAAGCAAGCTCTTTACCTACCGAGCCTGGGGTGACCAGGGATGGATGGAGCCTTCATTTCCCACCCAACTCCACTGGTTGGAAATTGCAGTATGGCGATATATGATCGGAGTTGGTGTGCGGTAAAGTAGTAATCAGACATAGATTTTATAAAATTCACTCTTACCCGATTCGTTCTCCCCAGGGACACTTTGCCTACTGAAAATGTTTCAAGCATCACTTATCCCCCCAGAAGACTGCAACGCTCGAAACTTTTGAAGTTTCTATACACCCTGTTCCCCAGTTCTCTAACCGTAGAATCCCAGATAATTACTCTATACTTAATCTACAACCACCCATTCCCCCTCCAAATTATTATTGCTCATACAGATTACTTTATCCACAGGTGACTCGTTATCTATGGGACATCACTTTAACTTCCAACTTAACTCTCCAAAAAATCCTCACACTTAAAACTATCAGCTATTATCCCACTATAAAAGGGAAAGTTACCCTGGTAAAATCTACATATGACTAATCGAGGTTGGCTTGAACAATTTAAGGGATAAAATTACATTTCTAAAAACATGTTTGGGAAGTAGAAAAGAACTGCCACACTTCCCAGTTACTCTCACCTGCTGCATCTACAGCTGCTTGTATGGCCATGGAACCTAGTTTCGGAGCTGATATAGAAGCAAGACTACCTCGAAATGATCCAATAGGAGTACGTAATGCAGATGCAATTACAACTTCCTAAAATTAACAACAAACACAAAAATTATAAATAGAATGAAAATTTCTTCTTTTGAAAAATTAATAACATTCTAATAAACTGGTATTACTTTTGTTTGTCAACACTTACAAACTGCAACTGACTGAAAATGTATTATTGGTAGCATCATAAATGACAAATAAAAAGGCAGACTGTGTACTAACATTAGCTACTTATCAGCAAATCATTCGAACGTTACAAGAAAAGCTCTACTGGTAAAATTGTTCTACCAAAACTAAAATTCTTTCTATCAGAGTTGTATAAGAATTCCTAAGAAAATATCAAGAGGATAGGTATTATTAGTAGTTATAGGTAGAGATTTTTTTCCAGTAGAACTGCGTGAGGGAGAATGGACAACTCTCGACTGGTCCGAGTCAACTCGGGTCTCACATTCAGGCACTACTCAAAATCAATTCGAGTATCTGTGTGTGAAGAGGGCGTAAGGAGTCATTCAAGTATTATGTCAGCATCAATGGGGGGGAGTTCCGATTTCCTGACTTTTGATGACAGGAGGGGGGGGGGAAGAGGTGGGATGATGCTTACGTCATCAACAACCTTTTATAAAAATATGAAATATTCTTAATGGAGCCTTACTTGACGCACCAAAAACAAGTACAATCTTTCGCTAGCTTGTGGGCACGTGAACTAACATTCTCCCTATTGATAAAGCCCCTAAAGAGTCCCTTTAGTGATCTATAAACATATTAAGGATCCAAGTGATCTGGAAATGTGTCGAAGGCTGCTGAAGTGCACTGGACCTGTGCCATGCATCATACAAGTAAATAATTAGGTCGCAGATCATCTAAGTGATCTGGAAATGTGCCACGGGTAATTCGATTGATGTAGAACTTCACTGGGGGCCGCACTAGTGCTTTAAAACTGTGCCACATGTCACTCAAAGGATATTAAATGTGCCATGGATCACTTAAGTGGTCTGTGACTGTGCCACGGGCTGCTTAAATGCTCTGGAATTGTGCCACAGGTCACTTAAACTATCTGTAAATGTACCACTTGGTTTATAGTAACAAAATTAGGTTTGGGGGGGGGGCAGACCACATGAGATAACTGCAAGGGCCACATTTGGTTTGCGGGTCAAGGGTTTACCATGGATGGCTTAAAGGGTGGGTCGCAACGAATTTCTTCTTAAAAAGAAATTTTTAGTTCTTATCCTTCAAATAGCATTGAAATTAACAGAAATTGATTATAATAACATATAAGGGTTTTTTTATTTATAAATATATTTTTTGTAGCAAAAAGTAAATTTTTGATTGTCTGGGCGGAAAAGGTGTCATCTGATCTCATCAATATGCCTTAGGAGGTGGTGCCAGAGCTGACGAAATTTTGCTGACAAGGGAAGGGGGTGAAAACTGGCAAGCCACCAAGGTAAATTTCGAAAGCTTTAGGAAGTTCATTAAACTGTCATGCCTTTATATGCTTTATATTTGTAGCTAGTTATAATGAGTTTCATATACAGCTCGCGGATCCCGTTTTCAAATATACGTTGTAATTTCCTCGTCTGCGGAAATAAATGTCTCATTTGTAGCTATTATTTCATGAAAGATGGAGAGAAAATGCAACTTGCAGCTGCTTTTGATACATACCAAGAAAGCCATGCCTTTTTTATTTCCAATAACTCCCTTGTGGAAGAAGCTCCGTAAATGAAATAAAAGTAAACAGCTGATCCCAAAGCCTATTAATAATCAGCTCTCAAAAGATAAACATTCAGAACACGAATTCAAGGAACCAATCAGCGATGATACTCGTTTTCTGATCTACGACGGGACTGCTGTATACGGGACGTATGGTTACGGGTCGTTTGACTGAAATTTATGTTTTCGTAATACGGCAACAGTAACGTGAGAATGGCGATAGGAATTTCTAGAAATGCCTCTATAAGTATTTAATTAGTTGTATATTATCTTATGTTGTTTATTTTTTAAACTTTTGTAGAGTGGAAACTTGTAATTTCTATGACTTCTCACGCCATTTCTTATGCTTCTCGAGCTGCAGAGGCAGACAGGTAGTACATGTCCTCCTATTTGATAAAGATATATATATATATTTCTACAAGTAATGTGTGTGCGAAAAAAAATATCCTGTTCAAAATTTGTGCTAAATAATCACTTTGAATAGAATCATTCAAGTCTGTTGCATCGTTTGTAGAGATAGTGATTTTCTTCATTGTTGAATCAATGTTTTAACGAATGTACCCAAATGCTTGGTATTAGGAACGACCTGCAAGTTTCGATCACATCCTTGTCGTAGATCGGTTCAATTCTTGAACAATTATTGTAGATCCAGAATATATAAAAGGTTATTATCACCACACGTTATCGAATTAGTCAGGGTTCCCACAACTTGGGGAATCGGGAATGAAATTTGGTCAGGATCAGACATTGTAAGTCCGGGAAATTTCTAAACATTGAAAAGTTGTTTTAGATATTTGAAAAAAAAAACTAGTTGAAAAGAGAAAAATATGTACAGTAGATGCCGCGTATTAGAATCGCGGATAATGTTATCTTTCTGGTGTTATTACTTCTGCAAAGTGTAGAACCACATCCAGTATCATAACATGAGAGAAAATTCATTTATAGCAATGAATCAAAAAAAAATTTTAGGTGCCTTCCGAATTTCTCTCCAAAATTCTGTAGCCAAGGATCTTAATCTCAAGAAAAACAGTTCGAAACAGCTGCAATATAATCCAGATCCTCTTGGGGCCAAATACATCTGACAACTCGAAAAGTTACCAAGGCCATAACTGATGCTACAGATGCCGAGCTTAAAAAAAATCACCAGCCTAAAAAACAGCAAAAGCGGAAACAAACAATATTATAAAAAATTAGTGTAAGTAAATAGTATGACATGAATGTCGCTCTTCACTTGTTAATACAAGATATACGGAAGACTATGTCTTCCGTATATCTTGTAAGTAAATAGTCTCTACAAAAAATAAAACCTGGATTCTCAAATAATAAACCGATGAGGGCATATGGGTATCCAGACTTTCTTGAATAAACAAGGTTGTATAAATAAATATTCTTAGTATAAAAAAAATAAAACCCAGACTCTTTTTTTTTTTTTAAATAATAAACCGATATGACAACAAATAATGTAATAATCTTATAAATATCATGTCACCACCGCATTTGCAACTTAAGGAAAATTTCAAATCGATGTCGTTAGAAATAACGTCCTGGTATATTTCTTGACCTCACTAAAAACAAGGCATGACAAAAAGGGGCAGAAGTAACGTAAACAAAATTAGAATAAATATATAGGAACAATACAACCCGATGGAAAAATAATCCTAGTGCTGTGTGTTAGACAACGGAATGACGGCTATTTTAAATATCCTGCTATAAAGACGCCGCCAAGTTAGCAATCCAATTGCAAAGAGAATTTGTGCTAATATAGATCTTATAGTCACCATGGTTATCTGGCATCTGAGATGTGTAAAGCCCTGGTTTATAGTTCAAATATTTCCCTTAATTGAGGTTTCTTCTGTGCCATTCTGAACAGGTTTTCATTTTGCCTTTGAGTATTACCCTTTCGTTTACAGCTGAGATTAACGAGGGCAAGGTAGTCAGTATATGTCTCGTTTCAAGTCTTTCATCAGACACAACACTGATATTAGCTAATCTTGACACTTCTTCACCTTCTATGTTCAAGTCAGCCATTCATGAAGTTGATTCTGTATCTTTATTTTACTTGGTCGTGAATAGTGAACATCTACAAAAGGGTGAGGGTTGTTCACATTGAGCAAGAGATTTCAAGCCTTCAATACCACTCTTCTTTGCATGTCAACCATGATTTTCTTCTGTAATCTTTTTTTCTTGACTTGTTAATGATCCATCTTCTTTAAGAGTGATATGGAATCTTCAACTCGTGTTCTTGCAGCTCACATGATACTCTGATGCTCTTTCCAACAGCTAGCAATACTAATGGAAGGATGTCAGAGTACTGTTGTATATTCTTTTCACATATAGGTTCAAACACCTACTTTCCAAGCACACGTTTGCTCTGGAAAAGAAAAAAAAAAGAACTGTAAAAAGTAAATTAAGTAAAAAAAATTTTTAAGAGTTCAATTATATGTTAGGCGAAATAGCTCCTAACAACTAAGTGTTAGTTAAGCCTAATGCTATGACCACTTTACCCCACGTTGTTTTATTTACTATAAAATATGAAATATAATGATTACAACGTACCAATGAATGAAATAATGTTCTTGAGACACTACTGGAGTGCCCTGCAGCCAATCTATAAAAAGTTTGAGAAACTAAAATGGTAGAGAGAAGTTATTCAGGCACTCAAAGAATGGAGCCCGAGCTTGAACAATAAAAAAAACTGTTTATTGCCACTAAAATGTTGCTTGGCATAAAATTTTGAGTGAAAAACTTTTCTGCTGGCAAGTGAAAGTTAAAACAGAAATTTGGTAGCAATATCAATTGAAATTCTGAAGTTATGCCATTTTATGTTCAGTATGACCATTTTACCCCACCTGACCCTAGTTGGGATGTTGCGCATCTTGAAGCGAAGGCTTCAAAATGCACAAGACCCCCCCCCCCCCATAAGCTATCGTTATCAACCTGCGCAACTATTTAAGAAGGGTCAGAAGGTATATCCCATCTCTTGTTAACAAACATTTCCGTACTCAGTTCACAATGTCCTATTTGGGCAGCAGTATGATTATATGTGGTGGTCACATGAAGCTACTGTTTTTGTTTCCAAGACTGGTAATCGTTGCTTTCCATTTTAGGGGAATTTTCGACCAGTGGGTGCACACAAAGGCGTACGTTGGGGGAACCCCCCCCCCCATCTTGAAGAACACCAAAGATTTAAAACGTATTTGTAAAAATAAATATTAAAAAAAACACAAATATATTTTTGTATAAATTCTTTATACCATTGGTTGGCACAAGCCTTGAGGCAAAATTCTCATCATGCGAGATGACATTGGTTACATGTCACTGTGGCGTGTAAACTGCATCAGTAAAGCGATCCCGAAAATTTGCAACTTTGTTCCTAGCTAGATAAAATGCTTAAAAAATTAGTTTTCTCCGAGAGTCATTAATGTACTATAGTTCGAGCGTTTTTACAGACACAAAACATATTCTTTCTTTCTCTGAACTTTTCTACAATTATATTTCTCTTCACTCCTGATTTAATACTTTTCCCTATAGCAGTGGCACAGCCCAAGAGCTATCCCTGTTTATACGCTGTTACAATATATCTCTCATAATCTATTTACTCTTCGGCTCCAGTACGTAATAAATTTATTTTTTATTTCCCGTGATAAGATGCTTTAGTAATAATTTATAATAATTCATTATTGGAATCTTAAACAAGTCATGGTTTTTTCTTTATAATTATTTTTGCTACGAGCCTAATTTATGAAAATATTTTATTACTTAAATCTTTGAATTTATACAAAATGTTTTCAATGGTTACTTGCATGTAATTATGATAGGGTTAGGTAATTAACCAGTCAGGTGACCAATTATTTTCTCCTTTTTCCCCTTTTTAAAAGTTTGAAGCTAATAAAATGAATTTCTATGATTAAAATATTTTATGAATACATTTAGACTGACTTCATTTTTTTAAATCACCAATAAAAAAAATTATGAAAATTGAAATAATTACTAATTAATTTTCAAAAATGAAAATAATTAGATTAAAAATTGGTGTGATGCCGTATGCCATCGTAACCACCTGACTGCTTAAGGTAGATGGATATTTTCGGAATAGCATACAATAATTAAAACCTAAAGTGTTGACTGTGAAGAGGTCAACTAAAAATAGGGTCTTTAACCGACCGATGGATGTGCATGTAGAAATATGTGTGAAGAAATCCTTTTTCCAAAACGGTTCTGAATGTAGAAACACGTGGCAGAATATCTGCTCTTGAATGGCTCTGAATGTATATCTCCATTTTTCCTTCCCCCTTAATGTCTTTGTTAAACATAACAAGGATGGGCCAGGGCCTCTTCCCCCTTTCTTCACGCGAACACTCCCGAAGGGATTAAGCCCCACAGTACTGTGCAAGACAAGTGTCAGAATTTCTGTCGCCACATTGTGTCTATGGTCAACTTCGAAAGTCAATAATTCTTTGGGGCGTACAACATGTTTTGAATAGCACAATCGGAATCTTTAAAAAAAAAGTATATTTATCTTCAGTCTTTTGAAAATCCCAAGTGATTTTGAGGAAGGAAAGAGATGTTTTCCTCTCTTTTTTTCATTACATATATTACCCAGTTTCCAAGAAAGACTCGTTTTCAGCATAGACTGTTTCCAGCCCAGTTGACCCGGCCAATGTCCAAAATTCGGGCTTTTGCCGGTCCCTATACATCAGTGGTTCTAAACCTTTGGAAGCCTGTGGTCCAGTTAATTTCTTTTTTCTGGAAGATCTGGTCATACACACGGGGTAAAAATGAAACTGTAAACCATTTATGGCCTGGTTTGACTGATGTCCAGGCCCGGCACCGGGTCGCGACCCGGTTGTTGAGAAACACTGCTATACATCTTTATATCGTCCCTATGATTCTGGGTCATTGCCGCGTTGGCGTATTTTTTTGTGATAATTATGGCCATTTATAATTGGCCATAGTTAACCATAATGATTATGGTTAGCTATGGCAACTCTAATGATCAAAGGAATCTGAATATCGATATATAGCATAGGCGCCGAAACCATTTGAGTCTCCTCCCCAATAAATTTTGTAAGAGGGCTGAGCCCCCCCCCCCTCAATAATTTCTAAAAAAATAATGTAATTCACCTTCCCACTCTTGCATACTCGTTTGAGTCCCGTATATACAGGACGACCAACAACTTTCAGTCCCCCAATGTTTTCTTCATGCCAGTGCCTCTGATATATAGGGGCCGGCAAAAGCCCGAATTTCAGATATTGGCAGGCTCAGCTGAGCTTTCCCCGTCGCGAATTGGCCAACTTCGGGCTTTGGCAGCAACATATCTATTATACTTGGATGTGCTGAATTCTTTTTATTATTGAGAAGCAAAATCTGACATTGAACGATATCAACTGCAGTACAAATGAATGTCAAATACTGTGTGCGATTGTGATATTCTAGCTTTTTCAGAGTACTCCACTCCCATCAGAGCTTTTTTTTTTTATTTTTATTTTTTTCAAGTTTTCTTATTTAGATCAGTGGTAATCAACCTGGGGCCATATGGGGGGGGGGGCCCTCTTGCAGTCCTGGGATATTTTAAGGCTGAAAATCAGATGAAAGGAGAACCACGACAAGTGGTAAAGAGGCCACAAAGAGCTGTGAAGAAATAAAGCTTTCAAGTGAATTATGTTAGGAAAAATCTGACTATTCTCTCTCTTTTCACAATTCAGCAGAGCTATTCATAGAACCAGGGTCATACTTACCCATGTAAGCATGATCGGGGGCTTCATGATGTAATCTGATGCTATGATTTTCGAATGAAAGTTTGTGTATATATAAACTTACATTCGAAATCATCACATCAGATCGTAAGTTGTTACTTCCGGCTAAGCATGGGACCCCAGAACATCATCTTTGTCCAGGGACATATGATGTGAGACAGCCATGCATAAAATCCCCTCGAGAAGGAAGCTTACTGAACTCTAGCCCAGGATAGACGCGGAACCAGGGTAATGATGTATAGGGAGGTTCCATTTATTGTGTAGGTTCGTTGGTCATCCCGTATTTTACGAAGACATATTTTCCCATATAATTCGGAGTTTGGTAGGGATGATCACACACCTGGATCCGCACCGGTCCCATTGTTCTAGACAGGGTTGGGGTTTTGGACAGGACAAGCGGTATAAACTGTCCAAAAGTGTCTGAAACTGTCCAAAAGTGTCTGAAACTGTCTAAAACCTCCAAGTTTCAAAATGTTATGTGGAAACCTTTTATATACTTTGTTTTTTTTCATGATACTAACATATTACAAAAAATACTACCAGAAAATAAAACTAAATCAAAAATATTTCAAAAAGGTGTCATTTGTTTTTTTTCCTAAGTAAACTTTCACCAAATTGATGGTTTTAAGTTGGAAATCTGATAGTAAATTAATATCACATATATAACTGTTTAAATATAAACACTCTTTTCAGTTTTTTAGTTTGTCATAAATGTTATTTCTACTCCACATCTTATTTTTCATGTATGATTATGAAGCAGGTACTGTAATTAGTACAGTGATTCTCCAAAACCCTGCCGAATCTCTCCAAACACTTTTCTTTAAAAAATATATTATATTGAAGGTACCAAATACGCATAGTCACAGTTATAATCATTGCATTATTGTGAAACTCAACATAAATATAATTTTTATTAGATAGCAATATAATGATGTGACTATATATCAATGGTGTAGTGTTTATTCGATGCAAATTGTTCTGTTTTGACTTTTCAAACTTTTTTTTCTAATTGTAAATCGATCTTTCTATTTTACATTCTCAATTTTTAAAAACTAATTATAAATAAAGGAAAATATATCTGAAGAAAATGAGGCCACTATGTAGCACCTACTCATGACTAACAAAACACAATTTCACAAACACTGATTACGCCTATATGATGATAAGACTTCAAGACCCAAAGTTTTTGTTAAATTTAAATTGCTGCGGTTATGAGGCTAGGAGCTAATATTTTACCAAATAAATTCAAGCTTTATTTACAATTCTATCATTCAATACTATCAATACAATACAATTGTACAATTCATACAATTACAATTCTATCATTCAATACGAAAAACACTGGAAGAAGGCTTATCAAAAGACTGTCTTTAACACATTGTTTTTTTTATTTTCATGTTGCCCAAGTTATGCATCAATTGAAAGAATATTTTCAAATTTTGTTATCTTAGAAATCGTTTTAGCACAGATAGGGCAGCTAAATTAGTTATGTGTTATATCGAATGTTAAAAGGTGCAGCTGCGCTTGATTATTAGTGCTCGATTATTACGTAACTTTAATTTCATTCTGTAGTCATATCTATTGTTTTTTCTGATTTCCATGCAACAACTTTTTATCCCATTCTTGTATCTTTCATGTTTTCATAAATCTAATATCCAACCTTAAGACAGTTCAGTTTCAATTGTTTGATAACCTGATATCAGTCATATAACCCTTTGCATATACTGTTTTGAATTTCAAAATTTTATATTTAATGTAATTTTAATATTATAATATAATTTATATAATATAAAGTTTATTATTTGATTATAGAAGTTACCTCTTCATCAAATTGCAAAGTTTTTCACGTAGTTATAAATATGAGATTTTGGACAGATTAGGACAGTTTTGGACAGTACAATTTTATGTTTTACCGTACTATCCAAAATCTTGCCAACTCTGGTAAATATTGTTTATGCCTATTCATGCCTTAAAAATACAGAAGACAACTGAATGCTATTGGGTAGCATCAGAATCACCAAACTTAGAATAGGCCTATGTATCCATCCAACTGCTTTGTAATGCAAACTGTTGTTTCACCTATTTGGACAATAATTTTGAATGATGAATGCTAGTTACTGTCCAAGACCATGAAGAGTAATAAATACAGAATTATTTTTTTTTCAACCAGCAAAAGTTTTTAATGACTACTATATTTATTGAACCCTCAAACTAAGCAAATGAACAACTAATAAATCAAATGGTCCACATACACCCCGTCCCCAAATAACCTTTAAAGCGATACAATTTCTGGGGCGCGGTAGCCCGGTCGATAAGATGCTCGCCTAAAGTACCAAAGGATGTTTAGAGGTGTCGTGAGTTCGATACCCGGTTCGTCCTTGTCAGAAAACTTTCCTGACACAGGGGTACAAGAAAGAAAAAAACGGAGACTTGACCGCAGAAAAAAATTGCTACCGCAGGGAGTCCCCCATCGAGGGGTTAGCGCACCAACCTCTCGACGAGTATAAAAAATAAGCCTGCCGTTCGGAATCGGCAATAAATTGTAGGCCAGGTCTAATTAGCCCTCGTGTGCAGAAAATGACCGTGGTGCGACAAAAATGATCAAATACAATTTCTGCTTTGGCAGAATCATTAATTGTAATCTCCAACATTTGTAATATTTGGCAATATATCGAGGATTCCCTGCTCAATTAAACTCAATTACATAAATTTTGTTGATAGAATTTGGTAAAAAGTAGAACAAACCCGATCAAGTAGGACATTTTACTGAAAAGTAGGACGAGTGGGAGCCCTGAAAATGGGTGCTTGTTGCACACCTCTAGCCAGTTTAATTTCTGACCTCACAGCAAAAAATCATGGCTCTTAATTAATATTCTTGTACTTAAATGGGTATTCTACTACCTCTCTAATATTTGGTCCAACTTTTTGAAACACCCTGTATTGTTTTCAAATAAAAAAAAAAGCATTCAGAAAGTGACAAAAAATTTATAAAATGAAAAATAATTTACACTCTTCATGTTTGCTCTTCGTTTCCAACCCTTTGCATATACTGTTTTGAATTTCAAAATTTTATTATATTTAATGTAATTAATAATATAATATAATTTATATAATATAAAGTTTAATTGATTATAGAAGTTACCTCTTTATCAAATTGCAAAGTTTTTCACTTATAGTTATAAATAGGAGGTTTTGGACAGTTTAGGACAGGAGAGTTTTGGACAGTATGGTAAAAACCACGGTATTTACCATGGTTTTTACCGTACTGTCCAAAACCTTGCCAACCCTGGTTCTAGAGATTGATGTTATTTATAAAATTTTTGAAACGCATAAATTTAGTTTTGATTAAATTTAATTGGAAAGGGTCCAGTAAACTTTCCCTGACTTCTTCTCGGTCGTAGGTCCTCGGCTGTACCTCCACGACGATTTCAGGACGGTATAACTGGATTTCAGACTCCCAAAAGAGGAAAACAACACTTTATTTTATTTATTATCCAACACCTCCAACGAAACCGTCCAGTCTCTTCCGTACAAACTTTTACACTCCTTCTCTTTTTCGAATGTCTCAACTCGTTCTTGTTTCTCTCTCTCTCGCGACTCCTGTTTCTCCTCAGCCTTTTTCCAACCTCTTTTCTCCTGAACCTCACACGTCCCATCATCGAAAAGCACATCCATCATTTTTAAATGATGATGATGCTTCAAGAGCGTAACTCGGTTTCTCACGGCTACCGTGACAGGGCGTCAGCATTACCTTGCGTATCACCCTTTTGGGTCCCCCAGGCCACTGCATGACGCTATCCGGTAGGCGAGTGTTGTACCGTGGAGTAGCAGCTACTTTGGCGGCGGCCATACCACCCTTGAATGGCAAATAACGGTTGTTCATCCAAGAGTTCATGGGGTGTGGTCACCATCGGCACAAGAGAAGGATGACCTTTCCCTGCCCTGATTCCTGGGTACGCTGTTGTTGGCGATTGAAGATTTAGCCGGTTGGCTTCTGGTTTTCTCGGTCTTCGACTGCCGGTTCGTAGCTCTGTTGATTCCTTTGGCAAATGGACGCGAAAACAATCGCCAGACCGATTGCTTGGACGTTTCCTGCCTAGCCGGGAACCGGTTCGGTGCCGATCTCCTCCTGTTGACAGCATGACCATCGTGATATCGTTTTGAGTTCATCTCCTTGAGCTGCGAGGTCTTGCCCTCGGATGCGGATGCGTCCCGATTGGTCTTGCACTTGACGAAGGCGAGCGTCTTCTTCACCATGTTCCCGTTGACGTAGGGACAGCCCCTCGTACAGACATCTGGCATCTTGGATCCTCGATTGACGACTGCCACGTCGACGACTTCTCAGTGTTCTGATATAAACTGCGACACTGACTTGGGTGTCATTTCCTAGGACGGCATGTTGCAGACCGGGATCATTTCAGCGCATCTGGTCTCGCAAGCCAGTACGGGCACAATCCGGCGCACTTTAGTGCCTCCTCCGTTGACTTGGAATTTGTTTGAGTTCCTGAGACAGTACCGGACGACCCTTCAGTCCTTGGTCAGGGTCTTGACCTTCCTGAAAGATGAGACCAACCTCAGACTGATGTAGCCCTCCTTGTTTCTCCTGATTTGTTTCAGCAGGAAGTTGTTCTTCATGATGTTGAAGTCGGTGAAGTAGCTCTCGACTTGGGATATGATCCTCTCTTCAAGTTTTTCGTTAGGTATGCAAAAATCGTTGTTATTGCCGTTGCTGGCTTTTTGTTTGTTATCGGCAGATAAAGTACACACGCCGTCCTTACGGCTTGGCTCATTGATCGGACTTAGAACTAACACATTTCCCAAGAGTGTGTCGTATGCCATCGGACATATTAACATTTCATTTATCAAGTGACTCGACACTGCTCAAATAATTGGCACGTACCCGTGTTTGCCGTCGCTGATCTTCATCATCCATATTTTCAGAGAGCTATCTCACTTTCGCCAAATGCGGACTTGATCCTTATTCTCCCCTCGCCTTCACTGTCGTCGATCTCAACCAAATCAGTTCTAACGATTGAGATCTGGGTCCCAGAATCGACTACGCCTCTTATAGTCTTCTGACCACATTTCAAACTCACGGTCTGCTGTGTGTCAATGTCCGCACCAACACCAGCCATGATATGTGCTGTTAGGACTGTGGTTTCTTCAATCATGTCTCCCTCTTCTGTCTGGACAGAGTTCACCTGGGCCCGACTCAATGGCTCCTGCTGGCTTCTTGCAGGACAAAAGCTTGCTATATGTCCTTCTGCTCCACACGCATAACAAGTGACTGCAGCTCTCTCTCTGGAATTCTAACCCATCGTCGCCTTAGGTGGGCAGGTCTCACCCCGAAGCCTCTGGTTTCCGCTGGCTTTCCATCTCGGATTTTGATGAACAGGTCTTGGGGTTCTCGTTCTGTCACTAGGGGAGGGTGTCCTCAGAGTCCTCTTCACATCATCGAACCTATCTAGTTTCTCCGATAGCTCACTTGGAGACACCATATCACTCCATTCATCCAGATAGTGTTCTTTAAATTCTGCTGGGACGTGTTTTTTCATTTGATCGGTGATGATTAAATCTCTTAGTCGCTCAAACGTCGTGACCCCCAAAGCCGCCCTCAATCCATCAAAATAGGTACACAGTTCGTGGTAGAAGTCTCTCCAAGTGCCTTCTTGATTCTTGTAGTGCGAAGAAAACATCTGTCGGAACTTCTCTGGGGGGGTCATTCCATGTCAAATCACCCAGCCATGACACCCATAGTCTCAGATTTCAATGATTTTTTTTCTATTTGTTGCATTTACCATCCTTATTGACTGTGTGAAATATTATTTGCATATCTCTAAAACTTTTTGAGAAAGAAATTTAACAAAAACTGATGCAGATGACTTTTCCGAGGCTCAATTTTTAAGCCGCATTGTTTGAGAAAATAAATCATAACTTTTTCAATTTTCAATATATTCAAGTGAAATTTTCACTAAAGTGTTCACAAAAACATACAGAATATGAATAAAAATAATTCATACACTTACATTTGAAATTTATATGCAAAAAAATTATGTAAACTTTGTTTTTGTGGAATTTTTCCACAAAATAAATATAAATTTCGCTTTATTAAGCATGAATCATTATAGTAAGTCAAAATGTACAAATATAATTAATGTAGTCATATAAGTACAATTGTGTTTTGTTACTCAAATGTATTAACTGTCAAAATAATGTTTACTTTTCTACAGTCTTCTTAATATATTAATAGGATTAAATTTTAAAAAAATTGAAAATTCCTGCTGTGCATCCAAAAAAAAGTGTTTAAAAAATTGTGTTAAAAATAAAAAAATAATAAAAAAATTAAATTTAAATGACTTTTTTCCTCTAAGGTTTAAATTTTCTTTCCTAGTCATAATCTACATTTTTTTGTGAGCATTTTAGTGGAAATTTCATTTGAATATATTGAAAATCTGCAAAGTTATGATATATTTTCACAAATAATATTGCTTGAATGGGTTAGCCTAAGAGACGTCATTCGTGAGGTTAGAAAACATTTTTTTTTCTCAAAATTTTTTTGAGATATGTACATGAAACTTTGCAGGGTCAACAAGCATGGTAGAAGCAATAAACAAAAAATAATAATTGGAATCCGGGATGATGGGTTGCATTTCAGTATCTAGTTGAATGATTTGAAATCGGAACGATCCAGTCTTATTTTGATGAATTTTGTGTTGCGAGCCAGAATAAACATATTAACGGTCAAAAAACCATTATTTTTTTTCTCCAGTATTTTACTTCATATATTTAGGAGAAATTTAAAATAAAAGTTGTTTTGGTAACTGCTGTGCCTCTGGTCTAAAAATACGTTTGAAAAATTGTATTTTTTCTAACGAAAAATTCCACAAAAACAAAGTTTACATAATTTTTTTGCATGTAAATTTCAAATGTAAGTGTATGAATTATTTTTATTCATATTCTGTATGTTTTTGTGAACACTTTAGTGAAAATTTCACTTGAATATATTGAAAATTGAAAAAGTTATGATTTATTTTCTCAAACAATGCGGCTTAAAAATTGAGCCTCGGAAAAGTCATCTGCATCAGTTTTTGATAAATTTCAACATTTTTTTTCTCAAAAAGTTTTAGAAACATGCAAATAATATTTCACACAGTTAATAAGGACGGTAAATGCAACAAATAAAAAAAAAAATCATTGAAATCTGAGACTATGGGTGTCATTTTGGCATTTTGCCGGGTGATTTGAAATGGAATGACCCTGGGGTGAGTTTGAATCTCCGCAATAATGATTCTTGAACTTGGTTATAGTCCTGTACTTGCTCTTCCAGTTCGCGGGCAATTAACTGGTTCATCTCGTAGGGAAGAAGTCCCAAGAGCTCAGCTAACCAATCTTCCCGTGCCAGGGCCGCGCGACGAGCTTGCCGCTCGAACAGCACCAGGTACAGACTTATGTCTTCTTCCATCCTGAACTTTTGCATCATGTTCTGGAAATCCCGGCTGGGGGTTCTGCCGCTCCCAGGTTGATTATTCTCCTCTCTTCTGGCTCCTGTCTCGATCCTCAGTCTTTCGAGTTCATGTTCCATCTCCTTTTCTCTACGTTGCTCCTCCATCTCTTTGTCTCTACGCCTCTCCTCCATCTCCATCTCTTTCTCTCTATGCCTCTCCTCCATCTCTATATCTCTACGCTTCTCCTCCATCTCTATATCTCTACGCTTCTCCTCCATCTCTATATCTCTACGCTTCTCCTCCATCTCTATATCTCTACGCTTCTCCTCCATCTCTTCTCTCTCTTTCCTATTGCCTATGATCGTTTTCCGCATCTCTCAGCATGTCGCTTCGTTGTACAGTTCACTTTCCTGTATGGTACTCACTAGTTGCATTAAGTTGAACTCCGGTCGGACTTCTACCCCCAAGTTGGCGGCCATGGTCTCCAGATCCTCCTTGTTCCCTTTTGCCAAATATGCCATCTTTATATACCGCCATACAACACTTGCTCCTTTTTTCCTGGGCAGGATTGCCCCTATCGGCACCGGTTGACTTCACGAAAAAAAAAACAGCGTGGGTGCTCGACACTGCTGCTATCCTTCTATACGAACCGGGGTGGTTCCGCCGTTGCTAGGACACTCTTCTTCGAATTCAGCTCACAATCTTGAGTCGTTGAAGCCACCACTCTATCCTACCGACTGCGCCAGTAAACTTTCCCCCGACTTCTTCTCGGGCGTAGGTCCTCAGCTGTACCTCCACGACGATTTCAGGACGGAATAACTGGATTCTAGACTCCCAAAAGAGGAAAACAACACTTTATTTAATTTATTATCCAACACCTCCAACGAAACCGTCCAGTCTCTTCCGTACAAACTTTTACACTCCTTCTCTTTTTCGAATGTCTCAACTCGTTCTTGTTTCTCTCTTTCTCGCGACTCCTGTTTCTCCTCAGCCTTTTTCCAACCTCTTTTCTCCTGAACCTTACAGGTCCCCTCTTGGATGGGGGGGGGGGGGGACAGATAAGACAGACGGCTAAGAGTAAAAAAATATTGTCCAAAGAAGGTCAAGGGCTGAAAAAAGTTGAAAAATACTGATTTAGATGACCGTACATGTCAGCCTGAGTTTTAACCGAGTATAATGAACTCTGATTTAATGAATTTTTTTGAACATCCCCGAAATAACTCACTATACTTAACTCCTAATTGATGAATTCTGCAATCGGGCACCAATAAAACAAACTCCTATTTAACAAATTTTACCATCCTACGCTGATATAGGGTATCATGCATAATCACTGGTAAAAAGGATAAATTTCAAGTATCTGTCATATTTGCCTGCTTCACCTTGGAACTATTGTATGGGCCTAATCAACGGTAAAGTGGAACTTTTAGCATTTATCAAATTTTCCAACGACCCTTGGATGTTATGCATAATCGCCAGGAAAAAAAAAAAAAAAAATATTGAAATTTATCAAAGGAAAAGCGACTTTGCATATATCACCGTAATATATGCAGAGGAGTATTTACAGTGAGGTAACAGGCTATAGCCCAGGGGGGCAAGTTCGGAAGGGCAATACATTTACAGAATGAGACATTAAAATGCGAGAAAAGTGCCAAAAGCACAAATCTGTCTCTACCTAGACATGAGAGACCAAGTGAGCGATCAAAAGAAAGACCTAGAGAGTATGAAAGCCTAAAAGAGGGACCAGGTCAGTGAGCGACTACAAGAGTGACCCAGAGTATGTACTTGCGAGTGTATGTCAGCTGGGCCATAACTAGCAGACGGGTCTGGTGATCTGGACGCTAAACCAGAACGGGTGCCGAATTACCCATTAACTGCTTCTACATGCAAGGGGTGCCAAAATTTCTGCTTGCCCCGGGTGGCAAATTATCTAGTTGTGGCCCTGTACTTGAGAGTGTACAGCGTGAAAGCATGTGGGAAACCAAAAGATTATGCTCGGAAACAAGGGACTAGGTCAGAATGTGACCAATAAAGCATGCCCCCCCCCCCTAGGGTGGGGCTGACAGAGCTCCCGTCTGGGCGTCCAGGATAATTCTTACCAGTTTTTTGCTTTTCACACTATAAATTCACTATAGAGGGCCCTTTGAAAATTCTGATCTGGGGTCCTACTGCAGGATGTAGGGGCCATGCAAAAGAGTTACCTAGACAGTTTGCAAGTATGTAAGGGATCAAAACAGTGTGCAAGTACAGTAGGTGAATAACATAGAGAGAGAGGAGCCAGGTGAGTGAGGCGCGGTAGCCCGGTCGATAAGATACTCGCCTAAAGTACCAAAGGATGTTTAGAGGTGTCGCGAGTTCGCTACCCGGTTCGTTTTTGTCAGAAAATTTTCTTGACACAGGGGTACAGCAAAAACGGCGACTTGACCGCAGCAAAAAATTGCTACCGCAGGGAGTTCCCCATCGAGGGGTTAGCGCACCAACATCTCGACGAGTATAAAAAACAAGCCTGCCGTTCGGAATCGGCAATAAATTGTAGGTCCCCATTTAATTAGCCCTCGTGTGCAGAAAATGACCATGGTGCGACAAAAATGATCAAATGATGAGAGCCAGGTGAGTGAGTGACCAAGAGAATGACCTGGAGAGTATGTAAATATGAAATTAATTTTGATAAGCAACATTATTGAGGGACCAAACGAGTGAACAAAAGAACAAGAGTGACCTAGAGCGTGAGGGACTAGGCCAGTGTTTGATCAAAAGAGTGACAGAGAGCGTGCAAGTATGTGAATGGCCGAAACTGTGACTAGTAAGCATGGGCGGAGATAGACTTGGAAGTCTGGGTGGGGGGGCACGGTCATTATTGCTGGGGGGGGGGCAAGATGATGATGTTGATTCATCTATACATATATACATTAGATCAGTCGACTTCACCTTTGATGCTGCCCCCCCCCCCCCCCGGTATCTCCACCCATGCTAGTAAGTAAGGAACGAGGTTCAATGAGTGACCAATTGAAAGATTGACCATCAAAATTAGGGGTATGAAAGCATGTGAGTTACCAAAAGAGTAATTTAAAGAGAGAGAGATGCATGGAGAGGGTGGAAAAGTGAGCCTTAGCCAAGAGCGATAAATCAGTGGTCAAAAAAATTAGACTAGAATGAGTAAAGAGCTGCAAAATTTGTACAGTGTACAGCCCACTTGACGGTAAAATTGTGAATCTGCCTCTGAACGTTTTTTTCGAGACAATGTGCTTGATTATAATGTTTTTATTTTTATTGATTTTATTGCCAGAAAATCTAAACAAATCATTATAAAAGTATTGAAAAAAGTATCTTTGTTAGTAATGAATGCTTCATTGCTTCAACTTTTTATGAACAAAGACTTCTTCTGCTTGAAATGGATAAAATATTACTAATTGCATTATAAATTCAATTATTAAGTTTATGCAGTGACCATTCTAGATGTCAATTTCAATTGGTGCGTACAGCTCTCCTGAGCAGAGATACAATATTTACCAAAAAAGAATGAAAAATACCTAAAGAAAGGAGGGAAAAAAAGATGGGATCACACAAAAGTAATACAATGAGTGTATGTCGTTCCGAGAAGATTGCAGACATCTCTGTCACGTTCTAGCAGTACAATTAGTACAAAGCAATCAACCTCACAAAAAGGCCTTAATGTCCTGCTGTGCGTACGGGGGGAAAGAAAAAATAGTCAGAACCTTTTCGAAGCTTTTTTCATCCTGGAGACCAAGCATTTTTGCAGTAGTTTTTTGTCAACACCTTGAACCGCCAGTCGGTTTAGCAGACTGTCGAGCCATCGAGAGTAAATTAAATTTCAAATAATTTCTCAAGTACCAACCAAATTCATTGTGGCCACCAACCAAATCATATCCAATTGAATTAGTATTTAGTCATGCCAGAGCCTAAAGCACTGGTTATAAATTTTTTCTACAATCCTATGAGGGAGGGGGAACAACAATTAAAATAAATTTTTTTTCAGTATATGATAGGCAGTGGCGGCTCAAATGAGGTGTGACTCATGCAGACTCACAAAGCCACAGAAGAGGCACCAAATCAGGGTTAAGAAAAAAAATAATTGGAGAAAAGTTAGAAATTTTTTTCTAAGCGTGCAATAAAAAAGAGGTTTGGCTGTTCTAGCAATTTTCACGCAGTCAAATGCACCAATTTCAGGACCGCAACTAGCTCTTGGGTACCGAATACAACAGTAATTTATCATCATGAAAATGTATACTGCAGTAAAATATTTTCATTCATACTTTGAACAGGCCATAACTAGAGGGGGGAATGGGGGCAACTGCCCCGGTTGGCAGTTTTAGGTGACAAAGAACACCATTACAAAATTATCAAATTTTAAAGTTGTGAGGGCAGCAAAATAATGTTTTACCTAAATAATGTTTTTACCCTGGGCGGCAAATATCCTAGTTAAGGCCCTGCTTTGAATAGTGATAAAAAAATTAAAAAAACTGAAATACATATAAGGAAATTGTCTGGAACAAAGAATTTCACATGCAATATAGTGTTTTTGCATTTTACATAACCTTTTCTCGTCAATCTTCATTGGATTCAGCGTACGCACTGTTTATTTTTCAAATAATAAGATTAATAACGAAAATTAGAATACACAAACTCACGTAATGATGTATTTTCATCGAAGAAAACTTTTCTTACACACTCAAGCCCAACAGTTTCAACTGTGAATCTATTGATTCAAGTCTGGTAATTAAGAGAAACAACACTCTGCAGTCAAGTTTCGAAACAAGGTCCTATAAGAAACAGTTTGTGTACGCAAAATCTGCGAAGATATCGCTGATAACAGTTTCATTTAACATCGAATTATATGAATCTTATCACTATTAGTGAATTCGCCTGTTGGAAAATCCAAATATGAAATTCCTAGATCGTCGATGGGTATTTATGTTTGTACAAATACAAATACAACACCACAACAAACAAAATGTCCAACAAGGTGGCTGATAAAAAGATGCCCATAAAAATATGGATGTCATATATTTCAAAAATACATCAACCCAATTAAAAATGCAATTAACGGAAATTATAAACAATACATACACAATAAAATATTATACAATGCCCATAAAGAATACTTATGGTTGTCTTATTCTAAGAATGGATAGCTTCTCGATTTACCCCAACATGTTTATCGTATTTCTTTTTAAACGTGTCAATTGTGTTACAATTTACTACCTCCGGGGGTAAGCTATTCCATTTATTAGCAACCCTATTAGAGAAAAATTCCCTGCAACACCATAACCTTGCATTGTTCCTCACCAATCGATACTGGTGTCCCCTTGTAAAAGCAGTCGATTGGCAGTGTACTAAAAGTTCATGGTCCATCCTATCCAACCCATTGAAAATTTTGAACACTTCGATCATATCTCTTCAACACTTGCGTTCATTCAATGTAAACACATTCAAAAAATGAAGACTCTCTTCATAACTCAAGCCCTGTGTGCCAATAAGGACACGCGTAGCGCGCTCTGCACCCCTTCAACCAAGTCTATGTCCCTCTGTAGGTATGGTCTCCAAAACCTTACAGCATACTCCAGTCCAGGACGAACTAAGCCTCGAAAAAGCGGAAGAATGACTTTAGGAGAACGCGAAGAGACCTTTTTGAAAATGAGACCAAGCATTCTATTCGTTTTTTTGACCACCGCTGAACAATGTTCAGAAAACCTAAGCCGCTCGTCAATGAGAATTCCCAAATCGGTGACTCTAGTTGCATCCGGGATAGTGACACCATTCAACTCGTAAGAGAACCGTGGGTTGTTCGAACCAAAATGAGCGACCATGCACTTATCTACGCTAAACATCATGCTCCATTCATTTGCCCATGCTGCAATCCTGTTTAAGTTGGTCTGGAGCAACTCCCTATCGCTTTCATTCCCGATTACCCCCATTAGCTTCACATCATCTGCGAATTTGCTAGTAATCCCATCGATACCCTGATCGAGTTTGTCGATAAAAAGTGAAAAAAGTATGGGGCCAAGGACACTTCCCTGAGGAACTCCACTTGTAATGTCTGTCCAACCAGAGAATTTCCCCCGTTCACCATAACTCGTTGCGACCTATCTCTTAACCACGATTCTATCCAATTCAGCAAGTTGCCCCCTATTCCAATCTCGTGTAAACGCTTCAAGAGTTTGCCATGTTGGACCCGATCGAATGCCTTCTGGAAATCAAGGTAAACAACGTCGACATTTTTGCTCTTACCCAAAGCCTTAGTCACGTAATCATAGAAGCAAAGGAGGTTAGTTACACATGACTTCTCCTTCCTGAACCCATGCTGATTATCCAACAATACATTATTCTCGTCTATCCACTTCACAAACTGCCTTTTGATGATAATTTCCAAAATATTCGAGAGGGAGCTCGTCAAACTCACTGGGTGATAATTTGACACCACTTCTTTACTACCCTTCTTAAATATCGGAACAACGTTAGCCAGTTTCCAATCTCTCGGGACGATACCCTCAGCAACACTACTCCTGTATATCTGTGCGACTGGCCCCAACAATTCATTAGCACCTTCCCTGAGAACCCTGGGATAGATATCATCTGGTCCTGGTGTGTTGCTTGCACATACATTTCTTAGAAGATTTAGGACCTCCACGTCTTCTACTTGAATATCGTTGAGGGTTTTATTACCTCATACAACACCCGTATATCGAATACCATTATCTCCATTAAAACCGGCGCGAAAAAGTCATTGAAAGCACTACACATGCCTACATTGCTCTCTACCCTAGAGCCTCCTATCGAGAGGGGGGGCCAACTGTCCCCTTACTTCCATTATTGACGTATCGAAAAAATGATTTTGGGTCAGAGCCAATGCTATCTGCCAGCCTAGATTCAACTTCCTTTTTACTATCCCTTATCGCTTTCTTCAACAGTCTTCTTTTATCAGTAAACAATGATAGGTCACCTCGTCCACTTTTATACTCTCTGAATGCTCCTTTCTTTTCAAGATAAAGGTTCCGCACGCTATCCGTGAACCATAGAGGGTGTGATGTACAAACACGCTTTTTTCGAACAAAGGGTATGACGTCGTGCAAAACAGAGGACAGCTTCGTACTAAATTCTTCCCATTGACTAACCACCCCTACTGATTCCAACCGGTCTTTGAAAACTTCCGCTAACCTTCTTCGCAAAACATCAAAGTTAGTTCTCCGAAAACAAGGAACCAGTCTTTTGTTATCAACCTTACCCGAGGAAAAGTTACAGTGAAATCTGACGATACGATGATCACTGGAAGAAAACTCTTCCCCCACCGAAACATGTTCAACTAGATCCTCAGAACTAGTAAGAACTAAATCCAAAATAGCAGTACCCCTAGTGGCTTCTGATACATGCTGATACAAAAAATTTTCGAGCACCAACTTAAGAAAGTCTCTTTCATACTGATTTCCAGATGAAAGGTTCTCCCAATCAATACCCGGGTAATTGAAATCCCCTAGTATGAGAACCCTCTTTCGCTTACACATGTAGGAAATTTCATCATGCATTTTGGCGATGTAGTTTTGATCCCTATTCGGTGGATTGTAACAAACCCCAACAATAAGCTTATGACGTCTTTTGTTCTCAAGTTCAACCCATATGGTTTCAATATCACTTCTCTGCACGTTACACTCTCTAGCCTTCAAACAGGATTTCACGTATATCAACACTCCACCCCCCTTTCCTATCAGATCTATGTACTTCATCTTCACTGTTTTCACCAATGGTTCTCGAAGCGTGCATCACGGCTACTAGAGGCACCGCGCTGGTCCGTCAACATTGATGTGTGCTGGTTCAGTATTTTAAAGCAATTCTTTTTTAGACTATTGTGGGGAGCTGCGAAAGGGGCAATAGCCGCGGGTGACAAAAGCTTGAGAGCCAATGGATTACACTAAAATTTGTAATGCACCCATGTTCAGTTCCAAGAACGGAGCTGAATGCACCATATTCATCTACGAACGGAGACTATATTGGCAAGCATTATGGCCAGCAGTAAACATAGGTAGTACTGTACTTTTACTCGCTATCTAACATGTAAAAAAAGACTTAAGACAATTAGTGCAATGCTGTTGCTGTAGGCACAACCATGCTGATAACATCCAATCACAATAAAGAATTGACCATTGGCAAAATTGAACAACCAAAAGAATCTTACAAGCTTCTACAGCTGCTTGTCACCAAACTTCACTGATCGTTTAATAGCATTTTTAGCAGTAGGGAAGAGCTTCAGGGAAAAAAAGAAAGAGGAATATCAATGGTTTCAAAATCTTCTTTCCTTCCTTGGAGTTACCTTCCCCATACCTTCATACCATTTACCTTACACAAATATATCTGCTGCTACTTCCGCTTTCTGGCACTCAAGGGGATGCCGGTCAAACTGAAAGTGTCAGGATGGCCGAGTGGTCTGAGGCACCAGATTTGCGCGGCCATGGTGGTCTGGAGGTCAAACTGAAAAACCATGTCTTTGCATATGTGTTTTGGAATTCCTATAATATTTGTAATAGCCACAAGCGTTTTTTTTATGTTATCAGGGTTTGAAACTGGAAGCTGTTTCTTCTCCCATGAAATGTAAGTTTTGGGGCGATGGAGGAGAGAATCGTTTCCCATTTCAGAAGAAAAGTGTTTCTTTTACGAAAACTGTGGCCCCCTAAATTTTGCTGCCAGGTGTGACCACAACTTTCACAACTGCCTAGGTCTGGTCTGCTTCAACAAAATGGAAAGTGAAAAAACAGATTTCTATCTGCAATATTCGCTGTGTAATAAAAAAATAAAAATGAAATGTTTTCTCATCCAAGCTCACTGACCCCTTGAAATCCTTCGGAAGAACCAAAATAAAAAATGTTTGAGCCCACGTGATCATGTGCAGGGCTACTTTTAAACTAGGGATTTAAAAATCATACCCCTAACTGATGGGGGTGGGGGGCTAACAGAGCTCCTACCAAGAATGAAATTGTTTTGGCACCTGCCCGAAATTTCCCACTACGAGCCGCCAATACTGTATACAGCGGTACCCTGTCTTGGCTGATCTCATTGCACACTCCTTTTAGGTAGGAACCGTGGCTGTACTTGGCACTGTTTGATTGTCTCCCTCATCCAGCAGCAGAGCCTCAGACTAAACTTTCATGTGTCCTTCTATAGTTAATTTGCGATGTGTAAAACAAAAAAATGATAAGAGAATCTTCCCGGGCCCCCGTGCTGAAACCCTATTAGCGAGCTGCTCCTGCCCAATAGTCTTTTGCTATATATTAATGTAACAAAGTTTTTTACATAAACAAATTTAAATGTCAGTGGTGTTCTAAAAAGTGCACGTTGCGGTTCCTAGTGGGTGTCAGTGGGTGTCACTGATTTTGCAACAGTGATGCGTGCCTGCTCCTTTCTCTAAATTGATTTCTTTTATCACTTCTAAAAGGCGGAGGAGAAACAATGGCTAGGACCAGGACCCCCACAAGGGTGGGGCAGACAGGGCTCCAATTCCTGGGGCCCGGAACAATTCTCATAATTTTTTAATTTTTTGCGCTGTTAATTCAGTATAAAGGGGCCCCATGAATGTCAGGTTGGGCCCCCCACAAAAGATACCCATTCTAGGGGCTGGCATCTTTTGCGCCCTCACAATCTCGTGGCTTCCACATCCTGGAGGGGCATGCATGAGGGAGTCGTGGTTGGCAAACACTCGAGAACCACTTGATATTGTATAAGTGGAGCTATTGCTTACCTAGCTTCTTCAAATAAAAGGTCTGAACACTTAGAGGACTTGCCTTGATGAGCGGTCTGAAGCAGTGGATCTTAACCTTTATCCACTCGCGGAGTCCTTTTTAGTATATAATTTGTAAGGCGGAGCTCTGTAGGTTCGTCTCTTTTATTTATTTATTAAATTTACTGATTTATTTTATTTTCTTCGAGTGACTGCGGAGCCCTTCCCGAAGTGCACACGGGGACTCCATGGAGCACCAGTTGAGAACCGCTGGTCTAAGGAAATAAATGCATGCACAATTGCACCACTGTCAAGACCTTATAAGCAAATTATCCCATATCTGCCAGCATAGGCGTACGCAGAACTGCCAACTCTCCAGATTTGGGCGGTAGAAAAACTCTGGATTTTTCATCCTTGCGTCCGCTCTCCGGATTTTGGCAGAAAATTAGATTTTAAGGCCGGTTTACACGCACCGTTTTGTCGTCCGTTTTGGGGAAAAGAGGGAGTGTCTGCGATAAGATGGTGTCGTGTAGACGGAAAAAATCGAAGGTCAAGTGGTTCAAGGTCGCGTCAAAAAATCTGGTGGTCGAGCAATAGTTTCCGTGAAATCCTACGATAAAAGGGTGCGTGTAAACGCGTTTCCATTTTGTCGTCAGTTTTTCCCTCCTCGTACCCTTTTTTTTTTATCGAATGAATTTTCGTGTACAGTCGATCCCGGTCATAACGTCCCCATTTATAACGTTTTCGCGCTTGATGCAAATAATTTTGGGGGGGGGGGTGTCTAGGTGATTCTCATTAAGATTTCCCGTTAAAAGCGTTTTCCCGCTTACAACGTTTCCTCATGGCGGTTTTTTGAAACGTTATAAGCGGGATCCCCTGTATTTTATTTTAATTTCCTGAATTTATTTTTCCCAGTTAGACCTATTTATAACGATCGCGGTTTTAATGACAATTTTTCTATAACAACAATTCTTGGCGGAATGACTAATTCCCATACAGAAGAATTTTCATGAACGTTGCTTACAACGTCGAAGAAATTCAACGCCCTCGGTTACAACGATCCATTTTTTTGTCACTCTTTCTTTTGTTTTTATGGCATGTCTTTTTAAGAAAATTCCCAATTTTCGATAATTCTACCTACAATCGGTTATATTTTTAGCAAAAATTGGTGATGCCTCGTATTTATGATCCCAATTCACCGTACTGTTCTAGATCAATTATGGTCAATGAACACTTTATTTACATTATATTTGATTTCATCTGATTACATTTTTGATCCAAAAAATAAGTACGTCAGCCTCGCTTGTAATGACTAGAGCCCGGAAGTTTAGGCACTAAAGATGGTCGAAATAGGCAGGCAAAAAGGCACTAAAAATGAATAAAATAGGCACAAAAAAAAGACATAATTTTAATGGAAAAAAAAACTACAAATAACTAAAAACTAAGGTATTGAGGGCCCAAAAAATAGCTGAAAAATCGATTGTACTTAATCCGTCTATTATTTTAATTACAATGTATAATAACTGCATTATTATTTAAGTTAAATGGATTTCAAGTCAAAAATAAAATTTTACTAGACCGTCAGGATTAGGTTGCTAATTCCAGGGCCACGATTACCAGACGCGGGGTCGGTAGGGATAATGATCTGTGGAGCTATCTCGAGTTGCGAATGATTCTCGTTTATTTGTCGTATCATTTTGAATAATCATTATCATTTCTGTAGTTGAAACATGGCTATCGTGTTCTATTTTTGTAAAAAGAAAAAAATATTTTTATATTACTACGTATACAAGACTACTTCAAGCGTGGGGCCCTGCATGACCGCATCTGTCACACACCCATGAGGGGGAGCTCTAGTCAATTTAATCGATTTTAAATGTGCATGTTTAATAAATAACCATGGTTGTTTGCAGTGCATTTACGGTGCAAAAAATAAAGCCAAACAACATGGGCCCCAGAGCCCTGTTTGCTCCTATTCCACCTTCCATAAGCCATGTTGCCAATTCAAGACCTTTTCGGACAATCATCGGTCCATTATACACATACAACGCAGTCGAATGCCTGAGCGAGACATATTATATGAAGCCTGTGAGGAGAAACAAATTTCTAACTTTCCTCCGCTTTTCTAACACGGACTGCGTTCATCTGAAACAAAATCATTCACGGCTAATATCATCCGGTCAAAGCAAAATTAATACATGCCAACACCAATCTCTCAGATCACTTAGTTGCGTCTAAATGGGGCTGGGGAAGGCGGCTTTCTGACGATAAGTAATACTGAGATTTGTGAAATTTTAAAAAGAGCGATTTTTTTTTTGAAGTTTTCAATGCCCGTAATATTCAAGTTTTATAGATTATGCCTCTGAAATTCACTAATAAACTTAAAACTGGTAAAATAGGCATTTATGGCACGATAATTTCAAAAAAGGCATTTTTACCGGAAAAGTTTAAAAATAAGTAAAAAAAAAACATTTATGTGGCATTTTGCCTGAACTTCCGGGCTCTACTAAGGACGAATCGTTTGTACCAAAAAAATTTCGCAGAATCTTCGATATCATTTTAACCGTGTTTGGCTGTATAAATAAAGTACTTTTTTTAATTATAACTTTGCGATCTGCAATTGCTGAACCGGTCAAAAACATTTTTTGATCAGTATTGGCACCTAAAACTTTTTATATATGTAGATACGGAATTTCGGGCTGAGGGTAGTACGAAATGTTTTGCACGCCATAATCCATTTTGCTTATCGAGAAACTTCTGAAAGTGGTATTTTAACTCAAGTAGAGAGTTACGGCAGTCTCTCGATAATTCGAGGAGGATCGGACCGAGGCCACCTCGGATTAAGTAAACAATTACGAAGAAAACGGTCAAACTTTTTGCACATCTCTCGGCGACCCCCGAAAGTTGAAATGGTATTATAGGCTTTATAGACTCCATTCAAAGTATAAAATCCACGTATCAGAAGACATATTTCAGGGCACTTTTTGCCTTTTATCGACCTCAGTTGTACGTATTTTTCTTGCCCTGCGCATAGGCGGAGATAGACTTGGAAGTCTGGGGGGAAGGGGCATGATGATAATGTCAATTTATATATACGCATATACAAAATATCTGTCGACTTCAATTTTGACGCTGGGGGGGGGGGTGCATTCCCCCCAGGCATATCTCCACCCATGGCAGTGCACCAACATTTTTTTGTTGGGTAACTTTCGTTTTTTGTGAATAGTTCGTTTCTTTTTTTTTTGTGTTTTGATTTTATATTATGTTCCCTCCACTTCATCGATCCTTTAATATAGTAAATTATGTCTCTGACCTGCGATTTCTTTTATTTTTCTTCCTGCTCTTCTGCAACTGATACAATTGGTAAAGAGTGAATAGCAAGAGCGCGTCTTCCATTGTGGACATCCATCAACAGTCACAAGCTGGATCGCACGATAAAACGGTTGAAAAATCGTTGCGTGTAGACACCCCCAAAAAATGACACGATTTTCAGACCGGTTTGGTCCCCCCCAAAACGGACGACAAAACGGTGCGTGTAAACCGGCCTTTACATGAGCTTTCACGTCATGACGTCAATGACTGCAGTCGTCGGTAGGGAAAACACCCATGGAGGACAGCCTGGTCATTTCCACCGAGCAGCTGTAAAAAAGTCTTGGTGACCGCTTTTAAGCAACTGGCAAATATGTGACTTTCTTAACGTAGTGTTTATCAGCAATCATTTATCAGGGGCATGACCTTGATTGCCGAAATTCCTGTATAATCGTTATTGTATTCCATTAACAGCCATGCGGTAAACTCAAGTTTTTTCGTCAGCAGGTTTGTATTTTGAAGTTTTGAAATTGTTTCCTCTGATTAAATATGTCTTCAGAAAGAAAATATAAAACTTTGAGCCATATAAAGCTAAATATAAAGCTTTTACGAGTTCATATATCCAAGATTATCAATCACTGATAGCATCCATGAAAAGAAACACTTATGTTTTATGAACAGTATATGTCAATATGATTTCTCTCTCTCTATTCTGCATGGAACGACTGACATGAAATTATATTCGGCTGAGGGACAATGCAGAACCTGCCTTGGGGGGGGGGGGAAATGGAACTTTTTCTTAATTCATTAACAAATATTTTTTTTTGAAATTTTTTTTGTGAATTTTTTTTATTGAGTCTATGAGTGGAGGGGGGGGGGGGTTTACCCCCCTCGGGAGAATCTCTGGATTTCTGGATTCCAAAAGTTGACACATCTGCGTACACAGAATTTTCTCGAGGTGGTTTCAGATTTTTTTCCCTTCGACTAAAGTTTGCGTTTTTCCCTGCGAAATAACACTGTAATCTTGGCTCAAGAGGGGGGGGGGGGTTGTTCAAAACCCCCTCCATTGTGTACACGATTGTCTGCCGGTATCAGTCATAAACAAGGAGACAAATGTTCCTTAAAAAATCTTTGCAGGCATTCATTTATTCGACTGAAACATGTGTCTGGATCACCCCATCAATGCAGAATTTAATTTATTGTAAAATATTTTTACCCTGAGGTAAAAAGGAAGTACGCCTGCAGGCAGGGCTGCAATTAGATACTGTGTCACTTGGGGCAAGTCTGAAATTTGGCGTCCCTTGCATGTAGAGGAACTGCTTGCAGTTAAAGGATGAATTTGGCGCCCCTCCTGGTTCATCGCCTGGGGCACCTGACCTGCCATCCTCCCCCCAGCCCCAAAGCAGAATGTTTTGCATTGTTCTGCAATGAGCCCTCGACTGACTGGAAATGTTCTGCCGTTCCCATAATAGTGTTTTCTACACTTTTCTTAAAATTCTTCCCAATTGTTCTGCATATTCTGCTTTGGGCCCCCCCAGTAGGCCTTGCCTGATGGACAGAATCAAAAAAAAAAGTGGGTGTGGGCTCCAAAAATACTCATCATAGGCTGTACAAATAACTACTAGATAAGTGGAGCAACACGACAGAACAAGACGTATAAGGTGAAGAAAAAAGATTTTTTTCATTTTTTGTTAGATTTTTGTTTACTGCAATATTGGGTGCTCAAGCAGCAGCAGCCGCCGCCTGTTCTGACGCCACACCAAAACATGCATCTGGATACCCTTCATCCCTCATATCCTCATAAAATAGAGAAAATGGACACAAGCAAAAATGTGAGAAGGCAGGGGTGTGGGATAAAATGTTTGTTGTATCGGCGCCTAAAGGCTATATCAATTGTGAATGGCAATGGGGACTCCAGCAAGATTCAAGATGCATAGAGAGGAAACAGGCAGTTTTTCCTTTCATTTTTTTTTCTTTTTTTTTCATGTTCAATATTTACTGAAAAAATATCAGAAATCTATATAGGAGATTTTTATTCCTGAATAAATTCTGTGGGTGCTCTGCCCCATTCTACAAGAAAGTGTGGGTGCTCAAGCATTTGGCATTTTTGTGTTCAGTAGGTGGTGCCATCTATCTAGGGCTGTAACTAGGTACTTTCTCAAATGGGGCAAGCAGGCATTTTGGCACCCTGTGTGTAATGTAGAAGAATCAGTTATGTAAAGGGTGAATTTGGTGCCCCTTTATTCCAGAGCCCGGGGCACTAGACCCATCTGCTCTCCCCCCCCCCCCCAGTTGCGGCCCTGCATCTATCCTTCAAATTGGTAATGCGTGGATTTGGAATTTAATGTATACATATTTGTGTTGTAGGTCTGTGTGATAGTTCTGGCAATCAGTTTTTTTTCAAAGGAATATCCAACTCCATTTCCTCCAAATTGGAAAACCTTAGAAAATCGTATTTTTAGCCAATTTTCACTGCGCAATAACAGGTTACAAACCTGGATTTTCACCAGAAGCAAAATCTGGGGGTATGGGGCCCATGCTCCCCCCAAAAAAATCAAAAGTTCAAAATATTTTCGTAGAAAATTAAAATATTGGAAAAAATTGCATTCTTATACTAATTGTTAATCAAAATTGATTATATTAGTGACCCAAACTTTGTCAAGAATTAGATCCTTGTGCCCTCAAAAAGCAGATTCTGCGTGCACACCGGTGAATTTCGTGTTGCGAAACAGTGACACTACCATAGGTGTAAAGTTATTCAAAATGTTAGGGTGGGGGGGGGACTCAGCTCCAATAAAATGAAACCTCGTTTATACGACGCGCAAAGTTTAGACGCTCATACAGGTCAAATCGACGTATAAATGCGAAAATCATGTTTACTGAAATTTTTTGAAAATGTCCCCTCTCCTCCAGCCTAAGAATTTAATGGTTTTAATTCAAAATCATTGGTTTCTATTTCTGTGAAAAAAATTGTGATAGGCTGTGTGTCGTGGACAAGGCCGAAAGTTTCGATATGAACACTTTCTTTGTGCCTTGAACCTTGTTGTCTGTACTTTCTTTCCAAAAGAACACGCGGACCAGGCTCTATCAGATTTAACCAATTTTAGCAATTGCTCCTGTGAAGGGGCGGGACCGTGTCAGAGAAAACTTTCATAAACAATACACAGCATTGTTGCTAATGACATAATGATATTAATATCATCGGATTTGTCTTTGAAATAGCTAATAGACGATATTGGTATCGTCTATTTGTGTTGCAAACTTCTCGAGATAAAGCGCAAAACAATTTCGCTATGTAAGCGGGACGTGAGCCTGGTGTCCAGACCGGGAAAGCTATTTAAACCAAAGTAGTACCCAGGGCCGCAACTAGACACTTGGTCAGTCGGGGCAAACACTCTCACCGGATATTTTGGCGCCCCTTTATAATGCTGAAGAAGAGGTTAGATGGTGAAATTTGTGCCCCCTCTGGCCTGGCGCACCAGACCACCCTGCTCCCCCCCCCTCTAGTTGTGGCTCTGGTAGTACCATTTTAGATTTGTCTTAAAAATGCCTATCATTGGCTTATATTTGCATTGCGAAGCCGGGCCTTTCACTTACACAAAAGAGATTTACCAGTCCACAGGCTTCTAAATGTTTAGAACAGCGGTTCTCAACCGGTGCTTCGCAGAGGCCTTGGGGCTCCTTGTGAACTCTCCAGGGGCTCCGCGGCCGCTCAAATAAAATTTAAAA
This sequence comes from Pholcus phalangioides, assembly GCF_987345545.1. Classification (NCBI taxonomy): domain Eukaryota; kingdom Metazoa; phylum Arthropoda; class Arachnida; order Araneae; family Pholcidae; genus Pholcus; species Pholcus phalangioides. The sequence goes on along the minus strand of NW_028301602.1, from coordinate 49,430,446 downwards.
AAAACTAAAATTTAAAAATTGTAAATATGAATGAAGCCTTCACGACTCTCAGTTGTTGATACAACAAAAGATGCTTCAGTTACGAGTCGTACGCACCGTTCAACTGCTTTTTTGTGACACGGAAAATTTCGTATAGATGGAAAAGCAGGTTCAGATCATTTTTGTTTGTCTAGTTCCTGATTTTTTATAATAGGTGGTTCAGTCACTCGCACTTGATCCCATGCAATTAGTTCCGAATAGTGCTTAGCAAAAAAGTTTATTTTCGGAACAGGGAATGTACGGATTTCTGCTTCTGATAATCTTTCATTTCTAATTTTCAGAATTCTCTTGATTCCCAGTTCTTGGATCGTATTATTTCCACAAGATATATCTGATCTGCACTTAAATCACTGTTGTCACTGTCCATTATCGGAAGGTTATTAGAGATTGGTTTAAATTTCACAATAGGTAATCTTTCACAATTTTCCAATCTTTGTCCGATATCACCTTGAAGCCTGTGTGGACTAATGGAACATCCATCTAGATCAGTGATTCTCAACGTGGGCGTTAACGCCCCCTTGGGGGCGATGGAAAGTTCCGGGGGCTGTAGAACCTACGAGTATAACAGGATCCTATGGATTAGATTGTGTTGGAGGGCGATGGGAGAAAAAAATTTCTGAAGAAAGGGGCGCTGGGACAAAAAAGGTTGGGAAACTATGATATAGATGCTTCACAATATGCCTTAGATGTAACTTATTGAAGCGAAAAAGACAAATAAGCCATTGTAAAGGATGGCCTATTTCTTTCTCTATTAATTTGATAACACCATTTTTATAACCAGTTGGAAAGAGTCACCTTCGTTGACATTAGCTAAGGTTTAGTCTTTTTGAACATCAAAATATATTCCTCGCACATTTTGTTCTAGGAATTCTATTTTGCAAAAGAATTCTCTCTGATGCTTTTCACGCCTTATTTTCATCCGGTCTATTGTCATATTTGGCTTCTCTTTTGTCAATAACCCAATATCTTCCAGCACAGCATTCGCAATTACTGCAGCTGATCGATCAGACACACCAGTTCTATCACAAGCAGGAGCAACATTTGGTAATTCAATTCTCATCTGTGAGGATGATGGTAGAACTTTAAAAGCAAATGAAGTCCTTGCTTCGGCACTGATTGATGGAACAGGTACTGGTAGATGGAAATGCTAACTTCAACGCCAAACTGTGTTTTTGCTCATATAGATCACTTTCCTCAGAATCGTTGGATATAGATTGTTTTCAGTGATTGATGAACTAGTTTCCGCTGTTTCTTCTTGAGATGACTTGAAATGGGATACCATTTTCATTTTCCTTTGTTCATTGTTTTTCAATTTCTTCATTGTTACGACATTACTCGATCAATCGCCGTCTTGCGTGTACTTTGATCTTGCAAGAAATCTCGCTCTAAATTTGGGACCTTCCTCAACTTGTCACACATAGTCTTCAAAATCACATTTGCATGCTGTAATGTCGAACAATTTCCTTGCTTCGCACTGAAAAGATTTCAAGTTCCACATGAAAGTTTGAGAATCTTTCCTTGCTTTCATATTTTTCTGAAGCTTCTTGTATTTACAGTAAAGTCTTTGAAAATTTTACATATCCGTTGGTGAGAAACCGTAGGAATTAAATCAGTTTTCTATCTTTGGCACGATAATTTCAATAGCTGGATCTTTTCTTGATTGTTGTGCCTTCATATTGCATTGAGTCAGCAAATAACAAAGCATAACATCGCTATAGGTGGGCAAGACCTGAGAATCCCACTCTTTAGGATTTCCTAAATTGTCACAACGATACAAGCTTCTGGTCATCATTTTGACTGCTATACACCCTCTCAGTTAACGGGTAAGATTGCAAATGAATACTGAAACAAGGGAATAACATCGAGGTCACTGAACGAATCACGTGTTCAGGGGAATAGGAAAGCCTCCACCGCAGTGTCATATTACAGAATTCCACATGTGCGTAAAACTTTAGGGGCAATGAGGAACCTCAAGAAGTTTGAATTTTGGGGAAAAATATTAGCAATGGCATTTCTTCACATAAAGGCACATTTAAATTCTATTACGATGGCAATTTCAATTTTTTTTTTTCGTTCCACTCTAATGAGCAGGCCTAGACATAATAGAGTTCCCAAAAATCCTCCTAAAACAGTGGTTCTAAACCTTTTTCAAACCGCGGCCTGATGAATCAAATTCAATGAGTCTACGGCGCAGTCTACAATAATTTACTCGTTCATAAGGTAATAAATAATTAATAAACAGCCAATTACTTCTTAATTCAGTGCAAATTAATTGATTAATTAATTAAAGCCATTTACAGAAACAAATTGATTAATTATTTAACCATTTTAGAACTAAGTAATTATTTGAACACCGGGTTTAACTATAATGAATGTTCAATAACTGTTTTTCTGGATTTAAAAAGAGCTTTTGACTATGTGGATCTAATGATATTAACAGAGAAATTGTCACTAGCTGGTATACGAGATAACACATTAAACTGGTTTAAAACATATTGCTTTAATGTAAAACAAGCAGTTAAAATAGGTGAGGAAATCAGTACATTTCTAGAGGTAAAAAAAGGAGTACCCCAGGGATCGTTTCTTGGGCCGATCTTATTTCTTATTTATATAAATGACATATTCAAACTGAATATAAATGGTAAACTAATATCTTTCGCTGATGACACAATACTGTATGTTGAAGATACCGAAATTACAAATTTACTAAAAAAAGTCGAAGAGGATCTATTCAAAATCAACAATTGGCTTAAAAAAAATAAACTTAAACTAAATATACAAAAGACAAAATACATATGCTTAAAAACAAGAAAAATAAATAATTTAACTAACATAAAAATTAAAATCCACGATCATTGTCCATGCCAAGATATCTCACAATGCAACTGTCACAAGATTGAAAGAGTTCAGGAATACAACTATCTAGGAATAATAATACAAGATAATCTAAAATGGAACTCGCAATGTGAGAAAATAATAAAAAAACTAAGAATATATGCCGCCATCTTATATAGATTAAAAAACACAATCGACAATAACTTTCTAAAAAATTTATTTTATGCTTGGATTTATTCAATAGTAACATATGGAATTACTGCCTGGGGAGGTGCTTATCAAACAGATATATAAAAGCTTGATAATATATATAATAAAATAAGGTCCAAAATAACAAATACCATGGCAAACAACAATGCAACAGAATGTCACAAACTAACTATAAGACAAAACTATATTTATAGAATAATAAAATTTTCATTCTTAAACAATGTAGAAACAAAACAAAATAGAACCTGGTCTAGACTGAATAACATATATCAAGTGCCGAAAACAAGGAAACAAATGAAACGTTATTCCAAAAGAGTTATAGATATACAGCCCCAAAAATAATGAACTTATACCATGCAATCAATCAGACAAATAATAACATAAGATAATAATCACAATATATTTATATTCTCAATAAACACTTGTCTGAAATCCATACTACAACAATAACAGATCATAAAACAACACAAAATAAATCATTCTAAAAAAAAAGGGGGAGATAAAATTTAAAAATATAACCATTTCTGCTATCAACTGTAAAACACGTGATTATATATGACCATGGACCATGCATATATGCCAACCGAATAATTTATTATGTTTGTATTTACATTTGTATATATTTATAATATACTAGCTGATACCCCGCGATGTTGCCCCGCCCTGTAAAAAGTTTACATATATATACCTTATTAATTATATCTTAATCAAAACAATTTCTGCATGAAGTAAGAAAAACAATACTTTTATTTTTAAATATTTTAATTAAAACTTCAGGCAATTGCTTGTGGATACACAATGTTTTTGTTTGTCCATCTGGTGTGTAGATGTACAAATTTTTGAGATTACCAACACGCGAACAGGCAGGCCACGTAAAGCTGTCCGTGTGAAAAACAGGGCTCATGTAGGTTGATTCCTGCCACTGCTAACAACTGGCCTTGCGCTTTGCTTTGTTGATCGTCATGGTAAAAGCTAAACAAATCGGGAACTGTAATCGCTTGAAAGTGAATGGCATTTCTTCAGTGATAATTTGGATACGTGGAATAAAGACGTCTTCCCCTTTGGCACATCCAGTTAGAATCGTTGCTTCAATGATGTAATTGTGCAATTTCTTCACGCAGAGTCTGTTGCTATTGCAGAGTATCGGTATCTCAAAATTTCTTAAAATCATTATAGGTGCTCCGACTTTGAGGGTGAGGGTGAAGTTGTGTGGTGGCACACCCGGAATATCCAAAGAGTTCAGAAATTCTGCAGGATACAGAACTGTCTGCGCTGTGTCTGTGACAGTGTCAACCGATTTGTAAGATGTGGAGTCTCCTGGAATAATTTTTAGGATTTTTTCGTTGATCTTGTTCACACTGTCATTTCTCGGTGCCAGAATCGCTCTCTCACAAAGCCACTCATGGTTTCGGTGATTTTATTCAATGTTTGGGAAGACTTTGTCTGCAAGTTCTTGAACTGAGTTTAACAACTGACAGAATCCATTTGGGAACATAATCAGTCCAGTGCTTGGTTCTACGGGAATTCTTCCATTGCCAAGTTTGATCAACTGATGTGAAAATGTGCTGAGTCATTTTGCAGTTGAACTCGCATGTTGGTGATAATGATAACTTTTTAACTTCGTACCAGAGTGTTAACTTTGTGCCAGGGTTTTTTAAATTGAAACTATACCTATAAGATGGGCGGTTGATGAGATAAGGGCCGTATTAGCACTTACAGGACACCCTGTATATAGGCTAGCAGAAATACCCGGCGCTTCCAGGGGTTTCTTCAATTACTGGGAGGATTGGAAAAGTGACAAACCGTTATGAAGGAATAAACTGTTATAATGACAGAATTAAAGGTGTGACAAACCATTGTAAAGGCATATATACACGTCTGAAACGCATTGTTGGGAACCACGGTAACCAAAGTAAACGTTCCCAAAGTGATTGTTGAGGTACCAATACCATTGTTGCCCGACAGTTTTTTGCCCATTTCGGGCATTTGCCCAGCTCTGACGAACTTTTAAAGTAGCCTACGGTTCAATCCCGGTCCTGTTTGGTATATATGCAAAATCTGGCGACGATCGGTCTAAAACTGTAGATTTGTATAAAGAGCATGCATACATACTTTCACATTTATATATTTATATATATATATATATATATAAATATATGTATGTATGTTTTTCTTTGTTTAGCTAAAAAAAGGAAAGAAACAGAGGGGGGAAAATCTAAAAGTATTAATAAGACCTTATAAACTATTTAACCAAGTCATACATAAACAAGGCTGTTGCATAATCCAATTAACTCTTGAATCTAATTTATATTGACCCACTGGAAGGACTTGTAGTCCCTTGAGGTCACAGAGTGTCTGTCATTGTAATGTCATTTTTTTTTCATTTGTTTTGCAGTTGTTTTGATTGTATGTTTTCTGTGTAGTGTTCAGTCCAATTAAAAAAATAATAATAATTTAAAACCCTTTTAATCAATTTAGGGGCCATTCAAGTATTATCTCAGCATAGATGGGGGGGGGGGGGGTTCCGATTTGCTGACTTTTGATGACAAGGGGGAGGGGGGGGGGGTTTGGATAATCCTTACGTCACCATCAGCCACCCTTTATAAAAATATGAAATATTTTTAATGGCATCTTGCTCGGTGCGCCAAAAACGAGGAAAACCTTTCGATATTTTGTGGGCAGTTGAAGTAACACCTCCCCCACCATTGATAAGTGCCCTATGGGGCTACTTTAGTGATCTTTAAATGTTTCACAGAACCAAGTGATCTGGAAATGTGTCCGGGCTGCTTAAGTGCTCTGGAACTGTGCCACGAATTACTCAAGTAATCCGTAATTATATTCCGCGGATCACTTAAATAATCTGAGAATGTGCCGTGGGTAACTTGAGTGATGTAGAACCGCACTGGGGGCCACTTAAGTGCTCTAAAACTAAGTCACTCAAGGGATTGCTTAAATGTTCTGGTCAATGTCTGGGTCATTTACAGGGTTTAAGGTGGATAAAAAATTCCTTTCGCAAAAAAGCGAAAATGGGGGAGGGGGAAAGCTTTAGCAAAATGCTACAATGCTAAGTGCCATTCAAGTCAGCAGATTCTTAACCATTTTTGGCCCTTCCCCCTTGTCACAAAAGTCAGCAAAACACTGACCCCCTCCACCCCTTGTGAGCAAAATTTAGTCAGCAGCTTAGAATATTTCATATCTTCAAAAAGGGTGGTTGATGACGTAAGCGACCTTCAAACCCCCCCCCTCCCCCCCCCCCCCCCCGATGCTGACGTAACACTTGAATGACCCCTAATGTAATGATTGATGGTTGGATGTCTACTCGTTGAATTATACAATTTTCTTTCGCATTTTGCAAAAAATGCGACCGTAGCTTAAACCCTGGTCATTTAAGTGATCTGAAAATGTGCCATGGGCCGCTTAAATGCTCTGGAATTATACCACGGAACACTTAAGCGATCTGTAAATGTGCCACCTTGTTAATTTTTACAAAATTAGGTTGGAGGAAGGCAGGCCGCGTCAGATAACCCCCAGGGCCATATTTGGTCCGCGGGCCAAGGGCCTTTATGCGATTCATCATTATATGGCTTAAAGAGTGGGTCGAAACAAATTTATTAAAGATAAATTTTTTGAGTTCATATCCTTCGAATAACATTGAAGTTAACAGAAATTGATTATAATCACACACACATATCTACTCTATAATATAAAATCACAAACTCGAAAAGGGCCCGTTTCTAAGCAACTGCGAAAATTAGTGACAGAAGTGGGTGATGGAAATCTGTTACGTTTTCGTGTTACGGAAGTCAGTTACGATTTTGGGTCAAGTTTCCATTTAATTCCTGAACACATCGGGAACCGCTTGACTTGTAGGGACCAAGTTTTGTGCATGTACCCAGAGGTATGTATGCATCACCAGTGTTCCCAACACACAGGGTCTGGGTACCCAGGGCGGGACATTGGACAGGTAACCGTCATGGGGGAAGTTGACAGGTAACCGTCATGGGGGAAATTGACAGGTTTCATTTTAAGTCGAAGATGAATACTTGCTTCTCATTGCGCATTGTGCTGCATTGCTTATTATGGCACTGCAAAAATAATGGTGCATTGCATAATGTAGTGCATCATACCCCCCCCCCCCCGTGCTGTATTGCTTATTGTTTAAAGCGTATTGTGGTGCATTGCTTACTATAGTGTTTTTATAGTACTTTGCTTATTGCGATGCATCGCATACTATGCTGCATTGCTTATTTGTGGTGTACAATATTACTGATTACACATTATTGATTGTGATGCTTTACGTGTTGTAGTGCACTCAGTGCTGCATTGTTTATTGTAATGCAGTGCTTATGGCGTATTATGGTGCTTTGTTTAGTGTGATGCATCGCGTATTGTGCTGTATTGCGGTGCATGAGGTATTGTGCTGCATTGCTTATTGTGGTGCACTGTAAATATTGGTAAATTGCACATTGTTATGCATTACGTATTTTAGTGAATCACGTGCCATATTGCTTATTCTAATGCAGTGCTTATGGTGTGTATTGTGGTTCATTGCATATTATGCTGTATTGCCTACGGTGGCGGTGTATTTGTTATTGTGCTGTATTGCTGATGGGGGGTAAATTACGCATTGTGTTGTTTTGGTTATTGTGATGTATTGCGTATTGTGCTTAATGTGGTGTACTGAATATAATGGTGCATTGCTTATTGCGGTGCTTTGAATATGATGGTGCATTAAATATTGTGCTGTATTGCATAATGTGGTGCCCTAAATACAGTGGTGCATTGTTTTTTGTGGTGCCCTTAATGTAAGGCTGCACTACTTATTGTGCTGCATTGCCTAAAATGGTGTATTGCTTACTGCACTGAATCGCCGATGGTGTGGCATTGCGTATTATGCTGTATTGCTTATTGTGGTGCATTGTGCAATGGAGCGCATCGTGTGATATATTGCTTACTGTAATACAGTACTTTTTGCATATATTATGGTGCTTCACTTATTGCCATGTTTACTTACGCTTACTACGTTTAATGCTGTATTGCGAGGCACTGTAAATAAATAGTGGTACATTGCTATTTTTGGTGCATTGCATATTGTAATGCATCGCGTGCTGTATTGCCTATTTTAATGCATTGTTTATTATGGTGCTTTACTTATGTGATGCATTGTGTATTGTACTGTATTGTGTGCATGTAGTTAGATATTGTTATGCATCGCGTGCTGTATTGCTTATTGGTGTGTTGCTAATTGTTATGCATTATAGTGCATCGCATGCTGTATTATTGCAGCACTTATTGCAATGCAGCACTTATTGCGTATTGTGGTGCATTGCGTATTGGGCTGTATTGCTTATTGTGGTGTACTACAAATAGTTGTGCATCGCTGATTATAGTGCATCGATTACTTATCGTGTTTCAGTGGTTATGGCGTATTGTGGTGCTTATTGCGATGTATAGTGCTGTATTGTGGTGCTTATTGCGATGTATTGAGCTGTATTGCTTATTATGGTGTGTATTGCGTATTGTTATGCATTACGTGTTGTAGTGCCTCACGTACTGTATTGGTTATTATAATGCAGTACGCGCGCATTGCGTATTGTGGTGTATTGCGTTTTGTGCTGCATTACGTATTGTGGTGCATTGCGTTTTGTGCTGCATTACGTATTGTGGTGCATTGCGTTTTGTGCTGCATTGCGTATTGTACGTACATCGTGTGCCGTATTGCTTATTATAATGCCGTGCCTACTGCTTATTGTGCTGTAGGCTTTTGTGGTGCACTGCAATATGGTGTATTGCGTATTGTGGTGCATCACGCATTGTAGTACATTGCATATTATTGCTTATTATAATGCAGTGCTTATTCCGCATTGCGGTGCATTGCGTATTGTACTGCATTGATTATAGTAATACATTGCGTATTGTTCTGTATTGCTTATTGTAATGCAGTGGTTATTTCTATTGTGTTGTATTGCTGATTGTGGTGCACTGTATTGCGTATTGTGCTGTATTGCTTATTGTTATGCATTGCGTATCACAGTGTATCACGTGTTGTATTGCTTATTGTTGTGCACCGCGTGCTGTATTGTTTAAGCTAATGCAGTAGGTATTGCTATTGTGCTGTATTACTTATTGTGGTGCAACTGCAAACACAATGCTGATTTTAGTGCATCGCATTCGTATACTGTATTGCTTATTATAATGCAGCCCGATGCAGTCTGTATTGTGTATTGTGGTGAATTGCTTATTGCGATGCTTCGCTGACTGCAGTGCATTGCTGATTGTTGATTTGTACTGTTATGCATTACCTACTGTAGTACATAATGTGCTGTATTGCTTAATGCAATGCAGTTCTTATTGCGTGTTGTAGTGCAGTGTATTATTGTGCTTTGCTTGATGCGATACATCGCGTTTGCGTATTGTGGTGGATTGCATATTATACCATATTGCGTATTGTGGTGCATTACTGATTGTAATGCATTGCGTATTGTAGTGCATCGTGTGCTGTATTGCTTATTTTAATGAGTGCTTATTGAGTATTGGGGGTGTATTGCTTATTGCGGCATACTGCAAATAGTGGTGCATTCCATATTGTAGTGCATTGCGCATCGTGTGCTGTATTGCTTATTGCAAAGCAGTGCTCATTGCGTATTGTGGTGCGTTGCGTATTATTGTGTTTTGCTTAAGTGATACATTGCGTACTGTGGTGCATTGCATATTGTGTTGTATTTATTGCTTATTGTAATGCAGTGCTTACGGTGTAGGGTACTTTGTCTATTGCGATGCATCGCGTATTATGCTGTATTACTTATTGTGGTGCATTCCTTATCACAGTACACTACTTATTTTGCTGTATTGCTGATGTTGGTGCATTGCATATAGTGGTGCATTACTTATTGCTGAATTGCCCATTGTGCTACATTGTGTTTTGTGCTGTATTTCTTATTGTGGTGCACAGCATATAGTGGTGGATTGAGTATTTTGCTTTATTACCGATGGTGGTGCTTTGCATGTTGTGATACACCGTATATAGTGAATCACTACTAAATTTGCTGTATTGCTGATATGGTGGTGCATTGCATATAGTGGGTGCATTACTTATTGTGCTGTATTGCCTATCGTGGTGTATCACGTATGTATTGCGGAGCATCGAGTATTCTGTTGTATTTATGATGGCAGTGCATTGCTAATCAAAATCAGAGTGGGAAACTGGCAATTGAATGGATATTTTGCAGACATTCGCTGTGCCTGAGGAATATTTTGCTTTATAATTAAAGAAGATGTGACGAGTAGTTAGCTCCATTGGATGAGTTCGGGGGGTGGGGGAAGGGTTGGACGTCGTAGGCGCAAGGGCGTAAAGTTATTGAAAATGTTGGGGGGGCTCAAGCCCGTACAATGGAACCTCGTTTATTCGTCGCGTCGTATAAACGAGGTTTTTAAGCACGCCGAACAGTCAGGTCAAAGCATCGTATAAATGAAAAACCGTATAACTGAAACGTTATCTCTACCTTACTCTTCCGCAAAAATTTCCCTAAGAAAACTAAAAATTATTGTAATTCAAAACCATATTTCATGAAATTGAAATCAAGAAAAAATTATATTACAAAAAAAAATTACTCGAAATACAGCACTAAGATTGACATAACATTGCTGTTTCATAAACCTCAAGCACTCTTATGATGTTCCTTTCAAGATTTGAAATACAAAAATGCGTTATTTATAAACTTAAACAAAAAATTCGTCTGTGTTGTTCGATTTCTATATTCAAGAAAAAAGTCAATAAAGCATAGAGTTCAGCTCTTTTGAAAAAAAATCAGTTCTGCTTTAAAGAACTGTTTTTGCGTGCATCTACGGTCAACAATCAACCTCCGTTAGCAGTCAGTTCATTTCGGAACTTGCAACAGATATTGTTGAAGCCACCTCCATTCCGTGGTCACATCCGCAGGCGATCAACGACCAGCCTGGCCCCAAGAACTTTTTCAGTACATATGTTATATCGATATGTTATACCCGCTTCCTACAGGAAAGTCTGTTCAAAGGTTCTGGTGCACCATGCGCTGGACCAGAGAGGGTGCCAATTTCACCATTTAACCTCTCCTTCAACATTACAAAGGGGCGTCAAAATGCGTGCTCACCCTGGCCGACCAAGCATCTACTTGCGGTCCTGTTTGCAACTGACATTCATTAATTTAATAGTTCGAAATAATTTCAGAGCAATATCTCAAGTGCAGTATTTTTCAGTCAGATTTAAGAGCAACACCTTTTAAAGCTCAGAAATACCTCAGATATGCGTGACCATGTATTCTGTTTTGAACATTGTCCCGTAACTCAAAGGTTCTGACTTTTGTCAGCAGCAGCTTTTTGCCCAATTCATGGTTCATCCGCGACTCCACAGAATAGCTTGGTAGATATTTTTACTTATAAAAGAACCACTTTTCAAAGAATAAATAAGCATACAAATCAATATTACAGCTTGTCGCGCCGCCCCTGACAAAGGTTAGCTACACCGCTAGAAGCCACTACGCACACTTTGAGAAACACTGACGTAACTCATATGATCGTTGTTGTTCAGTTCGTTTCCATCTCAGCAGAAAGTAGTTTAGCGGGGATTGCGGAGGAGGGAGGGGGGGGGGTAAGACAAAAATTGATGGAAGAAATTCACGAAAAAAAAATTCAAACACCTTGAAAATGATTATAACTTTTTCAAGGACTTTTAAAGACTTGAAAATGAACTTTTTCTCTAAGGATTTTCAAGGAGGGTACAAACCCTGTCCCTATATAAAAGGGCTTGACAAATCTCGGGCTCCAGGTCACCATGGCGACTAGAAAATCGGTATCGGCACCAAACATTCTCTGCATGTGATTGCTAGAGTGGAATCATAGGATGACGAAAACAGTGTGGCTTTCGACATGGGGGGGGGGGGTCTCCGTAAGTCCTGAAAAAATCTAAAAAACTTCTTCAGCAAAAACCATGCTTGGCTCCTCGGGAATATGGCTGTTTCCTACATAGTTTTTGATTTGTCAAGATCGGCTATATTCAAATGACATCAAAAAAGGAATCATTCAATGTTTTAAAACAGTATTGAAATTTATACTCGATGAAAAATTCAAAAAGCATGGTCATATAGGCTTATGCAGCCAGAGCCGCTATCCTATAAAATGTTTGACAAATGATTTTACTTCATGTTCATTTGTTTTTCTCTTTAGAGGTGGGGGGGGGGGGGTGAAGAGGACAAAATTACTGAAAATATTACGATTTGATATTTTAGTTTTTTTTTTTTTTGGTCGGCATTTCTTCGAGCAGAAATAGAAATACTTAATTTCGTTTCATTTGTGTTCAATAATGTGCATTTCAATATAGTACAGGGGTGCGGTAGCCCGGTCGATAAGATGCTCGCCTAAAGTATCAAAGGATGTTTAGAGGCGTCGCGAGTTCTATACCCAGTTCGTCCTTGTCAGAAAACTTTCCTGACACAGGGGTACAACAAAAAAAAATGGCGACTTGACCGCAGCAAAAAATGCTATCGCAGGGAGTCCCCCATCGAGGGGTTAGCGCACCAACCTCTCGATGAGTATGAAAAACGAGCCTGCCGTTCGGAATCGGCAATAAATTGTAGGTCCCGGTCTAATTAGCCCTCGTGTGCAGAAAATGACCGTGGTGCGACAAAAATGATCAAATTAAATGATCAATATAGTACAGGAGTACCGTATTTGATTTGCAAAAAATTCAATATAAACAAACAAAACAAAAATATTAAAATGTCTGAGTGAGTACAGTGTTTAAAGAGAGGAAAAATGCAACACCATACTGAGCTCTTTCGCGTATTAATAATGAGAAAATTATTATTGCGTAATTAATGACAAAAGTTCGGTGTAGATAATATCTGATATGGTGATAATCTCATTATGAAATCAATGATGCAATAATTTTATTGCATCAATTAAAAAAATGTGAAGGAAGAGCAACTTTTTTGCGCATTAACCCTATATAGTCCCGTTGATTTTTGAATAGACATGGTAAATGGTCAAAAAACTACAAACAGGTTTTTTGGTATTTCAGAAAGTACATCCTTTAGTGTCATTTCAGTACAAGTACAATAATTTTTATCTATCTAGAAAAAGCTGATTCCTTGTTGGTGTCATATTTGAGAGCTGTCCCAATTTTACGTGCTCAGAGATTTATATTATAGCACCAAATTGAGGGAAATGGAAATGAAATTCAAGGACGAAACTATTCAACTTTGCTGAGCAAAGTTCTATCTGTTTATAGATAACATTAAAATTAAGGCAGACTATATTTTACCCTTAATTAATTATTTTAGCTAGTTAAATCCAGTATAATTAATTAAATTGCTGTGATGATGTATTGTTTCAGTTAAAAATATGCTAACAGTGCCAATTTACATCGGTTTCTGGAAAAAAAATAATTTTCAATACGTTTTATGGAGGAGAACCATAGAGGGTATAAGAACATTGGTTTCGATTTTATTTGGTCGACATAGGTGATCAGTTGCTATTAATATTAATAAGGTGTTCCGCAGATAGCAAACGTTTAAAAACCCATTGGCATAGCAGCTCGCTTATTTTTCTTAACAACAAACACTTCAGTATTAGTATAATACTGAAGTCATACTGATATCAGTAAAAGTATAAATACTTTTTTTCTTAATTCATAAATCAGAAGGGGGAAAATCTTTGTTTACATATAATATACGTCTGAGCGAGTGGTTATTAACCGAAATTTTAGTATTTGTATAACACTTATATTCAACGTATAGTGTTTTTTTGCTCATATACTACTGATGTATATAAAAAATTTCAACGTTGAAGGACCTGCAGGACCGGTAATTATTTTTGGTCAAGCATTATCTTATTTGCAATCATTTTCAATAAATCAATTGGTATCAGTTTTGACCATAAACACCCACGTGATAGATATGCCATTCATATTTTATCCTAAAAATTAATTTTAACAAAAATAACTTAATAATCTAACGATATAAAAATTTTCAATCATGTAATGCTGACCATGGCCTATCGAAAACCACGGTTTAAATCACCAGGAATAACCAAACATAGCAGCAACAGCAAACAGTTCGAATGAAATGCATATTTATACATTTCGTTGATTTAAAATAAATATTTATTGTATCCTCATGTTGTTCATGTCAAATACTCACATTTAAATTTACGCAAAAAATACACACAAGAACCTATTTATACAATTATATAGTTTCTGAACCGGTCCTAATTTCTGCATGAAGTGGCCCATTTAATTTAAACAGCACAGTATTTACTCTATTCGCTAATAAACTAAACATCTTTGACCCTATTTATGCAGGGTTATAATTGACCACTTTTTTTTATAGTTTGTTTCAGGTTAACTTTGCAGTGAAGAGAAAGGTAGAGAGTGTATTCCTTCGCCGCAAAATATAGTTCCCATACATCGGAGGTTTCTGATGATCATTTATATAGAATATTTCAAATTTTTTTATGATTTTGAAAAAGATACTGAAAAAATACCGTTTTGAACCAATGTATATTCGTTTAAAATTTTCAAATTAGAAAAAATATTGGCTACCTTTATCCATGGCGAGCTCAAGAACGTTTTGGCGTGATTTCCAAGAAATTTTCCCAGCCAATATCACTGTCGTGCTTTTTTTTTGGTTGCACAATTATATACATATATTATATCGTCATTTTGTTGAATTTTCCAATAGATACAATTTTTCATTCAGTTTTTCATGTAGTTATAGGCCTACACACCCAGACGAATATTCAATCAGGTTTTTTTATTCTCCCGAAAATAGCCTTCAACGAATTCAGATATCACTCATAGATTACAGGAAGTGTCCCTCTTTCAAGACAGCGCCGATACCGTTGTGAGAGGCTCTCTTTATGGGTGTAGGTTACGGTTCCAGGCACCCCCTTTTTTTTTTAATTATCTATTTCTTGCCGTGTTCGTAGGATAGGGGTGGTTTCTGAATTCCAATAGCCTATAGCGGAGGGTGTTGACATAAGTAATGTCTCTTTTGCACCCACACCAACACGCCATCTTCTCCCCCACAGCTGAGGCTGTTCTTCCAGATGCCCCCTTCAGTGTCTCTCCAGATAAATATAAATAAGCAAGAGAGAGAGACCCACAGTGGTTTAGGCTTGCAGTGTAGTTTTTTCTTCTGTGACAGTTGCATCTTTCTTTTCACCAGAGATAGACATGCTAAAATGTTCTCCGTTCTTTTTGGCAATAATGCATAAAGCACGTTATTGAAAAGAAGAGGAATTTTGGATTGCAGATGACCTGATGGAACACATGTTGGAGCAACAACCATTAATAAGTAATAGAGAATCCGATAGTTCTACAACTTCAAGTGAGGATTCCATAGAATGGGAATCCGTAAAAAATAACAAACTGTAATAACAAGTGACATTGACGTATATGCGTTTGGGTGGGTGAGCGACGGAAATTTCGGCAAGAAAAGTGAGTAAAAGAATTCTAAATTTTTCCTTATCATTTTTATTATTATTATCTGGAGGGAGCTATTCCCAAATTCAAACGTCAAAACCGGGTTAATAGGAGTTACCAAGATATTTTTCAATTAAAAAAAATGATTTTTTTTTTTTCAAAAACCGCACTTTAATTTCTGAAAGTATCGACGATGGTTTTTTTCATTAGCTAATTGTTACTAACTGTCTGCAATTTTTTCTACAAGCACATTACGTTATACGTAAAAAATATTTATTTCTGCGAGAATCAGCCATACCTTGCCTTGGCCACGCATCGATACATAGGTTAAGAGGCTTTCGTTGTCATAGCAACGAGTGATGCGGTTCCCTCGTAGCTTCCTCTTCACTGCAAAGTTAACCTGAAACGGACTATAGGGGCCTGACTTGCAGAAAAACCAAAAAATTTGGGTGTCATAAGATGTTTTTTTTACACAAATTATTTTCGACTTATTTTGTTCCTTGTTATTAGAGACCACTGTTTAAGCAAAACAAATTTGAATAATCCAACTCGCAGTTTTCCAAACTTTTTGTTTCATCGTCCTCCTCTTCAGAATTTGTTTTTTTCTCATCCCCCCCCCCCCCGGACCTTTCCATGCCTCCAAGGGGCGATATTGCCCATTATAGGATACTCTGATCTAACTGATCATAACTTCAATAACAATCTCTGTTCCCATTCTTCTAATCACTATCACAGAATATTATTACCAAAATCTCTTGTGTTGTCTGATCAATAATTTCATGGTCGGTTTTCTTTCACCTTTCGTAGTTTTGTAATTTCTGAACTCCGGATAATCCACCCTCAGATAATCGAGGTTCTACTGTACTTTAGATTTCTTTAACAATCTTGTTCCAAACAATGTTTGTCGTAAAAGCTTTTGGCCTCAAGAATATCTGTATAAACATTTTATGCAATCGCAAAATTCCCAAAAAATTAGAGAAACTGCTAATGAGGTTGTACTTACCAAGATTATTGTTGCTCTGCTACAAATTGGGCTTTGATGATGATTCCTTCATCATGAAGGATGAGTAAGGATGCAACGATCGATCAGCATTGACTTGAAAATTTGTAACATGAATACTCAACGATGACACTTGGATTCAAAAACAGCTGGATGTTTCTTCCTCTTCTTATATGCTATAGTTAATATGACAATCCTGTTTTCGGTATTGTCAACTCTGTACAGAAAAACTTCTCACGTCTTCGTGCGCAACCATTTGTCGGCAATTACCTTTTGCAACTACTATAGTTCGGCTGGTCAAATGGTGATTTGACCAGCTGAATTCATCTTTTGTGAACATTTCGGATGTCTTATTCTTCGTTTTTTTCTCATGGTTAGTACATCTGGACAACATAAAAATGTAACACTGTGCTAGCTTCCTGAAGGAGGGACACAGAGATGTGTGTTACTTAAACACCTATAAACACATGATTCAGTTAGATGGCGGTATCCATGACGGGAAAGTTCTCACGCTAGAAAGTTATATATTCTAGAAACCTTGGTTCTCGCGCTTCCTCAGGGAAAAATTTCCAATGCATCTGGCTGCCCATTCGTGTGCGTCTTTGTTCGGAATTCACCTATATATATGTGTGTGTTTGTGTATGCTCCGCCTCGCTTCAGGGCAGTTGTGGCTAGAATTCTAGAAAGGCTACTAAATTTCTACAGTGGAACAAAAATAGTCAAAGAGCCGCTGCCAGGAAAACTAAAACATCCATCTCATTATTGCTAAAATATAATACATTGCTACCTCCAGAGGGGTGTACAAACAATGAGGAAGGAGATCGTACAGGAAGCGATATAGACCCGTCAACCAGTTCCCAAGTTAACAAGTGAGGGGGGGTTGGGGTGTATTCTGTTGAACAGTTTTCTCCTTTTTTTTCAATTCATAATGGGTATCTGTCACAGGCATAGTACAGAAGTGCATTCAAGAGGATTCACTGATGGCATTTTCTACTTCTGTCGCCAGCCGATCTACAGAGACAGTAAACAATCGTCAGCTAAGAAAAAATAAATTAGTGATTGCTCTTTTCTGATGCCCGTGTCAGAAGTACGTGCTTTGTTGTCCTCAATGGTTAATCCTGCCTATTGCGACCCAACGCTTTTCTTTGATCTTGTCCCAAAGCGATTTGCCTTGTCCTATCTACCCGCGAAAGCTGGTTGTCTGGAATAACTACTATATGGTCATACAGGCCCCCTAACTAGGCTGGGGCAACCGGGGCATTGCACCAGGGCCACATGTCCAATTGGGCGCCACAAAATAATGTACATTTATTTTGCATAATAATCCTTTCCAAGGGCCCCCAGAAAAAGTGTGCCCTGGGGGCCCCGAAAAGGCACGCTATGGTCCTGTGTTCATAGAAAAAGAATTTTCTCGCTAAACATGGAAAGAAAACCTATCAATGTATAATTTTTTCTTTGTTGAATTAATTTTTAATTTGAAATCTTATAAACGGATGACCGAGAGAGAGGCTGGAAAAGATTTCTCGTCCAAAGATCTCGTTGTAAAGTCATAACTATTAACATCATCAGACATACATTGCACTATAAACATGCCCCCCCCCACCGCCCGCTCAACGGTGGGACTAACCGACATACCAGTCACGACCCAGACTCTGTCCCTCCAGGGAAGTGGGACTAACCAACACCTTATAGAGCAAGCTGCTTTAGAAGGTATTGGACTAACAGGGCTCCAGTGCGGGGGGGACGATTCCCCCCCCCCCTATCATTTTTTGTTTTTCACACGAAAAATTCACTATATCCACCAAAGGCCCCAGCCTGAGGCCCTGATGCAGGATAGGGGATGCCTATAACATCTCTTTTATAGTCCTTGCCAACAAAATTAGTGAAATGGGATTACTCGTTATCAAGTTATCGCAGCTTCCGGTCATTTTTATTTGGTCCCCGAGTGACGTTATACCGAGGACTGACTATGATTTATTGAATTTTAAATAGATACATTTTGCGGCACTTACATACCGATATTGTGCATGCATTTCACTATTTATAAAGGGGTGGCCAACCTGCTTCCTTAGGTAATTGAAGATTAATTTTTACTTTTTAAATTGAAGAAATTCTTTTCAATTTGTGAGCGATATTTTTTTTATGAATGAATGAATCTTGTAACCAACTTGTAGGCTATCTCCCCCCCCCCCCCACCGATAATGTGTAGTAGGCCATCTTTGCAATGACCTAATTGATAACTTTTTATTGAATTAGTTTTAGTTTCGTTTCTCATTTTCGAAATTCCCAACCAGATGGGGAGAAAACGTTGAGGGGGGCGGGGATATCACATACCTCATTGGCATTGCTGTCACTGCCTTTTCAGTCACCTCATCATTAAAAATTATACAGTTTGTACAATTTTTATTGATACACATGCACAATTTAGATTAGGATGTTCAGTTTTCCTACTCAAAAATTCAAAAAAAAATTCTAATTTTCTTTCCTAAATGAGCATTCTTACGAAAACGAAGAGCCAGTCAAATTATATTAGTGGAGGGTGCAAATCTGTTCCACAAAACAAGGGTTATGGTGTTGACTACACTCTTTAGGAAGACGTTGGCTGAGGTGTTGGGCAACATTTAAAATTTCCATGAGTGCTGCGAACGTAAATAGTTCAGGAATCCCTTAGTTATAAAGATAATATTTTGTATTCATTGTTAAAATGTAGTGGTGACTTAACGAATGTGTGGGCCAATAAAGCCCGGTCGAGGGGTTGGTCTTGGACCTTTGAAAAATTATCATTTATTTTTCATTTCCTTTTTTAAAATCAATATTATAATTCACTTGTTGTTTATTTGATTCTATGTTCTACCCCCACCCCCAGTCAAATTTTGTTGTAAAGGGTCTTGAAAAATGTTTCGGCATCGGTCCTCCTCTTCAGCCTCTAGGTTCTGGCACCTATTCTTTATAGAGTGTAATTTATTTTGGTTTCAATATAATTGCTTCCCAATTTTCAGCCTCCCCCTTCCCCCCACCATACATCTTTGGGCTTATTTTCATGTCGGCGCCATGGCCGTCCTCCGGTCGCAGTGAACAAAAGAAGAGACACTCAGTTTTTGGCCACAGGCAAAGAAGAAAGAGCCCCCTCAACACCTCAAAGAATCTTCCTCTCAGCCGTGCCTTCTGGCAGTAAGGATTGGAACCGATGGAGGGTGCAATTGGGGATTGAACGGCAGGGAAGAAATGAGATAAACGTATTGTCATGGAACAAGAAAGCCAAAGACCATCCAAATTTTTTAAAAGAACTAAAATTTTGAGCAGATTGTTTCCATTAACTAATTCATAATTAGGACAACTTTTGGTTAAAAAAATTTTTTCATCATTGCAAAATGAATAAGCCATATTCATACGAATTTTTGGGGGGGCTGAGCCGCGTCTTCAAAAATGTTGGGGGGGGGGCTCGGGCCCATGGGCCGTATAGAAGTTTACGCCTATGCGTAGGCGTCAGGGGGGCTTTGCCCCCCTAGTATATATATAAAGGTATTTTCTTCAGAAATTTTAATTAAAAAAAGTATTTTTTGATCATCTGGGGGGGGGGGGGAGCATGAGGGGCTCGTGCCCCCCCGTCTCTGATTCCACCAATATGTGTTAGGATTCAGAGGGGCAGAGCTGATGACAAAATTTTGCTGACAAGGGAGGAAAGGGTAAAAAATGGCTAAAAATTTGCTTATGTAATACTTGAACGGCCCCTTATGAGTTGAATTCATTATTATCTTATGGACTTAACGGACTGTTAGAATGTTTTTCCTTTTTGGTACTGTATTAATAACGCACAGAAGTCAAAATAGGTACGTATGAACGAAGCGTTTCATCAGCAACTGCAAACATCCTCATTGGAAAATATAAATTGATTACAAAATTAAAGCGAGAGGTCTTAATATATTGAATTTCATAGAATAATGTTTCATTCACAGTGGGAAAAATGAGAATCTTTCCATACATTTAAATTACATTTAACTCTATAAAAACCAATCCGGCCGTAGACGGCTCTACATGCAAACAGCCAAACCGCTCGTAGCCGGCCGAGATGGGGGGTATGGGTATATAAGACATTTTTGTGAAAGGGCAGGGAGGGATGATTGACAGCTGTCGTCAGAGGCGGGAACGAGAAAGACAAGCGTATACGCCCCATCAGTTGGATTCCGGAAGCTCCACTTCGATAAAGCTGACTGTTGTTTGCAACAATACAACAAAACGAGAGGTTACACTATCATGTTGTTACCCACGACGTTGGCGAAATAATTTTGGGAAAATAATTTTAAAATTATCAAGATGTGTTAAATTTTATTGCTTATAATAGATTATATTGTTTAGATATTTAGAATTTATGGTATCTTGTACTTTTGCGATTGTTGCGTTTTCCTGGAACTTGACTTACAATTAGAGCCAGCTTATGTGCAAAAAAAAGGACACGCAGCATCAAATAATTTTGTTTTATTAGTTGCGTACCAACACAATTTATTGAGCCTGTCATAACAGGTGTTCTATCTGAACAAAATCCTGGCAATTTATTAATTGGAACATTGCTAGATTTCCGAAAGTTCTGTGTCATTTGTGTAATGCTATCCGTACTGAACTTGTGAAAGCTTCCACCTTCTGAAATTTTCAGAAAATGTTTTATTCTTTTTTATTACAATTATGGCGATACTCTCATGAAAAGAATTTTCCTTTACCCAAAATTCGGAGAAGTATTTTACTCCTAATAAGATTTTTAGAAGTGAAAATGAATTTTAATGTACTATTGTAACAATTATTGTTATGGGGATGATGCCCCTCGTATCGAATGAAAAACATGAAAAGATTCTCTACATAAGCTGAAATGAATTTTTACTATGAAACTGGGAACGGTCCTGCTTGAAAACGTTCACAACCTTCCTAACGGCCATATGCTTCGCAAGTTCTGTTACTTTCTCTAATGGTTATATATTTGGATCATGCGTTAGGGAGGGACAGCTGCCCCGGACGGAAAATTTGAGGGGGTGGCAATTTAAGTGACAAAAATGTATAAAAGCACTTTGTTGTGATTCTGGGAGTTGGAAAATCAAGCCGCAAAAATTAGCGCCCACTCCTCCGGGGCACCATGTCCACCTGTCCCCCCCCCCCTAGTTGCGGCCCTGGTCATCAATACGCATATTTTCAGTTCACACAAAGAAAACCCTCTATGTTTGGATAAACATGACTAATCGCCGACCGATGTTATTTACTAGAACTGTAAAAGCAATGAAGAAAAATTTGTAAAAAGCAAAAACATTACGGTACGTTTTTTTGTGTAAAAAAAAAAAAGGGCATGTTGCAAAGGGACATTAACATGCACATGAACTGAGCCCGTGATAGTAGTATAATACTAAGTAGTATATTTCATTTTGTGCACAATTTTGCAAGTGTTGTTTTATTTCTTTAGCGTGTTACTAAGGTTTTTGATTGTTAGTTGAGAGGTTAGTACACAAACCTGTAGCAATACGATTTGACTTCCTTCTGGGACGGCTGCCTTTAGGATTTGGCACCAGACTGCACAGGCTCAATTATGCCCATTTTCGTGCATAAAATGGCCGTGCAATGATAAAAGAACCCACCTAAATAAAGAATGTGGGGGGGGGGGGGAAATACATTGTTACGGGGGAGCCTACCGAGCTATAGCAAAGGGCGGCAGGTTTGAGGAATGAGTGGCCGAGAAAATAAGTAGAATGTGAAAAGAGTGGCAAAATCATAAATCAGTTTCTGCCTAGAGAGTGAGTGACCTAGAGCAGGGCTTGACAAATCAAAAAATAATTTAAGCACCAACCAAATTTCATAGGAGCCAAGCATTTTTTTTTAAATAATGGCTTTATTTTGAAAATAATGCTTTTTTTCAGCTTATCTAGGACTCAGCAACCCTTCTCCATGTTGGTAGACACACTGACATAATTACCAAAAACTTTGTTATCCTAACACTTCAATTTAGCAATCAAACATATAATATTTTAGGCACCAACGCCAAATTTCTATATTCGTCATAGTGACCTGGTGCCTGGGAATTGTGAAACCCTGACTTAGAGCGTGTGCAAGTACGTGGATGACCAAAAGAGAAAGCGAGTGACCCCAGGTCGGTGAGCGATCAAAAGCGTGACCTAGAATTGTTGCAAGCGTGTTAATGACCAAGCAAAGAACTACAGAGCGAGGGACCTGGTTAATGAGCGATCAAAATCGTGACCTTGATGGGGTGCAGGCATGTGGATGACCAAAACGTAACCTAAAGAGCGACTATGCCAGGTCAGTGAGCGATCAAAATCGTGGCATAGAGCGTGCTATCATGTGAGTGACCAAAAGGGGGGAACGTAGAGATTGTGTGAGCACGTGAATGACTGAAGCAGTATGCCAGCATGCGAGTGGCCCAAAGCGTGATTTACTGATTTACAGACACAGGCGTTTTCACAGGAGCGGGAGTCCAAGACGGGTATTTCCCAGGGTGGTGAATTCTAGGAATAAGTGGTCAAGAATATTAGAATAGAATGGAAGAAGGGAGGCAAAACAGTAAATACGCCTCTGATTGTTGCCCAATTGTAGTAGTATCTGAGCACGAGACTTCCTCATTTTCTACGGATCTAGCGTTTTGATAAACATCTGCGGTTACTACCAACTGGAGTTAGGATTATTGATAAGAAGACAGTCAACGTGAGCAAAAAAGGCACGGCTGTAATTTGTTCAGGGGATTTATGTCCTTTCATTGTCAAGTTTGAAAAACTCATTTTCGCAAAAGGGACACTTCCACATAGTGATTTTACCTCTCTTTTTCTTACAAAGCAGATAATACCTTATAAGTGGGCTGTTTTTATGGGAGTGTTCCAAATAAAGTACACTGGCACCGGATTAGTACGTGAATACATACAACAAAATTGATTGTAAAGTTTTCGTATGGCTCCCAAATCGAGTTTTCTATCGCTTCTAGGTAGTGCATTCAGAAAATGGCCAGCCCCTTTTCTTCCCCACAGATACGATCTTATCCAAAGGTCAACGTTGGTTTTACTAATAGATATTTTTCTTCAAAACTCACATTCCATTTCTATCCAAACGTGAATAGGTTGACCTTTTTCCTTACTCTTGAGAATTTTAAATATTTATCATTTCTATGTTTAAGTTATCAATTATCGATTTGAAGCATCACTTTCGATTTGGAAAATGCCTAAAGAAAGTCTCGTGTATGAAGAAATTCGTCGTATTTTGTTTGATGAGGATTCAGGCGATTCCGATTTTCCAATTGAAAGTTCCGACAGCGAGTATATAGTCACGAACAAGAGACCACGAGTACACGTATATCATAGCTATATGGAGATAAGATAGTGGATAATATATCGTCATAAGCAGAGGCGTAAGCAGGGAGGTGCATAGAGGGTCCGTATCCCCTCCTCCAAGTCAACCAAAAATTAGAAAAAAATTATTTCGGTAAAAAAAATGCTATATCGAAACTAAATACCTTTTATATGCTATGTTAACCAATAAGAAGGGGATTCCCTCTCTTATTACTTTTTATCACAAGCATAAGCGGGGACAAAGATCATTGGCGTACGGGGGGGGGATATTGAGGTTCTAATCCCTTCCCTCAAACCGAGATTATAGTGTTACTTTGCAGGAAAAAACGTAACCTCCCCCCCAGAAGGAAAAAATTTTGAACCCCTACCCCCTCGAGAAAATTCTGCAGACGCCTATGACGGAGATACACTGAAAATGCAAGAGGGCCACAGTTGGGAGGAGGGAAGTTGAATTACGATTGAAGGGTTATCCGTATATTTGTGAATATCATGTCGCTTTTGTATGCATGGGTAAACATAATGCCCTTCCATATCACCCCCCCCCCAATCATAAGAAGAGTTGGAGGAAGTTCAATATGGCTGGAACTAGAGACTAGAGGCACAGTAGCAGGGTGAAGTTTTTCAAGGAGATATACTGTGCATAAGCACTTTTTGCAACTTTGAAAGCGGAAAAATTAAGTTTATCCCCTCACCTCCAATACGTTGCGATCATGTTCCTAGTTGTACGCCTGTAAGTTTCAACGTATCACCAGCAACAAGTGTGCGAAAATATTTCGTTACATCTTCACTTTTTGTTTTCTAATGGAGGAGGCGAACCAGAACCGTAACTTGGGGGGGAGCAGACGGATCTCGTGCCCCGCGCGCTGGACCAGAGGAGGCGCGAATTTCATTCTCAAACCTTACCTTCAACATTACAAAGGGGTGCCAAAATGCGCACTTGCCCCAGGTGACCACGCATCTCGTTGCGGCCCTGGGTAGAACGTCAGTTATTCGTAATTTCTCTGACAGAACCAAAAATAAATTAGATTCCTCTTTTGTCGGCAGAATTTTGCCAATATTTGTACTCCTCTGTCTTTGTCAAAAGTCGGCATAGCACAGACACTCCACTCAAAAAAATGACACCAGCCTGAACCCAATTTCATGTTTTTACAAGCTTCGTACTGTCGCCCTTCTCGTAATCAAAAATCAACGAATACACCCCCTCCCCCTCCCCCCCCCCCCGAAATGTGAGAAAATGACCGAGAAAAGGGAAAAAGATGGCCAAATCCATTGTTCTGTCACTTTGGTCCCCCCCCCCCCGAACGAAATTTCTGGCTACGCCCCTGCTCCCCCCCTCCTGATACTAACGTAAAATTGGAATGGGGCCTGAATTTTTTTTGGTAAAGCTTATTTGTTTTCATATCGAGATACACGAAAGTTTATATCTGGAAGCAGTTGTCTTTTCTAATTTTTGAAGTTGTCTTTTGAATTAAAAATTCATATATTAATAGTTCACTTCTACAAAATAAAAAAAATCGAGAAAAGGAAAAAATAGTTGGCAAAGTTGGCGAGAATATCTTGAAGAGAAAGGGCGATATACCGCCGCTCACGAATAAATAACTAACCTGACTTTCAGCTGGACCCGTATACGCGTACAGGGATAAAATTAACTCGTATGCATATATACATGTCTTTCATGAAGAAAAAAAGAGTTGGGTGCCTACTCCTTTACATAAAAGAAAAATGCTGTATAAAGAAGGGTGATTTCAGTTTACAATTTGTCTCCACAGGGTACCTTGAAACGAAAAAATGAACAGCAACGCTGTGGCCGGCATGAATAGGAACTAAATGGAAGGAAGGACGGGGGATTAGGTGAGAGGTGAAAGTTTGGACGAGTCCATTTCAGAAAGCAAAAATATGTTATTTTCACGAACCTCCCAGTATCCTTCAAGAATCGGTAAAGGGTTAAAATACATTTTATTTGTGCTGACTTACATCTATGTAATACTTATTTATTAGCACGTTTTATTAATAAGTTAATTTAAATAAATGAATTTATTAATAATTTAAATCACACTAATTAGTGTGAACTATATTTTATGACCGAATTTGGTATTTTATCTTAACTAAAAAAAAAAGTAACGATATAAAATAATTCTACATTGTAACTCACCATAAAAGTCAGCTGAAGAGCAGGAGATCGTTTAATTTTGGGTGAAAGGATCGTTTATGTATATTCACGATAGATGCTCATGTAAATTGTGTAACTTTATAAATTTCAAGCGATTTTTCTACTGTAAAATTTGAAAACTTTTCTCTAAATTCATAACAAAAATTAATATTTGTGAACCTGTCATTTGAATAAATGAACAATACTATACTGGGAAAAAAGCACAACGAAAACTCGCAACGTAATTCACTGCATTCAAAGAAAATTGTACGGTACATCACCAGTCATGTGCACCTTGATGACCGATTCAAAACACAATATATTCAGCTGGTACTTCACTGATTTCTGAGAGCAGGTTAATACGCCCTCCATCGTTATAATTGGACTGCTAGAGATTTTTAGGTGTTTTGGGGCTGGTCGGTCATAAATATCGGAAATTCCCAATCACTCACCAGTTTATAGTACTTTGAAGTTATGCGCGGCTTGGCCTCTGGCGAGTAGCACAAATGTAAAACGTGTGTCTGGATCCCCTGTCCTATTGATGCACCCACTGTATCCCTGGGGCAGAGCAAGAAAGCATTCACACAACCGAAAATAAGAAAAAGAAAAGATGGCTCTCCCCAGAAGGTCCCACAGAGCTCCTGGCTGAAATCTCAGGAGGAATTTTTTCATATAAGTTCACAACAGCTGCGGGGGGGGGGGGGGGATTGGGAAGTCCTGCCCTGATACCCACCACAAAACATCTCAATCCAGAAGCCTTGTTCGATGACGTGGGGCTCATTGCTGAGAGATACTTTGCAGATAAATTATATTGAATGTACAGTATATTGTACTGTATTTTTATAGGACTGTAGTTCCCAATCTGTTTGTTGCAGCACTTTCTGGGTGCTGCTGACAGCGCCGTAACTAAGAGTGTAGATTATTGCTGTCAAGTTGGGGGGGGGGGTGAAGCAAATATAGTTTTACACCACCTCCACAGTGTAAAAATCGATGACTTTGAAAGATAACTGCCCAGAAAATTGCTGGCCAGGGCCAAAAGTTTTTGTGGAAACATCACAGCGTTTTACACACCGCTCGTTAGTTTTCTGCAGTGGCTGATGAAATAACGATATTCAAATAAAAATTTCTTTGAAATTTATTTTCCCTGTTCCCTGAGCCGACGGTGCCATTTGAGGCCCCTCCCAATGCATTTTGTGAGGGAACTAAGGGCCCCCGATAATTTCTGTAAAAACAATACAATGCACCCTCCATGGCTCCCACATGGGTAGACATGGTCCCACATAGGGCTGACAGGGCTCCAGCCCTGGTGCCTGGGACAATTATCATGTTTTGATTTTTCATGCTATAAATTTTTGAGTGTGAAAAATCTGGTTCTGGGAACCCAACAAATATTCTAGCCTAGGGGGCCCTGCACCAAGATGTGGGGGCCATGGCACCCTCTCTCTCTCCTGTGTACGTGCTTGTGTCCCATATATTCGGGACGACCAGCAACTTTCAGCCCCCTTCAATGTTTTCTTCATGTGGGTGCCTCTGCATGCCCCTCTCCACACTGGTGGGGCTGGCAGGGCTTCAGCTCGGGAGCCCGGGATGATTCTTGTCATTTTTTTTTATTTTTCCTCTGTAAATTTACTATGTAGGGGCCCATGAGAATCAGTCTGGCTCGGGGCCCGCCAAAGAAACCAGCCTTGGCGCCCTGCTACAGGATTGGCCCCCACATCGTGTAGCGGGACCCTAGGCTGGAATCTTTTGCGGGCCCCTCAGTCAGACTTTTAACGGGCAAATTCTGTAGTTAATTTATATCATGAAAAAGCAAAAAAATGATGATAACCGTCCCGGGCCATGGGGCTATGCCACGGCGTATTGCGATTAAGCTCTTTACGGGGGCAATACATCCAAATGAATTTTATTAATTGCATTATTTTTGCGCATTATATATATAACTCTAAAGCACATTTTTTTGGTGGTACTAACAACATGATTCAGAAAAGATGCCAACAGCAACAGAAATTTCAGGGCATGTGATGATAATGCTACCTCTCGATATAACAATAATCCCTCTACAACGATATTTTTTCTTAGTCCGTAATCATTATCGAGGTTTCACTGCATTTCATTTAGCTATTGTTTATTTGTCTCGGTGTTATTAGTCATACAGTATTTTGTCAAAACTGTTTCAGCCCGGGCTTCCGAACTCGATAGTGAAATATGACTCTCTTGTTTATATAGCTCTCTACTTGTTCTGGTTTCAATCATTATCGGTCTATTTTTTAACCTTTCTTTTCCTTCTGTATCGTCTGGAAGCCTCCTTCCCGAAGGGTCACGTTCAAACAAAAGAAGACATGCTTACAACAGCAGGAACAAGAAAGGACCAAAGCACCTCCATCCAGGGTTGTAAAAAACCCGGGTTTTTTGGGCAAAATGGGGAAAATTGAATTTTCTTTTTCCTCAACCATAAAATATCTAATTTAAACATGTGTACATCTTAAACACACATTATGCCTAAATATATATTTTTAGTGCATGTTAAACTATGTATTTGATTAATAAAATTGGGAACAATAAAATAAGAGAATAATTGTTCAGTTACAGCCCAGGCGAGATTTTTGGGCAAAATGGAAGGAAAATTTAATTTTCTTTTTCCACATTTTCAAAATATGTAACCTAAACATGTATGTACAACACGGTGGGTTGAAAAAAAAATGAAGTTTCATTTTCAAATTGCTATAGTGCGGAAAAGTTGCCTCCTTTAATAAGAAAAATGATGTAAAAAATTTAAAATCAGTTGATATCTTCTGGTCGCGCATACTACTTGAAGATTATGAAAATTGACAAAATTGAACATTTTTCTTAATTTTTTAATATTACTTAAAATTTGACGATCGGCATGCAAAAGTTTATGTTTATTTTATGGTTCAATAAAGTAAAATAAATTAAAACATCATTGATATTTCAATGTTTATCGGTCACGCAATGTGTTCCAAAAACTGGAATTGACCAAATTTTTGCAAGTTTCATTGTGCAAAAGTTAGACTTTAAACGTGAACACGTGGAAAAGAAACAATAGAAGAAACTGTAAACCAGTAAATCCTAGTTACACAATTTTGGTAACTATAATGTGAATTAAATACACTCTCCTACTTTGGATGGTTGATTGGATAGAGTGTAGGTGGAACTCGATGTGCAGCCCCCTCTTCATAGTAAATTCTGGGTCATTTTGTTCTGACAAAGCATGTAAAGAGCTGCACAATGAAACTTGCAAAAATTTGGTCAATTTCAGTTTTTCGAACACATTGTGCGACCGATAAACATTGAAACATCAATGATGTTTTAATTTATTTTATTTTATTGAACCATAAAATAAGCACAAGAAACTTTTGCACATCGATCATCAAATTTTAAGTAATATTAAAAACATTTAAGAAAAATGTTCAATTTTGTCAATTTTCATAAACTTCAAGTACGATGCATGACCGGAAAATGTCAATCGATTTTAAAGTTTTTTTACGTCATTTTTCTTTTTATTAAAAGAAGCTACTTTTCCGCACTATAGCGATTTGCAAATAAAATATTTTTTTTGATCCACCCTAATGCACATCCTTTATGTGTAAGCCTACATCTTATATTATGTCTAAATATACATTTTTGGTGAATGTTAAACTATGTATTTGATCAATAAAATTGACCATGATTATAAGTAAGGGAATAATTGTTCACACACAAACACACCCACTTCTGTGTAATTATATCTGAACTTTGAGTTGTATGCAGAACTGCAGCAAGAAAATTGTTTGTGGTAAAATAAATGAATTTGGAGATAATGAAAATTCTGAGAAATCAGAATGGTGCCTGAATTTTTTTTTCTCCAAATTTTTCAGACCCCGCAGAAAATGTAACCAAAAGTGTCCTGATAAGTCAAAAATAAAACCTTTCAGCTATGTAACCCGAAATTTTTTAAAAGATTTTTATAATCGAACCCAAACGTTCAGGAGCTAAAAAATATCATGCTTCTCTTTTTCTTAAATTCCTCACTGTTAAAGAATATCCCTACTTCATTAAATTAAATTCTGAAATATTTTTAAAGGAACAGTGATAATTAAAAAATGATCTGGCTAAGAGGAGGAGATAAGTCATTCTGAGGATTCCTTACTCTGGAGGTCAGGGGTGTAGCCAGAAATTTCGTTCGGGGGGGGGGGACCACTTTCATTTTGGGGGGGGGGGAACCAAAGTGACAGAACAATGGATTTGGCCATCTTTTTCCCTTTTTTCGGTCATTTTCTCACATTTCGGGGGGGGGGGGACCAGACCCCCAAGTCCCCCCCCCCCTCGCTATGCCCTTGCTGGAGGTGTTTTCCACTTGTCCAAATTAACCATTTTTGGGAACTTAAAACTACAGAATAACTTGAATTATCATTAAACATAAATGTCAATAACATTATTATATATTAATATCACTTTATACAAGAAACCTGTCATGTATAGCAACAGACCTACAGAATGGCTTCATCTGGCTGACGATTTTAACAGGCAAATTTTCTGGGTCGGGTTTGTATTATCAGCATCTTGAAAATTCAAGCTAAGGCTTATTTTCTGCTTAGGTGTTATTTTCACATAAGAAAAACTATACTTTTTATTTTGTTTCAATTGAAGATGTTCGTTGCCAATGTTCAATTCAAGAATCCCACTGTTATTTTCTTTTCATTATGAGATAATGTTATTTTTGTCTCTTGATATTTCAGTTATGAAAGTCTGATGTACCTGTATAAAACTTATAAAAAAAGTATTGCAAAAACATGTAAATATTTTTTGAATGAAAATTCAGTTTACATACATTGGTTCGCTTCTACACAGATGCTTCAATTTATTTATACAAAGATTTGTGTGTGTGAAAAATTATTGTGTATTATAAATAAATTTCTGTAGGTATGCTTATCACATATATCAGGTATATTTTTAAACTAAGGTCCATGGTTACAATTTTCTGTTTGCGATTTCTTGTAAAATATTTTAATATGTGGATCTTATACCTAAATGCTTACATAAAAAGGTAGAAGAATTATAAAAAAGGGTGTTTGTGATTCCAAGAAATTATTTATCATCACATTTTTGTTCCTAAAAAATCATTAAAAAATATTTCAAAATATACATATTCTAAACACTGCACTATGCAGCAATTATTGGAATACATAAACTAAGCTCAAACTAAAATTTTAACCTGAAAGTAACAAATTTTTTTCGAAAACAAACAATATTCCCTAAAAAAAAACCCATTTTCCCCAAAAAACCCCAGGTTTTTTAGGCTAAAAACCCAGCCCGGGGGAGAAAATGGGTATCTACCCAGGGAGCAAATTTGACAACTCTGCCTCCACCCCATATTATCACCTCCAGATGCCATCCAGAGATGCACGCCTTCGGGCACCTACGATTGGCACCGAGGGAGAATGATAATTGGAGATCGAGTGCCGTTGTTGACCGTGAGAAAAATACAACAAATTGTTACAAAAAAAAGCCAAGGATAATTGCGATTTTACAAAAAGTATTGAATAAAATTTTCAGATTTCGTTTACTAAACTTCTTTTTGGGGGGCAATTTTTTTAATCATAAAAAGTGTTTTTCCGAGCCAAATATGGGAAACGTATCCACACAATTTTTTTTTCGTTGTGGGAGGGGGGGGGGCTGAGCCAGTCCTTCAAAATTATTGGAGGGGCTTGGGCCCACTGGTCGGATACAAGTTAACGCCTATAGCTCCTCGGATCTATGAAGGCCGGTCACACCCTGCTTCACAGCTCAGACAGATATCGAAGCGTACCCAGAAGACGGGGTGTGGTGGAATTTTTTTTTTTTCACATAATCAACACTCCACAACGGGCAGATCATAATATACAATAAAAAAT
The DNA here is from genome assembly GCF_987345545.1 of Pholcus phalangioides. Classification (NCBI taxonomy): domain Eukaryota; kingdom Metazoa; phylum Arthropoda; class Arachnida; order Araneae; family Pholcidae; genus Pholcus; species Pholcus phalangioides. The sequence continues at coordinate 49,398,537 of NW_028301602.1, read as the reverse complement.
CTATGTATATAAAATTGATTTTCTGTGTGTGTGTGTTCTGTATACAAATCTACAATTTTAGATAGATCGTCACCAAATTTTGCATATATACCAAGTGGAACCCGACTTGAACGATAGGCTACTTTAAAATTTCGTCAGACCAGGGCAAATGCCCAAATGGGCAAAAAACTGTCCGACAACAATGGTTTTTGGGCCTCAACAATCACTTTCCGAACGTTTACTTTGGTTACCGTGGTTCCCTAGCGATTAGTTTCAGACGTGTTTATGTCTTTACAATGGTTTGTCAGTCACTTCTTTAATGCTGCCAGTTATGTATAATAGTTTATGCCTTTATAATAGTTTGCCACATTTTCAATACTCTCAGTAATGAGGCTTTTTGAATAGACGTCATAATCACCATCATCGCTTTGAGGGTCAGGAAAAGGGTGATCCTCATAGAAATCAGTATTAAAATTGCCAATTTAACTGCATAAATACGGAAATTTAGTGGGGGGGGGGTTTCCTGCCACATCAATAATTTTAAAAATTAAATTGAATTCTCGATTTTTGAGATATTGAATTCGTTTGGAGATACGAAGCCCAGAAAATTAAGTATGAAGTAATTAGCCGGATCTACTTTTGAGTTGGACATTCATGCAATAACATTGATTTCAACTTTTTATTTATATCTTCTCAAGCTTGAAAATTAATGTCTCCGTATTGTCTTTTAATATTGAACTGCATAAATTCATAGTTTAGGATGTTTTAAAATTAATTATGGGCCCGTAAAGTACATCGAAGAAATTCCACAGCTTCAATTAAGCATTTTTGAAAGCTGAAACAGGCAGATGGATAACTTAAAGTTCAGGGGGTGGGGGATTGAAATACCTAGCACCCCTTAAAAAAGAAAAATATATATATACGTTTCTATGTTTCTTTAAATCTAGATTTGTTTATTTCATGAAGTCGCCGTATTGGTTAACTTAGACACGGTTTGCATGTCCCTCAAAGAAAGATATTACGTGATCCAAAAAAGCCTCATTGCAGAAAACCCGGGCAACGCCGGGTATTATAGCTAGTTAACTATAAAATCAACATAATCTTCTGAAGTTCTTGAGGAGTCGAGGTTCTTGGTTCTGGTCGAGAGGCTCCTGAACCTTTGAAAAATTATCATTTATTTTTGTTTCCTTTTTGTTAATCAATATTATAATTTACTTGTTGTTTATTTGATTCTATTTTCTACTCCCACCCCAGTCGAATTTTGTTGTAGAGGCTGAAAAAATGTTTCGGCATCTGCCCTCAAGATCTGTTATTGATGGACATTTAGAATGCACTGTTTTTTCACAATATTTTTCAAGAAAACATTGGGGGGGGGGGCCTAAAAGTTATTTGTTCTCCCGTATATACGGGACTCAAGTATGTAAGGAGAGGGAACATTGCAATGGGTTTTTCAGTAATTCCTGGAGAGTGGGGGGCTCAGTGCTCTTACGAAATATATTGCGCGGGAGGCTCAAATGGCCTCCACCTCTAGGTTCTGACACCTATTTTTCATAGAGCGTAATTTTTTTAATTTCAGTTTCAATATCATTGCTTTCCGATCCCCCCCACCCACCCACCATGCATCTTTGGGCTTCTTTTCATGTCGACGCCATGCACTCCCCCCCCCCCCTTCCCGGTCGCAGTGAGCAAAAGAAGAGACACTCAGATTTTGCCAGGCAAACAAGAAAAACCCCTCCCCACTGAAAGAAACTTTGTCAGTTGTGCCTTCTGGCAATTGACACAGAGGAAAGGTGCAATAAGGGATTGAAGGGCAGGGAAGAAATGAGATAAACGTATATTGTCATGAAACAAGAAAGGCAAAGACCATCCAGAGTTTTTAAAAGAAAAGAAAATTTAAGAAAAACTAAAATTTTGAGCAGATTGTTTCCATTAACTAATTCAAAATTAGGACAACTTTTGGTTAAAATTTTTTTTTCATCATTGCAAAATGAGGAAACCACATTCATTCAAATTTTGGGGGGGGGGACTGAGCCGGGTCTTCAAAAATGTTGGGGGCTCTGGCCCATAGGCCGGATGCAAGTTTACGCCTATGGACACTACTGTATAGCAGCCAGATGACAAAACTGGATATTCAAGGCTTGATATTCAAGTTTTGCAGATCTGCCCCCCCCCCCCCAACAATCTCTTAAAAAGTGTTTTACAATTTGAAAAGGCATTCCAAATTCTTTATGATTTTTCAAAAAACGTGCATTCGGCAATCTTGTGGGAACAAGGGGAATTGACACGTGTAGATGCTGTCTTAGAGTGCTGACAGATAGCTGTGGAAGTACCATAATTTCCGGTATGTAACCGGACGGGAGAAAATTTGCAGGGGAAAGAAAAACTCTGAAATTTGAAACTTCAGTGCAGGGTCCCTCATTCAGGGCAACAACTAGATACCAATCATATTCTTTAACAACCCGCGGGTATATCAATACAGTACAGTATACAAAGTAGTAAAACCACATTTTCAAGGTCATCATATCATGATAGATGGTAAAAAGAAGAAAAAGGTGGAAATTTTATCTCTACTTTTTCCCCTCTTGGAAATAGGAAAGAACACGTTCCGAAGGAAATGCGAACCAAATTTTTATGCTTCCTTTTCCAAAAGTCCAAGTATTGGCATCTCTGAGTTTTAAAACCATATTTTTCAAACATTTAATTAGAAATGTCTTACTAGGATGTGCATTATATAATTTTCCAATAAAGCTCACATATTGAAACAAATTATTTCAATTGTCACACAAAATGTCAATCTGAGTATAAAAAATATTGTACAGGGTGTTCTGTTAATGGACCAACAAACTCAGAGGGTTGTTAGTAGGCATCAAGAGGAACAAAAATTGCAATGGAACATGGTTTCGCAAACCATGTAAAGAGGGTGAAAATCTCGAAAAATGCAGGCTCCGAGTCCAGAGGAGACGAAAGGTAGATAACAGGTGATCGCTGAATGCATTGGCTCACCATATCTGATGCAAGCAGCGTCGTGAAATGCATGGCTGTGGTAGGATCATGTGCTGCGGAAGACATAAATTACACCAGAGATGCCACTGGACACTAAGGTGGTTACTTTTTACTTTATCTGTTTGCAACATGAAAAATTTGCCACTTTGAACCGCTATTTTATTAGCCCACTACTTTAGCCACTGTTCCTGTTTGGTTACTAGTGTTACTTCATTTTAATTTTTCTTCATTTCTTTTCACTGAGCTGATGGCTTTTTCACTTTCGTCTGCACATGAATGTAATTGGAACTATGTAATAGTACATATAAAAGTATTAATAGTCAGAGATGCCACTGGACTCTAATTTACCTGGGTCCCGGGACCCAGGTTATTTGAAAAATCTGGGTCCTTTTGAGTGAAAATGGGTCCCTCTCAAAAAAAATTTATCTTGAAAAAAATTATGCCCCCCCCCCCCCCATAATTCACTGGTATCTCTATGAATTTTCTTCCAGTATGCTCCAGGTTTTTGATCACCTGCTCATATTTTCTTGTTGAGACTGAGCGGTGGGTCATGTTCCGAGTAAGAGAAGAAGGTATCTGTGAATCAAGTACATTTTTAAAAACATGTTCTATCCAAAGGTTCATTTACTTTCATTGTCTACTAGTAGGAAAAACTTGTAAAAAAGAAGCTCATTAGCACTGATAATTTAATGTATGGAATTCCGCACATGTAATAAATCTAAAACAAATATACAGTTGCCCGCTTATAACGTTTCTTCCATTTAGAATGTATGAACTTATTTTCGTGGTCCTAACAATAAGTAATTCTCATTGAGACTTCCTGTTTAAAGTATTTTCCTATTTATAACGTTTTTTATGACGGTTTTTGTAAATCGTTATAAGCAGCATCCACATTTAATTAACAGTTGAAGGCACACATTTATATATTTACTATTAATCAATGTATAAATTCCCTTCTCATTGATTTTACATTTCGTTAAAAATATCTTAGCATTTTCAATATCTTCTGATAATATTTAAAGCAAATTAGATTCTCTTTCAGACACTTATCTTCTGATTCCCTATTCATACTTTGGTTTTTCCTGGCAAAATGATTTTATTTTCCTTCCCTGATGGTTCACCATTCTGATCTGTCGCCATTTAACTGTCACATATTTCAACACCTGAAAATGGAAGCTATGTCAGATTTGTGTTGGAGAAATTTAATAGTGTGCTTATGTGTGTGTGCCCAGCATTTGGCACGATTTCTGTTCAGTAGGTGGTGCCATCTATCTACCGCTGCAACTAGATACTTTCACAAATGGGGCAAGTACACATTTTGGCACACTCATACAAGAAGCAGTTGTAAAGGGTGAATTTGGTGCCCCCTATAGTCCAGAGCGCAGGACACTAGGCCTGCCTGCCCCTCCCAGTTGCGGCCCTGCATCTATTCTCCAAACTGGTAATGTGTGCATTTGAAGTTCAATGTATGCATATTTGTATTGTACAAGTAGGTCTGTGTGATCGACGTGGCGGCAACCAGAAGTTTTTTTCCAAAGGAATAGCCAACTCAAAATTTGAAATCTTTAGAAAATCACATTTTTAGCAGATTACCATTTCGCAATCGCAAGTTCCAAACACGGATTTTCACGAAAAGCAAAATTTGGGGGAGGTTATAACCAGAAGAGAGAAAATCTGCAGGGTAATAAAAATCCGAAATTTGAAACTCGTACACGGCCCCTCATTTAGGGAAGCAACTAGATATCCCTCATCTTAAGCCGGAAAATCCTAGTTTTTTGCACAGCCTGAACTGAATTAGACGATTTCGCGCCGGCAGAGACGTGTTACATAATTACGCTAAGCGTTTGTGTTTTCCTATCCTGACGCATCAGATCAGGACGGCTATATTATAGTACATGGCCTTGGCATCAGCTACTCTGTCCGTCTGCATGCTCCGGTTTGAAGGGAAGCAAAAGAAAACACGAGAGAAAGAGTATGTATACTGGAAAAAAATTCATAGAGATACCAGTGAATTATGGGGGGGGGGCATAATTTTTTTCAAGATAAATTTTTTTTGAGAGGGGACCCACTTTCACTCAAAAGGACCCAGATTTTTCAAATAACCTGGGTCCCGGGACCCAGGTAAATTAGAGTCCAGTGGCATTTTTGACTATTAATACTTTTATATGTACTATTACATAGTTCCAATTACATTCGTGTGCAGACGAAAGTGAAAAAGCCATCAGCTCAGTGAAGAGAAATGAAGAAAAATTAAAATGAAGTACCACCAGTAACCAAACAGGAATAGTGGCTAAAGTAGTGGGCTAATAAAAATAGTGGTTCATAGTGGCAAATTTTTCACCTCAGATTTAATATTGGACAAAAAAAAACATGTTGCAAACAGATAAAGTAACCACCAGCTTCAGCTTATTGTAACAAAACGTTTCTGAGTGGCCATACTTCAGCTCACCCACATTAATCGAACTATTATTTGATATAAAATAGAATTTTCTGTGCGTAATATATGGGATGTAGGGGCAGAAAGGTGGCGGAAACTGATGTTATGCACATATGATGAGCAATATTCATTTGCAAAATTGTAGAAGAGTGATTGAGCTTTCGTGAAACTTCAAAAACATGCACTTATTCTTGAAATTCTTCTATTTTATGCATTAATACTGAAAAATGCCAAAATATGCAAATAGGCCTACAAATTTGCATATTGTCCAGGCTAGTGATTTTTTTTTCATTTTGCTTAAGAAATCTATATATTTCCAATGGAAGATGAGATAGGGGTTAACAATTCGCATTACAAAATTATTTTGTAGAGCCAATTTATTATGTAAAGTGAAAAGAGGTGCCTGTATTTACATGGGAACCTCTCGATAACGGACACCTATAAGGGGTCATTCAAGTATTACGTCAGCATCAACGATGGGGGTTTGCTGACTTCTGATGATGGGGGGTTTGAATGATGTTGATGTCATCAACTACCATTTATAATATATGAAATATTCTTAATTTAATCTTTTCTGAGTGTGTCAAAAATAAGAAAACCTTTCACTAGTTTGTGGGCACCTGAACTAACGTTCTTCCTATTGATAAGTCCTCTACTGAGCCATTTTAGTGATCTCTACATTTTCCGCAGATCCTTCAAGTGATCTGGAAATGTGTCCAGGCCGCTCAAGTGTTCTAGAAATGTGTCACGGGCTGCATAAGTTCTTCAAAACTGTGCTGCGTGTCACTCAAGTGATCTCTAATTATGCCATGGATCACACTTAAGTAATCTGGGAATGTGCTATGGGTAACTTGAGTAATATGGAACTGCACTGGGGGCCACTTGGGTGCTTTAAAACTGTTCCACATGTAACTCAAGTTATCTCTAAATGTGTCACGGACCGCTTGCATGTTTTGTTGGAACTGTGTTGTGGGTCACTTAAGTAATCTGTGAATGTGCCATGGGCCTACTTGAGTGATCTAAAATTGTGCACTGGCCGCTTAAATGCTCTGGAATTGTGCCACGGGTCTCTTAATCAATTTGTAAATGTGCCCGTATAGCTCATTTTTAGAAAATTAGGTTTGTGGTGGCGGGCCACATTTAGTTTGCGAGTCACAGGTTTAGCATATATGGCTTAGAGCAGCAGTTCTCAACCGGTGCTCCATGGAGCCCATGCACACGGGGCCCCACGGTGCTTCATGAAGCACCGTGCGGCTCCGTGTGCACTTCCCAGGGGCTCCGCGGCCACTCGAGAATAATAAAATAAATCAATAAATATGATAAACAAACAAAAAAAAGAGGCCTCAAGGGTACTGCCAGATAAATAATATACTGAAATGGGCTCCTCGAGCTAAACAGGGCCCCGCCATAGAAATTATTCACTGAAAAGGGTTCCACGAGTCAGAAAAGGTTGGGAACCGCTGGCTTAGAGCATAGTTTTCCAAACTTTTCGTTCCCATTGCCCCTTCAGAATTTTTTTTTCTCATCACCCCCAACTCAAACAAGCCTATGTATACGATATTGCCCACTTTGTGAAACATTGGCTTAGAGGGTGAGTCAATGAATTGCTGAAAAATGAAATTTTGAGTTCGTAGCCACCAAATAGCATTAGAATTAACAGAAATTGTTTATAATCTATATATATAAAATTGATTTTGTGTGTGTGTGTGTGTGTGCGCGTGCCAAATGGGCAAAAAAAACTGTCGGGCAACAATGGTTTTTGGGCCTCAACAATCACTTTCCGAACGTTTGTCACTTCTGTAATCCTGTTAGTATATGTATAATAGTTTATGCCTTTATAATGGTTTGCCACATTTTCAATATACTCTCAGTAATGAGGCTTTTTGAATAGACGTCATAATCATCATCAGCATCGCTTTGAGAGTCAGGAAAAGGGTGATCCTCATAGAAATCAGTGCTAAAATTCTCGATTTTACTGTAGAAATGTGGAAATGAGTGGGATTTTCCGCCCATCAATAATTTTAAAAATTGTATTGAATTCTCAATTTTTGAAATATTGAGGTCGCTTAGAGATATACGAAGCCCAGGAGATTAAAAATGAAGTAATTAGCCGGACCTACTTTTGAGTTAGACATTCATGCAATATCATTGATTTCATTTATATCTTCTCAAGTATGAAAATTAATGTCTCCATATTGTCTCTTTTGATATTTATTTGCATAAATTCATGTGGGTTAGGATATTTTAAAATTAGTTATGAGCCCGTGAAAAGTGCATCGAAAAAATTCCACAGGTTCAACTAAGGATTTTTGGAAGCTGGAACAGACAGATGGATAACTTGAAGTTCGGGGGGGGGGGGGGTGATCGAAATACCTAGCGCCTCTTAAAAAAAGAAAAATATATATTCATTTCTACATTTCTGTGTAAATCTATATTTGTTTATTTCATGAATCGCGCAGGTCGCCATATTGGTTAACTTGGACACGGTTTGTATGTCCCTCAAGAAAAAGAGAGGGAGATATCACGTGATCCAAAAAAGCCTCATTGAAGAAAACCCGGGCAGCGCAGGGTATTATAGCTAGTAATATATAAAGGTATTTTCTTCTGATATTTTAATACTTCTAAAATATTTTTTGCATAAAAAAAAATAAATTTTTGATCATTTGATCGTTTGGGAGGAGGCATGGGGGGAGGGGTTTCATTCTCCCTCCATGCATCTCTGATCTTATGCATTAGGAGATAGGGGACAGAGCTGACAAGAGGGGGAAGTGGTCAGAATTTTGCTGACTTGCTGGTGGGGGGGTCAAAATGGCAAAAAATCTGTTGATGTAATACTTAAACGGCCCCTTAGGCCAAAAATTTTGTCTGCCAATCGGGAGGTACTATATACAGTGAACTTCATTTATGTGACGTTTGGGTTGGTGTCGGTCACAGTTGATTCCTATATATTTGAACATGTTACTGTAAAAGCGATACACTAGTGGTTATGCATAATCACCAATCATCTCGATTAAGAAAGTTTGATTAAATTTCATTATTTTTATTGGAAAGTCAGATAAATGTGGAAGAATTTATGTATAACTTCTCCTCTCTTCAGTAAACCAATTAATTATTTTTACATGATACATGCTTTACGCATATTTTATAACAAAAATGAAATCAAAATAAATGTGTGAAGATGAAAACTTCAGTCTTGTAATGTTGGCTTTCTTCTCATACAAACAAAACCAACATATTCTAATTCATTACCCTGGACCATAATTATGTTCAGTTGATTAAATAATTAATTGTGACAATTTATCATATTTATCAATATGAGCTTGGGATTGAACATAATCTTAGTTAAATATGATAAATTCTTGGTTTATGATCGAAAATTAATAAATTAAAGTTTGCCTAATTTTACTGTCCACTATTGAGAGTGTCCACCAGCGGGAAGTGAAATACATCAAAGCCTTATTCCACGGGATCGGGGGTCAGAAAAGTGTCCATTAACGGTTAACAGGAGGTTTCACTGAACTCTTTTTTTATTTTCAGTTCTAAGAAATTTTGCATATTTCCCCCCCCCCCTCGGAAATCTTAACTGTAAAACACGCTTCTTGTTCCTATTAGTTTTAGTTTTATACTTCATCAAAAAACATGAACCAAAAGTTGGTACTTTCATTTTGTGTAAATAAATTGTATAATTCATATGGATTTATTGCTTTCTTATCTGCAGGAAACGTGCTGCTGCCAAAAAACTGATTCAGCAATATTATTATCAGTTGACAGAAGGATGTGGTGATTCCCAATGTGGCAATGAACATTGTGCATCTAATAGTCTTATTCGAAAATTGGAGCCTAATCAAGCTGCTGCTTTGGCATTAAGACTATTCAAAGCAAAAGCAAAGTTGTGTGTAACTGATATTTCTGATAAAGGTACACCTCAAGAGCCAAAGTATTTGGCAGGATGCCCATCTTCTCACATGCATGAAGCAGTTCCCGTGCCTTCAGATTCTCATGAACTTGACGGCTCTATCTCTGTAGAAAGTAGAAATTGCATGGACATTGAAAGCAGCTGTAGTGGAGGAAGTGGTGTTCTTGAGTTTCCGAGTTCACATGCTGTAAATCCTTCTTCCAAAAAAATTGCATTAAGCCCCCCTTTTTGTGAAGCTTCTCATGACAGAGATACGACTATTTCAGAATCAATTTCAAAACGAAGTCAGATTCTTAATTCAGGATCTGAATTGCCTTCAGAAATGCCATCTTTTGATGAAGACATGTGTGTTGAAGATATTAACATGGGTGAGTCTAAAAATGCTAGTCCTGCCAAATCTGCTGCTGTAGAAGAAACTCCAACCAAAGATGGTCATATTTGGGAGACTCCATCTACATCTGATACGTTCAGCAGGAATTCTTCCACAAAAAGTAATCATTAGTTTATCTCTTTTTGCTGTGTGCTAATCAACTATTCAATATATTGATAATTGTTCTGGTTCTTATTCTAGTATTTTGAGAATTTTTTCTTATCTATGCAGACCTACCTACTCTGGAGATTTAGGAGTGAGACTGTATTTTTTATTCTTTCTCTCACTCTCCAGAATTATTGGAAATTTCTCTCAATTTCAGCAAAAAATTAGATTATCTCTTGATTTTGGCAGAAGGATTAGATTTTCTCTGAGGGTTTTTTTTCCGTAAGCTGATTGGTGTACAGACTGATAACATCAATGATGCTGCAGTTTGCAAAAGCATGATACCAAACAGAGTAGGATAGGAAATTGTGGAACAATGTTGAACAAAGCCAAATGTTCATGATTGAGCAGTTCTGTTCCATGTAGTGTGTCCATTATCGTGCTATGAGACAGAATGCGAAAAATATAAAAATTGATTTTTGTTCTTTCGGAGCGCTTCTAATTTCGGGATTGTAGTGATTTAAATCCACTGATTTAAAAAAAAATCACTGATTTGAATCAATTTATTTCAATATGAAAAATTACCTGTTTAATTAATCACTTTACAAAGCTGCATAAATAATTTTAAATTATTAAAAAAATAGGGTCTTTGACTGCCACAAAATAAATATGCGAAAATTGCATTAAACTCCCATAGCCAAAGAAAAAATTTCTTGAAGATCTGAGGCAAATCTATAACGATTCAAACTTTATGAAAGATGTCAGAAGGCTGTGTGTGTGGGATGCTGGTTTATTATGAAGAGAACAAAAACCAATAATGCAAATTGTCTTGACTCTGCTCAAGCAAGTGGACTGTATCTGAAGAAGGCTTTGAAAACTAACAACTTTATTCTTATGCTATTAGAACGTTACTCAAGAGAGCGACGGAAGGCCCGTGCTCTTTCTCTCGTGCTAAGGCAGCAACTCTCCTCTACTCCCACGCAGTGGGAGGGTTTTGGCGCATGGTGCAGCTTGGCGGTCTTAACACTCCCGCCGATTGAAATTACATAATTTCAATTATCAATTATACAATACATACAATACAAAATTTTTCAAAATAGAATGAATAACGCAATAAAAATTAATGCCCTGAATAAGTGAATGAAATGAATATACAATACAAATACATTAGAACATGTTATACACAAATGCAAAAATAATTCTTACTCAATAGGTAAAAAAAAAATATAATTCTCACACTTCTTTTCAAAATTTTGCCACTGGGCAAACGTATATTTACAACTCTTATCTTTCCTTCGTTGCCATGGAACACTTCGGTGATCCTGGCAGTACTCCATTGAGTGCTTGGTAAATTGTCAACTTTTAACAGTACAGGCTTGTTTTTGAAACAAATAAGACACTCTTGTACTCATATTAGCCTCCTGCTAACTTCCTACAAAGATTTCTACCATTGATTGGCCAAAACTTTTGTCTCACATGATATAATAACGACTGTGCACCAATATGCAAATACTTTAAATGGTGGTATCTCAATATGATCATGGTGAGAGGATGGTTAGATGGCAATAACATGGGAAATTTACTGTTGGTATTTAGATCGGAATTCTGAAGTCTTCCACCAACTCTCAAAATACCATCATCATCCAAGAAACAGTTCAAGGAAGCTAACTTGGAGTTACCCTTTAGAGCCTCTCCCCTCTTAAGCCTTTCGATTTCTTCCTTAAACTCCAACCCTTGAATGATTTTTATCAGGAGATTTTCAGAAAATTGTATTTCCTGTCTCATTAAGTTACCTGCTCGTTTTTCACAAGATCTCAAATTATAGGCAAATCTTAATACAAAACTCAATATACGTAATATTGTGACGTAACTACTGTTAATTTTTAAGATATATTCAATGAGAGAACTCTTGGTAGTTAGAGTCAAAGACAAGTTAGTGTCCTCAAAATTACTGTTCGAATTTTTTTTGAGTTCTTTGGAGTACTCACTTTCAAACAGTTCGGTAACCACAGGTGGTGAGTCCTCATAAGCAAGCTCTTCTCTCATCAAGAATCTCGGTCCGGTCCACCATCTGTCACTGTGCAAAAGAGCGTCAGCACTGATGCCTCTGGTAACCAAATCGGCTGGGTTGTCCTTCCCAGGGCAGTGGAACCAACAGTTTTTTTCTGTCAAAGTTTGGATTTCGTTCACACGGTTTGCGACGAATGGTTTCCATCTTTTTACTGAACCCTTTATCCACAACAATACGATCTGTGAATCGGAATAGAAGTAGGTCTTACATGGTCTTTTCCTTCTCACGACTTTCTCAATCTCGCAGGTCAATCTTGCCGCGAGTAGTGCTCCGAGTAACTCCAACCTCGGTAGAGAAAGGTTCTTCAGTGGCGCAACTCTGCTTTTGGAAGCAATCAGGTTCACGGAAATATGGTCCCTGAACCGGACTCTGAGGTACGCCGCTGCTCCGTAGGCTCTTTGACTGGCATCTGAAAAACAATGAGTCATTCGAGTCATCTTCAGAAAGATCAAGAATGACCCTCGGCACTTGTAGTTCGGATAGGCGGGGAAGTTCCGAACACCACTGAATCCATTTCTCCTTGACATCCGCTGGAAGCTCATCGTCCCATAGCAATTTTCGAAGCCACAGTTCTTGGAATAAACACTTCAGCCTAATCGTGTATGGGCTAAGAAGTCCAATGGGGTCGAAGATTCTACCTGCTGTTTGCAATAAGAAGCGTTTCGTATTTTTGTTTTGTTTCAGGAATTCCACAAGGTCCATGATATTCATGGCTAGATAATCATGAGAAGCATCCCATGACAATCCCAAAACCTTGTGCATGTTGATGCCGTCCGTATGCTGAGGATGGACGTCAAATCCCTCTTTCTCCCATAGATGAATCAGCCTAGGATCGTTAGATATCCATTTACGAAGATTCATGTTGGCACCTCTCATGATCTCTCTAGTTTCCCGAGAGACTCGCCATGCTTCTGCCACGCTGTCTTCTCCAGCCACTAGATCATCGACGTAAACACAGGTGTCGAGCACTTGAGTTGCAACTGGATAATTGTCGCGTTGTTTTTCTATGTGTGTTTTGATCGTAGCAGCAAGTAAGAATGGGCTGGCATTGACGCCGAATAATACTCTTTTGAATCGAAACTCTTGCACGTTGGCATGATCGCTGATGCACCTTGCATTGGTGAATAGAAACCTCACTGCATCTCTTTCGTTTTCTGCAAGAGAAATCTGTAGAAATGCTTTTTCGACATCTGCAAGAAACGCGATTTTGTTGAGACGAAAGTACGTCAACAAATGAAAAATGTTCGGGTTTAAGTTTGCACCTGTCCAAAGGCAGTCATTCAAGGACAGTTCACCTGGTTTGTGAGAGCTTGCATCGAATACAATTCTCATTTTTGTCGTGACGCTTTCTGCTCGAAATACTGCTTGATGTGGCAAGTAATATACTGGTTTTCCATCAGTGTTTTCCGCGTCTGGTACTTTCTCTATAATCCCTTGATCCAAGTAATTGTCTAGTACTTCACGATACTGAGCAAACATAGTCGGATCGTACCGCATTCTCTTGAGAAGGCTCTGTAACCGTTTCTCTGCGACACTAAAGTTATCATTTAGCTCTATCCAATCTCTCTTCCATGGTAGGCTAACCTCATATCGTCCGTCTTTGAAACAGACTGTTTTGTCAAACAATTGTTTGGCCTCGTCGGTTTCCTTGAATTTAGGATTGTCCATTATCCCAATTGACTCCAGTTCCCAGAACTTCGCCAAACCCTTTTCAACCTCATCCCGATAACTCGTTAAATGGCAATGAAGATTGTTGTAGGTTACCGCATTCTGGAATGTCCCTATTACTATCCAACCAAACACAGATGCTTGAAGTATGATAGGCTCATTTTTCAATTTTATTTGGTTGTTCTCCAATAACTCGTAAAATATTTCTGCACCCAGCAATGCGTCTATTTTTTGCGGAATATTGAAGTTAGGATCCGCGTAACTCAAGTTTCTAGGAAGTTCAACGCAGGTCAAATCCAAACGCTTTGAAAGCGTTAAATCTGTTATCTTGGGAACAACTAAAAGATCGAGTTTTTTACTATAGTCCCCTTCGCGGTTAGCGATTAGCGTTGTTACTTTTTTCTTTATGTTCAGAATAGAGTCATTCAGTCCTGCAATAGGAACGTTTACAGTGTCTCTCCGAAGTTGTAAAGAGTCTGCCACCTCATTGCTGACAAAACTGACTTGAGAGCCGGCGTCGAGTAAAGCGCGTATTGGAAACATCCCACCAGCTGGCCTCTGAATGTAAACTATTGCTGTTGACAACAGTACGCATCCCCTTTTCTCGCTCGAATGTAAGCAATTGTCAACACTGGAAGATGCGGCACATGAGTCTGTCGTTTTCTCTTTCTTGGTCTCACAAGCCCCGATTTCTTTTCTTTCAGTGGGGGACTCATTTTGTTTTGGTTTTTGTGGTTGTGCATCCTCTCTATGGATTAACGAATGATGCTTCTTCCCACACATACGGCATCTCTTATCGCTGCCGCACTCGGCTACTCTATGGGATTCCAGACAATTAAAACACAGTTTTTTATTTTTTACTTCGTATATTCTCTCTTCAATAGAAAGGCTATGAAAAGTTCTACACTTATAAATTGGATGATTCTCTCCGCAAATGGGGCAGGAATTTTGCATTGCATTCGCTTTGGCTATCAGACTTTTAGGTTTTGAAAATGCATCGAATTTAGATTTCGCGTAGGAAACTCGTTGAGTATTTTCAAGCACTTGGCTCCTTCTTTGCAAAAAGTCAACAAACTCTTCCCATTCGGGAAATTCCGTGTTTTTCAGCGACATTTCGTACTGCTTGCGTGACTCACGGTCTAGCTTAGGCAAAATAGCATTAACAAGCAGTATCTCAGTTAGCTTATTCATCTCAAGGTTTACAAGTTTGAGCCCTCTGAGATGTCTCAGGATAGTATTCACCATTTTTCGAAGCTCTTTAGCTGATTCATGATGTATTTTCTCAAGGTTAAGAATAGCGTTGATATGTGTGTCAGCGATGAACCTTTTGTTCTCAAATCGCTTCTCTAATTCACCGAAAAGCGAGTCGAAGGTATCGTCGACCGTTTCGACAAGTTTCGCTTCCCCTCTTAACGAGGCTCGAAGATAGTGAAGTTTATGAGCTTCATTCAATGATTCATTGTCTATAATTAAAGATTTGAACTCCGATTTGAATGAGCTCCACTCTTCCAGATTTCCCGAAAAACTCGGCAAAGGAATCTCCGGCAATTTCACGGTTGCAGGTTGAGCGACCTGATTATCTTCCGATTTGATTTTTAATTTTGAAACTAAACATTTTGAACGTACCTCTAATGCGTCTACGTTCGCCTCCATCTCCTCGATTTGGTCGAAGGCATCATCTAGTTGTGCGTCCGCTGGCAAGGCGGCGTATCCCTCTAAGAGTTCATCGATGCTCGTTCGAATGTCCTCAATTTTCACTAATTGTTGTAACAGCACAACATCAGTTTCTTCACTCGATTCATCGATGTTTTGTAATACCGACTGGACTCGTGTAATCCTCCTTTTGATCGCACCGCGAGTGCGGTTGAGTGTTGTCTGGTCCATCTTAATTTTAATTCTCCGGCGAAGATGTTGACCAAAATGTCTTGACTCTGCTCAAGCAAGTGGACTGTATCTGAAGAAGGCTTTGAAAACTAACAACTTTATTCTTATGCTATTAGAACGTTACTCAAGAGAGCGACGGAAGGCCCGTGCTCTTTCTCTTGTGCTAAGGCAGCAACTCTCCTCTACTCCCACGCAGTGGGAGGGTTTTGGCGCATGGCGCAGCTTGGCGGTCTTAACACAAATTATCAGACAAGTGATTAATAAGGATTTATTATCTGTTGAATATCTTTAAAAAACCTAAATAATGAATTTTTATACCTTTCCAGAAAATAAGGACATAGATGAAATAAGAGATCAGTTGTATTTGAAGATCTTAATGAAGCCAAGATTTATAACCATAGAGTACATTAAAAGTTATAAATTTAAAAGTAGAAAATGATTGTTTGATAAATGTGTTAAATAAAATTTCAATGCCCACTGATTATTTACCTAAAATTTCATTATTATTTGGTATGACCATTTTACCCCATGCACTACTCACTTTACCCCACCCCATGGGGTTCTAAAAAGTTGCAGAAAAAAAACTGTTACACTCAAAAAATATTTTTGAAAAATGTGCTAATATACTCACTAAGAATGTAATGTAAAATATCAGCCAAAAGATATCCTATTTTTGAAAAATTCATATGGTTATACCTCTTCAAAGATGAAAACACACCTTTTTATGACCATTTTACCCCACCCTATATCAAGTGACCACAATATGACCCTATATCAAGTATTTTAAATTATTAAAATTCGTCATCGAAATTTTTTGGGAAATTAGAACTAATTTCATGCTGAAAATGCTATTTTTTTTTTCTCTAAGGTTGTTATGTCTGATTTTGAGTGGTGGAATAGTTTTTATAATGTTTTAGGTAAAGATATAATGCAATTGTGATAATGCGGACAGTGATATGTTATTTGTGAACATGCTAACTACAGCCAAATCGTAGACTGCCTTTGTTGAATCCAAATAGCAAAACAGATTAGCCATAGACAAAGCATCGAAACTAGTGTTTCAAATGAACAATTATTGAGGATTAAGTTTTCCCCCTTTTCGTAATGTTCTTGTATATGCATATGAGATTCTTTATCTTTAGTTTGCAAATATTTTTTAAATAGTAATTATTTTTGTAAGTTTAATTTTTATTTTCAAATTTTAATTTTATATTCTTTAATGAAAATATAGTGTTAGTAACTCTAGTGTGTGTTATTAACATATATATTTTTTCTAAAAAATTCATTAAAGTAAAAAAAATTGTATTTAAATTAAATGGATCTATTTTAAAAAAAATTAAGTCCTTGTAATATTTTCGGTCATTTTCCATCGTCCCAGTAATGTAGAAGGAGCAATTGGAGTGTGAATTTTATGCCCTACCCTAAAAGCCTCCATCCCCACCCCTAACTCTTCTACAGGGTTCATACGGGTCTGGGAAAACGTGGAAAGGTCAGGGAAAATTTTTTTACTAAAAAAAGTCAGGGAGAATGGCCTACTTTTGTTTTAAAACCTGGAAATTTCAGACGACCTGAAAAATTGTCACGATTGTGGTCTGATCGAGAGAAAACATCGATTAAAAAAAAGAAAAAAAAAATTCCCCTCTGGAAAAAAAGGGAAATCCGATAACATAGTAAATATGGATAATCCGTAAAATATTGTAATGTATCGCAAAAACTATAGATACTGCCGAGGAGGAATGAGGATTTCATAAGTTTGCTTGGAAAAGCTTATTATTGCGACCTTATCGTAACTCTTTCTAGTGTTTCCAGAAACTTCATAACTATACATCGTAGAAGGCCATTGGTGTACAAAGCTCAGTTCCGATAATTCTGTAAGTTGACTTCAGTTAGGAACGGCAGATGATACACATGTATATTTTTATTTGAAAACAATGAGCATTAAGAAAACTTGTGTGGGTGGATAAAAACCTGAATTTGCAGTAGGCTGATTGGATCGAAGCAGTCAAAAATAACCTGTATAAAGCATGGTGTCAGCTTTGCGGCAAAACTCTCAACTTGAGCAACATGGGTGGATAAGTTATTTAGAACCATGCCAAGCATGTGAAATCAGAGGAGTTTTGTAAACAACCCCTCGATTGCTAAACTTCTTGGTTCTAGCCCTTACGCAATGCAAACCAACTGTAAAGAATTTTGATGCAGTGAAACCAACTACATCTTTGACTAATTTCGTCACAGAGGAAACAACAGTAAAGGCTTAAGTCTTGTGGGCATTGAAATTGCAGAAAAGAGAAATCTTTCATTTCTTAATTGTGTTCCATGTTTCTTTTCCATCAGGCGTATTTGAAAAGCATGAATGCGTGTAAAAAAAACTATGATTATGATGTCATTATGATATTGTAATTAATTAACATTAATTTTGTAATTAATATAAATAATTTTATAATATGATTTATTTTTTTGTAAATTTTTATTAATTTATATCAATTTTTGATTTAAAAGAAAACCTGGAATTTTTTAAAAATTTTACTGGAAAACCTGGAAATATCAGGGAAATTTTTTTTACAAAAATGAGTATGAACTTTGTTCTGTCACTGCAAGTTTGTTGACAGATTCTTTCAACATTGGGCTATTTCTTACTTGAGAATGCGGAATGGTTCAGCTGAATTTTTTTTAGTGAGTTGTGGTTCTTGGTCAGCTTTAGCTGATAAGGTGTCCATGGCAGAAATTTGTCATTTTTTTGTTTCTTAGAGATAAAATATCTTTTAGTTTAAGTCCCTCAACCTTTTATTGACTTTTTGATGTTTTCCTCTTTTACCGGCCGAATTAAGATTTGACTTGATTTTAATTTTTTTCCTCTTATTTTCCCTTCTGAGTCTTTAGTTAGAGATATCAACCATAAAGTTCAGGAAAAAAAATTTCCTGTATGTTTTCTGGACTTGCCCATGCCCATAAAAACAACATCAAAATTGAAAACAAAAAATTAAATGTTATTTTTCCTTGAAAATAGGCTATTTTAAATAATTTATTTCATAAGCACTGAAATTAATGAAATTATTTTGTAAATAAAAGAATGAAATGTTTAGAATCTCACTCAATCAGTGGAAGGAAACCAAGTGTTTTCATATAAGAAAAATATTTTTTGTAATTAATGAAGCTGATGCTCCCAATCAGGAACATTGGCTACTACTACTAAACCAGACATGCACCTCGTCCATATTCCTCTGCAGAATTTCTAACGAGTTGATTTGTTGTTAGAATGTGTGTGTGCTTATAGTGAACCTTCCATATAGTTTGTTTCTGTGTATTGCTTATTATGTATAGTGCTGCCATCTGCAATCAATTTTTTTAACTGAGTTTTTTCCCAACTCATAGTGAGTGAAGTGTAATGAATGAATAATTACACAGTTGTAGGCCTATTGCTCTCTGCGGCGCGACTTTTTAGCGGGGAAATTGGCTGTAAAAGGATTAAGCAAATTTTAGCTGTATGATTGTAATGTAGCTGGACATCTGTAACCCTGTGTTCACCCTACTCCCGAAATGTTTTTCAAATTCATGTTCTGGAAAATTTGGTGGCAACAGCTCCTCTTTGGGACAGTGGGAGCCATGTTCTGTTTCTGTGGTTCCCAACTTCGAGGCACAAATGCGAGCCGATCTCCCCGTTAAAAAGTCTCGCCATAGAGAGCAACAGGCCTACACAGTACAAATATTCAGTCACTAAACATCACTCACTTCACTTCTGAGATATAGATGGCAGCACTGAAAAATCATACACAACACTAGATACGCACTCAGACTGTTAGGTACACACGCTTACATTTCCGGCACAACTCACTTGGTAGTAAATTGCCTATGGCGATAGACTGGAGTTGTGCTCGGTTTGAAGAAAGAAAAGAAAAAAAAAGCTTTTTAATATCCTTTTTTTTTTTTTTTCAAAATACAGCTATTTTCTAACAATTTAGTTAGTTCTGTGTCAGTACATAAATGTTAATCATTAAATTTTCTAAGGCAAAAAAATAATGGACAGCAGGATGTCAAAGTACAATGGATGTGACAGGGATATTAATGCCTTAGAGAATTCGATTCAATGTACTAGAAATTGCAAACTACCATATCATTTTTACTGCGGTGGATTTACAAAGAGAACCTTCCGTCTGGCAAAGGAATGCAAAACTGTATTTAAATGTGCATTTCGCCAGCAAACAGAATTCAACAAACTCAGATGATGAAAGTGCCAAACCGTGATACAGTGGATGATAAGTCACAAGAATCATGCACAGTGTTAACAACAGTGTTTGGACTCTTCTCCAAAAATTCCAGACCGAAAATTCCAGTTTCAAGGAGTTCATATCCACTCAATTCAATGAATATACCAAGAATTTGGAGTATCATAACAAGATTGTAAGTGACCTAACTGAATCGATCGCGCAACTAAAATTTTAACCATGAAACAAGATTACTCGACCATAAAATCCAAAAACTAGATGCTTAAATCAGAGATTAAGGATCTGAAATCTGAGGTATTGGAGATGCAGCAATAATTCCAGATGCACAAACTTGGAAATTACTATCATCCCGAAGTTGAAAATAAGAATACAATTGAAACACTGAGATTGATATTAACCTCTCTGGATGAACAACAATTCGAAGGTATACTAGTGATTCATCATATTCCCACAAAGAAGAAAGATCGCCACAAGTCAATTATAGTGTAGTTTTCTAAGAAAAACAAACGTGATCGAAACATCGCAGCTTTTAAAGAGAAACGCTTGCAAGCATCCGTTATAGATCAACGATTCAACTCGTCAAATATCTACACTCATTGCCATAAAAATTTGCGCACCCAGAAGAAGTCGTCAAAATGAAACGAAATTTTACACATGTAAGTACTACGTTGATATAAGTAAGTGATTAGAAAATCCAAAAAAAAGGATAATTTATTGCAGAAAAAAGTACAGATGAACAGAAGTTTTAGTACTCTGTTGGACCCTCTCTAGCGCGAATGCACGATGCGATACGAGCGGGCATTGAGGCATACAAGTTCCGTATGATGTCCTGAGACATCTCGTTCCACAGTTGCTGTAAATGCGCCTCTAGTTCGGCCAACCTCGTAGGGTGTCCAACTTGCCGTCCCAAATGATCCCAGATATGCTCGATTGGTGACAAATCTGGGGATAGAGCAGGCCAGGGAAGGGTGGTAATGTGGCGGAGGCAGTCTTGTGACATCCTTGCTGTGTGTGGCCTAGCATTGTCTTGTTGAAAAATGGCTCCTGGGAGCCCCGCCATGAGTGGCAACACATGTGGCTGAAGGATGTTATGGACATACCGCTGGGCTGTCATTGTGCCATGGATCAATATTAGGGGTGACAGTGTATCGTAAGCAATGGCACCCCATACCATGACACCAGCTGTGGGAGTGGTGTGTCGCTGTAAAGCGAAAGCAGGATTGAAGAGTTCACCACGGTACCTCCACACACAAACACGAATGTCATCACTGCTCAAGTTGAATCTCGATTCGTTGCTGAAGACGACCTGGTTCCATTCCGTTGCAGTCCAATCACGTCGTGCTCGACGCCACTCCAAACGGAGGCGTTGGTGGGTGGGTGTCATTGGCAGCACACGTAATGGGTGCCTCGATACCAGATGTCCTTCAGCCAGGCGCCTTGCAATGATTCGGGAAGACACGGGCCCGTAGTGAAGCTGCTGCCTGTGTCTGGATAGTGGCCAATGAGGCAGTTGGCTTTACGCGCGCGTTTCGGATGATGTGACGGTCTTCTTGACAACTGGTCTGTCGAGGGCGTCCTGAACCTGATCGCCGTGTAAATGACGTCTCTTCTGTCCACTGGAACCAACTCCTCCTCACAGTAAAATCAGAACGGCCTAGTTGATGAGCTACTCGCCGAGCTGACCACCCAGCTTCCATCATCCCGATGATTCTTCCCCTATCGAACTCTGACAACTGCTCATATGGTCTTCGACTGCGGCATAACAGCATGTCTACCTCAGCATTTCCTTTGCAAACGATTAAATGCACTCCAGCAAGCTCTGCTTACCTGTTTTATACTCCAAGGAGAACGAAGTTCAACGCCTTCTAGTGACATTATGCAATGCGCAATCACGCTGCATTTCTAATCATTTGCATATCTGCCCGACATGTACCTTCAGGCCAACTTTCGTTTCGATCCCACAATTATTTCTTGGTGCGCAAATTTTTATGGCAATGAGTGTATTTGAATGAACATCTAGCTCTAGGACTAAAAAAAACTCTTATATCTATGTAAGTTATTTAAAAACGATAAACATTTCAAATTTTGTTGGGTCAAGAATAGCAAAATATATTTGCATCAAAATGAAAATTCTAGGGTGTTCAGGATAAGAAATGAATTTGATCTGAACAATGTCCCAATTTCCCACCTATGAATCTGATTACCAGTATTATTTATAGAATTATGTAACCTTGAGCACTCTGGAAGATTTAAAATTATTTCTCTGCCCGAATGATAAATCAATAGTATTTAATGTGATACATTTCAACATAGTATACGATCAAATTTTAACGAGCTAAATATATTATTACTTGATATGTATGACGAAATAGATGTTTTAGTACTAACTGAAATATGGATAAATGAGGATAAAACCGAACTGTATCAAATCAATAATTTCAACTCATTTTATTGTTGTCAAAACTATAATAGATCTGGCGGTGTAATGATATATTCTAATGCAGAGTACATATTCAAAAAAATTGATCATCACATATCTCCAGCAGAAATTGTTATTTTGTATTGCAAACCCATTGATCTAATCCTGTTTTCCATATATCATTCTTTTCATACTGATATTTTTAATACTGAAATGCAGAAAATTTTACCTCTGATCAAAAATAAAAATATTCTCATAGGTGATATTAATATTAACATCCTGAACCCATTGAATGCTGGTATTGACTACTTAAACCTCCTACATGAATATGGGGTTCTCGCCCCTAATAAATGACATTATTAGAAATCGGTCTAACACATGCATTGACCACATGTTCCTAAGAAATTCAAGTTATAGCACATACAGTATACACACAGCTCGATTAATTAATGGAATAACTGATCATTTTCCTATAGTTTGCAAGATCATCTTATCTCAGAATTCCGAAACACCATCAAAGAAGGAAAATTCATGTTTTAAAACCATACGAGGAAATAGAAATGTTTTTATCTGATTACAAATTTACACTTTGTGGAACAGATGCAAATTCTAGATTCTCTGATTTTCATGAAAAAGTGACAGTGATCAAAAATAACTTCAGTTGTTGGAGGAAACAAAAAACAGGAAAATACAAAAATGGATGGATTACCCCAGAAATTCTAATCATCGTAAAATCGATTATATAAAAAATACATTTGGTTTCTGGAAGATCGATTCTATCGCATAACTTATAAAACAACTATCAATGTATTAAAAAACTAAGTAAAAAAAAGCAAAGAATGAATATTAGGCTAAACGTTTCAACGAATGTGTGAACAGCCAAGAACAGTGGATATTAGTGAATGAAATCTTAAACAAAAACATAAAAAAATCTGTGTACTCTGACACCGAGCCATCACATTTAGCCAACCTTTTTAACCAGTATTTCACCTCTGTAAATCACCCTAGAAACAGAATTAGTGATAATTTTATGACATATATTAGAACGAATATACATTCCTTTTATTGCACGGAAGTCTAATCTCATGAAGTATATGATACTATTCTTGCACTAAAGATAAAAGTTTTGGCATGGATAGAATTGATAAAAATTCTTGCAAAAACGCACACTTCTGTGTTGACATGTCTCACAGGTACTTTTCCTAACTGTCTCAAAATTTCTATCGTTACTCCTATTTTCAACAATGGAGATATGAATAAATTGAATAATTATAGACCTATATCTATTTTGCCTTTACTTTCCAAAATCTTTGAAAATATTTAAATAAACCACCTAATAACTTATTTAATCAAAATTAATTTCTTCTCTGAAAACCAGTATGGTTTTCTGCCCACCTCTAATACTGAAAATGCCTTAATATCATTCACCAAATCTATATATATAAAATTGATTTTCTGTGTGTGTGTTCTCTATACAAATCTACAATTTTAGATCGATTGTCGCCAAATTTTGCACATACACCAAATAGGACCCGACGTAAACGATAGGCTACTTTAAAATTTCGTCAGAGCAGGGCAAATGGGCAAAAAGTTGTTGGGCAACAATGATTTTTCAGTCTCAACAATCACTTTCCGAATGTTTACTTTCATTACTGTGGTTCCCTAGCAATGCGTTTATATGCCTTTACAATGGTTTGTCATTTCTTCAACGCTGGCAGTATATGTATAATATTTATGCCTTTATAATGGTTTGCCACATTTTCCATACTCCCAGTAATGAGGTTTTTTTAATGACATCATAATCATCATCAGCATCGCTTTGAGGGTCAGGAAAAGGGTGATCCTCATAGAAATCAGTATTAAAATTGCCGATTCTAATGTAGAAATGCGGAAATTTGGTGGGGTTTTCTGTCACATCAATGATTTAAAAAATTGTATTAAATACTCGACTTTGAAATATTGAGTTCGCTTAGAGATATACGAAGCCCAGAAAATTAAAATATGAAGTAATTAGCCGGACCTATACTTTCGAGTTAGATATCCATGCAATAACATTGATTTCAACTTTTTATTTGTATCTTCTCAAGCATGAAAATTAATGTCTTCGTATTGTCTTTTGATATTCAACTGCATAAATTCATGTGGGTTAGGTTGTTTTGAAATTAATTATGGGCCCATAAAAAGTACATCGAAAAAATTCCACAGCTTTAATTAAGCATTTTTTGAAGCAGAAACAGGCAGAGATGGATAACTCGAAGTTCAAAGGGGGAGGGGGAATCGAAATATCTAGCACCCTTTAAAAAAAAAATGTATATATATATATATATATATATATATATATATATATATATATTTTTACGTTTCTTTAAATCTAGATTTGTTTCTTTGAGTCGCCATATTGGTGAACTTAGACACGGTTTGCATGCCCCTCAAAGAAAGAGGAGGTATCATGTGATCCAAAAAAGCCTCATTGAAGAAAACCCAGGCAACGCCGGGTATTATAGCTAGTTTACTCATAATAGTATTGATAACAATAATGAGACAATAGCTATTTTCTTAGATATCTCAAAAGCTTTTGACACCGTTAATCATGAAATTCTACTAACAAAACTGCATTCAATTGGAATAAGAGGTAATATTTTTGACTTGTTTAAATCATATCTTTTGAATTGTTATCAACACATTAAAATCAACGATACAGTAAGCAAGAGCTTACCCATCAAAGGTGGTGTATTTCAGGGCTCAAGTGTGGGCCCCCTACTCTTCCTTATCTATATAAATGATCTGTTTAATCTTGACATAAAGGGAAAATTAAGTAGTTACACCGATGACACCGTGCTGCTATATTCATCAAAGAATTTAAATACTATAAATACTAATATAAATGATGACTTATTAAAAATATGTAACTGGTTTCTGGCAAATGATATGAATATTAATGTTAACAAAACTAAATATATGCGTTTCAAATTAAGAGAGACCGACAATATTATAACTCCTGAGTTCTCTCTAACATATCACGATAATTCCTGCCATGTACTAAAAAATTGTAACTGCCAACACTTACAGGAAGTCTCATCTATTAAATATGTTGGAACTTACATTGAACCTAAAATGGAAAACTCATATAAAAAATGTTTCAAATAAATTACGATTTTTTCTAACCAAATTTTTTTATCTGAAATCCAAAGTAAATAATTTTTTTACCAACACTGTGTGCAATGCCTGGATTCAATCTGAAATAAATTATGGCCTCATAGCATGGGGGAAGAGACTGATGAGAGACACTATATCACTAACATTAACGAAATTTTACGAAAAAATGCAAAATAAATTTATCAAATTCTTATCTAATTTTAATGGAAGTATAACCTTGACTAACTACACTAACCTTAATATCTTATCCATCAGACATTTGTATTTCTATAAAATCTGCATTGCCATTCACAGAAATCAAGTTCGGTGCAAAGACGTAATGTTATCAATCCCAGAAGGCCAAATCAAATTTTAGTAATTCCTAAACTGAATAAACTTATTTTATGTAAAAACTTCATTTACTTAGCTCCGAAACAATACAATAGACTACCCATTGATATCCAAAATAAAAAAAAATGAATACTCCTTCAAAAAATTGCTTAAAAAATTTGTACTTTCCATTACTAATACTGAACAATATTTTTTAAATATTGTATCTGATGTCTTGTGCTTATTTGTCATCTATTTTTTCGAACTCTAATTCTGAGATAACACTGTAACAACTGATATAATATTTTATTAAAACTGACACTCTTGTTTGTCACGTAATGATACTAACATTCTACACCAAATTTATTTATTTATTGTTTCTTACCAAAAATTGTCATCTTCATAAATCTAATAAATTACGGGTATAACAGTATTAATGGAAACCGTTTCGTTCATACATGATGAATTGTATTTATATACTAGCTATAATATCCGGCATTGCCCGGGTACAAAAATGGGAAAGGGAACATGCTACGAACTTGTAAAAGGACAAAAATGAAAGAAAAACATTTTGCAACTTACATAATTACAAAAATGAATAAGGGAACATGTTTCGAACTTGCACAATTGCCAAAATGGTAGAGGAATGCGGATTTGTGTAATTACAAAAGTGCGGGAGATAAATCTGGATGATAGATATAGATTATACCCTTGTAATCTAAATAATAAGGATTTTGGCCAAATGCGCGCCTAGCTATAATACCCGGCGCTGCCTGGGTTTTCTTTAATGAGGCTTTTTGGATCACGTGATATCTCCATCTCTCTTTGAGGGACATACAAACTGTTAGGTTTATTTATTTTTCATGCAAATTAAAGGAACTCAACCGTTGTAATGTGTCTATATATGAACTGTTTGGGATCCTGTTTGTTTTTTTTTTTGTGGTTCTTGTCTTAGTGTTATGTTTGCGTTGTTTTATCAGTTATGTTAGACGTAATATGGACTAGTTTTCAATGATTTCTAGTGGAGATCAATATGCTGTCGTTAAATAAATCCGTTATTTTGCCGATCATTATTCTCGTATTCTTTCCGTCTGTACTCGCGCATAACCACACTTTGCCAACAAGGGTTATGGGCTCAGCCACAAGTGCAGATCGGAAATTTTAAACGTTAAGTTACGTTTTTGAATCGGAAAGTTAAAAAGTCCTTTGTGCAAACATGCCCACATTTTTCTCATTGCATTTGCGACAACGATCGACGAACTATAATTTTAAAGCGGAAACTTCTATTCGCCGTCCGTAATATCTTCGACATCGGGATCTTCGGCATCGTATTTTCACCGATCGCCTGCTTCATCCGAATTGCTACCGATCAAGGTCATCGGGATATTCGACATCATATTTTCACCGATCGCAGTTTTCATCGGGACTAGCGTATTCGTCATTTATCGAGCTTATGGGACCGATGAGCGCTTCATTTTGCCGATTACCGGGAAGGAATCGTAGTTTTCACCGAAAGTGCATATTCACAATCATCTTGAAATTCGCGGTTTTCGTTGATCAGCCTCTTCCGCTCAAGGTCGTAGCCGATTTGTTTTCATCAAGGACAATCAGTGAACTTGAAAAAAAAAAACTTGATTTACTAATCAGTGTGTCAACAGCAACATCGCTGAATTAAAAACTGATTGAATTAATAACAGGATGAAGAAATTTTCAGGTATGAGAAAAATTCTAAGATTTTTCATTTACAATACGACTTTTTCGACGGGGGCCGCAGAAAATTGTGGTACTAGACTGCTGGCAAGGTTGTATTATATGCTTATACTCGTTGCAACATTTTTTTTTAAGAAATGAATTACTGGTAATTTCATTGATACTCTATTGTTTTATTTATTTCTTTGTGTATACTTATAAATTATAATCTTATACATTATGGAGACGAAGGATGTAAAAATTAAGGTCCTAAATGGGGACAATTGGCATACTTGGATAGATGATATTAAGGTCCTTCTCATGGATAGGGGTTGTTGGTCTTTCATAGATGAAACGGAACCTCCATTGGATGATGAAACTGCATCACGTAAAGAAGTATTGGATTATAATTTGAGAAAAAATAGGGCATATTCAACAATATACTATGCAGTTGATCCTCAGTACAGAAATTTGATAGCTAAAAATACTGATGGGAAATTTGCATATATGATACTAAAAGAGTATTTTGAGCTAAATACCAGAGCCCATGTCATCTCATTATTAGATGAATTTTTCTCACTTAGATTTGATAAGAGATCAGAAACTATAGGGTTATATTGTGCTAGATTGAGAAATTACATACAAAGATTAGAAGATGCTGGACATTCATTAGAATCTTTGTATTAGAGTTTTCAATTGATAAGGTATCTCCCACAAGGATTTTCAGGAATAGTTCAAACTATATATAGATGGCCTGAAAAAGATTTCCTCTTTGATAAAGTCGCTAAAGAGCTAGTATTGGAAGAAAATAGATTGTTACAAGCTAACAAAGACATGAGTAATTTTGAGCATAGTATAGATGGGGCATATGGGGCAACTGTTAAATGTAACAATAGAAATCCAAATGCTAAAACTAAGTTAAAGATCAAAAGAAAAATGACCAATTCTAAAAAACTTGGACCTTGTTACAGATGTGGGGAGTTAGGACATTTGAAGGTTAATTGTAATGTAAAAGTACCAAGTCCTTCAAACAGATATAACAAAGATTTAACCAGTGTTAGTAAAAGTTTCGAAGAAAAATGTAATGTAAAAGATAAGTCAATATTTGAGTCAAATGTTGAAGTCTTGCTTAATCATGCTAAACTTCATATGGATAAATTTAGTTGGTGTTTAGATAGTGGAGCAACTCGCCATTTTTGTAACAATAAAGACCTTTTCACTAACTTTAAGGAGTTAGAAGATGTTAATATGGTTTTAGCTGTAGGTGGAGTTGAAAGCCCAATAGTAGGTATTGGTGATGTAACTTTCCATGTAAGATTGAAAGGAAAATTGGTTACTATCGAAATATGTGATGTACTATATTCACCGAAATTGAGACGCAATTTAATATCACGTTCATTGTTAGAAAAATGTGGTGCATATTTTATTGGTTGTAACAGAAGACTTAGCTTCTATACACCAGAGGATGGACAATTATTTTATGGTATTAGAAAAAATTATTTGTATGTTCTAAGACCAATGTATGATCTTAATTTTAATTCAAATAAGGATTTTAACATTAATGAATTGATAACGAACAGTTGTGAAACCTCAAATAACTTCAAGAACGTATCTGCTGATACAAATGTCAAAAAAGAGAAGGAAATGTATAATTCTATTGCAAGAACTAACGATAATATAGAACTTTGGCATAAACGTTTTTGTCATGTGAATATACATTATTTGCAAAATACAAGTAAGAATTCAAGTGTTAGAGGGTTACCATTGTTAAATAAACCTATGGAAGAATGTGTTAGTTGCAAACTGGCAAAATCCAGAAGAAAACCCTTCAAACCTATTGACAAAATTACATCTAGTAGACCTTTGTAATTATTACACATGGATGTATGTGGTCCAATGCCTACTGAATCTTGTGGAGGGAATTTATATTTCTTAACTATAACAGATGATTATTTTAGAAAAGTGTTTGTTTTCCCAATGAAAAGAAAAGGTGAAGTTTTCCAACTTTTTGTAAAATTTCAAAAGAGACACGAAAGGTTTCTAAATCTGAAAATAGTAACTGTTTGTACAGATAATGGCATGGAATTTTGCCATAATGAATTTGTAAAATTCTTAGACAATCAGGGAATAGGATATGAAAGGACAAATGATTACACCCCAGAACAGAATGGTGTGAGTGAACGCTATAATCTAACAGCATTGGATGATGTTAAAGCTATGCTGAAAGATAGTGATATTGATAATAAGTTCTGGGCAGAAGCAATAATTTGTTTTACTTATGTTTGGAATAGTCTGTCACAAGAACCAAACAAAAACGCCATTTGAGTTATATGGGGGGAACAAACCAACAGTATCCCATTTGAAGGTTTTTGGCAGTACTGTTTATGTAGGAGTTCCAAAACAAAAGAGAAAGAAACTAGACATGAGAGCACATTTAGGAACCATGATGGGATATGCCCAAAGAACACGTGGTTATAGAATTTGGTTAAGAGATGAACACAGAATGATTGAAACTGTGAATGTTAACTTTAATGAGCAGTTGAAAGGAAATACGACATATTCTAATAAACAAGGTTATGCTAACTTCGAAATAGATGACATTTCATACTCAGATGATGAAATTAAGTCAGTAGAGTTATCTGAAAGTTCAGAATTTATCACTAAAATTAACCCAGATCTAACAAAAGTCACACACAAAACAAAATTTCGAACAGAGGAAGAAAAAAATTTAGTTCCTTGTATATCAATCCCATGGATTAGAAAAGCTGTCTTGAGAAAAGATCAATCAAGGACAGACATATATTACTATATTGAAGGGATAAAAACAAGATTTAGATCCCCACATGATATAAAGAAATACTGTGCGAAATGTGGTAGAGTTTAGAAATGAACTTTTTAATTTTAGTGGTAAAGATAATTCATCAGGTAAACTTTCAGAGTTGTGTAAATACAATATTACCCAAAGCATGATGCAGAATTTTCCAGAAGTAAACCAAGTAGAATTGAAGATTCCTAAGAACTATAAAGATGTATTTAATTCTCCTCGGGTAAAAAATTGGCAAAATGCTATGGATGAAGAAATACAAATTGTCAAAGACAGGCAAGTTTGGGAATTAGTTCCGCCACCCAAAGAACAAGTTATTGGATGCAGATGGGTATATACAACAAAATTAAATGAAAAAGGGGAAATTGTTAAGTATAAGGCTTGCTTAGTAGCTAAAGGTTATGGACAAAGAAAAGGGGAATCGTATGATGAAGTTTATAGTCCAGTAGTAAATTTCAGTGTCATTTGATTGTTTTTCTCTTTATTGGTATGTATGCTTGGTTAGTTACATTATCAATTAGATGTAAAAAGTGCATATTTGTATGCAAAATTATCCAAACCTATTTTTATGTCTCAACAAGAAGGATATATAAATGACAATAAGAAAAATTATGTATGTCTGTTAAAAAAAGAGCTTTGTATGGTTTACATCAAAGTGGTAGGGAATGGTAAATAGAACTGGATACAATGTTAAAAAAATGGACTTTGTAAAATTTAAATGGTGCAATTGTGTATACAGGAGAGGAAAAACTGTAATATTATTAGTGTATGTTGATGATATAATAGTTTTTTGCAAGCTATAGATGAAGCTATCACTATATTAGGTCTTAAATTTGAATTGAAAATGTTGGGTAAAAACAAAAAACTTTTGGGTATTGAATTTGAAGAAACTGATAGTTTTTTATCTATTCATCAGCGTTCATATATTGATAAGATATGTAAAATATTTTCTAAGTATAATTTCAAATTGGCAACGTTACCAATTGCCAAAAGTCAAATCCTGTCCAAACTTGACTCTCCATCATATCAAAACCAGATAAATGAGATGTCAAAACTTACATATAGAAATATTTTAGGTTGCCTTTCATTCATTGCAATTAGAACCAGACCGGACATATGTTACGCTGTAAATATTTTATCTCAATTTCAGGAAAACCCAGGAATTAGACATTGGAACTGTTTATTAAAATTATTAGGATATGTACAATATACAAAAGACTATAAATTAGACTTGTCAAAAATCAGAAATATTAACATGAATTGTTTTTCTGATTCTGATTTTGCAGCCAGTAGAGATGACAGAATCTCTATGTGAGGTACATTGATTTTAATTGACAAATCTCCCAATTTTTGGCGCACCTTCAAGCATAAATCTGTAAGGTTGTCAACAATGGAGGCAGAATATATTTTGCTTACTGAATCTGTTAAAGAATTAATGTGGATAAAAAATATAGTCAAAGAATGTTGACCAATAGGGTTAAAAATGACGGAATGTAATTTACTATGCAATAATCGGACTGCAATTGATTTCTCAAGCTCTCCATTAGAAACACAGGACAAAGCTCATAGACATTAAATATCACTTCCTCAGAAATCTTGTTCGTGATAAGTGCTTTAATGTTAAATTTGTCAACAGTAACAAAAATATGGCAGATATATTTACAAAGCCTATGACTAGAGAAGGAAAAAATAACTTTTGTGAAAAAATGTTTGTATGTGTAATGTTAATGCTATAAATTTGATGTCTTGTTATATCTGTAAAATTTATTGGTATTGTGTTTATATATATGTATGTGTGTATATATTGTATTTTTTTTAAATTAATTTGCATGAGGGGGCCGATTGTTAGATTTATTTATTTTTCATGTAAATTAAAGGAACTCAACCGTAACCGGATCGATCACGATCCGATATGCAAATCATGACGCGATCGCACATGTTTTGTAATGTGTCTATATATGAACTGTTTGGGATCCTGTTTTTTTTTTTTTTTTTTTTGGTGGTTCTTGTCTTAGTGTTATGTTTGCGTTGTTTCATCGGTTATGTTAGACGTAATATGGACTTTAGTTTTCAATGATTTCTAGTGGAGATCAATATGCTGTCGTTAAATAAATCCGTTATTTTGCCGATCATTATTCTCGTATTCTTTCCGTCTGTACTCGCGCATAACCACACTTTGCCAACACAAACCGTGTTCAGCAATATGGCGACTTCCTGCGCGACTCATGAAACATATCTACACTGGTGAAATAAATTAAGAGAATTTGCATATTTTATCGAATTTCATGAAAAGAACTACTACTACTAAACCCAGACATGCACCTCATCCATATTCCTTTGCGGAACCTCTAACAAATTGGTACATGCGGGAATGTGCGTGTACGTGTAGTGAAACCTGATGTGAAGTTTCTGTGTAATGCTTGTTATGTGTAGTGCTGCCATCTTCCACCAGTTTTTTCTAACTATGAGTGAAGTGTAATGATTGAATAATTAATCGTTGTAGGTCTGTTGCTCTCTGCGGCGAGACTTTTTAATGGGGAGATCGGCTCGCATTTGAGACTCGAAGTTGGGAACCACAGGAAACGAACTTCAGCCGACCACCACTGCGGTGACGGTGGGGTTCGAACACGGATCCTCGCGATGCGAGTCCGTCATTATGACCACTCGACCACCGCAGCGGCCATGAAAAGAACTGAACTGAATGTAAAACCACTGCTTCTAGACAAAAATGCAAATCTTGTACGTCAAATACGTAAGCGTACACGTGTGTGTAGGCGGAGCCAGTAGAGAAACAGGCTTTATAAGCGTGCGTAAGTTAAGACGCATTTCGTTTGCTAGCACACCTCTGCGAATTTCTTGGTGTTATTTTGCAGCAATCGGTTAA
Organism: Pholcus phalangioides; assembly: GCF_987345545.1. Classification (NCBI taxonomy): domain Eukaryota; kingdom Metazoa; phylum Arthropoda; class Arachnida; order Araneae; family Pholcidae; genus Pholcus; species Pholcus phalangioides. The sequence continues at coordinate 49,365,600 of NW_028301602.1, read as the reverse complement.
TTTCAAATTGTAACAGTAAAAATGAGTGACCACCAACGTTTAGATGATGGAGGTGGCGAATTGTGGGGAGGGAGGCTAGAAGCGGGCCAATCTCAAGTCCAGATTTGTAGAGAGTTCAATTTAACGCCCAGCGTCGTGTGTAACTTATGAAAACAGTTCCAGGATACTGGATCCATCGAGAGAAAGCCCGGGCAAGGTCTAAGAGCCACGACGGCCAGAGAAGATCGCCATTTGTCGATTATAGCGAGGCGTAACAGGAATGCTACAGCTTCTCAGCTCTCTCGTGACTTGTATGCAGCCACAGGAACCCAACTGTTTCCAAAAGACTTCATGAGAGAGGGTTGTTTGCAAGACCTGCTGTTTGCGTCCTGCTCACTTCTATGGACAGGAGAATCCGTTTATCATGGTGCAGAGAGCATAGAGATTGGAGTATGGATCAATGGACGATCGTTCTCTTCACTGATGAGTCCCGGTTCAGCCTAAGCACCGATTCTCACCGTACGTTCATATGGAGAGAACCAGGGACCCGCTACCTACCCTCCAATGTCCGCGAAATCGATCATTATGGTGGAGGAGGTTTAATGGTCTGGGCAGGCATCGTGTTGGATGGCCGCACACCTCTCCGTGTCTTTGAAAGAGGCACTGTGACTGGTGTGAGGTATAGGGATGAGGTCTTGGAGCCCTATGTTCGTCTTTTCAGGGGTGCAGTTGACCCTGAGTTCATTTTAATGGACGATAACGCGAGGCCACATAGAGCTCTTCTGCTCGACGATTTTCTAGAGAGTGAGGATATTCGCCGGATGGATTGGCCAGTCAGATCTCCAGACCTTAACTCTATAGAGCATGTTTGGGACGCTCTGGGGAGGGCAATTGCAACCCCCCTCCGGGAACCATCCAGGGAATGAAAACAGCGTTGCTGAAAGAGTGGGACCAATTGCCACAGGAAATGATAAACTGCCTTATTTCAAGTATGAAATCACGCTGCGAGACCTGTATATCTGTAAGAGGGCACCATACCCCCTATTAACCCATCGATTAACCCATTTTTTTGTTTATCCTGCAACCGCTGTTTCATACCTTCCGACTCCAACGAGTGTTAAGCACGATCATGCGTGTGTAGTACAATTATTGAATGGTTATTTGTTTTATATTGTATCAATGTATGTACATATCAAATTTCATTCAAATCGGTACAGTAGTTCTAGAGATAATCGACCAGGTCTGCAAATTCTTTTAATTTCTTACACCAGTGTAGATTAAAGAAACATAGAAATGAATAGTTTTTCTTTTCCTTTTTTAAGGGGGTGCTAGGTATTTCGAACCCCCCCCCCCTAAACTTCAAGTTATCCATCTGCCTGTTCCAGCTTCCAAAAATGCTTAGTTAAAGCTGCGGAATTTTTTCGATGTACTTTTTACAGGTCCATAATTAATTTTAAAATATCCTAACCCACATGAATTAATGCAGTTGAATAATCAAAAGACAATACAGAGACATTAATTTTCATGGTTGAGAAGATGTAAATATAAAATTTGAAATCAATGTTATTGCATGAATAGCTAACTCAAAAAGTAGGTCAGGCAAATTACTTCATATTGAATCTCCTGGGCTTCGTATATCTCTAAGCGAACTCAATACATATTTCAAAAATCGAGAATCCAATACAGTTTTTAAAATTGTTGATGTGGCGGAAAATCCCATCAAATTTCCACATTTCTACAGTAAAATCTGCAATTTTAACACTGATTCCTACGAGGATCACCCTTTTCCTGAACCTCAAAGCAATGCTGATGATGATTATGATGTCTATTCAAAAAGCCTCCTTACTGATAGTATTGAAAAAGTGGCATACCATTAAAAAGGCATAAACTATTATACATATAGTAACAGGATTGGAAAAGTGACAAACCATTGTAAATGCATATACACTAGGGTGGAACGGAATTTTTTTTTTCGAAATTGCCATTGTAATAGAATTTAAAATATGCCTTTATGTGAAGAAATGCCATTGCTAATATTTTTCCGGAAAATTCAAACTTCTTGAGGTTCCTCATCTCCCCTGAAGTTTTAGGCACGTGTGGAATTCTGTAACATGACACCGCAGAGGAGGCTTTCCTATTCCTCTGAATACGGGATTCATTCAGGACCTCAATGTTTTTCCCTTGTTTTCAGTATTCATTTGCAATCTTACCCTTTAACTGAGAGGGTGTATAGTAGTCAAAATGACCAGAAGTTTTTATTGTTGTTGTTGTGACATTTTAGGAAATCCTAAAGAGTGGGATTCTCGGGTCTCGCCCACCTATGGTGATGTTAAGCTTAGTTATTTGCTGACTCAACGCAATATGAAGGAACAACAATCAAGAAAAGATCTAGCTATTGCAGACATTCTTGAAATACCCCTTAACTGAGAGGGTGTATAGCAGTCAAAATGATGACCAGAAGCTTTTATTGTTGTAGCATTTTAGGAAATCCTAAAGTTACCAATCTATATATATAAAATTGATTTTCTGTGTGTGTGTGTGTGTATGTTCTCTATACAAATCTACAATTTTAGATCGATCGTCACCAAATTTTGCATATATACCAAATGGGACCCGACTTGAACGATAGGCTACTTTAAAATTTCGTCAGACCAGGGCAAATGCCCCAAACGGGCAAAGAACTGTCCGGCAACAATGGTTTTTGGGCCTCAACAATCACTTTCCGAACGTTTACTTTGGTTACCGTGGTTCCCTAGCAATGCGTTTCAGACGTGTATATGCCTTTACAACGGTTTGTCACTTCTTTAATCCTGTTAGTATATGTATAATAGTTTATGCCTTTATAATGGTTTGCCACATTTTCAATATACTCTCAGTAATGAGGCTTTTTTAATAGACGTCATGATCAGCATCGCTTTGAGAGTCAGGAAAAGGGTGATCCTCATAGAAATCAGTGCTAAAATTGCCGATTTTACTGTAGAAATGCGGAAATTAGTGGGATTTTCCGCCCCATCAATAATTTTAAAAATTGTATTGAATTCTCAATTTTTGAAATATTGAGGTCGCTTAGAGATATACGAAGCCCAGGAGATTAAAAATGAAGTAATTAGCCGGACCTACTTTTGAGTTAGACATTCATGCAATAACATTGATTTCACCTTTTTATTTATATCTTCTCAAGCATGAAAAATGATGTCTCCGTATTGTCTTTTGATATTCAACTGCATTAATTCATAGTTTAGGATGTTTTAAAATGAATTATGGACCCGTAAAGTACATCGAAGAAATTCCACAGCTTAAATTAAGCATTTTTGAAAGCTGAAACAGGCAGATGGATAAATTAAAGTTCAGGGTGGGGGGGGGGATCGAAATACCTAGCGCGCCTTAAAAAAAGGGGAAAAAAATATATTCGTTTCTATGTTTCTTTAAATCTAGATTTGTTTATTTCATGAAGTCGCTCAGGAAGTCGTCATATTGGTTAACTCAGACACGGTTTGCATGTCCCTCAAAGAAAGAGGGAGATATCACGTGATCCAAACAGCCTCATGGAAGAAAACCCGGGCAGCGCCGGATATTATAGCTAGTACTGGTTATAAAAATGGTGTTATCAAATTAATAGAGAAAGAAATAGGCCATCCCTTGCAATGTCTTATTTGTCTTTTTCACTTTAATGAGTTACCTCTAAGGCATCTTGTTAAGCATCTAGATCAGTGATTCCCAACGTGGGCGTTAATGCCCCCCTGGGGGGGGGGGCAGTAGAAACTACGGGTATAACATGGGATCCTAAAGATTAGATTGTGTTGGGGGGGGGGCGATGGGAGAAAAAACTTCTATGCCCACCCACACACACAGAGAATTTATTGCTATCATTACTCTCAGCTGAGAATCTCATTTACAAAAAACTGGGAATCAAGAGAATTATAAAAATTAGAAATGAACGATTTTATCTGAAGCAGAAATCCGTACATTCCATGATCCGAAAATAAACTTTTCTGCTAAGCACTACTCGGAACTATGTGCATGGAAACAAGTGCGAGTGACTGAACCACCTATTATAAAAAATCAGGAAATGGACTCACAAAAATGATCCGAACCTGCTTTTCCATCTATACCGAATTTTCAGTGTCACACACAAGCAGTTTAACGGTGCGTACGACTTGTAACTGAAGCATCTCTTGCTGTATTAGCAACCGTGACATCAGCAGTTGTGAACGTTAAATTCAAGCTATAATATAATCAAGGAGTACTCTTCCATCGTTTGAAAAAAAAAGCTGACTATTTTGCAAAAAAGTGAAATGTAATAACAGTGTGATAACAGAGGCACAATAGAGGCATTCTGACACCTATATCTATAAACTATGTTTGTTTTATTAAATTTGCAACATGGTTAGTTTTGTGTGTCTTCCCCCCCCCCCAAAAAAGGGTTTATTTTCATCTCCCTCTATCAATCACTATATTCAGAGAACTTGAAAAATTCTCCTTTCAACTGCCATGACAGCTGCAAATAAGCAAATATGCTTGTCAGTTATAACTTATATATGGAACTCTTAACTTGTGAGTATTTTTCTCTGGGTTTATATATATATATACTCTGGTGTAAGAAATTAAGAGAATTTGCAGACTTGGTCGATTATCTCTAGAACTACTGTACCGATTTGAATGAAATTTGATATGTACATACATTGATACAATATAAAACAAATAACCATTCAATAATTGTACTACACACGCATGATCGTGCTTAACACTCGTTGGAGTCGGAAGGTATGAAACAGCGGTTGCAGGATAAACAAAAAAATGGGTTAATCGATGGGTTAATAGGGGGTATGGTGCCCTCTTACAGATATACAGGTCTCGCAGCGTGATTTCATACTTGAAATAAGGCAGTTTATCATTTCCTGTGGCAATTGGTCCCACTCTTTCAGCAATGCTGTTTTCATTCCCTGGATTGTTCCCGGAGGGGGGTTGCAGTTGCCCTCCCCAGAGCATCCCAGACATGCTCTATAGAGTTAAGGTCTGGAGATCTGACTGGCCAATCCATCCGGCGAATATCCTCACTCTCTAGAAAATCGTCGAGCAGAAGAGCTCTATGTGGCCTCGCGTTATCGTCCATTAAAATGAACTCGGGGTCAACTGCACCCCTGAAAATGCGAACATATGGCTCCAAGACCTTATCCCTATACCTCACACCGGTCACAGTGCCTCTTTCAAAGACACGGAGAGGTGTGCGGCCATCCAACACGATGCCTGCCCAGACCATTAAACCTCCTCCACCATAATGATCGATTTCGCGGACATTGGAGGGTAGGTAGCTGGTCCCTGTATATATACAGTTTTGCTCAGGTACTGAATAACTTTTAAATTAAGTGTTTTTCTTTCTTAGAGAATGCTTTTTAAAAATCAACTTCGTTTATGTTCAAAAATATTTTTATAATGTGTACTTAGAAAAGTCTTTTTGCTCAACCTTTAGGGTCTGTGAGGAACCTCAAGATATTAAAATATTTTCCTAGATTTTGGTATAACTTCTTAAAACCTTGAAAGGCATCTTTTGGATACTAAGGCAACATCAATTTCCAAAAAAAGAGAGAAAACTCTTTTTCGTTCCATGTCTAAACGCATACGTGTCTGAAATGCATTGCTAGGGAACCACGGTAACCAAAGTAAACGTTTGGAAAGTGATTGTTGAGGCCCAGAAACCATTGTTGCCCGGCAGTTTTTTGCCCATTTGGGGCACTTGTCCTGCTCTGATGAAATTTTGAAGTAGCCTATCGTTTAAGTCGGGTTCCATTTGGTATATATATGTAAAATTTGGTGACGATCGATCTAAAATTGTAGATTTGTATAGAGAACATATATACACTCACACACACACACAGAGACAGACAGACACACAGAAAATCAATTTTATATATATACTAGCTATAATACCCGGCATTGCCCGGGATTCCTTCAATGAGGCTTTTTTGGATCACGTGATATCTCTCTCTTTCTTTGAGGGACATGCAAACCGTATCTAAGTTCACCAATATGGCGAGTTCCTGCGCAACTCATGAAAGAAACAAATCTAGATTTAAAAAAACGTAAAAATAAATAAATATATATATTTTTCTTTTTTTAAAGGGTGCTAGGCATATCGATTCTCCCCCCCCCCCCCCATTTGAATTTCAAGTTGAAACCATTGTTACCCGACAGTTTTTTGCCCATTTGGGGAATTTGCCCTGCTCTGACAAACTTTTAAAGTAGCCTATTGTTCAAGTTGAGTCCCATTTGGTATATTTGCAAAATTTGGCGACGATCGATCTAAAACTGTAGATTTGTATAGAGAACACACATGCACACACACACACACACACACACACACACACAGAGAAAGAGAGACAGACAGACAGAAAATCAATTTTATATATATAGATATATTTGTGATTATGTAAACGAAATGATTCATACATTTTTATTTGTGATCACCAGTATGGATCGTATGATCCCTTGGTGATTTTATTTGTTCTCCGAAATGTATATGATGTATGAATAATGAATAATAAAAAAAACTATTCAAGAAAAAAAAAATTTAAAAAGTCTTTTCACCTTTTAAGACAGCACAATAGGCAGACACTTGCAATTTCTATCTTTGGAGAAAAGGGATTGCTTCTTCAACCACCAATTCCACGCAAACAAAACTCACCATTGTTTTTTCAGTGAAAAATAAATACTTATTTTTTGAACTCATAAAGAATATTTTATTTCTATTTATGATGTGAAGAATCTGCCATACATAAACCGACAATACTTTGGTTCCAATAAACATGCAGAAATATTTGCAAATTTTTAAAAATCGCAAGAATTTTAAAAAAAAATAGTATTTTGTGTTATTCAAATGCTTAATAATGTAGTGAATAAACATTGATTATAGAGAAACTCAAGTAATATCAATTTTCATGCCAGAACTCGTTTGAATAACTAAAATTGGTTTTTTCTGCATGAATGCATCAATAGGGAAACAGGAATCAGCGCAGCCATAGCTTACTCCGTTTAATGAGTCACTCTGCTTAAGAGGTCATATTTTTGGTCTTCCATGAGTGACTTATTAACGAGATTTGAGTGTATCTAAAAAAATGGCTAAATTTGAAAAGTAAATGTTGGATTGAAAAGTAAACAAACTTAAGAGAGTATCTTATAAACAGGATTGTAATTTCGAGAAGGGTTTACAAATGCAGCTCAAAATAATATCGTACATTGTGAGTCTCAAAACAGTCACGTTACAAAGTTCTGTATTTCAAAGTAAAACTCAAATTAAAAAAAAAATTCATTTGTCATTGGAGTTGATGCTATATCAAAAAAAAGTTAAAAAATAAGGTTTTTCTGGCATGAAATTTTGTAAAAAATTTGAAAAACCAAGTTTTTGTGACTCGCGTTAAAAATTTTTCAAGTGATATTTAAACTTCTCCTACAACATAATTACAGTTGAGAGTTGTGAACTAAATATTTTTATTTGTTCTATAGACATTATAGACATAGGTTTGCTGGTTTATTTTTTAAAACAAAATATTATAATAAGCAAAAAGTTACCTTGAAATAGTGAACTTTTCTGCCGAAAATCGCTTACTTCATAAGCTCTCAAAAGAAATTATCGTAAGAAATAAAATAAATAGGTACAGATGTTGTCAAATTTTTTGATTGATTGTTAAATTTGTTTGATTTTGCAAGCTTCTAACCATTTGAGCAATTGTACATTAAGACCAAGATTTGAAAGTTTAAAGAGGAGTCTATTTGTGTGTAACTTTATCATAGGCTTTAGAAAAATCCAAGAAGATGATATCCATATGTAACTTGTGATCAATGGCTTTAGAAAAATCCAAGAAGATGATATCCGTATGTAACTTGTGATCAATGGCTTTGGAAAGGTCATGGATCAAAAAGGGGCAGTTGGGATGTAGTAGAAAGGGATCGTCTCAAGCTTTGTTGGTTGGGAAAGGAAAAGTTATTGGAGTCTAAATAAGCATGGATTTCCTTTGCTATAACATGTTCGAAAATCTTACAACACAATGAAGTTATAGATATTGGTCTGAAGTTAAGGGGGGGGGAGAGGGGACTGAATTTGTGAATGGGAATAATTTTATTGATTTTTCAATCGATGGGGAGGATGGCGGTGTTCAGTGAGACATTAAATAAGATTATAAGATAGTGAAAAGGACCGGATTTGAGTTATGGACAAAATCGACGAATGAGTATTGTGGTGAAGTGGGATATATATATATATATAATTTAAAAAAAAAAAACTGAAAGAAAAAAATTGAGCAGAAAGCCAAATTGAACTCAGTAGCAATAGCTGAAGGAGACGAGGCATTTTTGAGATTTTGAGAGAAGTGGGTCCAACAGATTTATGTCTGAGGAAGTTCCAAAATTTGGTAGGATTTGTTTTTAAGTAATTTGGTGAAGAGGGATAGGTACTTAAACTTTAGGGTAGAGATGAGATTCTTGAGAATCTGAGTGGAGGTAGAAATTGAGGATTTTTTGAGTGCATTAGATTTGTTGGATTAATAATAATCCATCAATTAATAATCTTATAAAAATGTAATGCAAATATGTAAATATTTTTTGAATGAAAATTCGGTTTATATACATTGGTTTACTTCTCTTCACAAAGGCTTCAATTTATTTATATATGTAATATATTACATATCTAAGCTCATGGTTACATTTTCTATTTGCGGTTTCTTGTAACATTTTAATATGTGAATCTCGTATCTAAATGCTTACATAAAAAAGGTAGTTGGAAGAATTATAAAAAGGCGTGTTTGTGATTATAAGAAATTATTTATCACATTTTTTCTCCCAAAAAAAATCTTTTAAAAACACTTCAAAATATATACATATTCTAAACACTGCACTATGCAGCAATTTTTGGAATACCTTAAAATAAAATTTTAACCTGAAAGCAACACATTTTCTTTGAAAACTATTTTCCCAAAAACACCCATTTCCCCCCAAAAAAAACCTGGGTGGGGTGGGGAATGGGTATCTACCCGGGGAGCAAATTTGACAACCCTGGAACAATCTGCGAGAATTTTTAGAAAAATGTAGAAAACACTATTATGGGAACTTTTACTACTAAACCACACATGTACCTTATTTGTATTCCTTGGAAACTTTTACTGCAGAACATTTCCATTTATCCGAGGGCTCATTGCAGAACAATGCGAAACATTTTCTGCTTTGCGGTTTATGCTAATCCATTTAGCTGATGTTGAATTGTGGAATGGCATTTTCCACACAACTATGTTTCATGAACAAGTCTTTGTTCATTCATGTGCAGTCCCAAGGAGTTTAAGTTTTCAATTTCAGGCACTCTTTGTCCAATTTTTCAGATGGGAACATTAGTGTCAATGGATGAAAACTTTAGTAAAGTTTTAAATATGAAAGATTATATATATATATATGTATGAAGGCGCATAAAAAAAGATAGTTTTGCATCAAGTTTTGATATCAGCGGGTCACATTTCACTCACTTTGGCAAAATTTTTTTTTTTTGAATGTCGGGATCTGTTCAGCTAAAATTTGGGTCTTTTTTCCGAACCCTTCACAAAATTCTGGACCTGAAAAATGGACCCCCCCCCTACAAAATAAGGATTAATGAAACCGTAATTTAGAATTTCGTCTCTTTTTTGATAGATTAATTAGATTACTTCGCTTCCCACTAAATTACTTATTTTTCAGAAAATTAATGATCATTTTCACAAAAATTGAACCATAAAAAAAAGGTCTGGACATACCCCTGTGAGTATGTTGAAAATTTAAAATGTTATAATTTATTTTCTTAATTAAATAATGAACCTTGGAAACCATAGATCTGCACCATTTTATAAGTAAGGTTTAAAAAATTTTTCTCAAGAAGATATTTTTCTTATTCTCAATCATCTCTCATCTTTTTCTCAAGAAGTTTTAGAGATATGTAGATAATATTTTACATTGTTAGTAAGGAGGGTTAAAGCAACAAATGAAAAAAATTATTGAAATCTGAGACCATATAGGTGGGTGATTCAATATTGGATGGCCCAGACTGTATTTTACCATTTGTAGCATTAGTAACATTAAATGCTTTGAAGTGTAATCAATGCATGTATTCTCAGTTTATTGAAATGCAGTGTTTAAGGATTTTCACATGCAGCAGTTTATGCAATATTTAAACCATTAAAAACTATCATATACAAAAAACCTACCAGCTCTGCATAAAATGTGTAAAAAGCTTGCTTATAAAATGTGGATTATAAGCAGCAAAATTTGATAGGTTTTGTTTAATTCTTATTCAAGATTAACGTTGAGGACTGATCAAAACAGAGAAATGACTTACTTACCTTCAAAATGACTTGCTTTAAGGTGATTAAAATGCCTACAACTTATAGAAAACTAATTTAACAAAAATTAAAATCGAAAGTTTTACTAGGATCACCAGATTTTCATTTCAATCGAATTTATATTGAGGTTTTTGGTCTTTCTTGAAAGTCTGTTGGTGTATCTTGTCAAGCATTCTCGTCATTGATTTGTGATTACAACCTTTGTGCATCCTTCATTTGCTAACCCACCACTCCAGGGCTGTCACCAAAATATCCCCTCAAAAATGTTATCAACCCCATCCCTCATTTAAAAATTTCAAGTATCAACAGTCTCTCGCATATACTGTTATACATATGTACACTATTGTTTTTTTAGATTTTAACAGCAATCAATGACCCATCCCCACATGAAAAGTCTTAAAAAACTGGGAAATAACAATTGTTTCACATTCCTATCTTCTGACTCGACAGACATAGCTATGTCTAGCTTCTTATAGTATTGGTTCTAAATCGATGATGATCAACCTCCTCTACTTTTGAAAAAAAGAAAACTTCTAATGTCGACTTCTCCACATGTACAGAGCGAACTGTTCTGAGAAAGGAGTTCGATCTATGGTTCTATTATTTCGAATTTGCTCAGCTAATCATAACTTCCAACTGTTCTTTCTACATTTCCTTTTAATGGCAACAAAAGACCACTCAATCTGCTCCTGCAAAATCGTGCATTTCTCTCTTTCAGATGTTATTTTTCCATTTCCTAAAATGTGGTCATAAAAGTCACTCTAGTTCCCGAACTTTTTTCTTGTTTCGCTGTGCCAATCCAAATGTTTTCCAACATGTTTTGTTTCCAATGTGTTTTCCACTGTGCTTCAAATCATAATACATAAGCCTACCTTACAGTTGCAGGCAGCTACATTGATTAAGTTCACACAATGATTCGTATTCCTAAATAATATATAACGTAGTAGAAAAATTGCATGTTTTAATAAACTGGCACACTATTTAACTCTTTATCTACCAGAGGGGTGAAAATCTATGGACCCTAGAATTTTGGAGAGCTTTGAGACAAATTTCTTACTCCCCTTATTTATTTCCCCTATTCTACTGCACATTGTAGAGCCATTCTCGACAATGACCGGATTACTGGTAGAAAGCAAAGTATTTAAACACCCTCTTCTCCGACCAAACAAAGCGACCAGGTATGGAAAGAAGATTCGTCTGTCTTCACACAGCAAATTTCCTGTGATGTAAAGTTTTGGCTACTTATGCTATTTGCCATCACCAACTTCGCCAAATGTCCTCATCAACGGCATTTTGTGACAGCAGAAATCGGATTAAACTTATTAATCGGTAAAATTTTACGAATCTGTGTGACAAAATATTCTATGGCCTACTCCTGTTTTAAACAGAATATGTATCAACACAAGATGACTAAAATGAGAGAAAGGTAAAGCTTAAAAATAATACCTAAACTAATCACATTACAGAATTTTGTAGACATTATCTATTCAAGAAGATTGCAGATGACTAGTAGCATGTCTGTTAGTAGAAGACAGAGTTTAGACTATATAACATCCCACAAATATTTTATTCATATTTATCATACAGTGGAACTCACTACCAGATGCATTGGTGGTAAAACAAGGGTGCCCTGGGAAATACACGAGAATAAAGGAGATTTTTCTCTAATTCAATGCCTTTGCATTTCCCAACAAAGTACTTATAAAGATCTTTAAACTACATGCCACTTGGGGTCGGCTAACTTTTCAGTCCGAGGAGCCCCAAACCTATCATTTACAATAACTTATTCACAAGCCAAAAAATTTTTTTTGCAAGTAAACTACACTGTATTATTCTTTTCGTAGTTTTACTAAAGAGCCACGTGTACGTACCTACAGAGCTGTAGTTTTCCACCCCCAATCTATGAATCGTTTAAAAAAAAAAAATCTTTTTTTCTTTTTTTTTTAAAGAATTTTAAATGCTGTGTTTTCAGATAAGTAAGGACCTCCCAAAATCTATTTGCAGTAGGAAATCATTCAAATCACGTTGAAGCAAAATCTTTTCACCATAAGTCTTTCTATTTTCAAGAAGTCTGTCTTTGGCAGAGTCCTGCCCAAGGGTGAATATTTTCCTTAATCCAGCCCTGCTGGTTTTTTATACAAACAGAATAAGAGCTAAAAATTAAAAGAGATGTCCAAACATGCCAAAAAGCAACAAAATAACAAACAGTTCAACTAACCAATGTGAGAGCCACAACCCAAATTCTGCTATTGTTACAAGCATATATGTATTGAGATAGTATAGGTCAGGCCAATTTTTTTTGGAACTTGCCTGTATAAAAGCCCTTACTTATTTTCTTATACATCTATTGTCCACTTTGTGATAGTTAATTCTTCAAGCATCTGAACCTCTGTCAAGTGGATCTGAGGCTGAAAATGTTGGAGACAAGGAGTGGTGTTTATCAAAATCTATTCTAGTTTTCTTATCACTAATTTTAAGCCGGCAGGGCAGTGTTTTTCAAAGTGTGCATTGCGACGACTAGGGGTGTTGCCAACCTTCTGTGAGGGGCGTCACGATGAGCTGGAAATACTGATGTGTATGTGTGTGCCTATTTATGCTTTGAAGTGGTTCTTTTATGGATGTACAAGTCTATACTAAACTATTTTGAGAGCCACAGATGAACTATGAACAGGACAAGGGTTGCACGAGCATGACCCTCACAAGGGTAAAGCTGACAGGGCACCGGCCGTGGCGTCCGGGATAATTCTTAATTTTTTTTTTCACACATAAATTCATCATAAGGAGGCCTGTGAAAGTCTGCTGGGGGCCTGCAAGAGATCCTAGCCACTCTGCTCCAGGATGTGGGGGCCATGGCCACGAGTAACAAAAGTTTGAGAACCACTGCAGTTGGGTGTGGAATATAGAAGACCTCCTGAAAAGTTCTTAAATCTCCCGAATTTTTAAGAAAATCACAAAAAATCTCTAACTGTCCCTAAACATTCCCTACTTCATTAAAAAAAATCCCCGCTTATGAAAACAATCTGTAAGGAATTTCTTTTGGGGCATGAAGACTCTTTCCCCCCCCCCCTTTTGAAATGACGCCACACGTCGTAAATGGGGAAATTCCCTTTTTAAGGAAGTTTTACAAAACCCTCTGATGGTAACAAGAAAGTTGTTTGTCTTATCGCGCAGGGAAATGGCTTAGCAGCCAATAGTCCTGGTTAATAAATGAAGATTATAGTGACGTGCATATGGTCAAAATTTCTTTTGTTGAAGTTACGTACGTGCGATATAACAAAACATGAATACTGATAAGCAAAAACATATTTAATCAATTTTAAAGACACTTATTCCGATGAATTTCCTTTCATCAAACGTTCCAGAAGAGGGCCGACTTTTCCATTTTGTACCAGTTGTGTTACGGACATGAACATCGGTCATGGAAAGACTGCCATCATCACTCGTGAAATGAAAAAAAAAAAAAAAAAAAAATCAAGCATGTGTCTTAGTCAGTGTTCTTCAAAAATTGACGCTTTTTTTCCTTCATCTTCCGATGATTTTGGGGTCATTCACGCAGAATGTTTGGTTTGTAAAATCCCTATTTTAATTTGACTTCAGTTTTTGAGTAGGGATTTTATTCCCTATGCTTTAACTTTTATGTTTGGAAAATCCCTATTTTATTTGGAAAAATCCCTATTTTATTTGGAAAAATCCCTATTTTATTTGGAAAAATCCCTATTCTATTTATTAGGGAGTGGTTGTTTTTGTTGTTTGTTCTTTCTCTTGTTTTTTCTTCTCCAGAAAATCATTTTTTTATTGCCGCTGTGGTGGTCGAGTGGTTATAGTGACGGACTCGCGATGCAAGGATCCGGGTTCGAACCCCACAGTGGTGGTCGGCTGAAGTTGGTTTTCTGTGGTTCCCAACTTCAAGGCGCAAATGCGAGCCGATCTCCCCGTTAAAAAGTCTCGCCACAGAGAGCAACAGTCCTACAACGAAAAAATCATTCAATCATAACACTTCACTCATAGTTTGAAAAACTGGTGGCAGATGGCAGCACTACACATAACAAGCATTACAGAGAAACAAAAAAAACTTCACGTCAGGTTTCACTACACGTACACGCACATTCCCGCATGTACCGATTCGTTGTGGGTTCCGCGGGGGGTTGTGGGTGGGGTGCATGTGTGGTGTAGCAGTAGTAGGTAGGGCTCGTAGGTGGGGGGGGGGGAAAGGGCTCGGGGATCCATGATGTTCTTAAGTCAGCCACCTTGTTGGGCAATTTGCCTGTTGTGGTGTTGTATTTGTATTTGTTTAAGCATAAAATACGGGTTTGCGCTAAAATCTCCCGAATTTTAATTTTCAAAAGTTGGCAGCTATGCAATAATATTTAGTTGTCTTTTTTGACATTGATTCCTTCAAAATCTAATGGATCTGATATACAGTACATCTGAATTTAGACATTCATTGAGTGTTTCATAAAAAAATATCCAAAAATAAAATTTTTGTAATTTTTTAATTACACAAAAAATTAAGATTTTCTGATGTATTAAAATTGATGTTCATTTTTTTTTATTGTACTATGAAAGAAATTCTTCAATTACTAATCAAACCTTTAGCTAGCTGGCAGATCTTTTACTAGTTTCAAAGAAAATGAAATAAACTTTCAATGAAAATCATAATGTTAGCAAAATTTCAAAAAATAGTAGCCACACATCTTTCTCAAAGCTCATCTGAGGTATTGTCACTAGTCATTCTTTCATAAGTAACTGTAGTTGTAAAATAATCCTCTTTCTCCGACAAGAACCCCGTGCAGCAGCCGTCAACAATCCTTCACTGTGTCCCGCCCACGAAATAAAAGAGAGTGAAATGCCTATACCTACTTTGGCCAGATATAGTAGGGAAAGAGTTAATTAATAACTCTATTTGGTGAGACCTATCATCGCTCTTCCACCTAGTACTTTACCAAGATGCAAAACAATGCCGTGAAGCATATTTTAGGGACGACCATCCCAATGGAATAAAGCAATATATATTTTGCACCTCAATCTTTTTTCTTAGTTTCAAAAACAGAATTGGGGAGGGGGGTCATGATTGTGGAATCTGATTTACAAAGCCGTTGAAAAAAAATCAAATTGAATTTCCAACATACTTTCCTCATTGGTTTCTTGAGTCCCATCGTGACTACACCTTACCAAGGTTTCTTAGACAGAGATACTGTCTAGGAGCCTTATAGGAGGCTTTACCATTACTCACAGGGTATCTGGAACAAGATCCATGAAACTCTGAAAAGATGTTCTGTTGTGTATGTACGGTTTGTTATAATTTTCAAGTCCACACACACATACGTTGTACTCAGGGGTGACTCGAGACAAAATCTTTACCCGAGTGGGACCCATTTTTGAACCCGCTGACCTCTCCCAATTAAAAAAAAAAAATTTGTTTCAATCATTTGGTTTAGATGCATTCAAAGGAACAGTGATATTTTATGTCATAACATATGTCGAATGTTTTTTGCCCTTTTACCTTGTATTTGGCGCTCCTCCTAGAGCGGGCAGAAATCATTTTCTCATTTTTCCGCCCTTTTACTTTGAACATGACCCCTCCTAGAGAGGAGACAAATAAGTTTTTGTAATTTTTTTTGCGTTTCCACTTTGGATATGACGCCCCTCCTAAAGTGGCCAGAAATCATTTTCTGTAATTTCTTTCACCCTTTTAAATTGGATTTGGCGCTCCTACTAGAGGGGGCAAAAATCATTTCCCCCTAACTTTTTTCTCCCTTTCTACCCCAGACTTGGCGCTTCTCCTACATCGCACAAATAATTTTTCTTCACTCTTCCAGTTCAGATTTGATGCCCTTTTAGAGCACACCCTAGAAAAAAAGAAAATTATAAGAATTTCCCTGGGTTGGATTTTGTCAGCACCATCCTTCTGGGTGCTATGGTCGAAAATGTTTTATACGAGCAGTGTTTGGCTTCAGCTTGATGCATGGAATGGATTATTGAAAAAAAGGCTGGAGTTTAATATATTTTTCGGGTAAAAATATATTTTTTTGTATTAAAATAACGTGCTGTAATTGCTCGAGCAGCTGGGCCATCTGAAGAGCATCACAGGCTTTTCCGGACCAAGTTATTTTTCTGAGGCCCTACCACGTAAATCCTGGAAAATTTGAACCAGATCTTATTTTTGTGAATTTAATGCGATAATGCCTTAAGACGGCACTGTCGAACAGCCGGTGTTTACGTAACAAAAACACTGCGATGACAACGTTACAGAGAGCACTGCTGTAGCACTTTTAGTGAAATTTCTAGGAGGCCAAAATAGCGCTAAAGACGCCAAACAAGAAAGCACCGTTGCTAATGCTCTATTCTCGATAACCAGTTGCTTTACCTACAGGGTGATCAGCGAATAAGCCCTTATTTCAAAATGAAATATCTCTACAACAATGATCAATAGAATTATGCGGTAAACGGTACGTTTATTTACAAAACTGTAAGAATATTGTACAGAAATTTCGAAAATTTAGTTTTTTTTAAATTTTTTAAAATTAAAAAAAACAAAACAAAACTGGAGATTTTGGGGTTCCGAAAATCCTCATTTGTGTGAAGAGAAACCACTGCATTCGCCTAAAGTTACTGCATGGGCTGCGGTATGCACCAGAGGCATTATCGGCTCCTTCTTCGTGCGAGAAACGATTACTACTGAACGTTGCGTTACAATTTTGGAACAATTTGTCAGCACACATGGCGCATACCGCAGTAACTTTAGGCGAATGCAGTGGTTTCTCTTCACACAAATGAGGATTTTCGGAACCCCAAAATCTCCAGTTTTGTTTGTTTTTTTTTAAATTTTAAAAAATTAAAAAAAAACTAAATTTTCGAAATTTCTGTACAATATTCTTACAGTTTTGTAAATAAACGTACCGTTTACCGCACAATTCTATTGATCATTGTTGTAGAGATATTTAATTTTGAAATAAGGGCTTATTCGCTGATCACCCTGTATAAGGAAATAATAGAATCATCCAACGTGACGTAACGTGACATAGGCGATGTTCTTCTCATGATCAGTGGACTATACCTGTTGTTCTTGGAAATCATTCTCGTTCATGCATTTCAACTTCAGGAAATTTTTTTTATTCATTATGTCCTTGGTAAAAGCCACTGAAAAATTAAACAGCTCTGCTGTAGCGAGTAGTAGCAGTAATTACCTGTTATAGTTCTGTTGTAATTAACAAAATTGAATAATTATACTTCGGCTAATGAAGATAATTTGTTTTGGAATCATGTTTGTAAGTCCAAATCTTCATAAATCAGAATGCAATTTCATATAGGTTTCTATGGAAAATCATTTTATTTGTTCCAGGTATGACCCAAAAATATTTACTAAAGCTGTGAACCCAGTCTAGTTCATAGGTAGGTGTCTCAATCCATTTGTGATTTAGTCAGCTCATTTTTGTATCTGATACATGCAGATGGAAAAGATAAGTTCCTAGAATGTCCAGACTGTTCAGTTTGATGCTAAGAGTCTTGCACTGAAAGAATGCATGCTTTTAAAACATAGGCTTCTTTTTTTTCCAATGTATTTTTTTGTATTGGCCGAATCGCTTATTTAACAGGGAATGGTTCAAAAACTTTCAGAAAGAGAAGTGGAGGTACATCTGGAAAAGATTCTGAGTTGGACATGAGTTAATCAGGCTCAAGTGATAGTAGTTCTGACGATGATTGGCCCTAAAATTCAGACGTGGCTGTTCTATGTGATGTGTGCACCCATATCCATGAAAATGTTTGTTAGCCAAATCCTCTAACCAAGACACAAACATCATGAAAGAAATCTTCATTAGCCGAGGTATCACTGTACAGTCAAATCTCATTAATAATGCAGTGATGGTTATTGATGGATATTAACATAATCCATGTACAGTGAATATCCTATATAACGATATTTCTCAGTGGTATGATGCACTTTTACTAGTCTTAATATATTCTATCTAACAATAACTCCTTTGTAATATGTTTCTGTGATTCATTGATTATCGTTAAAAAGATGTTTCGTTGTATTAAGAAGAGCTAAAATATAGATTAACTAAAGTGTAAAAAATATTCTTTTAATGAGGAGCTGTATCATTGCAGCAAGGTTTCATTGCCTATGCATTGCTTTGGAGGCTTATTTTTGCAAATTAAGTTATGACTAAAACTTTATTTTATTTGTAGGTGTTTCATTTTTGGATGAAGATCGTTTACAACAAGTGATTGATGTATGTATCAAGGAAGAGAATTTTTCTTTGCTCATAAGGACACTCGGGCAAATTTTTTCTAGTGAAGAATCTTTGCAGTCTAGTTTTACAAAATCTGTTAAAGTGAATTGTAAAGAAGATATAAGAGCGATGGAAGTAGATGAAGATAAAGACAAAGATACGAGTAAAGAAGGTAAAGAAGAACAAGAGGATAGTTCCAGTGCCTCTGAACAACATACAAAATGGGAAGTGACAGTTGATGTTGAATCCCTTAGGCGTGCATATAAATCACTTTTTTCTTTAAAGAAACATCCTTTCCAACATGCACTTATTAATGCACTGATAATACTGTCAGAAAATCTGGAGTATGATTTCAAATATGGGTCAAAAAAAACTATAAATGGCATTGTTCTTAACATATTTGTTATAGTTATGGAGATACCAATTTTAGAATGTCCAGAATACATGGAAGCAGCTTTCCCGGCATTTTGTAAAGCAGCTTCTCAGCTCCCAGTTTGTGCTCAAGCGAAATTAGCAAATTTTTGGAGTAGTTATGAAGCCAGTCGTCTTAAGGAAATGGTTGATACACTTCATCAATTCATTACATTGAAAGTAATTACTGGACAGTTTATGAGAGAGTATTGTATAAATGATGATGAGTCAATAGTGGCTGCTACAAAATTAATGAAAGTGTTATATTATGCTAATATGCTAGGCGGTGGTATGGAGATGGAGCTCTCTGGGGCTGTTGAGGATGGTGAAAATACAGAAGCTGATGATAATTTTCAAGATATCATCCAGGGTGCCATAGGATCAGAGGCTAAAGAGCAAAAACAAGTTAAAGAGGATCCTCTAAGCCAAGAGCTAGGTTTTAAGCCAATTGATTGCAGGACTCCAATCATAAGTTTTGAGGAATTTTATAATGAGCCACTAAGTGATCAATTGGAAATGGATAGAGATTTTGCCTGTTATAAGACTGAAGGTGGAAAATTCTCATTCATGAATTACGCATTTATTTTGACACCTGCTGTTAAAGCTCTAGGTTTGTACTATGATAACAGAATTCGTATGTATAGTGAACGTCGCATATCTGTGCTTCACAGCTTGGTTCATGGATCTCCACCTAACCCATACTTAAAGCTGAGAGTGAGGAGGGATCACATAATTGATGATGCCTTAGTGGGTGTAAGTGAAACTAAAATGGTTATTTTTGATTTTTGATCTATACAAAAAAGCATTCAATTATTATAGATTCCTTTTTAAATGTTCAACCTCTAGGCTGTTTTTTTCTTCCCTTTACTCAATGAAATGTATTTCACCTGTCAACTTGCAAACACTGACTAAAAAATTGAATCTTAGATTATATTATAACCTGGGTTTTTGAGATTTCATTATCTAATTTAGAATACAAATTTCCTACTCCGGTTATAATTTCTGAATTAATAACGTAAAAAAAAAGTATTAACTTTTATAAACTTTTATAAATTTATATTAAAAAAAAGTATGAACTAAGATAAGATAATAATTATCTGATCTCAGCTTACGTAGAACTCACTGCTAACTTGCATTTTTTGGTTATACTTTTTTTTACGTTAGTGATTAGGAAATTATAACAGGTGTCTAGACATGTATACAGCTTAGCAGTAGAATAGGGCATATCAACAGCATATTGAATCAAAAATAGAGGTTATCTGAAAACAATGATTGTAGTTAAATATGATTATAACATATGGTGTCTCATGGAACACATCTAAATAAGAAAGTCTAAAAAAAAGGTAATTATGCAGTTGAACCACAAATTTGAAAAATTAGGCTTGTAATTCAAATTTTTTTATTGAGAAGACACCAACAAATAAGGCAAATACACGAAAAATAATAAAAGTCCTAATGCATTTCAACACCAATGGGTGCCGTCTTCAGAGGAAAAATTTAACCACTAGTCTCGCTGACCGAGTTTCCCACTTGGGTTGAATACCAAATCTTCACGCTCGGTTGCTCAGCGGAAGAAGTACGTCTGTTCACTTCAAATGTTGTGGTCAGAATGAAGCTGTGAGCCTGCATGAGATACTAATGCAGCGTCCTGATTGGACATTTGCGGAATAGTGCTATCCGATTAAAACTTTTTAAGAATCTTCTTAAAAAGTTTAACCTAACAACCATAGATGTGCCCACTAAAAACTTTGGTTTTGTTGTATTTTTAAGAAATGGTGGAGCCGGAAATGGAATTGTATTGATCAGCATATTGTAGGAAAATAGCCTACTTTAATGTGTCAAAAAAACTAATACATAATATAATTAAATGTGGTTATACAGAGCGGATAAACATCGTGGCCCGGGAAGTAGAAAAGGTAAACAACCGAAGAAGGACGGCATTGACCACAGTTTTTAGTTCGTAGTTGTTGTAGTTTTCACAACATTCCTCCCCTCGCAATGGAATGAATCTCTCGACCGGTGTTCTCTTACGAGTTGACCTACGAAGAACAGAAGAGGGTTGACTCGAAATCGGTGCAGAGCATTCAGGATGTCCAACTGAAGTATTGGCAGTAACCGCAGAACCACCAGCAGCAGGTTTGGGAGCAGTCTCTGGACACCTTGAATCGTTAGTAGAAGGAGGCAGCAATATTTGATAGTCCATACAGCACTCAGAAGATGGCATTGCAGGATGTTTCTCTGAAGAATGATCTTTTCTCATTTGGTTCTGATGACGTTTCCATTTCCCACGATTCGTCTGAACGACATACATCATTTTGCCAAGATGTTTGAGAACTTTGGCATTAACCCACTTAGGACCATTCGAATAGTTCTTACAAAAAACTCTGCTGTTAATACTGAACTTGTGGGTAGTACTGTTTTGTGAAAGTGTAATTTTTTTTATCCTTTGGAGGGAATAAGAGGGAGAGCAGATTTCTAGGCTGTCTGCCATGCAATAGTTCTGCAGGAGACTTATCACAACCAGGTTTCGGTGTTATCCCGTATGTTATCAAAAGCTTTTGGAGTGCTTCTGACTTGTGGTCTCCTCCCCACACAGCTTTTTTCATAGCTTCTTTGAATGTCCTGACGAAACGTTCTGCTTCGCCATTAGAGGCGGGATGAAATGGAGCAGTAGTAAGATGCTCTATACCATTCAATTTGCAAAAGTCCTGAAAAACTTTGCTAGTAAATATTGTACCATTGTCTGACACAAGTGTGATCGGCAAACCTTCAATGATAAATACTTTCTTTAGAGCTTCAATAGTCGCTTCTGAAGTAGTGGATTTCATCTCGATCACGTAAGGAAATTTTGAATATGCATCAACAATGATAAGCCACATGGAATTTTGGAAGGGACCCGCAAAGTCTATATGAATTCTGTGCCAAGGATCATCTGGTTTTGGCCAGTCCTGGAACATTGCTTTTGGACAAGCTTTCTCACGTTGACATGATTGGCATTGGTTTGCAGTGTTTTCAATCTGCTGCTCGATCTGTGGAAACCAGCAATATCTTCGAGCCATCTGTTTCATTCGAACCATTCCCCAATGACCAATGTGAAGAGTCTTGAGAACTGAACTTTGCAAAGTCTTTGGAATGATTACACGAAGACATTCAGTTTGGAGTAGCAAGATACCTCGGTTGACAGAGAGTGAATTTTTTCTTAGAAAGTATGGTTTTACATCCTCATTGTTCTCTGGCAAGTCTTTTGGCCACCCATTCTGAATATAACGAAGAACTTTTTTCAAAGTTTTGTCCTTAGCAGTTGCTTTTTGTATTGCTTTGTAGTCAACTGGATAATGAGATATGTATTCATCCACCTGTACATCAATATTGTTGCATGCATTCTCTGATTTGTCAAATTCTACATCTGAACCAACTGGAAGTCTTGAAAGAGCATCAGCATTTCCATGCTGCATTGTTGGTCTATATTTGATATCGTCATTTTTTCCCATAAGAATAATTGCCCAACGTTGAAGTCTCTGAGCAGTCATTACGGGAAGTTGCTTTTTGGGATGGAATATGGATATCAGGGGTTGGTGATCCGTAAGGAGTTCAAATTTTCTGCCATACAAATACTGATGAAATTTTTTCACACCATAAATAATGGATAAAGCCTCTTTTTCTATTTGACTGTCGGCTTTTTGTGTATCAGTCAATGTCTTGGAAGCAAAAGCAATCGGTTTTCTGAACCATCGGAATATCTGTGAGAAATCACAGCACCTATGCCATAAGATGATGCATCAGCAAAAGCAATCGGTTTTCTGAACCATCGGAATATCTGTGAGAAATCACAGCACCTATGCCATAAGATGATGCATCAGTTGCCAAAATCAGTGGCAATTCTGAGTTGTAATGCACTAGTCTGGTAGCTTTAACAATGTGTTCTTTCAATTTCTGGAATGCTTCCTCTTGTTCTTGCTTCCACTCGAATTTGACATTTTTTCTTCGCAGTTTGTTCAAAGGACCTGCCAGCTGAGAAAAACCAGGAATGAACTTGTTATAGTAGTTGATTTTTCCAATAAATGAATGCAGTTCCTGGATATTTTTAGGTTTGGGTAAGTCTTTCACTGCTACAATATTAGAATCTGATGGTTGCACCCAATCTGCGTTGACTATGTACCCCAAGTAGTCAACTTCGGACTGGAATAATTTGCATTTTGGCTTGCTACAGCGAAGACCATTGCTTTCTAGACGATGAAAGAGTTCATCGAGAGCTTTGCAGTGTTCCTCGTCATTAGGAGCTGCGACAATAATGTCATCCAGGTAATTAGCTCAACCAGGAATACCAGCTATGAGCTGTTCAAGGAAGCACTGGAATATGGCTGGTGCACTAGCCACTCCGAAAGGAAGTCTTTGGCACTCGAACAATCCATAGGGTGTATTAACAACTAACAGTCTCTTTGAATCGTCACCCAACTCAAGTTGAAGATAGGCATCGGAAAGATCTATCTTGGAAAATCTTTGCCCGTTTTTGAGTTTCTGGAATAATTCTTCAGGTCTTGGAATAGGGTACTGATTTACATCGATTTGAGAGTTCACTGCGACTTTGTAGTCACCGCAAATGCGAATAGAACCATTTGGTTTATTTACAACAACTATAGGAGCTGCCCATTGACTTGTAGTACATGGCTTCCAGATGCCTGCAGAAGTGAGACGATCAATTTCTGCTTTGACAGCAATCTCCTGAGAAAATGGAATAGGACGTGCTTTGCAGAACTTCGGTCGAGCATTTGGCTTCAGAAAAACACTAGCCTTGTAAGAATTACACTTCCCATGTTCATCTCGAAATACATTTTCATGCCTCTGGAAAACTTGTGCAGACAATTTTTCATGAAGAGTAGTTCTTGCCAATGTAATCACTCGCTGAACAGAGTCATCAATGTGAAAATCAAACGCTTTGAACCAGTCTAGTCCAAAAATATTACATCCTTCTGCAGTATTTGCAACTAGAAGAGGAAGGTCCATGGTTTTACCCTTATATTTTACTGTGACCAGAATTTTTCCTTTTAGCGGAACTTCAACACAGCCATATCCTTTCAGCTTTGTAGTAGATGGACTGCACGGTGGTGACCCAAGAGCTTTGTATCCACTGGTCCCAACTAAGGAACATGAAGCACCCGTATCTAATTGAAAAGGCATCTCTTGGTTATTAACCATCAATGAAATGAGTAATTTGTTATCTGTACAGTCCACGCCAGCATTTACAGTTTCTGTAATCTGAAAAGAGGTACTAGCGCGCTGATGTTTCTGATTTGGAGAATTTTTCTTTGCATTCGATTTTTTTTTCTTGAATAGCAAACGGCAGAAATATGGCCTACTTTATGCAAAAATTACACGTGGCCTCACGAAATTTACACTCGGACCTCAGGTGTCTTCCGCCACAGCCATAACAGGTACCAGGTACATCACCAGGTTTTTTCGAAGACTGAATTTCACTTCTCTTGGAATTCTTCGACCGCGACTTTGAGTATGAATTTTTCATTTGCAGAACTTCACACGGCGGAGGATTATTGAAAGTTGATGGACCATTAGGATTCTCTTTCAGAGTCTGCACGGTGCGCTGGGTGGCTTCAAAAGCTTCCGTAATTTTGAGGACATCTTCAAGACTGGGGTTCGTATGCTGGAGAGCCGTAGAGCGAACTTGGTCATGAGGAGTATGAAGAACTATGGCATCACGAATTAAAGAGTCCACGAAAGATTGGGAACATCCATCACAACTACAAATCTACAGTCCCTTGCAATTCCTCGTACTGTAACAATAGTTGGGAACCTTTGGGGAATTTGCCAAACCTGCCTCTATCTCTTATTTTTGAAACATGTTTATATAGTTGTAATTGTATAATCTTTACTAGAATTTATTATGTTATCTTACCTTTTTATAACCGTGCACGGTTAATTCAATTAGTCTGTGATATTTTCATTGTTCATATTCCGGTAAAATGTGCGATCTTGATCACATCGCCATTTTAATTTATTGTTGCCATTCTTATTTTTGTAAAAGTTCCTATAAAAAATCTATTTTCATTTATTTATGTAAATTAGACGTTGTATTTTCCTATTGGCTGTGCTCTGATGTGTATTTTCCTGAGATGGTCGGTCCCAGGAGTTGGATCATTCCGTATTTCCTTTTATAGGTATAAATTCCCGCCGCCACTTCGCATTAAGCCGCATTCGTTCTCGCCTTTCAACTCGAGATACATCACTTTGGGTGAGTCATCTGAAGTATGAAATAATTCGTCTCTCTGTTGCTATTACATTGCCGGCTGGTTCCGGACCCATCATGCCACATCTCTAGTCAATCGTTGTCATTCCTGTCATCCCTGGGTAGTTATGCTGGGTTGTCGCAGTACGTCAGCGACCCATTCCGCGTACGTCTGGCCTGATTGCATATGACATCTGAGAAATTCACATCTAGCAGTAAGCACATGGGTTTTAGATTCGAAATAAGAAGTAAGTTTCTGTACAATGTCCGCATACGAACGAGTTGCGACATCGGCTTCCGCGAACAGTTTCTGAAGTAATTCAAAAGTTTCAACACCGACCCATGACAAGAAATATGCACGTTTCTGCTCGTCTTCGGTGACGCCGTGAGCTTCGAAATGTTGATTCAGGCAGCACAGGTACGTGCTCCAACGGTCGTGGATCCTATCGAAATGACGAAATGCAGAGATGCTTACCTTCGGTGATCCGGCTCGTCGTCCAAGAATTTGCTCCAGCAGTGCCTGTTGGTTTCGTTGCTGAGCTGCCAACAAATTTTCCATCCATTGCTGCTGTTGGAGTAGCACCTGATGAATATCCGCGGCACTGGGATTAATTTTCGCCATCGTTTGGAAAGGATACCAACATTCAAACTTTCCTCGTCGCCATATCTGTTGTATTTTTTAAGAAATGGTGAAGCCGGAAACGGAATTGTATTGATCAGCATATTGTAGGAAAATAGCATACTTTAATGTGACAAAAAAAACTATTATATAACATGATTAAATGTGGTTATACAGAGCGGCAAAACATTGTGGCCCGGGAAGTAGAAAAGGTAAACAACCGAAGAAGGACGGCATTGACCACAGTTTTTAGTTCATAGTTGATGTAGTTTTCACAACAGGTTTCATGCCCCCTAAAGATGCTATACCTCAGAATAAACAATGGGGCATTTATTACATTCCGTGTGGTGATTGCTCTCTTGGTTATATAGGACAGACAAGGAGACCTATAAAAGCAAGATTAAATGAACACGCTCACTGTGTTAAGAATCGTGAATGTGAAAAATCAACCAATGCCGCTCACTGTTGGCAAGAAGGCCATAAATTCAAATTTCAAGAAGTGAGAGTTTTTCACAAAGTCAAGTCCACAGTTGATCTAGATTTCTACGAAGGCACATATATTCGGGCCTTCAAAAATATACTAGTGAACGATAATAAATCTGCACCCTCGATCGCAACACCATGGCTTAAATTCATTTCAAGCAGGAATTACAAGAAAATTCAAATGGACCAATCGGATAGCACTATTCCGCAAATGTCCAATCAGGACGCTGCATTAGTATCTCACTCAGGCTCACAGCTTCATTCTGACCACAACGTTTGAAGTGAACAGACGTACTTCTTCCGCTGAGCAACCGAGCATGAAGGTTTGGTATTTATTCAACCCAAGTGGGAAACTCGGTCAGCGAGACTAGTGGTTAAATTTTTCCTCTGAAGACAGCACCCATTGGTGTTGAAATGCATTAGGACTTTTATTATTTTTTGTGTATTTGCCTTATTCGTTGGTGTCTTCTCAATATTCTTGAGCAAAGTGGATCAACTCTTCTAAATTCAAATTTTATTGAATTACAAGAAATAAATTCAAAACAGACTGACAGCAACCAATATGAGAATGATTCATTTTGTCGTTTTTGTTGAAAAATGATTCACCAACTCTCAACTTGAGGGAAGAGCTTTGCTTTTCTTAATCTCTTTGCTTACAAGTGAATTGGCAAGAAATTCGGTTGCTCGCTATTTGACAAATCTGCAATAAATATAATAACCTTTAACCTTATCCTAACCTGACAGCACATTAGAGAAAGGGAAGGAGAAAAATACAAATAAAAGAGTAAGATAGTATAAAGGATAAAGTGATAACAATGTAGGTACAAAGTTAGATTTCTTTCCACCCTCACCCTACCTGTTCTCTTTCACTCTTATAAAAAAGATACATCATATGTAAGGAAAAAAATCACATTATCAGGGTATACAAAAAACGAAAAGGAGAAAAATTGTAAGGTTGCAACAAAGCTTTGGGATGATCAGGAGAGGAAAGAAAACAGGACAAACTTGTTTTCATTCAGGGAATTTATGTCCTTTTTTTTTTTATGTCCTTTAATTTATTAATAAAGGGAATTTATGCCCTTTGATTGTAAAGTGCTTAAGAATAACAGTCTTAAAAGCTTTGCCATTCAAAGTTTGCATTGTGCATCAGTAAATCTGAAACTGCTTCTTGTGCAGTCTGTCTTTTTAATAATTCCTGTCTTTTACTTTTATCAAACTTTCAATGTGCAGATCGCACCAACCTTGGAGATCCGAGGGCCTCTAGGCACTCGACTGAGTCAGGAGTTTACTTTATTTCATTGGTTTTTTGGTAATTTAGAAAAAAATTAAAATAATCACCTTTTATTTATGTAACATTATTTCCAGTCATAGTGCAGATTTGTCCCCAACACAGAGGTGCCTAGACAGAAGTACAGTTTTGAGCATAGAGGAAATGTCTTAAGTTATACAAATAGCATTTCACTTGTGTTATTGTGCAGTAATGCAAATGAAAAATACAAGAATAATTCAAATAGTGACTATTTGAACTATTTTTTTAAATATAAAGTTTGTTTACATGATCTGAAAATGTCTGTTGTTCAATATGTTCTACACAGCCCTTTGAAGTTCAATTTTCAAAGTTTTTATTTTTTGGAAAAAAGTTTCAGTTTATCATGATCCCTGTATCCTTATTCACCTTTATGTGACAGTGAGTAATGATGAGTGAGAAGAAAAATAATCCTGATAATTGAGAAAGTGTGCTCCATAACATGCTTTTAACACAAAAGAGTGGAATTCAATCAAATCAACTAAATTTCAAATATTATTGAATATTCAACTACATTGCAACTACATTTTTTATTTCTTGAAGAATTGGGACCTCCAATCACGTCTACCATTATATCCTGCATGTACCTTTTAAACATTCCTCTGAGAAATTTCTAATGAATTGTTGTGTGTGGCCTTAACCATCAAGCTTATATTACTGGAGGGAGTATGATGTCAGTAGTCTTCACCTTGGCAGTGCTGAGAAGGTTGTCTGCAACATCATTTATCAGACGATCATGTGACTTGGTGAATATCTCTGCGCAATCTTCGTTATTTTCTTATGGCATAAATAGGAGTTTAAAACAATAAATTATGAAATAATTTCAGCATTGATAGTTCAAAATTAATGAAAAAGATAATTTTATCATTAACAAAGGATAATTCCAGAATTAATGAAAGATATAATTTCAACATTGTGTTTGATGAAAGTGATAATTCCAAAATTAATGAAAGAGATAATTTTAGTTCTAA
Organism: Pholcus phalangioides; assembly: GCF_987345545.1. NCBI lineage: Eukaryota > Metazoa > Arthropoda > Arachnida > Araneae > Pholcidae > Pholcus > Pholcus phalangioides. Next base: position 49,337,004 of record NW_028301602.1, on the reverse strand, counting down.
AACAAATGAAAGCAATAATTCCAACTTTCGACCAATCATCACCAAATTGCTCTTGCTGATGTTCAAGCATCAAATACACCCTACAAAATGTTGACAATCGTGAATTGCAGGACCGTCACCACATGCCTTTGAATGTGCGAATCCAAACCTTCTGACATCTAGATGCACCAGTACCCTTACATGATCCCCATTTCCTTCTTCACACCATCTGAACATCCTTTGAACAGTGGATGTATGTAGGCCCGTTTCAGCTGTGATACAATAGAAGGACCAACCAGCTGTTCATAGGCCTAAAACAGAACCCTTCGTAAACACGTCTGGTTGCTGATATTGGTTTTGTTGTTGTTGGCCAGGCATCCCTTCAACTACACGTGTCTTCTGAAACGAAAAAACTAAAAAAAAATGGGTTTTCCTCTCAGTTACAGAAAGTAACAGTTGTTGATTCATCTGGTATTTCCTTCTCTTTTATCTCGGTAACTAATCATGTGACAAACCTGTATGTCCGATCATTTGCATAAATCGTTCAACTGTGCGTTCCTGGCAATTTTTATAGTTATACAACCACATCTTCATGGTTTTGCATTTTCTACGTCAGGTAGTGTATAATAGAGTTTTCAAGGGACCATTTCTAACCCACGAAAAAGTGTACTTTCATCTCAATAGTGGTGTACAATTCAGGAATGCTGCAGAAGGTTTGGAAAAAGCTTTAGGTTCCCCAGTATCAAAAATTCTATGGAAAGAAGTTATCACTATATAGGAAAATTGTAAGGATATGTATGTTCTTGGAATCATGAATATAAACTTATAATTTTATGTATATATTTTTTTCATTCCTTTATGTAGCTGATTTTCTGACTTTTTTGACACCTCTTATAGTTATCTTTGTTTTTTTCAGCTGGAAATGATAGCCATGGAGAGTCCCAGTAGTCTAAAAAAGCAATTAGTTGTTGAGTTTGAAGGTGAACAAGGTATTGATGAAGGAGGGGTGTCAAAAGAGTTTTTTCAGCTTGTTGTTGAGGAGGTTTTCAACCCTGATTTTGGTAAGCTCAAATTTAAATGTTTATTTATTATTGAGTTTTTTAATGAAAAAACTTAAGGTCATTAGACTAGTGAACTATAGGCAAATTATTTTTTGTGGAAAATGAAAATTTAAAAAATTTCATATGTTAAACATAATTTTCCTCAACAGAACTGTAGCCACGGTGAAACCTGTATGAACATTAGGGTGGGTCGAAAACAATGAAATTTTTATTTTCAAATCGCCATTGTGCGGAAATGTTGCCTCCTTTAATAAGAAAAACTACGTAAAAAAATTTCAAAATCGGTTGATATCTTCCGGTTGCACATTGAACTTGAAGTTTATGGAAATTGATGAAATCGAAAATTTTTCTTACATTTTTTTAATGTTAGATAAAATTCTATGATCGACACTCAAAAGTTTGTTACGCATATTTTATGGTTCAATAAAGTAAAATAAATTAAAGTATCATTAATATTTTAATGTTTATTGGTTTTTTTCAGCGTGTTCGTAAAACAGGAATTTACCAAATTTTTGCGGGTTTCATTATGCAGCTTTTTGCCCGTTTTGTTACGACAAAACGACCCAGAATTCATCACAAGGAGGTGGCTGTACGTCGAGTTCCACCCACACGTAACCCAATCAACCATCCAAAATAGGCATGTGCGTATAATTTACATTATATATCTCAAAACTAGTCATCGAAATGAACACGTTCAAAATATGACTTTTTGGAGAAATCAGTCATAACTGATCTTGATAATAGCGTAGATCTGATGTACACTTAAGCTTCTCATGTCTATATACTTTAGTTTGGGCTTTGGTAACAAGTTTGATGCATCTCTCGACTGTCTGAGTCCGTCAGATAAACCTTTCGATGCCTCTGATGTGGTTAGTGTCGGAATTGATGAATGATATTATATCATCACGTACTTCCCGTAGCATTGGGGGAAGAATAGAAGGATACAAGAGGCAAGTATTCCGGTTAATAATTTTAGTGTATTCGGTAGCTTTAAAGGTTTTCTTACATAGCACGAAGTGTCTAATGGCTTTTCCTTTAGAGGCGGATTGTCTTGCTTTTACCCTTTATATCCGACATTGAGAAAAATAGAATAAAAGGAAAATTATAATATGTTAAAATAAAAGCATAAATGTGATGGCAATAACAAATAGTCATCATGCAAATTATTTGGTAGGTCATTTTAGTTCTAATTAAAGAGAAACTAAAAAAACATATAAACAATGTTTTTGAAACAATTAATTAATTCGAAACAAATTTATTTACCCTGGTACTTTAAAGTACCGTCTGGGTATAAAAAGGGTTAAAGTTCTTCTATATCCAAGTTCTCTCGAATGCCATCAACAATCATAGCCAACAGTAAATTTTCAGGCTGTCCAAAGAACGCATTGAATTCAACTACTTGATCAACAACTTTAAGTAAGTCTCTCTCATCAAATAAATACCACAATTTTTGAACCGCTGGAAAAACATGTTTAGCTCATCATTGAAATACTTGTTCTTTTTCATGTGGAACCACAGAGGCACGTACGATTTCAAGATGAAGAGAACTTCTGGTTCTCAAAAGGATTTGGCTAACTTAAGTATTCCTATAACCTAAGCACTCTATTGGCCGCATTTAGCTATCCAGGATGTGACAGACGACCAGGATCTCAAATTGACAAATCCCCTGGAAAATTTCCCTACTTTATTGTTTTGGATATGCCTAATAAATACAGTACTACTCGTCTTTTCTCAGCATCTTTCTGTCTACTTCTAGAAACCAACAATCTACAGATTCATACTCCAACACAGAGAGCTTTCACATCCAGTAAGCTGTTATCAAATGGGCTCAGAGAAAGATTTTGGCCCTATAGATGCACCATCTATATCTGTAGTTTCCGACTTTGAGGCGCGAATGCGAGCCGATTCCCCTGTTAAAAAATCTTGCCATTGACAGCAACAGGCTTACAACGGTACAAATATTCAATCATTTCACTTCACTCATAATTTCAAATTTAGATGACAGCACTAAACATCCCCGCATAACAATAAATACGGCTCAGATTGTCAGATGCACATATTTTGTTCCAGACTCCGTAACGAAGCTGGGCTGGAAGAGATCTCGGCAGCAGGATAAGTCCGATGGCAGAGTCCTGACGTTCATTGATTCATTGCACCATCTATATGCGGAAAAAATATGACGGAGAGGAATTTCGTTGAAAGGGAGTAGATCCACGATTCACTGTAGTGGTCTTTCCACGTGCAGTTCACACGTGATCCAGTCAGACTCAGACAGTTAAGGGATATGCCTAAATTGTTACAGAGGCCTCAACTAAAGGATGTGACATGGAGATAGAGATAGCTACATCACTGATCTACGCTATTATCAAAATCAGTCATGCTTGATTTCTTCCAAAGGTCAGACCACCGAATTCTAGTCAATTGTAATAACTATTTTTCAAATATAGTGTGAATTGCACACGCCTAGTTTGGATGGTTGATTGGGCTGCGTGTGGGTGGAACTTGACGTGCAGCCACCTCCAAGTGATGAATTCTGGATCGTTCTATTCTGACAAAACGGACGAAAAGCTGCACAATGAAAGTAGCAAAAATTTGGTAAATTCCTGTTTTTCGAACACTCTGCGTGACCAATAAACATTGAAATGTTAATGATGTTTTAATTTATTTTACTTTATTGAACCATAAAATAAGCGTAACAAACTTTTGCATGTCGATCATAGAATTTTATCTAATATTAAAAAATTCAAGAAAAATTTTCGATTTCATCAATTTCCATAAACATAATCGATGTGCAACCGGAAGATATCAAGCGATTTTTAAATTTTTTATGTCGTTTTTCTTCTTATTAAAGGAGGCAACTTTTCCGCACTATAGCGATTTGAAAATAAAAATTTCATTGTGTTCGACCCACCCTAATGAACATCCAGTATTCAAATTATATTCTATCTCATAAAGGTGCATTTCAAAGCGCTGATCATCAAACAGATTTTCTTTTGATTCCGTTTAAGATAGGTTTTCATCTCATAGGGGCCGTTAAAGTATTATGTCAGCAAATTTTTAGCCATTTTTGATCCCCCCCCGTCAGCAAAATTTAGTCAGCACTGCCACCCCACCTTCTAATGCATATTGGTGGGATCAGAAACGTACGCTGGAGGGCGCGCATAAGGGGCTTGTGTGCCTCCCCCTCAGGTGAAAGAAAATATTTTTTAATGTAAAAAAACATTTTTAAAAAAATTAAAATTTTGAAAGAAAATACCTTTTTGTATGTTATCATAATCAATTTCTGTTAATTTCAATGCTATTTGAAGGGTACGAACTCAAAAAATTTCTCTTTAAGAAATTCATTGCGACCCACCCTTTAAGCCATATATGGTAAACCCGCAGACCAAATGTGGCCCCGAAGGTTACCTGATATGGCTTGCCCCCTCAAACCCAATCTTGTAAAAATAAATTGGCCCATGGCATGTTTTCAGATCACTTGAGTAACCCGCGACACAGTTCCAAAACACTTAATAAACGATCCGGGGCACATTTAGCGATCCCTTGAGTGACATGTGGCACAATTTAAAAGCACTTAAGTGGCCCCTCAGTGCAGTTCTACATCAGTCAAGTTATCCGCAGAACATTCCCAGATAATTTAAGTGATCCATGGCATAATTATGCATCACTTGAGTGATGTGTTGCACAGTTCCAGAGCATTTAAGCTGCCCGGGAACATTTAGAGATAGCTGAAGTGTCTGTGCAAGGGATTTATCACTAGTGAGAATGTTAGTTCAAGTATCCACAAACTAGCGAAAGATTTTTCTCGTTTTTGGCACACAGAGTAAGATGCACTTAAGAATATTTCATATTTTTATAAAGGATGGGTGATCCAAACCCCCCTCCCCCCCCCCCCCGTCATCAAAAGTCAGCAAATTGGAAACCCCCTCCTTCCCATCGATACTGACGTAATACTTGAATTACTTGATACAGTGTCTTACACAGGTTTCATTGTATTATAGTTTTTAAAGTTTTTTTGTCTTTGCAGCTAATTCCAAGCTTTTATCAATTCAATAAGTTCTTTCTTTGCAAAATTACCACATAGCTATTGAAATTTTGCTAAGTAGTTTGGTCTAGTCCTATATAAGTCTCTTATAACCTTATGCAGGAAAATATTTTATGGCCCATGTGCAACTAAATTTCAAAGAGGTTCAAGTAATAGCAGATTCTCAACATTCATTTGAGTTTTGGAAGTTTTTCTGTACCTCAAATTTTGTGGTTTTTGTGCAGTTAGAATGCTACCATGCAATAGGCCACTCTGAAAGTTTGAGTATGTGAAAAACCAAAACTCCTCCTGGAAGCCAATATTAACAAATTTAGTCCATCTATCTTTTGTAAGTAGCAATAACAGCTACAGCCTTTCCTTATTTTGCATTATATCATTTGATGTTACATTAAAAAAAAGAATGTTTTGCATATTTTATAAAAAGTACAAAAGTACAGTACGGAAGTTGACAACCCTCAAAATACAGACAGCAAGTTACATCCTTCAAATAGGTAACCTTATTTTTATGTCATCAATGGCACTTGATGCTCTTGTGAAAATGCACTTTTTCCTCAGTTAAGAATGGTCTATTGAAAACTGTTATATACTGCCTGACAGAGAAAATGCAAAACCATGAAGATTTGGTTGTATAATTATACAAATTGCCAGGAATGCAAAGTTGAACGATTTATGCAAATGATCTGACATACAGGTTTGTCACGTGATTAGTTGCCGAGATAAAAGAGAAGGAAATGCTAGATGAATCAACTGTTACTTCCTGTCACTGAGGGGAAAACACATTTTTCGAGTTTTTTCATTTCAGAAGACACGTGTAGTTGAAGGGATGCCTGGCTGACAACAATAATAACAAAACCAGTTTCAGCAACTAGATGTGTTTACGAAGGGTTCTGTTTTAGGCCTATGAACAGCTGGTTGGCCCTTTCATTGTATATGAAACAGGCCTACATGCATCCACTGTTCAAAGGATGTTCAGATGGTGTGAAGAAGGAAATGTGGATCATGTAAGAGTACTGGTGCACCTAGATGTTGGAATGCTTGGATTCGAACATTCAAAGGCATGTGGTGACGGTTTTGCAGTTCAGGATTGTCAACATTTTGCAGGGTGTATTCGATGCTTCAACATCAGCGAGAGCAATTTTTCTATGATTGGTCAAAAGTGGTATTCAGTTGTGCTGCCCTTTATGAGTACTGTCACTGACATACAGGCACTAATGCCACGGATTGCAGTGGTGGCAAGTGTTGCTAGAGCTGCTTGGACAACTGAATGGCACAATATTGTGTTTAGTGATGAGTCGTGCTTCTGGTTTACCAGTGAAAGTTGCTGAATAAGAGTGTGGAGGCGACATGGGGATGACTCCGATCTTGCTACATGTGTTGGATGTGCTACTGCTCAACAATGGGGTACCATGGTTTGGGATGCCATCACCATGGATAGCTGGTCCCCCCGGTGTATATCAGAGGCATAATGACTGCACGACAGTATTTGAGTGAAGTGCTACAGCTGCTTGTACTTCCCTACCTTCAACGGTTGCAAAATGCTGATTTCCAGTTAGACAGTGCTAGCTGATCTTCCCAGCACGACAATCATCAGCAGACAAGCACTGCAAGGTACCTGGATGCATAGTTGTCTCCAGATCTCTTACCCATTGAGCATGTGTAGGACCCGATTGGTCATCGTTTGCTTGATCTGCCTCGGCCTTAATTGGAGGACAAACTGTAGAGTATGGTTGGAAGCATATAATCATCCATCTCTCAGGACACCATCCACACATTTATTTCATCTGTACCTCAAAGGGTTGCTGCTTGTATCGCTGCAAGAGATGGCTCAACTTTCTACTGACCAACTTGTATATTCAATCCCTGTATTATACCATTTGTTGAAATTAAAATCACATTTCTGTATGCATTCTCTATATGCTGGTCAATTTTCTTCACATTCTACTCACTCTTTCATGGTGATTCATTTTCTCTGTAATAATACCCATTTCTCATTTGCTTGTTGAAATGGTATGGTTTTTTTAGGCTTAAAATATTTTTGAGGTGAGTTTTGCTGTGTGTGTGGTGGTTGTATATGGAATATAGCTGGGCGGGGGGAACCACTCAAATAACCTTGCATGATTGAGTCTTGTACTGTCATACAAGACTCACTTTAGTATGGCAGTATCACTTTTGGTATGACTGATCAAGGCAAACCATGAAGACTAACCACACTCTGCACATTAAAAGTTCTGTACTATAAAAGAAACCGTAGAACCAGACATGGCACAAGCTCTGTCCCATTGAGGATATAAGTGGTATAAAAGAAATTGGCTACAAAAAACTGTCTCTATTGGCATTCACAATGTCAAATGGTAACTTGACTGATCTCCAAAAGCCACCATTGACACAAATTCCACTATAATACATAAAGCTCTGCCACATTGAATCATTTTTCACAACCCTAGATGAGAAATCATCAGCATTAAAAAAAGACATGTTTCCAATGTTTTCTGTAGCAAAAATTGAAAGAGGGGTTTTATACTGTAATAGTAAAGAATGGGAGATACAGGAACTTACCAAAAAACTCAAAAAAGGTTGAAACGAAAGAGCATGATTTATTATTTTTACATGATTAAGGCAGGGCTCGGCACGGGTCACTTTTTTCACTAAAAATCACTTTTTTAGCAAAAATACCTCGGTCTCGTGCGTTTTTCTGCTGTCAGTGTTTTTCTTTTCTTCAAGGAGGAACTTTACCGGTTCAATATCGCCAATTTTCTCCCTCCCTTCATTGAACTACGATCGACGGCGTCTTATCTTCCCGGGAGCATACCGTGTGACGTCAACATAACTTGATTTCAAGGTGCTTGGAAGGAAAGCTCCTTGGTTAAAGAATCGTCATTTTATGGAAAAGCCGGTTGGAAAAAAAAACTAGAATGAAAGGGTATTTGAAAGGCTATGAAGAATTCCCCCCCCCCCCACTACCATTCTTTCTTATTTCCCCACGTGCTCATTCGTTCTTTCATTTTCATCTTATTTTAAAATTGATACTTTATTTTATTTGTTTTAAAAAGTTTTAGTCCTAAGGGCCGAATTCCTTTCTTGGAGCATCGAGCAAGTTACATTTGTTGTTTGTTCTATCGTTACTTTTGTTCATTTTTTTAAATGTTATTTGAAATGACGATTTAAGAGAGCCCGTGCGGAAGCTAACTTACGCGCAACGGGAGAATGTCAAAGCGTGTATTAAAGACGCGTATTATTAATATGTATTAAGCGTATTAATACGCTTTGGAGAATACTCTTGTAGCTGGCCAAGATTAAAGAAGCTCGCAGGTATTTTGAATTTACTTACAATAAAAAAAAAATCATCCGATTGAAAATCGCGATCCATCTACAAATAACATTCGTACTATTTTTCTAACTGGATTTAACTCTCAGCAAGAAACCGTACCCCCAAATTTGATCGAAAGGAGAACTATTTATGAAAAGATCACAGAATCCTGCAATTCAACATTTAGTTTAACACAAGGGTTTCCAAATCAGATGAAAATTGGTCATCAGGCTGATAAAAACTCAGTTAACGTGCATGCGAGCCGTAAATAGAGGCGGATTTAACGATGGGCACACCGAGTCAGGGCCGTCTTGAGAGCATCATGGGCCCCCGGGCCAAGTGGTTTTTCGGAGGCCCTACCTGGCAAATCTTAGAAATTTCAACCGGATCTCATTTTTGTGAGGCCCCCGGGTGGGCCCATGCTTTAAGACGGCATTGCACCGAGCGCGCCTTTGGCCCCTACTTTACATTTTTTTCCTAATTTAAAGGGCCTAATATTAATTTTTTTTTTATGCCCGGCCGTCAACTGACCTTTATCCGCTTCTGGCCGTAACTTAATTTAGAGCATCTTCACGATACTGATTGTTGACTTAATATCGACATCTTGCGCTCCATTCTTGATGTGTAAAAAAATCCCATTTTTAGACCTCGGAAGTTATTAAAGCGTGTTTGTCTCGAGTCGCTGTTATGACCGCAATAGGAGAGGGCGGGGGTCTGATTCCACGGGTGTTGAACGAGGAAAGGTGCAGAGTTTACTCTTTTTCTGTTTAAAAGAGTGGATACCGGCCCCGGGCGATAGTAAATTTTCGTCCATACTTGCGACCCGGGTTGCTACATACCGTGATCAGATCCAAAACTGGGGTCTGGGGGCAATGCCTTGGACGGCGTTTTTGATGGAATGGTATATTCAAGAAAAGGCAATAAAAATTCCTTTGCAAAATTATCGAATTTCACAGTCAAGGGGCAGTAAAATTACCCTCCCCTCCAGAAAAAACAATTGTATTACAGCCATGGTAAATCGGGTGTCCCAGGTGAGGGGGGGGGGACGAATTCACTGTTTCTGTTCGTTAAAAATTATGGGAGGAGTTGAAGCTAACGTGGCTAAAATAGGTAACCCTGACAGCAGCATCCATAAACTCTGTATCAACCGCATTTATAAACCCCTTACGTCGTTGATTCGATTTTTGTGTTCATTTTATCCTAATTTTCCGTATTTCTATATATATTTCTATCGATTTTCGCATATTGCCACATATTAGGTTGATTCATATTATAAATCATATATTTTTTTGTAATTTTTTATGTGCCCTTTGTCAGCCATCTTGAATTGACTACCACAAAACGGCGATTCCTTGGCGCGAAAAAAGTCGCCACGTTGGTGCTTACAAGGTTCATGGAAAATTACCGGGGAAGGCCGCTGAGCCTCTTTTTCTGTTAAAAATTACGGGGGGGGGGGGGAGTGCCAAAATTATACTGTTTCCAGGGGTGGGAACTCTGCGCCACACTGTGCCAAAATTAAGATCTTGCGCAATCCTGCTCCAATAGTGTATGTTCGTATTTTTCTGCGCCAAATAGCTAATTTTGCCTCAGTGTGCCCTGAATTTCGGAAAGGATGGCAAAAATTTTTTGTTCCTGCTTACTGCGAAACGATTCTTTCTAAGAGCGTGTTTTATTCCACTGTACGCCTTATTGAAACTATCGGCCTTTCCATCGTGAAACCCCGATAATATCTGTGATTGTGCAACTGAAGATGGTTTGCAATGGTCTTTCAGCTTTAAAGTGCAAATGCGAGTCAGTCGCGTTTAAAAAAAAGTCGCCACTGGAAGCAGCAAAAATTACTGTAGTCGATCGTCATTGCGTCAAATCCCGATGTTTCTTGAAAAAAAATTACATTCCGGAAGTAAAGAGTGAGTTTCCGCCGAATTACGATTGCTAATTTAGAAACTTTGCCGAATAACGAGTGTCAGATCGCCAAATAATGAGTACTTAATCGCCAAACGTCGTGTTGATTCTTCCGAAATTCTCTCCCATTTTGCTACAATTTCTTTCCGAGTATGAAAAAATTGAAAACTTATAGAAAATTTTTAGCCCATTTGAAGTGCTGCGGTTCCAGACAGCCAATAGTGCCCTCAGTAAGCAAAAATCATCTTAAATAGACTGGTGTGAAAAATTTTATGACAGCCTCTCTTTCAAACAAGGTGTCAAAAGCCTGAAATACCGAAAACAAAAAACAAGCTGATGAAAAGATGTTTGATAACAAAAGACAGTGCAGTTGTTTTATTTTGAAAGGGGGTGAGGGTTAACGAAAATATTCTTATTTTCCCTGCTCCAATTTATAAATATCTGCTCCAAATCGTATATTTTGCTGCTCCAAAACTGATCCGAATCCTATATTTTGCTGCTCCGGATCCTGCATTTTGCTGTTTCAAAGCTGCTCCAAAATAGACTTTGTCACTTCCCACCCCTGCGTTTCTCAGTAAAAGAGTAAATGTGTGTTTTTTTTCAGGGATGTATGTTGTGTGTAAAAAAAAGAAAAATATATATTTTTACAAATTTATCTCTCGAAAACCAAACTGGTTTGTTTTCTCCCTCACCCAAGGATAGTATTATTTTGGTGCCCCCCCCCCCGCCTGTAAAATAGTACGCACCCACTTTTCCCAGTCCAGCCATAGGTGGAGATACTTGAAGGTCTTAGGGGTGTGGCACGATGACAATTGATATACATCATATATATGTATACATCAGTAGGCTCTGCCATTGATACTTGGGGGAGGGTGGATTGCCCCTCCCTCAACGTATAATAATTAAAATAATTTAGTTAATTTAATAATTTTCATACTTTATTCAATTTAATAATTTTCATACTTTATTCAATTTAATAATTTTCATACTTTATTCAATTTAATAATTTTCATACTTTATTCAATTTAATAATTTTCATACTTTATTCAATTTAATAATTTAAATACTTTATTCAATTTAATAATTTAAATACTTTATTCAATTTAATAATTTAAATACTTTATTCAATATAACAATTTAAATACTTTATTCAATTTAATAATTTATAATTTAAGTAATTTTTTAATTTAATAATTTATAATTTAAGTAATTTTTTAATTTAATAATTTATAATTTAAGTAATTTTTTAATTTAATAATTTATAATTTAAGTAATTTTTTAATTTAATAACTTATAATTTAAGTAATTTTTTAATTTAATAATTTAAAATAATATTGTTAAAAATTTAATTTTATTGTTTATAATCATTATAGTAAATTTATTAAAATTTGTTGGAACGTATTACACAAACCTAGGTATGTAAATCAAATTTTTACTAGTTAAAAAGGTTTGAGTACATTTTGTATACTGTCATTCATAGCATAACATGAATGAAAAATCCACTGGAATGTAGATGGGACGAATTCTCTCATCAAATTTTGTGTTATTTCATTTTTTTTGCTTCTTTGAATATGAAAACTTTTTCCCATTTTGAAGTTTTTCCTGCTTAAATTAATTTTAAGATGGGTTGTGGAAAGCAATATGGGGAAAGGCATTGCTACTGTTACTCAGAAAGGATATAATGTAGTTATTCTCTCACACATAGTTGGTGATAAATTTGATAAGTTATTCAAAACTTTTCTGGTCAGTAGAATGCGTTTGATTTATTTCACACGATTATGTAAAAAAAAAAGATATTTCAATGAGTTCTATTGAAATGCAAAGTTAAAACTAAATTCAATTTCAATTCATCCAATTTGGTAATAATCAAAATTCATTGTCCATTTGGTCTCTTTCTAAAAATATTTTGATCACTATTTGGTCACTTTTAAACATTTTGGTCACTTTTTTAAACATTTTGGTCACTATTTTCACTAGTTTTGAGGCCATGATCCGTGCTGACCCCTGTTAAGGGCTTCCTAGCATGATTTTCCATGTTTAAGGGCTTCCTAGGAAATAGGCAGGACCATTGCAAAAACCTCAAAGAAAGCATGGAGAAGAGCATTTGCACTAAGGAATTCTTCACTTTGAGCATCCATATCAAGGAGAACACATTTAAAATATCACAAAGATTATTTTTGGGGGCTAAAGGGTGATAATGAAGTGTATACCAGAACAAAGATGAAAAAAGTCAGTCTCAGTATTTTTAAATTCAAGATTTTATTTTGAATCTAAATTTATTTGCTCTGAAACCGATAGATATGCAACATATATTCTGAATGTTTTTTGCAGTTTTATCTATATATATGAAATTGACTTTCTGTCTGTGTGTGTGTGTATGTATGTTCTCTATACAAATCTACACATTTAGATCTATCGTCACCAAATTTTGCATATATACCAAATGGGACCCGACTTGAACGATGGGCTACTTTAAAATTTCGTCAGAGCAGGGCAAGTGCCCCAAATGGGCAAAAAACTGTCGGGCAACAATGGTTTTTGGACCTCAACAATCACTTTCAGAACGTTCACTTTGGTTACCGTGGTTCCCTAGCGATGCGTTTCAGACGTGCATATGCCTTTACAATGGTTTGTCACTTCTTCAACGCTGCCCAGAATATGAATAATAGTTTATGCCTTTATAATGGTTTGCCACACATTTTCAATACTCTCAGTAATGAGGCTTTTTGAATAGGCGTCATAATCATCATCGCTTTGAGGGTCAGGTGAAGGGTGATCCTCATAGAAATCAGTGTTAAAATTACCGATTTTACTGTAGAAGTTGCGGAAATTTGGTGGGGTTTTCTGTCACAAGAATAATAAAAAATAGTATGAATTCTCGATTTCTGAAATATAGAGTTCGCTTAGAGATACGAAGCTCAGGAAATTAAATATGAAGTAATTATCCAGACCTACTTTCGAGCTGGATATTCATGCAATGGCATTGATTTCAACTTTTTATTTATATCTTCTCAAGCATGAACATTAATGTCTCCGTATTGTCTTTTAATATTGAACTGCATAAATTCATGTAATTTATGATGTTTTAAAACTAATTATGGGCCCGTAAAAAGTACATTTTTGAAAGCTGAAACAGGCAGATAGGTAACTTGAAGTTCAAGTGGGGGAGGGGGGGATCAAAATACTTGGCACTCCTTAAAAAAGAAAAAAAAAATATTCATTTCTATGTTTCTTTAAATCTAGATTTTTGTTTCTTTCATGAGTCGCTAAGGAAGTCACCATATTGGTTAACTTAGACACGGTGTGCATGTCCCTCAAAGAAAAAGGGAGATATCACATGATCCAAAAAGCCTCATTCAAGAAAACTCGGGCAGCGCCGGGTATTATAGCTAGGCGCATTTGGCCAAAATCCTTATTTAGATTACAGGGTATAATCTATATCATCCAGATTTATCTCCCGCATTTTTTTAATTATACAAATCCGCATTCCTCTACCATTTTGGCAATTGTGCAAGTTTGAAACATGTTCCTTTATTTATTTTTGTAATTATGCAAGTTGCAAAATGTTTTTCTTTCATTTTTTTCGTTATACAAGTTCATATATAGCATGTTTTTCTCTCATTTTTTATATTGTGCAAGTTCACAACATGTTTTCTTTCCTATTTTTGTACCCGGGCAACGCCGGGTATTATAGCTAGTCTTATATATAAATGTGAAAGTATGTATGTATGTTCTTTATACAAATCTACAGTTTTAGACCGATCGTCGCCAGATTTTGCATATATACCAAACAGGACCGGGATTGAACCGTAGGCTACTTTAAAAGTTCGTCAGAGCTGGGCAAATGCCCGAAATAGGCGAAAAACTGTCGGGCAACAATGGTTTTGGGGCCTCAACAATTACTTTCGGAAAGTTTACTTTGGTTACCGTGGATTCCAACAATGCGTTTCAGACGTGAATATATGCCTTTACAATGGTTTGTCACACCTTTAATTCTGTTATTATAACAGTTTATTCTTTTATAACGGTTTGTCACTTTTGTTGGGTATTTCTGCTAGCCTATATACAGGGTGTTCTGTAAGTGCTAATGCGGCCTTTATCTTATCAACCGCCCATCGTATAGGTATAGTTTCAATTTAAAAAACTCTGGCACAAAGTTAACACTCGGGTACGAAGTTAAAAAGTTATCATTATCCACCAACATGCGAGTTCAACTGCAAAATGACTCGGCACTGTTATCATTTTCATATCAGTTGATCAAACTTGGCAATGGAAGAATTCCCGTAGACCCAAGCACCGGACTGATTACGTTCCCAAATGGATTTTGTCAGTTGTTAAATTCAGTTCAAGAACTTGCAGACAAAGTCTTCCCAAACATTCAACAAAATCACCGAAACCATGAGTGGCTTTGTGAGAGAGTGATTCTGGCACCGAAAAATGACAGTGTGAACAAGATCAACGAAAAAATCCTAAAAATTATTCCGGGAGACTCCACATCTTACAAATCGGTTGACACTGTCACAGCGCGACAGTTCTGAATTTTTAGACAGAATTTCTAAACTCTTTGGGTATTCCGGGTGTGCCACCACACAACTTAACCCTCAAAGTCGGAGCACCTACAATGCTTTTAAGAAATTTGGAGACACAGAGACTCTGCAATGGCACCAGACTCTGCGTGAAGAAATTGCACAATTACATCATTGAAGCAACGATTCTAACTGGATGTGCCAAAGGAGAAGACGTCTTCATTCCACGTATCGCAATTATCACTGAAGAAATGCCTTTCACTTTCAAGCGATTACAGTTCCCGATTCGCTTAACTTTTGCCATGACAATCAACAAAGCGCAAAGCCAGTCGTTAGCAGTAGCAGGTATCAACCTACTTGAGCCCTGTTTTTCACACAGACAACTTTACGTCGCCTGTTGGCGTGTTGGTAATCCCAAAAATTTGTACAAAACACACCAGATGGACAAACAAAAATATTGTGTATCCACAAGCGCTTGCCTGAAGTTTTTAATTAAAATATTTAAAAATGAAAGTAATTTTTTCTTACTTAATGCAGAAATATTTTGATTAAGAAATAATTAATAAGCTATACATATATACATTTTTTACGGGACGGGCAACGCGTCGCCGGGTATCAGCTAGTAAATTATAAATGGTTATCAATGTGAAAGACATACTAGACTGATGTCAAACTGGGCTGCGAGTTGTTCACCATTTCATTTTTACCCTTTTATTTCCCATAAGTTGTATGTTCGGGTCATTCCCAAAAAAAGTGTACAAACTGTTTCTGAGATCATTTTTTTACAAAATTTCAGAGCACTCTGGTAATGATTTTAATTTTTTTTTTTAGTTCTTCATTTAATTCTTTGTCATATGGCATTTCTTAATTTGTTTCAGATGGTATCTGATTTTTTTTTTTTTTTTAAATCATTGTTTGTAGCAAAAATTCAAAATCTTGCTGTCCCAACTTGAAAAAAAAGTGTTAAACAAAGAGACTTGGGGCAAATCTGGAATTTTTTTTCAAAAAACTAGAAATCAAATTTTATATGTGTGCCATAGATAAATGAAACTGACAACAAAATTTTGAAAAAAAAAATTTTTTTGCATATCAAAAATTTTTTGTTTGTGTCCCAAAAAATTTCCAGTTTTAAAATGTCCACTCTGTTAGTCATTTCTGAAATATATTTTTATACCAGATTAAATCTGATAACACTTTTGAGCTCATTGAAAGGTTCATTTTTAATCAGGTTTGTCAAATTTTCTCCCTGTGTAGATACCCATTTCCCCCTTCCCCCGGCTAGGTGTTTTAGGCTAAAAAACCGAATTTTTGGGAAAAATTGTTTTTTTTGAAAGAAAATGTGTTGCTTTCAGGTTAAAATTTCATTTTGAGGTTGGTTTATGCATTTCAAAAATTGCTGCATAATGCAGTGTTTAAAATGTGTATATTTCGAATTACAGTTCCGTTCCAGGGGTGACTGCAAATATGGAAAATCTGTGAATAACTGCAATCATGAATTTTTTTATTTTTTTTTTGTGTATTTAGTTTATTGAACGTCATGAGAAGATCACAGTGATGCAGAGGTAGAAGGGAATGTAAAAGAGTGCAGCGATTGTTGGCGATGTTTTCTGAAAGAACATTGTGATTTCTGTTTGCCGTTTCTTCTTCTTCATATCATAAAGCATGTTGGAGTATGTTGACAAGGCTTCCTCTACCAATTTTCTACATGTGAAGAACGCACCTTAGAGGGATCTATGTCACGAAAATTATCTATCGCTGATTTGAACTTGCTTCGAAGCCCTTCCGCTATGCTACTCATGGTGAACTTGTCTTTCACTTTATCTTGATCTTCGTCATCTGGTACCACTTCAGTTTCAGGAGCAGTCAACTGCATTAATTTCTCCTTGGTCAATACTTCTGAATTTCTATTAAGTCGCTTTTCGATTTCTTTTACATCCATATCATTGAACCCTTCTCCACCCACCTGTTTCGCCAATGTGACGATACCTTTTATAATTTCTTCAGTTGGCTCTGTGTAAATGGTCATGTCCTAAAGTGTACATTGTAACCAAAGGTTAATCCAACCCGAGTTGACTGTTTCTCTCTTAAGAGCTGCCATGGATCTAGTGATGACAGTAATGGTGTTAGCAATAGTGTAATTCTTCCATATCTTTAATACATTTTCTTCATTTGCATCTTCTATTGCGTGCACAATCATCTACATTGCGTAACGTGTATAGTGGGCCTTGAATGCTCGCACTACCCCCCTGATCAAGGGGCTGAATGATAGGTGTTATATTAGGAGGTCATACCATCAGCTTTGAACTCATTGACATCTGGGCATCGAAGAGCATTATCTAGTATCAAAAAAACTCTGATGAACATGTCTTCATTCTCAAGGTACCTCCGGATTCCGAAACAAAACACTGTTTAAACCAATCCAGGTTCATAGTCCAAACCTTTTTATTGCTCATCCAAAATACTGAGAACTCTGACTTATCCGTTCCTTTCAATAATCGCAGATTTGAAAATGGCGGTGGGCTTTATCCTGTACCCATACGCATTTGCACAAAACAGCATAGTAAGTCTATCTGTATTTGCCTTAAAACTAGGGGACTCGCTTTTCTTCTTGGGTGACAAATGTTCTTTACAGCATTTTCTTTCAAAATAGAGTAATTTCGTCAGTTAACACCTGCTGAGGTGCATAACCCTTCTCTTCAATAATTTTCTACAGTCTTTGGAAATTTTATATCTGCCTCCTGGTCAGCAGAGGCTTGATCACCTGTGATTTTTACATTGCGTGATCCAAATCGTTTCTTAAATCTGTGAAACCAGCCTTGCATAAAATTCAGATGGAATAGATATTTCACCTGCCCTTTCCTTTATAGAATAAAAATTTCTCGTTTTCCATTGTAATATTACAATCAATTGAAATACTTTTTTGTAGCAGTCTTGCACCCTCAAAAAAAAACACAGCATTTTCTGTACAAGAAACAGATGGATCCCGTAGGTGATGCAAAGTTTCCTATGCCACGGGTGCAGTTACAGCCACGGCTGATTGAATTTCCGATTCCTTTTTCGTGATATATCTCATCATAGATTCTACAATAGGTGGCCACAGCAGCAATTGGCTTACTTTTGCCAAGCATAGTCAATATATCCACTTTTTCTTGTCAGGTTTTCGCAATTTTTTAAATCTTTTTGAAGCATTATCATTGAAATGAAATGAAATGAAGCATTATCAGTAGCATTAGAAAAATGAGCCATCCTAAACACGCACAAATCAAAATTTTCAAATTTTGTAAACAAAGCATGTGAAAATGATGATTACTGAGTGTTGCCAAAAAAAATTCAATAAAGGAAAAACAAACCAAAAATACGGAAACTGCGAATATGGAAACCGTGAATACGGGGGGGGGGGGGGCACGACTACTTTTAAATGATTTTTTAAGAACAAAAATGTGACAATAAATGATTTCTTGGAATCACAAACACACTTTTTTATAATACATCTGATTACCTTTTTTTTATGGAAGCATTCAGATCTGAGATTCACATATTAAAATGTGTTAAAAGAAATCACAAACATAAAATGTAACCAACTTAGTTTAACAAATATACCTGTATTATAAACAGAATTTTTATTTAAAAAATATTTGCATTACTTTTTTTACAAGTTTTATACAGGTACATCAGACTTTCATAAGTAAAATATCAAGAGACAAAAATAACATAATCTCTTAACGAAAAGAAAATAACTAGTGGGATTCTTGAATTGAACATTGGTAATGAACACCTTTCTTCAAGTGAAACAGAACAAAAGGTATAGTTTTTCTAATAAGGAACAAATAAAGAAATAAGGAAAATAAACTAAAATAAACTAAACTGAAAATAACTAAAATAAGGAACTTTCCAGAAAATAAGACAGCTTAATTTTTCAGGATGATTATAATCTGAGCCTGACCCCGAAAATTGGCCTGTTAAAATCATCAGCCAGATGAAGGCATTCTGTAGTTCTGGTTTGGTCATGACAGGTATATCAAGTGATATTAATATACAATGATGTTATTGACATTTGCACTTACTGATAATTCAAGTTATTCAGAATTTTTAAGTTTTAAGTTCCCAAAAATGGCTAATTTGGAAAAATGGAAAACACCTCCAGAGTAATGAATCCTCATAATAACTGCTATTTCCTACTTTTAACCAGATAATTTTAAAATTATTATTGCTCCTTTTGAAATATTTCTCAATTTTTGTGATTTAATGAAGCAGGGATATTCTTTAACAGTGAGAAATTCAAGAAAAAGAGATGCACATGGCTTTAGCTCCTGAAAGTTTGGGTTTGATTTAAAAAAATAAAATATTTAATGCTTAATTATTTAATACAACTGCAGACCTGCCAACTCTCCCGATTTAGGCGGGAGACTCCGGATTTTTCATCCTCCCTCCCGCTCTCCGGATTTGTGAAAATTTCTCCGGATTTTGGCGGAAAATTAGATTTTACGCGAGCTTTCACGTCTTCGTGGCATCAATGATTACCGTCGTCGTTAGGGAAAACACCCATAGAGGACAGCCGTAGTCATTTCCATCGAGCAGCCGTAAAAAAGTCTCTTGAGACTGCATTTAAGCAACTGGCAAAGACGTGACTTCGTTTTCGTAGCGTTTATCGGCAATCATTTATCAGGGGCATGACCTTGGTTGCCGAAATTCCTGTATAATCGTTATTGTATTCCATTAACAGCCGTACTGTAAACACGTTTTTTCGTCCGCAGCTTTGTAATTTGAATTTTTTTTAATCGTTTCTTCCGATTAAACATCTTCAGAAAGAAAATATAAAACTTTAAGCTATATAAAGCTAAATATAAAGCTTTTAAGAATTCATATACCCAAGATTATCAATCACTGATAGCATCCACGAAAGGAAACACTTATACTTTATGAACAGTATGTGCATGTGATTTCTCTATTCCGCATGGGAAGACTGACGTGGAATTATATTCTTCTCAGAGGCAATGCAGAACCTGCCTTGGGGGGGGTAGAAGAATGTAACTTTTTCTTAATTTATTTAAAAAAAAAAAATCCGAATTTTTTTTGATCGAGTCTATGAGTGTCGGGGGGGGGGGGTACACCCCTCGGGAGAATCTCCGGATTTCTGGATGTCAAAAGTTGCCACGTCTGCAACTGGTTTTGGTTACCTAGCAAAGGGTTTGATTTTTGACGGACCAGGACACTTTTGGATAGATTTTTCTGCTGGGTTTGAAAAAATTGAAGAAAAAAAATTCAGACACCATTTTGATTTCTCAGAATTTTCATTATCCAAATTCTTTTATTTTACCACAACCAATTTTCTTACTACGGTTCTGCAAATAACTCAAGGTTCAGATACAATTATGCAGAAGTGGGCATGTTCGTGTGTGAACAATTTTTCCCTTAATGCATGGTCAATTTTATTAATCTAATACATAGCTGCACCAAAAATGTATATTTAGATATATAAGATTTGTACACATAAAGAATGTTCATACATGTTTAAGTTAGATATTTTTAGTTTATGGAAAAGGGGAATTCAATTTTCCCCATTTTGCCCAAAAAACTTGGGCTGGATTTTTTTTACAGCCCTGCTTTTAATGCTTGATCAACTTTTTTGGATTTGACTTTTGCAAAACGACTGAAGATTCAGCTTATGTCTTTAGTACCACATTTTTCACTGTGAAATGTCCACTCTGTTACGTCATTATCATAAGTAATTATGAACTTTTTTCATCTATTTCAACATCAAGTGATATATTTTGAAGTATATCTCCATGTACTAATAAAAGTTTTCATCGATTATTTAAATTTATAATGAAAAAATAATTTGGGTTAATTTGTTCTCTCTGTTACATCTTCCAAAAACTCAAGCAACGCAACAGATTAGAAACAATGATTTAAAGTAAAGTTTTCTTAGTTAAGAGGTTTTGTAGTTTAAAATTGAATTGAATAAGATATCTATTCAATTTAAACCCTTTGCCACATTCCCCATCATGTTATTTTTCAGTTAAGCGAAAGTTAAGTAGTTCAGATTATCAAAATCATTTCCAGGCATAGCTCTAGCTCTAGGGGAATGTCATAAGGGACATTTTAGTATGAGTAAAGGTCGTTATATGACAATAATATGACAATACATTCTGTATATTATGGGACAGAACCAGTATTTTCCTATATTATTTTTGTTTCCAGGCTCTACCCCCCCTCCCCCCCCCCAAATTTACCCTGGATCACTGATGTGAGAGGCATAAACACAAAATTCATACCCACTTCACATTACTATTCAATTTCAACAAAAAATTATGAAAAAAGAAAACCCATCCTTATCTATATATATAAAATTGATTGTGTGTGTGTGTGTTATTAGGAGACACCTTTTTGATACACTAGAGCAGGGTTGTAATTTTGACTGATAAAAACCAAATTTGCACCAGGATAATCATCGAAATGGTTTTTAATTGGCATTGACAAGGTATCTTATTTTAGCACTGACAAGTCTAGATATTTTGTATTGATTGAAGTTGATTTCTCAATAGAAAAATTTTCCCTTTACCACCTTAGTTTGAACCTGCTGAAAATCAGAAGAAAGCTTACTTCATTAAAAAATATATATGCAGACCTACCAACTCTTCCGATTTAGACGGGAGACTCTGGATTTTTCATTCTTCCTCCCGCTCTCCGGATTTGTGAAAATTTCTCCGGATTTTGGCGGAAAATTAGATTTTATGCGAGCTTTCACGTTGTCGTGGCGTCAATGATTACCGTCGTCGTTAGGGAAAACACCCATAGAGGACAGCCGTAGTCATTTCCATCGAGCAGCCGTAAAAAAGTCTCTTGAGACTGCATTTAAGCAACTGGCAAAGACGTGACTTCGTTTTCGTAGCGTTTATCGGCAATCATTTATCAGGGGCATGACCTTGGTTGCTGAAATTCCTGTATAATCGTTATTGTATTCCATTAACAGCCGTGCGGTAAACACGTTTTTTCGTCCGCAGCTTTGTAATTTGAATTTTTTTTAATCGTTTCTTCCGATTAAACATCTTCAGAAAGAAAATATAAAACTTTAAGCTATATAAAGCTAAATATAAAGCTTTTAAGAATTCATATACCCAAGATTATCAATCACTGATAGCATCCACGAAAGGAAACACTTATACTTTATGAACAGTATGTAGATGTGATTTCTGTATTCCGCATGGAAAGACTGACATGGAATTATATTCTTCTCAGGGGCAATGCAGAACCTGCCTTGGGGGGGGGGGGGGGAAGAATGTAACTTTTTCTTAATTTATTAAAAAAAGAATTCCGAAATTTTTTTTTTATGAACTTTTTTTTGATCGAGTCTATGAGTGTCGGGGAGGGGGTTTCCCCTCGGGAGAATCTCTGGATTTCAATGTGGCATTTGAGATTTGAGCGGGTATTTGTCTGTATATGGCATTTTGAGCAGGGTTACAGATTTCTAATTGGCGCTTAAAATGTTAACTATCCAAAAGGGCCAAAATTAATAAGTGCATTAAAATAATCTGAAAACTAGCAGTAGGTAAGAAATTAGATAAGTACGGAAGATAAACTATATATAGTAGTAATAAACATTTTTTTTTAAATTAAAATTGTGGACTATTAACAACACATCAGTTAATAAACTTATCAATTTCACTTTTAACATCTAACATCAGAATATGTTTGTTAGAAAACAGGGTTATACCTTTTTTAAGTCTGCGAGAATGTGTTCACTAATGTGTGTGTGAAGGAGGACACTCGTGACTCTTCTCTGCACCCCTTCAACCAAGTCTATGTCTCTCTGTAGGTATGGTCTCAAAAACCTTATGCTGTAAGGTTTAGGAGACTCCAGTCCATCACGAACTAAGCCTCAGAAGAATGACTTTCGAAGAACCTTTTCAAGGATGAAACCTCGAGCATTCTATTCACTTTTTTGACCATCACTGAACAATGTTCAGGAAACCTAAGCCGCTTGTCAAGGAGAATTCCCAAATTAATGACCCGAATTGCATCCAGGATAGTTACACCATTCAACTCGTATGAGAAACGTTGGTTGTTTGAACCTAAATGAGCGACCATGCATTTGTCAACACTCCATTCATTTGCCCATGCTTCAATCCTGTTTAAGTTGGTCTGGAGCAACTGCTTATCGCTTTGATTCCTGGCTATTCCCATTAGCTTCACTTCATCTGCAAATTTGCTAGCAATCACATCGATACCCCGATTGAGTTTATTGATAAAAAGTGAAAAAGTATGTGGTCAACAAGGGCACTTCCTTGAAGGACTCCACTTTTGACACCCATGCAATCAGAAAATTCCCTGTTCACCATAACCCATTGTGACCTATCTCTTAACCATGATTCTATCCAGTTCAGCAAGTTGCCCCCAATCCTGATCTCATGTTCAAGTGTATACCATGTTGGACCTTATCAAATGCCTTCTGGTAATCAAAATTAACAACATCAACATTTTTACTCTTACCCAAAGCCTTAGTCACGTGATCAAACCCCAACGGACATCTTTTAAACTTGTTTTTTCTCATCACCTGTCATCTTGTCATTATCAATTTTGTGAAAAGCTGTCTGGGCCAAGGCTAGTGTCATGTCCGAAAGAGATGGACCAATCAGATAATTTTCTCCACTGCTAAGATAATCATCACTATCAATGAGTGCTGCAGCACATGCGTTGGTATTACTATTGTATTTTTTGTGTGCAGTCCCTAATTTTCATAAGCTACATTTTTTTTTTTTTAATTCATCTGGAATCTTTTTATTTTCGTTAAATATTTGAGAAAGAGGTAGGCTATGCACCCAAATGAAACTGGAACTGGGAAATTTTCTAAATTATTATGTTTAAATTAAACAATGATGTTCTATTAAAGTTCAAAGATGTTATATAGTAATTTACAAAACGACTGGCAAAAATTTCACCATCAAATTCTTATATTTTTAAATATTTATCTACCTTCTTGATATTAAGACGAAGCCAAGAACAAGTGACCTTTTATTTACATCATTAATTAGACAATTGGTTTGCTTGTTTCACACAACATAAAAATGAAGTGCCCCCAAATTTGCACTGTTGACATCTCTTAAATCAGCACTAATACTCCAATCAGCAAATGCACTCCGAAATTAAAAAATATATATTTGTTGATTCATAAAATTCACTTTGATTTTTTTATAGTGTACTTAGTGCACAAAGTATACTGTGTGTATGTGAGGGTGTTTACTGCATTACACTTCTGTGTACTGCATAGAAAGTAGCAATACAGACAAATTTTTTAACGCTATCCTAGATAAAATGATGTATTACAAAATATTGGTGTTATTAAACGAATTAAGAAAAAAAAATCTGTAGGGGAGTTTAAAAATATATTGATGTTGATTTTGAACAAGACATAAAAAAATATTGTAGTGATTTCAAAATGTCTTAAAATTGTATCGTTGATAGAGAGATTTACCAGTAAAATTGTATCCTTATATTGAGTTTAACATTAGAATGAAGCCATTTCTGAGCAAGATTTGAAAAAATATCATTGTAGAGAGATTTATCGTAGTACCAAGTACCTTTATAACGAAGTATCATTGTAGATAGATATGTTCCTGACCTTATTAGCTAATGCTTCGCGTAGCAATGATGATAATGAAGAGCACTAGTAATGCTGAGAAAAACGTTTAATGATGGTGACATAAATTTATCCCATAATCCACAACAGCCACATTTGAAAAGCTGGCATAACATCAGCATAATAGACCCCCCCCCCCTGGAAGTCTTCAATTGTTTCAATGAATACTTTGTTGAATTTTCATTTGATGTTAACAGGACAATACATAATGATTGGAGGAGTCCTGATTTTTTGACATATCAATCCCCCGTTTTTAAATCCCATCTCTAAGGGTGTATGTAAAAATTACATATAATCGGAGATAGAGTCACTCATTTCTGCATTACACTTAGGTCGAAGACCTGAAAGGGATTGAATTGTTCCATTTGTTACCAAATGTTAGTAAAATTATATGTATCCCACAAAATCTCATATATTTAACCGTTCATTAACTACTGTTATTTACCCTGACTTGATGAAAATCTGTAGTCCCACCAATCCTTAAATTTTGAAATCTACACAAAGTAGGAAACTATCGCCCAATTTCGATTCTTCCATGTTTCAAACTGATATTTGAGAGGCTCCTGTATGGGCAAATTTCATGTTTTCCTCTAGCATTTCAGGCTCTTATCAAGATACCAATTTGACTTTTGGAAAAATTGTTCCACTGACATGACATTATATTGTACGCATAACATTTTTTTCAATCTAATTTAGACAAAAATTTTTACGGTTTTGGAGTATTTTTTGATGTAACCAGAACATTTAATACAATTTTTCATGACATTCTACTGATAATAAACTTTCCCACATATGCATCCAAGGTCTCCCGTTGTGATTCCTTTAAAGTTATCTCAAAGATATATATCGGTATATAGAGCTATGTGATATTAAGTCGAATTTGCTTCAATCCACTATCTGTGTTCCTCAAGGTACCTGCTTAGGGCCAATATTGTTTACAATATTCATAAATGATATATAAAATGCTATAGTCCAAAATCCAATTTTAAACTAATTCATTTTGCCGATCATACAAACCTATTCCAAAATAGATCTTTCCAGCCAATAACTACACCCAGAAGATTGCTGCTAGTTCAACAGTAATTTACTAACCTTAAACAGTAACAAAACAAAGTGTCTATTATTTCATCAAATCAAGAAGCAAATAACTTTAAATCCTCCAAATTAACAACGCTAGCATTGAGTATAGTTTGTCAGTAAAATTTCTCAGTATAAATTTCAAGTCATCTCAGGTGGTGATGAAATGATTACAAATGGAATGATTACAAAAATATCTATTTTCTTTCATTTGAAAGTTAAAATACTTCTACATACTACCATGATTCTTCTGTCTCTCACTTATTGATTTATACACATAATTACATACAATCTGAATATTCCTATTGGTCAAACTTGCATCCTTTATAAAATATTACCTGTATAACTTTTATACAGTTATTTCATCTCAATTCTCATGTTTAAGACAATTAAATCCCCTGATCCTACTAGAAAACCTATTATAACTACACTATTGTAATACAAGAACTTGTACCCATCTTATTCTACTGTATTCTAGAACTAATGTTTTTTACAACAATATAAATTCCCTGGGACCTAGATTGTGAAATAATCCGCCGCACACTCTTAACACTTGTTAATAGTCTGCCCATGTTCAAAGTTGAAGGCTACTACTAAACCAGACATGCACCTCGTCCATATACCTCTGCGGAACCTCTAACGAATTGGTACATGTTGGAGTGTACGTGTAGTAAAACCTAGCGTGAAGTTTGTTTTGGTGTAATGCTTGTTATGTGTAGTGCTGCCATCTGCCACCAGTTTTTATAACTATGAGTGAAGTGTAGTGATTGAATGATTTATCGTTGTAGGCCTGTTGCTCTCTGTGGCGAGACTTTTTAATGGGGAGATCGGCTTACATTTGCGCCTAAAAGTTGGGAACCACAAGAAACCAACTTCAGCCGACCACCACTTTGGTAACAGTGGGGTTCGAACCCGGATCCTCGCGATGCTAGTCTGTTGCTATAACCACTCTACCACTACAGCGGCAAAGTTGAAGGCTGAAAAATCATTGTTACTGACATACTAATCTTAAATACAGCGAATTCTGTTTTAACGAATACCGTTATAGCGAAAAAAAAAAAATTGCTTTTTAACAAACACTTTTCTTATATCCCAGATAAGTTTGCATAGAAATAATGCAAATACCTAGAATTCCTTTATAACAAAATTTTGTTATAACAAAGTGATTTTTTTGGTCTCTTAGAGTTCGTTATAACAGGATTCGACTGTATCAGTATAATCAGTTGTATTAAAAAAATTACCTGTTACAGAACTTGTTTCACTTTTTCACTCGTATTCATTATTTTATTGTATTATATGTGATTAAACTTTTATATATATTTTAATTATATATTTGTTCCAGGTTCCATGCTGTTGCAAAGTTTTTTTTCCGAAGGCAGGGGAGCTCATCAGGTCATTTTTATGGCCTTTTCTCCCCGGTCCTATCTACACTCAAATTTTCAAATTACTTTTCTGCAATAATTATTTGTATGTTTGATTTTCCATTTTTTCTGTACACATATGATATGCTTGATTCTATGACATATTATTCACCAGGGGTGATTTTAATCACGGTCTAATGAATGTCAGGCTCTGCGTTGCCATGTCAACTAAAATAATTTAATTGGCTACTTAAAAGTTTTGTGTGTGTGACTGCTATATTGGAGTCTGAGGATGAAAAAAAAATTTAGTTTTTATGTCGTCAAAATGTCTAACATTTCAAGGGGTTACGAAGTCTGAACAGATTAGTTTATACTGTTTTCTCTGAATGAAATATATATATTTTTTTTGGAGGGGCGGGGCTTATTTACATAGTTATGAAATGGAAGAGCAGATAATCCTTTGCCTGATATAATCACAAATGGGAGAACAACCAGAAAGGCAAGTACACAGAAAAATATGAAATTCTTTTAAAATGCATTTCATCAAGGGCGTGAATGTGAGAAATGACTCCCCCCCCCCCCTGAAATGTGAGAAAATGACCAAAAAAAAGGGAAAAAGATAGTCAAATCTATTGTTCTACCACTTTGGTCCCCCCTGAACAAAATTTCTGGCTATGCCCTTGCATTTCATCAATTTATAGGTGCCATCTTCAGAAGATAAAATTTATCATAATTAATGTAATAGTGGTTATATTACATTGACCACTACTAAACCATGCATGCACCTTGTTCATATTCCTCTCTGGAACTTCTAATGAATTTGTACATTTTGGAATGTGCATGTAGTGAACCTGAAGTGAAGTTTGTTTCTGTGTAATTCTTGTTATGTGTGTGTGTAGTTCTGCCATCAGTTTTTTTCTAATTATGAGCGAAGTGTAATGATTGAATAACTATCATTGTATGCCTGTTGCTCTCTGTGGCAAGAGTTTCTAATGGGGAGATCAGCCCATATTTGTGCCTCGAAGTTGGGAACCGCAGAAAACCAACTTCAGCCGACCACCACTGTGACGACAGTGAGACTCGAACCCGTGTCCTCGCGATGTGAGTGTCACTATGACCACTTGACCACCACAGCGGTACTATTACATTGACCAGGGGTTGACCAGATTTGATAACCACCCAAGTGGTTATCAAATCTTGAATCCTAGTTTCTTATCAGAAGAAATATGTGTCTGCTCAAGTCAAACGTCTTGGCCAGAAAGAAACTGTGTCTTCATGTAAGTCTGATGCAAGGTTTTGATTGGTTGTTTGTGAAATGGGGCTGTTTGATTGGTCTATTAGAATTTCCCTAAAATTCACTCTCATAATAAACTTTCGCCATGTTGCTGCAATCAGTGATGTTGATTTATATCATTTTTATTATTATCTCATTCACTAATATATTTTTGAAGGCAAAGCTGTGGACTTTACTTTGTGAAAAACTTTTGCTTCATGAAATTTGAGTTTGTTGCCCTCCTTCCAACAGTGTGAGGCGATGATTAATTTCTTGCATTTTTGTTTCTTAACGCAGATAGTCACAGTAGGAATTTCATCTTTTTTTCTTTTCTTTTTTTGTATTTGCCTTTATCATTCTTCATTGTGAAAGAAATATCATGTATGCAGTTAGCATTCAATTAAATTATTTGAATTTTCTTGATCGTTTTAACACGTTTTTAACACTTGTTTCGTTCAGCCATGTTCACTTTGAATGCAGAAACTCAGACATACTGGTTCAACCCTACATCTTTTGAAAGTGATGCACAGTTTACATTGATTGGAATCATATTAGGCCTTGCTATATATAACAATATAATTCTAGATGTGCATTTTCCCATGGTATTGTACAGAAAATTGATGGGGAAAAAAGGAACCTACTATGATTTAAAAGATTGGAATCCGGTGAGTATTTCATTTATATTTCTGTGTAAATTTTTTTTATGTAGTACCCTTGATGATGTGAAGATTATCATATGAAATTACTTTTCATTTACCTTCGCTCATTGCTAGAATGATTTGTGAGAGCAGTTGCCCCTCAAAAATTTTGAGAACTGCCAAGTGAGAGAGAAAAAAAAGAAATTTTGTTTTTTTTTAAAAAACTCTTGTTAATCATCAATCTTGCATTAACTAATTTTTTGCAGCATATTGTTTCTTTTGATTTTTTTATTTATTTTCTTATTTTATTCAATATATTATTTATGGGTGATTCTAATAAAATATGCTTAAATTATGTCCCCAGCAGTTGACATTAAATATATTTGACACAGAACTTTTTCCCCTCACCACCTATTTATATTCCACTTTCTGAAAAGTCGCAATTCTGTTTTTAATTTTTAAAATTTGCTCAAACAAATTTTCATTTGTTAAAGAAATTTCCTTCTCCTGGCTGTCCCCATTTAAAATGGTAACTTTTTATCCTAAAACAAAAATATGTTAGAACCCTGAAAATATGAATGACTCTTAAAAAAGAAAGACAACGAGAAAATTGAATAATCAACAACAGAAAAAAAAACAAAAACACTCTTACATTCTGCATTTTAACGAAGGCTGGCCTTGTGGGGGGGGGAGTTGCAAAGGATGCGGTCGCACCGGTTCACAATTTTCCAAAAGAAAACTTTTCCTTTCTCAGTGGATGTTTTGGAAATTTTTAATTAAAGTTTAATTTTTTCCCATTAAACTATTATTGATTGTGAAAGGAGGCTTTCAGTTTAAAGCCCTTATTATTTAGTGTTATTTGTAGTGTTATTTTAGTATGGCATTAGCTTATTTTATAGAGGAAAAGAGAGTATTTTGATGGAGGATTTTTGACATGACAGTTTAAACTGTGGTTTAAACTGTCATGTCAAAAACCCTCCATCAAAATTCTCAAATACTGCTTTTAAACTTAGAAATTCCCATTGAAAATACACACTGATTGCATGTAATGTTTAAAGTGACTATGCAATACATAACGTGATTTTAAAATAATCTTCCCCCCCTCTACAGAATTATTTTGGACAATATATACATCTATATATTGGATTGGATTTTGATTTTTTTTGGTGCAAGGACTATCTAGGTCAAGCTGCGCCAAAACAAATGTCCATATAAAATTAATACAAGACTTGTTCTTGCCATGTCAAAAGGTAAAAGTATGCATGAAACGTGAAGCAATGGCATAAATTGTAAAAACTATAATTTGTCATATAAGCCAATGACTTTGAGGAATTAAAAAATGTGAGATGCAGTGGTCATTTAAAATGTCGAGAAGTGAAAGATGACTATGACCAAAAGCGGTCATAAAATGAGGACAATGATGTGAACAAGTAAAAGCATGAGCAATGGTAAATGAACTTTGAGAATGTGGGCACTCCGGTGACTCTCTCATAGTAAAAGATATGATTGTGTGAGGCGACTCTGTCCTATGCGCAACCGGGCAAGCAAGACTTCCTCTTTTCGGTTGGTCATGCAGTTCGAATGCCAATATCCAAGTGTGGGCTTGATGGCATGTAATTTATTATTTATTTGGTTATTCCAGTGATCCTGCCAGCGGTGATGCATCACTTCTCAGAGGATTGAGAGTGGTCACTGGCAGGTATTAAAAGACTATTGTCAATGTTAGTTATTGTTCGAGCTGCGTTGTCTGCTTTCTCATTGCCCGGTATTCCAACATGACCTGGTACCCAGTAAAATTTAACTGTGGTAACATGATGGATGAGGTAATGTAATTCATGAAAAATGGCATGAATGAATGATGAGTGTGAATGAATGGATGAACACAGTGCTTGTAATGCGCTGAGAGAGTCACTATAAATGATGCATCGTCGGTGGCATTTGTGTCGTACATGACATGGAGCCTGAAGGATAGCGTACAATTCTGTTGAATAGATAGAGAATGAGTCTAGTAGTTTCAAAGATGTCTTCTCACAGCAGATGTAGGCACAACTGACATGGCCAGGACTTTTAGAGCCGTTGGTATATATAGGGAAGTATCTGTTATACCTACCCCTGTGCCTGAAGAATATCTGTCGATATATGACATTTGCTGTGGTGGGTCTAGGGTATGGTGATAATGAAAGAGAGACATCTGGCGGAAACTGTTCCCACGGTGCCAGTTGTTGGGTAATGGGAGCCACGCGACTGATGTCTAATTGTAGTTCTTCCACCAGTGCTTTCATACGAAGACCATAAGATGGAACACATGAAGGGCGAGCTGCAAAAAGTCTATAAAAAGGATTGAAAATAACACGACAAGTGGATGATCTGGAAAATACTTCCTTTTTTTTTTTCTTAATTGCTCCTTGTGAGACGGATGAAAAAAGTCAGCGCCCAGAGAGCAGGATCGCTGTTCAGACGGCCTAGAAATCATAAATGACATTATTTTTTACATCAATATTTAAAAAATTACTGTGATGGCAATCTGATTGCATGTATTGAATGGGGGGAGAACTTGCAAACGTGTCTGAGCCCTCTCCGGTCATCACTTCAAGGGAAAAAAACTCTTTTTTTTTTTTACCTCCTACAACACAGGAGAAACACTCTTTTTCTTGTTATAGCAGAAATTAAAACTGCTTATATTACCAGAAGAAGTGGGTGATGGTGGGAGATACTTTTTATTTTTTCTATCGCTACTGAACATCAAAGGAGAGAGCAAACTGCCTAGTATCTCCAGAGGGTTAAAGAAAGAAACCTAGTGTATGTGTGTATTCTGATCTTCACGGAAATCTGTATACAATATGCACTGTATTGTTGCTGCTTGCTCATCAACTCAATCCTTGAATTTTTTTCTCATCACTTATCAGGGTGCCTACCAATACGGGAAAGTCACGAAGTCCCGGAAAAGTCACGGAATGAGAGAAAGTCATAAAATTTGAGTGAAGGTCAGATTTTTTTGATTCTCCAGAGATCTTTTTTTTGATTTTTTTCCCCCTAAAATCTAGGCTTTGGAGAAGCTGTGGCATTCAATATTACTTTTTTTCTCTCTCAGGTTTTATTCATTCTTTTTTTTGCCCCGGAGGGATAGATGGGTGAGTAGCAACAAAAACGAAGAATGCCAATATGTAGCCACCCTGCATTGGGGCAGACATTATATGGGTGAGGCAAAAAATCTATTTAGACTGGATGAACAAAAATAACTTTTCTTTCTTTGCTTGTCCGGACCTTTCAACATCTGTAATATTCCCCGTTATAAAGCAGTGTTCATGTGATAATTTCTACAGAAGGAGGGGGAGGGGACTGTAATAGACCATGGCAGTAGGGAGTCGTCTTGGGAACAATATTGGTTTTCCGAAGAAAAAAACATGATCTTTCCTCCACATCGTGGAGCAGGTCTGGTGGACTGAGCCGCAAGCCAACTTTTTACTGAGTGGGGGAGGGGAGCCTCTGTACCAAATTTATAACATGAAAAAACAATGATGGTGATTGTCCCGGGCCTTAGGGCTCTTTTTTTTTTTCAAACCGAGCACAACTCAGGTCTATTGCCATAGGCAATTTACTACCTAGTGAGTTGTGCGGGAAGTGTAAATGCGTGTACCTAACAGTCTGAGTGCTTATCTATAGTCCGTTTCAGGTTAACTTTGCAGTGGAGAGGAAGCTACGAGGGAACCTCGTCACTAGTTGCTATGGCAACAAAAGCCTCTTAACCAATGTATCGATGCGCAGCCTCTGTAAGGTATGGACGATTTCTAGGATATCGCGCCCAAATGTCGTTGTGGTTGCTATAGATTTTTGGATAATGGTAACCAATATTTTTTCTAGTTTAAAAATTTCAAACGAACAATATTTTTCATTATTTTTTTCAAAATCATTAAAAAAATTGAAATATTCTGTATAAACGATCATCATAAAACTCCGATTTATGGGAACTTTATTTTGCGGCGAAGGAGTACACTCTCTACCTTTCTCTCCACTGCAAAGTTAACCTGAAACGTACTATAGTGTTGTGCATGATTTTTCAGTGCTGCCATCTATATCTCAGAAGTGAAGTGAGTGATGTGTAGTGACTGAATATTTTTACTGTTTGTAGGACTGATGCTCTCTGTGGCGAGACTTTTTAATGGGGAGATCGGCTTGCATTTGCGCCTCGAAGTTGGGAACCACAGAAAACCAACTTCAGCCGACCACCACTGTGGTCGGGCCTTAGGGCTGCAGCACTGTTAGCCTCATTCTTGTGGGGGACATGTGAAAAGGTGCCTATTTTTTCCCCTGCAAAAGAATTTTTTTTTAAATTATCATCCATTTTGTAATTTATTTATTTTGATCGCACCAATCTTTACCGACTAGCTATAACGAACGACGAAATCGTACAATATACACATGCGACATAACAAGAGAGTTCAAGAGAAGACCAACATCAGATTCGTTTCCCATTAATTGTGTTACAACATAACATTTAGGCAGAATTTAAAAGAGTACCACAGTGCTTCCAAAAGTGTGCATTGGAGCTCCGAGGAGCATTGTGGCAAGCTCAAAATATGGATTTGTACACACAAAACCTATGCTTTAATGTTGTTCTTTTATATGGTGAAAAAAACTGACAAACTTCTTGGGAAGCTGCCGATGACATATGAATTATACAAGGGAGGCAGCTGAGAAAAGAGAACCATTGGAATACGGTAACAAGCTTGCGATCTAGACCAGAGGTCTTTAACCTTTTTCCAGTCACGAGCACTGCCTGTACCCATCATCAAAAGAACACTCTTACGTCATGTTTTACATATGAATACATGAAATCTGGATGATTTTAATAATTGAATGCAGTTTGCACAAGGTGTTAATATAAAACGTTGATCAAGTGCTTGCGAGCACCGAATTGGACATGAGCATCAAGCACTCTGGGTGCTTCTGGAAGCACCACAGTGTCGTGAGCAACAGATTGAAAATGCCTGATCTAGACAGACACCTAAGCATGATGATAGTGAATAACAAGAGTCTAATATTGGACTTCGAAAAATATGAATAGGAAAAGGAATATGTGAAATCCGCACACGCGTCCTTCGAAAGGGCCCTTGGTTGGTCTAGTGCAGTGTTCCTCAACCGCCAGGCTCTGGCATCCACCAAACTGGGCCATGAGTAGTTGATTGTTTCATTTTTACCCATTTAATTTACCATTATGAGTGGGGATACGGGCGGGGGCATGAAGACCATCTCCCGCGACTAAAAAAATTATTGGCATAGGCAGAAGAGCAAAAGGTGGATATTAGCCCCCCCCCCACCTTGTTAGGAAGACACAACCTGTACCCACTTATGCTTTTGCGGGGGGGTCAGCACCACTACTTCCCTTCCTCTATCTTCCATAATCGCGCTGTCTCATGACCTTGAAAAATAGAGATCTCCCTTGAAAAATAGAGGGCTCCCGCTTGTCCTACTTTTGTAATACTCTCTTGGTTTTGTCTTATAATCAAACAATGTATGTATCAACAAAATTGGTGTAATTGAGGAAGGAATCATGGATGAATATTTTCATGTATGTGTTGTATGTTTGTTTCAAAAGTATTGTAGATTGCAATTAATGATTTTGCCGAAACAGAAATTATATCATTTTTAAGGTTATTTGGGGGAGGGTGTATGTGAATCATTTCATTTATTAATTTTCATCTGTTTAGTTTATGGGTTCAACAAGTAGAGTAGTCATTAAAAACTTCTGTGTAGATGGAAAAAATAATTTTGTATTTACTTTTCATGGTCTTAGACAGTAACTATCATATATTAAATTATGGTTCACATTATGTGTATAGGTAAAACAACAGTTTGCATTACAAAGCACAGACCTGCCAACTTTCCCGATTTAGGCGGGAGACTCCGGATTTTTCATCCTTCCTCCCGCTCTCCGGATTTGTTAAAATTTCTCTGGATTTTTGCAGAAAATTAGGATTTTACCCGAGCTTTCATGTAGTTGTGACATCTGTGACTGCCGTCGACGTTAGGGAAAACACCCATAGGGGACACCCGTGGTAATTCCCATAGAGCAGCAGTAAAAAAAGTCTTGGTGACTGCATTTAAGCAACTAGCTGAGATGTGATTTTGTTTACATAGCATTTATCGGCAATCATTTATCAGGGGAATGTCCTTGGTTGCCGAAATTCCTGTATAATCGTTATTGTAATCCATTAGCAGCCATGTGTAAAACGCAAGTTTTTCGTCAGCAGCTTTGTATTTCGAAGTTAATTGTTTCCCCTTTCAGAAAGAAAATATAAAACTTAAAGCTATGTAAAGCTTTTAAGAGTTCATATACCCAAGATTATCAATCACTGATAGCATTCACGAAAGGAAACTTATGTTTTATGAACAGTAGATGTGATTTCTATTCTGCATGGAAAGACTGACTTAGAATTATATTCTTCTCGGGGTGGGGGGGGGGCAATGCAGAACCTGTCTTGGGGGCGAATGGAACTTCTTCTTAATTGATTAAATTTTTTTTTGTGAAATGTTTTGTGATCCAGTCTATGAGTGTTGGGGGGGGGGGGTACCCCCCTTCAGGAGAATTTCTGGATTCTAAAAGTTTGCACGTCTGAAAGCAGTTTTATACATGGGCCTATTCTAAGTTTGTAGCATTCAGTTGCATAAACAATATTTACAATGCTCGAATAAAGAGCTAGATATGAAAGTACTTTATTTGTCAAAAACGATTAAATTAACATTTTTAAAAAACACATATCTTCTTAATTTGCCTTGTGTATTGTGGAAGACTCCCAAACATGAATGTAATATATATATATTGCGAGGAGGCAGAATTATCTGTGGTTGCTAACACCCTATTTTGACAAAAAATAATTTTTTTTGTAACCAAGACATTTCTATCATTTTGCTTTGGCTTGATCAATCTTACAGGATACTGAAATAGTGTGCTATGAAGAAGAAAAAAAAAAATTAAAATTTTTGAAAAAATTACAGCAATTTTTTTTTATTATGCCATGATTATTTTGTCTAGGGGGGGGGGGGGTACCCCACCCCATTTTACTTTTTCTAATTTTTATAGTGGGAATCCTGCGAATGAGAAAAGGTCACAGGAAAGTCGCCAAAAATCACAGAATTTTGCTTTTGGTATTTGAATCGCTTAATGTAAAAGGGGTCATGTCACATTTTCTCAAGTTTTCAGGAGAGGCAAAAAACGTATATCTTCTCCAATAGTTGTTTTTAGTAAAAAATTTAATTGTTGTGTCTGTGGAATGCATTTAATGAAGCCCTGAAAGAGGATTTTAAATTTTTATTACTTAAGAATAGCCACGAGAGAGTAAAATCTGATACAAACATGCCCCTTTTTACAATTAAACATTTTAGAGCCCCAATTCTCTAATGAAAAGTCTCAGGAAAACACATAAACAAACAAATGTACACAATAAAACAAACTTTATTTAGCTTTTTATACTATACAAACTTTCTATTAGACGGGGGATCGAAGTACTCCTCTTCCGGTTACGTCTAATGAGTTAATGGTTGGTGCATTAAAAATCTGGTCCTGAAAATCATTATACTTCATTGGGATGTATTTTTTGTTTTATTCTAGTCGTCCCGTTTACTTTGATTATTGGAAGTTTTGCCTATGAATAAGCTTTGCTTTGGAGTACACCAAGTTTACATTAGTGGTACACCAAGTTTTCTTAGTGGGAAGATTCGTGAGCCAATACCATTGACGTATTGCGTACAGTAAACTTTGATGCATTCTGGTTGATCAAATCCACATATTGGTCCACTGTGTACAATCTCACATTCTTCTTGATAAGTATTTTTATCAGAGCGAAATCCCTATCACAGTAAAAAAGAATGCCCTCTGATGGGGAAATGAAATTTAATTTCCTCAAAACATTCAGACTCTACTAAGAACATCAAAAACCTCATCAATGTGTTATTCTGCCCTCCACAGTTGTCCATAAAAAGTTACAAGATCTTTCCATCTTCACATCCATCAATATATTTTTCAAAAAGAACATAACTTTATAATGTCCTTTGCCTCCATTTGTTTTGTCATAAACAAAACATTTCATTTTACAATCTCTTAGGTTATGAATACCGAAGGTATTAACACTCAGCTTGCTAAAATTGTCGATATCTTGCACTGGAATCCGAGATGAGGATACAGTAGCCATATAGTCAATACACAGACAGAAAATATAGCTGTTTTTGGCAAAGCTCTTTAGCTGCTATGATTGCATCATAAAATTTTTTGCGCCTTTTCTGTACTAATAATTACAACATAATTACTACGTTTTAAACAAACAACATTAAATAACAAAACAAAAACAATGTAAACAAAGAAAACCTTCTTATGAAGGTAACTCAACAGGAAGACCCTGCTGCCACCTGTTAGCAGTCTTGTGAATTAAATGTAAAAAGGGGGGGTCACGTCCTGGACTTGACACCTTTTTACTCAGCATCTGTTTTTTCTCAGCATCTAGAGGAGAGACTTGACCCATTTTACCATAAAACGCTGCATTAGTGTGTAAAACACTGTAAAAAAAGAACGATTGTCAGAATGACTTGAAAATTGACATGAATATTCCTGAAAAAATTCAATTTTATTTCATAAAGGGGAAAAAATACTTAAAAATGTAAAATTAATGACATCATCCAACATGTGGGAAATTTGCTCGCAGAATGGAAATGATAGCCAGTCATGGCAAAAAAATTATAACTTAATTATAGCATTGCACGACTCCATAATTCACAGAAACATCACAAAAAAAATGAAGTAATTGAACAAATAACTACAACTTACTCAAAAAATTTTAAATATGTTGTCCACTGCGTGTTCTGGCTATGAGGTTGAAAGCACAAAAATTCTTGTTCAACAGCAGAATCGGAATATGCCATGGTCATAATGTGGATGTGCTTGCAATTGAGCTTTATTAAACCAAACGTGCCCCCTTTCCCCCGTTCATATTCCTGAGGAATGAGAAACTTCTAACATATAGGGAATGTGCTGGAGATTGCAATTCACCAAAGTTTGCAATCTGACCACTGTTTATAACATTTTGAGGTACCCCCACAGCCAGAAGTTGCAAGGGTTAAGGTGCATCCTGTCAAAATGGGTCTTCAGCAGCTGCTTTGCTGGTATTGCAATGTGTATCTTGATAGAAGTTCTATCCACACACTGATGCTGTGAAAGTGCCGAAATGATGTGGTTGCACAAAATAGATTATACTGCTGGCCAAGTACAGCATTGTCTACTTGCACATTTTGCACTTTTTTCATTTGCGAAAGAAACGTCCATTGCTTCAGGAGTATCCATGAAAATTTTCAAGTCATTCCGATCAGTACTTATTGAATAGTTTTGGAATCAAAACTTTAATTATAATCACCCTGTATATAGCTGATTATTTTTCATAAATCTGTTACTACTATACAGTAGAACCTTGATTAACTGGGCTTAACAGTGTGTGTGTTAAAGTATAAAAAAAACAACTATTGAATATTAAGACTGGGAGATATACAGTAGGAGATGTGCTACTTCTTATGGGGAAGAAAATGAAAATGTATGTGAGGTAATGTAACAACTAGTACACTAGTCTTTGTCCTTGAAGTACAGCTGGTGTTTTTATTGGATTATAGGACCACCTGCCCCTAGCATGATGGTGTCACTACTGTTGCTGCTTCTTTGTGAAGGGAAAAGAAACCCTGTGAGATAATACACCACTACATTTAGATGTGTGATGCAATCCTTATTCATGAATTTGCTTAAGATAGAGAGAGCATCAGAATGTAGCCAAAGGTTAGAAAATGTTGTAAGAATGAGAAATTTTGGCTTTTGTATATACCTTTAAATAACTAAGATACTTCATATGAAAAATATATATATATTCTGGCCTCTTTTATGAGACTTTTTGAAAAAAACCACTTATACCAACTTATGCCATTTAAAAATATACCATCAGAATGTACCCCAAGGATATAAAATGTGGTAAAAATAAAACATTTTGGCTAATAATGAACAAATATGATATTTTTCAAGGAAAAAATGATATTTAGGCCACTTTTATCTGATTTTTTGAAAAAAACCAAGGTTTAAACCAACGTGGTTTAGACGAAACAACCCTGGCCATGAGTCACTTGTGTGTTTGTGAACAGTGTCGCAGGACACTCAAGTGATCTAGGAATATGTCACAGGTCACTTAATACAAATGGAACGCCACAACAGGCAAAATGCCCAAAGAGGTGGCTGAGCGGACAGCAGCTCGGATAACTTGAGTAATCTGAAACTGTGCCACAGTGATCTGTAAATATGCTGCAGGCCATTTAAGTAATATGGGATTGTGATGAGAGCCACTTGAATGACCTGAAACTGTGCCGCAGTGTCTCTTGAGCGATCTGGAAATGTGTCACTTAGTTGATTTTTATAAAATTAGGTTTGAAGTTGTGAGCTGCATTAGATGACTCTTGGGGCCACACTTGGCCCATGGGCAATGGGTTAAGCATGCATGTGTTACATTTCTATGGCACTTAGACAGAGGTTTTTCCTGAAAAGCACAGGGGGAAAAATGGATCAAGATCATTAATTGGACCTTTCAAGTAACAACAGAAATTTGATTAATTTCTTTTTAGTTTTGCTATTTACATTGTTTTTGATCCCACATTCTGTGGAAATGAAAGATTTTTAAATTTGTTAGAACTTGAGTTTTGTAAAATATCAATAGATAATACATTATAAGTAAAATATATAAGGTGTGAATCTCTCGAAGGCACAACATTTTTAAATGCCACGGTAATTTGGGAATTCCATTTTTTTTCCCTCTTAATTTTTGTCAGTTATGTTCCTATTTTTCTAATTTTCTTTCTTCAAATTTTCACTTAAGTTTGATTACCATTAATTTTGAGCGATTAAAGTCTGCTAATTTTCGCAAGGCTTGTGAAGAGTCCCTTCTCAAATCCGTTGTGAGTCGTACCTACGCTCAGGTGTGCACTGTGCCGCCATCTATCGAGCCTTTAGCAAAACAAGACCAACGATCGTCACAAATGTGCGATTTATTTGTCAGTTCAATTGAGGGCCAGAAATGCTCTTTGGAGAGGTCAAAAAACTTATCAAAGAGCAAATAAATCCGAGAGAGATGGGGATTGGAATCCAAGGACTGAGAAAAATTCAAAATGATGAAGTTGTGATTAAATGTGTTTCCGAAAATGACAGAAATAAGCTCCGCGTGGCCTTGACGAAAAGATGTTCCAACTTTGTCTCAGAAATACCGAGGGGCAGACAACCATCGATCTTGGTCAAGTATGTGCCGAATTCTGTCAGTGATGAAGAGCTGGTCCAAGTAATGTTTGACCAAAATCCGGAAATATGTTCCTCTGACAGTGACAGCAAAGAATCGAGGTTCAGATTTGTGTTGGGGAAAAAGTTCAATGACTCGAGACATGTTATTGTCAATGTTCCTGCGGCAGTCCGAAAGCGATGCTTACTACAAAAATCTCTTAGATTTGACTGGTCAATGTGCACTGTGGAGGACTTTGTTGTGATGAATAGATGCTTCAAGTGTTTGGGTTACAATCATAAATCTAGTGAATGTAGAGGTGTTCTTACATGTTTTAGCTGTACTGGTCAACACAAAAGTGTTGATTGGGATAAGAAAAATCAAAATGTTTGTGCCAACTGCATTCGTTTTAACGCAAAAACCAAAAATCCATCTAAGTGTGTGGATGTAAATCATAAACCATACGACAGCTGCTGTCCGACTGACAATTTTATGAGAAATCTTTCCCTTTCACGAATCCATTATGAATAATAATTTGAATTCGGGATCTTGTCTGCGAGTTGTACAAATTAATTTGCATAAATGTAAAAGAGCTACGCAGCAACTTATTTTAAACATGGAATCTGATGACATTGATATAGCTCTTATTCAAGAGCTGCATTTTTTCGCAGGCAGTCTTCCGGGGTTTCTTCCCTCTTACACAGTTCATTTTCATCGGTCCGCGGATGTGGTGAAGGCAGCCATCGTCATCCGATCTAAGAAAATATTTTCTTTTCTGGATGTTTGTAACACTGACTTCAACATGGTTACTGTACATATTTCAGTTGAAGGCATAGATTTCCTCTCTTCTTTCTTATTATTTTGAACCAGCTAAAAACATTGATTTGGATCTCGGTAAACTCTCTTCAACTCTCTCGAACATGAATGTTTCTCGACTTATTTGGGGGATGGATGCCAACAGTAAATCAGATCTGTGGCATAGCTCTAATACTGATTCTCGAGGACTCAAACTCACAAACTTCTTTTGCACATGACATCTTGTTGTAAATGAGGACTTTGGCCCAACTTTTGTTGGTAATCAAGGAAGCAGTTATATCGATGTCACTGTTGTCGGTCAAGAAATTGTTAGACAAATCATAGATTGGAACATTCCAGATATTGATTCAATGTCTGATCACAGAATGATTGCTTTTAAAATACGTCTCTCAAATAGAAGAAATCCGCTACCTCCTTTGATGACGAAACTCTTTGACACCAGGAGAGCAAAGTGGAGCCGTTTCAAAACCTTTTGTTCACATTTTGAAAAGGATTTCGTTCGAAGTCTACAAGAATGTTCTGATCCTGAACTGTTGGAGGTTCTAGTCGAGAGACTACAAGACTTAATCATCAGTGCAGCAAATGATTCTATCCCGTTTAAGAGAATAAGGGAACACATTGTTCCTTGGTGGACAGCTGAAATTTCTTGCCTGAGAAAGCAGCTTAATGCCATTAGACGAAGATCCCAAAGAGAGAAATCTCTGCTTATTAAAGATATCTACAAGAGAAAATACCTTGAAACCAGATATAATTATAACCTCAAATTAAAGGAAGCAAAACTAACCTCCTGGAAGAAATTTCTTTCTGATATTGACACTCATAATGTTTGGAGAAAAATTTACAAATCAGTCAAAAACAACTTTTCGAGGACCGTTGAAATATCTGGTATTGAAATTTCTCCGAGAGTTTTCACGACAACATATGGAGAGTCCATCAGCGCAATCATTGATAAGTCTTTTCCTCCAGACGAGAGAAATGACGATGATGATACTCACAGAGCCATCCGGTCAGATGCTGCACTTCCATTCGAAACAGCTGATGATGTACCTTTTATGCTTGATGAGGTGAATGGTGTTGTTAAGAAATTGAAACTGGGGAAGTCTCCGGGTCCTGATGGAATTGACAATGACATTATTAAGCATTTCCACCAATTTTTCCCGACGCTATTGCATCTCTTATTCAACAAATGTTTACAACTCGGCGTATTTCCTCTGTCGTGGAAAAGAGCGAGGGTAGTACCTATACCGAAAAACAGAACATCTAAAACTGAAATCAATAATATCAGATGCATCAGTCTTTTGTCTTGCCTGGGCAAATGCCTGGAGAAATTATTCACTGTGCGTCTGAGATGGCATTTTTCGAAGACGGGTCAACTGAGTGATGACCAGTTTGGATTCACTCCTCAGCGCTCAACGGAGGATGCCACTGCACGTTTGTGTGATGTCGTAAAGAAGGGAAAGATGAAAAAGATGTATACAATTTTATGTTTCTTAGACTTCAAGGGAGCTTTTGATAACGCTTGGTGGCCTGGGATCTTGCACCTGCTTAGGAAAGGTGGAACTCCAAAAAACATTTACTTGCTGGTCAAAAGTTTTTTGAAAAATCGTTTAGCAGAAATTTCTCTAGGCAATGCTTCTTAAGTCTTTTAACCGGAAAAAGGATGTCGGCAGGGATTGGTATCTGGACCCCTTCTGTGGAACTTGATAATAAATGACCTCCTGCGTGTGCTTTCAAATCACGAATACTGCTCAAAGATTGCTTTTGCTGATGATCTGCTTTTG
The DNA here is from genome assembly GCF_987345545.1 of Pholcus phalangioides. Classification (NCBI taxonomy): domain Eukaryota; kingdom Metazoa; phylum Arthropoda; class Arachnida; order Araneae; family Pholcidae; genus Pholcus; species Pholcus phalangioides. The sequence goes on along the minus strand of NW_028301602.1, from coordinate 49,294,316 downwards.
ATTGTTCAAAGGAAGAATTTTACTGATGCTTGCGGAACTTCTCAGGTAATTCTCGATCTGGTTACTTCTTGGGCCAAATCTTACAAGATGGAATTCAATCCTGAAAAAAGTAAAGTTATGATGGTGCATAAAAAATGTCCGGATGGAGGTGGAGTCAATGTAACTCTGGATGGAGTGGCAGTTGAAGAAGTTGAAGAAATGAAATATCTAGGAATCATTGTCGACAAAAAATTCCAGTAGAAAAAACACATCACATACCTCTCTAGGAAATGTGAAAGTGTTTTGAATGGCCTTTTGAGAGTATCTCAGAATACATTTGGATTGAAATCTGTTGTCTTGTGTTTAATATACAATCAGGCCATCGTTCCTATTTTTACATATGCTTCCAGAGTTTGGGGTGATTCCCTGAAAAAGAAAATAAATTGTAAGAATATTCTGAAAGTTCAGCAGAGATTTCTTTTGAGCATTGTTAGAGGATATCGTTCAGTTAGCTACGAGGCACTATTTGCTATTTCTGGGCAAACACCTATTGACATCCTTATCCTCTACAATAGCGAGGCCAAGAACATATTTTCAAGAAATTGTGATGACAATTCCCTTTCGGGTATAGTACTTTTTTCATCTCTTCCGCACCCAGCGACACGAGCTGCTATCGCACTTGTAAATTACAATAAAGAGCCTTTTCCTAACTACGATCTCATCTGTTACACTGATGGCAGTAAAATTGATGGCAAAGTGGGTCTCGCTTACGTTGTTTATAAGCAAGAGAATGAGCTCCTGTTTCGCCAATTCAGATTAGAAAATAACTGTTCTGTTTTTCGAGCCAAGCTCCTCTGCTTGAATCTTGCCACCAAGTGGATTTCATTTTGTGTTGGAAACGATAATAATAGCGCGCTGATATGTTCAGATTCTTTCTTCTTTGCAAAGTCTACAAAATATAAATTCTACAGAAAAACTTGTGCTGGAGACACAATGTCTTATAAATGATCTTAAAAAGGAAAAATATATAATCGATTTCACACATGTTCGAAGTCACTGTGGCATCACTGGGAATGAGAGGGCAGATGATCTCGCACGGTCTGCTACACTTCTTAATGTCATAGAAAATGTGAAAGTCCCAAAATCTCACTATAAATATGTGTATCGACACAAATCAATCCATCAGTGGAACACAGAATATGTCAGTTCCAAAAATGCCAGGCCGGTAAAGAAATTCTTCCCTTCGATTCCGAGAATGAAGTGTTACCATTTCTCCACAAATTTCCATCTGACCCAATTTATTACTGGGCATGGGAATTTTCAAAGTTATCTCGCGAGAATGAAACTTGCCAGTAGTTCGTTGTGTATATGTGGAACCAATGAAGAAGATCCTATGCATCTTCTTCTGTCATGCAAAAATCTAACGAAGGAGAGGGTTCATTTCAGAAAAGAACTTAAGAAACTGTCTATTTCTTGGCCGCCTGCATTGTTCGATTTGGTCAGATCAAAGGAAGTCCTTCGTATTCTAAAAATATATGTACAAAATATCGTTGCGAAAAAATAATTGGTTTCTATTTTATTTTTGTATATACAGTGTGTACTTGTGTACATTCTCATTTTCCTTGCAAGTGCTGTTTTTGATTCTTGAATAATTAATCAAAATTTTCATTTAAGTACTAATTCCTTTTTCTTCTTTTTTTTTTTTTAATTTTTCTCACTATCTTTGTATGTATGTATTAGTGTGTGTATATATATGTGTATGTGTGTACTTATACTGTATACACTTATGTGTGGTTGTATATTTTTCTATTCATGTATGTGTATTGAATTTTTTTTTTTTCATTGCATTGATACCATATGGCATTCACTGGTGCAATATTGCGCTTTGAATTGCATTCGTATATTGTTATTGTACATACTGATCTGATTTTTCCTTTCTTTTGTATTACGCTGTATTGCAATTTTTGAGTTTCTTGAACCGTATATGTTTGTTGTTGTTACTTACGTTTGTAAGCCTCGTGGCATACTCTGTGGAACATGGGGAGTTGTTTCTGAAGGACCCAAATAAAAAATTAAAAAATTTTTCACTTCTAGGCCTGTATTCTATGTATATCATATTGAAGTGATTATTTATTTTAAATCACATAACTGGATTTAATTGATACATCTTTTTTCCCTTTGATATCTTATTATAGAGTTTGAGTAAAGGGTTACAAGATTTGCTGTCATATGAAGGTTGTGATGTTGAGTCAGTCTTTCTGCAGACATTTCGCATAACTTATCAGGATGTTTTTGGCACTGTACTTGTTCATGACTTGATTGAAAATGGTGATAATATTTTGGTGAATCAGTCTAATAAAAAAGTATGTAAACTTTCATACTTTTCATCAGAGATAGAAATTGTCTAATAATAATAATAAAACAATTCAAGGAAATAGACCTTTTCTGGTTATTATGCCGAAATGAACTCTGAGAGAAAAAATCATCTGCTTTTCAACGAGAATCAGATGGCTTTCCTTTCTGAGTTCACCTTGGCATAATATTCAGAAAAGGTCTATTTCCTTGATGTATTGGTTTGAGAAAAAGGCAGGCTCAGTAAAAATAATTATAATTTTGTTGTATTGTAGAATCAGATTTCAGATTTTTGTTGGTGGATGAGAAGATAAACTGCTTAAATCAGTAGTTTTTATTCCGATTAAATTTGATAAATGTATAGAAAAAAAATTTGTTTAAATTGATACCATTCTAGGAAAAAGACCAGCTTGCTTAACCGTTTATTTTTAGACAAACCTCAATTATATAATATTAATAATTTCCTGAAGAGGTAATGAATTATTTCTATTATAATTTTTCCCCACTTTGAGTCTTGAAAAGTCGAAGCTTATCATTTTTAACCCTTTATTCAACTGTGTTACTCTCAAGCATCATGGATCTCTGATATTTTTCAAGTAAAGTCATTTTATATTTTGATCTCATTTCGGCAGGAATAGTTCTAAGCAACTTCTATATGTTTGATTTTTACTTGTGAACTGTGTGCAGGAAGTTTCTACAATTACCAGCCAATGGCTCAAAATTAGGGTTGGCACTGTATTTACCATGGTTTTTACCATCATGGTAAACATGTTTTTACCGTGGTCGAAGAATCAAATTAGTGTAAGTCAAAGTGCAACGCGGGCATGGATAATAAATAATCATAGAAAGCATGGACTCTACTAATTTAGGGCTTGAAATTTCAACATAATATCTTTGTTCAAAAAAATCGGACATTCTTTCTCAAGTGTTGAGGTCTTTTGTTTACTTTTCCCTGCCCAGGGCCCATCCACCAAGTCCAAATTGTTCGAGATTACTTTGTAGTTGCATCATGAACTACTGATGAAGAATTCAAACACTAAAATTAAATTTGATGTATATGTGAAATTAATGTGTGATAGAGAGTTATGAAGAAAAGCTACTTATTCAAACATGTTACTCTGTTAGTCTATAAATTAAAAATTACTAGTATAAATCAAAGTGTACAGTACATTTCACCACAATAATTTAAGTAATAAGAGATAAAAAAGATAAAAAATTGTGTGTTATTATTTTTCTTTCGCAATAAATTTTATTAATATTGTTATTTTGATTCATACTTTAATAAATGTTATTTTACTTTAAATTTATACGATTTTCATAACATTGCACATTAAAACTGACAGAACTCCGCTTAAGTCGTCATAATTTTCCGATAACTTGGTGACAACTTATAGAGGTTTTACTGTATTTGTAGTTGTGTTAGTACACCATTTTGGCCAAAAATTGTTTTTTTAACCAAGCCATTTCTGTCATTTTGCTTTGGCTTGAGTCAATCTTATAAGACACTGAAATAGTGCTATGAATAAAAAATTTAATTGAAAAATGTTTTTAAAGTAGAAAAAAATTTTGGATATTTTTATTATGCTATAATTATATGATGTCTATGCGGGGGTACCCTCCCAGTTCTACTTTTTCTAATTTTTTCAGTGGGGGCCCGTTAATATCACCAACTATTAATTTATTTTGCTTCAACTTCTGTACATTTTGTTCTAATTCACCATGAAATTGTGAGATGGATTAAAAGTACAAACAATATAAGAATAATATATCAATGCCATAATCAGAGCGGTATGTACATAATTCTTCAGCAGTTGAAAAATTTTGACATTTTTCTTTTGTACTGATTTGGTATTTTTATTTATTTACATTATTATTATTATTATTTTTTTTTTTTTGGTAACATGACAATTTAATACAAAAAGACAAAAACAGTAACAAAAATACATAAAAATAACTGAACATAAAATTATAGGAACATTCACTCTGTGACCCTAAAGGACTAGGGTGTCCTTCCAACAGGTCTATAAGAATAGTCATCGGTTTCTTTTTAAAAATTATTTAGTTAATTGGTTAGAGTTTATGGAATGTATTTTATTTAAATGTTAATTTTTTGCAATATACTAAAATTCACAGAAATAATTGGGACCACACAAATATATCATATAAATCAATGCATCCAGCTTCTCAAGCATCGTAATTATTGCATAATTGCTTCATAATTTGTCTCTCTAGCAAATGAATAAATGTTAAAATTTGAATTCATAATGTTACGAACTACACTGAAGAGCCAAAAAAACTGGTACACCTGCCTAATATCGTGTAGGGCCCCCGCGAGCCCGCAGAAGTGCCGCAACATGACGTGGCATGGACTCGACTAATGTCTGAAGTAGTGCTGGAAGTAATTGACACCATGAATCCTGCAGGGCTGTCCATAAATCCGTAGGAGTAAGAGTAAGGGGGTGGAGATCTCTTCTGAACAGCACGTTGCAAGGCATCCCAGATATGTTCAATAATGTTCATGTCTGGGGATTTTGGTGGCCAGCGAAAGTATCTAAAGTCAGAAGAGTGTTCCTGGAGCCACTTTGTAGCAATTCTGGACGTGTGGGGTGCCGCATTGTCCTGCTGAAATTGTCCAAGTCCGTCGGAATGTACAATGGACATGAATGGGTGCAGGTGATCAGACAGGATGCTTACGTACCTGTCACCTGTCAGAGTCGTATCTAGACGTATCAGGGGTCCCACATCACGCCAACTGCACACACCTCATACCATCACAGAGCCTCCACCAGCTTGAACAGTCCCCTGTTGACATGTAGGGTCCATGGATTCATGAGGTTGTCTCCATACCCGTAGACGTCCATCAGCTCGAAGCAATTGGAACCGAGACTCGTCAGACCAGGCAACGTGTTTCCAGTCCTCAACAGTCCAATGAATGTCGGTGTTGTCGGGCCCAGGCGAGGCATAAAGCTTTGTGTCGTGCAGTCATCAAGGGTACACGAGTGGGCCTTCGGCTCCGAAAGCCCATATCGATGATGTTTCGTTTAATGGTTCGCATGCTGACACTTGTTGATGGCCCAGCATTGAAATCTGCAGCAATTTGCGGAAGGGTTGCACGTCTGTCACGTTTAATGATTCTCGTCAGTGCCGTTCTTGCATGATCTTTTTCCGGCCGCCGCGATGTCGTAGATTTAATTTTTTACCGGATTCCCTATATTCACGGTACACTCGTGGAATGGTCATACGTGAAAATTCAAATTTCATTGCTACCTCGGAGATGCTATGTCCCATCTCCCGTGCGCCGATTATAACACCACGTTCAAACACACTTAAATCTCGATAACCTGCCATTGTAGCAACAGTAACCGATCTAACAGCTATGCCAGACACTTGTTGTGTTATGTAGGCGTTGCCGACCGCAGCGCCGTACTGTGATTGGTTCCATATCTCTTTATTTGCATACGCATGCCTGTACCAGTTTTTTTTTGGCTCTTCAGTTTATATACATACATTGGGTACATGTGCTTTGGCCCCCCCCCCCCCCCGCCCCTGGAAAAGTTGAAATGATGGCCCTGTGGGAAACCAAGCACTGTTTATTTTCATCCTCTCTTCCTTTCTGTTGAAGCAGTTTTTGTGCCTTTGAATTTCGATTGCTTCTCTAAAAATACGTCAAAAATATCTCATGTCGTTGGAAAAAGTTAGATAACTTCAGAAGAGTAATATGTGAAGGGGACTGAATTATTGTTCACAATTTAGAGATACCATGTTTTGACTACTGCAGAGATTTTCATTCAGTGTAGAGATGGCTGCCAGCAACAAGAAACGCATATTGAATTTGAACAAAAAAATGGAGTTTGCAGGTGTGTTAAAACACAAAATTAAATGTTACAGAAATGTAGAATCTTTCTTTCACAAACGTTATTGGTTGTCACTGTTTTTTTAAAAAAAGGTATGCAATGTCTCAATTTTTATTTTAAATATAGTGAAACTTCGCTACACAATGATATTCGATATAACAATACCATTTAATATGATAAATCCCTCTATAACAATATTTTTAGGAAAATTTGAAATCATTATAAAATGATATTTTTTATATTTTGTTCAAAACCGTTTTGAATTTATATCACTTGTTTTCCTTCTTCTGAAGGCATCTGATAACATCAATATTTTGCTCTAAAAATCACTGAAAACTAAAATAAGTTATTGGTATTGCTACTTTCTGTGTATATACACAAGTGCAATGCAAACTTCTTTACAGGCGCAATGCATTTTGGTGAATTTTTATAATAAATCAATCAATTACAATTTTTTTGCGGCGAATAAATACATAAAAGCACATTTTCTGATGCTATTAATAATGTAGATGTAGAAAAGATGACAACCCCAGCATAAATGTGATCGCATGTAAGGAAAATTTTGCCTCTCGATATAATGATAAATCTCTCTACAACGATATTTTTTCTTGGTCTGCAGAATATTGTTACATCAAGATTTCACTGTGTTAAAAAATTTCCATTTTTGACAAAAGTAAGTGTGCTCATTCTCTATTGCTATTCAGGAGAACGTTTTATATTGAAGTTTAACTATAAGTGCACTAAATATGAAATTTCAAATGTATAGTTCTATTCGAAACAGCAAACATGAAAAATTCAAAATAATAATATACATGTCTGTTTTACATTCGTTGGTTTATAGAAGTTATGGGGATGTTCTCAAAACAAGTTTTGTAAATAATAGAAATAAATCACTGCATATATTTTTATGTGCACCTCTATAAAATGGAAATCTGTCAGGAATGGAAAATAATTTCAGTCTAAGACAATTCAGTCTATTGACCTTCCGTTTTATACAGGTTTCGCTGTATTTTGGAGCTAGCAGCCCAACCCCCAAGCAGAAATATCTGCCTTCCATTTTATATACTTACTCTCAAAAACTATAACCACATCATGAGGTCCTCTCTACACTTGAGGCCACCAGGGCATGCCTGTCAGGCCCATGCCTTAAGATGGCAATGCTGCTGCCATATTCTTTTTTCAGTTTTTCAAATGGTATTAATATCACACATAACTGCTTTGATTCTCCTAGAATGCAAGGTGATAGCATCCACTGTGAGATGGCACTGTGCTTGCTATGGAAAAAAAAAAGAATGCTATGCACTATGCCCTTATGCTGTTGCCCCTCTCTGGTTTCACTGTAAACAAGTTTATTCCCATTAAGTATACAAATAGTTTTAAAGGATTTTTATACAAGAAAAATTTACTATACCTTCCATACATGAAAATGTATGCGCTGTTATTATCTATTACTTTTCACCATCCAACAGCAGCAAAAGATTCTGGCAATAAAAGATTAATCTTGCTATGTGTGGCTAAGTCAACTCATTTCTTAATTTTGGCTAATATCCAGAAGTGCACATCAGAAAAAGTGATTTGTGTCAACTACTACTCTTTATATACAGAAATGTCCTCTCCACTTGTTAATACAAGATTCATTGAAAGACTGGTTATTTGTGGAGATGTGAAAATTACAAGGAACAAAATTCATCACTGCCCCCACGGGGACTCGAACCCAGGTCTCTCGCTTGCCGGACGAGTGCTCTACCATCTAAGCTATGGAAGCAGATAGAATATTTCAACCTTGTTTATATGTTGTATATATATGTTGAAAGGCTCCGTAAATGGATGGTGGTAGCAATCAACTAATCAATAGCTCGTGAATGACATAGACCACCAGATGGCCACATGCATATAGAAATGTCCTCTCCACTTGTTAATACAAGTTGTATTGAAAGAAAGCAATTTGACAGACCACTTGCGTCCTGTATTATGGGACATTCCTGTAATTTTTGTTCTGATTTTTTTTATACATTTGTCCCATTTACCTTTTTTCAATGATATTTATTTGAATCCATAGTTATTACTAAAGTCATAACACACACAACATGTTCATAATATAAATTATATGATAATTATTGCAAAAATTATAAATATTTATCTCACATATTTGTCAGGTTTAATAGTTTTTCCAGCATTTTTCAGTAATTTTAAATATGATCAGTGATTGCGTCTACTTTTGGTAATGTTTTAATTTTTTAATTTCATAATTGCCAAATGTTTTTTATGACATTTGGTGATGTCCTGTATTTTACAGATTATTATTTAATATCCCAGTTTACCATATTTCAATCAGATATACCAAATATAATCAGATCATTTGAGTATTTTTTCATGAAATACTGTACATTTACTGTACTGCTACAATAGCGCGATCGGTAGAGGCATGGCTTGAGATACATAGGAACAATCCTCGAACGGACTGGGTTCAAATCCGACCTGCACCAAAGTCATACTTTTTTTTTCTCAGCCACCTCGTTGGGCATTTTGCCTGTTGTGGCGTTGTATTCGTATTTTAACTGTAATTAGTAGTTGGCTTGATTTGTAGCAGCTCTTTATTTCCACACACTTCAGCAATTTTGGCAGTAATTAGCAAATTGCATTTAAAGTAATAAATTATAATTTTTGGCAAAATCTAGTGATATCCTGTATTTAATATCGAAATTTCCTGCATTCTCTTCGATGATGTATGGTGAACCTAAGTATGAAGGTATAATTTTATTTGAATCTGTATGGATAATACTAATATCAATTACAGTGGGTGAATAATTTAATTATCAAGTCTGACTGTGGACCATGGGAGAAACGCCGATTTAAATCAATACAGATATAAGGAAGGTCACATGTAACTGACAGTTTGCTGTTTTTTTCTACTTTTTTATAAGCAGGTCCGACTGTATGTATATAATGTACATTATTTAAACATACCACTCAATTAGGGGCATTTCTAGATAGATGTTTTTTCCAGCTCGAAATATATTGGGAAATTGGGAAATAGGGTCTTCTCTGGATGTTATGCTGAAAGAAATCTGTGGAAAGAAAAGTTGTTTGTCCCCTCTTGGAGTCAAACTGGAGTCCCTGTGCATACCAGGCAAGTACACTAACTAATATACCAAAGACAGTCTCCATTTCCTTATAACATTTATTATTATCATGAAGCTAATAACACTAATAAGAGACATTTTTGCTTGAGAAGTAAAATTTTGGCTCTATGGGTGACACTTTTTAAGTGATTATACTGTATGGTTCTTTGTGCTGTGCCTTGCTTTAAACATGCCTGATATTTTACATTTTAGGAATTTGTAGAGTTGTACGCCAGCTTTTTATTGAACCAGTCTGTTCAGAAACAATTTAGAGCATTCAAAAGAGGGTTCCAAATGGTTACTGATGACAGTCCATTAAAATTGCTTTTTCGACCTGAGGAAGTCGAACTGTTAGTTTGTGGAAGCAAAGTAAGCTATATTTCTCCTCTATCTCAAAGCCTTATCAATTTAATTTTTATTATTGAAATTTCTTATATGGTTCTAAACTCTAATTCACATAATTTTATTGCAGAACTTTGATTTCAATGCTTTAGAAGAATCTACTGATTATGATGGTGGTTATACTGCTGAAACAGTTATAATAAGGTATGCTTATATACTTGTCATCCACAACCCAAAACTCTGATCTGTCATCGATAACCTAAAAAGCTGTTAAGCATGCGAACGAAAATATTCCCAGTTCCTTTTCGAGTACTTCAATTTTTCAAGTTCCTTGTACAATGATATCTCGGCTAACACAGATGAACTATATTTACTTGCTGAATCTTCAGAAATCACATTCGTTGGCCTAAATCTTTATTTTAGCTGAAACTTGACTTTCTCATAGATTTCTGTGGAAAATCATTTAATTCATTCTCAGAAGCTGAGGATAAGTTTTATAAAACACTAAGAAGCACTATAAAAAAGACAAAAACTGCAGAAGACTGACACGATCAGCAGCATGAGGTACTTCCTGTATTCTATATATTGAAGAGTATAGGAGGTAGTGGTTTGGTAGGTGTGCTCAGATATCATTTGGTGGGCTTAGTTGTCTTTCTCCTATGTTGGAAAGATAAGTTCTCTGTCTGAAAAGATGAGCTTTTAGAGTGTCTGAACTTGATTACAAGAATATCTTGCACTGAAAATATCCCAGTACAGACTCCTTTTTTTTTTACGCATTTTCTATTAGTTTAAGTTCTCATTTTACATGAAATTGTGCAAAAATTTTAAAGACAAGGGTGAAACATCCAGTGCTGTCTTAATGCACAGGCTCACCCGGGCATGGCCCAGAGTTCTCAAGAGAAAAGGGGGCTCTTAAAAATGAGAAGTAATTCAAATTTTTGATAATTCCCAAGTAGGGACCTCAGAAAAATCACTTGGCCCAAGGGGCCATCTGAAAAAAGACTCTGAGCCGGACAGGAATTAATCTGGCTTGAGTAAGAGTAATTCTAATAATGATTGCCACAGAATTTTAACTTATAACTTTGGTTGTGTTAACTTGTCACGTGCATTCATAACAACAAAAATGGTTGTTAGCAGAGACTTAAAAAATCTTGAAAAATATTTTCGTTAGTCAAAACATTAGTAGGCTGAGGTATCGCCGTATTCTGCATTCTTTACTGTAATCCAGTGGTTCTCAACCGGTGCTCCGCTGTGACTCGAGGAAAATAAAATAAATCCACAAAATTGATAGATGAATAAAAAGAGGCGTACAGTGTGTTTTGCCATAAAAATTTTATGCAAAAAAAAGCTCCAAGTTACACAGGGTTCTGTTAGTCAAAAAGGTTGAGATCGCTGCTGTAGTCTGATAAAACCCCCTCTTTTCATCTTTGCCGCAGAAAACATAAAGAATGTGTTGTAGGTGTTTTAATGCTGCTGGTTTTTTTCCCATCCCATCTAAGGCTGTGACAAACTATTTAATGTGACCTAATTTTTATGTATAATGGTGGCATTCATACTTATAGAAGATCAATAATGGGAATTGAGCAAAATGTTAGTATTTTTCTTTAATTATATACAACATCTCATGGTAAAATGCAGAATAAAAAGATGCTGTTTGATATACAGTCAGACCCACTTATAACGATCCTGCTTTTAGGTAGAGTCAGGATTTAACGAGCAAATTAATGTAATTAGTTTGGTACAATGCAGGGGTGTGAACTCTGTGCTGATTGTGCCGCACTGCACCAAAATAAACATTTTGCACCATCTTGCTCCAATAGTGTATTTTCATATTTTTCTGCGGTAAAATAGCCTATTTTGTCTCAGTGTGCCTGGAATTTCAAAAAAGTACAGTAAAAAAAATTTGTTCCAGTGTGCGTGAAATGATTCTTTCCGAGAACATACATGCTTCTTTATTCCTCAGTCAGCACCACTTCCCTTCCTCCATCTTCCATAGTCGCGCTGTCTCATGACCTGGAAAAATAGAGATCTCTTTTGGAAAGTACAGGACTCCCACTTGTCATACTTTTTGGTAAAATGTCCTACTTTTGTCATACTTTCTTGGTTTTGTCTTACTTTCTCGGTTTTGTCTTATAATTGTATCAACAAAATTGGTGTAATCGAGGAGGGAATCATGGATGAATATTTTCATGTATGTGTTGTATGTTTGTTCCAAAAGCATTGTAGATTGCAATTAATGATTCTGCCAAAACAGAAATTATATAATTTTCAAGGTTACTTGGGGGAGAGTGTATGTAAATCATTTCGTTTATTAATTTTCATCTGCTTAGTTTGAGGGTTCAACAAGTAGTGTAGTCATTTAAAACTTCTGTGTAGATGGAAAAAATAATTTTGTATTTACTTTTCATGGTCTTGGACAGTAACTAACATTCATTATTCAATACCCGGAATTTCAGAAAAGGACGCGTAAAAATTTTGTTCACACATTCTTTCCTAGTTCTAAGAAGAAGAAAAGTAGAGAGAAAAACCTTCCCAACTTTTTTCCTTTTTTTTTTACCGTGTATCATGATCGTGCGACCTTGAAAAACTGGTTTTACTACTTTGTACACTGTACTGTATTGATATGCACGCGGGTTGTTGAATAATAAAGCCGGGTTTTCCTAGGATCAGGTTTCCTGTGCTGCGTGCAACGTAATTCGTCCAACGCGACACACCGTCCACTCACCGATAAGAAAAGCAGCATGACTGTTTTCCCGCAGAGCGCAATAAGCCTCACGACAGCGCTTTACGTCAGACGTGATTGGCCCACTGCTTCTGGAGGAGTCAAATGCGTCGTGCGGCGCGCATTTTGCCGATGTTTTCTTCACTCTCTCTCTTGTTTTCTTTCGCTTCCCTTCAAACTGGAGCATGCAGACGACAGAGTAGCTGATGCCAAAGCCATGTACTATAATATAACCGCCCTGATCTGATGAGCCACGCTAGGTAAACACAAACGCATAGCGTCATTATGTAACACTTTTCTGCCGGCGCGAAATGGTCTAATTCGGTTCACGCTGTGCAAAAAATGTATTCCTATACTCTGTTCGTTCTAACTTGGATCCTGATGTAAATAAAAGCACATGTGTGATACCCAAAATGATTGGTTGAAGAACATTTCACCTTTTCTTACTGTGCAACACCACCAAAAGTATAGTCCTTTGTCGTTTGCCCCTCATACCATAAAATACCTCATAATTTTTATTTTTTCTAAATACTTATTCCATATTATTTCAAAGTTATCTGAAAGACGGGAAAAAATATTTTGTAAAGATCGGTCAAAGCGTTTTTGCTGCTATGTCTTCAGGGTGGGTGTTGACAGGATACGCCTTTTTCACTCAAACATTACTGTCCCCTTTTTAAATTGAAGTTTCATTATATTATTATTATTATTCCCATTAGCAAACAGATTTGCTATACACTTGTATACGCTTCTTCAAGAGGTCTTGCAAGAAAAAGAGTTTTCTTCTTTATTGTTTGATGACATAAATGAAATATGTGTGTCTATCTTGTTTGGCAGAGCCATTTGAAAATGTTTTCTTTGCAACTGCTCTGGACCCCTAAAAACAAAGTTTGTCAACAAAATTTTTTTCTCACCCACAAGCTTATGACGTACACTGGGGAGGGGGGGGGGGGTCACTTATTGTTCGTGATGAATATACGCATTTCAAAAGAATTCGCACTTCTGCTTGAGCAGCTTGTTGGGAGGAAGTAATATTGGTTTGGTCGAAGGCGGCGAGCCGAATATGTCTAAGGATTAGTTTACTTTCATGAACGCATGAAAGTAAAGTTTTGAAAATCTTGTTCTGGAAAGAGTAATGCTCATTTTTGATTCAGTTAGCCTCATTATGACAGACACTATAGATCCGGTGAGAAAGCCTGGACTGGGGACCCATTAAAGATCCCAGTCCAGGAGCTCCTGCTGCTGGATGTTGGGGTCATGGCTCGCAACCTACGCACGGATAAAAAAACCGAAATTGTCTAAGTAAACTTTTAGTATAAAAAAATGACAAGAATCGTCGCAGGCAATGTCCAGGCTGGAGCCCTGGCATCCCAACTCTTGAGGAGTGTGCCATGATAACGACAGAATACCTTATCAAATTTCTTTTTTTTTTGGGAGATATATACCATTGGGAGATATGGCCTCATACCCATAAGTGACTCCACCTTATCATATTTTGTATAGTACAATTAATTTTTAAAATAAGTAGGAAATGTGTAGGCTGTTTATTTCTAGCTAAAGTATGGGACTACCATAGCATCACTTTACCTAAGGAGGGCGCCCCATGATATTGAGACGGTCCTGATAGAACTCAGACTAGCGGGGAGATCAATAAATTCTAGGCTAGTGGTCTGGAGGCCAATTTTCTTTGCAAAATTTTCGTTCAGTATAAATTCACTGAAAAAAATCATTTCAATATGTATAAAGTGTCTTGCTTCTAGATGAGAGTTGAAAACTCTGGGTAAGACAGGGGAGCCACAAGAAAAAAATATGGTTCAAAGGGGCCCATGGGCAAAAAAAAGGTTAAGAAGCACTGTTCTATATTACATGGGTGTGCCAAAATGTGTACTTGCCCCGTTTGTGAAAGTATCTAGTTGCGGCACTAGATAGATGGCACCACCTACTGAACACAAAACATGCCAAATGCTGGGCACACACACATAAGCACACTGTTAAATTTCTCCAACACAAATCTGACATAGCTTCCATATTCAGGTGTAAAAATATGTGACAGTTAAATGGTGACAGATCAGAATGGTGAACCATCAGGGAAGGAAAATAAAATCATTTTGCGAGGAAAACCAAAGTATGAATAGGGAATTAGAAGATAAGTGTCTGAGAGAGAATCTAATTTGCTTTAAATTTTATCAGAAGATAATTGAAAATGCTAAGATATTTTTAACGAAATGTAAAATCAATCAGAAGGGAATTTATACATTGATTAATAGTAAATATATAACTGTGTGCCTTCAAGTGTTAATTAAAGGGGATCCTGCTTATAATGTTTTTCAAAAACCGTCATAAAAAACGTTATAAATAGGAAAACACTTTAAACGGGAAATCTCAATGAGAATTACTTATTGTTAGGACCGCGAAAGTAAGTTCACACATTCTAAATGGGAGAAACGTTATAAGCGGGATCAGCTGTATATTTGTTTTAGATTTATTACATGTGCAGAATTCCATACATTAAATTCCCAGTGCTAATGAGCTTCTTTTTGCAAGTTTTTCCTATTTGTAGACAATGAAAGTAAATGAACCTTCGGATAGAACATGTTTTTAGAAATGAATTTTATACTTGATTCACCGATACCTTCTTCTCTTACCTGGAACATGACCCACCGATCAGTCTCAATCGGGGTTTAAGCTAGATAAAAATTTTCTTTCGCTAAAAAGTGAAAATGGGGAGAAAAGCTTTAGCAAAATGCTATAATGCTAATGCTGACGTGCCAACTTTTGAAATCCGGAGATTCTCCTGAGGGGGACCCCCCCCTTCACTCATAGACTAGATAAAAAAAAAATCACAAAAAAAAACCCCCATTTTCGAAAAAACAAAAAAAATTTTAATCAATCAAGAAAAAGTTACACCGCCCCCCCCCTCCCCAAGGCAGGTTCTGCATTGCCCCTGAGCAGAATATAATTCCATAGTCTTTCCATGAAGAATAGAGAGAAATCACATCTGCATATACTGCTCATAAAGCATAAGTGTTTCCTTTCTTGGATGCTATCAGTGATTGATAATCTTGGATATATGAACTCTTAAAAGCTTTATATAGCTTTAAGTTTTATATTTTCTTTCTGAAGGAGGAAACAATTGACTTCAAAATACAAAGCTGCTTAAAAGTTTTATATTTAGAGCACATAATTAAACTAGAGCACATAATTTATATTAGAACACACACTTTAACATAGTTGAAAGTTTTATATTTTCTTTCTGAAGACGTTTAATCGGAAGAAACAATGTAAAAAAATTCAAATTACAAAGCTGCCGACAAAAAAACGTGTTTACCGCACGGCTGTTAATGGAATACAATAACGATTATACTGGAATTTCGGCAACCAAGGTCATACCCCTGATAAATGATTGCAGATAAACGAAGTCGCGTCTTTGCTAGTTGCTTAAATGCGGTCACAGAGACTTTTTAAGGCTCCTCTCAATGGAAATGACTATGGCTGTCCTCTATTGGTTTTTTCCGTATTGACGACGCTAATCATTGACGCTACGACAACGTGAAAGCTCGATTAAAATCTAATTTTCTGCGAAAATCCGGAGAAATTTTAACAAATCCGGAGAGCGGGAGGAAGGATGAAAAATCTGGAGTCTCCCGCCTAAATCGGGGGAGTTGGCAGATCTGCTAATGTAATGATTGATGATTGGATGTCTACTCGTTTTGTACCTCCTGTATGCATTTTTGCGAAAGTGGCTACCACTTCTTTTGCATTTTGCAAAAAAATGCGACCGTGGCTTAAACCCTGGTCTCAACAAGGAAATATAAGCAGGTGATCAAAAACCTGGGGCATACTAGAAGAAAATTCATAGAGATACCAGTGAATTATGGGGGGGGGGAGGCCTTAATTTTTTTTGAGAGGGACCCACTTTCACTCAAAAAGGACCCAGATTTTTCAAATAACCTGGGTCTGGGACCCAGGTTATTAGAGTCCAGTTAAATTAGAGTCCAGTGGCATCTCTGGGTAAAACAACAGTTTGCATTACAAAGCAGTTGTATACATGGGCCTATTCTACGTTTGTAGCATTCAGTTGTCTTTTGTATTTTTAGGGCATGTGGAGACATAAACAGTATTTACAATGCTCAGCAAAGAGCTAGAAAAGAAAGTTCTTCATTTGCCAAAAATGATTGCACTGCATTGAGCGGTAAAATATAAACAGATCCCTTTAAAAAAGAGATGGACAATGCAGTAAAACATTCTGGTTCACCTTGACTTATTTACATTGGACTTCGTAATTTACACATTTTGCACTGTGCTTTTGAAATTGGTATCAAAAGACTGTCATTCTTAAAAACTTACAGGTCTGTATAATTTGCTGTGCATTGTCGAAGAGAGTTGGCAGACTAGACATGCAGCCGACGTCCGGACCCACATGAACATTTCCTCGGTGCTGAGATATTTCGGCTCGTCTGAAAGGCTCAGTGTATTCCAATTGTTAAAACATCTTCTGGACCTGCATCCGCTCCGTGTGAAAGGCCTCTAATTCAGCTTTTCAAGATATGAACTCGCCATCAAATGCCAGTAAAGAAACTCAATCATACAACGATCCTAAAGATGTAATGAAATTTTCACCAGGGAACATTTCTAATAATTGTACCAATGTTGAAATGCCAAATGCTGCTCAGAACGATACTCTAGATTGTGAATGCACTTTTCCATATACAGAAGCCTGCAACGTATGTCTCTAACTGCCAATGGACAAAACAGTTTCGAACAACTATTTATTTCTATTATTACAAATTAAAGCACACAGTAGTCAAAACATCAAATCAAGGGAAACCCTTCACTACTAGGAAAATCGCAAAGTATACTAAGTATACAAAGAAGCTAGGGCGGAAGTGACACTCGGCTATGGTCTTCAAAAAATGAGCTCGACCACAGATGTCAGTAGAGTCACACAGAACTCGGCGGCAAACCCAAGGCGTCGACAAGGCGGTGGACGTCGACAGAACCACACTTGGGCTTCGCTGATCAAGCAGTAGAAATCAGATGACAGATATCATGATGAACCCAGGGCGTTGGCAAAGAGGCGTCATTAGATCGCGGACATCGACAGTGCTACACGTGGATTTCGGTGTTCATGCGGTGGAGTCCGATGGCGGACATTGTGACGAACAGACAGCATCATACGAGGAGACAGTATCAGATCACTGCTATTGACTATGCCAGCCAACACCAGATCGCAGTCTGCAAGATTTATGAAGGTATTAAGATCGAGAATGGACACTAGACATTCTTGGAGAGCAACTGATGGGAACATTGGACCAGCCGAGTTGTTCAGATGATTGGCGAATATAGCGCTACATGAGACTGAAGACTGTTATGAAGCATGGACGTGGTTATATATAGCTCTCAAATGAGAGCAAGCATGAAAATGAGGAGTAATTCACATGCACCCCTATCAACATCGGCGTTCCAAACGGCAAGTTCGGAAACTTGTTTCTTTTCTCCCTAAATTAGTTCGTGACACGCCGGCACCGAAATCGTCCGTAAGTAACAAAAGTTTGTTTAGTTGACAAAAAATAATTATAAACATAAAGTATATGATAGAGGGTAAAGGTCGGCAAGCGCCAACAAGGCCATGTTACAAGCCGAACTAATCACTTGTTATGATGAAAGATTTGCGCAAATCCAATCGGGAATGCCAATGGCTTAAACAGCTAACAAAAAAGTTGAAGTCATTTATTTTGTCATTTACACCAGTTTCCCATTTTTATATCCACAGGAAATTTATTTTGTCTTTTGTGGTTTCCTTCAGCGAAAGCTCTTATGGGTACTTAGCTTTTCTTCTCTTTTTACCTTTTAAGTACATATATATATATACAGTGTAACTTTGGTTAATGAGCTTAATTCGTTCCGCCAATGTGCTCGTTATACAAATCACTCGTTATTCGAATCAAACTTCCTCATAGGAAATAATGGAAACTTGGATGATTTGTTCCACAATTATTCATTCACGTGAAAATTACATGAAAATGTCATTCACTCAATAATTCAACACATCAATATAATAAATAGTACAATAAAATATTTAAAAAACAGTAATGCCATAAATAAACATACAATACGATAATGTTTACAAATTAACTTGAGCTGGGTTTTCCTAGGAGCAGTTTTCTAGGGCTCGTGCAACATGAAAACGCTGATTGGTAAGAAACCTGAGACCTGAATTTCAGATTTTTAATCAATCAGTGCCTTATCAATATCTAATCAATCACACTGCACACACGGCGAAGAAATTCCACTCCTAGGAAAACCCAGCTTTACTCTAAGTAACCATAAAGAGGAAAACTATCGCATAGGACGACTTATGCACTGTATTCACCGTCTGTAAACTTCAAATCAAATTTATTGTTATCATATAACAGTACATACAAAAAAAAAAGAGAAATTTACCAAGGAGTCAATCAAAAAATGGCCCATTCTGGTAATAATTAGTACGGAAAACAGAATAGTCAACTAAAATAAAAATAAAAAATAAAATTATTCAAATTAAAATAAAAATTCATGGCAACAGAGGAGTGCAATTTAAAAACAGCTCTACATGCTGCAACTAAAAATATAAATTTTTTAGATGTTGGGGAAAAAAAAACGACTAGATCCAGTATGTATTTAAATTAAACTGTTATGTTATTCATGGATTATATGAGCAAGAGAAAAAACATTAAAACAAATTCTCTATACCATCAAGTGAGAACATGCATTGCTTGACACATTTTTTAAAGGATGATAAATTAGTATTGTGAGTGATTTCTGGTGGTAATGTATTGCAGAATTTTGGCATAAGGTAAGTAAAATGTTTCTTCAACAGTGTTTTATGAGACAACAGAAGAGAATATATATTATTTAGTCTATTTGAAGACTTTAACACTATTTGACACTTATTTGTGTGACTTTAAAAAGGAACCCTATCTATGACACTTGGTTTTGCCCTTTTTATCGGAAAAGGGAAATCGCACTATCGTTGGACAGATTTATTGTTTGCACTACTACATCTTTATTTGGGGGGTGATTCTCTTTTACAAAGTTTTGCACAGATTCCCACGCTCTACATATCTCTTAATCTCATATTAAGGGAGAGACTCCTCATTTCTTTCTTCGTCTTCAGACGAGATCCTGTGCATAAGCTCTTGCTGTTACACGCAATGAAGATCCATCAGTTCGTCTGTGGATATGAGCACGTGCCTCCACTAGTTCTTAAATGTCGGGCTCATGCACCTCCAGTCTCATGGTCTTCCTCAAGGACACAATCTCTTCTGAAATGGTGGGCCCTTGTTCATGAGCTAGCCCTGAAGTCACGTTCAATAATGTAATCAGCCCTCAGTTTTCTTCCAGAAGAATTTTTAAAAAAATTCAAGCACACTTTTGCATGGTTAAAATGCTACATCTAGTTTTGCATCGCTCGCGTAAACAGTCACGTTTGTACGGGTGTTCATTTTTTGAGTTGAGCACGCTCACCGAACACTGTAGGGTAGAATATTACCCATAATTTCACAGCATGTGTGTGGACGAAAGGGAAAAACCATCAGGTCAGTAATGATAATGTGAAAAGAAATGAACGAAGCGCAAAAGTTTTGCTTGTAATGTGAATCATCGCTTGTTAATCGAATCGAAATTTGTTCAAAATTTTTGTTCGTTATGCGAATTGCTCGTTAACCAAGTTCCACTGTATATATATATATATATATATGACCATTTTTCTTCACAAACATATTTCAGCTCAGCCTACATTGACTTCATCACCATGTGCTCTCAAGCTGCCTACCATATGCCTAGAGCACTTCCGTAGTTGTGTTGAAGACTGGCCGACATTCTGGCAACAATTCACCTCTTCAATCAATGAGAATTCTCATCTGTCAACCATCAACAAACACGTCTTTCTATGGGGGTATCTCTTAAACGAACCCAAGAAGCTTGTCGCAGGAATCGGTGTCACATTAGAATCCTACGAGACGGTGAAGAAGATGCTGATTGACAAGTACGGCAACAAGGATACCATCATACAGACCCACATCAACTTCTGCGATAGCCTGCGCTCAGCAACAGCTTCATCGCCCGAGTTCCTCAATGACACCTACTTGAAAATCAACACCCATATTCAATATCCATATTCAAACTGCACTCTCTGATCACTCGGTGAAGCAAAGAAGTCTATAACTAGTCAGATTTTAACACAGAAGATTCTTTGCACATTTCCTACCGAGATTCATCAACGATGGATTAAGCACTCTAAATGGCAAGAGATTTCGGATATGGACATATCAAAGCTGATGCAGTTTCTCGGTGAAGAAATTGAAGGACTTTGATTTTCAAGCAAAGTTCAAGGTGAATTTCCTTTGCCACCGTCGAATTTCGCACGACTACCGAAGCATTTCATGTCCACACTCGATGTAACGAGAAAAATCTGTCACTCTTTTGCCCATTTTTTGAATCGTATGACCACTGGCCCCAAAATTGCTCGGTGATAACTGATGTTCAATTAAAAGTGCAGAATCTAAAAGAAACTTGTCATTGTTTTGTGCACTAACTGTTTGCATAACGCTAAAACTTGTCCACGCCATGCTAGAGCTTTCTGTTCTAACTGTAAAAGAAAACATCATGTATTCATTTGTCCTTCACTTCATGCCTCTACTGCTGTTGGTAAAATTGATGTATCACCGTGTTTTATGTATTTGCAAATTGCACGTATTTGGGTGTTCGGTCCCAATGGAAATTGCAAATTGTCTCGATGTGTATTAGACGCTAGTCAAACCTCCTTCATTCACAGCAGTTTAGTGAATGAACTGCAATTGCATGTGCTGCAATCAATCAACTTGTCTGTCAGTGCATTCGAAGCTGTGCCAAAACAATCGATGTATCGCGTGAAGTGCAATTTTTCCTATCTAGCATTTGGAATAACAGATTGATTCTGATAATTGCTTTCGAAAGCAATAGTTCCTAGGCCTCACATCCTACGGCTCCAGTAAACATTGGTGCATTTGCCACTTCACACAGAATGCAGCTTGCGGATCCTCACTCATCTGACGACATCTCGATTTAAATTCTCATCGGTAGCAATTCTTACATGAAAATAGTGAAAACAGGTTTACCGGTCAAGTTGTCAGACACTTTCGTTCTTATTCCGTCTCATCTCGGACATATCTTGAGTGGTACCCGTTCCAACGTTTTTGTCCAACACACTCCTGCTTCGAAAACACTACTGTTCATTGCATGACTACTATTAGTACTTGTGCTGAAGAGATAAATGACTCGTTCAAAAGCTTCTGGGAACTCTAGTCCATGGGAATCACCGATGTGAACGAAAAATCACTCTAGACTGTTGAAGCAAAAATATTGCAGGACTTCCACGAATCTTACAGCCTGGAAAACCATCGTCATGTCGTTTCACTACCATGGAAAGAAAACGTGTGCTTCACGTCAGACAGTCAACCTATTGCCTCACGTCACCTTCACGCTCTTCGTAGACCTCTGGATGAAGATCGCCCTTTTCAGGAAATGTACATTCAGCAAATGGAACCATCCAGAATGACCACGTCGAAATCGCGCCGTCATCGTCAAGTCTTAGAATTTATCATCTCCCTCACCACACAGTGAAGAAGACCATTCCTGAGTCGGAGAAGTGTCGTATTGTATTCGATGCATCTTTTCATGTCAACGGGCACCTATCTCTGAATAATGCTCTTGAAGACTGGTCCAAATCTACTACCTTCGACAGAAATTTGTCAGACTGTGAAAAGTTCAATGTTGGTATCTATGTCTCCCCCAGTGATTGACATTTCTTGTTTCAGTTCTTACATGAAACTTATTCGGGTTACTTCGTGGATAAAACGATTTGTATACAACTGTCGCATGTCTTGCAAACTCCAGGGTGAATTAACAGCAAAAGAAATTGAAAACATGAAATGTTATTGGACTTGTCAAGTACAAATAGATTGTTTTCCGTCTGACTATGATGCTCTCTGACATAGTAAACAACTTCCAAAAGACTCAAAAATTACACAATTCCATCCATTTCTTAGTGACAATCTGATGCGAGTTGGTGGTCGCTTGCAATTCACATCACTTCCAGCTGCTGCAAAGCATCCTTTGGCACTTGATGGTTTACACCCATTTGTGAAATTGCTATAAGTTTGCTTATTTTTTACAAAAAACTCATTAAATCTATGAAAGAATAAAATATGTAAATTATTAAACAACACCATGAAAGTCAGTAACACATAATAAGCACATCCATTAATTGGGCAAGAAAAAAAAAATTTCAATAGAATACGTTTTCATTTAGTTGATGCTGAATGACCCTTTGATTGTGCATTGAGTGAATTGGGAAACCCTGAGTCGCCATCCTGGCATTCAGATTAAGGGAGCGGAGCCCTCACACAAATAAAAGGAATCTATATGAAGTTAATTCGGACTCAGTGACCTTTCATGAAACATAAATACTGATTTTTCGGTGTTAATATTTCGTTCTTTGTTCATTTGTTATTGTTTGTGTGGTAATTTATTCATTATTGCTCAATTAAATTCTAGAGATTAGGTGAAAAATATTCATCCTTAATGATTAAAAAGGTTTGTTTTAATCAATTAGCAATCAAATAATTTAAATTTAAAAAATCTGATTTTTTTTTTTCGATTGTGATTTTTCATACCATATTTATTTTTGGAAAATCAATGTGGCGTAGTAAAATTTTTTATCTTGTCCAAAAAAGGTTCATACACTTTTTCACCTTAAAAAAAAATGTGATTGGGATGAAAACAAATCTAAAAAAGCAACCAAGGTCCCTTTTTTTCCTTTCCAAATATAATAGTTTTTGTGACCGCTTATGTTTTATACAAACACTAGTTGCAACATTGATGAAATTGCTATAGTAAATGATAGCATTCTATACATTATTATAATTTTTGAGAATTTTTGATTTTTTTTTATGGAAATATAGTTATTCTATTTTATAATAAATTAGAGAATTCAAACTTTTTTGTCATCTCTCTTTCAACTTTGAAGTATCTAAGTTCAGCCGTATTCCCAACCCTGGATTGAAAAGAAGTTCCTATGTGGTAAGTCATGTTTTTATCTTACTGAAATTGTTTTATTTCTGTTTTTTAGGTGGTTCTGGGAATTAGTCCATGATTTCAGCCTAGAACAAAAGCAAAAACTGTTGCAATTTGCCACTGGCAGTGACCGCGTTCCTGTGGGTGGCTTAAGCAAACTTAAATTAGTCATTGCTCGCCACGGACCAGATTCAGATAGGTATGTGTGCCAGTTATTTTTTATAATTTACAATAAAATGTGTGGAAAATAGTTTCTACGTGGTCTTTGAAAGAAATAAGTATTATACATATAAATATAGTTCAGCTTCGGCTGGTACGTAAATAATTGTTAATAGAAATTAATTACCTTTTGGGTTAGGGGCCGTTCAAGTATTACGTTATCATCGATGGAGGGGGGTTTCCGATTTGCTGACTTTTGATGGAAGGGGGGGGGGTTTAGATAATGCTTAAGTCATCAACCACTCTTTATGAAAATATCAGTTAGGATTCAGAGGGGCGGAGCTGATGACGAAATTTTGCTGACAGGGGGAGGGGGTCAAAAATGGCTAAAAATTTGCTTATGTAATTCTTGAACGGTCTCCTTAGATAATACAATTGGACGACCGACGTACTTGAACCCAAAATTGCAAAAGAACCACAGCTAACCAATTGTTAATAGCCAATGCAGAGATGCTGCTCTCTATTCTCATTCATTGTATGCAAAACCTGATTACCTTTTGAGTTAAAATGGGTACTTCTTGAGGAAAATTAAAATTGGGTTTTCCCCCCCATCATTCAATAAAACCCCTGTGAATCGTTCTAATAATTTATTTCCAAACATATGTTAAATTCAAACTTTCACTAAAAAATAGATTAAATTAATAAATATATATTACATAAATGAAATGAAGCTGAATTCAAGAAAAAAGAAAATTCAAATGCCCTTGCTGGAGAATAGAATCTATGTCCTCTCACTTGCGGGGTGGGGTGAGCACCCTAGACCGGTCTGCGGCGCTCACCCATCAAGATAGAGGACGCACGTTCAATTCCCTTACAAGGACAGTTGAGTTTTCTTTCTTTTCTAAATTCATCTTTGCAACAGCCTGCTGTTAAAAACCTTTGCAGACCTGCCAACTCACCGTATTAGCGGAAGACTCTGGATTTTTCACCTTTCTTACTGCTCTCTGGATTTGTTGAAATTTCTCTGGATTTTGGCAGAGAATTAGATTTTCCGTCATGGTGGTCATTTCCATCGAGCAGCGATAAAAAGAAAGTCTTGGTGACCACATTTAACCCTCTGACTGCTCAATTTGTGTACCGAAATTGCTTCAAAAATTGTGTTTTTTTTTTTTTTTCATTCAAAAAGCGAAGTTTCAGTGATAATACCACGTGCCTTCAAATGCTGCAATTTAGTTGACAACTAACGACATCTGTTGGCCAAAACGTAAATGAAACGTCTAATACTGTATATAATTTATTTCAGTGGTTAAACGGGGAAAAACGGGATGCGCTCCTCAATAAAGGAAGAGAAAAACATGCCCGCGGAAATCGCGGGACGAGCAGATTTTGCTACATTTGAGTTGCCCGTGGAAATCGCGGGATGAGCAGCCAGAGGGTTAAGCAACTGGCAAAGACGTGACTTTGTTTACTTAGTGGAGATGACCTTGATTGCAGAAATTCCTGTATAATCATTATTGTAGTCCATTGACAGCCATGCGGTAAACACCATATAGGAAAGAATAACAGGCGATGGCATGGCCAACGCGTCCGTTGAGAAAGCATGTGAATTGGGGTATCCTGATGAAGTCAGCGATCTCTCTATTAGAGGGCCCAAGTAAGCCCAGACATATCGTGCCTTCCCATGCTTTCCTATGAGAAACATCCCCGTTTTAAAAAATTATTAAAACATTTTCTGTTCACTTCAGGAACTCAATTTTTTTCCCCTCAAATTCCATGTATATATTTGGAACGAGTACAATTGAACGAGAGCTTTGACAATTTTAATTGTTATTTGTTTCTGAATATTAATTTCAACAACATGGAACCTTTTGCAAAAATAATCAAAATTTACCCATATCTTGTGCCACAAAATTTCTTTTCAGCATTTTAATTTTTTAAAAATTTTGCCAAAGCATGTAACTCCTCAGTGCTGAGAGAGAGAGACAATGTTTTAAGACACTTGAACAAGCTGTGTTTGAAAAAATCTGAATTTTTTTTTTTTTTGCGAAAACAGCATTTTAATGCAAAACATTGGCATATATAATGCCTTTCAGCTGTTTATATTAAAATATTGTAGAAATACTTCCAGTCCAGGTAGAAAAAAAAACTCGAACACAGACAATTTTAAATTAAATTCAGTTCAAAACTGTGTTTTTGTCAAATTTTTGTATACATATCACTTTAACTCTATAAAAACCAATCCGGCCATAGACGGCTCTACATGCAAACAGCCAAACCGCTCGTAGCCGGCCGAGATGGGGGGTATGGGTATATAAGACATTTTTGTGAAAGGGCAGGGAGGGATGATTGACAGCTGTCGTTAGAGGTAGGAACGAGAAAGACAAGCGTATACGCCCCATCAGTTGGATTCCGGAAGCTCCACTTCGATAAAGCTGACTGTTGTTTGCAACAATACAACAAAAGGAGAGGTTACACTATCATGTTGTTACCCACGACATTGGCGAAATAATTTTGGGAAAATAATTTTAAAATTATCAAGATGTGTTAAATTTTATTGCTTATAATAGATTATATTGTTTAGATATTTAGAATTTATGGTATCTTGTACTTTTGCGATTGTTGCGTTTTCCTGGAACTTGACTTACAATTAGAGCCAGCTTATGTGCAAAAAAAAAGGACACGCAGCATCAAATAATTTTGTTTTATTAGTTGCATACCAACACAATTTATTGAGCCTGTCATAACAGGTGCTCTATCTAAACAAAATCCTGGCAATTTATTAATTGGAACATTGCTAGATTTCCGAAAGTTTGGTGTCATTTGTGTAATGTTATCCGTACTGAACTTCTGAAAGCCTCCATTTTCTGAAATTTTCAGAAAATGTTTTATTCTTTTTTATTACAATTATGGCGATACTCTCATGAAAAGAACTTTCCTTTACCCAAAATTCGGAGAAGTATTTTACTCCTAATAAGATTTTTAGAAGTGAAAATGAATTTTAATGTACTATTGTAACAATTATTGTTATGGGGATGATGCTCGTATCGAATGAAAAACATGAAAAGATTCTCTACATAAGCTGAAATGAATTTTTGCTATGAAACTGGGAACGGTCCTGCTTGAAAACGTTCACAACCTTGAGACTCCTTTCCTAACGGCCATATGCTTCGCAAGTTCTGTTACTTTGTCTAATGGTTATATATTTGGATCATGCGTTAGGGAGGGACAGCTGCCCCGTACGGAAAATTTGAGGGGGTGGCAATTTTAGTGACAAAAATGTATAAAAGCACTTTGTTGTGATTTTGGAAAATCAAGCCGCAAAAATTAGCGCCCACTCCTCCAGGGCACAAAGAAAACCTTCTATGTTTGGATAAACATGACTAATCACCGACCAATATTATTTACTAGGACTGTAAAAGCAATAAAGAAAAATTTGTAAAAAGCAAAAAAATTACGGTATGTTTTTTTGTGTAAAAAAACATAAGGGCATGTTGCAAAGGGACATTAACATGCACATGAACTGAGCCCGTGATAGTAGTATAATACTAAGTAGTATATTTCATTTTGTGCACAATTTTGCAAGTGTTGTTTTATTTCTTTAGCGTATTACTAAGGTTTTTGATTGCTAGTTGAGAGGTTAGTACACAAACCTCTAGCAATATGATTTGACTTCCTTCTGGGACGGCTGCCTTTAGGATTTGGCACCAGACTGCACAGGCTCAATTATGCCCATTTTTGTGCATAAAATGGCAGTGCAATGATAAAAAAAAACACCTAAATAAAGAATGTGGGGGGGGGAAGGGGGAAACACATTGTTACAGGGGGAGCCTAGCGAGCTATAGCAAAGGGCGGCAAGTTTGAGGAATGAGTGGCCGAGAAAATTAGTAGAATGTGAAAAGAGTGGCAAAATCATAAATCAGTTTCTGCCTAGAGAGTGAGTGACCTAGAGCAGAGCTTGACAAATCAAAAAATTATTTAAGCACCAACCAAATTTCATAGGAGCCAAGCATTTTTTTTTTAAATAATGGCTTTATTTTGAAAATAATGCTTTTTTTCAGCTTATCTAGGCCTCAGCAACCCTTCTCCATGTTGGTAGACACACTGACATAATTACCAAAAACTTTGTTATCCTAACACTTCAATTTAGCAATCAAACATATAATATTTTAGGCACCAATGCCAAATTTCTATATTCGTCACAGTGACCTGGTGCCTGGGAATTGTGAAACACTGACTTAGAGCATCTGGACTTAACCCTGACTGCTTCTGGAGGAGTCAAATGCGTTGTGCACCACTCGTTTTACCGATCTTCTCTTCATTTTTTGTTTTCTTTCACTTCCCTTCAAACCGCAGCATGTAGATGGCAGTAGCTGATGCCAGGGCCGTGAACTGATGATGCGCCATGGTAGGAGTACACAAATGCGTAGTGTTATTATGTAACACGTTTCTGTCTATGCGAAATGATCCAGTTCGGTTTATGCGGCACCAAAAACCTATGTTGGAATGTTTTTTCCCTGTGCACGTGGAACCTCTCGGCCCAACGCAATATGTAAATCGCCGGCGGCGTGCTCTCACCCTCACGGGAGCTTGGTTTTATACTGTAGGCTGGTTTTTTTCCTCATGTATGTGGGGATTGTTTTTTTTTCTCCCTGAGATTGCCGGTTGTTATTTGTCAGCCGTTTTATTTATTTAATTTTTTTATGATCGTAAATGATCTTGTTTTTTTTCCTTGCAACTTCTATGGAATAAAAGCTAGAGTTCAAAATGAACATCCGATCGTTGTTTTTTTTTTATTCAGCTCAGTCGGCACGCTCTGGCCCCCAACAACCAATACCTCCTTCTAGAGTAGAAGTCTTTCTGCTCTAGAAGGTATTGCAACAACCCACTTCTAGGAAAACCCGGCTTTATCATAGCATGTATCCGGTGATCGTATGTAGACGTATTTGGAGTCGTTGGAAGTCATTAAACTTTTGTACTAGGTATTTTTTCTGGAGGAATGGAGAAATCAGTATCTTAGAAAAAAAAGTTTCATAATTTTTGCCGAAATAATTTGAGCCTTTCGATCCGTAAGTGAGCGAAGCTTCCTCTGATTACTGTAGAGATCAACCATAGGCGGATATTGACTTGGAAGTCTGGGGGGCATGATGATGTCAATTCATATATGCATATATACATTAGATCAGTCAACTTCACTTTTCACGCTGCCCCCCCCCCCCGGTATCTCTGCCCATGCTGTCAACAAAATATTTATTTAGGAGTGATGTGAATCGCTTGTAGAAGGTTCTTTAAAGAAAGAAAACAAAAAAATTAGTAGCAAGTGTGTGTACTTTTAATCACTTGTGTCTGAAAAATCCCTTCTATCAAGATTGGTTGCTGAGTGTGCCAGACAAAAATGCCGCCAAATGCAAGCTGTGCTTCAATGGGTGAATCAGCGCTGAAATCCATTGAGCTTATATTACTGGAGGGAGTATGACGCAGGGCAACTAGGATTTTTGTATTGTCTTGCCGCCCCCAGCAATTCGGAATTCTATAATTTTATAACGGTGTTCACCTAAAAATTTCCACCTGGGGCAGTTGCCCCCGCACTCTCTAGTACTGGCGCTGGTATGACGCCAGTGGTCTATATCATTCCTTGGAAGATCACGTGACGTGTTGAATGTCTGCGCATCTCCATTATTTTCTTAATGGCATCCATAGTCGTTTAAAACAATAAATGAAAGAAATAATTTCAGTATCGATATGATTCCAAAATTAATGAGAGATAATTCCAAAATTAATGAAAGAGATAGTTCCAGAATTAATGAAATATAATTCCAAAATTAATTAGAGATAATTCCAAAATTAATTAGAGATAATTCCACAATTAATGAGAAAGAATTCCAGAATTAATGAAAGACAATTATTGAAAGGAATTCGGTGGCACTTCTGGTCCATCGCCTGGGGCACCAAATCCACTTGCTCTCTTCCCAACTGCGACCCTGGGCTAAGCAACTCGACAGGATAAATTCCGAAATGAAAATTTTGCACACAAAGTTCAACAGAGCACCCATCTAAAACACTTTCGTTTCCCCTTATGTAGAAGAATATCTCGATTTCAGAATCAATTCTAAGCTGAGACACGGGAGTGCTCGTCCCCGTGTGTCAAAGTACTGGAAGTGCTCGAGCATCCTCCGCCACTGTATTTATGGTTTTGCTGCCTGTAGGCTGTACAAATTCCACCACCCTTCTTCCGTTCCACTCTCATATTCTTGAACACATATTACTGAAATATATATAAATATAAATAAATTTTCAGAAAAGATATAAAAAAAAAATATATAAATATATATAAAAAACTTTTTTTATGAGCCACGATGAGTCATCTCTCTGGCCTATAGTATTCAGGAAAATAATCACTTAGGCTGTTTTTTTCTCTTCATTTTGTACCTATTACGTTGCTTTTAAAGTGATATGTGTACGAAAATTTGACAAAAACACAGTTTTGAACTGAATTTAATTTTAAATTGTCTGTGTTCGAGTTTTTTTTTCTACCTGGACTGGAAGTATTTCTACAATATTTTAATATAAACAGCTGAAAGGCATTATATATGCCAATGTTTTGCATTAAAATGCTGTTTTCGCAAAAAAAAAAAAAATTCAGATTTTTTCAAACACAGCTTGTTCAAGTGTCTTAAAACATTGTCTCTCTCTCAGCACTGAGGAGTTACATGCTTTGGCAAAATTTTTAAAAAATTAAAATGCTGAAAAGAAATTTTGTGGCACAAGATATGGGTAAATTTTGATTATTTTTGCAAAAGGTTCCATGTTGTTGAAATTAATATTCAGAAACAAATAACAATTAAAATTGTCAAAGCTCTCGTTCAATTGTAGAAATATATACATGGAATTTGAGGGGAAAAAAAATTGAGTTCCTGAAGTGAACAGAAAATGTTTTAATAATTTTTTAAAACGGGGATGTTTCTCATAGGAAAGCATGGGAAGGCACGTTATGTTTGGGCTTACTTGGGCCCTCTAATAGAGCGATCACTGACTTCATCTGGCAACCCCACTTCACATGCTTTCTCAACGGACGCGTTGGCCATGCCATCGCCTGTTATTCTTTCCTATATGGTGTTTACCGCATGGCTGTCAATGGATGCCGCGATGGCAGTGACATCAAATGCAAGGAAATCATGTGACTTGGTGGAAATAAAGTTCCTCCCTTATAACCCACCCTAAAATTTTGCGTTTGGTTAAAATCTGAGTTCGAACCCACGATTGCACAAAGGTAATCGGCTAAAAATGCGATTTTCTATTAGGTTTTCAAATTTTGAGTTGGCTATTCCTTTGAAAAAACTTTTGGTTGTTATGGCGATCACACAGACCAACAACACATATGTATACATTAAACTTTAAATGCACGCATTACCAGTTTGTAGGATAGATGCAGGGCCGCAACTGGGAGGGTGGAGGGACAGGCGGGTTTGGTGTCCCTGGTTCTGGACTAGAATTGGGGCATCAAATTAACCCTTTATAACTGCTTCAACATTACATAGGTGTGCCAAAATTGAGTGCTTGCCCCGTTTGAGGAAGTATCTAGTTGTGACGCTAGATAGATAGCACCACCTACTGAACACAAAACACACCAAAATGCTGGGCACTCACACATAATCACACTGTTAAGTTTCTCCAACACACATCTGACATAGCTCCCATATTGAGGTGTGAAAATATGTGGCAGTTAAATGGTGACAGATCAGAGTGGTAAAATAAAATCATTTTACCAGAAAAACCAAAGTATGAATAGGGAATCAGAAGATAAGTGTCTGAGAGAAGAGAGAGGATCTAATTTTAAATATGATCATAAGATATATATTGAAAGTGCTAAGATTTTTTTAATGAAATGTAAAATAAATCAGAATGTAATTTATAGATTCATTTATTAGTAAATATATAAATGTGTTCCTCCAAATATTAATTAAAGTGAATCCTGCTTATAATGTTTTTCAAAAAACTATCATAAAAACGTTGTAAACAGGAAATCTCAATGAGAATTACTTATTGTTAGGACCACAAAAATAAGTTGTACTAAGTGGAAAGACATACTAAACGGGAGAAACATTATTAGCGGGATCAAATGTATAATTGTTTTAGATTTATTACATGTGCAGAATTCCATACGTTAAACTCTCAGTGCTAATGAGCTTCTTTCCATGTTTTTCCTACTAGTAGACAATGAAAGTAAATGAACCTTTGGATAGAACATGTTTTTAGAAATGAAAAATTACTTGATTCACAGATACCTTCTCTTGCCCAGAACATGACCCACCGCTCAATCTCAACGAAGAAATACAAGCAAGTGATCAAAGACCTGGAGCATGTTGGAAGAAAATTCATAGAGATACCAGTGAATTATGGGGCGGGGGGCATAATTTTTTTCAAGATAAATTTTTTTTTTCAGAGGGACCCACTTTCACTCAAAAAGGACGCAGATTTTTCGAATAACCCCAAATTTTGCTTTTGGTGAAACTTTGTGTTTGGAACTGGTGATTGCACAATGGTAATCGGCTGAAAATGTGATTTTCTAAAGATTTCAAATTTAGAGTTGGCTATTACTTTGAAATAAACTTCTGGTTGCCACAGTGATCACACAGACCTACAACACAAATATGCATACTGTTTAGGGATCGACAAAGCAGAACCCGTCTGGGTCGATCTAAAATTTATTTAAAATCATGTTTCTACCAAATAAAAATTAAAAACTTACCCCTCTCGCATTATGAATAAAATGATACACTGGGCAAGAATTAAACAACACTTAGTCGAAAACAAAACCATTATATTCTTTTCTTTTCTTAAATCAGAGTGACAGAAGACGTTCTGCCCTTCTTTTCTCCTCAGTTACATGATGTGTACTACTGAAAAATACTCACACAAAAAAAGGAAAAAGAAATAATACAGCTCGTACATATGGTACCTGTGCCTCCCTCTGTTGGGAAGCAGTGAGAGTCGCAACATCCTCCCACCATTGGAATTGCAGTGTGCCTAAACAAAATTCCAATTATACAAAATATTGTTCCGAAATAAACATTACTGTGCATAGAATCAAAAAATAGCTATATATATACACATGCAACTACAAAAGTTGAAAAATACATATGCTCTACATAATAACCCATAATAAAAGTTAAATTTTCAAAATTTGAGTATATGAAACATGTATAAAAATGCATGACATTCATAAAATAAATACATATTATGCAGTGCATCACATATTGTTGATTTTGTTTGCACACACGACTGTTGAGTATCACAATATAAGTCTGTCCAGTATTTTCAGCTCTTGGCCGAATCTAGACCGACCTCTGTTCGCTGCATTTAACTCTTTAACGTCCAGATAGGAAACCTGGGAGGGTCGTGAAAATACCAAGTTTTTTGTGTTCGAAGTGGACTCGTCCAAATTTCGGCCACTTTCTCTTTCCCCACCCTTTCTTCATGAGTTTCTATTCATGCCACCCTTTGCATTGACGTTCACCCTTTCATTTCAATGGATTTTCGGGAGATAATTTGTCTATATACTGAAAACACCCCTTTCCTCACAGTATTACCTCTTTGTAAAATGCATTGAGTACCCTTAGTCCATTCTCAAGGAACATTCTAGTACATCAGCTTTTAAAATCCCATTGATAGGGCGTTGCAGTTGTCTTTTCCGTTCCCGCCTCTGACAAGAGCTTTCATCTTCCCCGTTGGTGACAAAAGCCCACCAAAACATACCCATACCCCCTAGCTGGGCCGACTTGAGGCAGTTATGGGCATTGACCTACTCGGCCGACCTGGGCATTATAGAGTTAATGACCTGATCTTGTGAGTCACTCAATTCTAACGGGTAAAGTCTTTGTACAGGTCGAACTAGAGTTCCAGATCTTGTTTGGAGTCTTACCACGCGCGTGCTAGCGTCTCTGCTGGGAAGAACTTTAATTATTCTGGCCATGGGCCACAACACTCTTTTCTTGTCCTCCAGCCCCACCAAGACCACATCGCCGACCTGAAAGTTCTTTCCTTGTTCGCTTGACTGTTGAATCAGCTGACCCAAGTACTCCTTTCGGAAACGGCTTCTCATTTCACCTCGGAGCTTCTGACGGTACTTGAGCCTAGCGTTGGAGCTCTTATGATCAATCACGTCAAGATCCGGAACTCCTGATGTTGGGATTTCTTGAAGAAAGGCTGGTGGAGAAAGCACCGCCAGGTCATCAGAATTCTCTGATACGAATGTGAGAGGTCTGCGGTTCACTGTAGCCTCAACGTCACAAATGATCGTATAGAGTTCTTCAAAATACAGAGATGATCGACCTAGGACCCGCACTAAGAGTTCTTTGACTGATCTTATCAGTCTCTCCCACCATCCTCTCCACCAGGCTGCAGTAGGAGGAATGAATTTCGACTTGATTGGAGATAAACGCATTGGTAACTTTCATCCAATCAATTGATTTTAGCGCATTCCAGAGGAGATTTTCTGTGTTCTCCTTCTCACATGCATCCACTAGATTCCCTTTCAGGATGACTTTTTCTGTGCTCTCAAGATGAATCTTCTCACCCAGCAAAAGATGCGCACCATGCGAGAGAAGTTAGAGAATTTTTTATAACAACTGAAATTTTCATTATTAGCATTAACACTTAAATTTACAGTGGACGATTTCTTTCTTTCTACAGTTACTAGATGCTCATCTGTATGCACTTCTAGACTAGGCCAGGCATCACTATTTTCTTTCAACCATAACGGTCCTTCCCACCATCTGCTCTCTATCAGGTGGGCTACATTACAGCCGCGAGAAGGAAGATCTGCTGGATTCAAATGATCTGGGATATAGAGCCACTGGTTCGGATTTGACAATTTTCCTATTTCTCACACTCGGTTGCCCACAAATGTGCCCCACTGGTCATTACGTTTG
Organism: Pholcus phalangioides; assembly: GCF_987345545.1. Lineage (NCBI taxonomy): Eukaryota > Metazoa > Arthropoda > Arachnida > Araneae > Pholcidae > Pholcus > Pholcus phalangioides. The sequence goes on along the minus strand of NW_028301602.1, from coordinate 49,259,767 downwards.
ATCCATGCAAGGCAAGTGGCAGAATCAGTCCAAAAGTACAAGCTAATTGAGGAAACATTTAAGGAATTTACTATGAAATTATTTAATCTTGCTCCTATGACGCATGCAAGAAGTTCAAGTCTGCGTATCGTAATTTTCTTTAGTGGAGCTAGCCTACACCGTGCACCTACCAACTGCACAGATACCTTATTCTGATTTTTGCATCTCAGGGAAATAGCCGTAGCATACGCTGCTTGACTGCCATCACAAAACATGTGTATATACCAGTTCTCATGGTCCCCATATCCTACTCTTCGTTGTAATTTCAGTTCGGCCAATAACCTCAGTTGTTTATACCAGCGGACAAAATTATCTCTTATATCATCAGGTAAGGGGGCATCCTAATTCATTTTTAACACCCATGCTTGCTGAATGAGCAATTTAGATTGTAACATCACTGGGCATACAAAACCAATCGGGTCAAATACGCTTTGCGTAATAGATAACATTTCCCTCTTCGTTGGATTCTGAATTTCTAGGTCTAATTTGATGGGAATAGTAAGACTATCATCAGTTCTATTCCATAGAAATCCTAATATATTCACAGAGGCACTGAAATCTGTGGGTTGGGCGTCCGGAATCTCATGTTCCATAATGTCCACTTCCTCAGAAGGGCCAAACTCCCACATTCTCAACTTCATTTTCGCTTCCGCTGACATCTCTGTGGATATTGTTATGAATTCTTTCAATTCTTCGGTATTGTCAACGGAAGTAATGCAGTTATCTACATAAAATGATTTTGTTAGCTTCTTAGCAAGATACTTCCTGTCTTCAGGTGCCTGAAATAAATGGTGTAATATTACCGCACCCAACAAAAACGGACTACTTGTTACTCCAAATACAACTCGATTATGCCTGAACACTTGTATTTTGTTCTCTGCATCCCACCATCAAAATCTCAAAAAATCTCGGTCTTCCTGATTCAGTTCAATTTGTAAAAATGCGCGTCGAATGTCGGATATCACCCCTATCGCCTTTTCCCAAATCTCAAAATTATAGAAGGGATTTGCTCGATGAGATTTGGTCCTTTTACCAGTCAATCATTGAGTGATGGATTCCTACCACTTTTACAAGAAGCATCAAATACAGGTCGGATTTTGGTGGTCAAACTATCTGGTTTTATGACAGGATGATGGGGCAAATAGTGGCATTTTCGATCTAACTCATTCGGGTACCTTTTCTATTACTCCTTCCTGTTCCCATTCATTGAATACTTTTCCATAATCATCATAAGCAGAGGTTCTTTTCAGCTTGTGAGTAACGCTATACAACCTTTTCTCGGCTATGTGCCGATTGGAAGGAATACCTTGACGTCCGTCCAACCATGGTCATCCTACACAGTATCTACCATCTTGCTTCCTATCCAGTGATCCACACAATTGTTCTTGAGCGTGCTCTTCCTCCTCTGCTTTAGTCATATGACTCCTGTTTCCGCCAATGCCAATTGTTTCCAAGCTTCATAATTCTGGAATTTTTAACTCCCTTATTGATAGATTTGTCACTGTCATAGTGCCAGCGGAGCGGTCAATTGGGCATTTGTTATCATTCTTCTCCCCACATACTGTCCATCCCCACTTTGTTTCGATGGCGGTTAGACCACTTTGCAACTGTTTCACTTGTCCGGTCAGAATCTTGCCATATATGTCTGCGCCTATCAGTACCTCAACTTCTGGGCAATTAGTTCCTACATCGGTTAACCATATTTTATTAATTTTAAGCTCTTCTAGTAGCTTACTGTCAAGGGCTAACTGTGGAATGCTTCCGCAAATCACTTCCTGACTCAAAAATTTGAATTCTAACTGTGTTTTTAAATATCTATCAGCTGCCCCCAGAGTTGCACGAAATTTCTTATGGGGCTTAGCACTGATTGTTGAACCCCCAAATAAGGTATGCAATATAGTTTCCACTGTGATGCATTCGAGGCCCAATTCTTCTGCTGTGGACCGTTTAATATATGACTTTTGTGATCCACAATCTAAAAGCACACTGACTTGCTTTGAGAACTTCCCCGTAACCTTAAGCTCTAATATCATTAATGCCACAGATGAAGTACATTTCTCCTGAACAGATGTGCTTTGCACAGTGCTTGAATCTGAAGAAAAGTTTTTATTATCCTCTATCGTGCATTTATCTTTTGTTTTTTTCAAAGGTGTTTCGGGACATAGTAACGTGAGATGATTTTTATTACAAATATGACAACAGATGAGGGTACGGCAAAATTTCGCAATGTGATTTCTTTTAATGAATTTCATGCAGCATTTTTTGTCTTTAATTTTTTCTAATTTTGCATTCAGTGAAAGAGATAGCCTCAAAACAATCTTTACTCTCATGCGAGGGACGATCACAAAAAATACAGTTTAACTTAACATTCCCAGCATGTAGGTTTATTGCTGTGGAAAGGGGAGAATCTCGTTTTTTCTGTTTTTCTCGGGGTCGTTGATCCCTTCCTCCCTTGAATCCTTTTCTTGCCAACATCACCCTTTCCTCATTTTCTACTTCATGGTGCAGAAAAGACATAAGTCTCGTTAACCTTGAACTTGGTTGTCGTTGAGGGGGAAATTCTTCATTGGGGATGGAGTGCACATCTGTGGAATTTTCTAAAGCGGTGGGGAGGAAGAATACGAATAGCGTTGCCAGGCCCTTAGAATTTCTTCTGACAAACAACTTTCTACTAAGGGATATAGCCAAGCTCCATTGCTTTCGAAATCAACACCCATAGATTCTAAGGCCCGTAACTGAGCTTCTATGCTATCTACCAATTTACCCAAGGGCAGCTTATTTTTGTTATGGCCTGAATTATCAATTATCAACTTTAGTAATTCTCTTACATAGACCTCAATCAATAATTTGGTTTTACCAAACCTCTGTTTTAAAGCATTAATTGCCTTTTCATAATTTTCTGTTGTGACAGGATATGCATTGATAAATTCTTTGGCATTTGTTCCAGATTGCATAGCCTGGCACAAATAATGAAATTTATCAATTTTGCTCAATTCATCATTATCATGAATTTGTTTGAATTGAGCCCAAAATGGTAAATAATTGATTAACTCGCCATCAAACTTCTTAAGCTCAATTTCTGACAATTTATACTGAGTACATCTATTCGAACTAATGACCGATTCTGCCTTACTGCCCTGTTCTGGACTGGCATTTTGTAATGCCTCATTTACCAAACGTTTGATGGTAATAAACACATCTCTATACTCTTCCATGGTATCATATTCTTTTGAGACATCATCACTAACATCTTTCAAGTCTAGAAGTGCATCTAGAACCGAACCATCTTTAACTCTTCAAGCTTGGTAAATTTAGCTAGAATTTCACTCTGATTCACTGATTCATTACCTAATTCCTCTTTAAGAGAGTTTATCGTTTTTGTGAATGAACTTCTAATTGGCTTTCGTTGTCTAACTAACTTTTCCATGATGGAAATTCTTCAAATAAAATACCTTCGATTAAAATCTAAACGTATTTCACTTAGAAAATCCAAAAATTGTTTTTCAATTAAAATATCCAAAATTATTTCATTTAAAAACTCTTAAAATCAAAAATTCTTAATCCAGGCTGGCTCACCACTTGTTTAGGGATCGACAAAGCGGAACCCGTCTGGGTCGATCTAAAATTTAATTTAAAATCATGTTTCTACCAAATAAAAATTAAAAACTCACCTCTCTCGCATTATGAATAAAATGATACACTGGGCAAGAATTAAACAACACTTAGTCGAAAACAAAACCATTATATTCTTTTCTTTTCTTAAATCAGAGTGACAGAAGACGTTCTGCCCTTCTTTTCTCCTCAGTTACATGATGTGTACTACTGAAAAATACTCACACAAAAAAAGGAAAAAGAAATAATAATAATAATACATTTCGTACATATGGTACCTCTGCCTCCCTCTGTTGGGAAGCAGTGGGAGTCGCAACGCATACATTGAACTTCAAATGCACGCATTACCAGTTTGGAGGATAGATGCATGGCCGCAACTGGGAGGGGGAGGGACAGGCGGGCCTAGTGTCCTGGGCTCTGGACCCCCAAAGCAGAATGTTTCGCACTGTTCTGCGACGAGCCATCCTGACTGGAAATGTTCTGCGGTAAAAATTTCCATACATGTAATAGTGTTTTTTTGCACTTCTTAAATTCTTCCATATTGTTCTGCAGCAGCGCTAATTGTTCTGCGACGTACGTCACAGATTTTGGCACATTCTGCTTTGGTGCTCTGGGTTAGAGGGGGGGGGGCCACTCAATTTTTTCCACTAAGTGGAAAAAATTCGAAATGGGAGGAACGTTATAAATGGGATCAACTGTATATTTGTTTTAGATTTATTACGTGCGGAATTCCATACGTTAAATTCTCTGTGCTAATGTACTTCTTTGCAAGCTTTTCCTACTAGTAGACAATGAAAGTAAATGAACGTTTGGATAGAACAGGTTTTTAGAAATTAATTATACTTAATTCACAGATACCTTGATCTCCTACCCAGAACATGGCCCACCACTAAACTCAACGAAGCAGGTGATCAAAGACCTGGGGCATGCTGGAAGAAAATTCAGAGAGATACCAGTGAATTATAGGGGGGGGGGGGGGCATAATAATTATATTATTTATTAATCAGCATTTCTTTCATTACTTCTGTAATAATTGCTTTCATCAATTCTGGATTTGTTTCTTTCATTAATGCTGAAATTATTTCTTTCATTTATGCTGAAATTATTTCTTTCATTTATGCTGAAATTATTTCTTCAATTTATGCTGAAATTATTTCTTTCATTTATGCTGAAATTATTTCTTTCATTTATGCTGAAATTATTTCTTTTATTAATACTGAAATTGTTCCTTTTAGTGATTCTGGAATTACCTCTTTCATTAATGCTGAAATTATTTATTTTATTAATGGTGGAACTATTTCCTTCATTGATTCTGAAAGTATATCTCATTAATTTTGAAATTCTCTTTCATTTATTTTGGAATTATCACTTTCATTAATTCTGAAATCATTTCTTTCATTGATTTTGAATTATATCTCATTAATACTGGAATTATATCTCATTAATACTGGAATTATATCTCATTAATTCTGGAATTATCTTTCATTAATTCTGGAATTATCTTTCATTAATTCTGGAATTATCTTTCATTAATTCTGGAATTATCTTTCATTAATTTTGGAACTATCTCTTTCATTAATTTTGGAATTATCATTTTCATCAATGCTGAAATTATTTCTTTGATCAATTCTAGAATTTTTTCTTTCATTAATTTTGGAATTATCACTTTCATCAATCTGAAATTATCTTTCATTAACCCTTTAACCGCTTTTTCCATACAGTGTACAGGCTACCTAAACTTACAACTTAGGGGCATCAATATTTTCTCCTTTCATTTTTTGGTTTGCCCGTATTTTTAATTCTTGTAAAGATTATTTAGTATCAATATTTTTGAACAGATGGCACTACTTGTCCATGTCACTGAAATGTTTTTCATCCGGGTTTTTCCCGAAAATATATATTTACATGTGCAGGTGCAAGGCCGTTCAATAAAAAGTGTTTTTCTCTGCAGAAGCAAGAATTTTTGGTCTAGTGTATGCAGTGCTTGTAAATTGTTATATAAACTGTTGTGATATTTTTGGATATTATGGATGAAGAGAACAAAGAAGATACGTTCTTGTTAGATGATTCTAATACCGATTCAGAACTTTCTTCCAATGATCTGGATTATTCGTCTGATGACTCGTGTAGTGAGCTCAGCTATGATGAAGAGAGAATTGAAATCTGCCAGAACTTTTACCAAGGTAAATGTGAAAAATCCACCTCCTCCTTGTCCATGTTTCAAATTTACAGGTATTCCTTCTGTGGAAGTGCAACCTGATGACAATTCTAATGTTCTTCCATTTTACGAAACATCCATAGATTCTGCTCTCATAAATAAAATCGTAGAAGAGACAAACAAATAGGCTAAACATTGCATCGAATCGAGTGTCAAAAAAAAATTCTCAAAGATTAAATTTTGGGAAGAAAAAACTGTGGAAGAGCTGCATGTGTTTTTCGCTCTAAATATACTTTGAGGAACTATAAAGAAACCTGGAATTGATCATTATTGGAGCAAGTGGCATTCAACTTGCACACCTTTTTTGCTCAAATAATGTCTCATCGTCGATTCCTTCTTTTGCAACGATATTTGCATTTGTCTGATAATGCAGCATTTGACCCACAAAATCATGAATGCCCTAAACTAGTAAAATTTTGGCCAGTTCTGAAACATCTCAATAAGAAATTTAGCGAAACTGTGACACCAGAGTGAGATGTAACAATAGATGAGAGCCTTATACTATTCAGAGGGCGACTAGGATGGAAACAATTTATTCCCCTCAAAAGAGCGAGATTTGGAGTAAAATGTTTTATGTTGTGCTAATCAATTTCTGGTTATGTGTGGTCAATAATAATATACACAGGTAAAGACACAATTTTGAAACCTGAGTATTCTCCACTCTGCATTTCATCTCATTAATACTGGAATCATCAATACTGGATTTCATCACAAGTTGTCTTGACAATGCTGGAGCCCTTGTTTCATGAAGGATACTGTCTTATGGTAGACAATTATTGTTCTTCGTCGGAATTAGCAGACAAATTGGTTTCATGCCGAACAGACCCATACGACCCACTACATCTCAAGAGAAAAGAAGTCCCAAGGGAAATGCATGAAAAAAAATTTAAAAAGGGGGGAATTATAGCTTTTCAGAGAGGAAAAGTTACTGTGATGAAGTGGATGGATTAAAAAAAAAATGTTTCATCACTTTTCACAATTCATAATACTGAAATGGAACAAATTCAAGTCTGCTCTAAAACGAAAGAGAGACCATAAATCGTTATAGACTATAATAATACAATGGGAGGAGTAGACCGCATGAATCAAAATTTGAAAAATTTTGAAATTATGAAAAAAAAAGGGAAAAATATTACAAAGATTTTTTTCCACCTTTTTGACATTGCTATATGGAACTCGTATGTCGTCTACTGTAAGAAAAAGAGGAAAAAAACACACAACTAGAGTTTAGACTTGAACTCATTGACAACATTATTGATCATTGACACTAAGGAATCAATTTCAGGCATGGACGAGGGGTGTCCAGGTTTTGAGACTGACAGAGAGAGGCATTTTATAGAAATCATTGCTCCCACAGATACGAAACTGAGGCCTGCAAGACAATGTGCAGTTTGCTGTTCGAAAAGAAATGAAGACGGAAAGCGAATCCAAAAAGAAACACGATATTTCTGCCCTTATTTTGACACAGGACTTTGCCTTTCACCATGCTTCAAATTGTACCCCACAAAAAAAGATTTCTTAACAGTTTGGAAAAATGTAAACTTCATAATTTATAGTAAGTCAGAGAGAAATTTTGTAACATATTTAAAATATTCCTCATACCATAAAGAATGTCCTTTCAAAAAGCAAACATTTGGGGGTTTTTGCATTTCAAAATCATAAAATAAAAAATGGTGTAAAAGTATTAAAAGTGAAAATAAAAACGAAATTCTCCCATTTTCTTATTCTATTAATTATAGTGTTTAATTAATTATATGCAGGAAAAAAAATGACTTTTTGGTGAACATTTCTGGTTTAAAAATTGACTGGTTAAATAAAGGGTTAATGCTGGAATTATCACTTTCAATTATTTTGGAATTATCACTTCATTAATGCTGAAATTAACTCTTTCATTGATTTTGGAATTATCTCTTCCATTAATTCTATAATTTTTTCTTTCATTAATTTGGAATTATCTCTTTAATTAATTCTAGAATTTTTCTTTCATTAATTTTAGAATTATCTCTTTCCTTCATTGTGGAATTATCTTTCATTAATTTTATTATTCTCTTTCATTAATTTTGGAATTATCACTTTTATCAATGCTGAAATTATCTCTCTCATTAATTCTGAAATTATCTCTCTCATTAATTCTGAAATTATCTCTTTCATTAATTTTGGAATTATCTCATCAATGCTGAAATTATTTCTTTCATTTATTGTTTTAAATTCCTGTGGATGCCATAAAAAAATAACGGGGGATTGTGTTTGTTTTCACCGAGTCATGTGATCTTCCGACGAAAGATGTTGGGGGACACCATTCTCAGCATTGCCAAGGCAGAGACTGTTGACGTCATACTCTCTCCAGTCGGGGGCTAACGAGAAAGAGAGGGCTATGGCACTCGGAGCAGAAATGATGATCACGTGACCAACTGGGTCCTACCTTTTTTTCCTTGTCCCCGAGTGCACCTGAAACATGGCTTGCAAAACATCCTCTGCAATAGGCAAGTTTTTCCAGCTTAGCAGAACATACGCATTAATAGCATTATAAGAAGCATATAAATACGCATTCCCCTGTTTGCAAAATATATTCTGAACCAAACAATTTATAAAGAGAAAAATTATATAACACTTATATATATAATGAAATATTAAACTTTTTCCAAAAGCCTTTCTACAAAAATTTGAATGTCATTTTCCCCCAAATATTCGATAGATCAATTTTCTTCTTACTAGATAATTACTGTATACAAATCTCATGGCCCCCACATCCTGGAGCAGAGCTTCTGGGCTGCATGGGCGGATATATGGGGGCACCCCCAATGTCAAAGGTTGAGTCGACTGGTCTAATATGTATGCGCAATATATTATGCAAAAACCTATGAATAAGACTTTAGTAAAATTATAAACACCAGAAGAATAAAAACTGAAACAGATTTTTTTACCCTTAAAATTGGGATAACAAACCGCTGAAAATACACTGCACCGATTTACCTGCTTTTAATAACTCATAGACTCTAAAAATAAAGAAGAAAAGAACCCTTCAAGTAAATTTTTTCAGGCTCGCTAAGTATTATATTCCAATGCATTTTCATTACCCGCAAATGACAATCAAGTTTATTTGCATTAGCGATACAAGGTCTATAGCCTAATTCCATGTAGTAAAGTACAACTTTTTGTACATTAAAGAAATTTTGTAAACTGTTTATCAAGTGTGAAAAAATATTAAAATGAGAGAAAAAAATCAGAAGTGTATAAAATTTTTATTTTTTAATAATTTAATGCATAATTTATTACAAAGCTGAAGTTTCGCAAGAAATAAAACCACCAAAGCGTTGAAGCTACCAAATACTACAAATGTAAACAACAATTTTGCAACATAACCACAGTTGCTCCAATTTTCCTCACCCCCAAAAACAAACCACTCAGGTGGGTTTCTAGATTTTAAAATGATAGAATCCTATCATTTTTGTCTTGAACATTGAGAATATTGATTTTTGTGTATTGTGTACTGTTTTGCAACCTACTTTTAAAATTTTTCTAAACAACATGAGTTCGATCAAATATCATTTTTGAAAGAAAGTTCTTTCTAACTAACACTAAATTTTTCTAGAAATAAAATAATTGTGGGAGCATATTATTACTTTATCTTAAATAATGCCAAAGGAAAACCTATCTTAAAGCAGTTCTATGTTTGGGAATTCCAAATTATTTTCTACTGAAACTACAGATTCTGCTTTATAAGCTCAAAAACCAAATAAAAGTAATAATCTTTCAGGTTGTTTTAATTATTGTATGAAAAATGCACTCTGAAATATAGTATCATATTTTAACGTTTATAAGGATAGACGAAAAATACAGCATCCTTTCCAGAAGAGGAAAACGTCAACTACCCCACTTACTTTCTTTCTGGAATAAACATTACTTACTTGGAATAAAGGGCTATCAACTCACAATAAAATGTCATCGCAGGAAGTACCGTAAAAAAAATTACAGATCACTGTAATGACATCAAGAAATTGACTTGCACAATTTGACACTCACAGGAATGAAATCACCATTCGAAACACTGGGACCGATCAGAAACGTAATACTTAAAGCACTGGAATGAATCTAAAACACATCTGGTCATGCCTCAGTTGAAGATAGGGCCAGTGGGAATCTCGTCAATCAATCCATGTGCATCATCACTAATCAGATGACAAGGCATTAAGAGAGAGCAGGAGAGTCATAGTAACTCTAGCGGTTAAACCTGCACTCGATCACAGGCTCATCAGAAACATACAGCAACACGTCAAAGGCAACAACCACATAGAAGAAACCAGCATGTCTTTCCGACGACACAAAACTGTTCTCAGATGCATTCAAACCTTCAGAAAATTCCCTAAAAATATATTAAAAATAAATTAAACGAAATCGCCAGGATTTGTTAGATGTCAAAACATTGTCATAGCAGATACAACACACAGCAGGAAACATAAAATCCTATGCACTGTGCAGCAGTGTTTTTCAACAGGCCCCCATGGGCCCTGGGACAATTATATACTCATCAAGAACACATTTAGTGTTGTGAAATTGTAATTTAGTACTTTAATTTTTTTATAATATATAAATTATTTAAAAAATCACATTTTGGATTTCACTGGGAGGTAGCATGGAAATTGCCCTTAGCTACATGTGTCTGTTTTATGTCTTGACATTCACTAAGGGGGTCCACTACATGAAAAAAATTGGGAAACACCGCTGTGCAGTACAAATACATGCACTTTCAAAATGAACAAAGCAAACATATAAAATGGTGGCTATGTTCTTACAAAAATTATTCCAACTTATTTTACTATTCATTGATAAAGGATTACAAAATGTGTATCAATGAAATCTGCATGAATATAATACTTGAGTGTAACTTTTACAGGGCGTTTAATTGAAGCATTGATCAAGTGCTCATGAGCATGAAATCAGACATGAGCATTGAGCATCTTGGTGCTTCTGGGAAAAGATTGCTAATGCATAACATTTACATTTAAAAACCTGCTACACTACATTGCTTGGGCATTGTAATATGTACAGTGGATCCCGCTTATAAGGTTTTTAATAAATCTGGCATCGAAAAATATTGCAAGTGGGAAAATGCTTTGAATGGGAAATCTTAATAAGAATTACTTAGAGTTGAGATCACGAAACAAGTCGTTCCTAAGCAGGAAAACATTATAAGCAGAATTGATTGTATACGGATAAACAGAAGAAAAAAAAAATTTCCAATATTGAATTCAAAGGAAAATTGCTTACTTTATAGTGACCTCAGAGACTCCTCATTTGGCGAACAAATCGTTGTTCACCAACTTGCCACGTACATCGCTTGGACATTGCAATGTATCTATAAACAGAAAAAACAAAAACCTATTAGCCAATATTGAATTTAAAAAAAAATTGCTTACTTTATTGAAATATGCAATAATAAAAAATAATAAAAATGATACACAATGTTAATATTGATGCATAAGAAAACGATTACTTTCCTTAATATATCATTACACTTTAAATTCATAAAACCACTCATCTAGTAAAATTCTATTTGCATTATACTAACCATAGCCATAATTTTATTTAAGTGATATGAGTATATGTGCATTTTATTTACATTATACTCTCATCATAGGCAAAAATTTGTACCATACAATGCTTTTCCTGATGTTTTTCAATAATACTTATTAGTTACTTTAGTACTTAAAAGAATGAGTGTGCGAGTAGCTGGAGCAGAATGCAAAATAAATAAGAATAGAAATTGGTTCAAAACCCTGATTGCATTTTGGTACACTTCACAGAAAAATACCTAGTAATGCAAACGACAAAAAAAAAGTTATCGCAAGCTTAATTAATTTTTATACTTTACGGAATAGTTAAATCATGCAATTTCCATACCAGAAATACAAACATTTTTGCATGTGGTAACATGCATAATTTAATTTACTTTATACAAATATGTTCAATTAATAATAACAAAGATGGTAGAAAATGTATTCAACACTCACCTGTATTTGGATGTTTCTCAGGAGCTAAAATTTGCAAAGACAAAATATTATTCAAATATTCAGCTTGATTATTGGATCGAATATTCGAAACACTGAAAAAATGCCTTCCTCTTGACTAAAGCAAGCAGCAACATGAACAAGCTAGGAAAAAAGTAGGACCCAGTTGGTCATGTGACTTTTGAGTGCCATAGCCCTCTCTTTCTCGTTAGCCACACTCTCTAGTAATATAAGCTTGATGGGTAAACACTAAGTTTTTTCGTCAGCAGCTTTGTATTTTGAAGTTTTTTAATTGTGTCCTCTGAATAAATATGTCGTCAGAAAGAAAACAAAGCTGCTTTTAAGAGTTCATATACCCAAGATTATCAATCACTGATAGCATCTGCGAAAGGAAGCACTCATGTTTTATCAAAAGTATGTAGATATGATTTCTCTATTCTACATGGAAAGGCATTTAATTATTATATTCTGCTCAGGGGGTATGCAGAACATGCCGGTGGGGGGGGGGGGGGGAAGCATTTTCTTAATTGGCTGCAAAAAAAAATTAAGAATTTTTTTTTTTTGATCAGGTCTATGAGTGCACCCCCTCCCCTTGGGAGAATCTCTGGATTCCAAAAGTTGGCACGTCTGCCTTTGTATGGATAGCGGGGGGACATCATCCTTGGATATATATATATTGCTTATCAGCTAATTACACACATAATGTTTGGTTAAATCTTCTTGGACCTGATTTTGAGGAACCATAAACACTTGTGGCATTAAAACTACTGTTGAATTATTTAGTAATTATTGAATTATTTCGCACATCCTTACAAACTCCTTAAGTCCTAACTTTTCATTTCCCTCTGGAAGGGCTGTTATAACTCCTTACTTTTTGCAGCCACTCTTGAAAAAGTCCTTATTTTTTTTCTTTGAAGAGTTGATCTTTCTTAGAATAGGCATTACCCATGGTGATGAATAGCATTGTCTAGAAAAATGAGGAAGCTTCCCCGAATATAAAGAGGGAGAAAAGAACGCCCTCCTTTGTAATAGGAAACGTAAAAGTAGGGGATGGGATTGGAACATCCAATGGTTATGTATACATGCCAGCTGTCATGATTTTGTCATGTTCAAATCGTACGATTTTAGCAAATTAATATGATTTTATGCTTTTGCTTCTAAAAATACGATTTTTTACAGAATCACTAATTTTGATGTTTTCCTGTCTATGTCGCAAACTGGTCAGCGTTGGAAATGAAGGTGCATTGAACAACATCACTCTGTGGAACCTGTAACTGAAAATTCCCCCATGCCCAGCGGTGAGAAAAGGTTGAACACCGCTGGGTGTTTTTTTTTACTGGTGCAGCTTACATGGCGAAACGATGTCTCGAACTGCCTATATTACGCAGTATACTGGCTGCAGATCTCTCTGCGCTCCTATTTTTCTTACTATTTTCCTACTTTCACCGCAACTCTCTCCTATTATTTCTATTTTATTTCTCCCTCCTTTTGTTTACAGCCAATATCTCACTATGAAAATTCCGGGAAACCGCAAAATGTCACTGCTTTCCACAGTTTTTTTTTTTTTTTTACATGTTTTATGTTTTATTCACATCACAACTCGCTACTGAAAAAGGTGGAAAAATAATTTCAGTTCCACTGGAGTAGGGGACGACGACAAGCGTATCTTTTCGCCGCCGTGCCTTAAAGTGCTAAAACTGAAGTCCAGTGGGGGAGAGCGAATCTATTTCACAAATCAGTTGATGTAAATAAAAAGACAAAAAAGGAGGGAGGAACAAGCTCTATCCACACACGAGAGATTCCATGAGAGACTATAGGTTTCTCTCTCTTGGGATCCCGTCACGAGCGTTCATCCCTGAAACCAGGTTTTCCTAGGAGTAGGCTTTTTGCACCGCGTGAACCAAACTGGATCATTTCATGTCAGCAGAAATGTGCTACATAATGACGTTACGCATTTGTATTTGTGTTTTCCAAGTGTGGCACATCAGCTCAGGACGGCTATATAGTATATGACCCTGGTATCAGCTACTCTATCGGCTGCATGCTTCAGTTTGAAGGGAAGATTGCTGCAACGCGCGACACCTCCAGAAGCAGTCCGCCAATCGCAGCCAACGTAAAGCGCTGTCATGAGCCGCATTGTGCTCTGTAGGAAGATAATGCTTTTCTTATTGATGAACATACGGCATTTTGTGCGCGGCACAGAAAACCTGCTTCTAGGAAAACTCGGCTTTAAGTGACAGACCCCGAGCCATGTCTGGTTTTACGGGGGGGAAGATGAGCCCACTTTTTTTTTAACTTTCAGAAAATAACTTTTGGGTATCTTTATGTTAGGGGTCATTCAAGTATTAAGTCGTCAGCATCAATGGGGGGATATCCGATTTGCTGACTTTTGATGATAGGAGAGGGGTTTGGATGATGCTTACGTCATCAACCAACCCTTTATAAAAATATTAAATATTCTCAATGGTGTCTTACTCGGTGTGCCAAAAATGTGTAAAACTTTTCACTGATTTGTGGGCACCTGAACTAACATTCTACCGAGTTTCCTACAGAGCCACTTTAGTGATCTCTAAGTGCTTAACGGATCCAAGTGATCTGGATCTGTGCTGCGCGTCATACAAGTGATCCGTGATTATGCCGAGGATCACTTTAAGTAATCTGGGAATGTGCAGCAGATAACTTGAGTGATGTAGAACCGCACTGGTGGCTGCACCAATGCTCTAAAATTTTGTCACATGTCACTCAAGGGATCTCTTAATGTGCCACTAATCGCTTAAATGGTGTGGAATTGTGCCACGGGTCAATTAAGCGATCTGTAAATGTGTCACTTGGTTCATTTTTACAAAAATAGATTTGGGGACAGGCAGGGTTGGCAGAAACCCAGGTTTTTTCAGAAAAAACCCACTGGGCTTTTAATATTGAAGCATAAGGAAAGAAAGTTATATGTGCTGTAAATAAATATAATATAGACTGGATAATTTATGACAAAATTATTATGTATATAAATGTATTAATAATAATCAGAACATTAAATTAATATTAATAAAACTTTCAGCTGGTTTCATGTGTGCTTAAAGCGTAACCAAAGTTCAAACACCTCTAGTGGAGAAACACTTTTCCAAATGATAAGAAGGAGCATAGCATTTATTAGAACTGTGATTTAAAAAACAAAAACCCTAACAAATTATTTGTAAGCAACTAAATTCTGAAACACATCAATCCGAGTGGACTGGATAATGGATGTTTTCCTCCTGGACACAGCATTTCACCATTTCTTTCTGCTGTTTAGCTAGACAAGTTATGTGTATAAACTGTCTAAGTTCTAAAATTTTACTTTGAGAGAAGTGTAAGTTTCGGTGGTAAAATTTAGTCAGCGAAATGCCAAGAACTGAAGGCATGGCCCCCACATTGGGGGTTGACAGGGCCCGTGGAAAGATCTTTTTGATAGGAAAATAGACAGGACTCTTTAATGTCAATCATATCAATTTGTACTCATATGGACGGATATCTTGAACTACGAACCTTAGATCTCATTGAATTTTTTTTAAACTATACACATATACAAGTAAACGGGAAAAAACCTCCCGGAAACGAAGAAAAGAACATTGTACAAGGCCCCCCCCCCCCGGCTCTCATGGCAGTCGTTCTCCTAGGAAGGAAGAAAACACATCGTGATGGTCATGGCTACTGAGACGTCAAGGACACCAGCATTTTGTGTGTCCTCTGGGCTATAGCCACTAGAATAATCCTTATCTAGTCGTCGAGCGTGTGTAGGGACCTACAGGGCTACCCCTGCTGTTTCAGTTCATAGAAGGCCATAATGCCTCGATAGAATGAAAATTGGAGTAAGCAGACGTCGTATTCCACAGTGAAATTGCCTCTGCGTGCCGATAAAGCACATGAACCCTCCCCCCCCAACATCCTGGAACAGGGGCCGTAGGCTGCGCTCTTCAGCGAACCCCCTCTATAGTGAACTAATATGTGGCCACACTATAGTGTGGAAAAAAGACGAAAAAATGACAAGAATGGTCCAGACCCCAGGCCTGAAGCTCTGCCAGCCCCACTCTCGTGGACGGGTTACGATACTGAGACAACTTTGCTGCAAGCTTTTGTATACAGTGGATCCTGCATTACTTTTTCCTCCTTGGGTCCTGCGGCTCTCTGGTGCCAACTCTTATTACTGATACTCATCAAGATTTCTCGTTTAAAGCGTTTTCCTGCAAAAAGTATTGTACAAAATGGCTGTAATGACGTGTGTACTGAATCACGTGATTTCACTCACGGCCCCTCTAGTAACCCCCTCCCTCTCCCAGTCCGAACAAATCAAGGGGTTTTTTCCTTGCTTCTGAAAAAAAAGGCTACATTCCGCATCGACCTTTTTTTATTCGCTGTACTGTCTTGCGGACACATCTCCCCTCAAAACTTCTATTCACAGACGATATTGTTGAACAGAAAAATATCTACTGTTCGCGTCTGCAAAAATACAGTTGTTCGAAATCTTTTAGTAAAATAGTTGAACGAGTTTGCGTACATAAAGGATTGATTTTTTCCCCACGTGGATGAATCCTACGGTTCTAGCCCAAAAAAAACGGTAAGCAAAGCTAAAAATTTGAATTTTTGTTAAATTTTTATTTTGAGCATTAAGAGTTAACTACTGTTAACTTTAGCGTGTAGGGCCCCCGCGAGCACGCAGAAGTGCCGCAACACGACGTGGCATGGACTCGACTAATGTCTGAAGTAGTGCTGGAGGTAATTGACACCATGAATCCTGCAGGGCTGTCCATAAATCCGTAGGAGTAAGAGTAAGGGGGTGGAGATCTCTTCTGAACAGCACGTTGCAAGGCATCCCAGATATGTTCAATAATGTTCATGTCTGGGGATTTTGGTGGCCAGCGAAAGTATCTAAAGTCAGAAGAGTGTTCCTGGAGCCACTTTGTAGCAATTCTGGACGTGCGGGGTGTCGCATTGTCCTGCTGAAATTGTCCAAGTCCATCGGAATGTACAATGGACATGAATGGGTGCAGGTGATCAGACAGGATGCTTACGTACCTGTCACCTGTCAGAGTCGTATCTAGACGCATCAGGGGTCCCATATCACGCCAACTGCACACGCCTCATACCATCACAGAGCCTCCACCAGCTTGAACAGTCCCCTGTTGACATGTAGGGTCCATGGATTCATGAGGTTGTCTCCATACCCGTAGACGTCCATCAGCTCGAAGCAATTGGAACTGAGACTCATCAGACCAGGCAACGTGTTTCCAGTCCTCAACAGTCCAATGTCGGTGTTGTCGGGCCCAGGTGAGGCGTAAAGCTTTGTGTCGTGCAGTCATCAAGGGTGCACGAGTGGGCCTTCGGCTCCGAAAGCCCATATCGATGATTTTTCTTTGAATGGTTCGCACTCTGACACTTGTTGATGGCCCAGCATTGAAATCTGCAGCAATTTGCAGAAGGGTTGCACGTCTGTCACGTTTAATGATTTTCGTCAGTCGTCGTTGGTCCCGTTCTTGCATGATCTTTTTCCAGCTGCAGTCATGTCGTAGATTTGATTTTTTACCGGATTCCCGATATTCACAGTACAGTCGGGAAATGGTCGTACGTGAAAATCCAAATTTCATTCCTACCTCGGAGATGCTATGTCCCATCTCTCGTGCGCCGATTATAACACCACGTTCAAACTCACTTAAATCTCGATAACCTGCCATTGTAGCAGCAGTAACCGATCTAACAACTATGCCAGACACTTGTTGTGTTATATAGGCGTTGCTGTCCGCAGCGCCGTACTCTGATTGGTTCCATATCTCTTTATTTGCATACGCATGCCTGTCCCAGTTTTTTTGGCTCTTCAGTTTATAATAAATCTATGTCAGAAGAGTTCGGCGCTGCATCGAGGCCAGTTGCGATGTTTGTTGAATTGTGTTTCATAAAGTTTAAAAACTATTATTTTTAATAGGGCATATCTACAAATTACAACTTTCATGTTTATACGACGTTTAACTTGGGTAGCAATTGTGGTAGCAATACATTTTATACAACAAATACATTTTAATGTTAAAATATTTCATTCATTCATTTAACGTAAAACCTCAATTATTTGACGTTTTCACTTTGACTAAAACTCGTAAACTTTTGAAAAAAGAAAAACAATTTATATCCATCAAATGCGCACAAAATTTTTGTATGCAGTGAAAAAGCGTTGCTGCAACAGTTCTTGCATATTGTCACCGCTAAAGACATAAATTTTAGGGTGATTGCTGACGTATACGAAAATTGCCAGTGAGATGGCTGATAACCATTTAGAGATGTGGAGAGTCCCGAAGAAATGGGTTTCAATTGTTTTGACGGCCATATGACCTTTCAGAATTTTTTCTCTCCCTTTTATTCAACGTTATCCAGAGAGGGTGAGAAAGTCTACTGTAAGCATTTGGGGGGTACAGGTCCGCCGAAAATAGGTACACATGCACAGCAAGTTCTTTCGATCATTTCCTGTAGAACTTTCTTTCGATGTGGTGCTTTGCTTGCTGACAGGGCCGTCTTAAGAGCATCATGGGCCTCCGGGCCAATTGATTTTTCTGAGGCCCAACGTAGAGAATTCTCGAAAATTTAAATTATTTCCCATTTTTGTGAGGCCCCCCCCCCCCTCCTTCTCTTGGGCCGTGCTCGGGTGGGTCCATGCGTTCAGACGGCACTGCTTGCTGATTGTGTCAAATCCGTCGTTCGTAATGTCGGAAAAACAAAAAACGCTCTCTCTCAAAAAACTGAAAACTTTGGAAGAATTCAACAAGAATTTTAAATTGATAACGAAAGTTCATCTTGCAAACAGGCCCGTCATTTAGGAGGGGGCAACGCCGCCCCCCCTCCCCCCTGGCTTTTGAAAATACACTAAAAAGGGTGTATATATATACAAATATATATATATATATACATACATACATTGAGTACATGTGTTTTAACCCCCCCCCCCCTGGAAGAAGAATTTTCCCCCTTCCCCTGGAAAAAGTTGAAATAACGGCCCTGCTTGCAAACCAGTTGAATATGTTTGTTTCAATTTTTTGAAACGATTATAAAGTAGAGAAACAACCAAAGAGCAAGCTTCTGATTGAAAATCATCTACTGCCAGAAAAAAAAGTCCAAGATGGGGAAATTTTTGCAAGTCGAGAAGATTTTGTTGCAATTTTGTACCCAATGTCGTGTCCCAAAGGTAATGTTGTGCCAAATTTTATTTCTTTAAATGATTTGAAATGTGATTTAATTTCCTCTCAAGTATGAAATATTTTTTTAGAACAGAATTGGAATGCAATTAAACACATAAAATTTTATAACATTTTATATGTATGAGGGGGGGGGGGATAATTTTTTAAAAAGGCTGTTATATTCACTTTGACTTATACATAAAACGTTTTGACTCAGCCTCTTGAACATCGTATAAACCAGCGGTTCTCAACCAGGGGCCATATGGCCCCCTAGTGGTACTGGGATACCTCAAAGGGGGCCATGGAAGAAAATGGAAAATGGGGCCATGACATGTGGTTTGGAGGGCTTCAGAGAGCTGAGAAGAAAAATTAAGGTGTGAAGAAATAAAGCTTGTATATTAGTGACTATACACTTACAGAATCCAACAAAACCACCCATAAAACCAGGGCCGCAGGGGCGGTCTTAGGGCAGTGCGACCGGTGCAACTGCACCGGCGTCAAATGAGAAGGGGCGCAGAAACGCGTTAAATATACATTACTAGAAAAATATCTTTAAGATACGTATTTAGAAAAAAATGTCTATAAAATATACATGAAAAATGACGGAGATGAGATTTTAAAAAAAAGGTTTGAGTGTATATAATAGTACGGTTATTTTTCGAAAAGCCCGATCACTGGCCAGTCTCCCGACTCGTCAGACTTTCCTATTACTTCAACCAGGGGCAGCTCGGTGGCACTGGGTGTGCTTCAGAAGGGCGTCCAATCCAAAGTGAAAGGGCAAAGAAAAATTTGGAAAAATTATTAGTGCCCGCTGTCGGAGGGGCACCAATTCTGAGGTAGACAAGGTGAAAAAAAGTTAGGGAAAATGATTTCTGCCCCCTCTAGTAGGAGCGCCAAATCCGACGTAAAAGGGTGAAAAAAATTACAGAAAATTATTTCTGCTCGCTTTAGGAGGGTCGTTATATCCGAAGTGGAAACGCAAAAAAAAAATATTTAGGAAAACTTATTTGTGCTCTCTCTATATAGAAGGGCCGTTAAGTTCGAGGTGAAAGGGCAAAAAATAGGAAAATGATTTCTGCCCGCTCTAGGAGCGCCAAATCCAAGGTAAAAAGGCCAAAAGTAATTCAACATATGTTATGACATAAAATATCGCTGTTTCTTAGAACACATCTCAAAACGAAGTGAAAGAAACAAATTTTTTTTTTTTAATTGGAGGAGGTCAGGGAGCCCAAAAATTGGTCCCACTTGGTTAGAGATTTTGTCTCGAACTGCCCCTGAGTGCAACATATGTGTGTATGAAAAATTTTAACAAACCGTACATATACACAACTGAACATCTTTTCGGAGTTTCATGGATCTTGTTCCAGATATCCGGTGAGTAACGGTAAAGCCTCCTATGAAGCTCTTAGACAGTATCTATGTATGTTACGGTAAATGCGTTGAATCTGTAATGCATAATCGACAATCGTCTAGGTAAGTTTGATCTATTTCGCAACATTTATCACTTTTACCGGCGATTATGCATAATCCTTTTATAACACCCTGTATGCACAAACGTACGGTTGTTAATTTTCGCTTGAGAT
Source organism: Pholcus phalangioides (assembly GCF_987345545.1). Lineage (NCBI taxonomy): Eukaryota > Metazoa > Arthropoda > Arachnida > Araneae > Pholcidae > Pholcus > Pholcus phalangioides. Next base: position 49,239,114 of record NW_028301602.1, on the reverse strand, counting down.
ATTCTTTTTTTAACCTCAGGGATGTTCAGCCCAAACTTCAAGAATTGTGCGTAATCGTTGAAATTTAAGCCGAAGTCCCCGAGGTTAAAAAAAAATTTTAGAGAAGAAACAACCCCTTCCCAATGCCGTTTTAACGCATGAGCCCACCCGGGCACGGCCTGGAACCCTTAAGAGAAGAGGGCCTCACAAAAATGAGATCTAGTTAAAATTTCCTAGAATTTACTTTGCCCGGGGACCGATGATGCTCTTGAGACAGCTCTGCCCCTTCTGCAGGGCCGTAGTGTGCTTTCTCGAGAGCAGTCTTTGAGTCTCCTTGAAATAGTTATGCTCAGAAAAAGGAGGATTTACAAGTGCACCCCCCCCCCCATTCGGCTCGGGGTACCGCCCAAATGCCTCAGAATAGTTAGGGGGGGGGGCCTGCCCAAGCTGCAGGTCCCAGTGCTTTAGCTGGTGTTTACCTGCTCCTTCCATTTCTTAGTACTGGATCTGAAAGGGATAATTTCAAATGAAGTTCATGAGTTCTATAAATATGAAAGAAATCATACGGAAAAATATCACTGTAATTTAACCACTTTTATTAGCAGCTTAGCCCGTACGTCATGCGTGCACTCTGCGTATTTTCCCATAAAATTCAATTAAAATGAGTATGAAGAAGATAGATTCTTCGTGATGAGTACCCTGCATAAATATGTGTGACGTTTTGCTTTTTTAATGTTTTTAAATCTGTTAGTTAAATCAAACAAGTTGGGTTTTATGCTTGTTTACAAGTTGAATGGCAGTAATCCCATTCTAGGAAGAAAGTTTTTCCGACTTCTTCGTCCCTTAATATTCAACCAAGAGGTAAGGTGGGGGGGGGAGGGGTGATGGGGACGATCACCACACCAAGAGTCTTATAATATGGTAGAATAAATCTGTCCCATATTTTGCGGGACAAGTAATGACTAGCAAAAATTTCCTCCTCCGACACGATTTGCGCCTGGGGGGGGGGGCTGACTACTGCTTTTGCACCGGGCGCCACTTGGTCTAAGACCGGCCCTGCAGGGCCGTCTTAGGGCATGGACCTACCCGGGCCTCACCGCCTACATTTTGCAACAAGTTCCCTAGGATGAAGTTTTTCGCAGGTCCCTGGCTGATTTTTCACAGACCCCCCTTCTCTATATTGAATTATAGTGTGAAAAACAAAAAATGATGAAAACCATATCAGGCCCCAGGCGGCAGCTCTGACTGTCCCACTCTTGTCCATAAGTAAGGTAGGAACATTATGATATTTGTATGGTACAATAAATTTTGAAAATAAGTAGGAAATGTGTAGGCTGTTTATTTCCAGCTAAGTATGGGACTAACATAGTATCACTTTACCTGAGGGGGTGGGGGCGCGCGTTGAGACGCTTCTGATAGAACTCAGACTAGCAGGGAGATCAATAAATTCTAGTCCAGTGGTCTGGATGCCAATTTTCTTTGCAAAATTTTCGTTCAGTATAAATTCAATGAAAAAATTATTTCAACACGTATAAAGGAACCTTCACGGGGATTATATCTTTAATAAATGTCTCCAAAAACTGTTTTTCCTTCGCCGTAACCTAAAATACTCCACTCGTCATGTTCGTCACTTGTGCTACCAAACATATATTCTCCCTGCCCTCTCCTATCCCTGTGAAGCCTGGGACCCCCACACCCAAACCAACATGGACAAATTAGAATCTATCCAAAATAAGTCCACTCGTTTCATTTTCAACTGTTGGTCTTCACATGTCTCTATAACGGAACTCAAGCGACAACTCAATATCCAACCACTCTCCTCTCTTCGACTTATCTCTCGTTTAACTTTTTTTTACAAACTCCTCCATGGGGTTTTTAATATTGACACATCCAAACAACAAAGAAGAAGCTATAAAAGGTGAATTTTGCTCACTCTTCTGGTCCTGGGCAAGATACCTGCTTGTCTTCCCCCCCCCCCCAGTTGCGGCCCTGCCGACCATAGATCACGATCACCATTGGCGTATGCAGAGGGGGTTTAGGGATCTAACCCCCCCCCCCCCCAGAGTCGAGATTATAGGGAAAATTATTATAAAATTATTGCAGGAAAAAAAGAACGTAACCACCCACCCTCGTGAAAATGGCAATACGCCTATGGTAATCACAAGTTTCTATGAGAAAACCATATCGCTTAACCAATTCATTCTTTTAACTGGCCCATAGGGGAGCTCTATTGTATTGCGTAAAATTATATACAAATCACATAATCATATCTCGAAATGTGATAATATTTATCACACACACACAATTATATTTTATTTAGTTTAAATAGACAGTGAAACCTCGATATAACAATATTCTACGGACCAAAAAAAAATATTGTGGTAGAGGGATTAAAGATGTAACATTATCCTCACGTGTGATCAAATTTATGCTATTGTCATTTTTTCTATATCGGCATTGTTAATATTATCGGAAAATGTGCTTTTATGTATTTATTCGTTACAAAAAATTGTAATTGATTAGTTTATTTATAAAATTCACTTAGATGTGTATTGTCCCTGTATAGAAGCTTACCGCATAGTGCTTTTGTGTCGTACACATAGTGCAGCAATACAAATAACATTAGCTTTCGGTGATCATTTAGTGTAAAATATTGATGTCATCAGACGTCTTCAAAAGAACAAGAACGAACAAGTGGCGAAGTTAAAATTAAATTCAAAACGATTTTGAACAAAATATAAAAAATATTGTTGTAGCGATTTAAAAATTCTCCTAAAAATATCGGGTTATGGAGGTGTTTATCATAGTAGATGATGTCATTGTACTGAGAGTTTAACATTAAGCCAGGCAATTCCAAACAAGATTTGAAAAAAATATCACTGTAGATGTATTTATTATCGATTATTATCGTGTGTGTGTTGTAGCGATGTTTTGCTGCATATACAAATGCCGTATCGTATGCAGGATTTTCTCATGGGGGGGGGGGGGCATTCAACATTTTTTCTTCTCGAAGGGGGTTTCTTTTCTTTTTTTTACTGGAAAAATACACCATAATCTTTTCTCAAGGGAGGTGCACAAAATTTTTCAGGGGAGGGACCCGTGAAAAATCCTGGCCTGGGGGCCCGGCACTAACATGTGGGGGCCATGACCGAAGGTTCTGAAAGAAATTAGTCCATTGAATGGACTATAGTGAATAAAACTGATAACAAATGGCAAGTGACTTATGTAAGTTTTGCAATACCATAGTTAGTAGAATGAATCCTTGCTCATGTGAATAAATGCAAGAAATCAGAAGCGCATTCCTTATTTATGTGTTCTTGCAAACACGATGATAATGAACCTTCATGCAGTGAAGAGACATCTACTTAATTGAAAAGAAAGCAACCTCTTGAAGATGATGTTTCTACATGCGGAAGTGTTTAAATATTATTGTGGATGCTGGAACACATATCAAAAACCAAAGGCCCAATAGGACAATTTATTGTTAAAACAAGTGACTGCCGGAGGTTAGTTCTGGAAAAGTATCCAAATTTTTTTATGCTAATAATATACCTTTTTATGCTAATCACAGAGAAATTGAAAAATTCTACTATCACTGATTTTAGTTGGTTGGTCAAATGCAAATGCTGACTCCATCATCGCTGTGAGTTTCCACACTAGCTAGAGCACCCACTTAATAGAGACTGTAGAATGTGGCGCACACAAGAAAACAGCAGAATTCTGTGCTGAAATAGCTGAAAGGGCTATGGATACTATAGTATAATAATAAAAGTGTTTTTGCTGATTTTTGCAATAACAAGAACAAAATAAAAAAATTTCATGACATAATTGCCCAAAACCATCCACGTGTCCTTGCTTTTGACTGTTCAGCCCATTTTATGAATCTCCATTCATCCATAATTACCAAAAATACATAGAAATATCCATTGAACATAAGGAAATTGAAAAAAGTATTGTGATGTTTTTAGATAACAAAGAATTATATAAAGAATGTGTCAACTTGCAAATGAAGTTATCGAGTATTGATAAAGCCTTAGAGATAATTTACAAAGAGATAGATGTACTCTTGGACAGACAGTAGAAATATTGCTAGAGATGTATTAGAAAGTAAATAATTATCTTTGTATAAGGAGTATGTTGCACATCACTTTGAAAAAGCACCAACTCCATTTCATTTCCTTGCAAATATGACTGATCCTGTTTTGAGAGGAAAAAGATTAACTAAGGAACAAGAAGCTTTCGCTGAACAATGGATCGAAAAATTGAATACAGAATTTGTTATTGCTCCTACAGATGTTTCAAATAGAAGACTCAGAGTTCTATCCAGGGACAATGTTTTCACAAAACATGATGGAGTCAGTTGAAGCAAAAAAGTGGCGGAAAATCATGCATTGCAAGGCAGAAAAAAATAAGATTTTAAATGCAGACTTTTGCAAATTTTTGGAAGACCTGCATTCAATTACATCTGCATCAATTGAGCGTATTTTTTTTACTTTTGGACTGGTATGGTCAAAACTGAGAAATAAACATGGATGTGAAAAAACAAAGAAATATTATATAAGTGAAAGATCACTCAAAAAAAATCAACAGGTGTTATTGAAAAGGATTGGTAATTGTGAGTTAGAAAACATTAATGAAAATGTTTATTTTCTTTACTTGTAAAAACATTATATTTTAAGACATTTAAAATATAATGGGAAGAAATATAATTTAAATAGCATTGAATACACAGATTTATTTAATGCATTTCTTTTGAGATAGAGTATGACAATGCAAGAACATCAATAGAAAGTATACTGTTTGCAAGTAAATGTTGTTTTAAGGTGTAGTTTTTCAAGGGTTTTTTCTGGTTTTCTCACCTGGGTTTTTTCGGGTTTGGCAAAATCGGACCAACCCTGGGGACAGGCCACATCATAACTCGAGGGCTACATTTTGTCCACACAGGTCAAATGTTTACCGCGGGTCAAGGGTTACCAAGGGCTTAGAGGTAGAGTCGCAATGAATTTCTTGAGCAATTTTGAGTTCTTAGCCTTCAAATAGCATTGAAATTAACAGAAATGTGTTATAATAACATATAAAGATATTTTATTTCAAAGTTTCAATTCTTTTAAAAAATATTTTTTGCATTAAGAACATAAATTTTTGATCATCTGGGGGGGGGGGGGCCCAACCCAGATTCCACCCCTGTACATCTCTGATCCCATCAATAAGCGTTAGGAGGAGGAAGGGGGCAAAGTGCTGACGAAATTTTGCTGACTTTTTCTGACAAGGGGGGTTGGTTCAAAAATTGCTAAAAGTTTGCTGACGTAATACTAGAACAGCCCCTTATTTTAAAGCATACATGTGCTCAACCCATGGCCTAAATGTGGCCTGCCTCAAGTGGCGCGGTACACTTACAGGTAAATTAAGTGGCTCACGACACATTCTTACCTCATTTAAATGGCCCCTGGCATATTTCCAGATCACTCAAGTGGCTCGTGGCACATTCCCAGATTGCTTGAGTGAGTGATTTCAGGGGGGAGGGGGAGGAGCTTTCTTTCAAACAGAGCACAAATCAGGTCTATCACCATCTGTGGGCAATTTACTACCTAGTGAGTTGTGCCGGAAGTGTAACTGTGTGTATGTACCTAACAGTCTGAGTGCATATGTAGTGTTGTTTGATTTTTCACTGCTGCCATCTATATTTCGAAGTGAAGTGAGTGATGTGTTATGATTGAATTACATTTGTACTGTTTGTAGGTCTGTTGCTCTCTGTGGAGGGACTTTTTAAAGTGGAAATCTGCTCGGCTTTGCGCCTTGAAGTTGGGAACCACAAAAAACCAACTTCAGCTGACCACCAGTGTGGCGATGGTGGGGTTGGGGGGCTGGGTGAATCTTCTTTTTTTTGTTATATAACATTGTAAAATTTGCAAGAACGGAAGCCTGAGATAAATCCAGTCAGGTGGCCCTGGAATTTATTTATTTGTTGTGAAATTATAATATAAGTGAAAAATTTCCATGACCCTCATGGGGGGAGTTGATGTGACTCCAGGTCAGGGTCCCCGATGGGAAAGTTGACAGGTTTCATTCTGGGGGCCCTGGATGAATCTCATTGTGTTTGTAACTTTAACAGTAAAAGTTTGCTATAAATCCGTGTATCTGGCCCACAAAGAAAATCTGCATATTGACTTCCCGCTCCTTGGTTAGGGGCTCTTGGATTTTAGTCATTGGTAAAATGAATATGATTTACAATTTTTTGTGGTGCTCATGGGGCGGAGGGGTACAACAGGGCTCCAGGCTGAAGACCCTCATGGTGGGAGTTGACCCATTTTGGAAGGGTGCTTGATGAATCTCATTGGTCTTTTTGTTGCTTTAAGATTGTAAAATACCTCAGTAAACTGGTGCTTTCACATGCCACTTTTCATATCACTTCTATGAAGTGGGACGAAATATACAAGATCTAATGTGGAGAGAAAGAGGTTGTTGCGGCCGAAGGGTGCAGGAAGGTTTTGATACCCCCCCCCCCCAGTATAGCTATGTTCATAAACTTTTCCCCAATATTTAATTTTTAATTAAAGTTTTTAGACTCATTCACAAATACAGATCATGGAAGACTTGTAGAAGAAAAAACTGGATGAGTTTCTTAAGAAAGCGTTTTGTGGCTTTTTTTGAAAACAAAACAATGTATATGAAAGGATTTGAATGAAAAATGTTGTTAGTTATTTTGTAGCTTATATATGAGCATATTTTCTTAAATAGTTTACAGTGATTTAACTCTTGCTTGGTTAACATCTGTTATCTCTATCTCTCTCGCAGAAGTAAGATAAAAACAAAATTGCTATCTCAAAATATCACTTCAGATTTCTTTGAATCATTGTAATACTATTACTGCAAATCTCACTCTCTCCTTCCTTACTACCATGGGCGGAGATACGGGGGCGTATTGCCCCTCCAGCATCAAAGGTGGAGTCGACTGATCTAATGTATATATGTATATACACTGTGTATATACATATGTATCATATATATATATATATACAGTAAAACCTCGATAAGTCGTCACCTCAAGTTATCGAAAAATTTTGATGGCTTAAGCGGAGTGCCATCAGTTTAAATGTGCATTATTGTAAAACTTTATAAAATTTAAATATACAGTTAAACCTCCGTTTCAGGGAATAAAATAAGGCACAAAAACTATTTTAAGTCCTCTATTACATGATCTGTCGCCTTCAAATATGAATTAATTTACCTTTGAATAAGGGGACATTTCTATGGGTGTCCCTTATTGAGAGGTTACACTGCATAACATTGTATTAAAGAATAACTTGGAGTGTACAACAGTAATAAATTTTTTTTTCAGATCACAAAAAAAAGCATTTACCTTTTTGAATTTTACTTTTCTTGTATTTCTTGTATGTATACAGGTGCATTTATGGTTTTTTCCAGTAATTTTCTAATTTAGACTGAACAGAGCAGCTATTAAAACAAATGACTTTTTTCTCTAACACATTTAGTGCTTTGAATTCTTCATCGGTTGTTCCTTGAACAGATGTAAGGTAATCTCAAACAGTCTCTAAAGCTTCAAGAACTTTTGTTGTTTTAGATGGCAAACAAATTTCCTCTATGTCACTTTCGTCACTTGAACTGTTATGTTGTTTTTTCTCTGCCAGTTCCACACATAACGCTTTCACGGTCGCTTCTGAACATATTGCAAGGTTGCTATCAACGTCCATATAATTAATGATATCGGGAATATTTCAGTTTTGAAGATTTGCGTCATCCAATAAATTAGGAAAAGTATCAGAATCAGGGTCTTCATTTTCAACCACACTTTGCTGATCATTACTCACAAACCCTGCGTGTTTAAACACATTTTTCACTGTTTTCTGTGATATTAAATTCCAACTTTTGTGGGTATACTTAATTGCATCTAAAACGGACATTTCAAACTTTTCATTTTCTTCAACAGCTTTAAGTAAATCTTTAATAAGCAATTCTTTATTACCTTGTTTGAATTCTCGAATTACTCCTTGATGGAGGGACTGGAGAAGTGCGGTAACATTTGGCGGTAAAAATATCATTTCAATGGCTTTCAAATTTTCAAGACGAGTGTGAGCCGGGCAGTTATCTACTATGATAGCGACTTTCCTTCTTTGATTTGAAAATTGCTTATCCAATTTAAGAATTTGCTGTTCCCAAATTTTTGATGACATCCAAGCATTTGAATTGCTATCATAATCCACTGGGAGGGATTTAATGTTCTTGAAGCACCAAGGTTTTCTGCTTTTTCCAATCACCAGAGGCTTTAGCTTTTCAGTTCCATCCATATTCGCACCAAGCAAAATTGTCAAACGTTGTTTACTTAGTTTACTGGCACCATTTTACTGGGGCACTTTTCTCCCTTAAATGCTAAAGTCTTATCGGGCAAAAGACGATAAAATAGTCCAGTTTCATCCATGTTGAACACATTCGATTCAGAATAACGTGCTAAAATGTCCTTGAGGATGTGATTTTTCCAGTGTTCTACCACACTGGCATTAACATATGCTGCTTCCCCGTTCACTTTCCTAAAGGAAAGACTATGTCTCTTCTTGAAGCGTTCAATCCAGCCATTACTGGCATTGAAACCTTCAACATCAAGTTCCTTTGCAATTTCTAGGGCTTTTTCTCTCAGAATAACAGCGGAAATTGGGAAATTTTCTGATCTAATGAATTTCAACCATCTGAGAAGGACTTCTTCGACAACTTCAAATTTTGATTTTCGCAATCGTTTCCTCTGGTCTGTGCAATCACTTGCCTCTATACTTCCTTTGGATGATAAAATATCGTTCAATGTGGTCCGCGGAATACCGTGTTCCTTGGCAAAAGCAAACTTCGAAACATTAGATTTTTCGAAAAGAGCAACCAAATCCTTTTTCTCCTTTAAAGATAAAGATGAGAGTTTCCGCTTTTGAGACATCATTAATTTGAAAACGTTTGTAAGACGGTTTAAAAGTAGCAATTTACTTACAGCCAGGGTTGTTTGGTTTAAACCAAGTGGGTTTTTTAAAAAAAACCACTTGGTTTAAGAATGGTTGAGACACCAACCACCTTGGTTAAGACACCAGCTGTCCTTTTAAAAAAACCACTTGGTTACCGAAGGTTTTTTTCAAAAAATCAAATAAAAGTTGCCTAAATATCATTTTTTTTCCCTTGAAAATATCATATTGGTTCATTATTAGCCAAAATGTTTCATTTTTACCACATTTTATATCCTTGGAGTACATTCTGATGGTATATCTTTAAATGGCATAAGTGGTTTTTTTCAAAAAGTCTCATAAAAGAGGCCAGAATATATATATATTTTTCATATGAAGTATCTTTGTTATTTAAAGGTATATACAAAAGCCAAAATTTCTCATTCTTACAACATTTTCTAACCTTTGGCTACATTCTGATGCTCTCTCTATCTTGAGCAAATTCATGAATAAGGATTGCATCACACATCTAAATGTAGTGGTGTATTATCTCACAGGGTTTCTTTTCCCTTCACAAAGAAGCAGCAACAGTAGTGACACCATCATGCTAGGGGCAGGTGGTCCTATAATCCAATAAAGACACCAGCTGTACTTCAAGGACAAAGACTAGTGTACTAGTTGTTACATTACCTCACATACATTTTCATTTTCTTCCCCATAAGAAGTAGCACATCTCCTACTGTATATCTCCCAGTCTTAATATTCAATAGTTGTTTTTTTTATACTTTAACACACACACTGTTAAGCCCAGTTAATCAAGGTTCTACTGTATAGTAGTAACAGATTTATGAAAAATAATCAGCTATATACAGGGTGATTATAATTAAAGTTTTGATTCCAAAACTATTCAATAAGTACTGATCGGAATGACTTGAAAATTTTCATGGATACTCCTGAAGCAATGGACGTTTCTTTCGCAAATGAAAAAAGTGCAAAATGTGCAAGTAGACAATGCTGTACTTGGCCAGCAGTATAATCTATTTTGTGCAAACACATCATTTCGGCACTTTCACAGCATCAGTGTGTGGATAGAACTTCTATCAAGATACACATTGCAATACCAGCTGCTGAAGACCCATTTTGACAGGATGCATCTTAACCCTTGCAACTTCTGGCTGTGGGGGTACCTCAAAATGTTATAAACAGTGGTCAGATTAAGTGGTTTAATAAAGCTGAATTGCAAGCACATCCACATTATGACCATGGCATACTCAGATTCTGTTGTTGAACAAGAATTTTTGTGCTTTCAACCTCATAGCCAGAACATGCGGTAGACAACATGTTTAACATTTCTTAAGTAATTTGTAGTTATTTGTTCAATTACTTCGTTTTTTGTGATGGTTCCATGAATTATGAAATCGTGAAATGTTATAATTAAGGTATCATTCTGCCATGACTGGCTATCGTTTCCATTCTGCGAGAAATTTCCCACGTGTTGGATGATGTCATTAATTTTACATTTTTAAGTATTTTTCCCCCTTTATCAAATAAAATTGAATTTTTTCAGGAATATTCATGTCAATTTTCAAGTCATTCTGACAATCGTTCTTTTGTTACAGTGTTTTGAAATCAGAACCTTAGTTATAATCACCCTGTATATCACAAATCATTGCTAATTAATCTGCATTATTTATGCTTCATTAAATGCATGATATTCACCTAATTTTTATTACGTTTTGCAGAATAGCTTCGTAATTAAGTATACTGAACGTAACTGGAGAAAAACCTTTATATATTATATGATTAATAATAACATTAAAAGAATTTCCAAACACACAGTAATCCATTGAGTTAAGCAAAAAATAATTAAATTGCAAAAGTTGGTTTTTGTTAAAATGTAATAAATATTTATTCATTAATTAGCATGGGAATAGTGTTAATTACATTAATAAACATTTTATTTTTGTTAATTATTGGAAGTTTGAATGATTTTTCAGAAATTTCATTGTTTTTAATGTTAATACTATTTAAAACAAAAAAAATGGTTTAAACCAAAAAAAACCCTTTTTTTTGGTTTTTTTACCAACCCTGCTTACAGCACGTATATAGCATTCACTGACAAGAACCAGAGCCGCTGTGGTGGTGGAGTGGTTATAGTGACGGACTCGCAATGCAAGGATCTGGGTTCGAACCCCACAGTGGCAGTGGGCTGAAGTTGGTTTTCTGTGGTTCCCAACTTCAAGGCGCGAATGTGAGCCTATCTCCCCGTTAAAAAGTCTCGCCACTGAGAGCAACAGGCCTACAACGTTACAAATATTCAATCATTACACTTCACTCACAATTTGAAGTATAGATGGCAGCACGAAATACCAGACACAACACTAGCTACACACTCAGACTGTTAGGTGCACTGACTTTGTTCCAGACTCTGCCAAGAAGCTGAGTTGGAAGAGATCTCGGCAACGAGATAAGTCCGGTGGCAGAGACCCTGGCGTTCATTCATTCATTGACAAGAACCAGAATTTTTGGAGCTCATGTCATCATAGGGTATGTCTTGACAACTGAAAGAAGACACTTTCTTTTTTCTCGTCAAAACTGCCGTCCACGCGCAGTCATTCAACAATGCAAGAATGTCTTCTGTTTTTTCTCTTCAACTTCGGAGAATCTATGGCAGGCTCAGGCTCATGGGGGGGGGGGCAATGGATGCGTTGCATCTGAACCCCATTCCCATTTAGTGGACCACCATATAAGTAAGAAGTGAAACCAGTTGACCCCACCCTTAGCAGCTTGATGACTGATTTTCTAGTAAAAGTTTTGTTTCCGGCTCCCTGAATTGCGGGCAGGGGAGGGGGTGATGTTCTGGACACTGTAAGAAAAATGAGGTTGGAAACCATAAATCTCTTCCCATTTGGAAGCTCTCTTTTTTTATTGGAACTATAGAAACCATCTTTTTCTCTTTCTCAGGCTTTCCCACAGTGACGAGTTAACCGAAATTAGCGACGAGTAAACGAGGGTTTTATAACATTGTTATCTATGAAAACTAAACTTGGACGAAGAAAATTGACAACTTAACCGGAGTGACGACTTATTAGGGTGACGAGTTAACAAGGTTTTACTGCATATGCACACAATGTATATATGAATTGTCATCATCATCGTCTTGTCTCCCCCCCCCCCAGACTTCCAAGTCTATCTCCGCCTATGCTTACTACACTTCTCAATACCTAATCCTGATCATCATGCTCTGTTACTGTTCGAATTTGTATTCTCAAACTCTTGCTTGTTACTCGCGCATACGGTCACAGCATATCTCTTCCTTTTCCAGCAACTGAAATTCCTACCCATCGTACTTTTAATTCTGAAAGTTGAAATTTTGGAATCATTGAAATAGAAATTAAAAAAAGACATTTAAATGAGAATCAATCCGCATGCTTTCTTCTTTTGTTTTTAGTCTAGTGGTGCAATTTTTTTTTTGGTGGGGGTTGGCCCTCATTACTCCTTAAAAACTCCTTACTTTTCATTTTGAAAATTTTGTATGTACCCTAAGTAAGTGCACCCAATCTTTTAGCCAGTTTTCAGGTTTTCTAGTTTTTACTTCATTTTCCTTGATTATAAATGTTTGTAAGTGCCTTTTTGCTTGTCTATTTTGAAAATTTTAGTGCCTTAACTTCCTGTCTCTTTTAATGAAAATTGCAGGCTACCTACAGCTCATACATGTTTCAATGTTTTGTTGCTGCCTGAATATAGTTGCAAAGGAAAACTTGAAGAAAGACTTTTAAAAGCTATCAATTATTCCAAAGGCTTTGGTATGCTGTGAAAGATATGTTTCAATGTATATACTAGTATGTGTGAAAACCAATTTCATCATAATATTGCTGTATGTGGGTTGTTATATGATGATCAGTTGAAATTTTTGCCATCCAAAAGAAATATATTGTAAACTACAGGTTTTTAATAATGATGATAATGATGATGCTTTTTTGTGTTGTTTTTTGTGTTGTTTTTTGTGTCATGTTTGTTCTTACTATAGAATATCTGAAATGTGTAATTTAAAATACATTTCTATTATATGTAGAAATGTGTCATGCTTCCCTGTTAATACAACAGATTTAGAAAACTGGCTGAATGAAGAGATATTGGTATTTCAGTGAAGGAAAATTCACCTCTGCCCTCTCACTCACGGGGACTCAAACCCTGGTCTCATTTGCCAGATGAGTGCTCTACCAACTAAGCTATGAAGACAGAATTCTTCCCCCCCCCCCCCACTAGAGCATATGTATATGCTGAATGGCTCCGTGCAGTGGCGGCAACATTATGTTAATAGCTCACAAATGACATCGGGACCACCATATGGCAACGGGGGAGAACTCTGTCTTTATAGCTTAGTTGGTGGAGCACTTGTCTGACAAACAAGAGACCGGGGTTCGAGTCCCCGTGAGAGCAGAGATGAATTTTAAATTTTTCATCTCTTCATTCAACCAGTTTTTTTGTTTTTTTTTAAATGTGTTGTATATTTCTATTATATTTAAAACATTTTATATATATATATATTTATTTATTTTTTAATTTATATTTTTATTTGTAACAACAAAAGCAAAACAAAGTACTTTGAGTTAAGTTGTTATCTATATTGCAAGCAAGAAACGGGTATGCCGATTAAAATCATGATTAAAATCATTTGATTTTCTGAAAAAAAATCATTGATTTAAATCACAAAATTTAAATTTTGTTTTTTCTTTACCATCAATGATATCGAAGTAAAAGAGTAACTTGGTATGGTATGCATGTTACTGATACGTAGTAAAGTTCGTGATTAAAAGACGTATAGAGGGTCTTTATGGTAAAGGCAGAGTTGAACTTAATCCATAGATACAGTTCAGAAAGAAAGCTGCTCTATTTCTACATTTTGTGCATGGAAAAAATTGCAGAAAAATATAGGTGTAGCCTCGTAGGGTTGAAACTGCCAAATTTATTTTTAAGAGATTAAAAATTTACATCATGGGGGGGGGGGGGGGAATCCTACCTACTACAAAACACTGTGTGGACAACATCGCAGCAACTTCCTTGTTCGAAGTACTCTCGAACACGAGAGCAAATCTCAGGCGCGCCACCTATATTAACTGATACGGCTGGTCTTGACCATCACAGACTCCCCCCCCCCCTGGTTTCCTGAAACCATCTCAGTATGAAACCAGGAAGAGTCTGCAAACATAAACAATATGGTGCGTAATGCAATCATAAAAATGTTACATATAAACAATATTCAAATATCTGACAAACACATTTCAATAATGGGAGGCAATGAAGTAAAAAAATTCACATATATTAAAAAAATATATATATATAGTTCATTCTTCACAAGAACGATGACTTGTAGGTAGATCAATCTGCGACTTTTCTGGAGGACGGCCTCGTCGATGCATAGGCATCACCGGTGTCTGTGCATTATTGTTGCAGGGTTGAAGTGCTGACGCATGATAAACTCCAAGCAGTATTTGAGATGAAGATGTACTGGCCACAGCGTGTCTACATGGAGATCTCTGGGACACCACAGACTTTTGGAACCTCTGTGATGGGCATCTACAGTTTTCGTCTTTTTCTTTCATCTTGTGGAACTGTATGTGCTTCTGAAAGACGGATTCATCCCCAAAGGTCATCTCACAGTATTGACAGACGATCACCTGGACGCGAATCGGCTGCCGCGATTCTGGCGATGACGCTGTTATTTCCTCGCGTACGCCTCGTTCATGTGGGTCATGGCGTGCTTTATCATCTGCAATTTCCGACTGAATGAGGGCTGGCAGATTCTGCAAGCATAGTCAGCCTGCGAGCAACTGGCAGACATGACCTTTCCGCTGCTTGGAGTTGGTGACTTCATGGACATGGAATGGCTTCTTGAGTGTTGCTCGTCAACATGTCTTTGAAACTGACTCTCCTGGGTGAGAACGAACGGGCATATGCGACATCTGAATGAGTTTCTGGCGTCAAGCTGAGGATTCGCTGTGACCCTCTGTTTTCGTCCACTGACCGGTGTCGAGTGTTCAAGCTTATGGCTCACCAGATACTGCGTATCTGAGACTACCTTGTTGCAGACGTTGCATTCGAAGAACACTTTTCGTCCTCATTCCACTCGAACTTCTGGTCGACCATGTTCCTGGTCTTGGTGAAGTACCTCGTTTGGGTTTCCGAGACTTCCTTCAATCTGTGCATCTTCATGTATGGTCAACAAAGGTGACTTTCGTTGGCAAGAAGGTGTGACGCTCGTCGCACTCAAAGTTATGGATGAGCTCTTTCAACGACCACTTGTCACTTTTCCTCCTTGCAGCATCGGCACGTCTCTCTTCATTGTTGATTTGGTCGAAGACGTTCATCAGCGAGCTGCACACGACCCCTTCAGACTTCCTGTCCTTCGCAATATTCTGTGCAAACGTGTTCTGGAGTAAGTCCATGTTCAACTGAGGTTTAGGGCTGGACCCTTGTTTCTTCGCATCCTCTTTTCCGGGCATATCCATCCTTTCCATCATGGCCTCTGCATTTTCGCGCCCCCTTTCTCTCTGGTTTTGGATGTCCACGAGTCCCGCAGGGACAGTCTTACGACCCTTCTTGGTTTTTGCTGGAGACATTTGGTACTGAGACATAGCTGTTGATTTTGTTTATGTGATACTGAACGACTGGAGTTGGCTCTCCCCCTGGTTTCAGGACATGCTGATCTTTGATTAACAGAGTACGGCTCACTCAACCGTCGAAAGCTGGCGATAAGGAGTGTCACTGAAAAACCAACATGTCTTCTTCAGATCCACAGCAATGCCTGCTGCTGTTAAGAAGTCCAATCCCAGCAGTGATCAGTTACCCTTTGCTTCTGGAAACACTAAAAAGGTATCAATAGTTTGATTTCCAACACATACAGGTACTTTGACTTAATAGACCTTGCTGATAGACCGGGTACCATCAGCCAGACAAATAGTCATGATGGCACTGTTCATTGGTATATGTTTACTTAGGAAGAGTTGTATAAGAGTTCCTCTGCAACCGAATGTGCTGCACCTGTGTCGATGCATATGAGACCACGATCTTGACATACTTGAATTTCCATCAGTGGTATCGATACCTGAGCGTCTGTGGGTTGACAGCTGTACAAGATAGTGTTGTTGTTTGCAGATTTCTCAGCTGTCAAAGTCGATGGAGAGCAACTTGGACATTTTGCTTTGATGAACCCTGACATACGGCAGTACAGCAAACGATAGATGATCTGTCATGAAAAGGTATAGATTTTTGGGATTGCACAGCTTTACGAAATTGTTCGGGTTCATTCGAAAAATTGCTTCGGTTGAAACCACTTCTGATATTGTTATATGCGTCCAGTTTATCTGCAAGAACAGTGGGTGAGCTTACTTCTGTCCACGCATCCATTAGATGTTCTTTGCATTCAGGAGGGACTTTCTTTTTCATATGGTCAGTGATAATCAAGTCCTTTAAGCCATGGAAATTTGTGATGTTCGATTCAGTTAACCAGTTCTCGAAGAATGACAGCTCGAAATAGTAATCATGCCAAGTACTGTCTTTCGATTGTTTGTGAGTAGCAAACAATTGACGAAATTTTTCGGCAGATAATCGGAAACTTTTCAGGACCACCCCTTTTACATGTTGATAATCAGATGCTTTATCCTCAGATTCTCTTGAGATGAGCGATTCTACAGTACTCAGCAGAACCGTGATGAGGTGGGATACCCAAAATTCTTCAGGGACCTTCGTCAATTTGAGTTGCCGTTCAGCGAGAGATAGAAACAAGCATATGTCTCCCTTTTCAATGTCGAAACTCTGGAGCAGTTTGTGAAGTTCAAATTTAAGTTCTGGTGACATTGACACAGAACTGTCACTGTTATAATCCACTTTGTTTTGAAGCTTAAACTTCTCAAGTTTAAACTGCATCTCCAACTTTCTGACTTCAATTTTTTTCCCGCTTGAAATGTGGCTTGTTCCGTTTGATCTTGGCATTTAGAATCGACAGAAATTCTCTCATCGATCACAGTTAGCAGGAATTTTTCCATAAAGTCCTCATCATAATCGTCGTGGTTGACTACTCCAGATTTTATCTGAAGGACTGCCGTGTCGGTTGACACAGCTACACCCGATGCTTGAGCTATTTAGAACGATGAGATCTTGCTTTTTTCCTTTTGATAAGTAAGCCATTTATCACTATATACACTCATGTCCATAAATTAAGGATAATGCCAGCTCCGGCAAATAAAGGTTCAGAAACAAAACAAACGTTACTTATTCATAAAGCCCATTTATTATATTTTTAGCCCTTTTATTTATTAAAAGATAAAGAACAAAAGCGATGGTGTATGTATGATACCATTCATAAAAACTACGATTTTTGCTCCCTGGAGCAATTGTAAAAAATATCTCCTTTACAAAAACTTACTATTACATGGTTGGTATGATGGTTAATACATTGTATGTCTCCCATGCGATGAAATACAGTCCGTACAACGCCTAGCCATGCTGAGTATCAAATTATCGATCTGATCTTGGGGAAGATCACTCCACTCAGCTAGCAATGCTCTCCGAAGTTCACATGTAGGAGGTGGTTGACGGGCTGCAACTCGTCGGCCAAGCATGTCCTACACATGCTCTATCGGATTCAAGTCAGGTGAGAATGCTGGCCATTCCATACAGGTTATATCCTCAGATTCAAGGCATTCGTTTACGATGTTTGCTCGGTGAGTACAGGTGGTGCCATCCATAAACACAAATTCTGTGCTCATGGCACCCCTAAACAAACGTACATGTTGTTCCAGAATGATGTCCCGATAAATTTGGGCTTTCATGGTTCCAGTTTGAACATGCAGATCTGTTCTGGAACCCAGTATAATTCCACCCCAAACGAGCAATGCTGCACCACCGTAACGGTGTCGTTCAATGATGTTGTCTTGGTGGTAACGGGTACCTGGCGTTCTCCATATGAAAGTCCGACGTGAATCAGACTGCAAGCTAAACTTGGACTCGTCGGAAAACATCCCACAAGCCCACTGTGACGATGTCCACATTGCATGTTCTCTACTCCAGGCTAATCTCTGCAGACAGTGAGTTGCCGTGAGCGGAACACATCTGACAGGCCTGCGAGCATATAGACCAATATCTCCCAAACGTCTGTACACGGTTTGCCTTGAAACTGTGGTACCCGTGGTTGCAGATAGCTGACGAGGCAGGTCGGATGCTATGCTCCGTCTGCTTCTTTTGGCAGTTACTGCCAAATACCGGTCTTCATTCGGCGTTGTAACTCAGGGGCGACCTGTATTGTAACGTCTACTGACATTTCCGTAATCTCGGAATCGTTGCCAAAGCCTAGAGATGACACTTTGGGCAATTCCAAGTTCCTCGGATACTTCCATCTGAGTACGCCCACATTCAAGGCTGCCGATAATTCTACCACGTAAAAAATCATCCACATACGTCCACTGTGTCATAACTATTCGCTTATGGCACTGAGCGCCTTACAGAACTCTTCTCAACAATTTCACTTCTTTGCCACCATTCCTTATATACCCCCCCCCCTACACTCTCATCATTGTGACATAGTATCGGCATCATCTGGTGGCTTCCTGAAATTTGCATATCATTCTTGCAGATGTGTGTGATAATTCTACAGGTGAAATTTTTATTTTAGATTTCGATATCCGTGTGATTCCGAATTACCCTTAATTTATGGACATGAGTGTATAAACCAATGTTTCAATACCAATATAAAAAAAATCTACACTTTTGAGATGCACGGAGCGACATTAAAAAAAACAAACATCAAACATTTTCACACTCAACGAACACTTTCGCAAATTTCAAAACAACTGGATTTAATGAATTCGTTTCAGGTTAAAAATGAACATCGGACGAACATTTTCACACTCGATGAACATTTTCAGAATTTTGAAACAACTGATGTGATGAATTCCTTTCAGGTTGAACACAAACATTTGCCACGGAAGTTTCGCTTGCCAATTGGTAGGTACGTTTAGGCTGAACTCTGATTATTCACCCAGAGTTGAAAAAACATCATATTTCACGTTGGGTGCCAAATTGCAGCCTCGTAGGGTTGAAACTACTAAATTTATTTCCAAGAAGGGACTAGAAATTTACATTTTGGGGAAAAAATCCTACCTACAACATAACATACACCGTGTGAACAACATCACAACAACTTCCTCGTTCGAACTACTCTCGAACACGACTGGCACGAGAGTGAATCTCCGGCACGCCACCTATATTAATGGATACGGCTGGTCTTGACCATCACACAGGGAGTTAAACTTTAGCACTTAGCGAAACTGCACCAAGTATTTTCAATGCATTACAATGTGGCACTAGGGTGCCCCCCCCCAATTAAAAAGCAGAGGAATAATTTTTTTATTAATCCTTGAATTCTATGTCCTAATTGCTGATTCAAAATAATAATACTGTACGTAACATAAATATCATTGGGTTTTTGACTTTACATTTCGTATTAAAATTTTGAGTTTGTTCATTTTTTTTACTAAAACTCATTAAGTCTGTGAAAGAATAAAAATGTGTTAACTATTAAGCAACATCATGCAAGTCGGAAGTTGCCGCTGTGGTGGTCGAGTGGTTATAGTGCCGGACTCGTGATGCGAGGATCCGGGTTCGAACCCCACAGTGGTGGTCGGCTGAAGTTGGTTTTCTGTGGTTCCCAACTTCAAGGCGCAAATGCGAGCCGATCTCCCCGTTAAAAAAGTCTCGCCACAGAGAGCAACAGTCCTACAACGGTAAATCATTCAACCATAACACTTCACTCATAGTTAGAAAATTTGGGGGCAGATGACAGCACTACACATAACAAGCATTACACCGAAACAAACTTTACGTCAGGTTGCACTACACGTACACGCACATTCCCGCATGTACCGATTCGTTGGGGGGTTCCGCGGGGGGGGGTTGCATGTGGGGTGTAGCAGTAGTAGGTAGGGACTCCAAAAAATGGGTTGGGGATCCATGATGTTCTTAAGTCAACCACCTCGTTGGGCAATTTGCCTGTTGTGGCGTTGTATTTGTATTTGTATTTATTTAGTTGATGCTGAATGGCCCTTTGGTTGTACATAGAGTGAATCGAGAAACCTGCACCGTATGTGGGATACCGAATTGCTACCACACATTCACTCTAATATGGGGGACCCTCATGAATGAAATCATTTTTCTCTACAAAAAAAATGTTAATCTGTGAAGTTAGTTTGTGCTCAATGACCTTTCATGTTACATAAATGCAGATTTTTTGTGTTCAGATTTTTTGCTTGTAGTTCGTTTGTAGTTTATTCTTTAATGCGGAATTAGATTTGAGTGATTAGAAGGAAAAAGCAGTTAAGTGATATGAAAATGTTTTCTAAATGATTAACAAGATTTGTTTTAATTATAAGCAGTCAGTTAATTAAAATAAGAAAAAAATCTGATTTTTTTTTTTATCATGATTTTTCAAACCCTGCAAATAATATTGAAACCAAGATAAGAAAAAATTACACACTGTACAGGATAGGCCCTGGAACCTAGGGGCTGACACCATTTAAGCCTCCGCAAGAAATTTTGTAAGGGGGCTGAGTGTGCCCAGTAATAATTTCTGAAAAAGCAATGCAATGCACCTTCCTTCCGTACGCACTTGAGTTCCGTATATATACGGGAAAACCAACAACTTTCAGCCCCATCCTCCCAATGTTTTTCTTGAAAAATATTTGGGGGAAAACAGCACATTCTAAGTATCCATTCACAACAGAGAACCGAACGGCTGATACCAAAACATTTTTCTAGCCTCGTTGCAACAAAATTTGACTGGGGGGGGAGGAGGGAAATAAAATAAAAACGAGTTAATTATAATATTGATTTACAAAAAATGTGTGAAATAAAAAATAAACAATTTTCAAAGGTTCAAGAGCCCCTCGGGCAAGACCTTTATAAAATTATCGAATTTGAAAGTTGTGGGGGCGACGAAATAATGTTTGCCCCAGGCTGCAAAAATCATAGTAACGTCCCCCTTCCCCTACCACCTTCAAGTTTTCTTCCCGTCTGGTTGGGTGTTTCGAAGATGAGAAACGAAACTAAAATTCAATAAAAAGCTGGTGCGAGGGGCTATAAGTTGGTTACAAGACTCATTCATAAGAAAAATATCGCTCACAAATTAAAAATAATTTCAACTGAAAAAGTAAAAATTACCTAAGGACCTTCAATTACCTAAGGAAGCAGGTTGGCCACCCCTTCATAAACAGTGAAATGCATGCACAATGTGGGTATGCATAAGTGACGCAAAACGTATGTCTATTTAGAATTCAACAAATCATAAATAGTAAGTCCTCGGTATAACGTCACTAGGGAACCACATAAAAATGACCATAAGGGGTGATAACTTGATAATGAGTAATCCCAATTCACTTATGCTGGCAGGCACTAAAAAAATGGGACGATAATAGGCACCCCCAATACTGCAGCAGGGTCTCAGGCTGGGTTCTTTGGTGAGCTCACGGGCCACTCTAGTGAATTTTTTATGTGAAAAAATAA
Organism: Pholcus phalangioides; assembly: GCF_987345545.1. Taxonomy (NCBI): domain Eukaryota; kingdom Metazoa; phylum Arthropoda; class Arachnida; order Araneae; family Pholcidae; genus Pholcus; species Pholcus phalangioides. The sequence goes on along the minus strand of NW_028301602.1, from coordinate 49,217,641 downwards.
TAGAGAGCAATCGTCCCGGTCCCCCGAGTGGTGAGGGGCATGTTTATAGTGTAATGCAGTGGTTCTCAACCTTTTTTGACTCGCGGAGCTCTATCCAGTATATAATTGTTATAGCGGAGCCCTGTTTGACTCTAGGAGCCCTTTTTTTGTACATAATTTTTTATGGCAGAGAGAACCTGTAGGCCTCTTTTATTTATCTATCTATCAAATTTACTGATTTATATTATTTTCCTCGAGTCGCTACGGAGCACCGGTTGAGAACCCCTGGTGTAATGTATGCTTGATGACGTTAATTAGTGTTGACGTTACAACGAGGTCTTTATTGTACTTTTTCAAGCCTCTCTCGCTGTCATCCTTATAAGATTTTAAATTGAAAATTAATTTTAAAAATATTATGTATTGATAGATTATCTTTCCATGTTTAGCGTGACCTTTTTCTTCTATGAACACAGGGACGTAGCGTGCCTTCTCGGGGCCCCAGGGCAATGCCTCGATTGCTTCAGCCTATTTACGGGCCTGTATGAACATATAGTAGTTTATTCCAGACAACCAGCTTTCCCGGGTAGATAGAACAAGGCAAAGCGCTTGGACAACGGCTATCGCACGGAGTGATCAAAGAAAAGCCGTTGGGTCGCAACAGGCAGGATTTAACCAATTTGAGGTAAACAAAGCACATGCTTAAAGCATCAGAAAAGGTCCATCACAAAAAATATTGAATTTTTTTCTTTGCTGATTGTAGATCGACTGTGACAGGAGAAGAAAATGTCATCAATGAATAATAAATCCTCTTGAACGCTGTGTACTATGGCTGTGGCAGATACCTATATTATAACGATAGACTCGTCGACCAGTTCCCACCACTTAACAAGTGAAGTGGGGGGGGGGGGGAATTCGAAGATTCTGTTGAACAGTTTTCTCCTTTTTTATATATCGCTTCCTGTCACGACCTCCTATATAACCGGCCTTTGCGTAGCGTTGTGACGTCACTGGAAGTAGTGCTAAACCTCCGCCTCCTTAAGCCTAACGATCTGATCAGATACGGCGACGATATTTTTTGAAGTTTTTTTCTCCCTGAAGAATTTGAATCACGTAACCAGTCGGGAAATTTTCTTAAAAGACATCGATATTTTTTTCAACTATATACACAAACATTAATGACCCATTTAAAAAAATTCTTTTGCCCTTTCCCATTAGTTATGCACTGCACTATTCACTTTTTTTAAAATTAAACAATTATTTCATAGATATCTCTCATTGTAGAGAGAGAGAGTCATCTTAATTCCTCAATTTTTTTTCTATTTGAAAAAGAAAAAACCCAATCATTCTGTACAGTATTATTTCTATAAATATGAGACTTTTTTTTTTAAAAATCGAGTGTTCCTAAAATTAAACCTTTGCAGAAATATCTTGAAACTTCTGATTTTTGAACTGATGAGTGAGAAAAACAAAGCCTTGTATCTTTTTTACTCCTAAATATTATTTGATAGCAATAAAAGACACCATAATAATGTCAAATTGGAAAAGTTTATTTACATGTTTCAAAAAATATTGACACAACTTTATTTTACATGAATATAACATCTTTTCAGATGTAGGAAAAACAAATCTGTCCACACATGTAATAAATTGAAAAACACATTTGATAAATGATTTCAATAACTTGATTTTTCAATGATTTTCAGTAATTTCAAATATATTTTTATTTCAAAAATACGCAATTCTGATTTTAATATAAGTTGGTGGTTATGAGTAAACAGTACAGTCAAAAATAAATATATTTTTTGTGATCATCTGTGGCGTGTACCAAATAAGACACTATGGAACCCCGATAACTTGAAACCCAAAGACTATCGAAAAATAATTATGTTAACTTAAGCAGATGTCAAGTTAGCAAATTTATTTCATTTTGCTTCAATTTTTAAAAACTTTTTATGTATGTAATATTGAACACACACACATAATTCTAGATATCATTCACAAATTCATAAAAAAATGTTCATATCTGCAATTTCCTACGAAAAGTTTTTGTATTGGGAATAATTTCAAATTTTAGGTGGAAGGGGCATATATTTTAATTGTTTGAAGATGTTATTTGTGAATGAGCGTTGCAATTGACCAAACAGATAAATTTCCTCCCCTCATTTAAAACATATCAATTTAGCTTTCTCATGTCTTCTCTCACACTCAAAAATCATTCACAGCTGTGGCTGTCATATCAAACGGGTTGAGTTTTCAGGTTCCAAACAGAGAAATAACGGGAAGTAACCCTACTGAAAGGAGTGAATTTGACGAATATTAATAAAGAAATAGCAGAAACAATGAAAAATATAATTTTTCACATACGAGAGTAGACGCAAAATTTTTTGAACTGATCAACGCATGGGTGATTTCTGAGTACAAGTTATGGTAATGCAGTTTAAATCGTAGTCGACTTAAGTGGGATATGGTTCTCATGCATCAAATTGAAATATTTTTCCCAATGAATCGAATATAGTGGCAACCATATAAATAATAAACGGCGAGTTATCAAAGTTGCACTGTACTAAATTTAACGCTTTAAAATACTCATGTTGCGATACAAAAAAACAAGTTAGTGAATAAAATTGGAGGTTGATGTCTCCTTTCCAAATCACAGTAATGTTATATGAAGACATGCTTGCATTTAATGATTATTTTTTAAAATCATTTTTGTCATAACAGACTGTTCCGAATTATATCTGCACCATATTAAAAAAAAATCTACTTGGAAAGTATGAACAAGTAATAATCCTTTGCCTGATAGGCATAACTGAAAAGAAACCAACGATAAAGGCAAAGCTATGATTCAAGCGAAAGTATTGATTTTTTTTTTTTCATGACTTTTAGGGGGACATTTTTTTCTTACTCTGAAACAGAATTCCTCACTCAAAATCTGAAAATTTTCATAAAACATTAGAAATTCATGGCTTTTCCTTATTGTTTACCTTCATCGTTGGTCACCTCTTCGAATATTTAGAAAGTTTTTGCATTTTTCTATTACCTTTCACTTGGCATTTTTCCCTTTCTGTTTCAAATTCATCACAAGTCATTTTTTTATAGAAATTATTTGAGAATGCATCAGTAATAAAACGTACGTACTCATATACATGACCTTATAGTGTTATCCATAAATGTTTTTCACATCTTTCTGATAGAAAAATTCCCCTTTCAATCCAATAAATTGCATATACACATTTCAAACTCCTACCGGTTTCATATCCTTTTTCTCTCTGGCTTGTTTTGAAGTGTGGAACAGTGAAACGCGAGAGTCCCAGTGTACAAAAACACATGGAAGAACCATCTGAATTGACCATAGTAAAACAATTTGTGACCTGACTCGATGGATATGAAAGAGCAACTCCCTGGCAACCTATCAATCACAAACATACTCCTACCCTGTAATAATTGTTGTAATTATTACGTACAGAGTTACAAGAGAAATGCAATTATCTTAAGTTTCTAAAGGCTCTTGGAAGTCTTCACAGCGTGACTACACAACTATCTCTAGCAAATTGGCAGTAAAATTCGAGCAAACTGTCAGAGTATTACACTTGATCTTTGAAAGGTATCACCGATGGTCGAAGTGATTCAACAGTGGTACATCATTGAGACAGTTTCTCGAGACAGGAAGCTTGTTGAATTCGTTGATGGAGGATAGATAATGTCATGACCGTGTTTGGTGCTGAGCAGATAATGAAATCAGGAACGCTTCCTCAGGGTTCATAATAGCTTGTTGAGAATCTGGCTTGAAATGTGGTTTACATACCTGTAAAATGAGAGAGAAGAGCCCTTATAAAAATTTATGGCATTAAATCAATTTATTTTGAAAATAAAAATTTTGAAAAAATAAAATTTGATATAATTTTATTTTAGGATTACAATTTTTTTTCTCTCTACTATCAAAAGATTTCCTACTTGTAGGTACATCTTGAGACAATAAGTTTTCTAAAAAATATTTTTGAAAATATCTAAGCATAAAAAAAGGTAAAACTTTCATAATATTCACAATGTTAAAAGTATATGACAAATTTTCATAATGATTGTTTTTTAAAAAAATTTAGAAATTAAGAAAGGAAAAAAAATTCCCAAGGTGAACAATTCTACGTTAATTAATGCATGCCTAATTTTCATTGAGTTCATTGCCAGTAAGAAATTGAACTAATGTTAACTTTTTAAAATTATGAAAAGATAAAATAAGAAAAATTGTTCAAATAGACAAAAAATTAAGTAATACGCTCTAAACACAAATACTGTACCTCATCTGTTCAAAATTGAACAGATGAGGTACAGTATTTGTGTATAGAGCATATTACTTAATTTTTTGTCTATATTATTGGAGTTAGATTAACTTTTTTTTTCTGTTGCTGTTTTGTTAAATTTTCATTTGTATCGAAGTTTGTTGATGCGGAAAAAAAATATATACCATATTGATATATTATATCAAAAAAATCAGCGATTTTGCACTTCATGATTAAATTTCGACATGGAATAGCCTTCAACATTATCATAAAACTAGTGGACTAATGCTCTTATAACCAGAAAAATTCAAGAAAATTTCAATAAATAATACAAGAACGTTCTTACCTTACTATTGCTGGTAATTTCGAAAACCTTTCGATGGCATGCTATTTCTCGGCATCTGAGCACGGAGACTTTTGGATCATTCCTTCAATTTAATTTATAATTCGGCACGACTATCGTGAACGGCATGAGAAATATATAAAAATACAAATTCGAAAAAACTGAGAGTTAAAATAAAATTATAAAAACACGTGCGAAGCAGAGATGAAGAACAAACAAACACGTTCAATCGTGCTTCGCTGAGTAGGGTCATGGAGGAACAAAGCCGCTTGAAAGGTATTAAGGCACTCTTACGCTTTGAGCACTACTCTTGCTAACGTCACAGCATTCCTGATCACGTGTGCAGAGGCCGGTTATCTAGGTGGTCGTGGCTCAGATGCCGAGAAATAGCATGCCATCGAACTAGATTGGACTTGCATTGGTGTACGGTATGAAAATTGAGAAATAATTCTGTTATTCCTAGAGTGACCATACGTCCCGTATTTCCCGGGACAGTCCCGGTATTTTCTGTTTTTTTGGTCGTCCCGACTTTTTGGCAAAAGTGTCCCGGTTTTTCCCGTATTTTACACGAAGCCTACATGAATATTTACTCTTGAAGTCAAAGATTGACATTATTTTTCAACTCATAAATTATTTTATGATAATTACAACTATAAATAAGAATATTAATCTCCCACATTCGTCTTGGTGAACGTTTTTCTTCGTAGAATTCATTTTAATCCACTTCAATTTGCAGTAATGGTTCATTTCCCACCATATTGATTTTTCTGCAATATCAACAATATTTGGCAACTTTGTTTGATTTTGGCGTCATTTTTGGCGATGTCCCGTATTTTCCCGTATTTGGAATCTTAATGTCCCGTATTTCTCTCGAGGAAATATGGTCAGCCTAGTTATTCCTAACTTATTTAATTGTTAAAGAATTAATAAATTTACTTTTGTTAAAACTAGAAATTTCTTTGATATCATTTGTCTCTTCTCCTTTGTGTATCGATTGCACCGATTTCGCCAGACCAGAATCCTGGGTAGTTATGCTGGGCTGTCGCACGTAAATGAACACACACAGGGCCGCAACTAGGGGGAACAAGCGGGCTTCGTGCGCTGGACCAGAGGGGGCGCAGAATTTATTCTCAGATCTCTCCTTTCACACTACAAGAGGGCGGCAAAGTGCACATCTGCCCCGGGTGACCAAGCATCCAGTTGCGACTCCACATACAGACATATGCATTAAACATGTTTAAAAACTGAGATGCAAGATAGAGTTGAACAGGAAAATACAAAAAGAATGGGAAAAAAATAATAATCATTAGGAAAAAAAAATGAACGAAAAGTAAACAAATTTATTCAAGGGGTAAAATTAACAATAGAAAGCGGGATGGAGGGGAATAAAATAACAGTGTATTCATTCACTCTTTTTTTTCTCAGGAATCTTTCAGATCATCTATATGCCGTCGCTCTCTGCTAAAATGAAATTTCTTAGTTTTAGGATAGACGGGAGTAAGTTCATGATTTTATGGTATTTTTTCTGTCTGTATGTTAGAAAGGAATGTATATTATTATTGATCAGGATATTAGAAAAATATTTTTTCCTGTAGTACTTATAAGTCAGACATTCCAAAATTACATGAGACCATGTTTACAATTTTTTCAAATTGCAGAAATTATAATCTTTGTCAGGAGATATTTTAAAAGTTTTGCCCTGTATAAATATAGAATTTTGCAATGCTCTTAATGAAAAGAGGACCCTTTTAATCGACAAATCAATTTTTTAGAGTACATAATCTCCCGCAAAGACTTGAGTATTAATAAACCTGTAGTGTGAGTTTCTATGCTATTTTCCATTGCGCTCATATCCTTTTGAATATTTTGGTCAATATAAACCTGTAAAATCTGGGGCAGATATTTTGCAGCTATGGTAGGGTCCTGCGAAAACCAGACAAAGGCAAATCCAGAGTTTTCCAAGAGAAGTTTGAGATCTGAGGCCCAGTTAAAATTATTTTCTGTAATTGAGTTTCTAAAAAAATGAATAATAAGAGATCTTACAAAATCTAGATTCAGGCATTTTAAGAATGCGTATCCAGTATTTAATTATCAATTTTATGAACGTCACAGATAAAGCAGTATAACCGAGTTCTAGTCTTATCATATAATCTGGTTTGTATTTTTTGCTATATGAGGAAAAGGGGATTCCAAGATAGGTATAAGAAACAACTGAGTGTGTATCCAGTTTTTTATTTTAATAAAAGAAGACATCATGCTTAGAGCGTTTTTACCGCCTTTACGGAAAACCATAACTTTTGTTTTATTGACATTGACTGTGAGTTTGAAGTCATTGCTGAATTTTTCGAGAATATACATTTTTTTTCTTAAGTTTACTGGTTAATCCGCCAAAATTACTGCGTCATCCGCGTATAGTAGAATGTTAAGTGGCGTGCCGTTAGGAAATGCCAAGTCCGAGATTCCAGCTGAATTCAAACGGTTGATAAGAGTGTTCAAAAAAAGTGAAAAAAGTACAGGGCTCAAAACCTCTCCTTGAAGTACACCTGTGTTAATTTCAAATGCTTGTGTTAAGCCTTCTGTGTGCGTGCGTGCATCGAACTCTGGCGGAAGCCTTTTTATAGACATCCGCCAGAATCAATACAAATTTTTCACTCATATTAAGTTCTCGGAGTACTAACCACAAAATTTGATGGTTAACTGAGGTCTTGAAATCAACGAAAGCAGCATAAAGCTTTCCTCTTTTTCTCTTAAGTTTATGCTGCACAAAATAGTTTAGAACAAATGCCTTATCTATGCAACCATAGCCCTTTCTAAAACCAGCCTGTCCTTCTAAAAGGACGCAAGATTATGTAAAAAATTGTTTTAAAAGTTAATTTAGTATTTATAAAAGGTGACATATGATATATATATATATATAAAAATGATACATATTTTTTTCTATCATACCGAAATCAATTTTTGTGAAAATTTTTTACGTGATATTCAAAAATGAGCCACGTTAAAAACCAGTGACCAAAAATGCGCCACATTTTTTTGGTTTCCAGACAATTTTCCAATATTTCAGTTCAAAAGGTCTGAATAATCAAATTTATTATATTAAATTGATTCTAAATACGAAATACTGTGGGATTTACTGAGTAGCAATTAATTCTTTTTATTAGAATTAAAAACGAAATGAGCAATAACTAATATATATTTTATATTGTGGTCTTTCGTTTCCATAATATTTCATTGCTTATGTTTTTTATTGCAGTGCACCTAGTTTCACACAGTACCGTGTTTCTTGGAATAAGCACTACATGAATGCATGCGTCACTGCATCGGAGAAAAAGAACCATGAATATAATGACATTTTGTTTATGAACTTGACATAAGGCTCGCATCCACCGCACATTTCTGATATAAAATTTATTAAATGCTTATTTTTAATTTCGGAAATACTTGCTCAATGCTCAGTAATATTTGTCAAATGTTTGCCAATTTTAAAAATTCTACTCGGTCAATTGAGAGTTGAATATCATGTAATTCAATGGGTCAATCTCTTGGAAATTGGGTTTTTGAAACGAAAATGAACATACGCGTCGCACCTCTCTCTAAAATCATGTTTTCAAAACGTGGACAACGCGATGCTCGTTCCATGAAATAAGGGAATTAATTTAACATAGCAGTTAAAATACTGCGTATATGTAAAAAGCACTATGCCCATTTTCGTCAATATTCAGACAACGCTATTAATTTGCTGTATTTTCGTTACACTATGAACATAGGCATAAAATATCCTATCTATATATATATATATATATATATATATATTATTAGTTTATTATTAAGAGGGAAAAAAAACCAATATATATAAATATATAAACACAGTATTCTACTCAAGGGATCGCTTGATCCGTCCAGAGTATACAAACATATATATATATATATATGTCCTATTTCAAAAAATAACGATAAATAAATAAAATACTCACACACACAATAACCATTCTTTTTTTACTTTAATTTCTTAAAATCTATCCTATCTCAAACTTTTTTCAATTTATCAGGGTATCGTTTACGATAATACGAGTCTTTTTCCTTATTTTGAATGCAAGTATTACAGAGGATTCCAAACTACCTAAGATTGAATTGTGGCGATTGTTCATAAATTATCATTAAAGAAAACTCACAAACTACAAAACGTATGAACTTATCAGAAAAATGAGTAGCTATATTTGATATTCACTTACTTTGTTTTCGTCAGGAAAGTGTAAAATTAAGAGGAGCTTTTCCCCGTTTTTTTTTCTTCTTTTTGGTAATCCTGCGTTTATAACCGAATGTAGTTTTGTAATACTGTATACAATTCATAAAAATGTGGGTTCCGCAAGCTCCACGTTTGTTTCCCCTTTTTTTTTTCAGGAAAACCACACGAGGAGAGCAGTCCTTAGGACCACCACCAGACCAACCGTGATCCCCGCTCTGTCCCCCTAGGGAATATAAGCTGGTCCTTCTCAAGAGCGTGGGCCATGTCGAAAAATCCAACCACATCCAAGACTAGCAAACCACCCACACCAGGCCACACAAGCCAACCAGCAGCAGGACCCTTCCAACAACTTAACCTCCAACAACTTTACTTGTTGTACATAAAATGATATGTCAATACAAAGATATGGGGAAACATGGGCAGGTGCAGAGACGGACATCGCCTGCAGGCCACGAGTGGGGCCCACGAAAACTAGTTATACAAGTTATCTCATATATACTTTAAATGTGAAAATATGTATGTCTGTTCTATATACAAATCTACAGTAAAATTAAAAAAAAAATGATTATAAATATTTTTAAATAATAAAAATAAATCAGCAACTTTGATCAGTAATTAAAAAATTTTCCCACGGGGCTCCGCCATAGAATTTTTTTACTACAGAGGGCTCCGCGAGTCAAAAAAGGTTGAGAACCGCTGCCCTAGTGCATTCGAGACTCCAGGAGGCAACTGTTGGGATGATTTCGTGAACTTTCTTCCCGGAACGAACTGTAGAGTCCCAGTAATGTTGCCATCTATTGAATAGCTCCTCCTTCAACAGCATTTTGGCCCACGAAACTGGGGAGGCAGTGAAACACCGATCTCTTCACTCTTTGTTGTTTCTTTAGCCAGTCGATCCGCTGCCTCATTTCCCCAGTTCTGTGCATGCGCTTTGACCCATGATAGGGATATGTGGGAATGTTCAGAGCAAAGCATACGAATGTCCCTGGCCATGGAGTGGTGTGACTGGGGGTTCAGGATTGCATATAGCGAAGAAAGAGGGTCCGTATGGGTGTTTTTGACTTCTCTTGTCCTGGAGGCATATGTAGTGGCCTCCCAGAACGATAGAAGCTCAACCTGGAATACGCTATTGGAAATTGACATCTGTCTATACCATTGAAATAGTATTGTCTTGTCTCTAACCACCAAAAAAGCAGCAGCGGTACCGTCAACGGTTTTGTGCTCGTCTGTGAAGATGTTCGTACTTTGAGATGTTGGTGGTTCCTTTTTCTTGGTCAAGGAGAATTGATCTTGAATCGAATTTTCGGGCTGACGAGCACATCCAACAGCTTTAGATTGAAACTTCGGGTTGGAGTATATTGCAATTGTCCAAGGTTATTGGCTCTGTAGTCTGGTCAGTAGAGCTCTCTTGGCCTCGAATTCTACCCAGAGACTGAGAGGAGGGACGCCAACAATAACATGGAGGGAGTGGCGTCAGAGCCGGGCCCCACACTCTCCTGTAGAACGGTGCAGAGCACCCACAGAATTAATTCAGAAATAAAAATCGCCTGTATAGATTTCTGATTTTTTTCCCGTGAATATCGAACACAAAAAAAGAAAAAAAATTAAAGGGAAAACTGCCTGTTTCCTCTCTATGCGTCTTGAATCTTGCTGGAGTCCCCGGTGCCATTACAATTGATAGAGCCTTTAGGCGCCGATACAGCAAACATTGTACTGTAGTGCTCCTTCCTCCCGCGCTTTCTCACATTTTTGCTTGTGTCCCTTTTCCCTGTTTTGCCTAAGGGATGGAGGGTATCCAGATGCGTATGCAGGGCCGGACTTGAGGGGGTGCGAAAGATGCGGTCGCCCCGGGCCGCAATTCTTCCAAAAGATACACTCTTCTTTCTCAGCAGATGTTTTGGAAATTTTTGATTAAAGGAGCAGGCGGGTCTGGTGCCCCAGGTGCTGAACCAGAAGGGGATACCGAATTCACCCTTTAACTAATACTTCTACATTACGTGCCAAAATGCCGGCTTTCCCCGGATGACAAAGTATCTAGTTGCGGCCTTGCAGGTGGGGTCACATTCTTTACCACTGAAAAAATCGAGCCTTTCTTTCTCCCATTAAAGAATAACAGGGCTATATTACAAACCAAGAAAAAACACATGCTTAGGGCATCAAACGAAAAGGGATATCACAAAAGAAATCTAGTAATTTTTCCTCTTGAAAACCGTCCCTTTCGTTTAAGTTACCATCTGTTCTGGAGGGAGATACCAATAGTGCGCACAAAGTGATCAGGCGGTGCTTCTGCTATTGATAGTAGCCTGTAGCATGGGCATCTCTAGATGATGACTGCCCCGGAGTGAGGCAACTTCCACTGCCCTTCGGAGTGTTAATTGCATGCCTTCCTGGGAACCTCTGAACCGTCATGGTGTTTTGTCACGGTGGAAAAAGTAGGACACTTCCCCCCCCCCCTTTGACAAATAAGCTTGACATATTTTTAACCTAGAATAGTCATGTCAAATAAGTGTAATTTGCTAAATGTAGAGATGATTGTGTTTGTCGTGTGAATAATTAATTGAGCTTCTGTCTTTATTTTATTGTGGAAGGCTGAGCCGAATCTTGTGATTGTCTATATTTTTTTTTCTTGTTTTATCATTCCGTCCGATATTCTAAAACGTCCAAGATCTGAACCACCGATCGTTTGTGTAGAGTGGACACACACTCTTTATGCATCACACTGTATGTGTTTGTCGGAAAATCCTAAATATTAAATGCTTTGCTTTGACATCTCAATCTTTTGAGCTCAACAACAAATTCCTTGAATTTTTCTGATTCTTCCTGTAAAATTTTGAGAAATTCCGAGTTGAACGAGAAAATGCGTGTTCTTTTGAATAATATATTCTTTCTTTTATGAGAGAGAGACACCTAATGATTCAGATAAATGATTCCTTTTCTTTCTTATTTTTTCTCTTTCTCTCTCGCTGTTAGTATATTTTTTTTTATACTTGAAAAGCCGATTTTTCGCCTTCAGCATATTCTGAGTCTGTTTAAAAAAAAAAAAAAAAAAAATTAAGGGAAACAAACATTTTTGTTAATCAAGAGTTAAATAATTTTGAGACCTTGTGAGTCTTTCAATTTTAAAATTTATTTTTCTCCCCTTTTTCTCTCCACTGCTTTGAAAAAAAAACTTGTGTTGTAAAATATTGTGAGGGAGAGAAACTTTTTTTGAAATAATGTTATATGATTGAAATTGTTCTCTGTCATGGAAAAAGTGTTGAATTTGAATTTTTCTAAGAATTTCCTTTGTCTGGATTTAAATTTTTCGGCATGTCGCGAAACAAGAATATTTATATATGATGTCGCATATCGTTGGAAAGCTAATTTTTTTCCCCACACAATGATGTTAATGTTTTTTTGATTTTGATGAATATTTGTGCATTTAATCCAGAAATCTTATATTGAAAATTATTGTTGACGTTAAAATCTTTGTTTTAGCCCTTTCGTTTTATTCATATCGACCCCGTGGTGTTTTTCTTTTGGTTTCATGTTTTAGTTTTGGTTGTGGTACAATTGGATAAAAGTTTGGATGACGCAGTTTGCGCGACGAATTAGAGGATGCGCTTTCTCAAGCCCCGCCCATCACTCAATTTTCATAATAGCACCCAGGGGGTGCTGTAAAACCGGTTTTCTAGCTACTCTTTTCGAAAAATCAAGTGACGTCACCCGATTCCTCACGCCCTCTCCCGTTGGAACACTGAATAAAATTACTGTTTTTTGATAATTTTTTTTGCATAGTTCTAATTCACAAAACTCTATCATTTTTTCAGAGTAGATGCCACAAATACCGCTGATTATCAAAATATATATTTTTTATTTTTTTGAAAGTTTTTTTATTTTTGACAGATTTTTTTTTCGACCCATGTATGCAATGTTAAATCAATGGGAAGTATGCACGTTTGTAAAATCGAAAAGGGAAATGGAAAGGGAATTATCAGAATGGGGGAAACTATTTTCCCCATAAATGATGGCCTTTTGATGTTCAACGTTCAGTGGGAATGTATTAATTGGAATAAATTTTCATCTTTTTTTTTATAACTCGGCCTTACATTCAGAGCCGCAACTAGGGGAGAGCAGGCGGATTTGGTCTGGGAAGGGGGCAAATTTCACCCTTTCACCTCTCCTTCAATCAACATTACAAGCAGGGCCGCAACTAGATGCTTGGTCACCCAGGGCAAGTGCGCATTTTAGCGCCCCCTTGTAATATTGAAGGACAGGTTTGGGAAGAAAATTTGCTCCCCCTCTGGTCCTGGGCCATGCAGTGGCGGATCATGATTTTGGGAGGCCCCAGGCGCAACCTGATCTGGAGGCCCCCCTATCAGGGACGGATTAAAGGTAGGGGCTGTCACCCCCCCCCCCCCCCCCGAGATCAGAAAAATTAAATGGAAAGAAAAATGTTTTCTACGTTTTTGACTGAATAACAAACCAAGAAAATAAATTTGCTTAAAAAAAGGGGAAAATTCAGAATTTTTTCCAAAAGAAATCAGAACCGTCCTGAAAAATTGAACACATGGTCACAACCACCGCCCCCACCCACAAATTTGCGTTTATCCACCACTGCACCCTTTTGGCCCTAATAAGAACGAGATGGTTCACTAAAATGAACAATATTATGAAAAATCATAACTTTTTTTTTTTATTTTTGCATCACCAAAACCATAAACACAAAAATAAGATAAGGAAATATAAGGATATTCTCTGGTACTAGATGAAAAATAATCACACTCCCATTAAAAAAAAAAAAATCACAGTAAAATTCTGCATCATATTTTTAGTAATCTAAGATGTCCGTCCTGGTGCCTTCAGCCACACGGCAAAAATGGAGATCCGTCATAGTTTTAGTAATTTAATATTACTGATTAATAAAGATTTGATAATATCTCAAATATAATATATTTGATTTGATATAAAGATACTGATAATATTTAATAGAAAAACATTTCTTCAATAGAGGGAAGAAATTATATCGGAGTAAATATAAGAATTATATTTTTAATGGAAGAAATTATTTCAGAATGAATTAAAATTATTGTCAATGAAAGAAATTATTAAAAAAAAATTTTTTAGAAATTATTATTTTTATTTGTTTATTCTATTTTATTTTTACTATTATTATATTGATTATTATTATTTTCTCTTTCAGCCACCTCGTTGGGCACTCTGCCTGTTGTGGCCTTTGCCTTTGCATTATTTGTATTCAGAGTGAATAAAAATCTTCTATATTATGCCCCCCCCCCGTTTCGTTTAATAACGAAAAATGCCACTGTATAACATTGTGGCCCGCGTACTTTATAAAATGTTTCAATATAGCCTGCTATGCCTCAAAGGTTGAAGACCCCTGCAGTAGACTCTCGCTAATCCGGTACGTATTACACCACGGTGTGCCAGATTTTACCAAAATTGCTGGATTAACTTTGAAGAAACCCATTGAAATAATATATGAAATTTCGTGCAAAGACATAGTCAGGACTTGATCAGCAATTAAGAAATATTAGAACGTGTTAAGGGGGTTAGGGCATCAGGAGAAAAGTGACACCACACCACCTAAATATCCTGGACTACTGGACGTGCTGGATTAGAGCACGACCGAATTCTCGAGAGACTACTGTAGTTGAATTGAAATGCTCAAATAAAAATTTATCAGATAATTTATATATTTTTAGTTTTGCTTACCGTTATTTTTGGAGATTCTGCAATCTAAATCCTAAAGGAAATCTTGAGGATCGGCATGAAAATTTTTTTCATTACAATAACACACATTACAATTACATTAACAATAAACACTTTTCGGTCTGACACAAAGATGTTGTCTACCCAAGCCTCCTTGACCAATCCAAAAATGTAGCTCTTTTCTTTAGAAAGAAGGAAAAGAAACCCCCTTGATTTTTTTCAGCCGGGGAGGGAGTGTTTAAAAGAGAAACAGAAAAATCAAGTGATTCAGAATGCATGTCATTCAGCATTCATTTCAAACCCCACTTTTCTTTTGTCATATGGTCGTATGGTTCCAGTCATAGATTGCAAATGTATATGTTGTTTGAACCAGCTTATAGTATTTCATTCAAACAAGTGGGAGACAAAATCACAATAAGAGCTCTACTACATTCATTTTAATTAGTACGACTGTCTCTTCCTGTCGATGTCGCCGCTTGCCGATAGCCATCTTGCCATCCATTATACTGTATACAAAAGCTTACACCAAAGCTGTCGTATTATCGGCGCCCATGAAAGCATTTAATACTGTGGAATGAGACATCTGTTTATGCCTTCACTACAATTTTCATTTCGGACAGACATTAGGACCTGCTGTTCTCATCCCTCCTCCTGCTTGTGCCCTTAGGGAAATACTGTTTGAAAATGACCCTCCCTGAATGATCGCTTTGCAATGTCTCTTCTTTCTTTGTCGGGGAAGAACTGGCCCTTGAGAGCTGCGTCTTGTAAATTGTTCTTTTCTTTCAGTTCCCGTTTTTCTTCCATAACTCATACGTACAGTATACAAAGAATAACAAAAATAAAAAATAAAAAAAAATTGCGGTTGAAAAAAAAAGGGAGAGCAGATACTGTACTTAGTTCAAGAGATTTGTTGATGCGCATGTAAATTCACATGTAGGATGAAGCACACAACTATTTGGAGGCCCCCCGCTCTGCCGAAGCCCCAGGCGCGCGCCTCATGCGCCTGTGCGGTAATCCGCCACTGGGGCCATGGCCCCCACATCCTGGAGTGGGGCCCCTAGGCTGGAATCTTTTGCAGGCCCCCCGACCAGACTTTCACGGGCCCTTTTATGATGGATTTATAGCGTGAAAAACAAAAAATAATGAAAATCGTCCCGGGGCCCCAGGGCTGGAGCCTTGCCAGCCCACCCCTTGTGGGGGCATGCCCTGGGCACGACACCCACCTGCCCTCCCCCCCCTAGTTGCGACCCTGATTACAAGGGAGCGCCAGAATATGTACTTGCTTGGCTGACCAAGCATCGGTTGCGGCTCTGATTTCCGCATGGGGAAGTGAAGCATTTGCCGTGGGACAGGACCGCAAATAGATGCTTAGTCAGTCGGAGCAAGCAAGTATTTTGGCGTCCCCTTGTAATGTCGAAAGAAAGGTCAGAGGATAAAATTTAGCCCAGGATCCGGAGCACCAGACCCACCCGTTCCCCTCCCGTTTACGGCCCTGCCTACTAGCTCCAACATTTAAACAACATGCGTTCACTGATTAACAAAACGTCTTTGATCCAGGTCACGGATAACCCCCCATGTCTGATTTGGGCCCCGACATAGATGTTCAAACTCTTAGGTTTGCGGGCCATATGACAATGAAAACAGGGATAAAATTAATTTCAAAATGTTTAATTGATGCTCGAATAATTTCTGCATAGTTACTACTGCATCACAATCATTAGTGCATTATATATAATATAATTCGATTTTGCATACGTGTTACCCAGGCGTGTACTTTTTAGCTGCGGGCCACAAACTCTCTCTGATACAATTATCGTGTTGTAAGCACTAGGTACTTTCTTAACAACACTTTTTCGCGAGCCGTATGGAATCTCTTGTCATCCCACCACTATGGGTGGGGGACTGGTAGTCCCATATATACGGGACTCTAGCCCTTATGCGGGTGGGGCAGTGGTTGTTGCATTGTATATTTATTAATTATGGGGAGGGTGCTCAGCCCCTTTGTAAAATTTATTAGGGAGGGGGGTCGAACTGCCTCAACCCCAGGTTCCAGTGCCTATGGCCCGGGGGCAGGACCGGATTTAGTCATTCAGCGGCCCGGTGCAAGAACAGTTTTGCTGTCCTGGTGATAGAGATTGGGCCCAGAGGTTAACTAATCTTTGCTCTATAAATCCACCGAAATTTCTTTTAGGGGCGTGGGAGGGTCTTCGAATTTGGATCCGTAAAAAATATTTCCGAGGAGGAGGCCCCAGTAAGTAGGACCGTTCTAGCGCATGGGCAGTGCAGGTGGTTACAAAGCTTCACGTTCACGAGAAATATGTAAAACAATATAATGCCTAACAGGGCTGCAACTGGGGGAGGGGGTGCAGGCGGGTCTGGTGCCCCGGGCGCTGTGCTAGAGGGAGCGCAAATTTCACTCTTTAATCTCTCCTTCAACATTACGAGGGGGCGCCAAAATGCATGCTTGCCCTGGCTGACCAAGCATCTAGTTGCGACCCTGATGTCTAATACTGTGAAATAAGATTTTGAATCGGGATAACTGGCGCTTTAAGTCTGATAGGGTGAGTCCCTTGCACCGAGGGCTCATCACAGTGGCATGGCCAATTTATGGGAAAGGCAGACCGGGCTGTAGGGGCTTTAGTTATCGGTCTTATGTTTATAAATATATAAAAATATAAAATTTCTTGAATTTCAACCAAGAAAGCCAGATAAAAATCTTAGTCTGGGGGTCCTTTCAAAAATTAAGGCCCCCATCCAAGGATATGGGGGGGGGGGCTGCAGATTCACTACCATATGTGTGTGTATTTTAATAAATCGACGTATTTTTCATCAATGGATTCAATAAAATTTCAAGTTTTGCAGCTGCCTAATTTCGGCCATGGGGAACCGGAAGTTGTGCACGCTAGGTTTAACCAATATTATAAAGCAGGGTTCTTCAAAAAATGCACCAGAAGCGATATATGTGCATACATATATTGAGTATAAGTTCTTTGCCCCCCCCCCAGAAAATATTGAAATGACGGGCCTCCCACCCCCATCAGAAAAAAAATGAAACCCAGCCCTTGAGAAAATATTGCGTACGCCTATGTGTAGTAATAAGGCAATTTTTAATAAAAGTATCAGCAGAATATCAGAATATTTGCGGTACAAATAGCAATGACATCTCAAGATGATGTGGCTCACCATTCGGGAATCACAGCCCTCACTGTCTTCAATATAATCCCTAACATATCTCGCGGCACTGCCGTACTCAGCGAGAAGAGCAGAGTCGTCCTAAGAGCAATCTTGGGGTCCCCGGAAAAATTGATTTTTTAAGACCTCCCTACCTAGCTAGAAATGGTTACACAGTGCCGCAACTAGATGATTGGTCAGTCGGGACAAGCACGCATTTTAGTGCCTCCTTTTAATATTGAAGGAGAGGTTAAAGGCATGGGAGGAGATGCGTGGGGAGCAATGCCACCCCCCCCCCCAGCGTCAAAGGTGGAGTTGACTGATCTAATGTATATATGAATTGGCATCATCATCATCGTGCCCCCCCCCCCCAGAAATAATGAACTTGCCCCCCAGACTTCCAAGTCAATCTCCCCCTATGGTTAAAGGTTGAAATTTGCGCCCCTTCTGGTTCAGCGTCCAGGGCACCAGACATGACTGCTTCCCCCCTCCTTGCGGCCCCGTGATTGCTTACCAATTTGCATGCTGAATCTCGAACGATATCTCATTATCATGTGGGCCACCTCTGCGTGAGACCCCCAGGCCGTATCCGGGTGGGCCCATGCGTTAAGACTACACTAGGAAAGAGCGCGATTACCTTTTTAAATGCAGTTACAAAACGAACGAAAACCCCTTCCTCTTGTCATTGACCCATACCCACGGTTCCGTGGCATCCTGTTTGGGAATCAATTTCACTACATTATAACTGTTTAAACAAGTTCAGGTGTGGGCGAGTTCAAAATAATGATAATAATAATAAATAATAATAAATAACTAGTAATAAATAATAATTAATAATAATAATTAATAATAATTAATAATAATTAATGATTAATAATAATTAATAATTAATAATAATTAATAATAATTAATAATAATTAATAATGATTAATAACTAATAATTAATCATAATTATTATTATTAATTAATAATTAATCATAATTATTATTATTAATTAATAATTAATAATAAATAATAATAACTGTTATTACCAAGAAATTTTTTTCAATTCAACCAAAATTATTAAACACTTTCAAATGTATCTAATATTTTTCTTTCCCTGTATGTTTTTTTCTCCGTAAAGACGCGTTCCTGATAATTTCCCTCTCATGGTTTCTAGAATTTCCCTCTCGTGGAAGAGAGAAGCTGCTTCCATTGACTTAACATTGCATACATGAGTTGGGAAAAAAATTCATTAAAAATCAAACAAATTTTTTAAAAATAAAAAAAAAATATCTTGACAATAAGCGGTTTCTGTGGTATCCGCTCAAAAAAAATGATGAAGTTCTGAGCGTAAAAACTATGCGAAAAAATTCATTAAAAACCGACAATTTTACATTATGCTCCCGTTTGAGTGGGTCATGTGAGGAATCGGGTGACGTCAAAACCAGTTTCATTCCGAAGCGCGCGCTTGCTAATACTTAACCTTATATATTCTAGAAACCTTGATAGCACCAGAAAACTTTGGAGACGTGCAGTTCATCGAGATCAGTTGCACGGTAAAGTGCAGGTCCCTCGCGAATAAGAGTTCCCCCCCACGAAACTTATAGTCCCAAGTCACTCAAACCCCATTTAATTTAGAACTGCCAAAAGTCGTAACGTAGGAAGGATTACTTGAAAATGTAAGTTAAAAAAAAACAGTATGAAGAATCGTCTCGTCGTATCAGTTGCTCCCAACTGATCCAGGAAGGAAGGTTTACCGTCATGCCAGAAAGATGAATCCGAGCAGCAGCAGTCCAGTCCAAGGATGGTACTTCGTCCTTGCTGCCCCGAGTGGTAGTACAACTGGAGAATTTTTGGTGGTGCTCCGACTGCAAAGTATGTGCACGGACCGTCGTCCCAGCAAGTACAGAGGACATTAGTCTTTCAAGTGTCTGGTGACCAAGCAGATTCGCCCGTCAAAGGATGACTTATGAGAAAATGAACTGTCCGTGCTGAGTGTTCAAGTTAAAGGGAACTGTTCGTCGAAATCCGGTTGTCAAGAATGAAGTGACCTGATTGTGAGTAAAATTTCCTTTTTCAAATTTCGTTGAGTGGTTGGGCAAACCAAACTGCAGCGATATTTTGTTTTTTTTTTTGTTTTTGCACCCAAATAACTTTTAATTTTTCGATAAGTAAAGTAAGATAAACAAAAAGGAGGCATTTCAGCATCGTTGTTGTTTTTTTTTTTGGTGTTTTGTCTTTGGTTATATGAATATGGACTGAAATTCTGTTTGTTTATGTTTAGATTTTGCATTTAGTTGAAACATTTTTGAGGTTGAAAATATTGTTTTTTTTTGTGTGTGTGTCTAATCTTGCGAAACAATTAAAAAAAAAAAGGAATTTCTTAGAATTAAATAACCTTAAGTAACTTAAACCTCTGTGTGTTGACATATTCTTTTAGTTTTTTGTGACTTAATTGTTTGGGCTCTAGTACATATTTATTCAGGAGAATTACTCACCGACACACAAAGGGTTGTTGTGGGTGCGGTAACAACTCAAAATTGTACTTCCACAATTGTTGAAGGTTGCTTATGTCATCAACCACCCCTTTTTGAAGATATGAAATATTCTAAGCTGCTGACGAAATTTTGCTGACAGGGGGAAGGGGGGGGGGTGTCAGTGTTTTGCTGACAAGGGGAGGGAGGGGGTCAAAAATGACTGAAAATCTGCTTACGTAATACTTAAATGGCCCCTATCCCAATTATCACAGAAAAAATGCTATTCACTTTATAGCGATTACAGTTCCCGATTCGTTTGACTTTTGTCATGACAATCAACATAGCGCTTATGTCATCAACCACCCCTTTTTGAAGATATGAAATATTCTAAGCTGCTGACGAAATTTTGCTGACAGAGGGGGGGGGGGTGTGTCAGTGTTTTGCTGACAAGGGGAGGGAGGGGGGTCAAAAATGGCTGAAAATCTGCTTACGTAATACTTAAATGGCCCCTATCCCAATTATCACAGAAAAAATGCTATTCACTTTATAGCGATTACAGTTCCCGATTCGTTTGACTTTTGTCATGACAATCAACATAGCGCTTATGTCATCAACCACCCCTTTTTGAAGATATGAAATATTCTAAGCTGCTGACGAAATTTTGCTGACAGGGGGGGGGGGTCAGTGTTTTGCTGACAAGGGGAGGGAGGGGGTCAAAAATGACTGAAAATCTGCTTACGTAATACTTAAATGGCCCCTATCCCAATTATCACAGAAAAAATGCTATTCACTTTATAGCGATTACAGTTCCCGATTCGTTTGACTTTTGTCATGACAATCAACATAGCGCTTATGTCATCAACCACCCCTTTTTGAAGATATGAAATATTCTAAGCTGCTGACGAAATTTTGCTGACAGGGGGGGGGGGTCAGTGTTTTGCTGACAAGGGGAGGGAGGGGGTCAAAAATGACTGAAAATCTGCTTACGTAATACTTAAATGGCCCCTATCCCAATTATCACAGAAAAAATGCTATTCACTTTATAGCGATTACAGTTCCCGATTCGTTTGACTTTTGTCATGACAATCAACATAGCGCTTATGTCATCAACCACCCCTTTTTGAAGATATGAAATATTCTAAGCTGCTGACGAAATTTTGCTGACAGGGGGGGGGGGTGTCAGTGTTTTGCTGACAAGGGGAGGGAGGGGGTCAAATATGACTGAAAATCTGCTTACGTAATACTTAAATGGCCCCTATCCCAATTATCACAGAAAAAATGCTATTTACTTTATAACGATTACAGTTCCCGATTCGTTTGACTTTTGTCATGACAATCAACAAAGCGCTTATGTCATCAACCACCCCTTTTTGAAGATATGAAATATTCTAAGCTGCTGACGAAATTTTGCTGACGGGGGGGGGGGGGTCAGTGTTTTGCTGACAAGGGGAGGGAGGGGGTCAAAAATGACTGAAAATCTGCTTACGTAATACTTAAATGGCCCCTATCCCAATTATCACAGAAAAAATGCTATTCACTTTATAGCGATTACAGTTCCCGATTCGTTTGACTTTTGTCATGACAATCAACATAGCGCTTATGTCATCAACCACCCCTTTTTGAAGATATGAAATATTCTAAGCTGCTGACGAAATTTTGCTGACAAGGGGAGGGAGGGGGGTCAAAAATGGCTGAAAATCTGCTTACGTAATACTTAAATGGCCCCTATCCCAATTATCACAGAAAAAATGCTATTCACTTTATAGCGATTACAGTTCCCGATTCGTTTGACTTTTGTCATGACAATCAACAAAGCGCTTATGTCATCAACCACCCCTTTTTGAAGATATGAAATATTCTAAGCTGCTGACGAAATTTTGCTGACAGGGGGGGGGGGCAGTGTTTTGCTGACAAGGGGAGGGAGGGGGTCAAAAATGACTGAAAATCTGCTTACGTAATACTTAAATGGCCCCTATCCCAATTATCACAGAAAAAATGCTATTCACTTTATAGCGATTACAGTTCCCGATTCGTTTGACTTTTGTCATGACAATCAACATAGCGCTTATGTCATCAACCACCCCTTTTTGAAGATATGAAATATTCTAAGCTGCTGACGAAATTTTGCTGACAAGGGGAGGGAGGGGGGTCAAAAATGGCTGAAAATCTGCTTACGTAATACTTAAATGGCCCCTATCCCAATTATCACAGAAAAAATGCTATTCACTTTATAGCGATTACAGTTCCCGATTCGTTTGACTTTTGTCATGACAATCAACAAAGCGCTTATGTCATCAACCACCCCTTTTTGAAGATATGAAATATTCTAAGCTGCTGACGAAATTTTGCTGACAGGGGGGGGGTGTCAGTGTTTTCCTGACAAGGGGAGGGAGGGGGTCAAAAATGACTGAAAATCTGCTTACGTAATACTTAAATGGCCCCTATCCCAATTATCACAGAAAAAATGCTATTCACTTTATAGCGATTACAGTTCCCGATTCGTTTGACTTTTGTCATGACAATCAACAAAGCGCTTATGTCATCAACCACCCCTTTTTGAAGATATGAAATATTCTAAGCTGCTGACGAAATTTTGCTGACGGGGGGGGGGCAGTGTTTTGCTGACAAGGGGAGGGAGGGGGTCAAAAATGACTGAAAATCTGCTTACGTAATACTTAAATGGCCCCTATCCCAATTATCACTGAAAAAATGCTATTCACTTTATAGCGATTACAGTTCCCGATTCGTTTGACTTTTGTCATGACAATCAACATAGCGCTTATGTCATCAACCACCCCTTTTTGAAGATATGAAATATTCTAAGCTGCTGACGAAATTTTGCTGACAAGGGGAGGGAGGGGGGTCAAAAATGGCTGAAAATCTGCTTACGTAATACTTAAATGGCCCCTATCCCAATTATCACAGAAAAAATGCTATTCACTTTATAGCGATTACAGTTCCCGATTCGTTTGACTTTTGTCATGACAATCAACAAAGCGCTTATGTCATCAACCACCCCTTTTTGAAGATATGAAATATTCTAAGCTGCTGACGAAATTTTGCTGACAGGGGGGGGGGCAGTGTTTTGCTGACAAGGGGAGGGAGGGAGGGGGTCAAAAATGACTGAAAATCTGCTTACGTAATACTTAAATGGCCCCTATCCCAATTATCACAGAAAAAATGCTATTCACTTTATAGCGATTACAGTTCCCGATTCGTTTGACTTTTGTCATGACAATCAACAAAGCGCTTATGTCATCAACCACCCCTTTTTGAAGATATCAAATATTCTAAGCTGCTGACGAAATTTTGCTGACAGGGGGGGGCAGTGTTTTGCTGACAAGGGGAGGGAGGGGGTCAAAAATGACTGAAAATCTGCTTACGTAATACTTAAATGGCCCCTATCCCAATTATCACAGAAAAAATGCTATTCACTTTATAGCGATTACAGTTCCCGATTCGTTTGACTTTTGTCATGACAATCAACATAGCGCTTATGTCATCAACCACCCCTTTTTGAAGATATGAAATATTCTAAGCTGCTGACGAAATTTTGCTGACAAGGGGAGGGAGGGGGGTCAAAAATGGCTGAAAATCTGCTTACGTAATACTTAAATGGCCCCTATCCCAATTATCACAGAAAAAATGCTATTCACTTTATAGCGATTACAGTTCCCGATTCGTTTGACTTTTGTCATGACAATCAACAAAGCGCTTATGTCATCAACCACCCCTTTTTGAAGATATGAAATATTCTAAGCTGCTGACGAAATTTTGCTGACAGGGGGGGGGGGTGTCAGTGTTTTGCTGACAAGGGGAGGGAGGGGGGTCAAAAATGGCTGAAAATCTGCTTACGTAATACTTAAATGGCCCCTATCCCAATTATCACAGAAAAAATGCTATTCACTTTATAGCGATTACAGTTCCCGATTCGTTTGACTTTTGTCATGACAATCAACAAAGCGCTTATGTCATCAACCACCCCTTTTTGAAGATATGAAATATTCTAAGCTGCTGACGAAATTTTGCTGACAAGGGGAGGGAGGGGGGTCAAAAATGGCTGAAAATCTGCTTACGTAATACTTAAATGGCCCCTATCCCAATTATCACAGAAAAAATGCTATTCACTTTATAGCGATTACAGTTCCCGATTCGTTTGACTTTTGTCATGACAATCAACATAGCGCTTATGTCATCAACCACCCCTTTTTGAAGATATGAAATATTCTAAGCTGCTGACGAAATTTTGCTGACAGGGGGGGGGGGTCAGTGTTTTGCTGACAAGGGGAGGGAGGGGGTCAAAAATGACTGAAAATCTGCTTACGTAATACTTAAATGGCCCCTATCCCAATTATCACAGAAAAAATGCTATTCACTTTATAGCGATTACAGTTCCCGATTCGTTTGACTTTTGTCATGACAATCAACATAGCGCTTATGTCATCAACCACCCCTTTTTGAAGATATGAAATATTCTAAGCTGCTGACGAAATTTTGCTGACAGGGGGGGGGGGTCAGTGTTTTGCTGACAAGGGGAGGGAGGGGGTCAAAAATGACTGAAAATCTGCTTACGTAATACTTAAATGGCCCCTATCCCAATTATCACAGAAAAAATGCTATTCACTTTATAGCGATTACAGTTCCCGATTCGTTTGACTTTTGTCATGACAATCAACATAGCGCTTATGTCATCAACCACCCCTTTTTGAAGATATGAAATATTCTAAGCTGCTGACGAAATTTTGCTGACAGGGGGGGGGGGTGTCAGTGTTTTGCTGACAAGGGGAGGGAGGGGGTCAAATATGACTGAAAATCTGCTTACGTAATACTTAAATGGCCCCTATCCCAATTATCACAGAAAAAATGCTATTTACTTTATAACGATTACAGTTCCCGATTCGTTTGACTTTTGTCATGACAATCAACAAAGCGCTTATGTCATCAACCACCCCTTTTTGAAGATATGAAATATTCTAAGCTGCTGACGAAATTTTGCTGACGGGGGGGGGGGGTCAGTGTTTTGCTGACAAGGGGAGGGAGGGGGTCAAAAATGACTGAAAATCTGCTTACGTAATACTTAAATGGCCCCTATCCCAATTATCACAGAAAAAATGCTATTCACTTTATAGCGATTACAGTTCCCGATTCGTTTGACTTTTGTCATGACAATCAACATAGCGCTTATGTCATCAACCACCCCTTTTTGAAGATATGAAATATTCTAAGCTGCTGACGAAATTTTGCTGACAAGGGGAGGGAGGGGGGTCAAAAATGGCTGAAAATCTGCTTACGTAATACTTAAATGGCCCCTATCCCAATTATCACAGAAAAAATGCTATTCACTTTATAGCGATTACAGTTCCCGATTCGTTTGACTTTTGTCATGACAATCAACAAAGCGCTTATGTCATCAACCACCCCTTTTTGAAGATATGAAATATTCTAAGCTGCTGACGAAATTTTGCTGACAGGGGGGGGGGGCAGTGTTTTGCTGACAAGGGGAGGGAGGGGGTCAAAAATGACTGAAAATCTGCTTACGTAATACTTAAATGGCCCCTATCCCAATTATCACAGAAAAAATGCTATTCACTTTATAGCGATTACAGTTCCCGATTCGTTTGACTTTTGTCATGACAATCAACATAGCGCTTATGTCATCAACCACCCCTTTTTGAAGATATGAAATATTCTAAGCTGCTGACGAAATTTTGCTGACAAGGGGAGGGAGGGGGGTCAAAAATGGCTGAAAATCTGCTTACGTAATACTTAAATGGCCCCTATCCCAATTATCACAGAAAAAATGCTATTCACTTTATAGCGATTACAGTTCCCGATTCGTTTGACTTTTGTCATGACAATCAACAAAGCGCTTATGTCATCAACCACCCCTTTTTGAAGATATGAAATATTCTAAGCTGCTGACGAAATTTTGCTGACAGGGGGGGGGTGTCAGTGTTTTCCTGACAAGGGGAGGGAGGGGGTCAAAAATGACTGAAAATCTGCTTACGTAATACTTAAATGGCCCCTATCCCAATTATCACAGAAAAAATGCTATTCACTTTATAGCGATTACAGTTCCCGATTCGTTTGACTTTTGTCATGACAATCAACAAAGCGCTTATGTCATCAACCACCCCTTTTTGAAGATATGAAATATTCTAAGCTGCTGACGAAATTTTGCTGACGGGGGGGGGGGGCAGTGTTTTGCTGACAAGGGGAGGGAGGGGGTCAAAAATGACTGAAAATCTGCTTACGTAATACTTAAATGGCCCCTATCCCAATTATCACAGAAAAAATGCTATTCACTTTATAGCGATTACAGTTCCCGATTCGTTTGACTTTTGTCATGACAATCAACATAGCGCTTATGTCATCAACCACCCCTTTTTGAAGATATGAAATATTCTAAGCTGCTGACGAAATTTTGCTGACAAGGGGAGGGAGGGGGGTCAAAAATGGCTGAAAATCTGCTTACGTAATACTTAAATGGCCCCTATCCCAATTATCACAGAAAAAATGCTATTCACTTTATAGCGATTACAGTTCCCGATTCGTTTGACTTTTGTCATGACAATCAACAAAGCGCTTATGTCATCAACCACCCCTTTTTGAAGATATGAAATATTCTAAGCTGCTGACGAAATTTTGCTGACAGGGGGGGGGGCAGTGTTTTGCTGACAAGGGGAGGGAGGGAGGGGGTCAAAAATGACTGAAAATCTGCTTACGTAATACTTAAATGGCCCCTATCCCAATTATCACAGAAAAAATGCTATTCACTTTATAGCGATTACAGTTCCCGATTCGTTTGACTTTTGTCATGACAATCAACAAAGCGCTTATGTCATCAACCACCCCTTTTTGAAGATATCAAATATTCTAAGCTGCTGACGAAATTTTGCTGACAGGGGGGGGCAGTGTTTTGCTGACAAGGGGAGGGAGGGGGTCAAAAATGACTGAAAATCTGCTTACGTAATACTTAAATGGCCCCTATCCCAATTATCACAGAAAAAATGCTATTCACTTTATAGCGATTACAGTTCCCGATTCGTTTGACTTTTGTCATGACAATCAACATAGCGCTTATGTCATCAACCACCCCTTTTTGAAGATATGAAATATTCTAAGCTGCTGACGAAATTTTGCTGACAAGGGGAGGGAGGGGGGTCAAAAATGGCTGAAAATCTGCTTACGTAATACTTAAATGGCCCCTATCCCAATTATCACAGAAAAAATGCTATTCACTTTATAGCGATTACAGTTCCCGATTCGTTTGACTTTTGTCATGACAATCAACAAAGCGCTTATGTCATCAACCACCCCTTTTTGAAGATATGAAATATTCTAAGCTGCTGACGAAATTTTGCTGACAGGGGGGGGGGGGGTGTCAGTGTTTTGCTGACAAGGGGAGGGAGGGGGGTCAAAAATGGCTGAAAATCTGCTTACGTAATACTTAAATGGCCCCTATCCCAATTATCACAGAAAAAATGCTATTCACTTTATAGCGATTACAGTTCCCGATTCGTTTGACTTTTGTCATGACAATCAACAAAGCGCTTATGTCATCAACCACCCCTTTTTGAAGATATGAAATATTCTAAGCTGCTGACGAAATTTTGCTGACAAGGGGAGGGAGGGGGGTCAAAAATGGCTGAAAATCTGCTTACGTAATACTTAAATGGCCCCTATCCCAATTATCACAGAAAAAATGCTATTCACTTTATAGCGATTACAGTTCCCGATTCGTTTGACTTTTGTCATGACAATCAACAAAGCGCTTATGTCATCAACCACCCCTTTTTGAAGATATGAAATATTCTAAGCTGCTGACGAAATTTTGCTGACAGGGGGGGGGGTGTCAGTGTTTTGCTGACAAGGGGAGGGAGGGGGGTCAAAAATGGCTGAAAATCTGCTTACGTAATACTTAAATGGCCCCTATCCCAATTATCACAGAAAAAATGCTATTCACTTTATAGCGATTACAGTTCCCGATTCGTTTGACTTTTGTCATGACAATCAACAAAGCGCTTATGTCATCAACCACCCCTTTTTGAAGATATGAAATATTCTAAGCTGCTGACGAAATTTTGCTGACAGGGGGGGGGGCAGTGTTTTGCTGACAAGGGGAGGGAGGGGGTCAAAAATGACTGAAAATCTGCTTACGTAATACTTAAATGGCCCCTATCCCAATTATCACAGAAAAAATGCTATTCACTTTATAGCGATTACAGTTCCCGATTCGTTTGACTTTTGTCATGACAATCAACATAGCGCTTATGTCATCAACCACCCCTTTTTGAAGATATGAAATATTCTAAGCTGCTGACGAAATTTTGCTGACAAGGGGAGGGAGGGGGGTCAAAAATGGCTGAAAATCTGCTTACGTAATACTTAAATGGCCCCTATCCCAATTATCACAGAAAAAATGCTATTCACTTTATAGCGATTACAGTTCCCGATTCGTTTGACTTTTGTCATGACAATCAACAAAGCGCTTATGTCATCAACCACCCCTTTTTGAAGATATGAAATATTCTAAGCTGCTGACGAAATTTTGCTGACGGGGGGGGGGGGTCAGTGTTTTGCTGACAAGGGGAGGGAGGGGGTCAAAAATGACTGAAAATCTGCTTACGTAATACTTAAATGGCCCCTATCCCAATTATCACTGAAAAAATGCTATTCACTTTATAGCGATTACAGTTCCCGATTCGTTTGACTTTTGTCATGACAATCAACATAGCGCTTATGTCATCAACCACCCCTTTTTGAAGATATGAAATATTCTAAGCTGCTGACGAAATTTTGCTGACAAGGGGAGGGAGGGGGGTCAAAAATGGCTGAAAATCTGCTTACGTAATACTTAAATGGCCCCTATCCCAATTATCACAGAAAAAATGCTATTCACTTTATAGCGATTACAGTTCCCGATTCGTTTGACTTTTGTCATGACAATCAACAAAGCGCTTATGTCATCAACCACCCCTTTTTGAAGATATGAAATATTCTAAGCTGCTGACGAAATTTTGCTGACAGGGGGGGGGGGTGTCAGTGTTTTCCTGACAAGGGGAGGGAGGGGGTCAAAAATGACTGAAAATCTGCTTACGTAATACTTAAATGGCCCCTATCCCAATTATCACAGAAAAAATGCTATTCACTTTATAGCGATTACAGTTCCCGATTCGTTTGACTTTTGTCATGACAATCAACAAAGCGCTTATGTCATCAACCACCCCTTTTTGAAGATATGAAATATTCTAAGCTGCTGACGAAATTTTGCTGACGGGGGGGGGCAGTGTTTTGCTGACAAGGGGAGGGAGGGGGTCAAAAATGACTGAAAATCTGCTTACGTAATACTTAAATGGCCCCTATCCCAATTATCACAGAAAAAATGCTATTCACTTTATAGCGATTACAGTTCCCGATTCGTTTGACTTTTGTCATGACAATCAACATAGCGCTTATGTCATCAACCACCCCTTTTTGAAGATATGAAATATTCTAAGCTGCTGACGAAATTTTGCTGACAAGGGGAGGGAGGGGGGTCAAAAATGGCTGAAAATCTGCTTACGTAATACTTAAATGGCCCCTATCCCAATTATCACAGAAAAAATGCTATTCACTTTATAGCGATTACAGTTCCCGATTCGTTTGACTTTTGTCATGACAATCAACAAAGCGCTTATGTCATCAACCACCCCTTTTTGAAGATATGAAATATTCTAAGCTGCTGACGAAATTTTGCTGACAGGGGGGGGGGTGTCAGTGTTTTGCTGACAAGGGGAGGGAGGGGGGTCAAAAATGACTGAAAATCTGCTTACGTAATACTTAAATGGCCCCTATCCCAATTATCACAGAAAAAATGCTATTCACTTTATAGCGATTACAGTTCCCGATTCGTTTGACTTTTGTCATGACAATCAACATAGCGCTTATGTCATCAACCACCCCTTTTTGAAGATATGAAATATTCTAAGCTGCTGACGAAATTTTGCTGACAAGGGGAGGGAGGGGGGTCAAAAATGGCTGAAAATCTGCTTACGTAATACTTAAATGGCCCCTATCCCAATTATCACAGAAAAAATGCTATTCACTTTATAGCGATTACAGTTCCCGATTCGTTTGACTTTTGTCATGACAATCAACAAAGCGCTTATGTCATCAACCACCCCTTTTTGAAGATATGAAATATTCTAAGCTGCTGACGAAATTTTGCTGACAGGGGGGGGGGGGGTCAGTGTTTTGCTGACAAGGGGAGGGAGGGGGGTCAAAAATGGCTGAAAATCTGCTTACGTAATACTTAAATGGCCCCTATCCCAATTATCACAGAAAAAATGCTATTCACTTTATAGCGATTACAGTTCCCGATTCGTTTGACTTTTGTCATGACAATCAACAAAGCGCTTATGTCATCAACCACCCCTTTTTGAAGATATGAAATATTCTAAGCTGCTGACGAAATTTTGCTGACAAGGGGAGGGAGGGGGGTCAAAAATGGCTGAAAATCTGCTTACGTAATACTTAAATGGCCCCTATCCCAATTATCACAGAAAAAATGCTATTCACTTTATAGCGATTACAGTTCCCGATTCGTTTGACTTTTGTCATGACAATCAACAAAGCGCTTATGTCATCAACCACCCCTTTTTGAAGATATGAAATATTCTAAGCTGCTGACGAAATTTTGCTGACAGGGGGGGGGGTGTCAGTGTTTTGCTGACAAGGGGAGGGAGGGGGGTCAAAAATGGCTGAAAATCTGCTTACGTAATACTTAAATGGCCCCTATCCCAATTATCACAGAAAAAATGCTATTCACTTTATAGCGATTACAGTTCCCGATTCGTTTGACTTTTGTCATGACAATCAACAAAGCGCTTATGTCATCAACCACCCCTTTTTGAAGATATGAAATATTCTAAGCTGCTGACGAAATTTTGCTGACAGGGGGGGGGGGCAGTGTTTTGCTGACAAGGGGAGGGAGGGGGTCAAAAATGACTGAAAATCTGCTTACGTAATACTTAAATGGCCCCTATCCCAATTATCACAGAAAAAATGCTATTCACTTTATAGCGATTACAGTTCCCGATTCGTTTGACTTTTGTCATGACAATCAACATAGCGCTTATGTCATCAACCACCCCTTTTTGAAGATATGAAATATTCTAAGCTGCTGACGAAATTTTGCTGACAAGGGGAGGGAGGGGGGTCAAAAATGGCTGAAAATCTGCTTACGTAATACTTAAATGGCCCCTATCCCAATTATCACAGAAAAAATGCTATTCACTTTATAGCGATTACAGTTCCCGATTCGTTTGACTTTTGTCATGACAATCAACAAAGCGCTTATGTCATCAACCACCCCTTTTTGAAGATATGAAATATTCTAAGCTGCTGACGAAATTTTGCTGACGGGGGGGGGGGGTCAGTGTTTTGCTGACAAGGGGAGGGAGGGGGTCAAAAATGACTGAAAATCTGCTTACGTAATACTTAAATGGCCCCTATCCCAATTATCACTGAAAAAATGCTATTCACTTTATAGCGATTACAGTTCCCGATTCGTTTGACTTTTGTCATGACAATCAACAAAGCGCTTATGTCATCAACCACCCCTTTTTGAAGATATGAAATATTCTAAGCTGCTGACGAAATTTTGCTGACAAGGGGAGGGAGGGGGGTCAAAAATGGCTGAAAATCTGCTTACGTAATACTTAAATGGCCCCTATCCCAATTATCACAGAAAAAATGCTATTCACTTTATAGCGATTACAGTTCCCGATTCGTTTGACTTTTGTCATGACAATCAACAAAGCGCTTATGTCATCAACCACCCCTTTTTGAAGATATGAAATATTCTAAGCTGCTGACGAAATTTTGCTGACAGGGGGGGGGTGTCAGTGTTTTCCTGACAAGGGGAGGGAGGGGGTCAAAAATGACTGAAAATCTGCTTACGTAATACTTAAATGGCCCCTATCCCAATTATCACAGAAAAAATGCTATTCACTTTATAGCGATTACAGTTCCCGATTCGTTTGACTTTTGTCATGACAATCAACAAAGCGCTTATGTCATCAACCACCCCTTTTTGAAGATATGAAATATTCTAAGCTGCTGACGAAATTTTGCTGACAGGGGGGGGGGGGTGTCAGTGTTTTGCTGACAAGGGGAGGGAGGGGGGTCAAAAATGGCTGAAAATCTGCTTACGTAATACTTAAATGGCCCCTATCCCAATTATCACAGAAAAAATGCTATTCACTTTATAGCGATTACAGTTCCCGATTCGTTTGACTTTTGTCATGACAATCAACAAAGCGCTTATGTCATCAACCACCCCTTTTTGAAGATATGAAATATTCTAAGCTGCTGACGAAATTTTGCTGACAGGGGGGGGGGGCAGTGTTTTGCTGACAAGGGGAGGGAGGGGGTCAAAAATGACTGAAAATCTGCTTACGTAATACTTAAATGGCCCCTATCCCAATTATCACAGAAAAAATGCTATTCACTTTATAGCGATTACAGTTCCCGATTCGTTTGACTTTTGTCATGACAATCAACATAGCGCTTATGTCATCAACCACCCCTTTTTGAAGATATGAAATATTCTAAGCTGCTGACGAAATTTTGCTGACAAGGGGAGGGAGGGGGTCAAAAATGGCTGAAAATCTGCTTACGTAATACTTAAATGGCCCCTATCCCAATTATCACAGAAAAAATGCTATTCACTTTATAGCGATTACAGTTCCCGATTCGTTTGACTTTTGTCATGACAATCAACAAAGCGCTTATGTCATCAACCACCCCTTTTTGAAGATATGAAATATTCTAAGCTGCTGACGAAATTTTGCTGACGGGGGGGGGGGGGGTCAGTGTTTTGCTGACAAGGGGAGGGAGGGGGTCAAAAATGACTGAAAATCTGCTTACGTAATACTTAAATGGCCCCTATCCCAATTATCACTGAAAAAATGCTATTCACTTTATAGCGATTACAGTTCCCGATTCGTGACTTTTGTCATGACAATCAACATAGCGCTTATGTCATCAACCACCCCTTTTTGAAGATATGAAATATTCTAAGCTGCTGACGAAATTTTGCTGACAGGGGGGGGGGGGTGTCAGTGTTTTGCTGACAAGGGGAGGGAGGGGGGTCAAAAATGGCTGAAAATCTGCTTACGTAATACTTAAATGGCCCCTATCCCAATTATCACAGAAAAAATGCTATTCACTTTATAGCGATTACAGTTCCCGATTCGTTTGACTTTTGTCATGACAATCAACAAAGCGCTTATGTCATCAACCACCCCTTTTTGAAGATATGAAATATTCTAAGCTGCTGACGAAATTTTGCTGACAGGGGGGGGGGGCAGTGTTTTGCTGACAAGGGGAGGGAGGGGGTCAAAAATGACTGAAAATCTGCTTACGTAATACTTAAATGGCCCCTATCCCAATTATCACAGAAAAAATGCTATTCACTTTATAGCGATTACAGTTCCCGATTCGTTTGACTTTTGTCATGACAATCAACATAGCGCTTATGTCATCAACCACCCCTTTTTGAAGATATGAAATATTCTAAGCTGCTGACGAAATTTTGCTGACAAGGGGAGGGAGGGGGTCAAAAATGGCTGAAAATCTGCTTACGTAATACTTAAATGGCCCCTATCCCAATTATCACAGAAAAAATGCTATTCACTTTATAGCGATTACAGTTCCCGATTCGTTTGACTTTTGTCATGACAATCAACAAAGCGCTTATGTCATCAACCACCCCTTTTTGAAGATATGAAATATTCTAAGCTGCTGACGAAATTTTGCTGACGGGGGGGGGGGGGGTCAGTGTTTTGCTGACAAGGGGAGGGAGGGGGTCAAAAATGACTGAAAATCTGCTTACGTAATACTTAAATGGCCCCTATCCCAATTATCACTGAAAAAATGCTATTCACTTTATAGCGATTACAGTTCCCGATTCGTGACTTTTGTCATGACAATCAACATAGCGCTTATGTCATCAACCACCCCTTTTTGAAGATATGAAATATTCTAAGCTGCTGACGAAATTTTGCTGACAAGGGGAGGGAGGGGGGTCAAAAATGGCTGAAAATCTGCTTACGTAATACTTAAATGGCCCCTATCCCAATTATCACAGAAAAAATGCTATTCACTTTATAGCGATTACAGTTCCCGATTCGTTTGACTTTTGTCATGACAATCAACAAAGCGCTTATGTCATCAACCACCCCTTTTTGAAGATATGAAATATTCTAAGCTGCTGACGAAATTTTGCTGACAGGGAGGGGGGTGTCAGTGTTTTGCTGACAAGGGGAGGGAGGGGGGTCAAAAATGGCTGAAAATCTGCTTACGTAATACTTAAATGGCCCCTATCCCAATTATCACAGAAAAAATGCTATTCACTTTATAGCGATTACAGTTCCCGATTCGTTTGACTTTTGTCATGACAATCAACAAAGCGCTTATGTCATCAACCACCCCTTTTTGAAGATATCAAATATTCTAAGCTGCTGACGAAATTTTGCTGACAAGGGGAGGGAGGGGGGTCAAAAATGGCTGAAAATCTGCTTACGTAATACTTAAATGGCCCCTATCCCAATTATCACAGAAAAAATGCTATTCACTTTATAGCGATTACAGTTCCCGATTCGTTTGACTTTTGTCATGACAATCAACAAAGCGCTTATGTCATCAACCACCCCTTTTTGAAGATATGAAATATTCTAAGCTGCTGACGAAATTTTGCTGACAGGGGGGGGGGGCAGTGTTTTGCTGACAAGGGGAGGGAGGGGGTCAAAAATGACTGAAAATCTGCTTACGTAATACTTAAATGGCCCCTATCCCAATTATCACAGAAAAAATGCTATTCACTTTATAGCGATTACAGTTCCCGATTCGTTTGACTTTTGTCATGACAATCAACATAGCGCTTATGTCATCAACCACCCCTTTTTGAAGATATGAAATATTCTAAGCTGCTGACGAAATTTTGCTGACAAGGGGAGGGAGGGGGGTCAAAAATGGCTGAAAATCTGCTTACGTAATACTTAAATGGCCCCTATCCCAATTATCACAGAAAAAATGCTATTCACTTTATAGCGATTACAGTTCCCGATTCGTTTGACTTTTGTCATGACAATCAACAAAGCGCTTATGTCATCAACCACCCCTTTTTGAAGATATGAAATATTCTAAGCTGCTGACGAAATTTTGCTGACGGGGGGGGGGGGGGGTGTCAGTGTTTTGCTGACAAGGGGAGGGAGGGGGGTCAAAAATGGCTGAAAATCTGCTTACGTAATACTTAAATGGCCCCTATCCCAATTATCACAGAAAAAATGCTATTCACTTTATAGCGATTACAGTTCCCGATTCGTTTGACTTTTGTCATGACAATCAACAAAGCGCTTATGTCATCAACCACCCCTTTTTGAAGATATGAAATATTCTAAGCTGCTGACGAAATTTTGCTGACGGGGGGGGGGGGTGTCAGTGTTTTGCTGACAAGGGGAGGGAGAGGGGTCAAAAATGGCTGAAAATCTGCTTACGTAATACTTAAATGGCCCCTATCCCAATTATCACAGAAAAAATGCTATTCACTTTATAGCGATTACAGTTCCCGATTCGTTTGACTTTTGTCATGACAATCAACAAAGCGCTTATGTCATCAACCACCCCTTTTTGAAGATATGAAATATTCTAAGCTGCTGACGAAATTTTGCTGACGGGGGTGGGGGGGGTGTCAGTGTTTTGCTGACAAGGGGAGGGAGGGGGGTCAAAAATGGCTGAAAATCTGCTTACGTAATACTTAAATGGCCCCTATCCCAATTATCACAGAAAAAATGCTATTCCCTTTATAGCGATTACAGTTCGCGATTCGTTTGACTTTTGTCATGACAATCAACAAAGCGCTTATGTCATCAACCACCCCTTTTTGAAGATATGAAATATTCTAAGCTGCTGACGAAATTTTGCTGACGGGGGTGGGGGGGGTGTCAGTGTTTTGCTGACAAGGGGAGGGAGAGGGGTCAAAAATGGCTGAAAATCTGCTTACGTAATACTTAAATGGCCCCTATCCCAATTATCACAGAAAAAATGCTATTCACTTTATAGCGATTACAGTTCCCGATTCGTTTGACTTTTGTCATGACAATCAACAAAGCGCTTATGTCATCAACCACCCCTTTTTGAAGATATGAAATATTCTAAGCTGCTGACGAAATTTTGCTGACGGGGGGGGGGGTGTCAGTGTTTTGCTGACAAGGGGAGGGAGAGGGGTCAAAAATGGCTGAAAATCTGCTTACGTAATACTTAAATGGCCCCTATCCCAATTATCACAGAAAAAATGCTATTCACTTTATAGCGATTACAGTTCCCGATTCGTTTGACTTTTGTCATGACAATCAACAAAGCGCTTATGTCATCAACCACCCCTTTTTGAAGATATGAAATATTCTAAGCTGCTGACGAAATTTTGCTGACGGGGGTGGGGGGGGGGTGTCAGTGTTTTGCTGACAAGGGGAGGGAGGGGGGTCAAAAATGGCTGAAAATCTGCTTACGTAATACTTAAATGGCCCCTATCCCAATTATCACTGAAAAAATGCTATTCACTTTATAGCGATTACAGTTCCCGATTCGTTTAACTTTTGTCATGACAATCAATAAAGCGCAAGACCAGTGGTTAGCAGTGGCAGGTATCAACCTACTTGAGCCCTGTATTTCTCACGGACAGCTTTTCGTCGCGTGTTGGTAATCCCAAAAATTTGTACATTTACACACCAGATGGGAAAACAAAAAATATTGTGTATCCACAAGCGATTGCCTCGAGTTTTTAATTAAAATATTTAAAAATAAAAGTAATTTTTTCTTACTTGATGCGGAAATTTTTTTTGATTAAGAAATAATTAATAAGCTTAATAAGCTATACGTATATAAATTTTTTACGGGACGGGCAACGTCGCCGAGTATCAGCTAGTTTTAAATAAATGAAATTCTGCATTGAGATGGGGTGATCCAGACACACGTTTCAGTCGAATAAATGAATGCCTGCAAAGATTTTTAAAGGAAAATTTGTCTTCTTGTGTGTGTGTTTATGACTGATACCGGCAGACATTGGCGTACGCAAAGAGCCCTCCCCTTGAGCCAAAGTTATAGTGTTATTTTGAAGGACAAAACGTAAATCTCCCCTCCGAAGGGAAAAAATCTGAATCCCCGCCCCCCGAGAAAATTCTGCGTACGCCTATGCCGGCAGATATGGGATAATTTGCTTATAAGGTCTTGACAGTGGTGCAATTGTGCGTGCATTTATTTCCTTAGATCAACAGTTCTCAACCAGTGCTCCGCGGAGTCCTTGGGTATCCATGTGCACTTCGGGAAGGGCTTAGCAGTCACTCGAAGAAAATAAAATAAATCAGTAAATTTAATAAATAAATGAAAGAGAAGAACCTGCGGAGCTCGCCATAGAAATTATATACTAAAAAGGGCTCCACGAGTAGATAAAGGTTAAGATTCGCTGCTTTAGACTGCTCATCAAGGCAAGTCTTCTGAGTGTTTAGACCTTTTTTTTATTTGAAGCAATAATTCCACTTATACAATATCAAGTGGTTCTCGGGAGTTTGCCAAACATGGCTCCCTCATGCATGGCTCCTTCAGGATGTGGAGGCCATGAGATTGTGAGGGCGCAAAAGA
This sequence comes from Pholcus phalangioides, assembly GCF_987345545.1. Classification (NCBI taxonomy): domain Eukaryota; kingdom Metazoa; phylum Arthropoda; class Arachnida; order Araneae; family Pholcidae; genus Pholcus; species Pholcus phalangioides. The sequence goes on along the minus strand of NW_028301602.1, from coordinate 49,179,775 downwards.
TGCCTGCCCCTAGAATGGTATCTTTTGCGGGGACCTCAACCTGACATTCACGGGCCCCTTTATAATGAATTTATATCACGAAAAACAAAAAAATTACGAGAATCGTCCCGGGCCCCAGGACTGGAGCCCTGTCAGCCCCATCCTTGTGGAGGCCCTGGTCCTAGCCATCGTTTCTCCTCCGCCTTTTAGAAGTGCTGAAAGAAATCAATTTAGAACACGGAACAGCCACGCATCAATGTTGCAAAGTCACAGTGACATCCATTAGGAACCGCAACGTCCACTTTTAAGAACTAGAACTGTAAAAAAACTTCGTTACATTAATGTATAGCAAAAGACTATATTGGGCAGGGGCAGCTCGCTAACAGGGTTTCAGTCCGGGGCCCGGGACGATTCCCTTATCATTCTTTTTTTGTTTTACACTGTGTTATGCACCTACTAATAAGTTGACACTATGCAAGTCATTTTGTATCATTAGTTTATATTAGTTTGGTTAGATAACTATATACAATGTCTGGGTTAACCTGAATCCCTCTCCAGGCACACCTGGCCTCTTTAGCCTTTACAGTGACTATGCTCATACATGACATCCCTCTCTTAGGCTACATAGTCATTGAAATATATTGGGCGTTTACAAATTCTCCCCACTCGAGTAATCTTTCGATTAACGTCTGTATGCAGTGTAGGAGGATCATTTTAAGTATGTTCATAGTTTCCAGAGCCAATGTTCAGGTCATCAAACAACTCCTGTGACGCATTGTATTTGAAAGTTTGGCACTGTGATGGTCGGATATGACTTATTTTTCTTCGCAGAATTCTACCACAGGGTGGTATATACAGGTGGTACTTATACTATTCTACCATCCTGTGGTAGAATAGTATAAGTTCACTATGTATGATCTTGGAGATTTGTGAGCTGAAACTATCTCTGCTGGTTGCCATAGTTTCTTATTGAAATTCCAAACTCTTACTCTTTCACCATTGTTTAGAATTCCTAAGGGGTGAGCATTTCTGTCATAATATAGCTTCTGCTTTCTTTGCTTTTATTTCTGTTTTGTATGTAATTACTGACACATAGTCGTACATAATCCGCATTAGATTCTAGGTAGAAGACATAGCTCAAAACATAAAACAATTTTATTCCCTTTTCCCGGTGCTTACATACTGGCGGCCTTGACCGCGTTTTTGTGAGTGTTGCCATATGCAAACATGAACACATGACATTCCCACCTTACATAAGCAAAAGAAAAATACTCAGGGATTTCTGATAATATTTAAAAAATGGACGTAATGGGAGATATACAGCAGGCTAAAGAAGAAATATATGTATACACACAATTTTCAAAAACAAAAACACACTCCCTATTATAGTGCTATATATATATCCGAACATGAATGCGTACATACATTAAAACACAAAAAAAAAACAACTATACGTTCAACTTCACAGGCGCACGACAAGAACGCTGTGAGCGTCTTAAGACTGGAATAGTCTTTGGAGTAGTCTGTTCAGCCTCTTGAGAAGACTCTACTGGCTGAGGAACCTCGGCACTAGCTGGCAGATCTGGTTCACACGATTCAGTTGACTCTACAGGTGGTGGTGTGTTCGAATTCCTCAATCGCAGCTGGTCCCTATGATGAACCGCATAGCCTGAGGCTATGTTTACTCCTGACAGAATTCTTCCAATGGGAGTCGAAATCTAGGAGCGTGGTGAAAGCGTTTGATAAAATATTTGTCGAAAGGCAACCACATGTTCAGCAAACGGATAAAGGCACCGAATTCAAGAATAAGGTCTTCCAAGAGTTTCTGAAGGAAAAAGGGGTCAAGTTCTTTACGACAGAGGATGACGTCACAAAGGCTGCGATAGCAGAAAGGTTCAATAAAACGCTGAAATCGAGGATGTGGCGATACTTCACAGAAAATAACACGCATAGATACATAGACGTGTTACAAGATCTGGTTTTTGGGTATAATAATAAGTTTCACAGGAGTATAATGATGAGTCCTACCGAAGTTAATAAAGAAAACGAAAAGAGGGTGTGGGACAACCTCTATGGGAAGAAAAAGGTTAAAAAAATAAAACAAAAGTTTTTTTATCGGCAACCACGTTTGTATTTCTCGTACGAAACACCCTTCTGAAAAGGGATACGAGTCTTAATTTTACACATGAAGTTTTCGTGGTGGATGAATACATACCGAGGGAGATACCCGTCTACAGACTAAAAGATTTGATGGGTGAACAAATTAAAGGGACATGTTACGAACATGAAATGACGAAGACCAGACTAGAAGACACCTTTCCTATAGAAAAAATTCTAAGAAAAAGGAAGAGGAAAGGTAAAACAGCTACTTGTAAAGTGGATGCATTATCCAGTAAAGTTTATATCATGGATATAAATACAGCGACTCAATCCATCTTTACTCATTTCAACAAGATGGCTTCGTTCTACTTAACGCTCCCAAGCGATTCGAGCATGAATTTCTTTCCTGATAACACCCTTTCCAACTTCGTCACAAAACTCCCCAGCTCGTTAGAGTTTGATTCGGATATGGAAGTAGCTCTATCAGCTTTTCCCCATTCTTTCCACAACATAACGGAACGGTGTAACAGCTTTGAATTTAATTCTGGAGATGGAGTGATAAAAAAAGGTGTCATCCCTTGTGGTTTCTACGAGAGTACCACAGACCTCATTAAGGTGATGACGAGAAATTTTAGAAAGGAGGATATTGATTTGATTTTCAACAAAACCACGAAAAAAGTAAAGGTGGCTGCGAGGAAAGGTGCTAAGTTAATTGTACATACAGGAATAGCAGAGAATCTAGGTTTTGAACCCGGTGAGATAAAGGGAATGATGACAGAGGGGCCTTTCACGGCTGATCCGAAACTAGACTTTCATCTGTTGTACGTTTATTGGGATATAGTCCAGTGTTTCTTAACCTTTTTCAGCTCATGGCCCCCTACGGATCAAATTTTTTCTCGTGGCCCCCCCCCACCCTCACCCAAGATTGAGATACTTTTCTATTTTTTTATTATGAATGAAATTTTAATAAATCGGATCAATCTCTGGAATCCTGGCTGGGCACGGACTCAAATGGTGGATTATCATCTCTCCCAGGAGTCAAATTATACGTTAAAAAACGGCCTGTGTAAAATACGGTACGATCCAACAAACATGCACGATAAATCGACCCTCTTAACACACCAACCGTTGCTCTGGCTGCCCTAAACACTTAGCTGGAAGTAACAGCTTACATATGAAAATCATAGTATCAGATTCCATATAGTGCAGTCCCCCTCCCTCCATTATAGACATGAAGACCCGGGTCATGCCCACATAGACCCAAGGGTTAAGATGACCCTATTTCTATGGACGGATCTGATGAATTCAGAAAGTAGTAATATTTTTCAACCATGTTTCACTTTTAAAGCTTTTTTCTCCTCACAGTTCTCTGACTCCCTTCACCACCTGTCGTGGACAACCTTTCTTCTGATTTTCTCCCGTGGCTTCCCTAGAACATCCCAGGACCGCAAGGGGGCCATATGGCCCCAGGTTGAGAACCACTGATATAGTCGAACCGCAGATTGTCGGCAACACCTTTGCCCCGTTATTAAAAATCGTAAAAACCGAAGGACACGATGGCGACATCGTCAACGCAGCATTCGAGAGGGGTTATTACATCCCTCTAGCCCGAAGGAGTTTTGAAACAGTTCACATTCATATAAGGACCGACTGAAACATTCATGATGTCTTACCACCCGTATCGCTGTTGTATAGACAGCGTAACTGATTATTACGTCAACCAAGCGTGTCAAGGGCTTGGATATTATCAGGGTATACCGCTGCAACGGGGTTTCGGTTTCGGTTCAATATTCAGCTCCCTTTTCCGATCGGCTATGCCTTTGTTCAAAAAAGGAGCGAAGGCTCTGGGCCGTCAGGTTCTCAGGTCAGGTGTAGATTTTGCCAATGACGTCGTACAAGGTAGAGATTTGAAAACAGCTGCGGTGGAAAGAGCAAAAGAGGCTGGTCGCTTGCTGAGTGACAAAGCTTCTACGAAAGTTAAAACAATGCTCGGAGGACATAAAAGGAAACGCTTAGCGAGAAAAAACGTCATTCGTAAAAAAGCTAGGAAGACGACAGCACCCGATATTTTCGATTGAGAAGATGGCTCTCATCATGACAAACTCACCCGAGTGTCTCAAAAGCGAAGTAGATTTGTTCGCTTTACCCCCTACTCAAACCGCCATAGAAGGTGGAGAATGGATTGAATTTCTCCCACTTTCCAGTATTAAAGACGGCCCGATTGAGTTCAACATTAGAGGTAGCACCGAAGATTACATAGACCTATCTTCCACACAACTACACGTCAAGTTGAGGGTCACAAAGAAGGACGGTAAACCACTTCTTGATACCGACCTAGTTTCTCCTGCGAATCTACCGCTACATCCCCTCTTCTCCCAAGTGGACGTCTCTCTCAATGGTAGGAATATCACGAATTCGTCTCACACCTACCCTTACAGAGCCTATATCGAAACTTTGCTGAACTATGGTCGAGATGCGAAGATGGTCCCCCTCACTATGGAAGGTTTCCACAAGGACACTGCAGGTTCCATGGCCGACCACGAAACTAACGAAGGTATGAAAGAGCGGTCAATACACATTGCAAACAGCAGATCTTACGACCTATTGGGAAGAGTACACTGTTCACTTTTTTTTCAACAAAGACTGTTACTCAACTTGGTAGATGTTAAACTTAGATTAGTGCGTTCGAAACCATCGTTTTTTCTAATATCCTCGACAGCTGATTATAACGTGCACATAGATCATGCCAGCCTCTTTGTAAGGAAGGTGAGAGTTAACCCAGCTGTTGCCATCGGGCATGCTAAAGCATTGGAGAAGACCACTGCGAAATACCCTATCAATAGAGTACTTTGTAAGGTTTACTCTGTGGCACAGGGAAGCATGTCATTCGTCCAAGACAATGTGTATCTGGGTGCAATGCCTCAACGAGTTATCATCGGCTTAGTTGACAATGAATCTTTCAACGGTACGTTGAGAAGCAACCCGTTCGATTTCAAGCATTACGATCTCAACTTCGTCTCCGTATATGTTGATGGTCGACCAGTCCCCCACAAACCCCTAGAGCCTAACTTTGAGACCGGAAACACCGTAAGAGCCTACAATAACCTGTTTCGAGTCGAGGAAGATCGCGGCATAGACATAACCAGAGAAGAATTTTATAGTGGTTACACTCCATTTTGTTTTTCCCTACTCCCCGACCAGAGCGACTGCGGACACTTACACTTGGTGAAGCATAGTAACCTACGTGTGGAACTAAAGTTTGCGAAAGCACTACCTAAAACCATCTCGGTAATCATATATGGTGAGTTTCAGAACCTTATAGAGATAACAAAATCGAGAAGTGTATTGTGCGATTTCTCTGGCTGATGGATTCCGAACAGATTCGTCGAGCACTCCGTAGAGACCCGAAAACGAAAAAAGTTTTCAGGAACGTTTACGCTAGTGACGCGTTGCCTTCGAGAATACGAAATTATCCTACAGCTCTGATCGTTAACACAGATACCAGTGCAGAGTCTGGAACACATTGGTTGGCTATATACCTTCATGACAATTTGACCGCGGAGTTTTTTTGACTCATTCGGAAGACATCCTTCAAACTTTCAGAAAGGTAATATCACTAAATTCCTGAGAAGATATCAACGACTCACCTACAATGACGTGGCGCTGCAGTCAGCTGATACCTAAGTTTGTGGCTATTATGTTATTTATTACGTGTACTGTAAATGTATGGGTGAAAGTATGAATTCTATTGTATCTCGCTTCAATGTGAACAACGATTTACGTGTGTTTAACTTTGTAAGAAAATACTTTTCTTTTTAATAAAATTGATTTGCATAACTCATGTCTCATCATTTTTCACGATGGAACCGTTAACGTTACACCATCCATTCACTGCCGTCTGTGCAGGTGCAAGCGGTAGCGGGAAGACATATTTTTTAAAGGGTCTGCTCGAACATCGTGAAAGGCTTATCAAACCTTTACCGAAACGCGTGATATGGTTTTACGGAGAATCTCAGCCACTGCACGAGGAAATTAGAGATGTTGAATTCCGAGACGATTGTAATTTCGAGGGAGTCTCCAATGCCTTACTCATTTTCGATGATTTTATGTCAGAGTTATCGGGAGAAGAGAAAATGGTTAAGCTATTTACTAAGCATAGCCACCATCGAAATTTATCGGTTATCTTTGTAACTCAGAATTTCTTTCATAATAAACTGCGGGAAATAACGTTAAACGCGCATTATATTTTCCTGTTTAAAAACCGGAGGGATTTGAACCAAATCACCCATTTGGGGAGACAGTTGTATCCTACGAAATTAAATTTTTTCGAAGAAAGTTACGCGAATGCAACGAAATCTCCGTATTCATATTTATCGATCGATCTTAGGCAAGAAACGCATGAAAAAATGCGTTTACGCACCAACGTGTTACCCACGCAAACGCAGTATGTCTATCAACCGAGACGTTAAAAGACTGGGTACGTCAGCGACACTATTTATTCAACGATGTGTCCGCGAGGAAGCAACAAGTGCTGAGATTGTTAAGCGGATGTCCTCAAAGACAACGTAAAGAATTATTGAAGCGGTTACCAAATTCTGACATCAAAACCGTTTGTGAATGTGCATTGAATTTACTGCATGGTAATATCCCAATATCCACCCTCGAAAAAGCTAAACTTCAAAAGTATAAAGGTTTGCTCCGTACGTTAGCAAAAAGGAAAACACCTCTTTATAAAAAGAGAAAGATCCTCATACAAAAATGTGGTTTCCTTCAAGTTCTTTTACCCGCTGCAATCGGTTTGATTTCAAGTCTGATTGGACATGGAATTCTCTAAAAAAGTTATGGTACTTATTCCAGAAGATAGAATGAACCGCCATGTCATTAAAGAGCCACAGCTTACGGAACTAACACTGAAATGGCGAAAATACTGAACAGTAAATTACCGAACGAGGTTAAAATAAAGTTTTATCAACAGATTTTGAACAAGAGGAATACTGCCTTAGGAAACAATTCGTCACTCGACCGTTTCGATGAAGAAGAAGAAGAACCTAAAATGCGCGATCTCAGTAAACCGCCGTTAAAGAAAAGTGAAACATCTGATATATTGTTAAATTTACCGACATCTCACCGTGAAATATCGGGAAAAATTATAAGTCACCTTAAAGATTACCCAAATGTTATCAAATGGTCACCGAGCGGTCAGCTTGTGTATAAAGGGGTGGAGATAGACAATACAAATATTTCCGAACTGTTATCCAGTGTCGTGAGCATTCAAAAAAAGAAACCTGTTCCGGGTGTGAAAGAGTTTCTTCAAGGTTTATACGAGATAAGTTTAGCGCATTATTACATAAGAAATAAAAAATATATGAAAAGATGGCCCGAGTTGTAAAAAACGTACTGGAAATAAAGATTTTCTTCTCTGAATTGTCTCCTGCTGTTAAAAAAACACACACACACACAATCGTTTAGAAACATGTACAATAAGCATTTATTTTTCTGTTGGTTACATCAACTTTCTTCTTCTCCGTGGGGATTAATCGCGTAGTGTCTTTAAGCTAATGTTGAGACTCCATCATCTAATATATAGCGTTTGTCATCAAGGGGACAAAGACTTACTTTTCGTACCATGGATGTGTGGAGTTGGTGCTTAGTGTTCGTGATTTTTACCATCGTATGTCTGTACCGCACTTGATCGAAAAGCGAAGACTTGTACAACTCATGATGCAGTTGATTGCGGAAAACAGTTTTGCTGACTTCCTTGGCCGTTTTCTTGTTTTCCTTAGCCGTAACAATGCTGTACATTTTTGAACGAAGACCGACAAACGATAGAATGGGGTCACCGGGGCATTCGTCCTTCATCAGCCCGAGCACTGCTTTGTTATGAGGGTTGTAAAGGGTGTGATTTGGAGGGAAATTGGAAGTGTCGAATTCGTCCATGTTGGATTTTATCACGCGGTGTAGATTTTGGGGTTCGATTGCATACGTTAGCGAATCTGTGTCGGTGAAGAGAAGTTGAGCTTTTTCTCTGAACCGTGATTTAACCCACCGATAGTGAAAATCATAATTTTTGATTTTACTCACGTCCAGAACTACGAAACCCACATACATAGGACGAACTAATTTCAGTTTTAAACTTTTCATTTTTATGGCAACCAATCTATTGTTAAATATTCTGAAGGCTTCAAAGGCTGGGGATGCAATTAATTTTTTAGCTTTTTTCTCCTTATGCACAATTTTTATGTTAACATGCTTCCGCTGGTTTTCCATGGTTTTCCCGAATACTGCATTGTTCATCAGTTTGCTGCTTGACGCGTTCGGTATTTAAGTCAATGTACGGTTTCAACCACGGTTTTTGATTGAACTCTATAGCCCTTTTAATATATTTTATTTTGAGACCGAGGGTGAGGTAGAGTTGGAGGTTGCGATAATGTACTACATAGTTTTCTTTGTCGTATAAGTTGGGAACTAGCTTTGTGCATTCGGACGGTTTCCCCTCCGGGTTAATTTTCCCCCACACGCTCTTCATATGGTTTGAAAACAACTTTTCTGTTATCACCATGTTTTCAGGTACTAGCGGATAATCGTTATGGTCATTGTGAAGTTCTTTGGGGTATTCTAGTCCGACTTCCAAGACATAGCCTTTCGGAGAGTCCTCGGGAACGTTTGCGATGTCTATGCTAGATATTTCCTCTGTGCTCAACCATCGGAAACCTGAATATGGTAGGTATTGGGACATAGCGTAACCATAAAGGTTATTTGCATCCCAATACACTATTTATTTGGTCGGTTGATTGGGTTCAAACTGTTCGCTGTATCGGCTGTTAGCCTCAGCGTAACGATGGGTGATCATAGAAACACCTCCTCTAATACCGGATTCAAAAAACAAATGCATGTCTATGTCTGTGAGAAGTTCCAAATTAATATCGGTCATCCTCAGACATGCCGAAAAAGCCAATCTAGGGCCTGTATACATATGCGCAGGGTCAATTTTGTAATAGCTCATGCTAAGGTTCCTGAAACGTTCGAACACGTCTGCTAGTAAAAGCACGTCTGATTTTACGTAAAGGTCATGATAATCACCGAGATGTTGAATGCCGAATTTTTCCCATACGAGTTGTGCATGAGTGTAATCATCCACACTTATATCGGTTCCAGTTAGACTGCTGAAGAATGCTTCGCGGGGTGGTAATTCAGTCTCTGAAAATCGAGAGAACGAGTCGATGTACTCCTACGGTTACACCCCTTTCCTCACAAGTAGGTCGGCATCTTCGAAAATGCTGTCAGTCAATCGAAAATCTGAACGGGTAAGATTGCCAACCAACTTATCTAAAGAAGCCGGTAGAAATTGAAATGAGTCTAAGAAACGTAAATCCCCAATCGAGAAAGAAATGTATTTCTCCAAATTATTAGGGATGACTGAGATATCCTGATCTTTGAAGAGCCCTGCCGCCTGCATGACTAGATGACTGTCATACCCTCTCAAATTATGTATTATTACAGGTACATGGTTAGAATATTTCAGCTGTAAATTGCACGCGTTATGCAACGCCGCAACGAACTCACCCGATATGTGGTCATGAGGTTGAACTCTATCACCACCCAACGGTTTCTCACACGTCATACATACAGCAGCATCCTGAAATTTTTTCTCGTCTTCTTGGGATATGTTAAGGGGCTTCACGGTGTTAAGAATGTTTTGAATGCTAACGTTCTCCTTCACCAGCATGTGGAGGAATACCTGCACGCAATCTTCTCCTCTATACACCACTGGGGGTTTATAAAGTCTGGTGTCAGGGCCTACTATAATATAACTGAAACCACTTGGTACATGTTTTTCTGTGTGGGTAGTGGATGAGTGTGTTGGGGATGAGTTGTTCGGAGTACAGAAAGAAATTTTCTCTAAGATACACTCAAAGTCAGCGTAAATCGTGAAAGGAACACGTAGCTGATACTGGTGCTGAGTGAATCTAAGCCATTTTTCATCTTCATTAGGCATATACTGTATATTCGTTGTAGACCGTGAGGTTTGCAATACTCTTTATGTTCGATCAACAAATTTTCTCTAGAAAACCTGTGTAGACAGTAAGGACAATAGAACCGAGCAGCTTTATGCTTAGTTAGAGGGGATAACAACCTACTCATGTTTTTTATTAGACTGTAATGACTGGTATTTTCGTTACATATGTATAGCAAGTCAACGTGGTGAAGACGTTGGGTTGCCCCTGTCACCCTCATCGTGAAGATTTCATTATCCGCTAACCCATAGACATTGACAGAAATGTGTGGATTCTGTTCTTCAAAGCGATTTATTTGGGTTATTTTGACTGGGAGCTCTATCCCACCCATGTTCAACTCATGCTCGAACTGTAGATATTTTGATACTCGTTGAGGATTCTCGTTTTGGGGGTGAAGGGCTGCTAATACACTCCAAATAAAACATTTATTATCCGTGTTTGAGATGTTTATAATCGATTTTCTGTTCACGATTGATGGAGGTATGGGTAAGTAAGAAGCTGCTGCTAATGGGTTGTAGGCAGCTATATTCAGGTCTAATTTTAAAACCTTATCAAAGACCCACCCGCTGCCCATTCTTGTAAACTCGTCGAGCGAAGACAGAATTTTTTTGATAGCTGAATCTATCTTATCACCGAGTTCATCCTCAGAATGTATGAGTTCCACTCTCGAGCGGAAAAAAGGTTGTATAAATTCAATTTCATTGGATTCTGTTGTTCTTGAGAAGAGAACGTTCAGCACAATATAAAATTTAAGAGCCTTTTTCACACCTACTTGCCGGAGTATGATGTTTTGTATTTTGGCTCGAACCTCGTTAAAGAAAAGAATGGGGTCATATGCGTTATCGGAAGTTGGTTCTATCACTATAACTGTGAAAGTGTTCAACGCATCTTCCTGTTGGTTTGGGGGAGTACCCGCCCCATGAAAGCATTGCCGCTCGTGATTTCGCCCGTTATCGCCTCGGGAAAAGCGTCTGCTGCATTTTCTACAAGTAAAAATTTTTTCTTTTGAGTGGATTCTTGTATGTCGACGTAAATCATGTAACCTTTTAAACACCTTACTACAAGTCTTGCAAGAGTTCGGTTGCGCATCCTGAAAGCAGAAATGCAGCAACGTCTGAGAAATAATAATACAAACAGATAAAATACCTGACGAAGTGGGTACAAAAAAATCTATTCATTTTATCTAAAATAATACACTATTCATATAAATAAAAATAGTTGTCTTATGGAAAAACAAAATACATAAACATCAGGTGCCCATAAGATTAAATGGTAACATCAAACACTATAATGAAAGAAACGGTCATGGTTGACGATATGGGAGTATTTTATCGTTATGTGATTTTTATCTCAATCGATTCTTATGTCAGACATATCATTGACTATCCATACTGAAGTTGCCTTGTGCAGACTTGGTTAATTATTATCTGTTTAATATGCATAAAAATGTGGAATTTTGATTTATGGTGTTTAAGTTTTTTTCGTCTGAGAAAAAAATATTTCTGACCTGTTCTCAATTAATGTAACTCTTAAGTTGTTCACATCTCTCATATAGCACATCGATTTGGGTCACTGAGTATATAAGCGACTTTAAAGTAATCTTTACAAGAAAACTCTTACACTATCCTAGGGAAACATTGGGGTTCATTCTCCAAGATCAGATCTTGGTTTACCAGAAAACGCCGGTCCTTTTTATAAAACTTTTACTTCGTTTCTTAACCCATTAACGCCGGTTGGTATGGAAATTTGCCATTCGAAATTTTAATTTTTTCCTTTGTCAATAAATGGCGGAAGTGGTATCCTCAGTATTTTTGTTAGTCTCCGTTAATGGGTAAATACGAATTTTGAAAATATGTCTAATAGATTTGATTAAACGAGTAGAAAAATCTAACGCTAACAAACGAAGTGGTCAATCCGGAAAAGTTTTGCGCTTCATAAAATACTAGCTATAATACCCGACGTTGCCCGGGTTTTCTTCAATGAAGCTTTTTGGATCACGTGATATCTTCCTCTTTCTTTGAGGGACATGCAAACCGTGTCTAAGTTAACCAATTTGACGACTCATGAAATAAACAAATCTAGATTTAAAGAAACGTAGAAATGTATATTTTTTTTCCTTTTTTTAAAGAGCGCTAGTTATTTCGACCGCCCTTTTTGAACTTCAAGTTATCCATCCACAAATGCTTGGTTAAAGCTGTGGAATTTCTTCGATGCACTTTATGGGTCCATAATTAAATTTAAAAACAACTTAAACTATATGAATTTATGCAGTTGAATATTAACGGAGACATTAATTTTCATGCTTGAGAAGATATAAATGAAAAGTTGAAAGCAATGTTATTGCATGAATATCCAACTCAAAAAATAGTCCCGACTAATTACTTCGTATTTAATTTTTTTTTGGGCTTCGTATCTCTAAACGAACTCAATATTTCAAAACTTGAGAATTCAATACAATTTTTTAAATTATTGATGTGGTGGAAAACCCCACTAAATTTCTGCATTTCTACAGTAAAATCGGCAATTTTAACACTGATTTCTATGAGGATCACCCTTTTCCTGACCCTCAAAGCGATGATGATTATAACGTCTATTCGAAAAGCCTCATTACTGGGAGTATTGAAAATGTAGCAAACCATTATAAGGCATAAACTATTACACATACACTGACAGCGCTAAAGAAGTGACAAACCATTAATAAAGGCATATCTGAAACGTATTGTTAGGGAACCACGGTAACCAAAGTAAACGTTCTGAAAGTGATTGTTGAGACCCAAAAACCATTTTGTTGCCCGACAGTTTTTCACCCATTTGCCCAGGGGGTCTATTACGTTCATGTCGTTATGCCCGCGTTTCAAACGTGTTTGGGGTTTGCGGTGCATTGTGGGATAGATTTACGTCACCATCGCTAAAGGTTGATTTTTCTCACATCGTTACTAGAGATTTTCGTTATAGTCATCGCTACATGAAACTAACTAACGAGAACCGGAGACCACTCGTTATGTTCGCGTTACGGAAATAAACATGGCCGCTCGCGCGTACATTTTTCGATGGTGAAAGCAACGGAGACAAATTAGTTAGAATTGGAAATTATTCATTCATTATTAATTTCTCAAGTTGTTCATTATAATGAATAATAATTCTCTGAATTACATTACTTAATTTAGTAACATGATTCAGAGACAGCATTATCGTTTAAAATGTTATCTGTACACATACTGATTGGAAAAAAAATTATTCATAGTGGTAAATCGTTATAAATTATTATACTCGGTGCAAAGATAAATCACTCTACACAACGTTATTTTATTTTTTAAATCTTGTATGGAAATGTCTTTATTCTAATCTTAAACTCATCTCAATATAAGAATATTATTTAACTGGCAAATCTCTCTATCGCGATGTTTTCAAGACATTTTGAAATTCGCTCAATATTTTTTTTACATCTCGTTCAAAATCGACGTCAATATATATTTAAACGTCTCCAAATTTTCCCCTTCTTAATTCGTTTAATAACATTGATATTTTGTAATATACATATATCAATTAAGTATTGCTACTTTCTGTGCAGTACACAGAAGTGTAATGCAGTAAACACCATTACACACTATACTCTGTGCACTAAGTACACTATAAAAAATCAAAGTAAATTTTATTAATCAACAAATAAATTTTTTCTAATCCTTGAGTGCATTTTCTGATCGGAGTATAAAAAAGATGTTAACAACAGTGTAAATTTAGTATCACTTCATTTTCATGTGTGAAACAAGGAAACCAATTTTCTAATTAATGATGTAAATAAAAGGTTACTTGTTCTTGATTTTGACTTAATATCAAGACGGTAGATAAATGTGTTAAAAACATGGTAATATATGATGATATTTTTGATAGTCGTTTTGGAAATTCATAACATCATTGAACTCGATAGAAAATCATTTTTTAAACGTAATAATTTAGAAAATTTCCCCGCGCCAGAATCATGTGCGTGCATAGCCTACCTTTTTCTCAAATATTTGATGAAAATAAAAATAATCCGGATGAATTAAAAAAAAAAATGCAGCTTAGAAAATTAGGGACAACCAACACACACTAACGCGCACAAATAAATAAAATAATAATAACGCACGTGGTTCCCTACTCGTTGATAGTGATGATGATTATCAGCAGCGGAGAAAATTATCCGATTGGTCCATCCCTTTCGGAGCTAACGCAACTCTCGGACCAGGGAGTTTTTCGTAAAATAGATAACGATATACCACGGATTGCTGAGAAAAATCAAGTTTTTGACGATGGTCGCTGAGATTTACGTTATGAGGCTCGTTGAGAATTTGCGTTAAGGGCGTGACGTCACTAACGACCTCGTTGTATAACGACGTGAGCGTAATAGACCCCCAGGTCTGACAAAAGTAGCCTATTGTTTAAGTCGGGCCCCATTTGGTACATATGCAAAATTTGGCGACGATCGATCTAAAATTGTAGATTTGCACAGAGAATATACACACACAAAATCAATTTTATATATAAAGATATCCCCCAAATACTTCAGATCTCATGTGACCAAAGTATGATTATTTTGAATCAAACTAGTCCCCTCTCCATTATAAAACCCTTTTTTCGGTGTTGATAAATATTTATTATCCAATAAAATATAAGAGAATTTATACTCAGTTGGATACATAATATAGTAACCGTCAATGCTTTGCAATGTTCTAGAAACTTGGGAATTCATTGTCGATTAAAATATTTTGATTTAAATGCACAATGACAGAATTTCATAAATTCTACGAAAAATGTTTTTCCTCCTATTATTTGAACTCTGATTTGTGAAAGTTAAAATGTTACTGGGTTGGATTTAATGTTTAGAGTTCAACCAGTCTTCCATATGGGTAACGTGTAATCCAGTATTAGAGAAAAATCCCTGTAGTTGAACCGGAAAATTTAAACATTTCAAAATTAAGTCTTTCTTCAAACCCAAACATAATATATACTAATAAGTAATACTTATTAGAATTAATTGTAAAATAAATTTGAAGTAATAATATCAAAAGTACTTACAGTAACTTTCTGCTTTTTCGGATAAGACGGTGTATAGAAGAAGTCTGGTTGCACTTCGCTAAAATGTTCTTCGATTTCGTAGAAGTCGCACAACGCGTTCAGTTCGTCAAGAGGTATGCCAAAGTCCAGAAAATCTTCGTTAAGATCCGACATCTTTCAAGTGAGGAGAGTTCGCGAAGCGGATGGGGTTTTTATTCACCTACGGGGTGGGGGGGGGGGGGAGAAGGAAGTTGATGGGGCTATTTCCCTCATAGCATCCAACAGGGTAGGGGATCTTTACGTGAATAGAGGTCCTTCACGCGTAAAATAAAGTTTTCAAAATCTAACTTGTTTAAAAAGTTCGGATGAACATTCAAATCCCTAGCAATACTCTTCATGTTAATTTTAGCGAACGCCCGCTTGAAATATCGCACGAGTCGTATGTCAAAAGATTGGCTTAAACAATCATGAGAACTCTGACCCGGGGCATCAAGATCACATCCATCACACTGGAAGATGTCGTTGATACATTCCTCGAGCATGTCACTGAGTTTTTCGGCATATGCAATTTCAGGATCCGCGGTCTCTGAAAATGATCCGTTTTTCTTCATGCAATCCTGCATGAAGTCGATGCACTTCACACGTCTTAAATACGACGAGCACTTCGCTGCCGGATCAGCTAACTTCATGAAACAATCGCGGTAGATTGTTATAGTTCTTAGCCGTATTGAATGTACCGTCTTCTTTTTTGTAAATCGGTTGAAACAACACCTTTTCTCCGTCTGACTTCACCAACAGATCTTCGCATACCACAAAAAAGAATACTTTTCGGGGTTCATTCGACATCATCTCTCGTAAGGTCTCAAATACGTAGGGCGTCATCGATATCCCTTTCTTTGTAGGGATAAGGGACCCATCTCCACCAGATTCAAACATTCGTAAGTGAACTTTTAAAGTATTTTTGAAGATGACTACCGATAGGTGTACGCCATCACATACGGGAAACATGCTCACTTCGCTGGGTGCTATTTTCGGACGTTTGATCGAGTTGGTCTCATCTTCCTTCTGAACACGTTTTACGGCGTTCATAGTATCCTTGCTGGATGTTGTTTCCATGGCAGATAACTGAAAATATAATGAAAAATATTTTATCGTCTATCTATAATTATTTAAAACGAAAAGAAAATAGAATATAAGAAATATTAAATTTTTACTTACACGTGAGTTCGTGAAGACGTGGAACTACTTCAGGAGCAGCAGATGAAGCAACTGAAAATGAGGGTAGCACCTGTATAAATAGGTAGTTGGCGTTATCCGCTTGCGGAAGAAAATGCGGTGATTTAATATGAGAATACTAGTGAGTTAGCAGGTGTTCGGACCGAAAGTAAAAGTGGCTTTTTGTCAGCGGTGAAAGTTTTCTTGGAAAAAAAGTATATGCTATATTCCCACAGGTTAACAGGTGTTCTATATCCAAAGGAAAGGTCAGCAAAAGTAGGTCAAGCAAGGTGCACCTTCTTGAGAACGTCCCCCGGGTTAACAGGTGCATAACGATCTTCTCCGAAAGTGAAACTAGGGAACAGGTGCGATTTTCTTGAGAACATCATATTGGCTATTCTTTTATAACGGATCAATTATAATTTTCGTATGAAAAAAAAATCCTGTAGAATGTATTATCGAAGTTCAAGCAGTGGCGGATTACCGCACAGGCGCATGAGGCGCGCGCCTGGGGCCTCGGCAGAGCGGGGGGGCCTCCAAATAGTTGTGTGCTTCATCCTACATATGAATTTACATGCGCATCAACAAATCTCTTGAACTAAGTACAGTATCTGCTCTCCTTTTTTTTTTTTAACCGCAATTTTTTTTTTTTATGTATACTGTACGTATAAAGGGAAGAAAAATGGGAACTGAAAGAAAAGAACAATTTACAAGACGCAGCTCTCAAGGGCCAGTTCTTCCCCGACAAAGAATGAAGAGACATTGTAAAGCGATCATTCAGGGAGGGTCATTTTCAAACAGTATTTCCCTAAGGGCACAAGAAGGAGGAGGGGTGAGAACAGCAGGTCCTAATGTCTGTCCGAAATGAAAATTGGAGTGAAGGCATAAACAGATGTGCTAATGTGATATTAAATGCTTTTATGGGCGCCGATAATACGACAGCTTTGGTGTAAGCTTTTGTATACAGTATAATGGATGGCAAGATGGCTATCGGCAAGCGGCGACATCGACAGGAAGAGACACTCGTACTAATTAAAATGAATGTAGTAGAGCTCTTATTGTGATTTTGTCTCCCACTTGTTTGAATGAAATACTATAAGCTGGTTCAAACAACATATACATTTGCAATCTATGACTGGAACCATACGACCATATGAATAAAAAAAAATTTGGGGTTTGAAATGAATGCTGAATGACATGCATTCTGAATCACTTGATTTTTCTGTTTCTCTTTTAAACACTCCCTCCCCAGCTGAAAAAAATCAAGGGGGTTTCTTTTCCTTCTTTCTAAAAAAAGAGCTACATTTTTGGATTGGTCAAGGAGGCTTGGGTAGACAACATCTTTGTGTCAGACCGAAAAGTGTTTATTGTTAATGTAATTGTAATGTGTGTTATTGTAATGAAAAAAATTTTCATGCCGATCCTCAAGATTTCCTTTAGGATTTAGATTGCAGAATCTCCAAAAATAACGGTAAGCAAAACTAAAAATATATAAATTATCTGATAAATTTTTATTTGAGCATTTCAATTCAACTACAGTAGTCTCTCGAGAATTCGGTCGTGCTCTAATCCAGCACGTCCAGTAGTCCAGGATATTTATGTGGTGTGGTGTCACTTTTCTCCTGATGCCCTAACTCCTTAACACGTTCTAATATTTCTTAATTGCTGATCAAGTCCTGACTATGTCTTTGCACGAAATTTCATATATTATTTCAATGGGTTTCTTCAAAGTTAATCCAGCAATTTCGGTAAAATCTGGCACACCGTGGTCTAATACGTACCGGATTAGCGAGAGTCTACTGCAGGGGTCTTCAACCTTTGAGGCATAGCAGGCCATATTGAAACATTTTATAAAGTACGCGGGCCACAATGTTATACTGTGGCATTTTTCGTTATTAAACGAAACGGGGGGGGGGGGAAGCATAACAGGGGCGTAGCCAGAAATTTCGTTCGGGGGGGGGGGACCACTTTCATTTCGGGGGGGGACCAAAGTGACAGAACAATGGATTTGGCCATCTTTTTCCCTTTTTTCGGTCATTTTCTCACATTTCGGGGGGGGGGGACCAGACCCCCAAGTCCCCCCCCCCCTGGCTACGCCCTTGGAGCATAATATAGAAGATTTTTATTCACTCTGAATACAAATAATACAAAGGCAAAGGCCACAACAGGCAGAGTGCCCAACGAGGTGGCTGAAAGAGAAAATAATAATAATTAATATAATAATAGTAAAAATAAAATAGAATAAACTCATTCTGAAATAATTTCTTTCATTAAATTTAATTCATTCTGAACTAATTTCTTCCATTAAAAATATAATTCTTATATTTACTCTGATATAATTTCTTCCCTCTATTCCCTCTATTGAAGAAATGTTTTTCTATTAAATATTATCAGTATCTTTATATCAAATCAAATATATTATATTTGAGATATTATCAAATCTTTATTAATCAGTAATATTAAATTACTAAAACTATGACGGATCTCCATTTTTGCCGTGTGGCTGAAGGCACCAGGACGGACATCTTAGATTACTAAAAATATGATGCAGAATTTTACTGTGATTTTTTTTTTAATGGGAGTGTGATTATTTTTGATCTAGTACCAGAGAATATTATATTTCCTTATCTTATTATTGTGTTTATGTTTTTGGTGATGCAAAAATAAAAAAAAAGTTATGATTTTCATAATATTGTTCATTTTAGTGAACCATCTCGTTCTTATTAGGGCCAAAAGGGTGCAGTGGTGGATAAACGCAAATTTGTGGGTGGGGGCGGTGGTTGTGACCATGTGTTCAATTTTTCAGGACGGTTCTGATTTTTTTTGGAAAAAATTCTGAATTTTCCCCCTTTTTTAAGCAAATTTATTTTCTTGGTTTGTTATTCTGTCAAAAACGTAGAGAACATTTTTCCATTTAATTTTTCTGCTCTCGGGGAGGGGGGGGGGTGACAGCCCCTACCTTTAATCCGCCCCTGATAGGGGGCCTCCAGATCAGGTTGCGCCTGGGGCCTCCCAAAATCATGATCCGCCACTGAGTTCAAGGACCCTATGAATAATCCCCCCAAGAAGCACCTGACGCGCATGCGTACATCGAACGCCTTTTGCGCCTTTTTCCAGTCCTAGCCTTGACTGTACTGTCCTTTGTTCCAGAAACTCCCTTACTCCCTTTTCCCACTACTAACGGCAAAGGAACTTGAAACTCTGCAGTTTTCGAGCAATTCCTGACGCAGTGTTTTTGCCAAAAGCAACAATTTTTTGATCATAGGAGCATGGACGGAGATATGGGAGGGAGGAGCAATTTCCAAATCCCCCCCCCCCCCCCGGCGTCAAAGGTAAAGCAGACTAATTTAATGTATTTGCGTATACAGTCGGGCCCCCGTATTCGCGGGGGCTACGTTCCGGGGGTGACCGCGAATAACTGAAACCATAAGTTTTTTTTGTATCTCTCGTTTACTGAACATCATGAGAAAGAGCAGGGTGACGCAGAGGTAGAAGGGAATGTAAAAGAGGGTGCAGTGATTGTTGGCGATGTTTTCTGAAAGAACGTTGTAATTTTTCTGTTTGTCGTATCTTTTTCTTCATATCATCAAGTATGTTGGAGTATGTTGACAAGGCTTCCGCTACTAATTTTTCTACATGTGAAGAACGTAATACACAGGGATCTATGTTATGAAAATAATCTATTGCTGATTTGAGCTTGAGAAGGTCTTCTGCTATGTTACTTGTGGTGAACTTGTCTTCTACTTCTGTATCTTGATCTTCTTCATCTGGTACCGCTTCAGTTTCAGGACCAGTCAGCTGCATTAATTCCTCCTCGGCCAATCCAGTATTAAAAGAACTTTGAATAGCATGTATTCACTAACAAGGTACCTCCTGACTTCCGGAAAGAAATACCGTTTAAACCAATCCAGGAAAAGTGTTTTCATATTCCAAGCCCTTTTATTGTTCATCCAAAATACTAGGAGTTTTGACTTATCCTTCCCTTCAATGCTCACGGATTCCTAGATTTAAAATAGATGGTGGGCTTTACCATGTACCCATACGCATTTCTGCAAAACGACATAGTAGGTCTATCTTTACTTGCCTTAAAAAACCAGGAGCTCGCTTTTCTTCTCGGCATTTTCTACGACAGCGTTAAACACTGTCTTAGAACGTCTTACGAACACGTCTTACGACAGCGTTAAACAAAAGAACTTTCTAGCTGCCTCTTATTCGGCAGAGGCTTGATCACCGGTGATTTTTACATTGCGTAATCCGAATCGTTTCTTAAACCTATGAAACCAACCTTTATTTGTATAAAATTCTGATAAAATAGACGTTTCCACCAGCCCTTTCCTTTTGGAAGAGTAAAAATTTTTCGCCTTTTGTGTTATAATATTACAATCAATTGGAATGCTTTTTTGTATCAGTCTTGTATCCACAAAAACAGCATTTTCTGTACGAAAAACGCATGAATCCCGTAGGTGCTGCAAAGTTTTGACTGCCACGGGTGCAGCTACAGCCGCGACTGAACGAATTTCAGATTCGTTTTTCTTGGTATATCTCACCGTAGATTCGTTGATTCCGTAATGTCGGACCACAGCAGGTATTGACTTACTTTTGACAGACAATGTATCCAATTTTTTTGTGAAATTTCACTTTTATTTACCTTTTCAAAGCATTATCAGTAGCACTAGAAGAATGAGCCATCCTAAACAAGCACAACTCAAATTTTGTAAATAAAACACGTGAATGACAATTGCTGAGTGTTGTCAAAAAAAAATATCGATAAAGGAAAGGAAAAAAACCGCGGATACGGGGGGCCAACTGTGTATGAATTGACATCATCATTGTGCCCCCCCCCCCGACTTTCAGGTTCATTTCCGCCTATGCATGGTTGGAAAATTTATTTCTTTGCAATTTTTTTTCGGATTGCTCCGCGACTCGTATAAACAACAACTGTTAACAAGATTTTCTCTCACCCACACGCTTTGACATACACAAGACAGGGATGGGAAATATACACATTTCAAAAAAACTCGCAGTTCTGTTTTAGCAACTCGTTGGGAAGGGTAGGAGATATTGGTTTCGTGGAAAAGGTATGATGATTTATCACAAGGATATGAAGGTAAAGTTTTGAAAACATACTGCTCATTCTTGATTCAGTTAGCCTCATTGCAGACATTATAGATCCACTATGGAGTGGCCCGTGAGAAAGTCTGGCCTGGAACCCATTAAAGATCCCAGTCCAGGGGCTCCTGCTGCTGGATGTTGGGGTCATGGCTCGCAACGTATGCGTGGATTAAAAAAATGAAATTGTTTCGGTCGGAAACAGGATATCAACAACAGGTTGAAATAAAGAAACGAAGTAATGGGAGACTCCATTAAATTGCTATAGCCCGTGGAAAATTACGAAATATTTAAATTTACAGACCCGCAAGAAAAATAAAAAATGGCAACACAACCCTAAGTTATTCATAATTTGTTTTATGTTATAATTAGTAGCACATTCAGCCCAAGAAAATCATATGGCGTAAATTAACTCAGAAAAAAAATTGAAGTTTGAAAGAACAAAAAGTAATTGTAAGTATAAAAATGAGTTGAAGAATTTCTCAGTATTTTCCGTGAAATAAGATCTCACAAGCTTTTATAACGACCACGGCCCTCACATCCTACAGTAAGGTCCCCTAGGATGGGAATTTTGGCCGGTCCTCCTATAATAAACTCGTAGCGTGAAAAAACAAAAAAATATAAGAATCGTCCCACGCTGTAGCCGTCATCCCAACTCTTGACGAAGGTGCATGATGACGACAGAAATGCCTATCGAATTTTTTTTTTTGAGAAATATATATAGTACTAGCTATAATACCCGGCGCTGCCCGGGTTTTCTTCAATGAGACTGTTTGGATCAAGTGATCTCTCCCTCGTTCTTTGAGGGACATGCAAACCGTGTCTTAGTTAACCAATATGGCGACTTCATGAAATAAACAAATCTAGATTTAAAGAAACATAGAAACGAATATTTTTTTTCCTTTATTAAGGGACGCTATGTGTTTCGATCCCCCTCCCGAACTTCCTGCCTGTTTCTGCTTCCAAAAATGCTTAATTAAAGCTGCGGAATTTTTTCGATGTACCTTACGGACCCATAATTGATTTTAAAACAACCTAAACTATATCAATTTATGCAGTTGAATATCAAAAGACAATACGGAGAACTTAATTTTCATGCTTGAGAAGATGCAAATAAAAAGTTGAAATCAATGTTATATTGCATGGATATCCAACTCAAAAGTAGGTCTGGCTAATTACTTCATACGTATTTCATTTTCATCATATATTTCTTCCTTTTCTGGGCTTCGTATCTCTAAGCGAACTCAATATATCTGAAAAATTGAGAATTCAATACAATTTTTAAAATTATTCATGTTACAGAAAACACCACCAAATTTTCGCATTTCTACATCAAAATCGGCAATTTTAACACTGATTTCTATGAGGATCACCCCTTACCTGACCCTCAAAGCGATGATGATTATGGCATCTATTAAAAAAGTCTCCTTACTGGTAGGATTGAAAAAGTGGCAAACCATTATAAAGGCACAAACTATTATTCATATTCTGGCAGCGTTGAAGAAGTGACAAACCATTGTAAAGGCATATGCACATCTGAAACGCATTGCTAGGGAACCACGGTAACCAAAGTAAACGTTCCTAAAATATTTTCAAACCTAAAATTGTTGAGGTCCAAAAACCATTGTTACCCGACAGTTTTTTGCCCGTTTGGGGCATTTGCTCTGCTCTGACGAAATTTTAAAGTAGCCTATCGTTCAAGTCGGGTCCCATTTGGTATATATGCAAAATTTGGCGACGATCGATCTAAAATTGTAGATTTGTATAGAGAACATACACACAGACAGACAGAAAATCAATTTTATATATGACATGACAATTTTATATATATAGATATACATACCTCTTTCTACTTTAGTGTTATCAACTGTTTATTTTTACACAATTTGTGTGTTGTGTGTGGAACGGTGAATAAAATTCTCTCAGGAAAATTCTTTTATAACGAATTTCTAATCGTCGTAAGGGAAAAACGCATGTGTTCCGTAACACGTAATGACCCTAATAATTTCAAAGAGAAAAATGTGTCATATGGGATGTCAGGTTTCGTATTATGCCATTGGATAAGAAAGTTCCAACCCCCAGACACGATTTTTTGTATCGAAAAAAGATCTCTAAAAAAAATGTTGGTGGCCACGTTGAAGCAGACCAACACTTTCTCAAAGCAAAATACCGATATTATGTTCCAAGAACATAACTCAATCAATAAGAATACATGCATCGCAAATCTGGTTCCGTGTAATCTAATGGACATACAGGAGTATTGGGTAATGGTGCGTATGCGCATCCTTATGCGATGTTAGTTCATTTCATCTAGGTACCATAGCGGGTTTACCCACGATAGTATACCAACCAATTACCCAAACTATGGATGTAATTGAATGGACTAATTTGTAAAAGAAAGTAATTTTTGATGCATTGCATCTATACCAGCTTTGAACCAGAAAAACAGTGGATGTGCATAAGTTTATGAAGTAGAGCCCAGGGCAAGATTTTAATGACAAAATTGCACGTTTTTCATCTTATTACTTGCGACAGACATAAATCTGCGAGTTTTCCAGGTCATTTTACTGGTGTGACTTTACACTGGAATATTGTCCCATTATGTTGGCCCTTTAACAGCGAGAAGAGTTCGCCACCCCTGGTCTAGGTCAATTTGTTCCACTTCTGTGTCAAGCAGTTTCACTCATCTTGGTGCACCTCATATAAACAGCGGGTCTAGGTCAATTTACATAAGATATGGTAATTTTAAATCATAATTAATTTTAATATTTACATAAGGTACTGTTTATATAAGGTACACTACGTTGAGTGGAATTGCTTGCTCAAAAGTGCAAATTCAACGCAACTCCTACGTTAGAGAAGTCACCCGAACTTTTTGAAGATATAGGCATGACCCCCACATCCTGAATGCTCCTAGGCTGGGATGGTTGTTGAGCCTCCCAAGCCAGAGTTAGCTTTTAGTGAATTTTGCTGGCAATTTTCTCGGGCTAAAGGGCTCACAGCCTTGTCATCCCCATTCTTGTGGATGGCCATGGACAGGGACGCCGGAAGTCAAAAATGACTAGTGTTGCTCAAAGTATGTGAGTCATTTCTCTGTACAGGCCACGATATTTACGTATATTTTCCACTGACCATACGTCCTTTTTTGAAGTAGAGTGTTCCGTTTTTTTGTTTCGAATCTTCAACCTCCTTTTGCAGGTAAGATTTTTACCACAGTAAAATGTAACAAATTTTAATGCAGGAGGGGGGGTATAGGGGTACCATGTCTGCCCCAAGACCATTGCTGTCTTAAAGCATGGGCCCATCCGGGAACGGCCCGGAGGCCTCAAGACAGGGTTGGTAAAAAAACCAAAAAACCGGGTTTTTTTGGTTTAAATAGTATTAACATTAAAAACAATGAAATATCTGAAAAATCATTTAAACTTCCAATAATTAACAAAAACATACACATTTTAGTGTATTAATATAATTAACACTATTCCCATGCTAATTAATCAATAAATATTTATTACATTTTAACAAAAACCAACTTTTGCAATTTAATTATTTTTTGCTTAACTCAATGGACTACTGTGTATTTGGAAATTCTTTTAATATTATTATTAATCATATAATATATAAAGGTTTTTCTCCAGTTACGTTCAGTATACTTAATTACGAAGTTATTCTGCAAAACGTAATAAAAATTAGGTGAATATCATGCATTTAATGAAGCATAAATAATGCAGATTAATTAGCAATGATTT
Source organism: Pholcus phalangioides (assembly GCF_987345545.1). Lineage (NCBI taxonomy): Eukaryota > Metazoa > Arthropoda > Arachnida > Araneae > Pholcidae > Pholcus > Pholcus phalangioides. The sequence continues at coordinate 49,154,577 of NW_028301602.1, read as the reverse complement.
GTGATATACAGGGTGATTGTAACTAAGGTTCTGATTTCAAAACACTGTAAAAAAAGAACGATTGTCAGAATGACTTGAAAATTGACATGAATATTCCTGAAAAAATTCAATTTTATTTGCTAAAGGGAAAAAAATACTTAAAAATGTAAAATTAATGACATCATCCAACACGTGGGAAATTTCTCGCAGAATGGAAACGATAGCCATTCATGGCAGAATGATACCTTAATTATAACATTTCACGATTTCATAATTCATGGAACCATCACAAAAAACGAAGTAATTGAACAAATAACTACAACTTACTTAAAAAATGTTAAATATGTTGTCCAACGTGTTCTGGCTATGAGGTTGAAAGCACAAAAATTCTTGTTCAACAACACAATCAGAGTATGCCATGGTCATGATGTGGATGCGCTTGCAATTCAGCTCAACCAAACGCGCCCCCACGTTAATATTCCACGTTAACGTCTAACATATTGGGGATGTGCTGGAAATTGCAATTCACCAAAGTTTGCAGTCTGGCCACTGTTTATAACATTTTAAGGTACCCCCACAGCCAGAAGTTGCAAGGATTAAGGTGTGCATCCTGTCAAAATGGGTCTTCAGCAGCTGCTTTGCTGGTATTGCAATGTGCATCTTGATAGAAGTTCTATCCACACACTGATGCTGTGGAAGTGCCGAAACGATGTGGTTGCACAAAATAGATTATACTGCCAAGTACAGCATCATCTACTTGCACATTTTGCACTTTTTTCCCTTTTGCATAAGAAACTTCCATTGCTTCAGGAGTATCCATGCAAATTTTCAAGTCATTCTGATCAGTACTTATTGTGTAGTTTTGGAATCAAAACTTAAATTATAATTACCCTGTATATAGCTGACAATTTTTCATAAATCTGTTATTATTATACAGTAGAACATTGATTAACTGGGCTTAACAGTGAAAGTATAAAAAAAAACAACTATTGAATATTAAGACTGGGAGATATACAGTAGGAGATGTGCTACTTCTTATGGGGAAGAAAATGAAAATGTATGTGAGGTAATGTAACTACTAGTACACTGGTCTTTGTCCTTTAAGGACATCTGGTGTCTTTATTGGATTATAGGACGACCTGTGCCCCTAGCATGATGGTGTCACTACTGTTGCTGCTTCTTTGTGAAGGGAAAAAGAAACCTGTGAGATAATACACCACTACATTTAGATGTGTGATGCAATCCTTATTCATGAATTTGCTGAAGATAGAGCATCAGAATGTAGCCAAAGGTTAGAAAATGTTGTAAGAATGAGAAATTTTGGCTTTTGTATATAACTTCAAATAACTAAGATACTTCATATGAAAAATATACATATATTCTGGCCACTTTTATGAGACTTTTTGAAAAAAACCACTTATAAAATCTTATGTCATTTAAAGATATACCATCAGAATGTACCCCAAGGATATAAAATGTGGTAAAAATGAAACATTTTGGCTAATAATGAACCAATATGATATTTTTAAAGGAAAAAAATGATATTTAGGCAACTTTTCTTTGATTTTTTGAAAAAAACCATTTGGTTAAAACCAAGGTTTAAACAAGAGAATGCGGGCCTCACTAAAAGTTAAAATTTTCGAGAATTTGCCAGGTAGGATCTCAGAAAAATTACTTGGCCTGGGGGCTCATGACGCTCTAAAGACGGCCCTGCCAAAGACAATCAAAAAGTAAAATTATTTTTTCGATAGATTAAAACTAAGCACTTAGAGGTGCTATATTTTTCAATTTCTGTTAATTTAAAATGTCTCTGGGGCAGATGCCTTGCGTCCAGAGCCATCTTAAGAGCATGGGGGGTCCTCGAACCAAGTCCCGACCAAACAAATTTTCAAAAATTTCAACCATATCTCATTTTTGTAAATCTTCTTTTCTCCTGAGGCTCCCTGGGCCGCGCCTGGGTGGGCCCATGCCTTAAGATGGCACTGCCTGTGCCCCCCCCCCCCATGATATTCACATAAAACTGTGAAATTCTATTATAAACCGATAAAGTGGTGGAAAATGGGTTTAATCATCAATCAATGATGGTTTTGATCATCAATTCTTCTTTTTTTTTAATGCGTATTCCGAAATCGAATAGTTCTATCGTATGTATTTTGCAGTTTTTAACCGATTATTGGATAATTTAAATTGACAACCATCACAACAGAGTAAAGTCGCGGAACATTTGAGTAGTGTTTCAGAATATTGGGGGAAGCTTACATTAGAAAATTGAAAACAGAAAGTGATACAAATACATATAATGCAGGGGTTCTCGAACTGTGTGCCGCGGCACCCTGCAACGCCCCAAAGTAGAATGTGCAAAAATCTACGACGGACGTCGCAGAAGAATTAGCGCTACTTCAGAACAATTTGGAAGAATTTTAAGAAACAGGGCGCAAAAAAACACTATTACATGTTTGGGGATTTTTACCGCACAACATTTCCAGTCAGCTGAAGGCTCGTCGCAGAACAGTGCTAAACATTCTGCTTTGGGACTACAAAGGTTTTTAAAAGAGACTCTTTGTTAAACTGTTCTGGGGAGCCGCGGATAAGTGTTCCCTTCTTAAGTGTTCCCCCTCTGGGGGAAGGGAAGGAATCGGCAAATATATTTCAAAATATACAAGAATGCTGTGAAATAACCATGCAGAAAATGTTAAATACACAATTCAATAAATTAACACAAAAACTGGCAAAAATTCAGCAGTGAAGGTAATTTTACACGAATGAGAGAAAAAAAATCCTGAAACTGATAAAAATTTTAGAATGATGAATCAAAAATAATTGGAAGAAATAATTCCAGCACCAATGAAAATTCAGAATTTACGGGAGGGGGGGGGGGATTTCAGAATTGTTGAAACTTCAGAATTAATGCAAGAAGTAATTTCAGAATGCATGATAGCCTCCAATAGTTTACCGTGAGTGCGGGGACCCACAAAGCACGGTGCCCATTGCGACCGCTCCTATCGTACACTCCTAAGAGCGGCTCTCACTTTCACAGCGGAAATCACTTTTTCTCATTTTTCTTTGACAGCCTCAACCATTTTCTCCACTGAGGGGCAAAGCAAGAATTGTGGAACGGGCATAGGCGTAAAGTTATTCAAAATGTTGGGGAAGGGGGGCTTAGTTTCAATATAACGAAGCCTCGTTTATACGACGCATCGTATAAACGAAGTTTGGACGCTCATACAGGTCAAAACGACGTATAAATGCGAAAATCGTTTTACTGAAATTTTTTTTGAAAATGACCCCTCTCCTCCTCCAGCCATAGCCCTATTTAAAATAATTTAATGGTTTTAATTCAAAATCATATTGGTTTCTATTTCTGTAGAAAAAAATTGTAGTAGGCTGTGGGTCGTGGATAAGGCCGCGAGTTTCGATATGAACACTTTCTTTGTGCCTTGAATCTCGTTGTCGGTATTTTCTTTCAAAATAAGAACACGCGGACCAGTCTCTATCGGATTTAGCCAATTTTAGCCATTTAAAATCTATTTAAATTTTTTCTGAATTATCTTATCTGTCACTACTAAAACATGCATTACTGAAATGACGAATAAAAATTATGAGACTCTTTTCAAATTAAGCAACATGCATACTAAAAACCTAGGCAACAAGAATTTCTGCTGCTTGAACACCAAAATCTTATTCATCCTGATATAGCAAAAAAGTATGTGCAGAATATAATAAGGGTTTCCGTGAAAAAAAATTAGCTTCTCACAGAATTTAAAGGAATTATTAAATTTAAAAGCAAAATGCAAAAAACGAGAAAAATATAAATACCTTATTTACTTAAACAATTTTTCAACCTAATAGCATGTTAATATATTACGAATCACGAGTTGCTTTCAGAAGTTCAGCATCTCAATGACAATTTTTTTCAAATATTTCATGCCCTTGAACATAAGATTTTATATGTCTTATTTCATTAAAGCATTGGATGGACAGATTTTTCAATGTTCGAACAGACTTTTATTTATTTGTTAACAATGAACTCTCTTTCACTGTCTGTGTTACCATGTGCTAAAGATAAAAAAGCCTTCACCAAAACTGGCAAAATTTTGAACTTTGGGCTGCTTTCAAGGTTATAAAGTTTGAATATGTCTGCCCAACATCTATCTATTCTCTGAACTGATTTCACTTCTTGTAATTATTTGCATTGTAGTGCAACCCATTCATCACACATAATTAATAGTTTTGTTGGTGATACAAAGTTGAGCACCAAACCCAGCAATACGTGAGGGAGTAATGTACCATCCCAGCAATGCACGAGGGGAAGTGCAAACGTTTCATTCTCTCCAACATGTTTAGGACATTAATATAAAAAAAAGGTATCTCACAGAAGTTATGTAAAATGAGCACATGCTCCTAGTACAAACTCCTTCCTTTGACTATTGTTAAAAGCATGCCCCTCCCCCACCAATGCAGTGGCGGACCGTGCCGCCCTAGGAGGGGTGCCAAATGGAATGGAAAGGGTGAAAAAAGCTTTGTTTACAAAAAAAAAACAACAAAAAAACAACGCCATCAGTAGCGCCAAAAACAGATTCCGCATGGGTAGAAATTGTTTTCCTCGAGCCTCCCCTGTGTTCACCAAATCCGGATTTTCGCAATATGAAATTGCCACGATCGGCAACTGCCGACGGTAATCACACGACCGCATGGTGACTAGATGACAAAACTATGAATATTTTAGCTGGAGTTTTAACAGATCCCATTTTTTTCCAATGATCTTCGAAAAATGTCGGTAATTTAAACGAGTAAACCAATCCTCATTTCGATGTATGCGGTCTTTGAACGCAGGTTGGCAGCCGCGAAATTACCGTAATTTTCAGTATATAACCCGCAGGAGAAAAAACGGTCTCCGAAATCGGAAAATTCGGCATATTCATTCAGGGACTTTGATAGCTCGGCGGTTAACCAATAACAGTATAGCACTTTATACTTCAAGGTAGTAGAACTACTTTCCAAGGTCACGATATAACGCGATTGTGGTAGATGGTGGGAAGTGGAAAAAAAATTAAAGTCTTTCTCTCCGTATTTTTTTCCGGTGTCTCGGAAAGAACGCGTCCCGTGAACAAAATTTTCATTCTTCTTTTTCCTAAATTCCCGGTATTTGACGCACTACAGTGCATTAGCGGTACCTCCACGAACCAGAAACAAGAATTGGCGCAAATGCGCAGGGATTCGGCGCCTTGGCGCACCATGTAGCAAGAGAACCGTTTCGGCGCAGTTTGGCGCAGCTCTTGCACCCCTGATATATACTATATATATAAAGGTCCCCCCCCCCGTGTACGTCTCTGATCCCACCAATATGCGTTAGAATTCAGAGGGGCAGAGCCGATGACGAAATTTTGCTGACAAGGGGGGGGGGGAGGGTCAAAATTTGCTTACGTAATACTTGAACGGCCCCTTATGAGTTGAATTCATTATTAGCTTACGGTCTTAACGGACTGTTAGAACGTTTTTCCTTTTTGGTACTGTATTAATAACGCACAGAAGTCAAAATAGGTACGTATGAACGAAGCGTTTCCTCAGCAACTGCAAACATCCTCATTGGAAAATATAAATTGATTACAAATATAATCGAAAGGTCTTTTTCAATATTGAATTTCATAGAATAATGTTTCAGTTTCATTCACAGTGGGAAATGAGAATCTTGCCATATACATTTGTTTTTATTTATTTGTGCTGATTTACATCGACGTAATACTGTACTTATTTATTAGCACGTTTTGTTAATAATTTAGTGTAAACTATATTTTATGACCAGATTTTGTATTTTATCTTAACTAAAAAAGTAATGATATAAAAAAATTCTACATTGTAACTCACCATTAAAGTCAGCTGAAGAGCAGGAGATTGTTCAATTTTGGGCGAAACCCTCGTTTAGGTGTATTCACGATAGATGCTGATGTAAATTGTGTAACTTTAGAAATTTCAAGCGATTTTTCTACTCTAAAATTTGAAAACTTTTCTCTAAATTCGTAACAAAAATTCATATTTGTGAACCTATCGTTTGAATAAATGAACAATACTACACTGGGAAAAAAGCACAACGAAAACTCGCAACGTAATTCACTGCATGCAAAGAAAACTGTACGGTGCATCACCACTCATGTGCACCTTGATGACCGATTCAAAACGATATATTCAGCTGGTACTTCACTGATTAGTCGCTCACATTTGCACATGCAATTTTCCTCGTTCATTTCTGACAACAGGTTAATACGTCCTCCATCGTTATAATTGGACTGCTAGAGATTTTTAGGTGTTTTGCGTCTGGTGATAAGTATTGAAAATTCCCAATCACTCACCAGTTATTCTACTTTGAAGTTATGCGGCCTGGCCTCTGGCGAGTAGCGCAAATGTAAAACGTGTGTCTGGATCCCCTGTCCTATTGATGCGGGTCTACGTCAAAACATCGCGAACAAAAACATCGCCCGTCAAAACATCGCCGCGACAAAAACATCGCTTGTCAAAACATCGCTGTGACAAAAACATCGCGGTCAAAAACATCGCCAAATACGTCAAAACATAGTACGTCATAACATCGCACGCCAAAACATCGCACGTCAGAACATCGCCTGAACATGGCCCTGGAAAAAAGATCGCCTCATGAAAAATTTTTAAATTGAAAATTTAATGGATTAAAAATTGTAATGGAAATCACCTCATCCCTTTTTTTTGTTCAACTGGTAACCAAAGCTGCACTAAAAGTGCATTAAACTTTCAAGCGGCTTTGGTTGTGACAAAGCCAAACTGTCATGTGTATGTCTGTGTTCGACTGTTTCCACACGTATTAGTTTTCTCTCAATCCTTCGAATTCGGCCTTTTTTTGAGTAATGGACAATGAATAGAGAGAGTTCTTATAAATTCTGTATTATACAAAAAGGTATTTTTAACAGCTGGCTGAAGCGAAGATATATTTTGGACAGAGAGAAAATTTAACTGCCCCTGCGGGGAATCAAACCCACTTCCTAATCGAGTGAACGCCCTAGACCAGCGGTTCTCAACTTTTTTTTGCTCATGGCCCCCTTTCAACCATTTCTCATTCCTGTGGCCCCCTTGCGACCATGATCAATTTCCTACCCCCTCCCGTTTTCCCGTTAACCCTTCGACAGTTACGCATATTCAAAGAAAATCTTCTGAATCGGGCACACGATTTCAACAAAATCCTTTGAAAAACGGCAGGGCCTCCTGAGGTAAGACGATGCCTTCCCCCAGTTGTCAACAGTAGGGTGCCGGATTTTCACTGATAGGATTTCTCCCACCGCAACAATAAGGCCAGAGGTATGAATAGGTCTTTTGTAAGTTGACGATAATAGCCTCACTGAGGGGAAAAGATCCATGAAATTCAGGGAATAAGTTTTCCGTCAGTGAAAATTCTTCTTTCCTCCCGTTTCTTTGACTTCACACAAAATTATTCCCATTTATACTGATTATAAAAATTACAGCAACATCGTCGGATCAAAATCTGTTGTACTTGATATTCACATAACATTCGATTAAAAATAATTAAATTACGTATCACTGTATGGATACATCTGATACGAATTGGTATACAAAAATGTATAAACAATAGCTATAATTTTCCGTAATAGAGAGGTGTCACATTTTAATTTTACAGTCAATTTTTAGCTCCAGTTAGTGGCCAATTCTAGGTCTCATGGCCTATTCGACAATTTTTTTTAGTACTATAGCTTCGATGATTCTAATGAACTTTTATGAACATTTTTACACCTCAGAATATGGATTAGTGTTCAATCTAAGTGGACCGTAGTTTGCCCATCAATAATTTTGTTGATACTGAACTTTGACTTTTTAAAGAACCACCTCAAAGTGCATAAATAGGCACACAAATGAATATCTCGAGCTTGCCACTATGCCTCTATGAGTCGCGATGAACCTTCGGAGAATGCTATATGAGTACGTATCCATTGTTTGTGTGTGTGTGTGTGGGATTGGGGGTGGGAGAGGTCGTGCCCACGAGAGGTAGTCATCTCGCTTATCTGGCCCGGCAACGGATTGTTCACCCAAGCATTCATTCGTTAGCTGTCGAAAACAAAAATTGTGACTCGGTGAAAACGTTCCAGAAGAAACACACACACAAAACATCTTGGTGTATGAGAGCCAACTAAATTAATATTCAATGAATAGAAAGGACTTGGTGGAAAATGAATCAATGAAACGAATCTGATGCTTCCACGCATATTTCCGAAATTAACAAAGAAAACTATTATACGTTTCCACCTGTGGAGCGAAATATCTTTAGTACAGAACAATGCTGGGATTATCGTTTACCCATTTTTGATACAAAGTTTAGGTACGCGAAGAATTCACGCTAAGGCGTGTATCGATCGTCTTGAAAAAAAAAATACAGTGCCGGATTATCTTTGCCATTGTCAGATTTGACTGTTATCAGGACTCAAGAATCAAGAGCTCAATCAACACCCCCAAAGAAGAGGGAGGGTTCTTTTGGGAGTGTTGGTTCAATACGGATGAAAGTATTTGGGGGAAGGGGCAACGCGAGCATAGAAATGAGTACGTATCGGTGAATAGTTTGAAGAAAAAGGGGGGGGGGAATATTTATTTTCTTATGCAAGTACGTTCCTAAATGAGGACAATACATGTCTATTAGTGAGAATATAAGCATCGTCTCGTTTTTCTCAGTTCGGTTTTATACTGTGTTTGCTAAAAGAAAACAAAAATGAGAGATATAATTTGTGGCCCGACAAAAAATAAATAACAAAATAATTTCTCGGACGAACAAAAACTAATTGACAGGATAAATTGTGAACCGGCGAAAAATAAATAAATGACAGAAATAATTAATTTGTAGTTCTGCTGACGGGTAAAATAGGAATAAAAACCAATATAGAGGCATTAGTATACTATTTATTATATTTAAAATTAAATTGAAAATCAAATCGAAAATTACGTAGCGACTATATGAATTGGGCAAAATGTTCCATAGGCTAACTGTCAAATATTGTTCAAGATCAATTGTGAATATCGATCTCAACGATTTCCTGCTCCTGACATCAGCACATCAAGCATTGGCAAGGGATCTCCAGCCACTTTGCGAAATAGCCGGTCTATGCCCGAATCATTTCTACAATTCAGACGGACTTTGGCCAAAACTCTCGGCCCATTCGTGAAGTGGCTGGCCCAGTCTCAGATCGGCCGCGATTCGGGCTTTGGCAGTAACATGTATATAGGTGTACTGCTTATAGATTCTTTTTCTAAAAAATGACACTGCATATATTAATTAAACTTTTAATTTTTTTCCCCATCTCTCAGTCATTTTACATGTATGCATTATTCTTTTTTAAATACCAAAAAAAGTTTTTTTTTACTCTTTCTCTCTCTCTCTCCGATGTACATCAAATATTTCAACTTGTTTCGGCATATCTTATTATTTGGTGCCCTGTGCAATTGCATAGGTCGCTCTGCCCTTAGACCGCCATTGGCCTTATACTGTTCTTTGGCCTTTATTTATCATTCACAATATTATATCGTCACCTTTACTTTATTGGCACAAAGGATCCGTGAAACACCAAATGTTTAGAACCCTGACTTATTTTATTTGTTTTAATTACACGGGACATGGTCTCAAAAAGGTTGAAAACTAGCACACCAAACCTCAGTAAAGTTATTTTTAACTCAGTTTTTTTTTTGTAGCACATTAAAATACAGGGTGATTATAAAAAAACTATCCCGACATATGGGCCCCTAACTATCATACCATTCACAGAAACTGAATGAAATTTTGGCATAAGGTATTTTGATGTATGCGCTCAAGAATGATATGGAAAACAACAGTGTCACTCCAACAGTTACGGTTACAGTGAGAAAATTTTCGAAAATATCAAATGGCAACACCAAGTTTTTTGTATTGGAGTGTGATCTCCATTGTGAAAAACCCTAAATAGCGTTCGAACGGCAACTGTAGCATGAAAATCACCGGCGGTAGATAGGCTAAAAGTGAGGACAACCAATAAGGACAGAGAAGCAGCATAAAATAAAGCATTTTATTGTGTTTCACAAATTTTCCACATGACCTTGTGGAGGACTAATCAGGCTGGGATCTCAGCCGAAGAAACGGTATGACGAATGAAACGAACATTAATGCTCACGGCAAAGTCCTTTTTACTTTCTCCTTGCCTAGCTCCGGGGATTTTCGTGCTACAGGTGCCATTCCAAAGCTATTTAGTGTTTTTCAGTATGGAGATCGCATTCCAACACAAAAAACTTGGTGTTGCCATTTGATATTTTCGAAATTTTCTCACTGTAACCGTAACTGTTAGAGTGACATTGTTGTTTTCCATATCATTCTTGAGCGCATACATCAAAATACCTTATGCCAAAATTTCATTCAGTTTCTGTGAATGGTATGATAGTTAGGGGCCCATATGTCGGGATAGTTTTTTATAATCACCCAGAATATTGTAAAATGCGTCTATAATATTAATGAAAGAATGTTTTTACTCTTCGCTGCTGACAACAAACACACAGTTCTCATACCAACTGATAAGAGAATTCCATTTACTTTCAATACATGTTGTATAGACTTATGGATAAGTCAGTGAATGGATAAGTCACTGAATATGAATTCAGTATGTACTTGTAGGGGGTGTTTTTTACAATGTGTTCATTGGTTTCTGTGAAACGGTTTATCTACTACAGAGGTACACACCTATCTGACATTTTCTTTTTTTTTCTCTCTGAATACACGGGTAGTCACGCACAAATACGGCTGTACAAAACCTTCCCCAATTTAAAAGGTTTCTAGTTATCCGGATTATTCTTGGAATCCGCAATTTTCTTTCAGCACTGTACATAAAACGTCGTTTTATGTACAGAGTGTTGTGTAATATTAATTAATTGTATCTCAATATTCCTCATTCTCATATCATTTTGCTAAAATTATTGTTACTGTAAATAGAAAAGTAAATTTTTTGTATCATTTTTTACTTCGAAGGCAAATTTTCGGTCTTTCGGGGCATATTAATTTTTTATAGAGCATTTTCTATCAGTTTTTAGGTCATAAAAACCTTGGCCCTACTTATAAGTATACTTGCCAACTACTATGGAATTTACGTAGTTTCTATGGATTTACACCACAAAATATAAAACTACGGTGGAAATCGTGAAAAATTATGGAAATATGGTTTTTTAGAAACTTCTTTTGTTCAAGGATTTTTTTGAACTCCATAACCCTATCGTGTACAAACTTACGTCACACAAAAAAAGACTGCACTACCAAAGAATAAATATCAAATTAATAACAAATCAAAAAGGTGCGGTTTACACTAAGATAACTTATCGTGCAGGTGGGTAACTAGGCTGGGGCAATCGGGGCCGTCTCTGAACTTCCTCCGTGAGAGAGAATACATTACTATTATTGTATTTTCTATAACAAGCTGCAACATCCCCCCCCCCATATTTACTACCTCATCAAAATATTACAGATTATAATGCAATTGTAATTTCTACAATGATACAATAATATCCCAACTTACGCTACCACGATTTGCGTGATTTTCTATGGAAAGTTGCACATTTCTGATATTCAAACATAATCTCGGGATTAATGCTGAGATAGTACAATATATTAAGTAAATATCAAGTAAAAGTTGTTTTATTCGTTCAGAACACCATACGTAATGAAACTACATCGATTTCTGGGAGGCTACAGTATATAAAGATGAAAAATTTGCAGTGATTTAGAAATTAAATCTCAAGGGTTTTATGATATCAGCCATTTTTCTGGAAAAAGTCATAATTTTCAACTCACCCGGTAAAACGGGTGGAGTTGGAGGGTTGAAAAGGGAGACAATTTTTAAGGTTAAAAAAATTAAAGAGAAAAAAAAATTTCCCACAACTTAATGCAAAAAACATTTTGTTTGCTAATTGATCATCATAGTGCACCCCCCCCCCCCGGAAAAAATTCTAATTACGGACCTGGGGGGAAGATGAAACAAATACGGTGTGATGGACCAGAGGTGTGCCAAAATGGATGTTGTCGGACTGGCCGAGTTTATGGCTGCAGCCCTGACTGAATTAACTATTTATTGAATTCTCGAACTCTCAAGAATCATTTAAGAAATATTATCAAAGTATTATTACAATAAATATTATTACAATTATTCAAGAAATGATAATTTTAGAGAAAGAAATCTTGATATTAATTTCTAAAGAATGTTAATTTTAAAAGTTTAAAAACTTGAACTTGTCAGAACTATTACTGTATTTAACAAGAGTACAATCAATTATATTACGATGTTGCTAAGTTCTTTGGAAATATTATAAAAAAGTGCTCTTCAAGAAACGAGTTTTCTCAAACGCAGAGTTATAAACATATTCCCAAATGACACACCCACACACGCACAGAGAGATTTCGCTATTCAAGATAACTATAGTACATAATAGAGAAGAGTGTCCTTTATTCACGTCTGCTTGCTGTATTATGTGCCAGTGAAGAGCTTCCTACAATGAGATCAGCATTACTGAATGAAGAGGGAGGAGCTCGTCAAACAGCATGGGTGACAAGTCTCAGACAAAGCAGCTAGGGGAAGGCATTGGTCTGACCAGGACGCATCCTCGCCCGTTTTCGAGAGAATTTTTTGGTCGCGTCTTCGACGGTTGAAGGGTTAAATGACAACTGTTCAAATATTGTTTGCAGTATAAATATGTGCTTGAATTTAATTTATTTTTAATTTATGAAAATTAAAACACAGTAAAAAAAATATATAAGTTATTTTCAATCAATGTGTAAACATTGCGCTTGAAGACGACATAATGTCATCAAGTTACTGTTCAGGATGAAGTTTGAATCAAGGGCGTAGCCGGGGGGTGGGACTTGGGGGTCTGGTCCCCCCCCCCCCGAAATGTGAGAAAATGACCGAAAAAAGGGAAAAAGATGGCCAAATCCATTGTTCTGTCACTTTGGTCCCCCCCCCCGAACGAAATTTCTGGCTACGCCCCTGGTTTGAATTATTTACAAATTAGTTTTTCTTGGGTAAATTTGAATTTGGGTGGATCAGAATTTCAAACAAATCAGGAAGTATAAATAATCAGATTTCAAAAAAGAAAAATTATCGGTTTATTTATAATAATTTCGAGATACGGTGAGATTTTTACATTCCTCGTGAAAATCTGATGTCTCGCTGAATGACAAGCTATCTCCAAGTGGCTTTTTGGTTCATAATGTGACCTCTCTCCCACAAGCGAATGAAGCAACGTGTGAGTCTGTTATGTGAAATAACACAATATTTCACATAACAGACACTACTATATGTAATGTACAGAGGGCATAGGTAACAAGACTTATGGTATTTTACTTTACTGGGGCAAACCGCGTTCACCCTACAGGAATACTTTCAATTAGAAAAATTATCCAAATAACGTGTAGTACTCAGATATGTCATCCATGTTGCAAGGGGGTGTATAGTTATTAAAATAAAAATGTTAACTTTTTATACGGACACGTGTGCTCAAAAACCCAATTACAATGTTGTTGCCCCGTCTCTTTTGACGCCAACAAAACCGTTTTATCCGCATTTAACGTTGTTTTTTGGTTGATTGTCTTCAAATAAATGTTATTGTCAATCACTGTCAGTAAAGTGACACTGTATGCATATATATGTACATTCATCTCGAAACCTTATAATTATTGATAACACAAGCTTTTATGACAAGGACTTTGATTTTTATGACCTAAAGAAGAAACGTAGTAGCTAATAATTTATCAGCAACGACGTTTCATCTTTAGGTAAAAATCACCCCAGTAGCACAACGATATAGTACAATATTTGGACCATATCGTTATATATCGAAATGTCAGAGGAATATCAGATGTCATAAATATGATATAGAACGATCTCGTCTTATATGGTGCAAATTATTTAGGATGTTAATCGATCAAGTCTAATTTTTCAGCCGAATATGTATTTGATTCCATGTGAATAATCTCTACTTTGAAGGACAACAACTTAGGACAATAAATTATTTTAATATAGTTTGAAAAACATAGATCTATATCGTGAACCTGATAAAGATATATATCAGATACACAATATGCTGATATATCACCATATTGTGTGCCTTTAACTAAAAATATTGCCTTCAAATGAAAATTTGGAGAAAATTTAAAGTCGAGCGTATAATTTTTTGTTTGAATTAAAATTAAAAACGTCATATGAAATTTTGATTTTAATAGGATTAATTATGTTGATATATCAAAATCATTTCGTCAGTTATAATTGAATCCTTACTGTGTGTGTTTTACATCGTAGATGTTGGTATTTTAGAAGGAGCGAGAACTTATTCACCGTAACTTTAATTGCCACTTTATAACTGCACATATTTTTTAATTAAAAAAAAATTGCTCTTGTTTTTGTTGTGTTTTTCTTAAAATTATTTCTTTTTTTCCTTTGATGTTTTCATTTTTTACCATACTTTGAGAATTTTAACTCTTTTGTGTTGCATATTTTTTGTTTTATTAGAACATAAATTAATAATTTTAAATAATATACTACACAATACATTAATTTGTTTCTTGTGTTATATATAACTTCCTTAATTATAATATAATTTTTCAATTATCTGCCTCAAAATGACAAATATGTCTCACAATTTCTATTTTGTAATTTTTGTGCATACATGAAAATGAATAAATTTGATTGAAAAGTAAAAAAAAGATTACTTGTAATTTAATGTTATAATAAGAAACTATAACCAGTGCTGTAGTGGTGGTAAGATACGGAGTTAGAGATGGGAAGAGCAGAGTACGTGGGTTCAAACCTACCCAAATCCAGACAGTTAAACTTTTTTTCTTCCGAAAGAGCGCCATCTATCGTCCAAAATTTGAAGTATTTGAATATACCACATTCACGATATAGATCCATTTATCTCCCACTATGCCTTTTTTTAGCCAGAACGATATCGTGGCCCGATATAGATCTATATCTTTGTGCTACTTAGGAATCAGAGCCCTACTTATGAGAAATTGGTTACACACACGCAAAAAAACTCAACTTTGCAAGAAACTCAAAGGGAATTCCTGATATTCGAATTAACCAAGTTCACCTGTACTTTATTATTTCTGTAATAAAATCTCAGAAAAATATGCGATAGTGTATAATCTTAAGGAATAAAGCGATAATAAAATAATGAAGCGCAATTAAAAAATATCCGATGTCTTTTTGAAACTCAAAGCCGCTGATTATATGCAGGTAAATACGATAGATATATATATATATATATACAGTATATTAATTTTCGGCGATGTTTTCGTTGGCGATGATTTGATGCACCCACTGCATCCCTGGGTCAAAGCACAAGAAAGCCTCCACACAACCGAAAATTTAGATAAAGAAAGGGGGGGGGGGAATCCCTCTTTATTGGCGCCTAAAGACAAGCAATAGTTTCAAGGAGGAAATTTCTCAAAACGCACAAACGGCAAACGCGGATTTTTCATTCTTCTTTTGCTCAATAAAGGCCCCCACAAGGTGGGGAGCTGACAGAGCCCGGAACAGTTTTCATCATTTTTTTTGCTTTTTCACGCTATACATTAACTACACAACGGATCCGTGGAAAGTCTGACCGGGGGCTCATCAAAAGATCCCAGTCTAAGGGCCCCGCTCCAGGATGTGAGGGCCATGTGTGTTCAATATTTGCAGAACAATTACAAATTTATGCTTATAACAAATTTTTATTTTTGAATCTGGGGGTGCTCCGCTCCTTGCAACAAACACTTTTCCGAGTCCGACGCCATTTCATCATCGGTCAGACCTCGGTATAACGTCACACCTGAGGACCGAATAAATATGATTTCATTAACGGGGCGATTTACTTACGAGTAAACGTTTTGCCAGTTAAGCTAGCAGGATTTTAAGAAACTGACATTATAGGCGTGTTGACGTTAAGAGTGGTTGAAGTTATACCGAGGTCTTTCTGTATGTGAATGATTCCCAGAGGGTGAGCCATATGGCTCTCCCATGAAGGAAGGTCCCACAGTGCTCCTGGTTGGAGTCTCGGGAGGAATTTTTTTTCCAGTTTTTTACCATATAAATTCACATCAGATGGGGGATTACAAAATCCTGCCTTGATACAAACAAAACATCTCAATCCAAAAGCTTTGTTCGATGACGTGGGGGCCCGTTGCTGAGAGATACTTTGCAGATAAATTATATTGAATGTACAGTATATTATATACTGTATTTTTATAGGGCTGTGATTCCCAATCTGTTTGTTGCAGCACTTTCTGGGTGCTGCGGACAGGGCCGTAACTAAGAGTGTAGATTATTGCTGTCGAGTGGGGGGGGGGGGGGTGAAACATATGTAGTTTTACATCACCTCCACGGTGTAAAAATCGATGACTTTGAAATATAGTTTTTGTTTCCTCTAAAATTTGCCGTCCTCCCGAAAGTGTTGCCCAGGGCCGAAAGTTTTTGTGGAAACATCACAGCGTTTTACACACCTCACGTTATTTTTCTGTAATGACTGATGAAATACTGATATTCAAATAAAACTTAATTTCTTTGAAATGAACTCCCTGGACCAACGTAACCATTTGAGGCCCCCTTCCAACAAATTTTGTGAGGGGGCTGAGCCGCCTCCCCCGAATAATTTCTGAAAAAACAATGCAATTCACCCTCCATGGCTCCCACATGGGTAGGGATGACAGGGCTCCAGCCCTGGACAATTATTTTTTTTGATTTTTTTATGCTATAAATTCAAAATCTGGTTCAGGGGGGCCGTGGCACCCTCTCTCTCCTGCGTACGCGCTTGCGTATATTCGGGACGATCAGCAACTTTCACCCCCCCTCCTCCTCATTGGTGGGGCTGACAGGGATGATTCTTATTTTTTTTTATTTTTCACGCTGTAAATTTACTATGTAGGGGCCCACCAAAGATCCCAGCCTTGGCGCCCTGCTACAGGATATGAGGGTCATCATGGCCCCCACATCCTGTACCGCGGCCCTAGGCTGAAATCTTTTGCGAGCTCCTTATGTAGTTAATTTATAGCGTGAAAAAGCAAAAAAAAAAATGAGAACCGTCCAGGGCCTCAGGGCTAGAGCCCTGTCAGCCCCCCTATGTGAGGGCCATGCCGTATTGCGATTAAGCTCTTTACGGGGGCAATACATCCAAATGAATTTCATTAATCAATTAAATTATTTTTGCGGTGAATAAATACTCAAAAACGCATTTTTTGGTGGTACTAACAACGCGATTCAGAAAAGATGCCAACAGCAACAGAAATTTCAGGGCATGTGATGATAATGGTACTTCTCGATATAACAATAATCCCTCTACAACGATATTTTTTTTTTGGTCGCAATCGTTATATCGAGGTTTCACTGCATTTCATTTAGCTATTGTTTATTTGTCTCAGTGTTATTAGTCATACAGTATTTTGCCAAAAATGCTTCGGCCCGGGCTCCCGAACTCGATAAGGGAAATATGGCTCTCGGAGTGTACTTGTTTCGGTTTCAATCATTATCGGTGTATTTTTCGACCTTTCTTTTCCTCCTGTATTGTCTGGAAGCCTCCTTCCAACACCTTCTAGAGCAAGAAGCCTTCGCTCGCGATTTTTCGATGCTGTGACGTCATCACACTCCGGCTTAAAACTCCGGCCTGTTTTTTCCCCGTCGATAGCTTTTCTTCCCTCTTCCCTGACCGCCATATTGACAAGTGACAACAGTAAGCAGATCACATGCACGCAGTTTTTTAGTGATAAATTTCTATTTTAAACATTTATTTTATTAATTTATGGACAAGGTAATAAACAATACTGTTGCACAAGCCCTTTAAAAAGAATAAGTTGGAGAAAACAACAGCTAATCCGGCCACCAGCGAGCTTCGTGGAAGGAAGTATAGGCCTATCTGTACAGCTGCATATAAAATCACACAGGTTAGTTCATTTTTTACTATTACATGAAATGCATTGATGAATATTCTTTAATATTATTGTTGCAAACATAGTTAATTTCATAATCCCAATTTTCATAAACTCAGTGCTTTACATAGGGATAGGGCTTTATTAAGTTAATTGATAATTGGCACTGTGCTATTTGAATCTTTTTTTTTTTTTTTTTTATGTTATCCTTAAACGGAAGAAGTTTTTGAAGAATAAACAGTTGGTGGGAATTTAGAATAATTACAGAAAATATATTTCATTTGCCGCCACCTCACATCCAGGAGCCGGGGTTCTATAAAATTTTTAGTGGATCCCACTCTAATATTTCTCATTGGAGCCTTTGTGATGGAACTTCAAATAATTACGTGATAGGAAATATTTTATTTCATGCCCCCTCCTGAAACTGGGTCCCTTGGTAAGATCTGCTAGGGTCAAAGCAATGAAAATTCTAAATTTTTTTGATGTTATAATTTTAGTTTCACAAATTTTGAAAAAATTCAAACGTCCAATGATGCTTTTATTTCATGTCAATAGGTGTGTATGACTTGGACAGTATCATGGGATGAGACCAGAATCATGTGAATTTGCTGAGCGCCCAAGAAGAGAGAGGACTGGATAGAACCACCAGACCAGAATCAAAGTTTTCCCACTGGCCAGCTCCATAAGGGCTGACTGTGGGACTACAGACGGGTCCAGATAGGCCTATGAAGAAGGGGAGATATGTGTTTTGTGCAAGTGTATGGATGTGTGTGAAAGAGAAAAGTTGATAATTTCGGGATAAATGGGCCTGTTCGGTCATTGCTAATGAAAATTTTAGCCTTGGAAAAAAAAACATGCCACCACAACATTTGAGCCTTTTCCTAAGGAGAGAAACAGTTAAAAAAAAAATGATACAGTGGTCATTTACATGCGAGTTCAAAGCAAGCTCTGTATAACTCATTTTCTAGGTAAAGATATAATTTTTTGCAAAAACCTTAATTTGCAGTGAAACCAAGCAGCACCACCATCACCAGTCAAATCACAAAGTTTGTAAAGATGTTATACAATAGTCACTCAAATATCAGTCAAACCAACCCTATTCGCCAGGGTGATTTTTTTTTTTTTTTTAATTTTTGATATAAATATGATTAGTGCACACATCTATATTGGGATTACAATGTAATGTAGAACTAAAATAACTTCAAAGGTAAGTGTAAAATATGTGTCTCAAGTTTTATATCAAGAAATATTCAAGTAATGATGCACAGTTTTTAAAATTTCATGAATTTTCTCTTAAAATTAAATAAGTGTTGAAATATTTATAGAATAACTAAGAAGACAAAGTGTTTCATTATAAATGTGTGAATTTATGTAATGAAGCCCCTCTGAAACACTATTCCAACCATATTACCTGTTATAATGCCAAAATTCTTTGGGACGGGTGGTGGAATTATATCTGGGCTAGACTATTAGGTTAAAAAAATGTCAATTTATTTTTCCATATAAATTAAGATTCCTCAATACACAAAACAACTTAAAATATTTGAGTGATGATTATATTGATACCAACGTGGGAGTAGTGTATAATCATAGAATATTAACTAAAATATTTCCCATGTCTATATAAATTTGGTCAGATACATAGTTTACCTGTCTTGAACATATATGGCTCGTTGCTTCATAATGTAATTCCCAAAATTGTGTGATCCACTTCGGATGTTATTGGCTTTATTGTTGTAGCCATCGCAACTGATAATTAATTGCATTAATAACAAAATACTGGGTTTGTCTATTAGTCCCCATATAAATTTCCATGTTCATCCTCGCCCTTCAACATACAGGGCCAGACCATTTTTGCCCTGATAGTGTATCTGATTAAAATTATCAGAAAAGCTGGCTGTATAACTGAGGTGTTTTTTTTTCAAATAGAATTTCGTCCCGCCTATAAATTTCGTGAGGTTCATGTTTTGGCCTTCTTGAACATGATCACATGTGGCTTCATAATATAATTCTTAAAATTAATCTACGTTTGTCAGTGATTGGTACAGAAAGGGCATTTTCGAAATAGACTTGCAGTGCGTTATGATGAACAAGTTTGAGTTCTTTAGAAATTACAAAATACTGTGTTGATGAATTGGGTTTTCCATGTTTTAACTGGAAAATATATACAAATATGTATTCAAAAGCCAGGTTTGGGAAATATAGACAGGCACTAACAATATATCTTTGAAGTAAGTTTTAGTATGTGGGAGGGGGTAATTTTCTGTGGAGTTTTTTGTGACGTATTTCTAAAGAACCTTCAAATAAAAATGCACTTTTAAAGGAAAATTATTGTCAATAAATTTTATGCAAAAAAGGAAAGTGGTGACATTTTCAAAAAAGCACTATTTTTGATTTTTACTACTTTAATCTAGAGATATGAGGTGAGAATATTCTCGGAGAATGAGAATATTATCCTGGATGTAAAAATTGGAGAATAATCTAGAATATTCATTTTCCTTTTAAATTAAATTTTTTTTTTACTAACTTTGTTTATATTGTGAAATGTAAATCAGTTTTCTTTGCCCGAAACATTTACAACAAAACAGTTTTTGATATAATCACCCCCAACGATAACTTTTAGTTCTAGAATATTCTCAGATCATAGATGTTTTAAAAGTTTAGTTATATATAAAGATTTCAGAAACCTTAAAAAATTATTTTAGAATTAGTTATATTATTCTCTCTGCAAGCACTATTATTAATAACTTCAGAATAATTATTTTCTACATGAAAATCCCCAGTAATTAATGAAAGTTCTTCCAGAGAGTGTTCTCAAGGATATTATATGTAACTATATATTATAAATAACGAGAATATTCTCATCAAGAACTTATATAAGTCTCAAGTTATTTATTATATTTATTTCACGAAAAGTTCTTTTTACATATTTTTTTACTAAATGACTTAAAATATATATTGTATGTGTTGAGAAATAAAGAATACTATATAGTTGAATTGGTCTCAATTTTCTTTTGGTATTCAATGGATATTTTTTTGGTTAAAGTCAACAGAAATGAAGTTCTGAAAAATTAATGCTCTTGGGGAAGTTTTGAGGTCAAGAGGTAATTTTTTTAAATATTAAGTTTTTATCAAATCTCTGGCCCTAATTGATACTTGGAAATAATGAATTATAAGTATAAACTTGTCTATTCGAGTGCAAGTCTTTAATAATTTGGTATCTTTTTTTATATAACATTAAGAAAAAAAATATAGCAACGTGGGTCGATGTGTTATAATACATCGACGTTAGTGTGGTGCTGGAAAACGATCTTACAGGGAAGATGGGTTTCGTAGGACGGAATTCGATGACGTCACGAATCTCGGGGGCAGGCCTTCTGCTTTAGAAGGTATTGCTCCTTCCCGAAGGGTCACGCTCAAACAAAAGAAGAGATGCTTACAACAGCGAGAACAAGAAAGGACCAAAGACCACCTCCATTCCATATTATCTCCAGATGCCATCCAGAGATGCACGCCTTCGGGCACCTACGATTGGCACCGAGGGAGAATGATAATTGGAGATCGAGTGTCGTTGTTGACCGTGAGAAAAATACTACAAATTGTTACAAAAAAAAGCCAAGGACAATTCGATTGCGATTTTACAAAAAGTATTGAAATAAAATTTTGAAATTTTTTTTATTAATTTTTTTTTTGGGGGGCAATTTTTTTAATCATAAAAATTGTTTTCCCGTATAATATGGGAAACGTATCCACGCGAATTTCTTTTTTTTTTGGGGGGGGGGCTGAGCCGGTCCTTCAAAATTATTGGAGGGGCTTGGGCTCGCTGGCCGGATACAAGTTTACGCCTATGGCTCCTTAGATCTTTGAAGACTGGACACACCCCGCTTCACAACTCAGACAGATATCGAAGCGTACCCGGAGGACGGGATGTGGTGGAAATTTTTTTTTTTCTCACATAATCAACACTCTACAACGGGCGGATCACAATATACAATAAAAAATCAACTATAAAATCATCAACATAACCTTCTGAAGTTCTTGAGGAGTCGAGGTTCTTGGTTCTGGTCGAGAGGCTCCCGAACCTTTGAAAAATTATTTTTTTTGTTTAATTTTTTTAAATCAATATTATAATTCACTTGTTGTTTATTTGATTCTATGTTCTACTCCCACCCCAGTCAAATTTTGTTGTAGAGGCTCGAAAAATGTTTCGGCATCTGCCCTCAAGATCTGTTATGAATGGACATTTAGAATGTACTGTTTTTTCAGAGATACGAAGTCCCCCCAGCGTTAAAGGTGGAATCGACTATATATATATATATATTTATATAGGAATAGACATCATCGTGCCCCCCCCCACCCAGACTTCCAAGTCTATCTCCACTTATGGTATAAAGCAGTTTTCTCAAAGTGTGCGTCGCTGTTTCTAGGGGCATAACCAACCTTTATGTAAGGTGTCGCGGCGAGCTTGAGATATTGATTTGTGCACCTATTTGAGCTTTGAAGAAGTTACGGAAAAAGTTTATGCGGGAAAATATCTATTAATCTATCCTGAAGAGCCGCTCTGACAAATCATGAATCAGGCAAGGGAGCAGTGGTCGACAAAAGTTTGTGAACCATTGGTATAAAGAAAAGTGTTCCACTGAGAGAGGGATTAACTTTACAAAATATTTGGGCTTACCAATGCTAAAAAACTAATCATTCCCAAACAATGAATGATAGTAAAAAATACTGACCAGCTTGTTACCCAAGGCGGCGAGATATCTTGTCAATGCCACTCAAATGGTTGAGATCCGTCTGAAATCAGAACGTACTGTCTCAAGTCTATTGCTGTGACTACCGTTGTGGTAGTCAGATTCTATGATGCTCATTTTATTCTCATGCTTAAATGGATTTACAGGATGTATGGGAAAGTTCCTTGGACTTGAAATGACTTGCAAACAAAAACAGCCACAGCTATGCAACTCCTCACAAGGAAAGGGTATTCCTTTAAAAAATTTTAATTAAAAAAAATGCGCCTTCAGTGCAATATTTGAGCTATGTTCAAATGGTGATTGGTATTGCTCAGTAATCATAACCATCAATACCATTCAAATGATTGGTATTGCTTTAGCAACACGAGCAGATAGTTCCAGCATCCCTGGCCATGGATATAGGAATTAGTTTAACCCTTTTCAGACCCGATGAATTTTTTGGAATTTTTAAAATATTTTGCATTTTTGATACTAAAAAAAAAGCATTAAAAACATTAATTTATACAAATCTTTTTTTTAATTTTTGTGAAGAAATAATTCACTTCGCTCAAATTTTTTCAGCCAAGATGATGCCGGCAATTCATCTTTACATAAATTTTTTTCTCAGAATTTTATCGCTACATTTTATGTAATTAATATCACAATTTTCTCCTGGAAGCCATCTTAACCACCCCAAAACTTTGAGCGCTGCCCTTTCTGACGAAAGTCTCCCCCCCCCCCAAAGTTCATATTCATCATGTTTCTAACTCAAAACTTGAAGAATCCTTTAAGTCAAGGCTTAACTCTCTGAGATCAAAGGGAAAAATTCTACGGTGCGAAAAAGTAACCCGCACATTTGTGGTGCCAGGATTTGAAAGGGTTAATCAGGCTCTATTTTTAGGGCTAATGTTTTAAACTTAGTATTTTCAATGTTCCCTTTTCAAGATTGATTTTATTTTAAGTTGGGAGGGAGGTTCCACTTGCCTCAACGAGTGGGGCAAGTGGAACCTATGGTTGGCTGATTATGATCTAAAATCATTCGCAAATTATAGAAATTTAACCAAGGGTAAAAAATTCATCTGGACAATCATAGAAAGCTCATTTTATTATTCTGAATTACAAAACACTGACCAACAACTTCGATATGTAGAAAATTCACAATTATATGCCCCCCTTCCCTTAAATATTCACCAACATTACATGAAGCAAATGTGAATTTTTTCATACTATCAAACTGAGTGGTGAAGGAAATGACAGAACTTCTAACCATACTTTTGTTTTAAAAGTTGGGCCATCAAAAGGTGGATGTAGCACATATTGTTCTTCCAAATTCTGCTTCCCGATGAGTCTTTGCTTCGGTTTAGTTGCCCAACAAACATCTTTACTGACTTTTATTTGTGAGGTTGACAACAGTCCAGTCACCAACCTTTGCTTCTGGAATGGCATTGGTACCATGTCTATGAAGTTTTGTTTTTCCTTTAATACTCCACATTCACCTTTTAGGCCTATAGAAGTAGCTCGGATTAAAACGTTTGAAGGCCCTAAGCACTTAAATGGTTTTGTGTCTCCCCTTCCCCCTTCCCTGAAAGTATATATTACTCAATATCAAATCTATAAAGGAAAAAAAACATTAAATCAAATTCATGAAGTAACTAATCCAAGACAGAATTGTGGTTTGAACAGAGGCGAATTTAACGCTGAGTGCCCGGGGCCTCAACCAACTAAAATCCGCTTCTAGATTTGAATATTTTTAAGCACAGACATAGAAAAAAAATGGGGGGGGGGGGAAGAAGAGACTTTTAACTTGAAAATCATAGACAATATCTCTTGATTAATTTTTGCTTATTTTTGGGAGCTCTTTGAAAGTTTTAGGAATTTTTCTTTCCCATTTCCCATACACAAAAAGATCTTAAATTTCTACTTTTTTTCTTAAAAATATTTTAAAAACATTTAAAGATATTTTCTCCTATCGACTGCTTGTTAGGACTTCACAAAGTGGCTTTAAACGCAACCACTGAATCGAAGCATGGCCGATATTACATTATTTTTGGTGAACCATAATCATTGGGTACCTGTTCTTCTGATGCATTTTCGAGTTGCAATCTGTTAGCATTCCCTTTACTTCTACGGGAGATAGAACTAAAGCATCTTCATACCTATATTCCAAGAGTTTTAGATCGAACCACAAAAGGGTGGCACTAGGCTGAGTAGCCTATGCAGAAGCAAAAAACATATATATATATATATTTTTAATGTTTTTACGCAAAATTTCAAACTATGAGCATACTGGAGACTGAATGATTTGCAGAGAAACCCGAGATTTTTTTTTTTTCATGTGATGCACTCTCAAGAGATCAGTGAGATCTATCCAGGAAATTTTGTGTCAGTAGACATCGATGAACCGGATTTTGAACCCAGACCTGCATAATCAGAGGCTAATCTTCTCTGTATCATTCCAATTTTAGTATATGTACTGCCCAAGAGAGTATAAAATTTCAATCAGGCGCTAGTTTCTTAACCACTGGACCGCCAGGTGATAATTTTTGACGCATTCCATCTGTCTAGGAACACAGCAGTATGTTTTCAGTGTCATTTTACTAGTGCGACTTATTCCAGAGAGGGGCCAAAAGCATGAGTAATAATAAATGGACGGCTTTTATATAAAAGGAACCAAACGCCATTTTTAAAATTTTTGAGACATAGACATCTGAATTATTGAAAAAAAGAGGTGGGATTTTTTTTTTATCTAAATAGAACCAAGTGACATGTTATGCTGTCTGTGTGTTTTGTCTGACTTGAACCAACTACCAAACTGAAGAGATAACTGCATTGAAGATAACTTTAAATAGCCTTTTCTCAGTTTTGATTTAATGGCAATTGGTTTCTTTTATATAAAAGCCGCCCAATTAACTATAAGATAAAACCCCTGAAACCCTGCAGTCGATCTGTTAATGATTCAGACTTGAGCATTTTTAAGTTCACTTCCTTATCGTAGAACGTCTGAATGTAGAACTTGGCTTACTCTTACATTGGCCATTTTTGTATTGATTTAGTATTTATCATACTGGTTGGGAATGATAATGATTTGTTTTATTAATGCATGGGGGTCTCACCCAGACACAACCCGAGGACCTCTCTCGTGACAAGTAGATTTGTTTACAATTTGTGAGAGTTAGTATGCGAATTGGTAGGCAGGAATTTTTAGCTGGTAGAGAGGGCCCGCTCAGAAAAATCAGTTTGTCAAAGGGCCTTCATGACGCTGTTAAAATGGCTCAAAGTAACTTTATACAAAGTGCATGAAATCTCATCCCAAAAACTCAGCATTAATTTGATCTGTAGTTTGCAATATTATCAATTTTTCTGTATTTGTGCCATTCTTTTCATGAATATTTTCAACTATACAATCAATTGAAAATTTTAGGATTTTCTGCCCGATGCTGATAAGAAACTGTACGTAAAAAAAAACCATTTTGGCAACTTTTTGTGATGACCCTTTTCTCTGGATGCTTTAAGCACATGCTTATTTTGCTTAATAGTTAATCCAGCCCTGTATATATTAATTGGTTCCACTTTCCCGAACACAGAAGAAATGGGGAGGGGGGGGGGTGTAACCCTCTTAATTCTTACTCTGCCTGAAAAAAATATAATTATACTTATATGACTGATTAAATAATAAGAAAGGAAGAACTTGACATTGAAATATCAATATTAGGTCAATTGAAACTTTAAGAAATGGAAACAACACAAGGGTAGAGATATGGCTGCAAACCTAACTTTTCCATATGAAAGCTCCTTGAATGAGCTACTATCCTACCAATTGCATGTTTTACTGAAAAATAAAGTAAGTACAAAATAAAGATTAGTCAGCCAAGTTTGCATAGTGTTTGAGCAAAGTCTGTGTCTCATATGCTACAGTTGAGAGGTGTTTGTTCCTCAACTAATGATTTATTTAATTCCCAGGTCTTTCTCCTCTCTGTTGATCCATAGAAGAGTTTCTTCTTTTTCTTTCATGAACTCCTCTTGCAGAGCATTCAGTTCTTCGTGAAAAGCCGCCCGTTTTTCAATTTTCATATTTTGGCAATACTCTTTAGTGAGTTGTCTCAAGTCCCATTGCTTTGTATATTTTTCTTTTACGATACCCATTGGCTGAGGCACATACTCTAATTTTAACACACCTTCCAACCACTTGAAACGTTGATAATCAGCTGTATACAATTCTTTAAGAAGTTTATTTCTGCGCTGAATAACATTCATAAGTAACACTTTAAGGTAGGTACGCTGTGAAAAAAGAAAAAAGTTTTGTTAGAATAAAACTGTGTGAAGAAAACATGCCAACCATAAACATCTTTACTGGACGGACTACATTTATTCAAATCCACTTCATTTTTGTCTGCAAATATCCCTGGCTTTAATGAGGTTTGCTTTAAACTTTGAGATTTTGCTTTAAAGCAATTTTGAAAATGTGGTTTCAGGAATCAGAACCTGCAAAATTCGGCCTGGAGTCTAATGTTATTCTTGCACATGGGCTTGCAAATTGAAAATATCACATAGTTAAAATGGTAAAATCTGTTGGATTTTATGACTTAGATGCAACAGATGTGGGACAAATGCTCAAATCCAATTCACCAGATCTCACTAAGCAACATCTTTTGGTAACATTGGCAATGCTATCACAATTTTAATCAAAAAAGGTACTAATGAAACTAGAATATTGCGAGGATGTTCAGCAATCTGTGGCTACTGAAGTTTCCATAAAGAGATCAATAATGCTGCTTGTTACCTGAATGTTGACTGTTTCATTAAAAAAATTTATCAGTCAGTAATCATACCAGACTCTCAAGGAAAGAAAACCCACACTCACACTAGAACCAATTAGAAGAAACTGAAGACAGAAGTAAAAAGTATTAATTAAATTCATTCAAATAGCTTAAATTCACAAGTTTGAATAATCAATTCATTCAAAAAAATATATTTGCTGCTGGCAATTTGTGTGTGTGTGTGTGTGTGTGTGTGTTGGGGGGTGGGGAGGGTCAATTTTTTTAATCTGTCTGAAGGGAACCCTAATCGCTATCTTACTATGTCAATTCACTTTATGCAATTTCATCTCACGTGATGATTTTGCAGAGTCAATGCTGTAAAGCAAGGGATGCCTGTAAGGAAAAAATCAACTTTGTTGTGCATAGGTCGTCTATAGTTTCCCCAAACAATAATGATAGCAGGTAAAATTTGGTCACCAGCATCCATGTCTTCTATATATATAAAATTGATTTTCTGTCTGTGTGTGTGTGTGTATGTTCTCTATACAAATCTACAATTTTAGATTGATCGTCGCCAAATTTTGCATGTATACCAAATGGAACCCAACTTGAACGATAGGCTACTTTAAAATTTTGTCAGAGCAGGGCAAATGCCCCAAACGGGCAAAAAACGGTTGGGCAACAATGGTTTTTGGGCCTCAACAATCACTTTCCGAAAGTTTACTTTGGTTACTGTGGTTCCCTAGCAATGCGTTTAAGATGTGTACGCCTTTGCAATGGTTTGTCATTTCTTCAACGCTGTCAGTATATGTATAATGCTTATGCCTTTTTGTAATGGTTTGCCACATTGTCAATACTCCCAGTAATGAGGTTTTTTAAATGGCCTCATAATCATCATCAGCATCGTTTTGATGGTCAGAAAAAGGGTGATTCTCATAGTAATCAGTGTTAAAATTGTCGATTTTAATGTAGAAATGCGGAAATTTGGTGGGGTTTTCTGTCACATCAATAATTTAAAAAATTGTATTAAATACTCGATTTTTGAAACATTGAGTTCGCTTTAGTGATAGATATACGAAACCCAGGAGATTAAATATGAAGTAATTATCTGGACCTACTTCTGAGTTGGATATCCATGCAATAACATTGATTTCAACTTTTTATTTATATCTTCTCAAGCATGAAAATTAATGTCTCCGTATTGTCTTTTAATGTTCAACTACATAAATTTGTATAGTTTAGGTTGCTTTTAAAATAAATTATGGGCCCATAAAAAGTACATTGAAAAAATTCCACAGCTTTAATTAAGCATTTTGAAGCAGAAACAGGCAGAGATGGATAACTTGAAGTTCAGGGGGGGGGGGGAATCAAAATGACTAGCACCCTTTGAAAAAAGAAAAAAAAAATATTTATTTTTAAGTTTCTTTAAATCTAAATTTGTTTCTTTCATGAGTCGCACAGGAAGTCGCCATATTGGTGAACTTAGAAACGGTTTGCATGTCTCTCAAAGAAAGAGGGAGATATCACGTGATCCAAAAAAAACCTCATTGAAGAAAACCCGGACAATGCCGGGTATTATAGCTAGTAAAATATAATCAAGAAACATCTTAAACATTCTGACCAGGGCTTGACATAGTAAAAAAATTATGCCAGCCGAATTTCTCAGGAGCAAAGAATACCCTTTTCCTGAAGAGGAGGAAAAAACAGCCAAAATAATTTCTTTCAGACTTTTCTGGGCCTTGGTGGCCTTTTTTCATGTTGGTGGGAAACAAAAATTCCAAAAAAACTGCCCATGGTACCATGTTTTACATGGTAAATAATATATCCCAGGAAGTTATTGTAACAGGGATTTTTCACTACAACCTGTTTATATGATGTTTAGTTCATGTCGTATTCTTGCATACTATATTTGTGTAATATCACCCATACAACTTATTAGACTGCATACAGAATATATAGTTTGATTCCCTTGAAGTTTGTTATAGCGAGGTCTGACTGTATGTGAAATGTTTTTAATTCCCAAAAAAATAATATAAACAAGGTTATCATTAACATTTTATAAAAATGTCATGTAAGCTGTATTCATTTCCTAATTTACTCATTGAATTCAGGTTATTCAGACATCTAGACATTAGAATAAGTAAAAATATATCAAAATCAAGTGAAAACTTACTTTTCTGTGAATATTCCTGAGTTCAAACAATTTACGTACTTTGATCGTTAATAACGCAACTAGAAGAAAAAAAATCAAAAGTCAGGTACATGAAACAGATGATTCCGATGAGAAATTTTTTCCTCCTCCTAAAGTTTTGGGATGATCAATCCCCCTTCTTTCACCTTAAGGTTGATTAAACTGTTTTCAACAGAATTTATTGACTGACGCTCAGCAAAATTTTTGCTCATGTCTCAAAATTTAATTTGTATGGATTTTATTAACATATATTATAAAAGTTGTAAAAAACCTCTAATCACTAGAACCGCAGCATTTTCGGTATACCTATAACCGCGGACTGGGTCAAATCAACCCAAACAGTGAAGAAAGTGTTTCATAGCAAAAACCGGAATTTCTTTTCAGTTAATAGGGGTTTCCCTACTTTCATTCAATGTTGTTTAATTGTGTATTCATAACGGGAAGCTATATTTGTTAATAAAAATAAAATGGGCTTCAAAATTAGCTAAAAAAGATGTAATTCATTAAAAATAAGATTTAGATTTATAGACTATTAACTGTTCATTACAAAAACTTTTTCAAATAAACGTCAAATTAAGTATGAGAAAGTCTATTATATGATTCTGTCAAATAAGTATTGTTCTTATTGATAAATGGAATTTATGATGAGCAGTTGGAGCAATTTTTTTTTCATTATTCTTGCACATTCACCACATGTTGAAGTTGCACAGCCAGTGCAAAAATCAACAGTTTTGTTTCCACATTTTATTTTATTTATTTATTATTTTTTTGATAGCTCACGAACGGTTACGTATATTCAAGAGCCCACAAAAATGTTTCCTCTAGCGCAAGGGCAACATGTATGATGAACATATATGTTATTCAAGAGCCCACGAACGTTTCCTCTTGCGCAAGAGATACGATTTTAGAGAAACTGCATTTAAAAAATATTTCTGGACTTCTGTACTGCTCTATACAAAATACAGAATTTTTTTATAGCCAGGATGTTGTCTTTATATTCACCACACTTTGATTTAGCCAAAAGGCAGAGAAGCGATCTCTTTACATTCAGCGAATATTTTCTGGCCATTTGATCGGCTACAACTTAGGCAAACTGTGTTGAATTGTAGTGTGAAATAGAGTCTGGAAGCATTTTGGGCTTCCACTGCCGATATCGACTGTCAGATGAAGTGTGCTGAGTAATAAAACATTTTTATCTTTTTGATAATTATTAATTATTATTATTTTATCTTCCTTGAAATTTTCATTATAAAATAAGTGTATTCCAGTAGCAACATTTCATGCAACTGTAGTTTCACTATGTTAATTGCGTCAGATAACATTGCTCTTCAATTTCGTCTTACCCTCCCCCACTAAGCTTGTATTTTTTGGCTTTTAGCATTTGGACCAGCTTCAGTGTAGTGAAAGAAGGTGTCGGTTGAGGCCTTTCTGCCCTTGTTCTCAATTTTTTTGATCAGTTGCATCATGGAAATCCCTTCAAAATGCACTTAGAGTAAGCCAAAATTTTATTCTATTTCTGTGACATCGTTTGCCTACAGAAATTTCAGCTACATGTTTTTTCTAGAATTAAGCTTTTACTTTCCCAAAACCTTTCTTGAGTACCGTCAGAATATAAGGTATTCAAATTTACAAAGGAAAAAATATTTAGCTCTGCTTGCGGTTCCTTCATTGGAAAAAAGATAATCTTGGACAATAAATTGGCCTTGAAAAACCTTTATTCTTCCTTATCTTCATGTAGAAATACGTTTTAGAAATTGTAACCACTTCCAAGAAAAGTACATACCCCCTTTTTCCTATAGAATAGTATGTTGGGTCAAAATGACCCAAACCATGGTTCTAGGTATAAGTGCTTGTAGATCTGAAACACTAAATACGAGGAGAATAAAATTTTCGTGAATTAATATTCATATGATATCATGAAAAGTCACGAAATTTTTTTATCATCTGCGCTTAAGTTTTTGAGATAAATGAAAACGAAGTTTGATTTGGGTCAAATTGAACCACTCTGCGATTCTAGTGTTAAGACCCAGTCATTATTTAAACCAAATCTGCATCAGACAGAGATGCCATCGACGTGCTATAGTGCGTCAAATACCCGGAATTTTGGAAAAAGATGCTTAAAAATTTGGTTCATGTGTCCTATGGGATGTGTTATTTCCTAGTTCCAAGAAGAAAAAAGTAGGAAGAAAAAAAAAAACTTTTTCCCCTTCTTTCTTTCTTTTCAGTCCATAACGATCGTGCGACCTTGAAAAGGGTCAATACACAGGGTTGTTGAAGCTATTTAGTTGCTTCCTTTAATCAGGAGCCATGTACAGAATTTTCAAATTTCAGAGTTTCTATTCCCCTGTGGATTTTCTCCCCTCCGGTTACATACCGGAAATTACACACTTTCGTGGCTACCTGCCGGTATTCAAAGACAGCGTCTATACGGGGGAAATTCGCCTTGTTTTTATAAGATTGCAAATGCACATTTTTTGAAAAATCATAAAGGATTTGAGACTTGTGTTCAAAGTATAAAACATTTTCCGAAATCATTCAGAAAAAAATAATAATCTGTAAAAACTCTACCTTGAATATCCACAGTTTTGTCATCTAGCTGCTATGTGGTAGTCACCATTTTACATCGCGAAAATCACTGGTGTGTAAGCAGAATCGGCTTTTGGAGGGGCAGAAGGATTTCTTCCACAGGAATTGTGGGTCACTAACGCTCAAAAAGAATTTTAAATTAACATAGTATAAAACTGTATTTTCTCCAATATTTTAATTTTCTACAAAAATATTTTTCATTTTTTCATTGCGGGGGTGGGGGCGATTTTGCCTTTGGTAAAAAGCCGGGTTTGGAACCGGAGATAGCGCAGTGGTGATTGGCTAAAAATACAATTTTTTAAGGTTTTCTAATTTTAGAGCTGGCTATTCCTTTGAAAAAAGCTCTGGTCTGGAAAATCACAGACCTACAACACAAATATGTATACATTAAATTTCAAATCCATCAAAATTCAAATTTCCAATTGCATCCAATCAAATTTCAAATGCATTATCAATTTGGAGGATAGATGCAGGGCCGCAAATCGGGTGAGTGGTGAGTATGCAGGTCTAGTGGTCCCCGGGCTCTGGGCTAGAGGAGGTGCCTAATTCACCCTTTATAACTGCTTCTTTTTCATTACACGGGGTGCCAAAATGTGTGCTTGTCTCATCTGAGAAAGTATCTAGTGGCAGCCCTAGATAGATGGCCCCACCTACTAAACACAAAACACGCTGAATGCTGGAAGGGGGGGGGGGAAAGCGCACACACACACACACACTTGAGTTTCACCAATAAAAATCTGACATAGCTCCCATATTCAGGTGTGAAAATATGTGGCAGTTAAATAACGGCAGATCAGAGTGGTGGACCATCAGGGAAAGAAAAAAAAAGTCATTTCACCAGGAAATCGTTTCCCGAGGATTTATATGAATAGGGAATCGGAGGATAAGTGTCTGAGAGAGAGAATCTTATTTGCTTTAAATTTAAATCGGAAGATATTATTGAAAGAGCTGATTTTTTTTAAAGAAATGAAAAATCAATCAGAAGGGAATTTATAGATTGATTTATTAGGAAATATATAAATGTGTGCTTCCATCTATTAATTAAAGTGGATCCTGCTTATAATGTTTTTCAAAAAACTGTCATAAAAACGTTGCAAGCAGAAAAACACTTTAAACAGGAAATCATAATGAGATTTACATTTGGAACGACAAAAATAAGTCATTCTAAGTGGAAAAATGTTCTAAATGAGAACATTGTAAGCGGAATCGACTGTATGTTTTAAATTTATTACATGTGCTAAATTCCACATGTTTGATTCTCAGAGGCTTTTCCTACTAGTAGACAATGAAAGTAAATGAACCTCTAGATAGAACATGTTTTGAGAAATGAATTATTTATTTGATTTAGAGTTACCTCCTTCTCTTACCCAGAACATGGGCCGCCATTCTGTCTCAACGAAGAGCTATAAGCAGGTGATCAAAGACCTGGGGCATGCTGGAAAAAATTCATAGAGATACCAGTGAATTATGGGGGAAGGGGGGGGGACCATACTTTTCAAGATAATTTTTTTTTGAGAAGGACCCACATTCACTCAAAAACCCAGATTTTTTGAATACCCTGGGTCCCAAGACCCATGTAAATTACAGTACAGCGGTATCTCTGATCAGATACTCACTTTTTACTTCAGGAGAATCAAAGTCTAATGGGTGTCGTTGCACAGCTTTCAGAATTTCAACTTTTTCGATTTCAGCTCTTTCTTTCTAAGAAAGACAAAACATAAAAACCTGTTACATAGATTCATATACATTGAAATAAAACAATTTATCAATGAGCTATAGGTGCTTATAACGAGGTATAGTCGCGTGAAAACGTTTTAGACAGTGGAATGGGGAGATATTGTCCATTTGCTCGTAGAACCAGAGATGCCATTGAATTTTGAAATACCCAGAATTTTGGAAAAGGACGCGTAAAAATTTTGTTCATGCGTCTCCCGGGACGCGTTCTTTCCTAGTGCTAAAGGCTCATTTACATTGAGCAAGTTAAGTAGCTGGCGAGTGAGCAAGTTGCTGCTAGTTCAGCGAGAAAAGAATCACACTCAGCTAGTGAACTCGTCCAGATGCGCGCGCATCAGGGAATAGCCTTATAAGCTGAAATCCAGTATAATTACATTGTCTGTTGTTGTTGCACGTGCTTTTTAGTTTATCTTTGATCACTTGAAAATGAAGTGGAGTTCTGAGGAAATAAAGAAATTTCTTTGCATCTATGAACAATTTCCGATTCTTTGGAATGTTAAACATAAAGATTACTGCAACACGAAATTAAAAGAGACAATCTTCGCTCAAATGTGTTGTCAGTTGGAAGAAGGCGGCCTTTTGGGAGGAGGACTTGACGACAAAAAATTAAAGGCAAAGATAAAAGGGTTGAAAGATGTCTACAGACAGGAGCTGGCAAAAATAGAGAGAAGCAAGAAGAGCGGCGCAGAGACGGGAGACCTGTACCACCCGAAACTGGCGTGGTTTTGTTCTGCTCATTTCTTTCAAGAAGTTCTCTTGACTAGAGGAAGTCAATCAAATCTGGTAAGTGTGTGAATATATATTTAAATATATATATAATACAAATAAAGTAGTTCATTTTTGAGCCATATATATACAGTGAGGGCCCGATTTCCGCATGAGCAAGTAGGGCATTAGCTCAGGGGTCCATACCCTGCAATGTTTCCTAGGGTGCAATTTTCATGGGCCCCTAAAAATTAAGTACAGCTGAGAATCTTCCCGGACTGAAGCCATCCTGGAGCAGGGCCCCCAAGCCAGACCTTTTATGGACCCTTCTCTAGTGAATTTGTAGCATCAAAAACTAATGTTAATTGTCCCATGCTAGAGCCCTGTCAGCCCTGAAAATTAGGTACAGCACCCTTGTGAGATCATCCCCTTTTCATTTTGGTGCCCCAAAATTCAAACAGCATATCGTACACCAGCGAGAATAACTAATCTTTGGGACAGAGGGAGCCATGTTCTGGTTTGGTGGCAAGAATAACATTTTTTGAGTTGTGATATTCTTACCAATGTGCGATATAGGCAGGCTCCCCAGCCCCACATCCTGCAGCAGGTCCCCTATGCCAGGGACTTTGGTGGGCTCCATTATAGTTTCAAAAAATGATAATCATTCTGGGCTGGAGTCCTGTCAACCTTACCCTTGTTGGATACATAGAAATGATCAACAATCTCTAGCGAAGATAGTGCTATTTTTTTACTTTTTCATTCATCTCTTCCAATGCTGATATACTGAACAGTCTGAACCTTTAACAGCGTTATGCCTTTCCCTCATTTTATATTTATATAAATTCTTTGCTATTTCTTTGTAGGTTCTTCCATGTAGCAGCCAGCAACCATTTGCTGGTGATGTCTGCAACAGCAGCCTTGTGGATTTCACAAACCAGGACGGAGGGGACCTCGATGAGTCAGAGTTGACGCCTATACCTCCAACTCCTATGAGGAAGGGTAGAAAGCGTCCACATTCTGAAATTTCAGAGGCTGTTGAACAACTGGAAAGTATAGCGAAGCGGGCAACTGAGGACAAGCTGCATGAAGTGTTCAGCAAGCACGTGGCAGCTGAACTTCACTGTCTGCCACAAAGAGAAGTCTCCATGCTCCAGCAACAGATCCGAAATTCCATAACACGCATGAAGTTACGCTGTTTGGACTGTGTGGATGAACGCGAACATGAGATACTTGGTGCGTCGCCTTTCTATTCTTCGGAATCTAATTATCCATGTGAGGATATGATTTAGTAACATCTGTATTTGAAAAATAATTTTCTTGATATATCAAGCTGAGTAAAAAGTCATCTATCTCTCCGTAAACTGTACTATTTCATTTGTTATATATATATATATATATATATATATATGCTTTCCCATGAATATTGCTACACATCTTTTAACCCTTTGATTTTTGTCTTACAAAAGACCTACTACTTCCAACTGAGAATGTATTTGTGAGAAGAACGTCTCTTTTAATTTTGTGTTGCAGTAATCTTTATGTTTAACATTCCAAAGAATATGAAATTGTTCATAGATGCAAAGAAATAATGTCTGAAAAATATTTTTCCTTTATATTGGGCTTAGACAAAAAGCCATCTATCTTTCCGTCAACTGCATTGTTTCCATTTATTTTCGTTTCTGTAAATCTCTTTTAATAAACACATATAGATTGAATTTGTATTTCAGCGTTACCTTTACTACATGCAATACAGTCAACATTTGATTTTACGAATTGTCTGGTTCCAAACAATATATTATTCCTTTAAATGTCTGGCACTTGTGAACTATTTTTCACATCGCTATGGGTTTGTAAAAACATCAACTGTGTATAATTTGAGAATTCTTAATTCTTAAGAAATGAAAGCCTTCAATTATTGACTTCAGGATTATAAGTATGGCTATGAAAGTTCAGGCATAAGATTCTTGGTTCTGGAACTTGGGTTCCAGAACCAAGAACTAAAAAAAAGTTCTGGTATCTGATTTTTTATTTAAAATACTCTTATCCATACAAATAGAATCATATTTATTTACAATGCAGTGTTTGAAAAAGACCAATGGAACATCAGCAAAGCACAGAAAAGAGTGCACACCAAATTTCGCAACCATTTGGCTTTTTGGTAACCCAGTTGATTAGGGTTTTGGCGATATTTCTCTCTTCGTCATCTCTGTGTATTAAAACAATGAGAACACGTTCCTTGAAACTAAATTGTGGGGGGGCAGCATTACCCCCTCAAAGGCAGAGCGCCCTTATCTAATGAATATGTGTTACTTGTGCCTGTTAAATGTGTTCCTTCTATTGTTCCCAATAGGTTTTTTTGAGATTTAAAATAGAAGGGTAAAATGTATTTTTTGGAGCGTTTCATGGTGACAGGCTGTTTGGTCCATGGGATATTTGCAGGTGAATAAGTGGGCTACAGCCAAAGGTGACAAGTTTAACCTTTTAGGCAGTTTTTAAAATTTCCCTGATCTGCATTACAACTGCCACGTTGGAAATAGCTGCTATGAACCAGAGATATATTTTGGGGTGACCGAAATAAAGCAGGTGAAGTTTGACGAGATATCTCAAGATTGCTGCTGTAAGGGTTAAGTAATTAGCAATGAAGAACATTGAATTACAACAGGTTATAATAGATAAGGGTTGCAGAATCTGAATAGCCTGCAGACAATGAAGTCATTAACCCATTTCTAGTTTGGGTTTTGGAAGAAAAACAAACCAATTTGAAAAAATTAAAAAAACATTACAGCTAAAAAATGCAACTGCAAATGGATGGCTTGGAAAAAGAATGTTTTATTTCGCTAATCTTTATTTTGGCAAATGACAATAAATATTGAATATTTGGTGATAAGTTTATAAATATCACCAACCTGCAGTCCATACTTCACATTCCCCATATAATGGGTTAATGAAATACACATAATTATATTAGAATGACCCCAAGTAAAAAAAATTAGGTGCCAGCATAATTTCTTGAGCCAAGCGTGCTCTATGCTCATGAATAATGGTCTAAAATAACATTTCCTAAAATAACACTTTTCTGGGAAACCATATCATGACCTCATTAGGACATAACTGTCATCAAATTGGGATTTCATAACCCACAAACTGTTATTGAGCTATTGCCTGAAAAACAACTAACACCATTATAAATTTGTTATTTGCCATCAGAACCTGGCACTCCTCAACCCGCTATTTTATACATGCAAACTATATACACTAATATGTAATATATAGACACATAATTATATACACTGATATAAACTGAAGAGCCAAAAAAACTGGTAACAGGCATGCGTATGCAAATAAAGAGATATGGAACCAATCAGAGTACCGCGCTGCGGTCAGCAATGCCTATATAACACAACAAGTGTCTAGCATAGTTGTTAGATCGGTTACTGCTGCTACAATGGCAGGTTATAGAGATTTAACTGAGTTTGAACGTTGTGTTATAGTCGGCGCACGAGAGTACCGTGAATATCGGGAATCCGGTAAAAAATTAAATCTACGACATCGCTGTGGCCGGAAAAAGATCATGCAAGAACGGGACCAACGACTACTAACGACAATGTTAAACGTGACAGACGTGCAACCCTTTCGCAAATCCAGGGTTGGCAAAAACACCAGTTTTTTTGGTTTAAACCTGTTTTTTTGTTTTAAATAGTATTGACATTAAAAACAATGAAATATCTAAAAAATCATTCAAACTTCCAATAATTAACAAAAATAAAATGTGTATTAATATAATTAACACTATTCCCATGCTAATTAATCAATAAATATTTATTACATTTTAACAAAAACCAACTTTTGCAATTTAATTATTTTTTGCTTAACTCAATGGATTACTGTGTGTTTGGAAATTCTTTTAATGTTGTTATTAATCATATAATATATAAAGATTTTTCTCCAGTTACGTTCAGTATACTTAATTACGAAGCTATTCTGCAAAACGTAATAAAAATTAGGTGAATATCATGCATTTAATGAAGCATAAATAATGCAGATTAATTAGCAATGATTTGTGATGTACAGGGTGATTGTAACTAAGGTTCTGATTTCAAAACACTGTAAAAAAAGAACGATTGTCAGAATGACTTGAAAATTGACATGAATATTCCTGAAAAAATTTAATTTTATTTGCTAAAGGGAAAAAAATACTTAAAAATGTAAAATTAATGACATCATCCAACACGTGGGAAATTTCTCGCAGAATGGAAACGATAGCCAGTCATAGCAAAATCATCACTTAATTATAGCATTGCACGACTCCATAATTCACGGAAACATCACAAAAAAAATGAAGTGATTGAATAAATAACTACAACTTACTCAAAAAATGTTAAATATGTTGTCCACCCACGTGTTCTGGCTATGAGGTTGAAAGCACAAAAATTATTGTTCAACAACAGAATCGGAGTATGCCATGGTCATAATGTGGATGTGCTTGCAATTCAGCTTTATTAAACCAAACGTGCCCCCTTTCCCCCGTTCATATTCCTGAGGAATGTGGAACTTCTAACATATAGGGAATGTGCTGGAGATTGCAATTCACCAAAGTTTGCAATCTGACCACTATTTATAACATTTTGAGGTACCCCCACAGCCAGAAGTTGCAAGGGTTAAGGTGCATCCTGTCAAAATGGGTCTTCAGCAGCTGCTTTGCTGGTATTGCAATGTGCATCTTGATAGAAGTTCTATCCACACACTGATGCTGTGGAAGTGCCGAAATGATGTAGTTGCACAAAATAGATTATACTGCTGGCCAAGTACAGCATCATCTACTTGCACATTTTGCACTTTTTTCTTTTGCGAAAGAAACGTCCATTGCTTCAGGAGTATCCATGCAAATTTTCAAGTGATTCCGATCAGCACTTATTGTATAGTTTTGGAACCAAAACTTTAATTATAATCACCCTGTATATAGCTGATTATTTTTCATAAATCTGTTACTACTATACAGTAGAACCTTGATTAACTGGGCTTAGCTGTGCGAAAGTATAAAAAAAACAACTATTGAATATTAAAACTACTACTTCACCAAACACCAACCATCGTTATAGTGCAATTTACTGCCATTAGTGAGATGGGTTGGAAATGAAGGCGCTGTCTATCGGTGATCGCCTCGAGTTCGTTAGGGAAAATATCTTATCAATATCCTCGCCTGGGTTCGAACCCGGGACCCTGAGAACAACCTTCACGATGGTAGACGAGCATCTTACCACCATGCCACTCGGGCACTGAATATTAAGACTGTGAGATATACAGTAGGAGATGTGCTACTTCTTATGAAAAGAAAATGAAAATGTATGTGAGGTAATGTAACAACTAGTACACTAGTCTTTGTCCTTTAAGGACAACTGGTGTCTTTATTGGATTATAGGACCACCTGCCCCTAGCATGATGGTGTCACTACTGTAGCTGCTTCTTTGTGAAGGGAAAAAGGAACCCTGTGAGATAATACACCACTACATTTAGATGTGTGATGCAATCCTTATTCATGAATTTGCTAAAGATAGAGCATCAGAATGTAGCCAAAGGTTAGAAAATGTTGTAAGAATGAGAAATTTTGGCTTTTGTATATAACTTCAAATAACTAAGATACTTCATATGAAAAATATACATATATTCTGGCCACTTTTATGAGACTTTTTGAAAAAAACCGCTTATAAAATCTTATGTCATTTAAAGATATACCATCAGAATGTACCCCAAGGATATAAAATGTGGTAAAAATGAAACATTTTGGCTAATAATGAACAAATTTAAAGGAAAAAAATGATATTTCGGCAACTTTTATCTGATTTTTTGAAAAAACCAGTTGGTTAAAAGCAAGGTTTAAACCAAACAACCCTGCGCAAATCGCTGCAGATTTCAATGCTGGGCCATCAACAAGTGTCAGCGTGCGAACCATTCAACGAAACATCATCGATATGGGCTTTCGGAGCCGAAGGCCCACTCGTGTACCCTTGATGACTGCACGACACAAAGCTTTATGCCTCGCCTGGGCCCGACAACACCAACATTGGACTGTTGAAGACTGGAAACACATTGCCTGGTCTGACGAGTCTCGGTTCCAATTGTTTCGAGCTGATGGACGTGTACGGGTATGGGGACAACTTCATGAATCCATGGACCCTACATGTCAACAGGGGACTGTTCAAGCTGGTGGAGGCTCTGTGATGGTATGGGGCGTATGCAGTTGGCGTGATATGGGACCCCTGATACGTCTAGATACGACTCTGACAGGTACGCAAGCATCCTGTCTGATCACCTGCACCCATTCGTAGCCATTGTGCATTCCGACGGACTTGGACAATTTCAGCAGGACAACGCGACACCCCACACCTCCAGAATTGCTACAAAGTGGCTCCAGGAACACTCTCCTGACTTTAGACACTTCCGCTGGCCACCTAAATCCCCAGACACGAACATTATTGAACATATCTGGGATGCCTTGCAACGTGCTGTTCAGAAGAGATCTCCACCCCCTCTTACTCCTACAGATTTATGGACAGCCCTGCAGGATTCATGGTGTCAATTACCTCCAGCAGTACTTCAGACATTAGTTGAGTCCATGCCAAGCCGTGTTGCGGCACTTCTGCGTGCTCGCGGGGGCCCTACACGATATTAGGCAGGTGTACCAGTTTTTTTGGCTCTTCAGTGTATAATACATACACATATAATTATATACACTGATATGTAATATATATATATAGACACATAATTATATACACAGAATACATTGCATAATTATAAATGCTACAGCTAAAGTTTAGAATTCAGTTGTTTCATAGAATAATGAGTTGAAGTAAGGAATAACACACACTCATTCTTGAATATTTATATACAGTAATTATAAATAGAATTTTAACATATATATGCATAAAATTCTGTCTCCATTGAGAATGACACAATTCCACTAGGTCAAACCTTAATGAAACCTAACAGCAAGACCATTATGGAATACTAGCTGCTACCCGTGCCTTCACTCGCATGGATTTGGTAATCTGAAAATTGCTCTGCGATGATTCCTTCCAATAACATTTGAATCCATTATCACCCCATCGGGTGTTGCATTTCCAGAAATCCTGTCTTTGTTAGTCTCTATATTATAAAATATAATACTGTCTTAATTTCATATTTATAGCTTCCAGTGGTTTGAGCTCAGCGATAATTGCTCCATATGACTTTTGACCCCTGCTCTATGTCCTCATTACAGTATGAATTTTGAAAAATCAATCTTTAGTGAGCTTTTACTTTACAAAATAAAACTACTGACCAAATTTCATATTTATAGCTTCAGTGACGATTGTCTCATATAACCTTTACCTCAAAAAAAAAACTACTGACCGAATTTCATAAATATTGCTCCAGCGGTTTCGGCTTGGCATGATTTCTCTAGGAAGTTTAGACGTGGTTTGGTTTTACCAAAGGATGTTTATAGGTGTCTCGAGTTTGATACCCAGTTTGTCCTTGTCAGAAACTTTCCTGACAT
Organism: Pholcus phalangioides; assembly: GCF_987345545.1. Taxonomy (NCBI): domain Eukaryota; kingdom Metazoa; phylum Arthropoda; class Arachnida; order Araneae; family Pholcidae; genus Pholcus; species Pholcus phalangioides. The sequence continues at coordinate 49,112,426 of NW_028301602.1, read as the reverse complement.
AGGGGTACGACGGAGACATGAACACAGAAAAAGATTGCTACTGCAAGGAGTCCCACACTGAGGTGTGCACACCAACCTCACGGTGAGTGTTAAAAAAAGACTGACATTCAGAATCAACAATAAATTGCAGGTCCCGTTCTAATTAGCCAGTCGTGAGCAAAAAATGACCATTGTATGCTAGGTTGATAAAATATACTGGATTTTTATTGTGAGGTATTCATATAGTTTGGCAGAATTTTTAAATATTCTTTGTAATGTCAACTTTCTGCCACTGCAATGTATTTACATCCATGAAGTGTTGGGTGAGGGCCTTTCTTATATCCTCGGCAGCACGTTTGTAGTTATTGCTGCCGAGACTACGGACAGATGGCAAATTACTGATGCAACTTCTCCATTCCCCTGGTATAATGTCACCAGTATTGAAGTATTTTTTATCAGTCGCTTGTAGTGGTAGGTATACACTGGGACTGGTTTTCCGTAGCCAGTTGTGCAAACTACAAGCGGCCCAGATTACCTTGTCAGTGGTGTCTGGCTTCAGCTCGATGGGTTGGGAAAAAATTCTGAAACGCCACACCAGAATACCAAAGGCATTCTCAACTACTCTTCTTGCGCGGGACAAGCGATAGTTGAAGATTTTTTCAGCAATGCTCAGTCCGGTCTTGCTGTATGGTTTCATGAGGTTCGGTCCCAATGGGAAGGCATCGTCCCCAATGATGACAGAGTTTTGAGGCATCCCCAAGGAATTGTTCCCCATTGCAATATTCAGCATCGAATCCCTGAATGTAGCGCTGTCACTGGCCCGTCCATTCCCCCCATATCTTCATACGTAAAACAATATTCTGCATCCACTATTGCAAACAATATTATACTATGTTTTTTTATAGTTAAAATACATAGAACCAGAACGTGGAGGCAGCTTTATGGATATATGTTTCAAATCTATGGCACGGCAACATCTTGGGAAATTCCATCGCTGGGAAAATTTAATTTCAATTTCCTTCCATTCATCAGCTGTTGCAGGAACCTACAAAAGCAAAATAAATATTCATGTTACTAATAGAACACGTCATTAGGCTGCCAAGAGAATGAATCTATTGTATGCATGAAGTTTTAATTACTTGCTTATATCTCATATTTATACAGAAAAAAAATTAATCCTTTCTTTCTTCATAAGATATGTCACATGTAATGAGGCAAAAGCCTGATACAGATATAGTTAAAGTGGAAGGCTGGAATATATAAGAGTCAGGAGAAAATTATTTATACAAAAGGATTGGATGTTCATTTTTATGGTCAAGAAGCACCAAACAGTGACCAAAGGAGAGTATGTCCAATATGCATCTGGGCAAACAGTACCGAGGTACTGTTTGCCAAGCTGCTGAGCAAAGAGGAGGTCCTCTTTGCTCAGCAGCTTGGATGCCAGTGAGCAAGGTGGGCAGTCTGCATTACGTATTGTGGTAAATAGCTTATTACGATGGTTCGCTGATTGCAATGCATTGCTGATTTTGCTGGTTGCATATGGTTATGCATTACGTACTGTAGTGCATAACATGCTTATTGTGGTGCATTGCGTAATATTGGGCTTCACTTGATGCGATGTATCACGTATTGTAGTGGATTGCATATTGTACTGTATTGCTTATTGTGGTGCACTGTAAATAGTGGTGCATTTCATATTGTAGTGCATCGCATGTTGTATTGCTTATTAAAACACAGTGCTTATTGCGTATTGTGGCATATTGAGTATTATTGTGCTTTGCTTAATGCGATACATTGCATGCTGTGGTGCATTGCATATTGTGCTGTACTGCTTATTGTAATGCAGTGCTTACAGTGTATTGTGGCACATTGCATATTGTGCTGTACTGCTTATTGTAATGCAGTGCTTACAGTGTATTGTGGAACATTACATATTATGGCGTATTGCGATGCATCATATATCGTACTGTATTGCATATTGTGGTGCATTCCTTATCATGGTGCACTACTTATTGTGCTGCATTGCTGATGGTGGGGTATTGCGTTTTGCGCTGTATTTCTCATTGTGGTGCACTGCATATAGTGGTAGATTGAGTAGTGTGCTTTATTGCCAATGGTGGTGCTTTGAGTGTTGTGATGCATTAGTTATTGTGCTGTATTACCTATCGTGGTGTATTGAGTATTATGCTGTATATATGATGGCAGTGCATTGATTATCAAAATCAGAGTGGGAAACTGGCAATTGAATGACTATTTTGCAGACATTTGCAGTGCCTGAGGAATATTTTGCTTTATAATTAAACAAGATATGACGAGTAGTTAAGTCCCTTGGAGGTGGGGGTTGGACACCGAAGGCATCAGGTGGGACTTTGTCCCCTAGTGTGTAATAAAAAAAAATTTTACTCACCTCTATGAATGGCTTCAGGACGTGGTGAATTGCTGACAGCACTTCAGGCAGAAATAGCGATATTGTAGACTCGGGAACACGGAACAGATTGCTCAGACATTTCAACGAGCCCCAGTAGCCAAATACCGGAGTGATATCTCCAGCTTCGTTTCAGTTGGGATCGCCATCCGCATTTTAGTGTCTTGCTTCTTGATGATGCCGTCGACCATTTGCAGTAAATTGTCGAACTGGGCACCGTCCAACTGCAAAATATTCCGGTAGGCTACTGAATCTTCATCCTTCAGCAAAACACTGGAAGCTCCATATTTTTCGCATCTCCCGACCCAGTCGTTCACCCGCATTTTTCGTTGTTTCCTTTTTTCCCTCTCCAATTCCTTTCAAATCTCAAGGGCAACAATCCCAACTCCTGCACGAACGACTTCGCTAGACATTTTCTCGATAAAACGAGGCGAATCTACAATTCGAGAACGATATATATATTATAGCGAGTAGCGAGCGAGCATATTGCACAAGGCGAGTTTATAAGCCAGATAGCAAAAACGCCAGCTAGCAGTGAGAAAAGTAGCCCGACCCTCAACTTACTCGCTCTAGCGGAGCGAGCGGCGAGTGTAGTATTGCACAGAGCAAGTTCAGTAGCAGCGAGTAAAGGCCCGTTTACACGAGACAAGTGATTTAGTTGTAACTAAATTTTAACTTGCCAATTCTTTTTGAAAGTGTCCACACAATTAAGTGGTAAGTAGATGCTCATTGGATAATTTTTACAGAGGCGAGCGCAGTTAGCACATGCACGCTTCAGTCTACTCAAATCCATGGAGAGAGAGAGACGCAACGAGCAGGAGAATAATAGTAATAATTTTTTATTTATCTGGCATTCAGAGAAGTGCTTTTTTTTTTAAAGCTCATACCTTTCGTAACGATGGATGAAGATGATCAGGTAGAACTTACGAATACTGTGATCAGAGCCACATTATATATTTTTTTTAAAGAATATAAATTTATTCACTTTCACTTACCCAAGAGGGAAAAAAAGAATACACAACATATTATAAACTTATGTAAGTCATCGAGAAGGAAATATAACATTTCTCTATTTCTCCTCTAAGTTGTAAATATCGATTATATGATATTTTAATCGAAGTTGAAGAGGAGACAAATTATGAATTATGTAAGCCGAAAATACGGGAGAAGATTCTTGGCATTCATAGGAAATTCTAAGGGTTAAAAATTAAATAATAAAAATTCATTAAACATGAAAATTATTTCCAAATTCTCGAAATTATTAATTTTAAATTTAATCTATAGAGATGAAATCTATGTTAAATATTTGATCATGCATTTTTACCACAGATGGCAGCAAATTCGTTCTGGACGAGAGAAATATTCGAAACCCTCCTCTCCACACCTGATATATATTTTTGAATCTTCAAATTTTTTCAACTCCTGACATCATGTCGACAGAATATTCCATAGCTTTTTCCAACATCGAATAATTTTTAGCTTGTTTGTTAAGGTAATTTTCATTTCTATAGTTCAACAAACATTCATGGCGAAGATATTTTTCAACAAACTTGAAGGTTGTGTCCTCTGGCCACCTCACCATTCAATATTTCCGCGGAATTCTAGCGAAACTTCAGGAGACGACGGAGCATGAACAGGTTTACGCTTGAGATCAAAATAAACCCGTCCGTGAGAGAGCAAAAAGACCCCTCCAAGTGACAGGCCATGCCCACTGGCGCATGCGTATAGGTCTACTTAACCAGAAAAAATAGAACCGTTCTTATCTCACTTACCAACTAAATCACTAGTGCACTTGCCAACTAAAGCCGTGTAAACGGCCCTTATCGTTTGCATACATTGTATCGTACTTGGCAACTTAAAATTAAGTGACCAACTAAAGCACTTGCCTTGTGTAAACGGGCCTTAAAATCGTAGGCGAGTAGCTAGTAAACTCGCTCAATGTAAATGAGCCTGAAGGCCCGTTTACACGAGGCAAGTGCTTTAGTTGGTAACTTAATTTTTGGTTGCCAAGTACGATACAATGTATGCAGACGATAAGGGCCGTTTACACGGCTTTAGTTGGCAAGTGCACTAGTGATTTAGTTGGTAAGTGAGATAAGAACGGTTCTATTTTTTCCGGTTAAGTAGACCTATGCGCATGCGCCAGTGGGCGTGGCCTGTCACTTGGACGAGTCTTTTTGCTCTCTCACGGAGGGGTTTATTTTGATCTTGTAAGCGTAAACGAGTTTTCCGCAATCTGCTCCCATTATCCTCCAGTTCTATCTGCATTATGGCGAAGTGGTCCGAAGAAACTACAATGAAATTTGTTGAGGAGTATTTAAAACATGAATGTCTTTGGAACTACCAAAATGAATGCTATAAAAACAAGCAAAAAAAACAATATGCCCTGATACACATAGTAGAAAAAATGGAGCTCCAGGGTTTTGGTGTGAGGGAAGTAGAATTAAAAATAAAAAGCATTCGTTCAACATATTTTCAAGAAATAAAAAAAATGAAAGAATCGAGGTCATCGGGTGCTGGGGCCAATGAAATATATCATTCCAGAATGAAATGGTTTGCGATCTTTCACCACGCCCTGTTGTTGATTGATGCAAGAGCATCGCAGGATGATATGGCGAGTTTTATTTAATTCAACTTTCATTTAACTGTATATACTGTTGTGTAATAAGCAGGGCTTGCCAAATCAATTAAAAAAAAATCTAGGCACCAACCAAATATTTCAGAAGCTAAGCTTAATTTCTTTTGCATTTACACGAGAAAATTTACGCACCAAAAAAATAAATATCAATTTTTTTAGTCACCATGGTGACCTGGGATTTGTGAAGCCCTAGTAATAAGCCGAGTGTTTTTTTTGGGCAGAAATTTGTTCCTATATATAAATGTTTCTCAAAGTGCGCGTAACGGCTCCTGGGAGCCTCGCGGCGAGCTGGAGATAATTAATTTGTGTGCCTTAACGTTGCAAACTATGAGTGAAAAGTAATGACTAAAAATTGCATGGTTGAAGGCCTTTTGCTCTCTGCGGTGAATCTTTTTAACAGCGAGATCAGCTGTCATTCGCAACTCTATGTTTGGAACCACAGGAAACCAATTTCAGCTGACTACCACTGCAGTAATTAATTAAGAAGGAAGGAGGTGGGTCGGCTTTTATGGGTCATTCCCAAATGTGTACATTTCACATTTTTGAAATGAAAAAAATGAATTTTCAAAATAAAATTGATCTCAAATTACAGCCAATAACTAGAAGTTTAATATTTTGCTTGAGTTTTTGGAAGATGCAACAGAGTGCACAGATTAGCCTAATTTTTTTTCATTTTAAATGATTGATGAAATATGTTGTTATATTTTGAAGCATATCTCCACTTATTATCACTTGCTGATATTGATGGAAAACAATATTTCAATATGAGAATGGCATAAGAGAGTAGACATTCCACTGTGAAAAATCTGGTACTAAAAATGTAACATGAATCTTAAGTCATTTTTTGAAAAGTTAAATCCAAAAAAAGTTGATCAAGCATTAAAAGTGAACCTTTCAATGCGCTCAAAAGTGTTATTGGATTTAATGCTGTATAAAATTATATGTATATATCAAATGATCGTTAACAGACTGGACATTTTAAAATTGGAAAAATTTTGGGGCATGAACAAAAAAAATAGATTTTCAAAAGATGAAAAAAAAATTTTCCAAATTTTTATTTCATTTTGGGTTAGATGGCTTTTTTCTCAGCCCAAGATATATATATATCCAGGAAACATTTTAATTTTCTGGACACCATGCCGAGGCAAATCTGGAAAGAAAAGTCATCTTGTCTCCGCCGGGACTCAAAACCAGGCCCTCTTTCATACCGGGCAAGCGTTCCAGGTTCGCCTCAGCATAGTGTCCAGAAAATAAAATGTTTCTTTTAATTTTATTTTCAGTTTTATTAATCTCTGACACATATATAAAACATGATTCCAAGTTTTTTGAAAAAAAAAAATTCAGATTTGCACCAAGTCTCTTTGTTTAATCCTTTTTCAAGCTGGGGCAGCCAGATTTGAGGTTTTGCTACAAACAATGATTTAAAAAAAATTAACCATATGGCAGAACTATAAAAAAAATTAAAATTACCACCAAAGTACTTTGAAATTTTGTAAAAAAATTATCAAGTCTCGGAAACAGTTTCTACACTTTTTTTTTAAAATGACCCTTATACACGAATGTATACGAAATGCAAATTTAATTCCTGCACTTAAAATTCTGTTAAAAGTCATCTGGTCAATTAATTTCTCTGTGTGCTGCCTGCAGCCCTTTAACTATAATTTTTTTGGGAGAAGGGCAAACGTGATTCTGCCCCCACCACTGCAAAAGTAGATGATTTTAATGGCCTTTTTTGTCTGTTCCTAATACTTGTCATCCTGGCAGTTGCCCTCTCCAGTTCTGACCCTGATTTTTCTGTACTGACATCCTAATACATGCGCACATGCATTCTTTTTTTATGGGTTTAAAGCTAACAAAATTTAATTATTTTTGTGAATACATTGGAAGTGAGTTTAAAATATTCGCCAATTTTAACCGGTCATCTGGCTTCGACGGTATAGGACGTCATTTCAATATTTAAATTTTTGAAAACGAATTAGTGATAATCATTTCAATTACTTATTTTGTTGATGATTCATAAACACAGCACATGATAAAATCAGTTTCAATTGTATTCACGAAATATTTTAATCAGAAAAATGTATTTCATTAGTTTCAAACTTTAAAAAAAGGATAAGAAATTAATTGGCCAGATGACTGATTAACCTCTTCAGACCGAAGAAAAAACTAACCATTAAAAAAAATCAACTGATTCATGTTCATTGTACGTCAAAATGTCCTTAAAAAATGAAAAAATTAATTAATTTGGGTCGATATCTTTACTATTACCATTTGAGTCGGTACTCTTACGCATACCTCAAGTCTTAACTTGAAAAAAGAATCATTAAAAATGAACGTACCCATATGAGTACCTCTGGAGCGAAGAGGTTAAAGTAAAATAAAATAAAAATAATTGAAGCAATCAGCTTTTCTAAACAGAAATATTACATCCTTTATTGCAACAATGATAGGACAAACACAAGGGCAATAACGTAACAGAAAATTTAGTCAAAGTTAGCCAAGAGCCTTTTCATGTGCTCTAACAAGGGTCTTCAACGCATGGCCTGCTGGTCAAGTAATTTAAAAATTATTTCATAATTGATAAAAATATGTACGATTAAAAAAATAATCGCAGAGTAATTTTACAATTTACAAAAGAAATAACCAATCAAGAAAAAAAACATAATCGGTGAAAGCAACTGTGCTGTTGCAGAATAAATAAAAATTGATTAATTTAATTAAATGAAAGAAATAATTTCAGAGTAAATAAAAGTATTAAATAATTTTTTTGGGATTCCCACTGCTTAACAGAACACACCAACCTGTGGCTTTGTGGCCCATAGGCTTTACAGAAAATTTTAATTTGGCCAGCAATGTGTGAAAGGTTGGAGAAAGGCTGTGGAAAAAGGTTGAGGGAGAAGAAGTGCTTTCTCAAAAAACTGAAAAATCAGTAAATCTGATTGTGCCTAAAATGATACCCCCCAGAAATGTTGGGGTTCAGGGGTCATAAAATGTCCCCTGGTAGTAAAAAGAAGCTTGAACTTTGAAGCGTCATTCCTACATCTGGGTGGGGTTGATGAGACTGTAAAAGTTTTTGCAGTATGTGTGAATACTATATAACAGTTCATCCCCTCCATCATCACTTTACCAACTAAGTACAGTAGTACATGGAGCCTTGGTTGGTGGGAAAAGGAATGGTGACAATTTGTGGAAGCCATCTCACACTCCATCAGCCAGCAGGAGTTTCCAGTCCATCTCTAAAGGAACCTACACATGCTCAGTTATACCTGCACAGTCATAACTGCGCAGGCATAACTGAATGGTTCAATGCATCCACACTACTCAGTTATACCTGTGCAGGCGAAGCCTCTGGAACCGGTTCTAGGCGATCTGTGGGGGATATTTTCATTCTTCACGGTCTTTTGATCAGTTCTGATTTTCATAGTCTATAAAGTTCGGAATTTTCTAGTATGATTTCCACAGATGATGCTTTGGGTGTAGGTGGATTGGTTATGGCACTGAAAATTATTAACTCAAAAAAAGAAAAAAACGGGTAATGTGGTGCAAAGATTGGTTAAAAAAAAGGCAACAATATTCACACGCTAAATTATTACAGGAATTGAGATTTGCACCAAAAGATTGGCATAATTTTCTCAGAATGATCAAGATACCTACTCAAAGCTACTGACTTCGGTGACTCCATTAATAGTGTAATGAATATGTCATTATTCGAGCCATTTCCCCCCACCCCCTAAATTACGCCATTAGAAAATTTTCTTCTAATTAAATGCAATCCCTCTCCAAAACAAATTATTCAGTTATTATTGTTCTATTATATTATCAGTAAAAAAGAAGAGGGAAGAAAGTAGGGCGGTAGTAAAAAAAGCAGGGAAAAAAACTGTGCAGTTATACCTGATGGTCCATACACACGGTCAGTTATACCTGCGCAGGCATAACTGTACAGTTATACCGAATCGAAAAACCATTCCCTTCAGGTCGCCTGTGCAGGTCAACTGACTGCCCCTACACACGCTCAGTTATGCCTGCACAGTTGGCCTGTACAGGCATAACTGTGCTGGTATAACTGAGCGTGTGTAGGGACCTTAAGGAAATAATAATAATAAAAACATGAATGTTCTGTTCCATATGCACATCTCCTCATTTATGACTTTTTCTTTTCTCATGAGAAGGAACCTTGCAGGTGGCCAAAGGTCAGAGATCAAGATGGGGAACTGAGAGCAGAGACAGGGGAAGTGAGAAAAAAAAAGGGAGAGAGGAGATGATATCCCTACACCTGGCTAGAGCAATCTACAGAAGATACTGTTCCAATCTTTTTTTAGCCCTCTCCACCCACGCATCTTGTAAAATCCCCCTTTCTTCAAGAGGCTCATGTGGTTGGGGGGGATCACATTGGTCTCCATGATCAACAATTACAAGAAAAATGCAAGAAAAACTTAGAATATTGAAAAAATCCCCTCTAATCTTGCTTCAATCAATTCGGTGAATTTAGAATACCTTTGGAGGTTAAAAACTCAAAATGGCCTTGGAGAGTTTCCTCACTGCTTCCGCGGAACCCGAATTATCCTGTGTGCCTTCCCCTCTCCAGAAATAATTCTGAAATTATTTCTCATTATACCAGGGAAAGACCAATGTATGGAGACCCAAAATTGTGAAAAAAGAACCACGGCTAACTAACTGTTAATTTTGGGTCTACATACGTTGGTCTGTCCCTGGTATTATCAAACCCAAAAGGTAATTTTTATTTCTCATTACCCGTGAATTTATTTCCTCTCATTTGTTTTGAAATGTTTATCTCAAAAGTAATTTTCAAATTACTCTTTCACCAATTCTCGAACACTTTAACTAATTTCTTCATTGGTTTTTTTCTTTAATTTCTATAAATTCTGTAATTATGTCAGCTTTTTCGTCAGCGGGCCACTGCAAAAAGCTTCGAAGGCCACATATGACCCGTGAGCCATGCATTGAAAGTCCTTGTTTAATGCTTCTAAATAACATGGTACCCATTAAAGAGAAAAAAGAAGGTGAAAAGCAAAGGGAAATAGTTAGAAATTATCGTTACTAAAACTGATCCACTCCCACCAAAAAAAATTGAGGTTTTGAAACACATGATTGAAAAATGAGCAATGCATAAACATTAAAAAAATTTATTTAATAGCAAGAAATGCAAAAACTTCTCAGTTAGTAATGCCAAGGCCATAACTATGGGGAGCTGGCGGGTCTGGTGCCCCGGCCGCTGGACTAAAGGGGTTTGCTGAACTCACCATTCAACCGCTTCTTCTACATTAAACGGGGAGCCAAAACGTGTGCTTGCGCGGCTGAAAAAGTAACTAGTTGCAGCCCTGTGTAAACCATTCTCGAATTGCTCCCACATTGGGAACAAGGGCCCAAGAGAAAAAATGTGAGATCAAATACGGTATATATATATGAGTATACACTGTGTGGCCAATTTAAGTATGACCAATTCGTCAATATTTCGTTCGCCCACCTTTACCCGGACCTTGTACGGTAAACAGTGCATTCAGAGATCCTTTGAGACAATTTTTAATTAAGATCTACTGTAATTTGCTGTTACCTTTCTGTTGTCTTTCACAAGTTGGAGACTCTCCGTTCCACCTGAGCTTTTACCAATCAATGAATACTCATGAAAAATTTATTTCTCTATCCCTCCACAGCGATACGTCATAGCTCATTTGCTTGAAACTGTCAGGTGGTCATAATGATGTGCCCACTCAGTGTATATGTCACAAAAATATGTATGGAGGGTTGAGAATCAAAGTGGTCTTAAGTCACTGGAGTGCAACTTTTCATAACAAAGCGTTCTTTCCTCTGAAAGCTTCCGAAAAAGCAGTTTTCCATGAAATTATTTTTTGCTTGTAATACACGTTAGTCCTTGAATTGTCTTTTTAGCAAAAAAACATTCCAAGAAAAACTGATTTTTTGGAGCTTTTAAAGGAAAGAACGCTTTATTATGAAAAAAATTGCAATGCAGTGACTTGAACCACTTTGATTCTCAACTTCTCATATGCCATCACATTTCTTGCAAGACTAGAAGCAGACGTGAAGTTGGCATGATGGCCAAATCGACTGCATGGCCAAGTGTCCAGTTATTGAATCATTCTTATCTGCCAGCTCGCTGACCCCCCACCCACAAAATAATCTGTGCAATCATCTCTAATTTGGCATGCATTGCGAGAGGAATGGTGGTGGTTAGTGCAAGGTAGATCAGCCAGTCCTTCTGAGGGCAAGTGCCTCCAACTTCCACCATTTACGCCTCCATGAGTGATATCCTCCACGTCTAGAGATGGGGCGTCCACAGAAATTTTTATTTTGTGCAGCCAGTTTTGTAGACAGCAACAGGCTTTCACAACTTTATCAACAACTTCTGGTCTCACGGGAATGGGCCTTTCGAATATTCTGAAGCGTGCGGCCAAGATGCCAAAGGTATTTTCAGCAACACGTCATGCCCGAGATAGCCTGTAGTTGAAAATTTTCTGTTTCAACGACAAATTGTTCCCTGAGTATGGCTTCATGATATTGTTTTTAAGAGGGAAGGCATTGTCAGCAACAATTACGTGACCTGCTGGAAGTAAATTATTTTGCAACGCAAAGCTCAGGTTGCACCTCCTAAAAACACCACCATCAGCGACTCTTCCATTGCAACCAACATCTATATAACTAAAACAATAGTCATCGCCAACTAAAGCCATCAACACGATGCTATTTGTCTGCTTGTAATTATAATAGAAGCTTCCAGCTTCTGGTGGTGCTTTTAGCAAGATATGCTTCCCGTCTATCGCACCGCAGCAACCAGGAAAATTCCATCTTTCTCGAAAAACATTTTCGATTGCTTTCCACTCTTTGTCATTTCTCGGTACCTGCAAGTAAATAAAAATACATAAATACAGTATTCTAACAGGCAGTTTTTTTTTCTTAATAGGTGAACAATGAAGTAAATGTAGCTGGTGATATACAAGCTACACCACAACCTGCACAAGTCCAGGAAAGCATTGACCACCACCACGACTTCCCGTCAATCAAAGAGAAGATGCATGATCTGCACCTCTTGTTGGACAAAGCGGACAAAATCAGCAATGTGATAAATCCTGCCTTGTCTCCTGGCAATGAGTTTGACTGTTTTGGGAAGTTCGTTGCGGCCACGTTAAAGGCGATGCCGCTGGAGGTTGAGCTTGATGCCCAGCATGAAATTTTGAGGTATTTGCGCGACATCAGAAAAAGCATGATAGTAAATGCACCAACAAGCATGGTGGTGGATGCTCCATCGCCATCCACCTCGGATATACATTACGGAGGTCCTTCGCTTCCATCTAACCCCGTCGTGTATGAGGTCCGGGACATTCTCTCCGAAGCCCTCTCCACCAGCACGGAGGAGAAAAAATAATTATTTACATACCGTTTTCTTTTTTTTCTTCACTTTTATATATATATTTGCCTATATTTAACTTTTTTCCCATTTTTGAATTTCTATCTATGAAAATAGCTATCTGTATTTTATGTTGTAATATTTTTTTTCAATTAATTTTTTGTTTCATTTTTTCGAGGCGTCGTGAATTCGATACCCGGTTCGTTCTTGTCAGAAAACTTTCCTGACACAGGGGTACAACAGAAATTGCGACATGACCGCAGCAAAAAATTTCTACCGCAGGGAGTCCCCCATCGAGGGGTTGGTGCGCTGGTATCGAACTCGCGATACTTCTATAGATCCTTTGGTAGTTTAGGTGAGTATCCTATATCGACCTGGGTTACCACGCCCATAAAAGTTTGATGATAATTCTTTTATAAAAAAGTTTAAGTTTGTACTTTCCAAGAAGATTTGGTGAACATCTTTTTATTTGTTTTGTTTCTAATTTTCTGGCACCTATTCATCTAAAATTTTTGCGCACGTACATTTGATACTGCTCCTGGCACCTATTAAACACACATGCACATTTGATACTGCTTGATACTGTGCTCCTGGCACCTATTTATTCTTATCATTCATGTTTCTTTTTTTGATTGGAACACATAAATTTTTTTTCTGGCACCAATATACTTGGAACTTTGAACATATATAACTTTTACTTCTGGCACCTATATTCTTGGATTTTTGAACATATACTTAGAAGAAAAGGAGAAAAAAAGGGGGAACCACCCTGGACGAAGGCATTTGCTTGATGAGTGTATGGCAATTTTTAAGGCTTGGGATTAAAACCACCATTCTTTTGTTTCAATTGAGTTCACGTTGATGCATGCAATTACCACTGAAATAAATATGTGGGGTGGACTTCTCTCCTTCCAACAGTGACATGTCATCGAAGAGTTGTGGTGGCATTTTCTTCGTGGATCATCTGCATTGAGGCTAAATTCTGAGAGTCATGAACATGACCTGGATTAGACTATACTTTCTTTTCCATACACAACACATACATGCATACACAAATTAACAAACAAAATATAGTCTTATATAGTTTCCTCTCCCTTCATAGACCTTACTGAGCCCGTTGGTAATCCCACAATCAGCCACGAGCTGGGCATGGGGGTAACAATTTGATTCTGGTTGATTGATGATTGAATTGATTTGATTACATTACTGTTGTTTTCTATTCAAGTTTTGTAAAAGATATTTCATAACGTAATCCCAGCATTAGAAACCTGTATTTTCTTTAAATTAGAGAGAGACAGGGCACCAACTTTCTCATTGCGTTTTTGGGCACATGATGTCCATATGACAAATTAATTTTTTAATAACTATACAATCCCTTGCAACATGATGACATTTCTGTGTCACATTACTACATGACATTTAGATACTTTTTTCCGATTGAAAGTATGTCTCTAGGATCAACGGTTCACCAGTAAAATGCTGTGCTTGCTGTTACCGGGAAAAATTAAAATGATGATAAAAATTGAATTTTTCAATTCCTAAAAAATATGAATCAACATTTTGACCCCTCATCTCCTGACTTCTGCTGGCAGAAATGTGTCACACAAATTTTGCATTGTAAGTTTCTTTTTCGATTAGCAATCGTACTTGTTTTTCATTTTCCTTAAGAAAAAAATTCCATTATCTACTTAAACTATTTCGTGGTTTGTTTACATTGGTACTGTATTTGTATTGTTACATTGTATTTGTGTGTGTGTATATATACATTTGTAATTGCATTTTTAATTGGGCTGCTGTATTTTTGAAATATATGACATTATTCATATTTGTTATGGTTTTTCTCAGCCACCTCATTGGGCATTTTGCCTGTTGTGGCGTTGTATTTGTACCTCGTGTTATTAGCATGTTGTGCTCAGATTTGGTATTGTCGTGAACAAACCTGACAGGAAAAAAACCCGTCAGAAAATCAGTCATGTGCGAAAGAAACATTAATTTGTAGTTGTTGCAGCTGGAATCAATAACTATTCAGGAAATCTTTTTTTTCCAAATCTTAAGGAAAAAGTTACAATGTAAGTTTTTTTAGTTTCGGTTTTAAATTAATTTTCAAAAAAAAGAATGAAGCCAAAATTAAGTATTAGCCATAGCTGAAAAAGACATTTTTCAGAAATAAATGAAGATTGAATGATTTAAAGAACCTGTATATTGTGCATTTTCTGTATGGCTTTTGTAATTGTGCAGCGTATGTTGTTTTAATAAACAAACAATATAAACAAATTCAAAAGAAATTTATTTTCTGTCTTTCTGTGTATGTTTTCAGTACAAATCTACAATTTTCGATCGATTTTCGCAAATATCCTTTGTGTATATATATCTAATGGGACAAGATTTGGACGATAGGCTACTTCGTCAGAGCTAGACAAACACACGAATTAGTAAAAAAAACTGGGGGTCACTCAACAATGAATTTTGGAATACAGTATTTTTACTACGGTTTCTCCTAGGTTTCCAAACGCATTTCAGACATGCATATCCCGTTGTAATAGTTTGTCAGTTCTTTCCCACTCAGGGCCGTAACTACAGGGGGGGGCACAAATTTTACCCTTTAACCTCTCCATCATTACAAGGGGCGCCAAAATGTGTGTTTGCCCAACTAACCAACCATCTAATTGCGACGCTGCTCCTTGTACATTGAAAAAAACAGGGCAGCACCTGGTATCGCTGCTGAGTCTTATACACTGGTGTAAGAAATTAAGAGAATTTGCAGACTTGATCGATTATCTCGAGAACTACTATACTGATTTTAATGAAATTTGATATGTACATACATTGATACAATACAAAACAAATAACCATTCAATAATTGTAATACACATGCATGATCGTGCGTAACACTCGTTGGAGTAAGAAGGTATGAAACAGCAGTTGCAGAATAAACAAAATAATGGGCTAATAGATGGGTTAATAAAGGGTATGGTCTACTCGTACAGATATACAGGTCTCGCAGCGTGATTTCATACTTGAAATAAGGCAGTTTATCATTTCCTGTGGCAATTGGTCCCACTCGTTCAGCAACGCTGTTTTCATTCCCTGGATGGTTCCCGGAGGGGGGGGGGGATTGCGAGTTGCAATTGCCCTCCCCAGAGCATCCCATACATGCTCTATAGGGCTAAAGTTTGGATATCTGGCTCGCCAATCCATCCGGTGAATATCCTCACTCTCTAGAAAATCGTCGAGCAGAAGAGCTCTATGTGGCCTCGCGTTATCGTCCATTAAAATGAACTCAGGGCCAACTGCACCCCTGAAAAGGCGAACATAGGGCTCCAAGACCTCATCCCTATACCTCACACCAGTCACAGTGCCTCTTTCAAAGACACAGAGAGGTGTGCGGCCATCCAACATGATGCCTGCCCAGACCAATAAACCTCCTCCGCCATAATAGTCGATTGCGCGGACATTGGAGGGTAGGTAGGTAGCGGGTCCCTGGTTCTTTCCATATGAACGTACGGCAAGAATCGGTGCTTAGGCTGAACTGGGACTCATCAGTGAAGAGAAAGGTCGCCCATTCATCCATACTCCAATCTCTATGCTCTCTGCACCATGATAAACGGATTCTCCTGTCCATAGAAGTGAGCAGGACGCAAACAGCAGGTCTTGCAAACAACCCTCTCTCATGAAGTCTTTTAGAAACAGTTGGGTTCCTGTGGCTGCATACAAGTCACGAGAGAGCTGAGAAGCTGTAGCACTCCTGTTACGCCTCACTATAATCGACAAATGGCGATCTTCTCTGGCTGTCATGGCTCTTGGACGACCTTGCCCAGGCTTTCTCTTGATGGATCTGGTATCCTGGAACTGTTTCCATAAGTTACACACGACGTTGGGCGTTAAATTGAACTCTTTACAAATCTGGACTTGAGATTGGGCTGCTTCTAGCCTCCCCACAATTCGCCACCTCATTCCATCATCTAAATGTTGGTGGTTACTCATTTTTACTGTTACAATTTGAAATTAACCGATTGCTGCAAAATAACACCAAGAAATTTGTCGAGGTGTGCTAGCAAATGAAATGCGTCTTAACTTACTGGCTCCACCTACACACACGTGTACGCTTACGTATTTGACGTACAAGATTTGCATTTTTGTCTAGAAGCAGTGGTTTTACATTCAGTTGAGTTCTTTTCATGAAATTCGATAAAATATGCAAATTCTCTCAATTTATTTCATCTGTGTATTATACTACATGCCCTTACAAGGTCTATAACTACCTGCCTAGCATTCACATTGCAATTAAAGCTTTCATTTTTTTTCATTCAAACTTGCTTATTTGTTATTACTGGTACAGTACAACCTCATTATAACAGACTTTTTTTTGTTCTGAAGGTTTTTCACTTGACCCTGGTGCAAGGGCGTACCCAAGATCTGAACTAGAAGGGGGCAACTCACAGATACCAAAATTGATACGTCTGTACTGTGTGCCAATTACCACTTAAATTTCTCTTCTAGGGCGAGGGCAGATGCCCCCTCTGCCTCTCACTGGGTGTGCCCATGTTGTTCTTAATACAGACCTGCACAACGCTTGGTGTTTAATCGCTTGCTTGGAAATGGTTTTTAAACAAGTTGATACTTTAAATTCTTGAAACGAATTTTAAACTCCTCAGATATATAAAAATACCCATTCTTTATTATTACTACATTTTTTAAACTGTCCGTTATAATGAGTTCTACTGTATATATATATATATATATATATATACACACACATTTTTTCATTCAGAATTTGTTTTATCTATAAAACAAGTTGATATGTGAACTAATGGTTTTTCTTACCTGTATGAAATCTTTCAATGCATTGTATATGGTGTCACATACTTCAGGTAACATTTTGCTTATGCTGGATTTAGAAACCCTGAAGAAGTGAGAAAGCTGTTTCCGGTTGCCAGAAAGTAAAGTACGATGTGCAATTTTAATTTTGGTGGTAATGCACATCTCATTACAGTGTCCATTTTCTGAATACCGAGCTAAATTTTTGATAGCAGGTAATTGAATGACTCTTCGGACATTCTAATAGCGTAGAAGTGTTACCATTTGTCATTCTGTGCCAGTTCTTGAAACAAAAGTATGCTTGCACCCAGCTCATCTCTTCTTGACAACCATGTCCTTTCCCATAATCTTTTCGGCTTACACAATTCATGTCCTCTTTAACTTCGATCAAAATATCATATAATATGGCTCTAATCATAGTATTTGTGAGCTCTACTGGATCATCTTCATCCATGGTTGCGAAAGCTATGAGCTTTAAAAGGAATACCTCTCTGAATGCCCGACATAAAAAAAAAGTATTTACTATTCTTTTCCCGCGCTCTTTCCGTCTGTCTTCCTCTATTGATTCGAGTCAAATGTAGCGCGCATGCGCCAACTGCGCTCGTCTCCGTAAAAATTATCTAATGAACGTCTACTTACCACTAATACGTGTGGACACTTTCAAGAAGAATCAGTAAGTTAAAATTATCCAAGTTGCCAACTAAAGCACTTGCCTCGTGTAAACGGGCCTTTAAGAAGAAAAAGGTAGAGAGAAAAACCTCACCAACTTTTTTCCCTTTCTTTTTTCTTCTTCTTTTTACCGTGTATCATGATCACGCGACCTTGAAAAACTGGTTTCACTACTTTGTACACTACTGTATTGATATACATGCGGGCTGTTGAAGAATAAAGCCGGGTTTTCCTAGGCGCAGGTTTCCTTTGCTGCGCGACACGCCGTCCACTCACCGATAAGAAAAGCAGCATGACTATTTTCCTACAGAGCGCAATACGTCTCACGACAGCGCTTTACGTCGGGAGAGATTGGCCCACTGCTTCTGGAGGAGTCAAATGCGTCGTGTGCCGCGCCTTTTGCCGATATTCTCTTCACTCTCTCTCTCGTGTTTTCTTTCGCTTCCCTTCAAACCGGAGCATGCAGACGACAGAGTAGCTGATGCCAAGGACATGTACTATAATATAGCCGCCCTGATCTGATGCGCCATGCTAGGAAAACACAAACGCGTAGCGTAATTATGTAACACGTTTCTGCCGGCGCAAAATCGTCTAATTCGGTTCACGCTGTGGAAAAAACTTATTACTAGGAAAACCCGGCTTAAGATGAGGGATATCTAGTTGCTTCCCTGAATGAGGGCACATGTAAAAATTTCGGATTTTTATTACCCTGCAGATTTTCTCCCTTCTGGTTATATACGGGAAATTATGGTACTTTCACGGCTATCAGCCGGCATTCAAAGACCGCGTCTCTACGGCGTAAATTTGTCTCGTTCCTACAATATTGCAAATGTGTATTTTTTTTTAAATTGTAAAGGATTTGAACGCCCGTTCAAATTGTAAAACCTTCCCGATATCGAAAAAAACAGAATCTGTAAAAACTCGACCTGGAATATCCAGTTTTGTCATCTAACTGCTATGCGGTAGTCACCGTTTCCCATCGCGAAACACAAACATCCCACCTACAATACAAATGTGCATACATTGAACTTCAAATGCACGCATTACCAGTTTGGAGAATAGATGCAGGGCTGCAACTGGGAGGGGCAGGCGGGCCTAGGGTCCTGCACTCTGGACTATAGGGGGCACCAAATTAATCCTTTATAACTGCTTCTTCTACATTACATGGGTGTGCCAAAATGTGTGCTTGCCCAGTTTGTGAAAGTATCTAGTTGCGGCGCTAGATAGATGGCACCACCTACTAAACACAAAACACGCTAAATGCTGGGCACACACACATAAGCACACTGTTAAGTTTCTCCAACACAAATCTGACATAGCTTCTATATTCAGGTGTTAAAATATGTGACAGTTAAATGGTGACAGATCAGAATGGTGAACCATCAGGGAAGGAAAATAAAATTATTTTGCGAGGAAAACCAAAGCATGAATAGGGAATTAGAAGATAAGTGTCTGAGAGAGAGTCTAATTTGCTTTAAATTTGATCAGAAGATATTGAAAATGCTAAGGTATTTTTAACGAAATGTAAAATCAATCAGAAGGGAATTTATACATTGATTAATAGTAAATATATAAATGTGTGCCTTCAAATATTAATTAAAGTGGATATTGCTTATAACGTTTTTCAAAAACCATCATAAAAAACGTTATAAATAGGAAAACACTTTAAATGAGAAATCTCACTGAGGGTCTTTATCTCACTTTAAACAGGAAATTACTTATTGTTAGGACCACGGAAATAAGTTCATACATTCTAAATGGGAGAGACGTTATCAGCGGGATCAACTGTATATTTGTTTTAGATTTATTACACATGCAGAATTCCATACATTAAATTCTCATTGCTAATGAGCTTCTTTTTACAAGTTTTTCCTACTAGTAGACAATGAAAGTAAATGAACCTTTGGATAGAACATGTTTTTAGAAATGTACTTGATTCACAGATACCTTCTTCTCTTACTCGGAACATGACCCACCGCTCAGTCTCAACAAAGGAATATAAGCAGGTGATCAAAAACCTGGGGCATACTGGAAGAAAATTCATAGAGATACCAGTGAATTATGGGGGGGGGGGCATAATTTTTTTCAAGATAAATTTTTTTTGAGAGGGACCCATTTTCACTCAAAAGGACCCAGATTTTTCAAATAACCTGGGTCCCGGGACCCAGGTAAATTAGAGTCCAGTGGCATCTCTGACTATTAATACTTTTATATGTACTATTACATAGTTCCAATTACATTCATGTGCAGACGAAAGTGAAAAAGCCATCAGCTCAGTGAAAAGAAATGAAGAAAAATAAATTTTTTAATAAATTTTTTTTGAGAGGGACCCACTTTCACTCAAAAGTCCAGTGGCATCTCTGAGAACAATCCTAAAGTAAACAAAAACAAGTATGTCTGTCTCGCTCTTAAGTAGACATGAGTAACGTGCCATATTGAGATAGGCATACTTGTTTACTTTATGGTCGGTTCTGGACTGGACAATACCTACCCATTCCATTGTCTAAAACGTTTCGCACCGATTATATTATTATGATATTTGGGTTAAAAATATTTTACGAAGGTTTTTAACAACTGGCTGTTGCGAAGATATATTTCGGAAAGAGAGAAAATTCAACTGCCCCTGCGGGGAATCGAACCCACGTCCTTTCACTTTCCGGGTGAACGCCCTAGACCACTAGACTACAGAGGCACTGAATCTCTCAATCTTCCCTTGGAGCTCGTGTCCCACGTCCTTTCGGACGGACGTTCACCCGGTGTTCGATTCCCCGCAGGGGCAGTTGAATTTTCTCTCTTTCCAAAATATATCTTCGCAACAGCCAGTTGTTAAAAAACACCTTCGTATGGTAGCGGAGAGTGACGTCATCCTTGTATAAGTCACCATCTGGTGGCAGTGTCAACAGTTGTGAGCTTGGCCTGAGTCTGGTCCGGCCGTCCATGTACGGTCCATTTCAGTGTACACGAACTCCAAGGAAAGATTGAGAGATTCTGTGCCTCTGTAGTCTAGTGGTCTAGGACGTTCACCCGGAAAGTGAAAGGACATGGGTTCGATTCCCCGCAGGGCAGTTGAATTTTCTCTCTTTCCGAAATATATCTTCGCAACAGCCAGTTGTTAAAAACCTTCGTATGGTAGCGGAGAGTGACGTCATCCTTGTAAAAATATCTTGTTGCGCAGAACCACTTGAGGCGAATGATATTTGTGGCTGGGATGAGACAAAGAGTCACCAGGACTGGTTGTTTGTTTACTTTGTTGACTGGTTGTTAGCACCAGCAGTTCATAAGAAAAGAGACAGAACACATCTCCCTCCCTCCCCTCACGCACCACACAAAAATACTAAGGGGCCGTTTAAGTATTACATAAGCAAATTTTTAGGCTTCCCCCCCTTGTCAGCAAAATTTCGTCATCAGCTCTGCCCCTCTGAATCCTAACTCATATTTTCATAAAGGGTGGTTGATGACGTAAGCATTATCCAAACCCCCCTTCTTCATCAAAAGTCAGCAAATCGGAACCCCCACCCCATCGTAGCCGGTCAATTTATCGCACTCAACTTGTCGCAGTACAAATTTGTCGCAGTGTCAATTCGTCGCGGTTCAAATTCGTCGCAGTTCCAATTCGTAGCTGTACAAGTTTGCCGCTGTGTCAATTCGTCGTGACGTCAATTTATATATTACAGCGCAGAATCAATTCGTCGAACCGTCGATTCTTCACTGTACATGTTCCACGTGAGCTTGTATGTAGGTTTTTGTCTTACACGTGAAATAAAAACATGAACAAAAGTGTACACGCAGTTAACTGAAAATAATTAATTTTTGTCAATGCAGAAAGGTCATCAAAATTCAAATTACAATATCAATTACATTTAAAAATTTAACTGCATATAAAAATTTAATTATATTTGAAAATTATCGTTGAAAACACTATCTTTAACGGTAAATTTCTATCTGCCCCATGGGCTCGAGAGTTTCTCCCCCCCCAAGAGTCACCAACATTTACCATTACAGTATCTCCATAAGAACCTGGAATATTTAATTAATTAATAATTCAATTCAATTAATATTTAATTTTCTCCGTATAAGCCGCACTTCCCGCTTTTGTTGGGATTTCTCACAGCGAAGGGAGTTGGGCGCAGATCAAGGATGGAAATGTACAGTGCTTATGAATGACGATTCGATGAAGTTTTCATAATGCCCACAGGATGAGCACAGACAAAGGCAATGTAATCACCAATAAGAAAGATGACTATGGGTCAGACGCATAGATATAATATAACCATTAATCTTATGTTTATAATCAGTCGCATATCTTTGACTGGCTTGTTTGAATATTTTCACAAAGTTTTCATTAGCGTCTAAGCTTTTGGAACAAGGTTGGTGTGCTTGGTCTACATTTTTCTGTTGGCAAAAACGTGGAATATTGCAAAACCGAAAGTGGAAATGATATGTTGGTGTGCGTGTGTTTAACAGTTTCCACTCCCCCCCCCCCATAATTCAGTTCCGAAATTATAAAAACTTTTAATGCAAATTCAAAATGAATTAGACTATTATTAATTTTCTTTATTTGAGCTTTTTTTTTTGTATCTTAAAGTAGAGATACAGGTTATACGGATGACAAAAAATAATGTAGTTCTTTTTAAAATTAAATTGTTTGAATTCAATTTAAATTGCAATAAATTGAAATCTTCTACGTATCTTAAAAAAAAATTATGGTAGTTCAAAATATCATCACGTATTATTCTATAAATCATCATCGGGTTTTTACTGCGATATTCACGTATATAAGTGTGAATAAAATGATACTCAAAGCACTGAAAATGAATAAAGGTTTAGATATTGTGGAGTGTTTATATGTACGATACGAATTGTTTTTAAAATTAAAATTATCCTTATAAATGTAGGCTATAATCAGAGGCGGATTTATAGTTTTCCCACCTGTGGGCTATTCAAACCTTGCCTTCCTTCTTCCTTTCTAATTCATGTTCTTGATCACCAATTACTTAATTTTGGTCACGCCCTTTCACTTGGACTTGTCATCTTGGGATAAAGCCCGCATACCCCCTCCCTACCTAGGAAATATACCTCTGAATATAATAATCTTACATTGTCTGTTAATGTTAATTCACTTGTATTGTGAGAAGAAATTTTTACTAATCGTTGACTGGAGCCGTAGACCAAGCACACCAGCCTTGTATCAAAAGCTTAGACGCTAATGAAAACTATGTGAAAATATTCAAACAAGCCAGCCAAAGATATGCGACTGATTATAAACATAAGATTAATGGTTATATTATATCTAAGCGACTGACCCATAGTCATCTTTCTTATTGGTGATTACATTGCCTTTGTCGGTGCTCATCCTGTGGGCATTATGAAAACTTCATCGAATCGTCATTCATAAGCACTGTACATTTCCATCCTTGATCTGCGCCCAACTCCCTTCGCTGTGAGAAATCCCAACAAAAGCGGGAAGTGCGGCTTATGCGGTGAAAATTAAAATTTAAAAATTTATTTGATCTCAATTTTTTATTTGGGTGAGCTCTTCAACATCCCTCACTGCGAGAAATGGAAATCCCGACAGAGATGCGACTTATATGGTAAATTAAAAATTTAATGACCTCAATGAATACTTTCCCTTATTTGTTAAAAATTAAAACAGATGGGCAGGGGGAACATTTCCAATAAATGAGAAAAAAAATTAGTTCCATTTTTTAAGCCTAAAGCACCTACCCTATTTATAAGATCACAACAAACATATGAATTTTAAAGCAATTCAAATTTGTCGCGACGAAATGAGCCTGCGACAAATTTGTACCGCGATGAAATGACCCTGCGACAAATTTGTACCGCGACGAAATGACCCTGTGACAAATTTGTACCGCAACGAGTTTGTAGAGCGACGAATTGCCGCTGCGACAAATTGACTGCGACGAATTGACCTAGACCCCACCCCATCGATGATGACGTAATACTTGAACGGCCCCTAAATCATTACAGCATCACATTGTTCAACCGCAATTTGCTGCAATTAGTGATTGTAAAGGTCCATGTAAATTATTTGACATGTTATTTTATGTAACAAAAAGGTGCATTAATACAAAACGGCAATTTTTTGTCAGCCCTTCAGAGCTGGTACCTGTGCAGGATGCACCCACAGCACCCTCCTTCCTACGGCACTGCTTAGTTGGTACTTTATAGCCCTACCCCCTCCCGCAATCACAAGGGGGCCCCCAATTGCTAGCTTTTGTGTTCTTTTGAATAACCTATAAGCATTGCTAAGAAGTCAAATTCACGGGGCCCTTCCTGTAATCGTAAGGGCTATCATAGCAGTGAAGTACTGCTTTTTGCTGATGTCGAGTCTACCTCGACATAGGAACATAAAGTGTAAAACTGCATTGTTAAACTTGAATCAATTTTTTTCACCATGCATTTTCAACAGACTTCCCTGCTGATTATACAGTGAAACCTGTCTAAGACTGCCATTGTACGAGACGGAAATCTGTCTTGAACAGAACGAATAGTCCAGTGGATAATGAATGTTTTTTTTTCCATTATGGGAAACCTCTTTAAGACAAACTATCAGGAATGGAAGGCAACCTATCAAACTACGTGGAAATGGAAGGCATATTTAGTCTATTTTCAGATAGAAAACCTGCTGAAATGGAAAGAATTTTTGGCCAAGTGCAAATTTTTTTCCTTTGAATGGGGAAAAATAAGTCGTACTGATATACTGATTTCCCTTTTGTTAGGGAACTCTTTTACTTCTTGGAAAAATGACAAACACTTACTATTTTTTCTGAAGCATATATATTGAAAGCCTGTTTAGAGCATTTCATTTATGATGAAGATGACTTTTGTTGGAAGGTACTCCTGTTTCTTAGAAAAAGTTGATAATTTTCATTTTAAACTAGTTTGGGTGTGGAATAAGGGGAGGGAGACTGAAGTATTGTTCACAATTTTAGGGATACCTTGTTTTTTTAGCGATTCATTCAGGGTAAAGATGGCCATCAGCCGCACAAGCAACACGTCTTGGATTTGAACATAAAACTGCAAGTGATAAGAGGATAAAGAAAAGTACAATTCAAGTGTTACAGAGATGTAGATCTTTCTTTCACAAACGATATCGATTGTTGATCTCATTGTGACTATTTAAAAAAAAAAAGTATGCAATTTCGTAATTTTTTTATTTCAAATATTAAAAATTTCACTTTTGACAAAAGTTCATTCAATTGCCCTTCAGGAGGACATTTTATATTGAATTTTAACAATTATCGAATTAAATATGCATCTTCAAATGCATATTAATTTGAAACAACAAACATAAAAAAATTCAAAATAAAATGTCTGTCTCTGTTTAATACTCGTTGGTTTATAGTAGTTAGCCCAGGTTACACTATGAAAGTTTGACGAAAGATATTTTACAAAACTTGAAAAGAAAGCAACCAATGAGCCTGTTGATTCAATTCACTCGGATGTAACCGATACACTTATTGGTTGCATTTTTCAATTTTTGAAAAATATATTTTATCAACATGAAATGCAAACAAGATAGCATGTTTCGAAACGGCCGCTGCACAATTAAAACATCATTCCTGTTGAAGTTTATTTGGAGAAAAAGAACACCATGCAAATGTAAACTGAGGAAGAAGAAACTGTATGCAAATCTGGGTGACAGTGAATAAAAGGCACTTTAGTAATACTGAAAAAGCAGACATTCACTGTGACACAGATTTGCACATGGTTTTGGCTTCTTTGGAGGTCACATTTGCATGCACAGTGTTCTTTTTCTCCCGATAAATTTCAACAGGAATGCTGTATTAACATTTGCAGAGCCGGTCTTCTGAAACATGCTAGCACATTTGTGTTTCATGTTAGACCATACATTCTTTGATGACAATTGTTTGTATTGGTGTGTACTCTCACCTCTTAAAGTTTTTCCCATCTTTTCTGAATCACCATGTATACTTATTTTTAGCTGCACCTTTATAAAACGGAAAATAATTTCAGTCCCTAGAAGTTCCGTCTTATACAGGTTTCATTGTATTTCATTCATCAGCAGGTAAAGAATATTGTCCTTAAGAATTTTTTTCGTGCGAATGACCCACAAACAAATGAATTGTTTTTAAATCCTACATGATTTTCCTCAATCAACCAATAATGTTCTACAAATTCACAAGAACATGGTCAAACAATTGCGGATATAGGGTGGGGAGAGAGAGATAAAAGAAACTTACGATTGTAGCAGTAGCAGCTGAAAATATTCTCTTGACATCCTCATCAGCTCTGATTAACAAAAATTAATAAGTGACAATGTGTTATCATATATTCATTTTAATGCACTAATTAAAAATATATATAAACTATGTATACTGTGTATGTATACACTAAAACTAAATAATTCTCAAATACAGTAAAATTCTGTTATAATGAGGGCTCACAATGAATAAAAATTGTCTTAGAAAAAACTACCTCGTTTTAAGCAAATTTTAATTTTTTTTTGCCCGGTTATGTGATAAAATAGCAGAACCAAAAAATTCTTTATCTGCATCATTTGTAATAGTACATTCTGGTGTTTCCCAACCTTTGTGATATCGCAGACCCCTCCCCCATGACTAATGCCAATTCCATTTTCCCAGCCCCATAAAATCCAAAATATATCTTTTTTACAATGTGAATATCAAAAATCGTAATTAATCAGTGCTAAATGTGTCATTCATGTAATGGTAATAAGTGAAAATTATCATGCATCATCCCTTACAAAGTAATCAGTCCCTCTGGGGTATGCAAACAACAGGTTGAAAAACGCTGGTCTATTCGATCACTAATCTTAGTGCAAGAACAGGATTTGAATTGTGAAAGATTCTTTTGACTCATATTAGATGATGATTCTCAGGAGTGTTTCTTTGCACAGATTGTTTCTCATTCTGATCAATTGAAATTCTTCGTTACCATTTTACAAAAGGCTCGATTTCATGCCTTTATGGATTCATTAAAATTGTTTGGCTAATCTGAAGTTGTTTCTTTGCCTGATTTGCCCAGCTGCTTAAAAAAAACTTTAAACTTCAAGTTCAGGGTTACTCCTCTGTTATAACCACACCGCTTGACACCTTTTTTGCCCTGGCGATTCGAGTATATGCCTCCTGTTTAGTATTACATATTTTATCCAGTTTAATGTCCATAAATTCGTTTTTTTAAACAAAGCATGCGGAAGGGAAAAAAAACCAAAATGCATCAATTTGTTGTCAAAAATGTATGGTATAAGTTATTATGGGAGAGTATCAGTTCTCGAGTCTATTACACTGCAGTAGTTATACAACAAAGTCGTTAGTGACGTCACATGCTTAACAGAAATTCTTGACGACTCATCTAACGCAAACCCCAATGAATATTGTTAAAAACTAGATTTTTCTCATCACCCCTCAGCTTTTCGTTACTGTTTTTATGAAAAAACTCTAGCACAAGGCTAGCAATAGAAAAAAGAGAAATGAACCAATCAGATAACTTTCTCAGTTGCTAATAAGTCATCATCATTATCAACGAGTGCTGCAACCAAGTTTGGCAAAAACCTAGATTTTTTTTCAGGGTTTTTGGTGTTTTTTCATTAGTATAAATGAAACAAACTTTATTGAACTCTGAATTGATCAGATAAAAAAGCTGTCATACTTCTGGAAATGGTGGTAAACAACACTACTCGGATACACTTGAGCTCCGAGGACCAAACATCCACACGAGAAAATTAAAAGAAAAAAAATATATAAAAAATGAACACAAACGCCATCTGGTGGCACATTACTGACATAATATGGCACATAAAAATGCTCCTGCCATAATTAATTACTATTAATAATTATACATTACAGTCACAAGGGAAGTATGATGATCTTGGTGATAATACGCTTGTAGAGGACCTTGGAAGTTTTCACTGTGACTACATGAACGAGTCCATCAGTTCTAGGATGCATTTCCACAATTTTAACAATCGGCCAGGGTGATGGTGGAAGGTTGCTCTCCTTAAGTACCACAACCTCACCTACAGACAGGTAAGGGCAGGTATTCTTCCATTTATGTATTTGTTGCAGAGAATGGAGATATTCAGTGTGTTATTGTTTCCAGAAACTATTCCTCAGATTCCGGACAAGTTGCTATCCCGTTGATCGATGCTTCACATAGACTTTTTCTAGAACTGAGCACAGAACATTGCCAGTGAAAAAATGAGAGGGTGTCAATACTTGCATCGAGTCTATTTTTTCGTCGTTGTGTGCCAGCAATGGTCTAGAATTGAGTATCCCTTTGATTTGACAAACTAGAGTAGATAGCTCTTCAAATTTCAAGCATGAATCTCCAACAACTCTTTTTAAATGAACTTGACTGATTTTATTCCGGCCTCCCAAAGTCCTCCAAAATGAGAAGAGGAATCATGTGCCACTGAATGAATCATTGGTTGAGGAAATGCAAGATTTCTGGATTGTTGTCTATCTCCTTCGTGAACAATGAGCTTACGCCATGCACCAACGAAGTTCGTTGCATTATCATAGTATATGGGTCATTCCCAAAAAAAGTGTACATTCCAAATTTTTAGATGAAAAATTTGAAGTTGAATTTTCGAAATAAAATTGATCTCAAATTATAGCCAATGACTTGAAGTTTAATATTTCATAAACATTTTTCACTTTTATTTTGTAATATTTTATTTTTTGGGTTTTATGACTGAAAATGATGAATTTTGTCTACTGTTACGAAAACAAATATTGCTGTAAAAAAATAAATATTATTTCTGCTGTTTTTACCCCTTAGGCTAAAATAATGAAATCAGCTCATTTCTTACACATGGGCTGAAAAAAAAGTAGTTTAACACTAGAACCGCGGCACTTTCGGTATATCTAGAACTGCTGACTGGGTCAAATTGACCCAAACTGCAAAAAAACTATTTCATAGCGAAAAAACTGGAATTTATTTTTGATTCCTGGGTTTTTCCTTACTCTTATTCAATGTTGTTTAATTGTGCATTCATAATGTAAAATTATATTTCTTCATGAATATATAATGGGCTTCAAAATTAGGTAAAAAATGATGTAATTCAGTAAAAGTAAGATTTAGTATACATTTACTATATTCAGTCCAAAAACATTTTTCAGTAATCTTATAATAGAACAAAGATGTAAAATAAGCGTGTCTAATTGAATATGAGAAAGTCTATAATATGATTGTCAAATAAGTATTGATTTCTTACTGATAAGTGGAATTTGTGATGGAGCAAATTTTTTTTTATTATTCTTGCACATTCATCGCATGTTGAAGTTGCACATCCCATGCAAAAATCAACAGTTTTGTTTCCACATTTTTATGTTACCTGACACATCAGATCGTTTATTTTTATTTATTACTATTATTGTTTTGATCGTGCACGAATGTTTCCTTTTGAGTAACGGCCAACACATATGATGAACGCAGTTCTTCAATAAGACTAGAGTAACTGCTTTCCAAAAACTAATTCTGGCCTTCTGTACTGCTCTATACAAAATACAGGAATATTTTTATAGTGAGGTCCAGGATGTTGTAAAAAACGTCTGTGATGCCACCTTCACCGAATATTTTCTGGGCATTTGATCACTACAACTACGATCGTTATACTTTGCTGAATTGTAGTGCGAAATAATTTCTGTGTGTGTGGAAGCTTTTTGGGGCTACTATTGCCAATATTGATTGCCAGATGAATCGTGCTGAGTAATGAAGAACTTATATCGTTCTTTCCTTGATAAATTGTAATTGTGGCATCATTGTTCTATACAAATGTAGTTTCACTATCCATACTGCATCAGATAATATTGCTCTTTGATTTCGTCTCACCGTCTCTACTAAGCTCATATTTTTTTACTTTTATCATTTGAGCCAGCTTCAGTGTAGTGAAAAAAAAGTGTCGGTTGAGGCATTTCTGTCCTTGTTCTCAAATGGCTTGATCAGTTGCATCACTATATGCTCTGAAAGAGAGAGATTCGTTGGACGCTGATACTTCCCAAGATTTGGAAATCCATTCAAAACGTATTTGGTGCAGGCCAGAATTTTACACTTTTTCTGTGACATCGTTTGCCTACAGAAATTTCAACTACACATTTTTTCTAGAGTTAAACTTTTGCTCCCCCAAAATCTTTATTGAGTCTCGTCAGAATTCCTGAAAAAATATTTTGCTCTACTTGCCATTCCTCCATTGAAAAAAGATAATCTGCTCTGACAATGAATTGGCATTGACCTTGAAATACCTTTATTCTTCACTATCTTCATTTACAAATACTTTTTAGAAAGAGTAACCACTTCCAAGAAAATTATACACCCCTTTTTTCCTATAGAATAGTATGCTGGGTCAAAATGACCCAAACCGCGGTTCTAGGTATAAGTGCTTATAGCTCTGGAACACGAAACGGAAAGATAATAAAATTTCCGAGAATTAATATTCATATGATATCATGCAAAGTCACGAAATTTGTTTAACATCTGCAAGTTTTAGAGATAAATGAAAACAAAGTTTGATTTGGGTCAAATTCTAGTGTTAAAAAAAAATTGACTTTTTTTCTGTCGTTTTGATTGTTTTTCCATGATTTCTTTGAAATAGCACATAAAAGTTTATTTTTTACATTTTTTCAACTACTTAAAATTAAATTTTTTTTATTTCTGGCAGACAATGGGTTGATAACTTATAATTTAACATCTTAGTTTGAAGTGCTTTTTAATTTTTTGCCTGTGAACTGCAAAAATGCTTCCCCTAACAGGGTGGACAAAAATGTTAAAGTAAGCAATCACAATTATTCTAAATACACTTATTTTTTCAACAATTATATAGACAATATGAAAGGTATCCCAGAGACTCCTCTATTGACATCTGAAAAACATCCACGATATGAGGAAATTCAAAAAACACACCCCCCCCCCCCTCGTGGTTTGAATTTCGGCTCTGGCAAAATTTTTTAAATCTGGTCAAAGTGGATGTAAGAGATCTTTGTCATCAGCTCAGAACAACTTCCTAGCATCATTCATAGTTTTGAGGCATATAACTTTGACCTCCCCATCATCTTCTATGTCATTTTGGGCTACAACGTATCTCTGTGTGTCGATTTATATACACCAGAATCAAATTTCATGAGCATATGAACACCTGCTTTAATTAGACCAGTTGACATTCCTTCATTGATATTTCCTTTGGAGTCGATAGCATAGTTTTCACTATTTTCTTGAATGCCATTTTCCAGAGATTCAAACTCTGATATCGGTTGTGGAACTTCCAATTTTATGCTTCTTTGGCAAGAGTAAGTTTTCTTTTTGTAGCATTCAGAGATTAGCATTTCTTTCACAAAAGCAAGAAGCATCTCTATATTACAGCAATCTATTGCCAGTTGCTATTATTTGGTGGACTGCCATAATGCCTTTCATCACAGGTATATCATTCGGGATAATTTTTTTACACCTTTTATTTCTTCATTTGATTTCATACAATTTTACATTGGTGGCATCTTTGAGAATTGTGAAAAACTGAGTAGCATCTGATATGTCATTCCCACAAGCTATCAGCTGTCCTTTTCAATACAGCACCAACACCATCAACTGCTCCTTTGCCATGGTTTGCTTCAAAAAAATTCCAAGTACACCACTTGAAATATTTTGAGACACATTTGTCCAATAAGTAAAATTTTTTCTTTCGTTTGTACTGAGTACAAGATCCATCAGAAAAAAAAAGTGAACCATATTTATTTCATATTATTCTTTCATCACTTTCAAAATCAGTTCCAAACAAGCCCAAATAGATGAAGGTCCATGCTCAAAATTCGGTGACACTGAGCAGAACGAAATTGGCTTCTCACATTCCGCAACATACAGCACACAGGTATGAAGACATACTTGATTTCTTCACCCACCGAAATGATGACTTCAGATAATTTGCAATTATAATTTTCACTGAAATACACATGAAGAACAGCTTCATGTTTTTGTATGTTTCTAATGCGCATTTGGTAAGCTCTATATTGGTGTTGGATGTTAAAAACGTGTTTCTTGAACAATTTCATTTCTTTTTGAAAAACACTGATCAAGTCTGTTAGGTTCCACAATCTCTGCTTTTTTGTTATTTTTGTAACTTCTATCATTTTGCCATTCTTTTCTACTTTTTCTTGTTTGTGCTGCCATTCTTCACATTGTACAGTGCTATTCTCATCCAGTGATTTAGAAATTTTATTCATAGATACCATCTTGTCATGACAATCTCTCTCTGACACGCACACACGTTTCCCTATATATTTCCAACTTACTTTTACTTCAAAATTTTTTCTTGAAATTGAATGGTAATTTGATGTTGGTATAAATCTCGCATTTATGTCTCACATTAGTGATCGAGTATATCCAGTGAAACCAGATGTGGTAAAGGGTTTAAATTGAATAGATAACTTATTAAATTTAACTTAAAACTTCAAACCTCTTAACTATGAAAACTTCACTTTAAATCAGTTTTCATTCTGTTGCGTTGGTTGAGTTTTTGGAAGACATCACAAAGTGGACAAATTAGCCTAAATTTTTTTTACATTATAAATTTAAATGATTTTTGAAAATTTTTATTATATTTGAAGCATATCTCCATGTGCTATCACTAGATGCTGATGTAGATGAAAAAAAAATTGTAATTATTTATGATAATTACGTAACAGTTACGTACATCAGACAGAGAAAAATCTGGTACTAAAGGCATACAATGAATATTAAGTTGTATTGCAAAAGTCAAATCCAAAATTATTGATCAAGTATTAAAAGTAAACCTTTCAATGAGCTCAAAAGTGTTATCAGATTTAATCTGGTATAAAAATATATTTTCCAAATGACCATAACAGAGTGGACATTTTAAAATGGGAAAAACTTCGAGACATGAACAAAAAAATAGTTTTTCATAAGAAAAAATTTTTTCTCAAAATTTTATTGTCAGTTTTCTTCATCTATGGCACATATATAAAGTGTGATTCCACGTTTTCTGAAAAAAAAATCCAGGTTTAACACTTTTTTGAAGCTGGGACAGTCAGTGATGTCAGTTTGATGTTTTGCTACAAACAATGATTTAAAAAAAAAATTAGATACCATCTGAAACAAATTAAGAAACACTGCATGACAGAGAATTAAATGAAGAACTAGAAAAAAATTAAAATTACCGCCAGTGCGCTCTGAAATTTTGTAAAAAAAATTACAAAGTCTCGGAAACAGTTTGTAAACTTTTTTTGGGAATGACCCATATATTCCACGCCACGTCGAGCATTTAATCTCCTCAAGGCCGCAATGAATGAATCCGATGAGAGATCACTCACAATTTCGACGTGTACAGCCTCAGTTGCCCAGCATATGAAAAGAGCAATGTATCCCTTCACGAATTTGGATCCACGACCCTTATGAAGCTTTATCTCGATAGGGCCCGCAAAATCTACACCACAGATCGTGAATGGTCTGCTCATGGTGACTCAGGGAACTGATAAATCAGCCATCAGCTGAGTTGATTTGCAACGGAACCGGAAACACAAAATGCACTTGTGAATAACACTACAAATTATCCTCTTAGCTCCAATAATCCAATACGATTGCTTCAAGATGTTGGATAGACGTGTCGGACCAGCATGCAGATTTGCAATGCGAGATTCACGAATAATAAGCAGACTAATTTGATGATTTGGCAGAATGATCGGGTGTTTTCCTTTCACACAATAGACCTGTATGGATGGATCACATCTCCTTACACTCACACACATGTATACCAGTCTTCATTTATAGAAAGATAAGGATACTCAATGCATTTTACAGAGAGATAATACTGTGAGGGTGTTTTCAGTTGACAAATTATCTCCTGAAAATCCATTGAAATAAAAGGGTGAACGTCAATGCAAAGGGTAGCATGAATAGAAACTCATGGAGAAAGGGTGGGGAGAGGGAAAGTGGCCGAAATCGAACACAAAAAAACTTGGTATTTTCACAACCCTCACAGGTCGCCTATCTGGGCATTAAAGAGTTAACGGCCCCATCACCAAGAGTTTTCAAGCCCTGGAGGACTTGTTGGGAAGTGTCAGCTATCCATCGTAAGTTAGATTTCACACAGGTGACCTTGGACAGATTCAAGAAAGTACAAACCAGCAAGCTGACTATTTGATTTTTCTTGTTGTAGCGCTCCACCAGCTTTCCCCAAGCTTCCTGATAGCTAGCTAGCCTCCGAGATCAGAATGTGGCGGATGGTATTGGTTGGAGCTTTCACAAGGAGTCCTTTCAAATAATGGAACTTCTGTATCGGGCTGAGAGTTTCATTATTATGCACAATTCCTAGATACATCTCCTTGAAACTGAGCCATTGCATGTATGCTCCGCTACACGCTTATGTAAAAAAAAAAAAAACAATTTCAATGAGTTCCATTGAAATGCAAAGTTAAAACTAAATTCAATTTCAATTCATTAAATTTGATAATAATAAAAATTCATTGTCTATTTGGTCTCTTTCTAAAAATATTTTGGTCACTATTTTAATCATTTTGATCACTATTTGGTCACTTTTTTAAACATTTTGATCACTATTTGGTCACTTTTTTAAACATTTTGGTCACTATTTTCACTAGTTTTGAGGCCATGATCCCTGCTGACCCCTGTATACTCCAAAATTTTCCGCTCTGGGCTATATCCCGCTTAGCCCCCCAGTAAATACACTACTGCGCAGAACCAGTAGCTGAAAATTCCCTAACGCCCAGCGGTGAGAAAAAGTTGAACACATCTAAATAATTCACTTTATTTTTCACAAGGTTGCACACGCGCCTTTGCGAAGAATCGAAAAGGGGATTGGTTTAATCTTTTAAATCACCAAAATTTGTCTGAGATCTTTGGGAAAAAGTGGGATCTAAAATATTCATAGTTTTGTCTTCCAGCCACTATGCGCCGTGTGGTTTATTGTTGGCGGTTGCTGATCGTGACGATTTCACATCGCGAAAATTCGGATTTGGCGAACGGGGCAACTCGAGGAAAAAAATCTCTTCCGATCCCGAACCTATTTTTGGCACTACTGACCACATTTTTTTTGGTCGACAAAGCTTTTTTCGCCCTTTCATCCCCATTTGGCACACCACCTAGAGCGGCGCGCAATATGGCCGCATGGTCCGCCCCTGCATTGGTGGGGGGGGGGGGGCGTAGGGCCATACTCATTTTATATACATAACTTCTTTGAGATATCTATTATATATAAATGTCCTACCTTTCCAAAACATGTTGGAGAAAATGAAATGTTTGCACCCTTCTCTTGCTTTTTGCACTCCCTCACGTATTGCTGGGATGTTGTTAAACATTGTATCACCAACAGAACTATCAATTATGTGTGATGAATGGGGTGCACTACTATGCAAAGAATTACAAGAAGTGAAATCAGTTCACAGATTAGATAGTTGGATATTGGGCAGACATATTCAAACTTTGCAACCTTGAAAGCAGCAGCAGCCCAAAATTCAAAATTTTTCCAGTTTTGATGAAGGCTTTTTCATTTTTAGCACATGGTAACGTAGACAGTGAAAGAGTTCAGAGTTAACAAAAGTCTGTTTGAACAGTGAAAAATCTGTCTAGGGTCATTCCATTTCAAATCACCCGGCAAAATGCCGAAATGACACCCATAGTCTCAGATTTCAATGATTTTTTTTTATTTGTTGCATTTACCATCCTTATTAACCGTGTGAAATATTATTTGCATATCTCTAAAACTTTTTGAGAAAAAAGATGTTGAAATTGATCAAAAACTGATGCAGATTACTTTTCAGAGTATTAATTTTTAATCGGCATTGTTTGAGAAAACAAATCATAACTTTTTCAATTTTCAATATATTCAAGTGAAATTTTCACTAAAGTGTTCACAAAAACATGCAGAATATGAATAAAAATAATTCATACTTATATTTGAAATTTACATGCAAAAAAATTATGTAAACTTTGTTTTTGTGGAATGTTTCGTTAGAAAAAATACAATTTTTCAAACGTATTTTTAGACCAGAGGCACAGCAGTTACCAAAACAACTTTTATTTTAAATTTCTCCTAAATATATGAAGTAAAATACTGGAGAAAAAAAATAATGGTTTTTTGACCGTTAATATGTTTATTCTGGCTCGCAACACAAAATTCATCGAAATAAGACTGGATCGTTCCGATTTCAAATCATTCAACTAGATACTGAAGTGCATCCCGGATTCCAATTATTATTTTTTATTTATTGTTTCTACCATGCTTGTTGACCATGCAAAGTTTCATGTACATATCTCAAACTTTTTGAGAAAAAAAATGTTTTCTAACCTCACGAATGACGTCTCTTAGGCTAACCCCATTCAAACAATATTATTTGTGAAAATATATCATAACTTTGCAGATTTTCAATACATTCAAATGAAATTTCCACTATTATTTTTTTTATTTTTAACACAATTTTTTAAACATTTTTTTTTTGGATGCACAGCATGAATTTTCAATTTTTTTAAAATTTAATCCCATTAATATATTAAGAAAACTGTAGAAAAGTAAAAATTATTTTGACAGTTAATATATTCGAGTAACAAAACACAATTCCACTTATATGACTACATTATTTATATTTTATTTTTCATGTACGCTCATACATTTATTACAGTATTCACTAAATTAAGTTTCATGAGTAGTTGATGCAATAATTCAAAACAATTAATAAATTTTAAAATTCTACGATTAAATGAATTCATGAAATAATTAGAAATGTTAATGTAAAGTGTCAAATGGGAGTTGGTGAAAAAAAAAGGTTTTTGGTGAATAAAATAATTTTTTAAATTAAACCTTCATGTTCAGATTCTTAGAAGTGTTCAAATTCCAAATAATTAATTTCACTTTTAATTGATCTATAAATATTTCTTATGATGCAGCAAAGACGAACTTTTACAATCTGATATATTTTTACATAAAGAATTATTTTGTATTCGATAATTCCAGATAATATTAATCATATACTTATATATACAGATTAATTTCTGAAGTTTTTTAACATGCTTAATTATAAAGTTATTTTACCACAACAGTGTTAAATTTTTTTTAATTACTTTGATTTTTACAGTATATATTTTAATAAACATATATTTAATGTGTATGATAAACATGAAATGGTTTTACATGTGTGAAAAAAATCTACATCATAATATTTAACACACAAGCCTCTATATATTTTTCCCAAGAAATAATTTAAAATTGCTGATAAAAAGCCAGAATATGAGGCATTAAATCACAAAGAATGAAATAATTATCAGCTACAACCTAATTGTTGTAAAGGCAGATGGAAGAGAGTAGAATTGAAAACCTAATGTATATAATGCCTGGTGGTGATATATTAGATGTGTTTCTTGTTGTGATGATGATTCTAAAAAATAATAATAGCTTGTGAAGATATAAAGACTTTGGTCTTTGTCCTTCAGAGGGCAGCTGGTGTCTTATTTAATTACAAGACTTTATCATCCCAGCAGGTGGTGATAAAGTCACTGCTGCTACTTCAGTAGCCTACTCCAGGGTTAGCAAATTTTTCTTATGATAACATAAAATATTTAACTCAAATGGAAATTGTATCATCATTTTGGAATTCAAAGTAAAATAGTTGATAAGGTTTTCGCGGCTATCATTTGATAAAAATTGTTTTTTCGGGTTCCGTTCCAGTCGTCCGTTTGAGTTAGTTCTCAACGTTTCCCCAACACTAGTGGTTGGCATCATCAGGAGAATTGATAAACTGGATCAAAGTCAAGTTTTCCGGAGTCTCAGGTTGTATTTATGCACATAAGTGGCTTGAACTACACTATTGTTTTGCGATTGGTCAGTTGATTCTATGGCTGGCAGCGTATTGTAAACAGTTGTTATGCTGGTAGAACCTGATTGGCCCGAGAGATGTGGAGTTATCTGATTGGCTGTTGTCGTCATTCTGTTGCTGGATCTTGAAGGGGAAGGTTCTTGTTCTTCTGAGAGCTGGTGTCCAGGATCTGCTCAATTTCAAAGTTTCTTCTCTTCTATTATAGCTGTTTTTGTGCTTGTATATTTCAATAGCCTCTCTGTAGATTCGTGGGAAGAAGTGGTCAACATTAGCTATTACCTGTGTTTTACTGAACTGTACACTGTGGTTGTCGTAAAGCGCATGCACCGCCGACTTTTCTGTTTGGCCCATTCTGCAGCATCGTTCGTGCTCTTTTATTCTTGTGGCCACAGATCTTTTTGTGGTTCCAATATATACCTGACCACAGGTGTATTCGGTAGATCCCCGGTGTTGATAGAGGGTCACGGTGGTCTTTTGCTGATCGCAGCATTTCACATATTTTTCTGGTTGGTTTGAAAATGGTCTTTATATGATGTTTTTTCATGACCTTGCTGATTCTTGTCGTCACTCCGGGGATAAAAGGCAGCACAGCTTTTCCAATTGATTGTGACTGCTCATTTTCCGTTGGTGATTCCTTGATGGAGCGTAAGGCTTTCTTGATGTCTTTTGTGTACCCATTAGAGCGGAAAACTGATTTTAAGTGCTCAATCTCTTTACCTAGATCTTTTCCTTCACAGTCTTCTTGCCCTCTCGATCAAGGTTTTCAGTACTATGGTTTTCAAGCTATGGTTGACCATCTTGGGGGGGTGGGGGGGGAATAGAAACAGTGTTAAGTGGGCATAAATTGAATGGATGAATTCGATTACAATATAATTTTCTTAAACTTGTTTGGGAACCGAAATGTGATGAAGCTGGTCAACCCAGAACAACATCTGTTTGCAGTCACTGATTGGAATAAAGAAATCATAGTAAAGAGTGGTAGGCGAGGTCATGTGACTGACTATTCAGCTGGTCCTAAGGACAGTTTTCCTGAAAAATAGGGGGAGGCAAATATAGAGTTTAGCGGAACCCACACTTTTATGAATTGCATACAGTTTTACACACAAAACTACATTCGGTTATAAACGCAGGATTACAACAAAACGGGAAAAAGCTACTCTTCATTTTACACTTTCCCGACGAAAACAAAGTAAGTAAATATCAAATATAGCTACTCATTTCTGATAAGTTCATACGTTTTGTATTTTGAGTTTTCTTTAATGATAATTTATAACATTTTCTTATTTTAGAGAGAGGTGTGACGCGTATATCCATTTTCGTTTCAAAAACCCAATTTCCAAGAGATTGGCCCATTGAATTACATGATATTCAACTCTCAATTGACCGAGTAGAATTTTTAAAATTGGCAAACATTTGACAAATATTACTGAGCATTTAGCAAGTATTTCCGAAATTAAAAATAAGCATTTAATAAATTTTATATCAGAAATGTGCGGTGGATGCGAGCCTTATGTCAAGTTCATAAACAAAATGTCATTATATTCATGGTTCTTTTTTCCTTCGATACAGTGACGCATACATACATGTAGTGCTTATTCCAAGAAATACGGTACTGTGTGAAACTAGGTGCACTGCAATAAAAAACATAAGCAATGAAATATTATGGAAACAAAAGACCACAATAAAATATATATTAGTTATTGCTCATTTTGTTTTTAATTCTAATAAAAAAAATTAATTGCTACTCAGTAAATCCCACAGTAATTCGTATTTAGAATCAATTTAATATAATAAATTTGATTATTCAGACCTGTTGAATTGAAATTATGGAAAATTGTCTGGAAACCAATGAACTGCCAAGTTTTAGAAACTGTGAAGTTTCGTGGTGTATTTTCGGTCACTGATTTTTAAGATGGCTCATTTTTGAATATCACATAAAAAAATTTCAAAAAAATTGATTTTGGTATAACAGGAGAAAATCTATAAAATATGTATTGTTCTAACCTTTTAAATACTAAATTAACTTTTCAAAAAAATTTTTACATGCTTGTTTTTCATATTCTTTTATTATATAGCTTTCAACATAAAAGTAGCATAGGGAATGGAAAAACAAAAACAGTTACATTAATAAGAGTTTCAATGTTTTTTAGGTATTCACTGAGATATTTGAATTTGAAAACTAGTGGAAAGTTGGGAAAAAAAGCAGCAAAAACTAATGAACAACGCTTCTTTCCTAACTTTTCTTCGTTTTTGAATTCAGATATCTTTGCTAATATTGCATTTAGAAACGTGGTATTTTTTTTTTTTTGTTGGCATCAGAAGAAACAGGGCAACATCTATTTAATTTGGTTTTTGGACGCAGATTTGTCCATACAAATTTTTTTTTTTTTTGTAATTTTAATAACTATGCAATCCCTTGAAACATGAATGACGTAGCTGAAATTCCTGACTTCGCACATTTACATTCCGCAAGAATGACTAATATCTGTCACAGTTTTCTTGCTATTCCTATTTTGAAAACCGTCAGACGATTGTGGGATGCAATCTGCATATTCAAGTAATGCAAGCATTTAAATCACACAAGTGCACAAACCACTGGCGGGCCCCTGTCTAGAATTTTAATCGGTACACGAAACAAT
Source organism: Pholcus phalangioides (assembly GCF_987345545.1). Lineage (NCBI taxonomy): Eukaryota > Metazoa > Arthropoda > Arachnida > Araneae > Pholcidae > Pholcus > Pholcus phalangioides. The sequence continues at coordinate 49,072,036 of NW_028301602.1, read as the reverse complement.
TTTGAAAAAGTATTTCATTATTTCAAAATACACTTTAGGACGTGCGGTTGAAGATAATATGTAATGCATTACTGACTTTGCTGCTAGATTATAACCAAGTATGTAGAAAGTATCTCGACACCATTGATTGGGGCTGAGATACTTTCATATTCGAATGTATGCACCATACATTCAAATTAAAGTTATTAGTGTTTTTCGTCGATGTGTAGATGCCTGTGGGCTGCAGGGGTTGAGCATCCCTCACCCCGGCATATGACAATCATTATAGATCGGAATAGGATACAAATACAGGATAGAAAAGTAAAATTTAGGTGCAAATATACACAGTATCACTTTGTCTTTTGTTTTTTTATGATTTATTAGTAATGGCATGGTAGGGGTAAAAAAAAAACTGAAATGGGAGTGGGGGGGGGGGGGTGCAAAAACATAAATACAGCCCTGGTTCTGCGGAGTGATGTCTTTCAATCAAAGTTGCATTTGATCTTTCAAGCAGCTTTGCGTTCAACAGACCATCGATTTCTAACGCTGACCAATTTATGACATATGCAGGAAAACGTCAAAATTAACAATTCGGTAAAAAAATCTTATTTTTAGAACCAAAAGTGTATAATCGTATTAATTTGCTAAAATCATATTAAATACGACAAAATCGTAACGGTTGGCTGGTATGTGCAACTATTAGATGTTCCAATCCCACCCCCTGCTTTCACATTTCCTATTACAAAGGAGGGTTTTTTCCTCCCTCTTTATATTCGGGGAAGCTTCCTATTTTTCTAGGCAATGCTATTCATACAAGATTCATTGAGAGACTGGTTATTTGTGGAGATGAAGATTACAAGGAAGAAAATTCATCACTGCCCCGACGGGGACTAGAACCCCGGTCTCTCACTTGCCGGACGAGTGCTCTACCATCTAAGCTATGGAAGCAGATAGAACATTTCAACCTTGGAGCGTATATATATATATGTTGAAAGGCACCGTACATGGACGGTGGTAGCAATCAACTAATAGCTCGTGAATGACATAGGCCAACCAGATGGCCACATGCATACAGAAGTGTCCTCTCCACTTGTCAATACAAGATTCATTGAGAGACTGGTTATTTGTGGAGATGAAGAGGTCTTCATCTCCACAAATAACCAGTCTCTCAATGAATCTTGTATTAACAAGTGGAGAGGACATTTCTGTATGCAAATGCTATTCATCACCATGGGAAATGCCTATTCTGAGAAAGATCATCCCTTCAGAAATTTTACACAAATGCAAAACTTTTCAAATATTTTTCAACAACTAGGGAAAAATGTTTGAAAAGCTGAGCATTTATGACAGAACTATTTCCTTTCAAATGGAAATCTCCACACATTTGATAATGCCGATATTTGTAAAGAAATAACAATTCAGCAACGTCTTGCTATACAGACAAATTTACGCACAAATTTTTAAAAAAAAATCGTAACTATCTCACACACTATGGGAACATAAAAAAAATTATGAATGCAAGAAATAAATCAAACCAATAACACTGTTACTTACATTTTCAATTCATCAGAAAATTCAAAACCGACTTTCAGAAGAGACACATCGACTTCACTCGTTTTTAACTGATCACCTGATGGGATAAATAAAAAAAATTCCAATCTGATATATGCACCAAATCACAACTTATTTCATGCTCGAGCTTTTTAAAAAAAAACAATTTTTTTAGAGACATCCATTGTGTCTTACACATGAATGAGCTTACAGCAATGATTCTCACACTTTTGTCACCAGCAGCTTCCTTGCCCTTGATAATGTTTATCACAGCTCCCCAGAATAGTGTAACCACCACCTTAAAGTCTCAAACAGGTAGGGATGGGACGAATATTGATTTTGTCCAAATATTTAATGGTCGAATATTGATTTTCTTAAAACTCAAAATTATAATGCATTTCAATTATGCAATTTATTAAGGAAACATTTATATTCTGGATATTATGCTGAGGTGAACTCAGAAGGAAAAGTCATCCTGTCTCCGACGGGACTTGAACTCAGGCCCTCTTGCATACTGGGCAAGAGGGCCTGGGTCATAGACTTAAGATATAAATAGACCGCGCACGCTATTCATAAAACTTGTCGAACGTGAAGAAAAGATGAGCAGTATTGTCGGGGAAAGAACAGGTTCTGCGCTATTACATTTGGCGCGTTTTCGCAGAAGCTAGGATGTTGCTGTAACGAAATTTGACTCAATTCGATCAAGTTGATGAAAACTTTCCTTCATTTTTTCAATGAATTTCACTCATTTTTATGTGAAATATTTAGGGAGTATCAGATTTGAAAAAATAAATTCTATAAAATAAACAAATATTGGAAAACGGAACAACGTATATGTTGTAAAGCCTAATTCATTTATATTTTTAAATATTCTCTTCATTCACTTTGTCGCTTTTAATTTCGAAAATTTATTTATACTAGGGGTCATTAAAACAAAAATATATCTTTCCAGAACATTACAATTACTCTATATACTCATAATTAATGTATAATTAATTATAATGCATCATATTATGTTATGTAATGTAACACATTCACACTCATACCATATTCAGTCATGAAACAATATTCAAACAATAAGAAAAAGTTTCATTTCTAACATTCCTGAAAAACCTTTTATAACCTCATCACACAAAACTGTAAACACTTACATAATATTTCAGGATTAAAATAGATTTTACTCAAGAAAATTACAGAATCTCATCATCAATTTCTCTAAATTATAAGAATTAAAATTCCATGTAGAGTATATATGTAATAACTTAAAGTGTGTATATATATATATATATATATATATAATATTTTAGGATATAATATTTCATATATATAATATAATATTTACACATGTCACATATATATATATATGTGACATATGTAATCTCTTCGCTCCAAAAGTATGCATATGTTAATCTTAATTTAAGGTATTAAATCGTTTTTAGAATGATTCTTTTTCAAGATAACATCTGAGGTACACAATATATGACTTCAGGTCTTAGTACAGATATTGACTCAAAAAATCAATTGAATAATTAATTTTCTTGTTTGAAGCGGCAATTTCACATACAAAAAACAAATTAATGAATAAAAAAATTTCTTTTCTGTAATAGCTTTATCTCAGGTGTGAAGAGGGGTAAAAATACTATTATTTTTAGAGGTTGTTATGCATTTTTATGCAAAACTGCAATTGTCTAGAGGGGGGGGGGAAGTTTTCCTCACATTCTATTTAAATAGAATATTTTTCATCAATTTCTCCTTCTGAAAAGCATATTTTCTTCCAAGTTGAGCAAAACTCGAATGAACTCACTAGCTCGCCAAATCTCGCCAAATCTTGCGGAGACGTATATTTCAGTTAAAACTTCATAAAACTCACAATTTCAATCATTTATTGCCAAAAATTCTATTAAAACATTTAATAATGATTCATGACATTTGAATTTTACCAAAACTTGGAACTTTAATTGAATTAAATCCAAAATGGAGTCGTTAAAAACTGAGATTACGTCAGAAATCCATTGCATCGTCAATTTAATATTCCAATTTTTAATTTATAAGAAGAGGAATAAGCAAAAAAGTATTCCCTTGTGAAAGGATACTGGTCCCCCTTTCCTAAACCGCTCAGAACATCCGAAAGCTGCGCAAGTGTTGGCCATTCTAATCAAAAATAAGACAGCCCGTGTAGATCGTCATACGAGTAGCCATAAGGAAAGCATTGCCAGCGAGATTCCCTGACCAGCCTTTCGACTGGAGTCACGTGACTCCGGATCTTTGCTTCACATTGTAACCCCTCGCGCGCACTCTATAGTATTATTACTCTGTGGCCTGGGTCATCATCCTGGCAGAGACCGGATGACTTTTCTTTCCGAGTTCACCTCAGCATAGTATCCAGAAAATAAATGTTTCCTTAATATCTTGGGCTGAGAAAAAGCCATCTATCTCTCTCTATGCAATTTATTATTTAAACAAATATTAAAACTGAGGTAATTGAAAGATTGTATTGTCATGATACAGACAATCAAATTTAATGATGATAAACAGTTATTGAAATCCAGTCACTGGAAAAAGTTTGAATTATGCAATTAATTTATCCTGGATCTGTAAAATGACTACAAATTGCAACTTAATCATCAACATTCACGTGGGGATAATAGTTATCAATTATTAAAATTTTATCATCAGTTACAAAACTGTTTCCCGAATTTTAATTATTTACAATTATAATAATTGATCCCAGCTACTGTTCTGGAACGAATATCACTGCAGAATTTTTTGACCATGCTTAAAGCCTAATTTATGGAACAATTAATTCATGATCATTCAGTTACGACACTGCTTTCCAAATTTCACTTGTCATTCTTTATGCTATCAAGGAAATATACTTACATCAAAATGTTATAATTTGTAGTTTGACTATAAAAAGATTCAGATTTTGAATGGTGCACCTTGATCTATAGATTAAAAACAATCGGCATTAAGTGGCACATATTCTTGATGCCCTCCAGCCAAACAATGTGAAAATGGGCATTAAATTATGAAAGGAATAAAGAAAAACTGAATATTCAAAACTTTTTGTTTTGAAAATATGTTGTTTAACATTTGGTCGAATAAAATAAAGTTTGACTTCTTTTAGAATTTTTCCCAACTAATCATAATTTTTTCCCTCCAACTTCGAATTATCCAAAACATTCAAATTACACAAGAAATTTTAACAAAAATTACATAGAAAACTCGAGAGTTTGTAAAAGTTTGAATTAATCAAGTTCAAATTATCCAAGTCCTACTGTATTGCATTTTAATACAGTAAAACCGATCTTTAATGCAACCTATATTAAGCAGAAACATCTTTAATGGAAAAAAATTGGTCCTGTGATTTGAATGCTAGAATACACATTAAAAAACCTGGATTAAACGGAACCTGTCTAACACAGAAATGGAAAGGAAAATTGCATGCTTTTAACAGAAAATTTCATACAGACACTATGAATGTTTTCCAAACCAATAGAATAACAAAGAATGTTGAAGTGTCTACTGAAATTTTTTTATGCAATCTCTGCTTGCCAATACAAGTTCTACCTAACCTCCCCCACATTAGCAAAAACTGTTTCCATACTTGATGCAGATTTTAATAAGCCATGTAGTAAGGCATTTTCTTCCTAAAATTGTTATAAAATCTTCGAAAAAACAAGCTTTTCTACAGAAGAAATCAGTGCAAAGGTTGAATTTCCAAATGATATATGCAGGTCTTACAAAACTGCATCTAACGCTGCTTTCTGTGATCGCAGTGCTGAGGATTATATAAACCTAGACGACAACGTACAAACTGAAACTGACACAACAAATATAGACTCTCATTGAAAATTTTAGAGAATGAGTCAAACAGAAGTGGATGAAGATGAGATGAACATCATCATTTTCAGAAGACAAAACAGTGTATAGGGTAAAGTTTTATACAGATACTGTCGCAACCTTCAGAGAACTGCAGAAATTTCGCTTTATACCATAATGACTCAGGCATTTTTTATATAATTTCTGAAACAAAACTGTTTACTGAAAATCAGGCAGCAAAGGGTGTGAACTGCATACAGTTATTGACTATTATTGACCACTGGTAAAAATAAAGTTATTTATAGTACTGTTTTTAATTTTTTACATTCTATTTGGCGATGCAAATAGTTAGTGTATGTAGTGTACTGTAATGTTTTTCAACATTAGACTATATACAGTACATTCTGTTGTGAAGTAAATGCAGTATGTATTTTTATAAATGCATCATACCAAGTGATAAATATTTAATCATTACTTATAATTTACTTATATATATATATTTATAATTTATTCACTTTATTTTCCATTAATTCATTTTTATTTTATTTCATTTCAATTTTTTGAGATCGTTACATAATTTTACACACTATGCCAATTGAACCTCTATAAAGCGGAAACCTGTGTTCAATAGTAAAAAATCTCGGTCCCTTGTGATTCCGTTAAAGACAGGTTTTACTGTATTACTAAAAGAAACAATTTTCTTTTTCAACACTTGTTACAATTTTAAACCTAATTAAGAAAAAATGTGTTCTTTGCCCCCTTTTGCCTTTTTCAGTAGCCGAATACATTTCTTGTCTAAGTACATCCTTCAGTTAATGAACTTGTTTACGTCCATCTCTCATTGCAGTAGGATTCTATTTTCATTTCAATGTTTTCTTTATCCTAGAAATTCCCTCCACCAAACTTGTCTGACAGAAAGGGTAAAAAAATACCCACACAATAAGATATCAGGACACCCATGACAAAGGCTCACAACATCCATAAGAGCTGTGACACTTTCAGAACCACTGTTTGACACAAATGGACGTGGCGCATTAATTTTATTTCGAAAAACTGAGATTGTGAAAGAATTTTGTAAAATATTAGTGAAAATAATCTGTCAAAGAGTAGATACAACTATCTGGATCAGTTAGAACCAGACCCCCAATCAAGATAATTTACAAAAACAAAAGTTTTTTAATAAAAAAAATTTTTGCTTTAGTATGTAGCTATCACTATTACTATGAAGGTTTATCACTCAGACTCATTGTCTGTGTATTCACTATCACAACACCAGCACACTTTTAAGAAACGTTCAAAATACAGATTCTACGGATTTCCTTTTTTCTCAAAGGAAACCAGTTAACTGGGGTCCAGAAAAATGGAGTTCTACAATATGTTAACCTAATGCACTTTTTTATTGCTACAGTCAATGCTCCTTATAATGACCCCACGTTATAACGACTGTTCCATTCAGGGTTAGTAAAAAAACCCAACCCACTGTGCTTTTTCAAGTTTTTGATATTGAAGCATAAGGAAAGGAAGTTATATATGCTGTAAATAAATATAATAGACTGGGTAATTTATGACAATTATTATGTATATAAGTATATTAATAATATCACAGAACATTAAATCAATATTGATAAAAATTTTAGCTGGTTTCATGTGTGCTTAAAGCATAATAAGAATTCAAACACCTCCAGTGGAGAAACACTGTTCCCAAATGATAAGGAGTATAGTTTATTAGAACTGTGATTTAAAAAAAAAAAAAAAAAAAAAAAACCCTAACAAATTATTTGTAAGCAACTAAATTCTGAAACACATCAATCCGAGTGGACTGGATAATGGATGTTTTCCTCCTGGATACAGCATTTCACCATTTCTTTCTGCTGTTTAGCTACACAAGTTATGTGTATAAACTGTCCAAGTTCTAAAATTTTACTTTGAGAGAAGTGTAGAGAAGTTTTGGTGGTAAAATAGTCAGCAATGCCAAGGACTGAAGGTTCTGGAAGAAAACAGTCCATTGAATGGACTATGGTGAATAAAACTGATAACAAATGGCAAGTGACTTATGTAAGTTTTACAATGCCATAGTTAGTGCAAAAGTGAAAAGAATCCATGCTCATGTGAATAAATGCAAGAAATCAGAAGCTAATTCCTTGCTTTTGTGTTCATCAAACACTGATGATAATGAACCTTCATGCATTGAAGAGACATCTTCATTGAAAAGAAAGCAACATCTTGAAGATGATGTTTATACACACAGAAGTTCGAATATTATTGCGGATGCCGGAACATCAAAAACCAAAGGCCAATATGACAATTTATTTTTGAAACTACTGCCAGAGGTTAGTTATTGATCGAAAAGTATCTAAATTTTTTTATGCTAGTAATATACCTTTTAACATAGCCGATAGTGATGCATTTAGAGAAATGATTAATGCTTTGCATCCGGGTTATATCCCTCCTAATAGAAAGAAATTAGCTGGATCATTATTAGATGAAGCAGATAAAACTGTTGATATGCTAATGACAGAGAAATTGAAAAATTCAACTATCACTCTGATGTTGGATGGTTGGCCAAATGCAAATGCTGCCTCCATCATTGCAGTGAGTATCCACACTAGCTAGATAGAGACTGCAGAATGTGACTCGCACAAGAAAACAGCAGAATTCTGAGCTGAAATAGCTATGGATACTATCAAGCAAGAGTATAATAGTGTTTTTTCTGATTGCGATAACAAGAACAAAATAAAAAAATTTCATGACATAGGCCTAATTGTCCAAAACCATCCACATGTCCTTGCTTTTGGATGTTTAGCCCATTTTATGAATCTTCATTTATCCATAATTACCAAAAATACATAGAAATATCCATTGAACATAAGGAAATTGAAAAAAGTATTGTTATGTTTTTAGATAAAGGATTATAGAGAATTTCTCAACTTGCAAGTACAGTTATCGAGTACTGCAAAGTCCTAGAGATAATTTACAAAGAGATAGCTGTACTCTTCGAAAGACAGTAGAAATATGGCTAGATGTATTGGAGAGTAAAGAATTATCTTTGTATAAGGAATGTGTTGCACTTCGCTTTGAAGAAGCACTAACTTTATTTTCTTTCCTTGCAAATATGACTGATGCTGCTTTGAGAGGAAAATGATTAACTAAGGAACAAGAAGCTTCCGCTGAAATATGGATCCAAAAACTGAATACAGAATTTGTTATTGCACTAAAGATGTTTCAAATAGAAGATGCAGATTTCTATACAGGAACAATAAATGTTTTCACAAAACGTGATAGTCAGTTGAAGCAAAAAAGTGGTAGAAAATCATGCATTGCAAGGCAGAAAAAAAAACAAGATTTTAAATGCAGACTTTTGCAAATTTTTGAAAGACCTGCATTCAATTACATCTGCATCAATTGAGCGTATTTTTTTTACTTTTGGACTGGTATGGTCAAAACTGAGGAACAAACTTGGATGTGAAAAAGCAAAGAAATTAGTGAAAAAATTTGATCACTCAAATCAAAAAGTGTTATTGAAAAGGATTGGTAATTGTGAGTTAGAAAACATTCATGAAAATTTTTTTTTTTTTACTTCTAAAAAAAAGGCATTTAAAATATAATGGGAAGAAATATAAATAGCATTGAATGCATAGATTTATTTAAGTGTTTTTCCTAAGATAAGAGTCATGACCCCTCCCTCACATCTTGGAGTCAGGACCCCTTGGCAGATATCTTTCATGGGACCCCCTGTAATGAATTTATAGTGTAAAAAAATAAGATTCGTCCTGGGCTGGAGCCCTGCAAGCCCCACCCTTGTGGGAGCTGCAGATAGAGTATGACAATGGAATAACATCATTAGAATACATACTGTTTGCAAGTGAGGTTTTAAGGTGTAATTTTTAATGAGTTTTTTCAAGGGTTTTTTTCTAACTCCTATAACCTGAATAGCATTGAATACACAGATTTATTTGCGCATTTCTTTTGAGATAGAGTATGACAATGCAATAGCATCATTAGAAAGTATACTGTTTGCGAGTAAATGCAGTTTTTAGGCGTAGTTTTTGTTGGGTTTTTTAACCTGGGTTTTTTCGGGTTTGGCAAAATCAGACCAACCCTGGTTCCATTACAATGACTGGTATGATACAAGTACCAAATGCTTTAATGCAGGGCCGCATTAAAACATTTCAAACCCCTAAGCACTTGAATAGTTTTAATGCCTTTAGACTTTTTTTCTTCAAAATATTTTAAAAACATTTAAAGATATTTTCTCCCATCGATTGCTTGTTAGGATTTCACAAAGTGGCTTTAAATGCAACCACTGAATCGTAGCATGGCCGATGTTTACCATACGATGTTTGACGATGTTTATACGATGTTTGGTGAACCATAACCATTGGGTACTCATTCTTCCGATGCATTTGAGTCGCAATCTGTTAGCATTTCTTTTACTTCTACGGTAGATCGAACTAAAGTATCTTCATACCTATATTCTAAGAGTTCTAGATCGAACCACAAAAAGGTGGCACTAGGCTGTGTAGCCTATGCAGAAGCAAAAAAATATATTTTTTAAATGTTTTTATGCAAAATTTCAAACTACGAGCATACTGGACTGAATGCTTTGCAGAGAAAACCGCAATTTTTTTTTACACGTGATGCACTCCCAACAGATGAGTAAGATCTATCCAGGACATTTGTTTACAATTTGCGAGAGTTAATATGCAAATTGATAGGCAGGAATTTTCAGCTGGTAGAGAGGGCCGCTCAGAAAAATCAGTTTGTCAAGGGATCCCCATGACGCTGTTAAAATGGCTCAAGCTAACTTTATAGAAGTTGTACGTATTTGTGCCATTCTTTTGATGAATATCTTCAACTATACAATCAATCAAAAATTTTAAGATTTTCTGGCGGATGCTGATGTTGGAAAAAATTTGTACACAAAAAAAAACCATTGTGGTTTTTCTTTTTTCTTGATGCCCTAAGTTGGGATTATTTTGCTTCATGGTTAATGCGGTCCTGCTTTAGTATAAGAAATATCCTATATGCATAATTCTTGATATAACAACTACGCAATATGAGGAGCCGTTCAAGTATTCATATCATCATCGATGGGGGGGGGGGGGGGGGGAGAGAGAGAGAGAGAGAGGTTTCCGATTTGCTGACGAGGGGGGTTTGGATAATGCCAATCACCCTTTATGAAAATAAAATATGAAATATTCTTAATAACATCTTACTCTGTGAGCCGAAAACATGAAAAACCTTTCGATAGTTTGTAGCCACTTGAAGTAACATCCCCCCCCCCCAATTGATAAGTGCCCTACAGAACCACTTTAGTGATCTCTAAATGTTTTGTGGATCCAAGTGATCTGGAAATGTGTCCAGGCCACTTAAGTGCTCTGAAACTGTGCCACGCATCACTCAAGTGATCCGTAATTATATGCCGCAGACCACTTAAATAATCTGAGAATGTGCCACGGGTAACTTGAGTGATGTAGAACCGCACCGGGGACCACTTAAGTGCTTTAAAACTATGGGAACAGATGCAGTATGGTCCGCCACGACTTTTCCCTCGCAATAAGTCGCCAAGACCGTCATAATGCTTCTCTGGGTTGCCGTATTTTTTAACACCTTCCTGGTTTCGTTGGGTGATACTACATGGCGCTGGCTTCACCAAACGGGATTTTTGTTTCTTCTTTTGTTCATCGCATTTTTTCAAAAATTCCAAACAGCCGTTGTTCCATTTCCAGCACGTCTCTGATTATTATTCCTCAATTCTGTAGCTCTAGTTATTTGGATTATCTACTGCTCAGGTTGTATCATACCGTTTTATTATTTCGTTGTATTTATTAGTTATTCATCCATTGCTATGCCTTCTGTTTTATCGGTTTATTATTTAAAATGAACCTACAGAATTTTTCATGCCCGGATCCGTTTATTAAAAAAAAAAAGTCCGGGTTTTAGTTTTAATACATAGAATATTTATGCCCGGAATTCCTTATGCCCCGATCTTTTTATTATTAAAAAAATGGGCCAGGTGTAATTTTTTTTAACTGATATTTTTTTCTATTTTTATGCTTGGTGGTTTCTATATGTGTTTTGCACGCTGATGTTTTTTTTTTCGGCGTCCGTAGTGTCTGACGGCCTTGGTGACACTTCGTCGGGCCATCAGACATGTGTGGCACCAAAAAATCGCCAAGTGGCGGGCCTTACGACAGCTGTTCCCCGGGTCATTTAAGTGATAATATTTCACATCTAAAAATGTGCCACGAGCTGCGTAAATGTTCTGGAATTGTACCACGGGACACTTAAGCGATCTGTAAATGTGCCACTTAGTTCATTTTTGATTGTGGGGGAAGGGTGGGGTCAAAAATGAGTAAACATTTACTTACGTAATACTTGAACGGCCCCTACCATGTTTTCGACAGAATGATTGGGGGAAGGTCATTATAACCAGACTATCTTGAACAACACGAACTCTTAAGTAACGTAATTTTTTATGCAAACTGCACATTGCAATAATTCTAACATAATTGCAGGATTATTTTTATGCATCTAATTTAGAGATGAAAAATTCCTGGTAATAATCTTTTAGAGAATATTCTACAAAAAGGGACTGAAATAATCAGGGTTGTTTGGTTTTAACCAAGTGGTTTTTTTTCAAAAAGTCAAATAAAAGTGGCCTAAATATCATTTTTTCCTTGAAAACTATCATATTGATTCATTAGTAGCCAAAATTTTTCATTTTTATCCCATTTTATATTCTTGGGATATATTTTGATGGTATATCTTTAACTCTATAATGCCCAGATCGCCCGAAGTCGGCCGAGTAGGTTAATGCCCATAACCGCCTCAAGTCGGCCCAGCTAGGGGGTATGTTTTGGTGGGCTTTTGTCACCAACGGGGAAGAAGATGAAAGCTCATGTCAGAGGCGGGAACGGGAAAGACAACTGCAACGCCCTATCAATGGGATTTTAAAAGCTGATGTACTAGAATGTTCCTTGAGAATGAACTAAGGGTACTCAATGCATTTTACAAAGAGATAATACTGTGAGGAAAGGGGTGTTTTCAGTAGACAAATTATCTCCCGAAAATCCATTGAAATGAAGGGGTGGTGGAAGAGGGGAAGTGGCCGAAATTTGGACGAGTCCACTTCGAACACAAAAAACTTGGTATTTTCACGACCCTCCCAGGTTTTCTACCTGGGCGTTAAATAGTATAAGTGGTTTTTTTTCAAAAGTCTCATAAAAGTGGCCAGAATATATGTATATTTTTCATATGCAGTATCTTAGTTATTTGAAGTTATATACAAAAGCCAAAATTTCTCATTTTTGCCACATTTTCTAACCTTTGGCTACATTCTGATGCTCGATCTTAAGCAAATTCATGAATAAGGATTGCATCACACATCTAAATGCAGTGGTGTACTTCTCACAGGTTTCTTTTTCCCTTCACAAAGAAGCAGCAACAGTAGTGACACCATCATGCTATGGGCAGGTGGTCCTATAATCCAATAAAGACACCAGCTGTCCTTAAAGGACAAAGACTAGTGTACTAGTTGTTACATTACCTCACATACATTTTCATTTTCTTTCCCCACAAGAAGTAGCACATCTCCTACTGTATATCTCCCAGTCTTAATATTCAACAGTTTTTTTTATACTTTCATGGTTAAGCCCAGTTAATCAATGTTCTACTGTATAATAATAACAGATTTATGAAAAATTGTCAGCTATATACAGGGTGATTATAATTGAAGTTTTGATTCAAAAACTATACAATAAGTACTGGTCAGAATGACTTAGAAATTTGCATGGATACTCCTGAAGCAATGGAATTTTCTTTAGCGAAAGAAAAAAAGTGCAAGTAGTGCAAAATGTGCAAGTAGATGATGCTGTACTTGGCCTGCAGTATAATCTATTGTGTGCAGCCACATCATTTCGGCACTTCCACAGCATCAGTGTGTGGATAGAACAACTTCTATCAAGATGCACATTGCAATACTAGCAAAGTAGCTGCTTAAGACCCATTTTGACAATAACAGGATTGCACGACACCTGGCCGGCCATCAGTTCATTTGACCCTTGCAACTTCTGGCTGTAGAGGGTAACTCAAAATGTTATGAACAGTGGTCGGATCGCAAACTTTGGTGAATTGCAAGCTTCAGAGCATCCCCTATATGTTAGAAGTTCCTCAGGAATATTAACGTGGGGGGTGCATTTGGTTTAATAGAGGTGAATTGCAAGCACATGAACATATCATGACCATGGCATACTCTGATCTGTTAAACAAGAATTTTTGCGCCTTCACCTCACAGCCAGAACACACGGTGGACAACATATTTAACATTTCTTAAGTAAGTTGTAGTTATTTGTTCAATTACTTCATTTTCTTTTGTGATGTTTCCATGAATTATGAAATCGTGCAATGCTATAATTAAGGTATCATTCTGCCATGACTGGCTATTGTTTCCATTCTACAAGCAAATTTCCCATTCGTTGGATGATGTCATTAATTTTACATTTTAGTCTTTTTTTTTTTTCTCCCTTCACTTAATAAAATTATATTTCTTCAGGAATATTCATGTCAATTTTCAAGTCATTTTGACAATCGTTCTTTTTTTTACAGTGTTTTGAAATCAGAACCTTAATTATATACACCCTGTATATCGCAAATCATCGTTAATTAATCTGCATTATTTATGCTTCATTAAATATATTATATTCACCTAAATTTTATTATAGTTCTTGCAAAATAGCTTCCTAATTAAGCATACTGAAAGTAACTGGAGGAAACATCTTTATATTATATTAATAATAACATTAAAATTAAACGTGAAAATTGATTACATTGGTGAAAGTCATATTGTTTGGTTTTTCCGCAAGGTTTAAGTCTACAACTGCAGAAAATTTAAGTTCAGCACCATCACTCATTATCTCTCCAACTTGGACTGATTTTGAGGGAACCCAGTGAGTGTCCAAATTAGACGGCTTTTACTATAACTATTCTTTGATGTGAATACGTTTTTTAAATCTTCCGATGATACTGGGAGCATTTGCAAGTTGCATGACGAAATTTTTTATGACAATTTCATTATTACGCCAAACCTACCACACGATTCAAAACGCATTCACATGCGACAATTTTTTTCCTCGGCAAAAAAGACGTTCGAAAAAGCATGATTTAATTTCACTCTTGGCAACTTCTCGTCATGCCTTCGGACATTTTTCTCCCCCCACCCCAAAAAAAATGGATTATTACACTATAGCTGTTCCTGAATTATAAGTTGCGTACCGCTGTTGTCGAAAACACTGAACACTGGTCGCATAGTCCAAGGGAACGGCAACCAATCGACGGGTTTCTCTTTGACTTGTCTCTTGGATCTGCGAGCAGATACGTTGTGGCAAACTGGAAATAACTGCCATTTCGGGTAGCGAAGCGACTGATTCTTGCGGCCGTGCAAGATCGAGAACGACCTCATGGTCACGAGGCCCCTTTTCACGAGAGCTAACAACATACTTTTGAAATACAAGTTAATTATCACGCCTTGACATGAAGTTCCATTAAAAGAAAGACACTGAGAAGCTCAGTGGCAGAGTTGCCAGGTCTTTAAAAAAATTCCAGCCAAAATCGTATACAAAAAGTAGCCCAAAATATTTCAGCTTGTGCTGCCATCTATGAAGCAACAAGCGAGCTACAGTTTGACGATATTCTAGTCTGCAAAGGTGTGGCTTATAGCTCTCTTTTCTTGTTATGTCACTAACTCCCCCCCCCCCCCTCCACCTTTTCGTAAAAAATATGTTTTTTTTTTAACCGAATGAATTGATTTTGAAAATTTGCGAAAGTCAGGGCTACAAATTCTCTCTCCTGGAAAAACGGCCCAGAGATGGCCTGGAGTCACGGCCGTTTTAAAAGCATCATGGGCCCTCGGGCAAATTGATTCTGCTCAGCCCTCCATCCAGACTACAAATGCTTACTTACCAATTCACATGCTTAATCCCGCAAATCTTAACCATATCTTATTTTTTATCCCTCCCCGCCGCTCTTCATTGAAGGCCTCCGTGACGTGCCCGGGTTGGCCCATGCGTCAAGACGGCACTGTCTCAAATTGTGCATAGGTGCCTACGAAATTTGGCACAATGATTAAAAAATTAGGTATGGGTTCCAGACCAGATTTTTCACGGTCTAGTAAACAAAAAATTTAGGAACTCTTCTGGGTTCCTGGCAGGGCCATTTTAAGAGCATCATGGGCCCCGAGAGATAAGTGATTTTTCTGATTCCCTACATGGAAAATCCCCGAAAAATACAACTACCTCTCGTTTTTCTGAGGCCCCTCTTCTCTTGAGGCCCCCGGGCCATGCATTAAGACAGAACTGGTTCCCGGGCTTGAGCCCTGCCAGCTTCACGTTTGTCGAGGCTACGGTTTTTTTCACAGGCTTCTGTGGTCTAGATACTGTGTTTCCCAACCGTCGGGCCGGAGCAACACCTTCTATAGCAGAAGGCCTCCACGCGAAGCTCGTGACGTCACTGAAGTCTCCCATTTCCCTTATAGTGTTGGATATACTACTTCCCTTATACTTAGGCTGACCATATTTACTCGAGAGAAATACGGGACATTGCCAATTATCGCCAAAAACGACGCTAAAACCAAACAAAGTTGACAAATATTGCTGTAATTACGGAAAAATCACAATGGCGGGAAATGATGCATTACTGCAAATTGCAGTGGATTAAAATGTATTCCACGAAAAAAAAAGCCGTTTACCAAGGCAAATGTGGGAGTTGTAACAGTTGTAATTATCTTAAAATAATTTATGAGTTGAAAAATAATTTCAATCTTTGACTTCAATAAAGAATAAAAATTCAAGTAGGCTTCGTGTGAAATACAGGAAAAACCGGGACACTTTTGCCAAAAAGTCGGGACGGCCAAAAAAACAGAAAATACCGGGACTGTCGCGGGAAATGCGGGATGTATGGTCACCCTACTTATACCACATTGGATAAATTATAACCGATTGGCCGCGGTATCATAAAGGTTGAAAACCACTGATCTAGAGCCTAGGACAGTTTCCCAAGTTTTTGTTTTACGGTCCCTTCAATTATTGGGTGGCAAAGGCATTGTGGTTGAAAGTTCTGGCTTTCCATAGTTGGGTGAGATTTCCCCCCCCCCTATCCCTTCTGCCTTGTCAGAAAGAAAACACAACATGAGGTGGGGACTGAAGTGAAAAAGCAAAACTTCTTTCCGCGCCAGCAAAGAAAAATAAAGAAAAATAGGGAGAAATTCGCCATGAACACAATTTTGGAAAAACCGCCACCCGCCAAAGCCAAAAATTTCCCGCCGAACCGTTTTCAAACCAGCCCAATTTGGCGGGAAAACCGCCAATCTGGCAACTCTGCTCAGTGGAGAAAGGGCAGCATCCAAGCGGCTTACAATAATAATTATACAGGGCTTTTGGCTACTATGACCATCCCCAAAATCAAAGCGGCTTTGTCGTTACTTTTTCAATTTTGGCGTCATTCTTGGCAATAATTGGCGATGTCCCGTATTTGGAATTCATCGAGATTATATTACTGGAGGGCACTGGGCTATAAGTAAACTGGAGTGAAGACTGCCTGTTCAATAACACAGACGTGCGCGAGCCGACGCGGAGGAATACAAAAGTGGGCGTGACGGAGCGAGACGGGCAAAACATAGCTATTTTAGCATGTAAACAATAGGGGAAACTTCCATTTCGGGTATTTTTTTCAGTTGTTTTCATATTATTTCATTAATATAGTCGTCCATCTGTACATACACAAATGCTGATATCATGTTCTGCCTATAATTGCACCAACCGATGGGGAAAACTGAAGAAAGATGGAAATAAACTTCGGTTTCATAGGTGAGTACACGTGGTTTTATATTAAAAGATGCATTCATTTTTATACTATAACTAGCTTACCCGTCGCGCGTTGCTGCGATCTCAGAATTCAAGGAAACTCGTTATGATAACATTCAATTTACATTGTGTCATTTTTATTGAAACTATGCAAAAGTGTGGAAAATTGAAAATATCCAGAGTATAGAAAATTACGCAATAATAATACTGTCCAAAATTGCACAAAAATAATACTATACAAAATTGCACAAAAAATAATTCTACACATAACATTGCATAACATAAAAAATATTCAAAATTATAGGAATTAAAACCTTTCAAAATTAACAAAAATTAAAAATATTATTAAATATTAAGAAAACATTGCAAAATATTACAAAATGCAAAAAGAAAATTGTACAAAAAACAAATAACGTACCAGATTTAAAACATATTACATGAAATAACCCTTTTGAAATTTTTCGTTTTCGATGTATGTATTATGTTTGAACGTTTCTTTAATATGCTCTTACGTATTTCTTCTTTCTTTTTAACTTTTCTAACGTCTTCATATAGGCTTTTGGACCATCACATGACCAGACATTTTATTACCCTATTTATAGCCAACATTTTCTTCTTATTGTTGTTACTGAACATAAGCCATAATGTGAAAAATTCATGCATAAATTCACATGGAAAACTTTTCAAAAAGCGTCGTTTTGATTCTATTTATTTATTAGAGTGCTTGTGGATACACGATATTTTTTGTTTTTCCGTCTGGTGCGTACACGAATAAATCAGAAGGTTTTCCGACGCGTGAGCTGGCCACATACAGTTGTCCATGTGAGAAGCACGGATTCTCCAAATCTAGCCCACACACTGGCAGCGATTGTCCTTGTGCTTTGTTGATGGTCATTGCAAAAGCGAGTCGCACCGGAAACTGTAAACGTTTGAATTCAAATGGCATATCTGTTGGGATCATTGGAATACGTGGCAACAGTACATCTTCTCCCTTGAATTTCCCATTCAAAATTGCAGCTTCGATGACATTGTTCATCATCTTTTTCACCGAAAGTCTTGTACCGTTGCAAAGTCCTGGTGGATTGATGTTTCAGAGAAGAATGATAGGCACGCCAATTTTCAATGTTACAATGTGCGGTGGCAAATCGAGTGAATTCAAGAATTCCGTTGGGTAATTGACAACTTCGTCTTGATTCATCACAGTATCGATGGACTTATACGTTGTCGCTTCACCTGGTATTCCGTTTTGAATGCTGAAATTGATGGCATTGACATCGTTAATCGTAGCTGCTAATATAGCACGTGCACTGAGCCACTGATGATTTTTGTGATTCCACGCGATATTTGGGAAAACCTTTTGAATCAATTCGTCTTTGGTTGATTTCATCTTACAAAAGTTTGTTGGCAATGTGATACATTGTGTAGATCTGTCGATTGCCATCTTCCCATTCCCAATATCCAGCATTTGTTTTGCGAAACGTTCGACGGATGCACCATTTTGTAGTTAAACACGCATATTGGTTTTCAAAGTCAATTTCTTTACACGTCGCCATAGAACTGATGATTTGAGACATGCATTAAGTTCATCAGCGGGTGTTGAACGTGGTATAACTGGCAGAGTTTGTCGAAAATCACCAGACAATAAAATGAGTGCTCCACCGAAGGGCTGTCCATTTCCCCTGCAGTGTACGATAACGCGCTTCCAATGCTTTTTAGTGAGCCATTGTGCATTCGTTTCATATGATAAGTTCACATGTTTGGAGAACTTTGCTCATTCCGGAATTTTTGGTGATATTGCATGTTGGCGTCTCAGTGGTTTCAGGGCCATATTATCGCATGGGCAAATCGGGACTTTGCCCAGGGCCCCCCGCTTGAAGGGGGCCCCCAAATCTATAATAATAAAGTCTGAAAAGTTGTTTTTTTTAAGTAAAACTTAAATACTTAGAAAAAAAGGAATTTCGTTTTTGTAATGCATCTAAACTTTTTAAAGAATAGAAACTATAAATATAATTTTTTTTTTACATTAATAAAATATTTTTACAGTTATTGGGAGAGAAATTGAACTTCTATTATTCAACTGTAATACTACTTTTTCTAATAAAGGAAAAATGAGTTCCGATTGGTCGGTTCAGGGAATTTTCTGTTGATACCAAAAAAAGTTAAATCTCAGATGAGAAGAAGCACCGGTGCTGCGATGCTAGCCGTTGTAAAGGCATCACAATCCATAACAGAGAAAAGCAAACAATGTTTGTTTTCAGCATGTTTAGCATTTTATAGCTCAATGGTAACTTCAATATTATAAGTTTAATTATGTCCTCTCGAACTTATTTATCTGGCTCTGCAAAGAGAAAGTTGAAAAAACAGAAAGATGAGGGGGAAAAAAAAATTGCTAGTTCATTAAAAAATTATTTTGCAGCACATGCAAAAGTCAATGCGCCATGTAATGAACAATCTAAAGCTGAATCTGATGATGATGAAACAATAATTAATGAATATGATAATTCCAGAGCATGTTTGAGGAATGTTGAGATTCAAGATGATGATGATAGTAAGCCTAGTTGTGTAAGCCTAGCTGCTACTGAGAAAAATGAAAATTTTCTTTATCCAGACCCAGCAATGTGGACTGTTATTAATAATGAAATGGTGGAATATTTTATATGTAATCCCCCTCCTCAAAATACCGATTTGCTATCGGAGACTGAAAGAGTTTTTGGAGGTGTGAAGAGAAGTCTCACTATTTCTCAATTTTATCATACCAAAAGAAATGGTGAAAAACTTTTAAGGAAATGGTTGGTTTTGTCAGCTTCATCGAAAATGTTATTTTGTTGGGTGTGCAAATTGCTACATGCCAATAGCAACAGCTCATGTAAAGGTCAGCTAATTGAAGGATTTTGGGACTGGAAGCATGCTGCTACCAGATTAAAAGAGCATGAAAACTCTTCTTCACATAAGCAAGCCATGATGGATCTGTCACTCCGGGCAAATGTCTCACAAAGAGTTGATTCATCTTTGGTACAGCAATATGAAGAGGAGACGAAGTATTGGATGTCTGTGCTTAAACGAGTTGTTGCTGTTGTGAAATTTTTGGCTATACGGGGTCTACCTTTTTTTGGTGATAATGAAACTGTTGGATCTAGGCACAATGGAAATTTTTTAGGCTGTTTAGAAGTGATAGCCAAATTTGATCCATTTCTTTCAAAACATTTGGAGAGATATGGGAATCCTGGCAAAGGAAATGTAAGCTATTTGTCCTCAACATGTATCGATCAGTTTATTCATATAATGGCTAAACAAGTGGAAAAACAAATCATTGATGAAATTCTGCTTGCCAAATACTACTCAATTATTATTGATTCTACCCCAGATATTACTCATCTTGATCAGTTGTGTTTTGTGATTCGATATGTTGTCGAAGCTGAACCTGTGGAAAGATTTCTGAAATTTGTTCCAATGTACAGCCATAAATCAGAAACCCTAGCAGAAATTGTTTTAACAACTCTAAAAGATGCTGGAATCAATGTATTAAATTGTCGTGGCCAAAGCTATGACAATGCATCAAATATGGCCGGCAAATATTCTGGGTTACAAGCCCGAATAAAAAGCATAAATCCTTCCGCTGATTTTGTTCCTTGTGCAGCTCATTCTCTTAACTTGGTTGGTGTTAATGCTGTTGAGTCATGCAGTGGTGCAATACAGTTTTTTTGTCTTGTGCAACAAATATATACTTTCTTTTCTTCATCAACACACAGGTGGCAGATACTAAATGAAGAACTGAAAAAACGTGGCGATTTTTCAACATTGAAGAACCGCAGTAGTACTAGGTGGTGTGCTGATGCTCATGCCGTTAAATCATTAAGGAAGAACTATAATGCCATTGTACTTACTCTTAACAGATTAGGTACAGAAGAAAATGAAACTGCATACACAAAATTGGAGGCACAATCCCTTTTGAAAACGTTGAAAAAGTTGGAAACTGTACTGAACATCGTTGTATGGGATACCCTTTTACAAAGGCTTAATCAAACCAGTGTGGAACTTCAAAAATCATCTATGAATTTAACGCGTGTCACACTTTTGTACCAATCTTTAATTGAATTTACTCAATATGTGAGAGACAATTTTGAGGAGTATGAAAAATTAGCAAGAGATATGTGTGAGCCGGATGTTGATTACGATGTAGCAAGAAAAAAATTAAAGCCAAGAAGCAAAGATCCTCATGCAGTACATAGCTGTGAAGTTGACCTGACACCTCGTGAAGCTTATAAATCAAGTATTTATTATGCTGTTTGTGATGCTTTAATTTCACACCTTTCTTTTCGTAAAGAGCCGTATAATAGCACAGCGAAAAAGTTTGCTTGCCTGAGTGAAATGAAGTTGAAATCAAAACTTATGGATAAAGCGATTTCTTTGCAAAAATCCTACCCTCAGGATTTAGATGATTCTTTTCCTGAAGAGCTACAGCAATTTTCTTCACTTGTGGAAGATGGATATAATATTGCAGATATGTTTAAAAAACTGAAATGTTTAGAGCTGGAAGAGACATTTTCCAATGTTGATAGTGCCATAAGAATTTTTTTAACATTGCCAGTAACAAATTGTTCTGGTGAAAGATCCTTTTCTTTGTTAAAGCGTCTAAAGTCTCCCATACGCTCTAGTATTCTGCAGGAAAAACTAAGCTCTTTAGCATTACTCTGCATTGAAGGAGAAGTAACAAAAAAATTGGATTTCAGTAATGTAATTCTTGATTTTGCGAAAATGAAAAGCAGAAAAAAAAGTGAATTACTTCACAGTAAAACATTTTTGTGATGCATTAGCCACGCAACTGGTGATTTTATTGATGTGGTTAGTATTTGTCTCATACTTTATTATTTCTTGATAACTAAAGGGTACACGTGAAACAAAATGGTTTAAATTTTCAGTTTTATGTTCAAAAGTTTTTGATCAGACAAAAAATTCTAAAAATATGCAATTTATATCGTTTTACACCCGAGAAATCTATTTTAGATTAGAGAGGAGGGGGGCCCCCAAAAGTATCCTTGCCCAGGGCCCCGATTTGTCATGATCGGGCCCTGAGTGGTTTGCAAATTCAACGGCAATTTCAGTGCTGAATGCGCTGTTCGACCACCATCCAAAAGTGTTGCCGCAATTCCAGATGATGCAATTGCCAGTTCAGTTTTATTCCGTGTTCGTATGGTTGCCAAAATGATTGAAATGAGAAAATTTTTGCTTGTACCTCCGGGTGCATCTATGAAGTACAATCCGCCGCTTTGATTCGTAATTGCTTGTATGATTGTGTCATATACAATGCGTTGTTCTGGAACCAATTTCGGAAGATTCTTTTCAACAAATGTACCCTAAGCATCGACATCGAAGTGTGTTTCACGTTGCAAATTACGATCATAAGTGTCATTTGCAGATCGATTTGGTGCACACATTCCCAACTGCACCAATCCTTTGTTAGCAATTGACAAACATATATCCTCGATCGAAACCAACGCCTCATTATACACATTTGGTGTGAATTGCATGTCCGGATTCGTTGCTCGCAAACGACGTAGGATGTCTTCACTCATATAATCCCTGTATTTTTCCCAAAGATCTTTCGGATTGGATGGGAAACACGTTCTCAATATTATCGCAAATAACGTGCGTATTTGCTGTGGTTGAGCAGTATTCGATAAATCAGCAAGTGCTGTGTCCCAATGTGCATAGATTTAATTCTTGGCAAGCTTCTCGATAGGTCACACATACTTCACCATTTACTGTTCTCAGTTCTTGGAAGGATTTCGGTCCACGTACGTTAACTAACAGTAATCGCAAGTAAAAACATTCTTGATTGTTTGGATGAACTGTATACAGACGGCCTAACGCGTCGGACGAATATAAATTCGGATGTCCTTCAACTGGTTTGCCCTGTTTACGACGTTGAAACTTTTTCGCCGATGCATTCCATGTGTAGTATTTTGGCACTTCTGAGTAAAGTAGCGTTCTTGCGAACAAATGATCAGTGCACAATGCGAAGAACGCAGTTAACGTTGTTTGCGGTGGCGAAAATGCTCTTGCATCTACATTTTCCGCTGTAAAATGCACGCGCTGTCCATTTTCACTGAATTGCAATACTCGACATTGATGTGTGCTTTGAACGTCTTTGAGAGTAATGGTGAATACGGCACAACCCAACGATTATCGACTTCAATGTCATTGTTGCGCACTTTTAGAGTGATGAATTTGCCACCATCTTCAGTTGATCGTCGACGATATTGTGGATATCCATCATTTCCAGTGATAGTTTCGGCGTGTAAGTCTCTTGGATAGCGTTTCGTGCATTTTCCATCCTACATGCACGGAGAATTGTTGTTGATCGCGCCACATGGACCATGAATCATGTTTTTTGGTAACGACTTCGAATAAGCCTGAATCAATGTGGACATCTGGTATTTCTGCTGAGATGGCTTCATCAATTTTGTCTGGTGTAATTTTGTCGATCAACCAAATTAAAATGTGTGCATGCGGTAATCCTCTTTTGTGCCATTGAATGGAATACATCCAACAGCGTGTCTCCCCAAAAACATGATATATGACAATGAAATCCATCATAGATTTCAGTTTTTGTTTGAACACACGTGCGATGATGTCAGGGCGATCCGAAGACGATTGTCCAGGCAACAGAAGTTCTTTAATTTCTTCCCACGTAGGATTGCACGTGAATGCTATGAAAAAATCTGGACGGCCGTATGCGCGAACATAAGTCATTGCATCTTGTGAGTATTCATGTATGTGCCGTGGGCTTCCTGTGAATGTAGCTGGCAGTATGACCATTTTTCCCAGTTCATTGGGATTACCATCAGTAGCAATTGCAGCGCGTAAATGAATATATTCTTCTGAGCGCAGTTTGGTTTGATTCAATTGAATAAAGAGAAGTCATTCGGTCTCGATTTTTGTATACATATCGACAATGTATTGATGGAACAATTGCCGACATTTCAAAATGTGATTGTCTGGGTTCTCACGAATCATCAATCGATATGAATAGTAATTCATGGCACTGACTTTCTTATTGGTCTCATGTGTTTGTGGATTTCTCATTTTGATGTTGAAATGATATCCACCTTCTCCTTGCCAGAATAAAATTTGATATTGCAATGCATCGTATGAGCGTTGAGTTTCGGAGACTCGCTGAACATTACTATCTCTGCGATGAACAACTATATCACGCGAGTTAAATTGTTCGCCAACTATGATGATCGCCACTTCATTAATTGTTGGTGCGTTGTATTGTCTTTCGTGTTGGCCGGCTGGTGTTTTGTCAGCTCTAATGACAACAACGTAATCATCAGCTGGCATTCGCTCGAGGGCCGTCCTGAACAGTCGAACTAATTCGTTGTGTTGATCGAATAAGTTCTGAATCGCAGCAACAATTTCTCGATTAGTGCTGGTATTGAATCGACAAGGTTGATCAACTTGTTCATCAGTGGTTCCCATGAAATAAATTTGGAGAAATTTGTGATCTGAATCCGGCAGTGGTAGAAGTGATCCAGCACGATGATAAATTTGCCCTTGGATTTTGAACGTTGGCACGTAATTGTCATGTATGATTTTTGTTGCACCGAACGATGTCATTTGGAAACATGAATTGTACTTGCGTATGTTTGCCAAGAAATGTTTCGACTGGCTTGTGTCACCTGATACCAACGTTGATAATGGTTCGGGCGGTAAATGCAATTCTGGCAATTTCACTTTTCCACCTGCGTAGCACATTCCTGGAGTTTCATTCTTGAATTTCAATGCACGGCAAAATTCGCATAACTTGTCCATTTTTCCAATAACGACACTTCGATGAAGACTGTAATCATAATCAGCATCGTAATGGGACGCAGCAAGATTCAAATCAGCGTGAAGTGTCCGTCTGAATTGAACATTGCGTTCTCGATTGGTTCCCAGTCTTACTCTTCGTTAGTCAATAGTTTTATTCACGGGCGTACTCGATCGGTCTCCAATATCGATTCTCGTTCGTTTGAGAAGAACGGGCCTGAGCAGTGCGTACTCGATCGGATTCTAATCTTGCTTCCCGTTGCTCGTCTCTTTCTGAAGCTCGTAATGTCTTTTTCTTTCGCGCTTCAGATGTAGATCGACCAATCGATTTCCGTTTGGGGGGCATAACTGTCGATTATGCTCGCAAATTCGCTGAAAATAAATAATCGCTAAAAAATCGAATAAATAAATTCGCTGAATAAATAAATGGAAAAATTCATGGATATGTCATACAGTTCGTTATAATGATAACGAACATAATGATAGTAACATGATGAATGGATCCTGGGCCCCAATAATCTTTTTCGGAATGTTTATTTTTTTTACTGTGGTTCTCAAAAAATGCGTTTCAGACATGCATATGCCTTTACGATTGTTTGCCTCTTCTTCAATGCTGCCAGTATAATTATTTTATTGTCGTATCACCAAGCTCGATGATTTTTGTTATATTTTAAATATTTCTTTTTTTAATAAATCGATATGTACATAATACATAATAATCAAATATAATATATAAATCAATCAAAAAAATGATTTAAAACTGTTAAATGATAATTATTATAAAAAATAATGATTGTAAAAATAAAACATAAATTGTAAAAAAGTAACGTTGTCTAGACCCGCTACACAACTATGCCAGAAACCTTCGACACGCGCGCCACCTATCGTAGGATACATGTAGTATGCCGAAACCTTCGCGGGAGTGTACTCAACAACTTCCCAAGGTTTCATGGCGATCGGATAAACGGTTTAGTAATGTATAAAGGACAGACAGACATACATTCGTTTTTATATATATATAGATTGTAAAATTAAACGCATGTAGTTTTCATTTCACGTTCAATTTCTGTTTAATGAGCATAATTCAAAATAACAAATTAATATCGCATGAATTTTAAACTTCAAAAATATTTTTTGAAACCGTGTAGAAATTGCTTATTACTGTTGGGGTTACAATTTTTATTACAGAAATACTGACGAAATATGCTTCATATGCATTTGTGTCTGAAAAAACTGATAATGCCTTAAAGAACTAAAATTATCCCGTGTAAATATCAAAGAAACAAATTACCTAAACTTTTCTATTTCTGGTAAAAATAATTTTGGAAAAATAATGTGAGAATGAGGAGTAGTAAAATGCAATTAATATTATTTGCATCATCAGTTTTTGCTAAATATGAAAAGCGAAATATGAAAAATCATAATCATCAAAGTGTTATAATTATGTTCACATCTAATTATATTGTTAATGTATTATAATCATCAAACAATTATCATTGTTAAGCTACTATAATGAACAATGATTGATTGATACTATTGCTTTCTTGAGAAGCCTGGTAATGAATATACTTTTTTTTTTAAATAAAGGTTCCCTCTTCGAAACCCAGAAGTTTTTAAACAATGGGTAGAAGCTGTGAAAGGAAGGTCTTGACATCCTGCTAAAACATTTGTTATTTGAGCTTAGAATTTCGCAGCTGACAGCTATAAGTCCTCTTCTCAACGCTTTTTGAAAGAACATGCTGTTTCTACTATATTCAATTTTCCACATCGCCCTCAACCTTTGCAGAAGCGACGCTGATCACTTATTAAACGCCCTCCACTGGTAAGATATCAAGTTATTTTTTCTTGTTTAAGTGGTTTAAAACTTTAAGTACAATCGGCCCCATTTAAATGGGTTTACGGAAAATTCACCGACAACAATTCACCGCCATGCAATTCACCGACCAACAATTCACCGCCATGCAATTCACCGCTAGGAAAATTCACCGACCAACAATTCACCGCCATGCAATTCACCGACCAACAATTCACCGACGACAGTTCGATGCGAGTCAGCGAGGGAATGAGCGATTGAGTTACTGAGTGAGTGAGTGACTGAGTGAGTAAGTGATTCAGTGAGCGAGTAAGTCAGTCCGTGAGTGAGTGAGCGAGTGGGTTACCGATTCAATGAGCGAGTAAGTCAGTCCGTGAGTGAGTGAGCGAGCTGCTAAGTGAGTGAGCGATCTAGTGAGTGAGTAAGTGCCATATCCTAAAGATATGGCGGAAAGTTTAAATAATGACTTTATGAGAAGAAATTCAGATGATACGGATTCGGGTTGCTGTATTTTTTAAATATATGACATCCATATTTATTGTGGGCATCTTTTTCTCAGCCACCTCGCTGGGCATTTTGCCTGTTGTGGCCTTGTATTTGTATAAATTACAACTTGCTGTTGCCCAATACAAGATAGTATATTCAACAAAATTCCATTAACTCGGTTTTACTCAGAAACTTCTAATGAAATGTTAAAAGGGATAATAACAGAATTAAAAGATAATAAAGTAAGTGGATACGCGATGAATTAACTTCCTAAAAATGCTTAAAATCATCTCCTGTTATCACTTTGATGTTATAAAAAACATCGCTGATCATCAGTAACCAATGGATTTTTTTCATGATGAACTGTTACCCGCGATTTCACGTGATGAACTTTCAGGAATCCCGCCTTAGTGCGTATCTATATGTACTCTATACGTATATATATACTTCCTATGCAACGGAAATTAGTGACGATTTTTTTATTACGGGAGTCGGTGACGTTTTTTGAGTGATGGAAATTTGTTACGTTTTCGTGTTACGGAAGTCGGTTACGATTTTGGGGTCAAGTTTTCATTTAACTCTTGCATATATCGGGACCCATTTGACACATCGGGACCAAATAATGTGCATGTACCCCGAGTTTCCCACATCCTACAGCAGGTCCCCTAAGCTGAAATGGATGGCGGGCCCTCAAACCAGCTTTTTCACGGGCCCCTCTGTGCTTAATTTATAGTGTGAAAATATCAAAAAGCGATAAGAAACGTTCCGGCCCCTGTCAGCCCTGCCCTCGTGGGGGTCATGCCGAGAGGTATGTGTACGTAAAATATACATATATCACCAGTGCTCCCAACGTACAGGGTCGGGGTACCGGGGGATTGCACATATACCTTCATGGGGAAGTTAAAAGGTTTCATTTCCAGGGGTCCTTGCGATAGTGGAAGCCCAAGGTATATCCAGTCTGGGACCCCATAAAATTTGCGAATTCGGTCAAGGGTAATTGCGTGGGGGGGGGGGGTGGATTTTATTCGTTGGTAAAATGAATATTTGCAGTGGCCCCCACAGGGGGGATGCCCGATTGGCTTCCGAGTCAGGGGTCCCGTTTCATTTTGGGGGCACTGGATGAATCTCATTCTTTTCTGTCGTTTAACATTGTAGAATTTTCAACAGCGGAAGCCCGAGATAAATCCAGTGTCTGGGTGCCCCACTAAATATCTGCGTATTGGGTCCCCGTTACTGGATGTGGGCCCTGGATTTTATTCGTTTTAAAATTAATAAAAATTTAAAATTTTCTCGAATTAAAGATTGACTCGATCAATCACTTACTCACTCGGTCACTCAGTCACTACTGGGTTACTCACTCACCCGCTCAGTCACTGACTCGATCAATCACTTACTCACTCGGTTACTCAGTCACTACTGGGTCACTCACTCATCCGCTCAATCACTGACTCGATCAATCACTTACTCACTCGGTCACTCAGTCACTACTGGGTCACTCACTCACCCGCTCAATCACTTACTCACTCGGTCACTCAGTCACTACTGGGTCACTCACTCACTCTGTCACTCACTCACTGGGTCACTCACTCACTGGGTCACTCACTCGCTTAATCACTTACTCACTCGGTCACTCAGTCACTACTGGGTCACTCACTCACTCTGTCACTCACTCACTGGGTCACTCACTCACCCGCTCAATCACTTACTCGGTCACTCAGTCACTACTGGGTGACTCACTCACCCGCTCAATCACTTACTCACTCGGTCACTCACTCGGTCACTGGATCAATCACCCGGTCACTCAGTCACTCAGTGAGTCACTCACTCAGTAACTCAATCGCTCACTCCCTCGCTAACTGACTCGCATTGAACTGTTGTCGGTGAATTGTTGGTCGGTGAATTTTCCGGCGGTGAATTTTCCGGCGGTGAATTGCTGGCGGTGAATTTTCCGCACACGATTTAAATGGTTATCAACAGTTCTGGCACATAATATTGGATTAACCAGTGTATTCAATTATGCAGCGAACAATCAAATTGCCATTGTGCACCATAGTACACAGCTTTTATATTGCAATATGTATGTATCAAGGGCGTAGCGAAGGGGGGGGGGGAACTTGGGGGTCTGGTCCCCCCCCCCCGAAATGTGAGAAAATGACCGGAAAAAAATGGCCAAATCCATTGTTCTGTCACTTTGGTCCCCCCCCCCCCGAACGAAATTTCTGGCTACGCCCCTGGTATGTATCTATATATATATATATTTATATAATTTTCAAAATCTTTGGCAACTTCTGTGTTTCGCGTAAAAATTAGAAACAATTTCATTTGCAAACTCTATAATGGAAAATTACAGTGAAACCTCCTAACAGCGGCCACTAACAGAACCATCCAAAATAATTTAAACCTTCTTTCCAGGGCATTTTTATGTTCAGTCCGATAGCTGAAGACGTTCTTATGAAAAAACTGCCTTGAAAATCAACTTGAATTTTTTTTTTTAATTTTTCTCATTGTGCTAATTATATTTTTTCAACTCCGTGTCAAGTGTTCGTTCGGAAATAGTTGATCGGAGGTTACTTGTAATGTTAAGTCTGAGACGGAATCCTTTGGTTTCAACAAAATATGGCAGTAGTTCGGAGGTGGCCATTATAAGAGCTTTACTGTATATGAAATTAATATTTTAATTAGGATTTTTTTTTTTTGCAGATTTTTAAAAGGTTGAAAACTGCTGTTCACAATCATGACAACATGGCGAACACTGATGAATCAGATGTTAAAAAATGAATTTGAAGCAGCTGCTACAGCATTATCCTTTGTCAACAGTCTACTGGCTACAGTCACTTTGTTAAGGGAGGATTGCCCTAATTTTCCAGATCAATTCTGAAGTGACGAAGTCAAATAGTCCCACCAAAGCTGAACTGAGGCGCAAAATAAAACTGATCCAGTAAAGATTGAAACGGAGGGACAAAAAAATATCAGATCTTACGTCAATGTTAACAACGGTGCAAAAAGTATGTGGAATGCCCATGCAAACTGTTACCTTGTTAAAAGACACTTTTGGAGTTGTCCCATTTGAACTCCTAGTATATCAGCTAAAAAATAAAAATGTGAAACCGAGTAGGAGACGATACACATCGTGTATGAAAGAATTTGCACTTACTTTATATTTTTATTCTCCTTGTTCTTATAATTATATATAAATTTGTGAAGAAAGTTTACCCTTCTCCACCCAGCGATGCTAAGATCATGGGTGAGCTCTACCGAATGTTACCCAGGTTTCATGAGTGAAGCTTTCTCGTATGTTGAAAATGTTACAGCACAAGGAAGCACTCCTCTGGATTGTGCTCTAATAATTGACTGTCTATTAGGATAGGTCCTGTAAGATTTGATTTGTGTGACTTCATGTTCTTCCATGTCAACTCCCCAATTAATGAATACACAATGCCCTGCTTTCTTCATGTTGGCACCTCTGGTCCCCCCCTTGAGCTTCGATTGCATAATTGTGAAAATGCCAATTTAATGCAGTTTTTTTGGATAGTTTCAAGTTCATTTAAATTCTAATGTATCGCCTGTGAAACATCTTTTATTGAAATTTTGGGACATCACCTGGTCATCTTTCTTAATGTGTTGATTACTGCTGAGCTATTTATGCAATAATTATTACAAAGTCTTAATTAGAGGAAAAAGTGTCAGTTTCTGGTACCCTTGCAATGTGAGAAAACATGGCAGTTGTAGTCATGATGAAAATAAATCTAATGAAAATGTTAAAGAATGTTGTCTTATATATGCTGTGAATAATTGCATATGTTGGAAAGGGAAAAATCCCTTCATAGAGGTAGAGCTTCAAATTTAGAGTTTGTCTGTGTAAAATACTAGACAAAGGTTTGCATTGTAACTAAGTAATTATTTGATAGCAAACATAGAGTGCTCTTGTGAATTGTGATTTCAATATTCGAATTATTCTCTGTGGACCTGTTTGTAAATTGTTTATTGGAAAAAATTGTATGTGCACATTGTTGTATATATGTTTGAAAAAAAATATTAAACACTTTTTTTTCTCTCTAATTTTTATTTCATTTCTTGCATTGAAAGTTCTTTTTTCAGCAGTTAATTCGCGGAAATATCTCCTCGATGGGAAATATTCACTGATACGAATTTCGAAGTGGAAGCCATCACCAAAATGCAAAACACAATATTAGAAATGTATGTTGTTTTTTTTTATAAAAAAATAGTTTCTCTTAAGTTTTGGAAAAAGAAAGGGTATTTCGTGTACGAAAGTAAGTAGTCATTTTTATACTTTTTTTTGAAGATAAAGAATACATAATTATTGGCCGAGAAGTGAAAAAAACGGAATGTACATGTTTTGTATTTGGAATTGCCCCATTGCATTAACATGGTCAGGAAATGTTTTGCCCGGTTCGCTCCAAAAGGGTGATGCGGTCGCGTAGGACGACGGCTCGCGCAGTCCTCACTCCACTTTACTTACAGCTCAGTGGGCGGTATTCACCGACATGGTTTGAATCTATAGTTACAATTTTTGATAAGAGATCAATATAGATTGGTTAAAAACCTGAATTTAACCAATCCGTGTCGATCTCTCATCAAAAAATTGTGACCATAGTTTAAACCATGTCGGTGAATACCGCCTTTACAAATACAAAGCCCAGAAAATTAAATATAAAATAATGAGCCAGACACACTTTTGAGGTGGATATATTCATGCAATATAATTAGAATGACCATATTTCCTCGACGAAAATACGGGACTGCGCCAATTATTGACAAACTACGGCTAAATCACCAATTATGGCACAAAATTATCTAAAGTACCAGAAACAGCGGTTTTTAATCCCCCAAGTTTGAAAGACTCAGAATGAGTTCTTTTGTGTTGATTTGGAGAATTCAGAATATTTGTTTCTCAGTAATCTCGATACAAATGTATTTTTTCAATCCTTCACTCAACTTTTCTCCCTGAAGTGAAGGAAAAAAGACTGCTAGCAGAACATTTTCACATGTTTAAAACTACTTCGTGCTATATATAATAAAAATATGTATATATTCTGTGAAATTCATAGGCAGTATCCACGTTTTGTTCAAAAAAAAAATCAGTCACTATCCTATGTTAAATAAAATCTGTTAAATGAATTTTCGTTCACAGCTGCCTGTCAAATCTGAAAAGCAACACACTTCTGTCAAAGCATAATATTCTGTATGGTATTGTTTAAATTGAGAATTACTGTCTCACTGAATATTTCAAAATTTTTCAACTCACCTTTTATGCAAGTGCAATGCAACAACAAAGACAAAAATGGTAATAAATATTTTATTACACGTTCACAACTTCCAAATAAATACGCTGTGTCCGAATAAGTATAAAATTTGAAAAAAAACAAGACAAATAAACTAAAATATTGTAAATTTTTGCAAAAATTAGAATAAGATATCCATGGTATAACAATGCAGAGGCTATTTATCTGATGAAGCTACCCGTAAAAGCAAACTTTTATCTTTCAACACCTTATCATAAAACTTCTCGCATTCCATGTTACAATATTGTTTTGCCTAACAATAAGCAGAGCCCGCATTGTATCCACACTGAATCTAGATTTCTCCTTTGACAACAAATTATTCATAAGTGAAAATACTCGCTCCACAGGAGCTGTACTCCCAGGAAGACAAAGAATAAATTCAATAATGTTATTGACGTCTTCATAATAAATATATATTTTTTCAATTCAGAAAAAATTTGTACCCATCTATCAGGTACAGAAATGTTTCTTTCATTCCATGCATTTAGTTCCCTCAAAATTATACATCTTATAACATACCATTGATCAAATACACGAGCTTCATCTGTTTCAGTGTGCGATAAGAATTCCTCATTCAGACTGTCCTGTATATCTTTCCATTCAGGTACCTGGTTTAATAGCACCCACTTGAACTTCTCTGAGTTGCCAAAACTCTCTTCACATTTTCTGATGTATTCCAAACTTGTTTGATAGAAATCTCCAACAATTTCGAAGAAATATTCTTCATTAATTTCTCCATCGTTTACTTTTCAGCTGTTTTTTTACATCACTTGTTACAAATGATTCATTTTTTCTTAGCTCTAAGTTGCAGACGAGCTCTTCAATTTGTAACGCCACTTCTGTAGCTGAAATGTTTTCTTTTTCAATGCAATTTAAGCATGTTTGGAATGTTACAATATTTGATCTTTTACGAAAGTCAACCACAACTTCAGACAAGGATCTTCAAACAATTTTCGCAACATAACAGGACATTTCTCTTGAAATAGAAAATATGAACGAAGCCCATCAAACATTTTCAATATTTTCTCTAGTGATGGTATAAGGGACAAGAATCTTGTGTGTCCATGTTCTAATAATTTAGTGTAGTGGTTTTCTACAAACTCATAAAAATTTTTCAGCTCTTCTACTCTGACTGTATACACATGAAAATAGTTATATATTTTCTCAGCGAGGTATTCGACAGCTACAGGTAGACAGTCAATAGCACTCTGGAAGCAATTGTGCACAATATGTGCACCACAACCAATCCAATGATTTGCCGCTTCAATATTTCTTCGAAAATTCCGCCAAACATTATTCTTCTCGTGTCTTCTGCAGCCGCCAAAGTTGGTGTTGCAGTTATCTGCACACAATTTTGTTTTCCTAGCCAAATGAACTCTTCTAACATGGCACTCTGCAAGTCAGATGTTTCACCAGGTAAGGAGGAAAAGTCCATTATTTTGATTTGAACACCCTGAAGGTGGGAAATACCTCACAATGATAGGAAAAAGTTTTATGTTCTGCCTGTTCGATGCATCTATACTAACTGCAATACTTTTGATTTCATTCAAGTCCTGCTTCACTTCGTCTAGTATGTATGGTGATAAAACATTCACAATTATTGCTTCGATTTTGTACGGGCGGACGAAAATTTGGTCTCGTACAATTTTCTAATTAAATTAGATAGACAATCATTTGACCGGAAACTTTGTCCATGGCGAACAGTATGAAAAGCTATAAGAGCTTCACTCGCTATTTTTTCTTTCATGATATAATCATCTTGTCTAACTACGAAAGAGTTAATGGTTTTAGCAGAAGCTATAGCCTTTGCGGCATTCTTGTGCCGCTGGGTCGACACATGTTGATTGATGTCATTTCTTCCTCCATGGGCAACGGAAAAATGAGCACCATAATGTGTACACATTACTTTTGACAAATCGTTCTGAATGCCATCCAGTTTGATGAAATTAAATTCTTTTTGGAGTGCATAATTGAAGCTGCATATCCTTTTCTTCGACATTTTTTGACACAGTTATAACATTACCGGAACTCAAATAGAGTTATTGCATCTAAAAATCCTTTCCCTACGATGTTTTGATGAAGGCAAAGTCAAATAAAGAGCTAAAGAGGACCACCCTCACAGCACAATAAGTAGAAACTCAGAAACAGAACTAAAACAATTTCTGGAACTTCGAACTGGTGCGTTAATGCGTTAGTAAGACACTCGAAGTGTTGCCAATACGTTTAGCATTCAGAAAAAATACTGAAAATAATGTCAACTCGTCAATTCTTAGTTATTGAGCTATGAAAATTATCTGTATCAACATTTCTGATGAAATATGTATCTTTCCAGGTTCCAACCAATGGGGAATCGAACCACGTCTCAGCCAATGGGAGATGCTCAGGCCAACATCAAAACGTTGCCCGTCCGGGCTTCTTCACAGCGAAGCTAATGATAATAAGAGCACATTCAACACATTTTTGGAAATCAACATAACTGAGGGCCCCAGTCACTGTAGAGCCGAACGCTTCCTTCTCTGCGGCTTGCTGAAGGTGCTCGAAGCTCTCTGGCTGCTGGTTACGGGCTGTAGGTGCTGGCGAGTCGGAAGTAAAGTTTACGTCTGCCCCCTCCTGGAGCTTATGGTTCACTCCGTTTTTCTAGCAGTATATTACACTCATGTCCATAAATTGAGGATAATGCCAGCTCCGGCAAATAAAGGTTCAGAAACAAAACAAACGTTACTTATTCATAAAGCCCATTTATTAAACAAAAGATAAAGAACAAAAACGATGGTGTATGTATGATACCATTAATAAAACTACGATTTTTGCTCCCTGGAGCAACTGTAAAAAATATCTTCTTTACAAAAACTTACTATTACTGTTATACTGTAAAGGAATTAGCAAAGTTAAATAATAGTATCGTTCGAGGAATAATGGTATGAAAGGATGGACTTTGAAATTATGTATTTCAAAGCCATACCAGCCAGGTGTTAGGAGTTAGAGTCCCAAAGAATATGGATCATGAAAGAAACCTATAAATTTGGCGCGTAGTACGTAAGGAATACAGAATCGAAGAAGTAGTATAAAAAGTAGCGATAAACAGATCTATAAATATGGGGACTGAAATGAATCGCATAAAGGGTGCAGGACATTATGGAAGAAATCGGTATAAGTTGTATAAGAATATGGTAATAAAATTCAGCG
Organism: Pholcus phalangioides; assembly: GCF_987345545.1. NCBI lineage: Eukaryota > Metazoa > Arthropoda > Arachnida > Araneae > Pholcidae > Pholcus > Pholcus phalangioides. The sequence continues at coordinate 49,036,226 of NW_028301602.1, read as the reverse complement.
GCCGCGCTCATATTTCAATGATATTTGCAGCTGGTCAGAATTTTGTATACACGTAAAAGCGCGAGAAAGTCCAGGGTTAGAGCAGATGGTATTAGGTGAAAGGAGATTTGCGAATTCCGGGAATAGTTCCCACAGGAACGTCAACCGAACCAAAGGGATAGCAGTAGCCAATGAAACGCATGTCCATAGGAAAATGTTAGCCAATAATGTAAAGTGAAGAGAAGTTTGGTAAAGAAAATTTAGGAAAGAAAATCGGAATTAGCGAATGAGATGAAGTTTATGGAATATAGGTAGGAGTAGGCGGATAGCCAAAGAAAAATATTATATATGAAGTTTTTGAAGAGTGGAGAGGAAGTCAAGGAGAGTGTGAGTGGATAAGCAAGGAGGAGAGTGAGTGAGCTCGGAATACTTATCAGGATCCGCGAGAAAGGTCCAAGATGGGCATAAAGAGCTTAAACGAAATCGAAAGGTGGATCTTCTTAATGATATGGGGTAAGTCACACTTCCGACTTTACGAACCATTTATGACTCTCCATGTAAATTGAAAATATGTAATGCACTATCCTAGCTTCTATTTGTAAATCGTATATTTAATGCCCTTATTTATAGTAGCCTAATAATTAAAGAATAATTAACTGTTTTATCTTTGTTTCCTTGGACTTGTCATTTACACGGGCCTGTGGTTATTGACTTAGTTTCACAGCGCAATGATATCTAATAGAGCACAAAATTCGTAAGTTTATGAATTAAATCGATCACGGCATTTGGGATGTTTACTTTATTGGGATGTTTAGATTCAATGTTGCAGTAGGGTAACCAAAACCTTTGGCAGTCGGCGAAATGAAACAATAATGAAAGTACTGCCCGTTAACAATAAAAACAATGCTACTCGTTAACATTACATGGTTGGTGTGATGATTAATACATTGTATGTCTCCCATGCGATGAAATACAGTCCGTACAACGCACTCAGCAAGCAATGCTCTCCGAAGTTCCGTTATACATGTAGGAGGGGGTTGACGGGCTGCAACTCGTCGGCCAAGCATGTCCTACACATGCTCTATCAGATTCAAGTCAGGTGAGAATGCTGGCCATTCCATACGGGTTACATCCTCAGATTCAAGGCATTCGTTTACGATGTTTGCTCGGTGAGGACGGGCGTTGTCATCCATAAACGCAAATTCTGTGCCCATGGCACCCCTAAACAAACATACATGTTGTTCCAGAATGATGTCAAGATAAATTTGGGCTTTTATGGTTCCGGTTTGAACATGCAGATCTGTTCTGGAACCCAGTATAATTCCACCCCAAACGAGCAATGCTGCACCACCGTAACGGTGTCGTTCAATGATGTTGTCTTGGTGGTAACGGGTACCTGGCGTTCTCCATATGAAAGTCCGATGTGAATCAGACTGCAAGCTAAACTTGGACTCGTCGGAAAACATCACACAAGCCCACTGTGACGATGTCCACATTGCATGTTCTCTACTCCAGGGTAATCTCTGCAGACAGTGAGTTGCCGTGAGCGGATCACATCTGACAGGCCTGCGAGCATATAGACCAATATCTCCCAAACGTCTGTACACGGTTTGCCTTGAAACTGTGGTACCCGTGGCTGCAGATAGCTGACGAGACAGGTCAGATGCTGTGCTCCGTCTGCTTCTTTTAGCAGTTACTGCCAAATACCGGTCTTCATTCGGCGTTGTAACTCGGGGGCGACCTGTACTGTAACGTCTACTGACATTTCCGTTATCTTGGAATCGTTGCCAAAGCCTAGAGATGATACTTTGGGCAATTCCAAGTTCCTCGGATACTTCCATCTGAAGACGCCCACATTCCGGGCGGCCGATAATTCTACCACGTAAAAAATCATCCACATGCGTTCTCTGTGTCATAACTATTCGCTTATGGCACTGAGCGCCTTACAGAACTCTTGTGAACAATTTCACTTCTTTGCCACCATTCCTTATATACCCCTCTCTTATATACCACTCTCGTCATTGTGACGTACTATCGGCATCATCTGGTGGCTTCCTGAAATTTGCATACCATTCTTGCAGATGTGTGTGATGATTCTACAGGTGAAATTTTTACTTTAGATATTGATTTCGTGTGATTCTGAATTATCCTTAATTTATGGACATGAGTGTACTATACTAAATAGAAGTCGCTAGATGGTTTTGGACGGGAGCTTGGAGAAGTCATCTTCGGGAAGGTTCATGCTTGAGCGGGCCGTCGAGCCGCTGAATATCGCATATTTTATTTCAAGTCCGGAGCTCTGGCGTTGCTGTGTTTTTCAGTGTTATAGGTTCAATCGAGGGAGTTTTTCTCTGAGGACGTTTGTGGCCTGTGGGCGCTGACTGGGCTGGATGATGACCCTATTATTGACCTTGCAGTTGGATTTATCCGGAAAAACAGGTGAGTGCACTTGCAAACTTGTCTGCGCAATATGTTGAAATTTTGCCCTATTTTGGACGCGAGTTTGGGGAAGGATTTACATTTTATTGTTTTAAAGGGAAATGCAAATGAAATTTTTGGAAGGGATTTTAAAACAGCTGTGGACACCCACGGGTTTGAAATTAAGCTTTTGTCATGGTTGGGTGGATATTATGACAAACAACCAAGAGAAATATCTGCTGAGGGTGCGGATTGTCAGATAGCCGAAATTTTAATGTCTTATTGGCAGCATATGACAATTATATTACTGCAGAGGAGGAAGATCAGGGTGACTTTGTCCCGGAGGTCTTCACTGCAACCTGTGTATTTTTTGAATACGTCGATAAAAACCCGTGTCGCCATAGTTCGGCAAGTAACTTTCGAGCTAGTAGAAAAATAAACAAAGGTGAAGCTGTAAAGGGCAGCGATATAGAGAAAAGGTTGAGACCACCGCAAGAGAAAAAAACAGTAAAAGTGAGGAAAGTGGGGGAAAAAATGTTAAAGGTAAAAATGTAAACAAAGGAAACGCCCCCCCCCCCTTGGGAAGTAGGGTTAGTGAAAATGTAAACACTGAAAATGTAAATAAGGCAGTTGGGACTGGTACTCTCACTTTTGCAATAAACCCTGAGGATGAAAGCTCAAGCGATAGTGAGGCGGAAGCTGGGGAAAAAATGAAAATAAAAATAGATGTTAACACTAAAATCCCTGAGATGGGAGTTAATGTAGGCGCGAGTACTAGTACGGCTGATGTGAGTGAGCGGGAATTGACTGAGGAACCAATGCAGGAGATGATAATAGAAAATGAGGAGGATTTTACTCCAGTACATAGAAAAAAGAGAAAATTCGATATACGCCATTAGTATTGTCAGACTGGGGAGAAAACTGGCTTAGGAACTATAAGGAACTGAAGACCAAGTGTGAATTCACTCCAGAGGTTAAATCTACAGGAAAAAACTGTGTTAGTGAAAGTATTTTCGGAAAATGACTATAGATTTATAACTGCAAAATGTAAGGAATTTAAATTTAAATTTTATACGTTCCAACTTAAAGCAAAGAGGCATTTGAAAATAGTGATAAGGGGTTTGCCATATATATATATTGTTACGATCTGTAGGCGATAGATGGCACGATTTGATCGATTGCTCTCAGAAATATCGAAATCGGTTGATATCGGTTTCGGTTAAACGGAAAAAGGTCCGATTGGCAGAGGGCTAGAAGAACATTCTAGAAAGCCCCGCCCTTCCGGAGAATGGTTCAACCCTTCTCCAGACAGACCGTACGGTGGCGCCGCCGACTAGGAAACTGTAAGATAGAATTTTGTGGAATGTTCTTTTCCTCGAAGTTTCTCCGGGGTTATAAATAGTGCGGCGCTCACAAGATGGCAGGCTAGACATGCACAAGGAGATTCAGTCAGTTGTGTAGCTCTCTGATTAGCTTGTAAATACGTGTAAATTGCTGTTCTGTAAATAAATCTGTGTTTGTCCGTCGAACCGCTTCTTGTTTTGCAACCTCGAAGTCTTGTGGAAAATTATCCGGAACAATATATATATGAAAAATTACAGAACAGGCAAAACGTTGCCTTTGTTTTTGGTGGAATTTACAGTGGAGAGTAAGGGATTGTTTAACATTACCGAAATTGGAGGAATTCCAGTGAGTGTAGAGAAGTACAGGGGCAATAAAAATGAACTGAAATGTAGGAACCGCCTAAAGACGGGTCATGCATCGTATACGTGCTACGATAGACCAAACTGTGCGTTCTGTGCCCAATAGCATAGTATCCGTTCATGCCCAAACACAGAAAATGATTAATGCAGGAAATGTTTTTTGTGCGGGGAAAAGACACATACCGGGACGTATGGAGCTTGCCCATTGAGGCTAGATAAGCGGAGAAAAGTTAAAAACACCAGAATATTTATTCCCTCGCTACCTGCGGTGATCCGCAGAGAGTTCTCATCGGGACTGTCCATTGCTGAGGCGGTTTCAAACAGGGGTTCAGGAGATGAGCTCATTGTGCCCATGGAAGAGGCCGAAAACAGGGACGTGGACGGAGGCGTTATTGGTGCGGTAGAGGACACACTGACTTTCGAGGTAGAGGGATTAAGGAAAGGACGTCACCCCCTGTTTAGGGAGGAATCCGTTAAGGAAGAAAATTTTGAGGCTGAGTTAGATAAATGTAATGAGATAAAAAATGTGGTCACAGACATGGTTGAAAAAATATGTGGAGGTCTGGAGCTACAGGATCGAATCCAGTTAAGGGATGGACAAGGGGGGGGGGGGGAGGGGGAAAGAGTTGTTCAGTAAAAGGCTTGCCCAATGAAAAAGTGACTGGGGACGACGACGAAAGCTTGCAGGGCATGGGCGAAGTTACTGAAACAAATGAAAAGATGGTATCTACTATGCAGGATGACTTGAATACCCTTGCACAAGCATCCCGTAACATAATGGAAAAAATCCAGCCTACTGGAGATATAGTGATAAAAATAAATACCCTGTTAACTGGACTTTTGGAAATTTTAAAATTCTTAATACAGCCTCAGGATTAGTAACCAGGTGGTAAAAAATTTTAGCCTCCTTAGGCCCTTGAGAATTCTGTCCTGGAATGCCATGAGTTTGAGGCCCAGCCTTAATACGTTTAAATAAACCCTGTTTGATTATAATATTGACTGCGCATTGATACAAGAAACATGGCTTATCCCGAGTGATAAAATAAGAATTAATGGGTATCGTTGTATACGTAGGGACAGGATGCATAATAGGGAAGGCGGGGTCATGGTCTTCGTGAGAAGTAATTTGCCACATGTGAAGTTGGACCTGCGTCATTCAACCACCACAGAGGTTGTGGGAGTGACAATTAAAATGAATAATAGGAGGATAAATCTGATCTCCATACATAAACCACCACAAAATAATTTGGATTACCTGTTAATGGATGCGATGTACACGACAATATGGATCCGACCCTGGTGGTAGGTGATTGGAATTTAAAGCATACGGTATGGAATTCTCGTTTGGACTCGGTTGGCGGTAGACGCCTACATAGATACTGTATGGAAAACGGCCTAAATATTTGAAAAAAAAAGTCAACTGAAATGAAACAAAAATGGCGATGTACTGACTGCATAATATATATATACATATCAGCAAAGATCGAAAAACGGGAAAAATTGGAGCTTGGAAAAATACATGATATTATTCGGGAAGAATGTCGAATTATGACTAAACAGATGGAAAAAAAATTCTCTGAAGAATGCAGGGTGTTGAAATCCGAAATGATCGAATTGAAAAAATCAATCGAGTTCAATGATGAATCACTCAACGACATGAAAGCTGAACTATCGGAGGTAAAGAAAGAATTACAGACAATGAAATAGATCGAGTGAAAATTTGCGAAGTGAAAATAATGTTTTGATGGAAAAAATCAAGAACATATACGATGAACTGGATAAAATTGAGTTACGATCGAAATCAACCCATTAACGGCCGTATTCACCAACACAGTTTCAACTGCAATCGCAGTTTACAGGATTGAAGATCGAAACGGATTGGTTAAATTAAGGATTTTAACCAATCCGTGTCGATCGATCGTTTAACCTGCGATTGCAGTTGAAACTGTGTTGGTGAATACGGTCGATAGAGATACAAGGAATGCCGGAGGAAAAGGAGGAGGATGTGATGAAAATAGTGACTGAAATTGGTAAAACTTTTAACGTGTATAAACCAAATGATATAATGAAGCTATATAGGGTAAATTCGGTAAACAAAAATAAGATTACGCCAATTATTGTCCGATTTAGAGACTCCGGGGTGCGAGATGAATGGATCGAAGCTAGCCGAAGCAGGAAGGGACCAAATGCAAGTGAAATCGATGAACGTTATGGTGATTCAAAGCTATTCATAAAGGGGCCGTTCAAGTATTACGTCATCATCGATGGGGACGAGGGGGTTTCCGATTCGCTGACTTTTGATGACAAGGGAGGAGGGGGGGGGGTTTGGATAATGCTTACGTCATCAACCACCCTTTATGAAAATATGAGTTAGGATTCAGAGGGGCAGAGCTGATGACGAAATTTTGCTGACAAGGGGGGGGGTCAAAAATGGCTAAAAATTTGCTTACGTAATACTTGAACGGCCCCAAATGAACATCTTACTAAGACTCTCAAAGACCTTTTTTTATCACGTCCGGAAGTTCAAGAAGGATAACGATTTTGACTTTGCGTGGGTGAGGGACTGCAAGGTCTTACTGAGGAAAAGGCAGGGTGAAAAACTTTATTATATTCGTAACATAAATGACTTGGATAAAATTAATCAACAGCAGAATTTCAATATATTGCACGTAAATATTAAAAGCGATCGTGAAAATTTTAACAATTTATTATTGCATTTAGAAAAATTAGTGGTTCCATTTGATGTTGTATTACTGTCTGAAATTTGGATCAAAGATCATGAAACTGATCTGTACAATATTTTTGGTTATAATAGCTTTTTTGAATGTCGAAATAGAAATAGATCAGGCGGCGTTATTGCATACGTAAATAACAAATATTCATTTTTAAGTACTGCCTTGAATATGAATACAACTGAAGGCTTATATTTGTACAGTGAAAATATTAGATCTATGCATAATTTTAATTTACAGATCCCATGATTTTTCTCGAATGGATTATACTAATGAGTTCAGATCAAATATTAGCAATTTAAGGTATAAAAATATTATCTATACTCGAGATATTAATATGGACATATTGAAGTCTGACACGGACAGTGATGAATACATGAGTCTCATGTCTGAATTTGGTTTTTTATCATACATAAATACACCAACAAGAAAGTCAGCGTGTTTAGATCACGTTTTCATTCGAAACGCGAAGCTAAATTATCGATTTGAAACAGCAGTATCAAAATTAGAGATAACGGATCATTTACCACTGGTTATTAAATGTAATCTTGGAAATGATACACAACTTTTAAATAATAATCAAAATAATAAAAATCGGTTTTGTCAAAATGTGGATTATGATAAGTTTGAAATATGTGTAAAAAATTATGAATTTGATGAAAACATTTTCAATGAGACTGATGCAAATGTATTATATGACAAATTTCTTGATATTGTGTTCAGGCATCGTAATTTCTGGACAAAACAGTCTAAATGCAAAACAGGAAATAATTTGAAAAATGAATGGATTACCTATGAATTGAAATGTATGGTCGATACTCTAAAGAGTTTATAAAGTTTTCAAACGAAATCCTTCAGATCGTGATAAGGAAAATAATTACAAGAACTATAACAAACAGTTAAAAAAGAAACTAAAAGCTGCAAAGGATGCTTTTTACCATAATAAATTTATAAAATGTGGTAACAACATCAAGAAACAATGGAAAGTCACTAATGATATCATAAATCGAAAAATAAATAAAATAGTACTTTCAGTAAATACTAATTCCAAAACAGTGAATGAAATGAATGAATTTTTTATTAATTCTGCAATAACTGAAGATTCTGAGCTAATAGATGAAATAGAGCTTCTAGTACCAAACCAGTATAATTCTATAGTTGTTACTGAAATAGAGGAAAGGAATGTAAAGAATTTAATAAACAAACTTGAGAATAATAAAGCGGTTGGTTATGATGGAATCACTCCAAAAATGCTAAAAATTGTCAGTAAATACCATTTAAAGTTTATAACCCACATTATAAACTCTTCAATTCTGAATGGAGTTTTTATTGATAAATTAAAATGTGCTCTTGTCATACCCATTCATAAATCAGGTAATGTCAATGATTTCAAAAACTATCGTCCGATCTCTATTTTGACTGTTTTTTCGAAAATTTTGGAAAAGATAATGAAACACAAAATTATAAATTTTCTAAATCAATTACATTTTTTTTTCGAGAAATCAGTTCGGTTTTCTTGAAAATAAGAATACCGAGATGGCAATTTTGAAATTTTCAGAAAAAGTATATGAAAGTATTAATGACAGCAAAAGAACTCTTGCTATGTTTTTAGACTTAAAAAAAGCCTTTGATAGTGTCGATCATCCAATTCTTATGCATAAGTTATATTGTTCAAGTCTGAGAGGCAACACTTATCACTGGTTTAAAACTTATGTCAAATAGAATGCAAGCAGTTAAAATAAATGATACAATAGGTACATACAGGATTATTAAAACTGGCGTCCCACAGGGTTCTGTTCTTGGACAAATTTTATTTCTAATCTTTGTTAATGATATCAATAACCTGGATCTACATGGTGATTTGATTAGCTATGCCGATGACACAGCTATTGTTTTGTCAGAACAAACGTATACCATGCTGAAATCTGATACTGAAGAAGATTTAACAAAAATTAACACTTTTGGTTGAGGCATAATAAGTTAACCTTGCATCTCAACAAAACTAAATACATAAATTTTCAATTATATAATAGAAATATTGAAACTCTTATAATTCGATGCCATGAGTTGGGATGTTCTGATGACCAATGTTTTTGTCCGATTGTCTCGGAAACCGAAGAGTTTAAATATTTAGGAGTCATTATAAACAAAAATTTAAAATGGAACTCTCATGCAACTGCACTTAGTAACAAAATAAAATACATGAATGTTCGTTTATATTGCTTAAAAAATATTATATCTCCTCAATTTATTCATACACTTTATTTTTTTTGGTTCTACTCACTTATTCAGTATGTTATATGTGTTTGGGGAGGTGATTATGAGTCGAATTTAAATGTTTTAATAAGTGCTCTGAAAAAACCTATAAATATTATTTCCTCTCGTAACTCTACACCATCTGCCTATTCAATAAATCAGACTATAGATTTAATATTGAAAAACGGTATATATACCGAAGTTTATAATGTTTGTTTATAAAAATCCTACTTGGTTTGAAATCAAGCAATGCCCACACACAACAAACACACGTCTCCGTCGATGTTTTCAATATAATATTATACAACCTAAAAAAACATTAACCCAAAAGCAATTCATATATTTGTCTCCATTATATTTTAATAACCTGCCAAATGAAATAAAATGAATTAAGAGCTTTCAAAAAACTAATTATCAATTATATTAATACAGTATTTTACTACTATAGGAAGGTATTTCTCGGCCCCCAGTATACAGTGTTGTCACCTAGGCCTCTGAAATATTTGTCTATCTGTATACTTGTATTTTGTTTAGTACTTGTTAGTATACGAAAGTGTTTGCCACCACAGAAAATTTTGTTTGTATACTCTGGACGGATCAAGCGATCCCTTGAGTAGAATACTGTATTTATATATTTATATATATTGTTTTTTTCCCCCTTCTTTCTTAATAAACTATTCTATTCATGCACCTACAGATTCAACCCATTTTCCCGCCTGTGCATTGCACCTTCTGGCAATAGCCTTGGATACGTCCCCGGCAATAGATTCGGATCACAATCACCTCTAGATTGTAGTGAATTTCCTAGTAAATGTCAGAATCCCCTAGGTGAAGAGAACTAATTGGGGAAAATTCACTGAATCCCTTGTTGAGTATGAAATTATCGAAACTGAGAGTCCCACTGAAGAATTTATCGAGAGAAGTATTGGTGAAATCACGGTAAAAATAAAAAATGCATGGGAGGATGCAACCACTAAAATTAAAATGAGTGGAAACCAGTATGTGTCAGTGGAACTCCTAAAAAAGATAAGATTAAAAAATAAAATGCGGAAGAAATGGCAGCATTTTAGGGACCCACAGGATAAACGAGTTATGAAAAAATTGGAAAGGGGGATAAGAGAAAGGAAACCACTGCGTATGTGAATGAGCGTTTCGGGGTTTTTATGAGTGAGGTAAATATTGGTGATGGAACAATTTGGAAGGCTTTAAATATTTGTAAACCGAGGAGTATAGGCGCTACCAAACTGAGGACTCCAACTGGTGAGTTGGTGTATGATCGGGAGAGATGGTAGAAGTCTTTGCTGAAAATTATGAAAAGCAATTCTCCCCAAATGGGACGCAGAGTAAGGGCCTCTCTCTGGTAAAATATATACAAAGTTTTATTGGAAATTATTTTAGAAATAACCCCCCCTCCCCCCCATGCTTGGTGGAATCCACTGAATTGTATTTAACCGATGACGATGAGATTTCGGATATTATAAGGAAGCTGAAGGTTAAGAAGACCCCTGGTGATGATAGGATAACAAATCAGTCTCTTAAAAATACAAATACAACACCACAACAGGCAAAATGCCCAGCGAGGTGGCTGAGAAAAAGATGCCCATAACAAATATGGATGTCATATATTTCAAAAATAAAGCAACCCAATTAAAAATGTAATTAGAAACATTATAAACAATACACATGATAAAATATTATACAATGCCCATAAAGAATACTTATGGTTGTCTTATTCTAAGATATGGATAGCTCCTCGATTTAACCGAACATGTTTATCGTATTTCTTTTTAAACGTGTCAATTGTGTTACAATTTACTACCTCCGGGGGGTAAGCTATTCCATTTATTGACAACCCTATTAGAGAAAAATTCCCCCCCTGCGACACCATAACCTTGCATTGTCCCTTACCAATCGATAAAAACAGTCCCCTGCAAAGGTGTCCCCTTGTAAAAGCAGTCGATTGGCGGTGTACTAAAAGTTCATGGTCCATTCTATCCATCTGATTGAAAATTTTGAACACTTCGATCGTATCTCCTCGACATCTGCGTTCATCCAATGTAAACATATTCAAAAAATGAAGTCTCTCTTCATAACTCAATAAGTGTTCCAATAAGGACACGCGTAGCTCTCCTCTGCACCCCTTCAACCAATCTATGTCCCTCTGTAGGTATGGTCTCCAAAACCTTACAGCATACTCCAGTCCAGGACGAACTAAACCTCGAAAAAGCAGAAGAATGACTTTAGGAGAAGGCGAAGAGACCTTCTTGAAAATGAGACCAAGCATTCTATTCGCTTTCTTGACCACCGCTGAACAATGTTCAGAAAACCTAAGCCACTCGTCAATGAGAATTCCCAAATCGGTGACCCTAGTTACATCCGGGATAGTGACACCATTCAACTCGTAAGAGAACCGTGGGTTGCTCGAACCAAAATGAGCTACCATGCACTTATCAACGCTAAACGTCATGCTCCATTCATTTATCCATGCTGCAATCCTGTTTAAGTTGGTCTGGAGCAATTCCCTATCGCTTTGATTCCCGATTACCCCCATTAGCTTCACATCATCTGCGAATTTGCTAGTCATCCCATCGATACCCTGAGCGAGTTTATCGATAAAAAGTGAAAAAAGTATGGGCCCAAGGACACTTCCTTGAGGAACTTCACTTGTGACGCCTGTCCAACCAGAGAATTCCCCGTTCACCATAAACGCGTAAAAGTCATTGAAAGCACTTCACATGTCAACATTTCTCTCTAACCTAGACCCTCCTATCGAGAGGGGGCCAACTGTCCCCTTATATCCATTATTGACGTATCGAAAAAATGATTTCGGATCAGAGCCAATGTTATCTGCCAACCTAGATTCAACTTCCTTTCTACTATCCCTTATCGCTTTCTTCAACATTCTTCTTTTATCAGTAAACAATGATAGGTCACCTCGTCCACTTTTATACTCCCTGAATGTTCTTTTCTTTTCAAGATAGAGGTTACGCACGCTATTCGTGAACCATAGAGGGTGCGATGTACAAACACGCCTTTTTGGAACAAAGGGTATGACGTCGTGCAAAACAGAGGACAGTTTCGTACTAAATTCCTCCCATTGACTTACCGGACCATTGACTTCCCATTGACTGATTCCAACCGGTCTTTGAAAACTTCCGCTAACCTTCCTCTCAGAACATCAAAGTTAGTTCTTCGAAAACAAGGAACCAGTCTTTTGTTATCAACCTTACCCGAGGAAAAGTTACAGTGAAATCTGACTATATATGATGATCACTGGAAGAAAACTCTTCCCCCACCGAAACATGTTCAACAAGATCCTCAGAACTAGTAAGAACTTAATCCAAAATAGGAGTACCCCTAGTGGCTTCTGATACATGCTGATACAAATCTTCCACCTAATATCATCAAGTCAATCACGAATATTTTTAACTAGCTATAATACCCGGCGTTGCCCGGGTACAAAAATGGGAAAGAAAACATGCTACGAACTTGTATAACGACAAAAATGAAAGAAAAACATTTTGCAACTTGCATAATTACAAAAATGAATAAGGGAACATGTTTCGAACTTGCACAATTGCCAAAATGGTAGAGGAATGCGGATTTGTATAATTACAAAAATGCGGGAGATGAATCTGGATGATCGATATAGATTATACCCTGTAATCTAAATAATAAGGATTTTGGCCAAATGCGCCTAGCTATAATACCCGGCGCTGCCCGGGTTTTCTTTAATGAGGCTTTTTGGATCACGTGATATCTCCCTCTCTTTTTCTTGAGGGACATACAAACCATGTCCAAGTTAACCAATATGGTGACTTCCTGCGCGACTCATGAAAGAAAAAAATCTAGATTTAAAGAAACGTAAAAAATATATTTTTTTTTTCTTTTTTTGCCGCTGTGGTGGTCGAGTGGTTATAGTGACGGACTCGCGATGCGAGGATCCGGGTTCGAACCCCACAGTGGTGGTCGACTGAAGTTGGTTTTCTGTGGTTCCCAACTTCAAGGCGCAAATGCGAGCCGATCTCCCCGTTAAAAAGTCTCGCCACAGAGAGCAACAGTCCTACAACAATAAATCATTCAATCATAACACTTCACTCATAGTTAGAAAAACCAGTGGCAGATGGCAGCACTACACATAACAAGCATTACAGAGAAACAACAAAACTTCACGTCAGGTTTCACTACACGTACACGCACATTCCCGCATGTACCGATTCATTGGGGAGTTTCGGGGGGGGGGGGGGGCACATGTGTGGTGTAGTAGTAGTAGGTAGGGCTCCAAAAAATGGCTCGGGGATCCATCATGTTCTTAAGTCAGCCACCTCCTTGGGCAATTTGCCTGTTGTGGCGTTGTATTTGTATTGTATTGTATTATTTAAAGGGCGCTAGGTATTTCGATTCCCCCCTTTGAACTTCTCTGCCTGTTTCTGCTTCAAAAAATGCTTAATTAAAGCTGTGGAATTTTTTCGATGTAACTTTTTACGGACCCATAATTAATTTTAAAACAACCTAAACTATATGAATTTAAGCAGTTGAATATCAAAAGACAATTCGCGGAGACATTAATTTTCATGCTTAAGAAGATATAAATAAAAAGTTGAAATCAATGTTAATGCATGAATATCCAACTCGAAAGTAGGTCCGGCTATTTACTTCATATCTAATTTTCTGGGCTTCGTATATCTCTAAGCGAACTCAATATTCAAAAATCGAGTATTGAATACAATTTTTAAAATTATTGATGTGACAGAAAACCCCACCAAATTTCCGCATTTCTACATTAAAATCGGCAATTTTAACACTGATTTCTATGGGGCATCATCCTTTGCCTTAGGGGCCGTTCAAGTATTACGTAAGCAAATGTTTTGCCATTTTTGACCCCCTCCTCCCACCTTGTCAGCAAAAGTCACCAAAACGCTGACCCCCCCCCCCTTTTCAGCAAAATTTCGTCATCAGCTCTGCCCCTCTGAATCCTAACTCATATTTTCATAAAGGGTGGTTGATGACGTAAGCATTATCCAAACCCCGCCTCCCCCCTTGTCATCAAAAGTCAGCAAATCGGAAACCCCCCCCCCCATCGATGATGACGTAATACTTGAACGGCCCCTTACCCTCAAAGTGATGCTGATGATGGTGTCTATTCAAAAAGCTCTCATTACTGGGAGGATTGAATAAAGTGGCAAACCATTATAAAGGCATAAATACACTGCTGGTCACCCAAATTGCAACACCAAGAAAGACAAGAGATATCGCAACAATATTTATTTTGTAGATAACATGTTGACCAAGCATCAAATGATTAAATTTATAGACTAGATATTATAGATTATAGAGATTAGATTTATTATAGAGATATAGATATTATATATATTATAGATTTATTTTTTTAATTATGTGAAGTGTGGTTCCTGCCAAAATCAGTAGCCAGAGTAGCCGCCATTGTTGGAGATCACCGCTGCCACACGCCTCGGCATTGATTCAAAGAGACTGTGGATGTGTTCTTGGGGTACAGCAGACCAAGCAGCTTCCACGCGTTGCCAAAGTTGATCTGGTGTGGCAGCTGGGGATGTAATCTGGGTCAATCGTTGAGCAACCATGGACCACATGTTTTCTATCGGCGAAAGATCCGGAGAGCGAGCTGGCCAGGGAAGCAGTTCAATCTGGCGATTGACGAAGAACCTTTTGACAATGCGTGCCACGTGTGGTCGCGCATTATCCTGTTGAAATATGGCTGTGAGCAAGCCCTGAAGGTAAGGAAGGACAACTGGCTCCAACACCTCGGAGATGTAGCGCTGGCTTTTTAAAGTACCGGCAATGCGTACTAGAGGAGTGCGAGAGTGATATCCAATACCGCCCCATACCATAATACCCGGTGCAGGACCAGTGTGGCGGTGCATAACGCAGCTGTTCAGCATCCTCTCTCCACGGTGTCTCCAGACTCGAATCCGACCATCGTGGTGTTGCAGACAGAAGCGTGACTCGTCAGTAAAGACAATTTCATTCCATTGTGCCGTCCACATCCTTCTTTCATCGCACCATTGGCGGCGGAGACGTCTGTGGTTCTGCGTCAAGGGTAGACGAAGCAATGGACGTCTTGCGGACAGACCACTCTGCTGTAAACGACGTCGAATGGTACGCGCAGACACTGGATGATGCGGTACAGACTGAATGTGCTGTGCTATGGTTCGTGATGTGGCTGAGCTATCCGTCACTGCCATACGCGCAATACGCCTGTCATCACGTGAAGTGGTGCACTGAGGTGGATGCGATCGAACACGTCGGTCCGTCGTACCCTCCTGCATCCAACGATCACATATCCGCATTAAATTTGTTTGGTTTCGTCCAACACGACTACCGATTTCCCTGAAAGATAATCCACAATCTCGGTAGGCCACTATCCTTCCTCTGTCGAACTCGGATACTTGATCAAAAGATGATCGCTGTTTTCTACGAGGCATAGTTGATCGTTTTTTTGAAAAAACCACAAGAAAAACACAATTGCCGTACTTCAAATCGTCGAAATCTCCAAGCCTTAAATAGCGCTTTGAAGTGGCGCCACAGGCGCGCGCGATGTGCGTCTGCGCTGAAATTCTAATCATTTGCATATCTCACCTCCGCTAATGCATGTTGTAAATTTCATATTATTTGCATGCTTCCTTCAGGGTGTTGCATTTACGGTGGCCAGCAGTGTATTATACATATACTGACAGCGTTGAAGAAATGACAAACCATTGTAAAGGCATATACACGTCTTAAACGCATTGCTAGGGAACCACGGTAACCAAAGTAAACGTTCGGAAAGTGATTGTTGAGGCCCATAAACCATTGTTGCCCGACAGTTTTTTGCCCATTTGGGGCACTTGCCCGGCTCTGACGAAATTTTAAAGTAGCCTATCGTTCAAGTCGGGTCCCATTTGGTATATATGAAAAATTTGGCGACGATCGATCCAAAATTGTAGATTTGTATAGAGAACACACACACACACAGACAGAAAATCAATCTATATATACAAAATTGATTTTCTGTCTGTCTGTGTGTATACAAAATATGTTCTCTATACAAATCTACAATTTTAGGTCGATTGTCACCAAATTGTGCATATATACCAAATGGGACCCGACTTGAACGATAGGCTACTTTAAAATTTCGTCAGACCAGGGCAAATGCCCCAAATGGGCAAAAAAACTGTAGGGCAACAATGGTTTTTGGACCTCAACAATCACTTTCCGAACGTTTACTTTGGTTACCGTGGTTCCCTAGCAATGCGTTTCAGACGTGTATATGCCTTTACAATGGTTTGTCACTTCTTTAATCCTGTTAGTATATGTATATGTATAATAGTTTATGCCTTTATAATGGTTTGCCAATACTTTCAATACTACTATTCAATACAATTACATTTCAATACTCTCAGTAATGAGGCTTTTTGAATAGACGTCATAATCATCATCAGCATCGCTTTGAGGGTCACGAAAAGGGTGATACTCAGAAATCACTGTTGAAATTGCCGATTTTACTGTAGAAATGCTGAAATTTGGTGGGGTTTTCCGCCACATCAATAATTTTAAAAATTGTATAGAATTCCCGATTTCTGAAATATTGTGTTTGCTTAGAGATATACGAAGCCCAGGAGATTGAATATGAAGTAATTAGCCGGACCTAATTTTGAGTTGAATATCCAATGCAATAACATTGATTTCAACTTTTTATTTATCTCTTCTCAAGCATGAAAAATTAATGTCTCCGTATTATCTTTTGCTATTCAACTGCATCAATTCATACAGTTTAGGTTGTTTTAAACTTAATTATGGGCCAATAAAAAGTACATCGAAATAGTACATTTTTGAAAGCTGAAACAGGCAGATAACTAACTTGAAGTTTGGGGGGGGGGAATAGAAATACATAGCGCCCCTTAAAAATAGAAAGAAAAGTATATATTCATTTCTATGTTTCTTTAAATCTAGAATTGTTTATTTCATGAGTCGCACAGGAAGTCGCCATATTGGTTAACTTGGACACGGTTTGCATGTCCCTCAAAGAAAGAGGGAGATATCACGTGTTTCTAACAGCCTCATTGGAGGAAAACGTTATAAGCGGGATCCACTGTAAAGTACAAAATCTTGCAGCAAAGCTGTCTCAGTATCATGGCCCGCCCAAGAGAGTGCGGCTGGCCTAGCTTCATTTCTGGACCATTCTTGTAATTATTTTGTCTTTTAGTTCACTATAGAGGGGGCTCCGCTGAAGAGTGCAGCCTACGGGTCCCTGTTCCAGGATGTGGGGGGGGGGTCACGTGCTTTATCGGCACCCAAAGGCAATTTCACTGTGGATTGCAACATCTGTTTATGCCAATTTTCATTCCATCCAAACATTGACCTTCTACGAATTGAAACAGCAGGGGTCGCGCGGTTGCCCTGAGGATACACACAAAATGCTGGTGTACTTAACGTCAGTAGCCATGACCATCACAAAGCCTTTTCTTCCTTCCTAGGAGAACGACTCCCATCCGAGAGTGGGGCTCCCTTGTAGATTGTTCTTTTCTTCGTTTCCGTTGTTTTTTTTTCGCTTACTTGTACATGTGTATTGTTAAAAAAAATTTCAATGAGAATAGAAGGTACGTAGTTCAAGATATCCGTTCATACGAGTACAAATTGATATGACTGATATTAAAGAGTCCTGTCTATTTTCCTATAGGACATATTTGAAAGATAAAAAATCGAAAAGACTGTCCCACGGGCCCCCCTGACTTCCAGGCTGGAGCCCTGTCAGCGCCCCCATGTGGGGCCATGATTTTCTCCCATTTCGGGGGACCTCCAAGTCCCCCTCCCTCGCTACGGTCTTGGATGGCGGTATCTATGACTAAAAGTTCTCATGCCTCCTCAGGGAAACATTTGTAATACATCTGGCTGTCCCATTACTATCTTACTGTCCTACTTAGCGTAAAGAAAAGAAAGCGCACCAGTATCTTACTGTCCTACTTAGCGTAAAGAAAGCGCACCACTGGTGCGCTTTCTTTGCTCTAAGTAGGCATGCTTAAGGCGACTGTAAAAGGATATATATTGGCTATAGGCATGCTTGGCGGAACGTGACGTCAGTGCTGGGGGCATTCCTTAAGGAGATTAAATCGTATTGAAAGGCGGAAATGTTTCCGGTCGCTAGTAGCAGCGCACGTGTTTCCAGCACCCTTGGATTTTCTTGCACTTCCAACTAGGTTTCTTGGAAGAGTAGTTTTTTTTTTTTTGTATCCTGATGTCTCCCGAAGATACTCTAACTTTTATAGAGGATTATAAGGAACTTAATTCATCATGGGACGTAAAACACAAGGACTACACGAATAAAACTAAGCGAAAAGATGCTTACAAGGTGTTATCTTCCAAATACGGCATGAGTGTCAACATTGTAAAAAACAAGATCAAATGTTTACGGTCTTATTTTTCGAAGGAACACCAGAGAAAAATGTCAAAAAAGAGTGGTGCTGTTGCCGAAGATACATACCATTCTTCGTGGTTTGCCTATAAATCGATGTCATTTATTTTGGATTTGGTTTGCCTATAAATCGATGTCATTTATTTTGGATTTGGTTTGCCTATAAATCGATGTCATTTATTTTGGATTCGCTGACCTCGAGGTCAACTAGGGATTCAGAAACCGTGGACATTATACCCTGTGTAACCGATGAAAGCAATCGTGTAAGTAGAGGTTATAATTTCAATAATTTATTACAAATTTGGAGTGAATAAAATAATCATTCAGAAACAAATGCTAACAAACATGTTCATACAAAAACAAGTTATACAAAAATAATTGTTAAATAAGATTATCGATTCCTCGACTGTTTAAGCATTAAAAGCTGTAAAAAATTATTTCGCTCATTGCACCGCATGGGATAAGCTGCTAGTACTTCCAAGTACGAAATGAATTTCAATGTATTTTTATTTCGGTATATACACTATGAATTTGCTAAGATCATGACCTTGGGACCCTGGTTCAGGGTGTGAAGTTTGTGATTATTCTTTTGAAACAAAATAATTATGTATACAGAGATAACATTATAAAATGCAAAATCGATTTTAAAAATCCTTACATTCACAGAATCGGGGGGGGGGGGCTAAGCGACCTATAGCCCAGGACGGAAATTTTGGAGGGGACAGAAAAGTTTAGTAATTGATGGTTAATTAAATCCAAATTTTTACGGGAGAAAGGCGGCTAGATCGCAGGCGGGAGGCCATCAATGCGCATGCTTATGGTTTCAGCACAGTTTTTCAAATTTATTTCATGAGCTGTTTCATTTCAATATTTCGTTTGACTTGAATCAATGGTAATAAAGAAAATAAATTAAATGAAATAAGAAGTTGAAAAACATGAATATCTTTTGATTGGATTAAATATAAAAATGTGAGCAGATTTCTTCTTTTCTGTTTAAATATTCTTGCTGAAAAACCTGCGTTACGGAGTTAGCCTACTACTGTGTAAATTATTTTTACAAATATTTGTTTTGACGCGATATGGAACCCTGTGCTGACATAAAATAGTTCATAAACTCTTCCCGGATTTCTTTTGCATTCCTTGTTGTATTCCGTGGAAGTACACGAAGCAGGGGCATAGCCAGAAATTTCGTTCGGGGGGGGGGGACCAAAGTGACAGAACAATGGATTTGGCCATCTTTTTCCCTTTTTTCGGTCATTTTCTCACATTTCGGGGGGGGGGGGACCAGACCCCCAAGTCCCCCCCCCCTGGCTACGCCCTTGACACGAAGGTTACTGTATACGAACGACGAACGCGCCGTTATATACGGAGAACGCAAAGGTTTCAATTATAACGATAAACGTTTATTAATGAGATGAAACAAGGTACGACTGACTCGAGCCGATACAGAAGAACATCTGCCTCAAAAGGCGGTAAAAATAGCATAGATAATAATTGTGTAAGCGGTGCCATCTAGTGGTGATACAGAGAAAAAGAATAATACGAAATACTACAGCTACACACAAATATACTCCCACCCTATCAAGAATATATACATGGTGTCATATTATTCTTGATACATAAGTAGAAGAATCTGATTAACAAATTAAAAATTTCTTTCAAAAATACCCCTAGTAGTTCGAATGCCGACTACTCCAACATAACATTTCTACTTAGATGAATTTTATGGCATTATCACTGTAAATATTTTTTTAGCACCTCCACGTGAACAAGATCACTGACAAATTCGATATGAACAGCTTTCGGGCAAAACACAAAAACAGCGGTATATCCTTTTGCCGGAAGTCATTCGCGACCTCTGTGTTGTTGTATGTTGACAGGTCCTGCAAAGTCAACTCCACAAGCTGAAAGAGAACGATTCAAAGAGGAATGTCGCAAACGTCCTCCCACCCGTAAGATACCATCACCACAACTTTCAACGAATGTATTTTCAGAAGAGACATCCCAAGAAATATGTTCAGTTGGTTCCAATGAATTAGAACACCACATTCTCAAATGAAAACCCTGCTCTTTCAAAACATGGATAAGCTGCGGCGGCGAACAAATGTTTATAGCGCTTGTCAAATCATCACAACCGGATACTATATCGTCAACATACGATAAGCTCTCCTCACAGTTCAAGGCCATCTGATGCAATGATCTAGTAGTGGGGGAAGGGGGCCAATGATGTTCCGTAAGTTACCTTGCACAGTGATAATTGTCCTGAAAATGCCTCATAAAGTTCCTCTTCAGGGGAGAGACAGTTTTCATGGCACACTGTAGGAATCTCATCGATATCCAATTCAGAATGAAGACATATCAAATTAACATTAGACTGACAGTTATTATTAGCTTCATTAAATTTTGCAGGGATCTTTCCTGACAGTACCCAACCAAACAATGTGTTTTGGGCGATAAGTGCACTATCGTTATCCCGTATTTGCCCTGGTCGTATCAAAGAGAAAAAAATGCTCAGCTCCAATAATAATGTCAATATCTTTACACTTATCAAAGTAAACATCAGCTAATTTAAGCGAATCAGCATAAGAATTCAGTTCATCCGAACGGACAAACTCAGTAGGCAATGGAGCAGTTAACTTTCTCAAGATATACGAATCAATGTCAATATAATTTTAAGTTCACTAACCCTCTAGTGGTACCGGCATCCACAGCTGCTACGCCTTTTACAGTAAAGCGGGCATTTTTGGGGGAATTCTCAATGCTTGAACACATGCTTCACTGATAAAGGCACACTGAGAGCCCGAGTCGAGAAGTGCACGGATAACGTGTTGATTTCCTGATGTATCCAAGACGCACACTTGAGCCGTGGGCAATAACGTACAGAAAGAAACATTAGCGGAAATATTTGATTGCAACACTGTGGAATCATGCACCTTAGACTCGGTAGATACAGGCATATCCGATAACGCAGCGGTAACACTAGTGGACACAACTTCGTGCAAAGTTGAATGATGCCGCTGATCACATCGCTGATCACAAAGTTGAATGATGCCGCTGATCACTGTAATTCACATTTTGAATTACAGTGTTTTATAGACAAAATGTAGGATGAAATTTCAAAAAACTCACACGTACTTAGACATATTTTGGTGTAACTTATGAACATATCATACAATCCTTTAAATTTTGGTTCTTAACCTGCAACATTACTAGCTAAATGCACTGTGAAAATCACAAAGCATTTCATTAATAAAAGTTTTTGCAATCGTGTTTCGAATATCACATGAATTTTGCCTAAAATTTGACATAAAAACGACTTTTTCATAGAAAATATAATAGATAGACCAAAATTTGTCACTGTTTTCACCACTTCGAGACACTTTCTATCAAAAAATGTATTTAAAGTTCACTCCAGAACCATTTTAAAGAAAAGTGACAAGAAAGGTAGTCGGATACCTTAAATGTTCGTTTTTATGAATCACCGATTCGTAAAGGTCCTTGAAACTATTCCAGTTTATATACGACCCCGCGAATGAAGGAATGTTTATGCGAGGCAAATAACTGTCTCTTACCTCGGTGGTAGTAGTAGTAGAAGACGGTGAACGCGTCATGAACTGCGAAAGCACTCGTTGTTGTTCCGCCAGCTGCAGCAGAATTCTTTCAGTACGGGTGTCCGCGTCGGAACACTCAACCGTCGTTGAAGGCACCTTTGTCACGACAGCTAGAGCTCGTTTCAATTTGGATTTCGTTGAAAAATATTGTTCTTTCACCTGAGCTATTTCTGATAATTCCTCGTCCAAGCATTCGTCATGGCGAACGAATTCCTCGAAGACATTCTCGAGCCTTTCCAATCTGGTCTTGACGTCCTCGTGGTCGAACTCAGTTGCGCTTTCGATGAAATGTTGGATTCTTGTGATCGAGGCCTTAGCTCTGCCTCGATGAGCGACTATGTTCTTAGTTGACATGATATCAGGACTACTTTATGCAGTAAGTCCCTGTTCGGGCGCCAAAAAATGTATACGAACGACGAACGCGCCGTTATATACGGAGAACGCAAAAGTTTCAATTATAACGAAAAACGTTTATTAATGAGATGAAGCAAGGTACGACTGATGCGAGCCGATACAGAAGAACATCTGCCTCAAAAGGCGGGAAAAATAATATAGATAATAATTGTGTAAGCGGTGCCATCTAGTGGCGATACAGAGAAAAAGAATAATATAAAATACTACAGCTACACGCAAACAATTACTTAGTCCTCTATCACCTGCAGTGACGTGTCACCAAGATCCTGGAATCAGTGCCGTCTTAACGTATGGGCCTCAAGAGAAGAGGGGCCTCAGGAAAACGAGAAGTAGTTGAATTTTTCAAGAATTTTTGAGGTAGGGTCTCAGAAAAATCCCTTGGCACGGGGACCCATGTTGCTCTTAAGACGGCCCTGCCTGGAATTACCTCTTCAGTGCTGGCATCCTCATTATCAAAGCACCCTTGAGGTGAATAATATTTTGCTGCATCTGGTTGGGAACGGAGGAAACTATGGAGATATGTGCAAGCCAGTACAATGTCGACTACAGTACTCTCAATTTTAATTTCTATAGGTTTCCGAAAAATTCTGAATACAGATGCAAGTAAACCAAACGAATTTTCCACAATGCGTCTCGCTCTCGATAACCTATAATTAAATACCTTTTTCGGAGATCCTCGATTCAGATGGGTTGCATATGGTTTCATGATGTTCTTTACCATAGGAAAGGCATCATCAGCAACCGTTACATAAGGGACTGGTGTTGTGCGGCCAGATAAAGGTTCGTCTTGAGGCAATTTTGGATCGTGGTTCACGAGTCTTTTATAGAATTCGGGGTTTCTGAGACAGTGGCGGATCCAGGGGGGGGGGGGCGATCGCCCCTTCACCTATTGTTTAAAGGCTCTTGGGGGGGCGATGGGGGCGATCGCCCCCCCCCAAGAGCCTTTAAACAATAGGTGAAGGGGCGATCGCCCCTCCCAAGAGCCTTCAAGCAAACATAACTCCAGTTACCTCACTTTTTTTCTTTATCAATCCTTAATTTTTTTAATTAATTTCCTTTTTTTCTCAAAGTTCCTGTCCCTAAAATTTGTTTCCCAAGTTCCACCTTGAGATTTCTTCTGCTGGTAAGGTCGAAAAAATAAAGAAGTCATAGCCGGAGGAGGGTCAATTGTATTCCCACCAAGGTTCTACAGGGATTCCATACGATTCGGCTGTCACGCTGCCTTTTCGCTTACCCCCTAGCGCCTAAGGGCTCGTGTAGAGAGGCAAAAAAATTTACACCCTTCAGTTTTCTTGGTAACGCGCAATAAAGCACAAGTCATCCAATAAGATGAATCATCGTTTTCTGGCCTTTGTTATCTCTTTTTTTTAAAATTCAGTCCTGAAACCCGCAAGCTTGACGTGAATCAAAAAATGACCATGTCTTCGAAAAAAACTGTTTTCAGTAAGCAAAAATTTAAAAATTTTAAAATAAATGGATGTTAAGAAAATTAATTGTATTACTTTTTGTAGCACATCTGGGGTTTTCCCAGAGAATGAAGCTGCATTCGCTTACGGATTCACTGATAATGACATTAACGGGGGGTTCCCCCACAGGGTGAGGCTAACAGGGCTCAGGACGATTCTTATCATTTTTTGATTTTCACTCTACAAATTCACTATAGTGGGGCCTAAAAGTATGAAAAATCTCAGCAAAGCCCCCCCCCCCCTCCTCGAAAACGTAGCTCAAAAGACCTGCGCCAGAAGGTGAGCATTTGAACACACATAGCTTCTCTATAATATCTATGAAAATATAGGCCTCTGCCCCATCTAATAATTAAAGCCTTTGTATTTTGAAATAAGTACCTGGATTAAACATTATAAGTGGATCGCGCGTACAATGCTTTTCCAAAAACCGCCATAAAATCGTTTTAAGCGGAAAAACGCTTTAAACGGGAAATATTAATATTTCCCGTTTAAAGCATCTCTATGGTCTGAGCATTAGTTGAAGATGGAACCACGAAAATGAATCGCACTAAGCGGGAAAAGGTTCTAAGAGCAGTGCCGCAACCAGATGCTTGGTCAGCATGTGTCCCTTGTAATGTTAAAGGGCAGGTAAAATGTTGAAATTCACGCCCCCCCCCTCCGGTCCAGCGCCCGAGGCACCAAACCTACCTCCTCTTCCCATGTTACGGCCTTGAGGAACGTTATAAGTGGAATCCACTATATAAAATTGATTGTGTGGAGTCGGATGTTCTGCGGGAATTAAATTTAACCACCATCTTTTCAGACAAAAAATCTGAAAATTAATATTGTGCACTTGATAATCATAATTAAATAATAATGAAAATCATTTCAATTTTCATGAAAGTAAGCTTTTGCTATTTAACGTATCTGTGGCGAAAAACTGTTTTTGAATAGGGTTTTGACAACCATATAGTCTGCACAAAATCGAATAAGACATTTATTATTTTAAATCGCGCAATATTAGAATTTCATTAGGAAGTTTTTTTACTCTTAAATTTTTCTTAATTATGCAGACAAATTAGTACCCACATATTTTATTGAAATATGCGTCAATTATTTCTTGTTATCGAAAACAGTCTATACTTGTTTCAATAACTTTTCAATGCTATATTTTCATATTTAAGAACATTTTCATATTTTATCTTGACGTCCTATTCGAATAAGCAAGATTTACCATTTAGTATTTCGTGTATTTGTGTTTCCAAGATTTTATATTTCCTGATTAGTAATTCTCTGAAACTCCTGCTAAGGTGGTTCCAAATTAAAGTTTTCCTCCTTTATGAGTTGTTTATTTGAAACCGAACCAGAGATTCAGGTTAGGAGATTGAGAGTAATTTTGATGTTCAGTCAGAAGCGCATTTACGGTTTTGCCGATTTGAAGGCTATTCAAATTTCACCGCCCTTCCACTCTAGTCTAGTCTAATTTTCTCGACTACTCTATCCACGAATTTTCCATCCCATGTTATAGCCCTCGCCCCACTCGGGCAAGTACACCTGTATTAAAGTCACTCTTTTAAAGGTCCGTCCCACGAGAGTTTGCTAGGTGACGCTGGATAAGATAATTAAAGTTAAAGATAATAAAAGTCTTTGTCAGGATCCGCGGTCGTCTCGGGCCTCGGGGAAGCAATAATTTTTAAGGCTTTCAATACAAAGGCAGAGGAACGAGCGTCTTCCTTTGTGAATGACCGAACAAGCACGGTTTACTTCACGCCGGCTGTTATTTTTGCGGTTTATGTCCGACAAAGACTTTTACCAACTTTAATTATCTTACCCAGCGTCCCCTAGCAAACTCTCATGGGACGGACCTTTTAGTCATTTACATGTTTGCACCCTGTTTGGTCACACACGTGTTTGACGCTGGTTTTGGTAATTGTTTCGTTACTTACACGCGCTCTAGACAATACCGTCTTAACGCATTCCCCGCGGGCGGGGGCCTCAAATGCAGAGGGACCTCTGGTTTAAAATTTTAAAAGTAAACGTGTCTCGCCAGGTAGGGGGCTCAGAAAAATTACTTTTTCCGAGGGCCCAGTATATGCTTCTGACGGCTGACTCTAGGCCACTCACTGAACTGGTCCCTCACTCTTTATGTCACTCATTTGATCATTCATTACTCCCGCTCTAAGTCACGCTTTTGCTCATTCACGTGCTTGCAAACTCTCTAGGTCACTCACTGACACGGTCACTTGCTGTCTGGGAAGAGGTGGGTTTATTTGACGGGTTATAAAAATTTCACCGCCCTTCTCCCATTTTGCTAATTTTCTTGGCCACTCAATCCTCAAATTTGCCGACCTTCTGAACTTGCCGCCCTGGGCTATAGCCCATTTAGTTCTGTAAATAGGACATTGTCTTCAGTAACGGGGCATGAGGATGGTTAAAATCAGTGTTGCAAAAAAAAAAAAAATTGAGGGGAAAAACTGAAAAATTACCAGCAAAAAAAAAAAAGGCTGATGGAATTCAATTTTTCTAGAACTAATAGAGATATGAATTATTAGTACAGTAGACTCTCGCTAATCTGGTACATATCACACCAGGGTGTACTGGGTTAACGAAATCGCCGAATTACTGCAGATTGATTGAAAAAGTCCATTTAAATAACAAACTTCTGCTCATAAACATGTGCGCACTATGTTTTCCTCTTCTATGCTCGGAGAAAACCGGCCTAAAAACACCGGATTACTGGAGGGATTATTGAAAGTCTGACTCTATACGTAGTAGGATGGGAAACTTTATTTGAAGACAAAAATGGGTTTCAGACGCAAAATATTTTCATAAATTGGGTATACAAAGCTGGAAATTTGTGATTTTTTAAATTTTATCGTCTCGTTTGAAAATTATAAGTGATAAATGAGGAAGTTAAAGGTATTATTTGTAAATACAGACATGTCATAAATGGGTGTTTTATTGTGTGTAGTACTTATTTTCATTTTAAGAAAGGATACAAGTTTGGTGTGCTATAAAATTGTTCACAGAAAGAAAAATTAACTGTCTAGAACGTGAGTAACTGAAAGAAGACTGCTTAATGTTCTTTACATCAATCGCCAAGTCCTCGAAGCGTATACGTGAACACGTAGAGTGAGTGTAGCTCGGCTTTGGATGCTTGAGTTTCCAGCAGCGGTTCCGAACCTTTTCAGTGCATACGCCAAGCAGATCATGAGTAAATACTAAACAAGGTATTGAGCGAAACAAGAGGGACCACCTTAGGGACCCCATGGATGGAAACAAAGTCCCTTTGGTCGGGTCCAGTGCCGAGTGGGGAGTACTGAGCTGATATGAATTAGTACGAGACAAGCAGAGCCAGTTGAGGGCCCCACATGGATCTGCCGGCAAATAGATAGAATTCTCTATCGAACGAGACAGACCACAGAGGGCTCACCTGGAATCACTGATGTAAACAAAGCTCATTTGGCCGATCCCATCACCGGCATACAAAATCTTAACAGGGAAAACATCTACCCTGTGCTGTACTGAAACCGAAACTGCCTTATCACGGACCCTACATATGAGAGAACAAAAGCTGCGCCGCATAGGTTCAGCTTTTTATCTGAAGCCATGAAGTCATTTAAAGTTTGAGCGGTCACAAGAATTTTTCGCAAGCTCAGTGCGACTCGTTACGGGTAAGGGGGCTGTCGGTGTGCGCGTAGTAGCCTACCTATTTATTTGATAACTACTTTGTTGTTGTGCGTAAAGTTCATGCTCCCAAGGGTGGAGCTGACAGGGCCGGGGACGATTCTCATCATTTTTTTTGTTTTTTTAAGCTATAAATTAACTATAAAGGGGCCCGTGAAAAGTCTGGTCTGGGGGCCCACTAGAGGCTTTAGCCTAGGGGCCCGCTCTAGGATGTGGAGGCCATGGTCAGGGCTTTAGATAATTTTTTTTTCCTTCAAATGTTCAAGGATCGTCTCTCTTAAACGAGGTTTCTTGTATCCGAGTTAGCTTAGAATTCATTTCCTCTGGTTGACCGAGATCCTTATTTTATTCATATTAATTTGCCTAATTGTTATCATAACGTCACAAAGAGAAACGTTTAATACTTTCACAGGGATCAAAAAAATTAAATTTAAACGGAAAGTATCTCTCTACTTTGACTTTGAAAGCTGGAAAAAAAGCATTTATCGAATACATTCGGATGAATTTTTATTTGTGCGCATTGTTTTGTCCGGTTAACTGTGAGCCTTAATTTTTATCACGCGAAGGAGGAAGAAATAGTATTCTAGGAACATTTTAAAATACCAATTCTTCATACGCTTTTCATATTCTGCTCTCTTTTCATCTGCAAAGTGTTTATTTATTTGTACAATTGCTCATGATACTGTTAATAAAAAAACATTTTTATTAACAGTATTTGTATTTGTAACTGGTAATGTACATCAGAATTCCTTAAAATGTTTATAAATATAACACACATTATTCAGTCTGCACCTCAAACTTTAAATAAGTTTTTAAATAAGTATGCTGCATATTGAAAAAATATAATTTTTATAAATATAAATTTTAATTTAGATTTAATTTTTAACTGCCTTCAATTTTTAATTAATTTTAATTTTCAATTAAAATGTAATCGTAATTAATTTTAATGTTAATTTTAATTAATTTTTTAAATGAAAATTAATTGAAAGTTTTAAATAATTTTTATTCTTAATTAATTTTTTATTAGTTTTTTTATTTTAAGTACGTTTGGCACCTGCGGACACTAGGTTGGGTCTCACCGATCGACATCTTCATTGTGAAAAATCGCCCCCCCCAACACATCACCCTGGATCCGCGCCTGTTCTGAGAACACCTCCATCGGAAATTCGTCCCTGGAAACCAACATTTACATGTATGAAATTGTAGTTTGCGTCTACAATAGCCATAAAAACGATGCTGTTTGTTCCTTTGTAGTTGTAGAATTCTCCCACTGAATTTTCTGGTCGTTGTATTAAAACATGTTTCCCATCCAGTGCACCAATGCAGTGAGGAAAATTCCATCGTGCACCAAATTCGTCAGCGATTTTTTTCCATTGTTGCTCCTCAGCTGGTAACTAGAAAAATAAATATATTAAATTTTTTTTTTTTAAAGTATTATATATATATGTGTGTGTGTGCGTAGTTCCGTGATGAAACCCCCGCCCTTCCCTCCCGACGAGAATTTATGTAATGTAAACATGTGACAAGCAGAGTGTGTGCGGGAGTGTATTCAAAACCAGAAGACAAGAATTTACAGCTGGGGACGAGTTTTAAAAAAGGCCCCTGAAGGGTCAACCTCAAATGTGGATAATGTAAATATAACACGCTGGTGCGCGTGAGTGTGTTTGAAAAAAACCCATACCCTTCAAGAAAAAGTTCAATGAATTTTGTCTCTGAGAATAATAACAGCTTATCTGCTCGTTTTCAAAAAACTTTTCTCATATTATAGATCAACTGCTTGTTACGTGCCAATAATGTAATTGGTAAACCCTAGTAAATGCGACACACACATATATATATAGTGATAATAGATGATTTAGTAGTTACATAGTAATAATTAGTTCATAAAAAATGTCTTAATTTAAAGTAAAGTAGGAAATATTTTTTTAGGATATTCAATTTGAGGCTATGGCACCTGAACCAACAACTGAGTCTCTAACTAGCAACAGTAGTTTGATAGAGACCGATACATTTCAAAAATCTCAGCCTGCAAATCTTTCAGAAAACGAACATGGTCTAAGATCAAAGAGAAATTTAAAAAAGGGATTATCTGAAGATGAAAAAAAGAAGAGAAGGCGTTTTATTTCCTGGATGTTGCTCTTAAAGTATTAACTAGCAAAGTTGAGTTTCATGTTTTCGGCCAAATGGTTGCATCCCAAATCAGGAAACTTTGCAAACAAATTCTGCAGAATCAAACTCTTCAGAACATCTAACCTGAACTCTATTTTTTCGAATCATGCTGAATATTGTTTCAGTTGATGCATTACTGTGAGGCACAATTAAAATATTCAGCATTAGTTTAGAAAAAATTTTGTACGTGTAAGATCCACCAGGATATTTTAAATTGCTAATCTTGACCCAGCATTCATCCATTTTAACGCAATTAAGAATGTCAGGAGAAAACTCGTTTTGGTAAAATGCAAACTCCATTTGTAATTTATCTCTTTCTTCCTTTCTTCAGAGAAATGAACGAGATCGGCAAAATATTCTATAGATTTGAACTTGGCAGTTGATCGCACATTAACAGTGGCAATATGGCGGCATTCAAGTAAAAATCATCTGGCAATGGGATTTTTTTAATAGCATAATCACATGCATAGCAAAAAAATTTTCTTAAAGCAGAATAAAACTGTTTTTCTGCAACAGGTGTCACAACTTCACTTTTTAAATAGGCTTTTGTTATGCTACCAATAATCAGATCTTCATCACTCTTATGATTTTTTAGTTTAGAATAGTCCACATCATAGTTTTTTTATTTTGAAATAGCTGATGATGTAACGAATTGAACGATCAAATAAAAAAAAAACTTGTGTAGCTTGTTCTTAACAGGGTTCCCAGTGAAATTTGCTTGATCATTTCCCTGACCAAAAGCGTGTACACTGCCATGTGCATATATAATTCTAAACCATCCAATATCACTCCAAATTATAATTCCCCCCGTATTCATGGGGGTTACATTCTGGGGGTGGGGAAGATACAGGAAACCTGCGAATAACCGAAACCAGTTTTTGTGTCCTGCAGCGCACATTGTGGCCAAAGGTCAATCCAACTCGAGTTGACTGTTTCTCTCTTAAGAGCTGCCATGGTTCTAGTGATGACAGTAATGGCATTAGCAATAATGTAATTATTCCATACTTTCAAGATATTTTCTACATTTGCATCTTCTTCTATTGCAGGCACAATCACTTTCATTGAGTGACATGTATAGTGAGCCTTGAATGCTCGCATTACCCCCGATCAAGGGGGGCTGAATGATAGATGTTGTATTAGGAGACATATAACAGACTTCCTCATCATCAGCTTTGAACTCATTGACTTCTGGGTGTCTAAGAGTTTTATTCAGTAGCAAAAGAACTTTGAATGTCTTCACTCTCAAGGTACTTCCTGACTTTTGGAACGAAACATAGTTTAAACCAATCCAGAAAAAGTGTTTTCATAGTCCAAGCTTTTCTATTGTTTATTTAAAATACTGTGCAGGAGCTTTGACTTATCCTTTCCCTTCAATGCGCACGGATTCATAGATTTGAAAATGAAGGTAGGCTTTACCATGTACCCATACGCATTTGCATAAACATAGTAAGTAACCTTAACTTGCCTTAAAACCAGGGGCTCGCTTTTCTTCTTGGGTGATAAATGTTCTTTGCATCATTTTCTTCTAAAATAGTGGTTTCGTCAGCATTGAACACCTGCTGAAGTTAATATCTCTCTTCAATAACTTTCTGCGGAGTCTTTGGAAATTTTCTAGCTGCCTCCTGATCGGCAGCAACTTGTTTGCCAGTGATTTTTACATTGCGCAATCTAAATAGTTTCTTAAACCAATGAAATCAACTTTTACTTGCGTAAAATTCTGATGAAATAGATGTTTCACTAGCTCTTCCTTTCATAGAAGAGTAAATTAATCTTTTTGCCTTTCCCATTACAATATTACAATCAATTGGTCTACCTTCTTTGTAGCAGTCTTTTGTACCCACAAAAAACCCTGCATTTTTGGTATCAGAAACACATAGATTCCACAGGTGATGCTAAGTTTTTGCTGCCACAGGTGCAGCTACAACAACAGCAGATTCCTTTTTCTTGATATATCTCACAGTAGATTAGTTGATTCCGTAATGGTGAGCCACCGCAGCAACTGACTTACTTTCGGCAAGCATGGCCAATATATTAAATTTTTCTTGTAAAGTTTTCACTTTTTTTTTGTCTTTTCGGAGCATTATCAGTAGCACTAGACAAATGAGCCATCCTAAACACACACAACTCAAGTTTTGTGAACAAAACAAGTGAATGACAATTGCTGAAAGAAAAATCCAATGAAGAAAAAAAACTTCAAGTATAGGAACCGCGAATACGGATGACGACGACTGTATATCATTTCGCTGTAATATACCATTGAAAGGCACATTACAGACAGAATGTTAATATTTTGCCACCACCACCTCTTACAAAATCAAATTGTGTATATGATCTTGCACACAATACTAGTTTCCTTGGAAATCTAACACAAAGATAATTGAATTCAAATCATTCTTCAACATATAAAGGTTAAAGGTTCTCCACCCACAGGCAGGAAAAAAAGTAAGAGGATAAGATGTTTTTTTCAGAAGAGATAGAAAAGAAGTTAAGGGCTGGTGTTGACTTTGTTTTCAACAATGGAAAGGAGCGTCTATCCACTTTAGATCCCTTCATCTATTTACTCAGAAGGCAGATTGTTCCTTAGGCAACATTGTTTTCCAGTATGTAAAATCTGACCCTTCAACTGATAAGACATTTCTCTCAGTAGGGGATCTGGAAAAAAATACTGATAAGGATTTTTTTTCTCTCCCTGGGGATCTGAAAAATAATCTCCTATGGAAAAAAGTGAAGGTACACCACTTGAATGTAGATTTATCCTCTTTGATATTTTCAGACTTTTCCCAAGTACAGGGTGATTATAAAAAAACTATCCTGACATATGGGCCCCTAACTATCATACCATTCACAGAAACTGAATGAAATTTTGGCATAAGGTATTTTGATGTATGCGCTCAAGAATGATATAGAAAACAACAGTGTCACTCTAACAGTTACGGTTACAGTGAGAAAATTTTGAAGATATCAAATGGCAACACCAATTTTTTTGTATTGGAATGCGATCTCCATACTGAAAAACACTAAATAGCGTTGGAATTGCACCTGTAGCACGAAAATCCCCGGAGCTAGGCAAGGAAAAAGTAAAAAGGACTTTGCCGTGCACCAGAGCATTAATGTTTGTTTCATTCGTCACACCGTTTCTTCGATGTCATCAGTGAAAATACTTGCAAGAGGCTCCCACTGTTCAACAATTATTTTCACAACATTTTAACATTTTCCAGTGACAACCACAGTGTGTTGACATGTTTTAGTATTTTGAGAGGTTCTTTACCACAGAAAATCTGAGCTTCTCTCAGTTTGTTTTGTCTCTACTTTTTTCTAGTAATAAATAAATTTGGATCGCAAAACTTTCCACATCAACGGGCAGAGACTTAGAAGCTTTTTGTGCAGCAATATGCAGTAGATGACACATACATCCCACTATTTTCATGTCAGGTTGCTGTGCCTCGATGAAAAAAACTACACCTTTATTCTTTCCTACTATTGTGTAGGCATAGTCACACGAAAAAGACAGTTTTCCCACGGAATGCCCAGTCCCTTGAATTCATTGTCAATGACATTGAAAATTCCTTCTCCAGTATTCTCTGTAATTCCAGAAGGGAAAGAAGCTAACTTCACCCTTTTCTGAATCAAAAAAGCTAACAACTAATGGATACAATTTTTTAGTGTCTAAGTCATTACTTCCATCCCTCGCTAAAGAAAATTTTTTCTTTTGAAGAACATCAAAAGAATTTTTTTTTTGTGACAGCAGCCATTGCTTGAGTGAAAGTACCTGTTATTGTTCTGCCTGGAGAAAACTTTTTGCCAATTTCTGAATCTGGAAACATTTTGCAAAAAAGAGCACCAGCATGATCAGCAAATTTTGATAACCACCAAACTATTAATTCTAAAAAAAAGTGTTCACTTCTCAGCACAGTATTATATTGAACTGTTGTTTTGTAAATTTTTTTTGTGAACACTCAAGATGCTTTTGCATATCGCTAAGAAACGAGCTGTCCTCTCTTTTCATGTGTATTGTTTTTGTCATTATTTTGTTATTTTTAAGATGTTAAATGAAAATGTAAAAATGTATAAGTCTGCCTTAAGTTAATTAGTCATTACTAATCCTCCATTTGCGATCAAACTTTCATGAAATCACAATGCAAAGACACCTTTTTTTTTAAAAATTTTTTATAAAATAACACAAGACCAAAAATGACAAAATTTTTTAGGTATTTTTTGCTATTTTCAGAAATGTTGGGGAAATCCAGTGGTTCCGCTTGTTTGTGGATTTCCAGCGCCAGAAGCAAACTGCAAAGACTGTTGGCTTTGTTGAACTCCACTTCCAACCATGGTGTGCGGCTATATCACAAAAAAAAAGTCATAAATTACCTTAGTGATAATTTTTTATTTCACTTGGATGGCTGAAATCCCTCATAAAAAAAACACATTCAGAGATGTTCATTCATTGCATTGATTGCACTAGTTTTTAGAACGAAAAAAAATTATTTTAAAATATAAATAATGGCAGTACAACAACAAAAGTTATGTTCTTGACATGTAAGTTGAAATTCAAACAGTCATTGACAGGACGATCTTACTAGGGTATTTGCAGCAACCACCAATTATGGCCATGGATTTATGTGTGTGTGTGTGTCTTTGCCATCTTTCTTGCATTCTATAATTCAATATTCCTGATCACCAATTATTAAAAATTTCCATCCCTTAAATCTTGCAGCCCGCTTTGCTGCCCCCCCGTAAATACACCTCTGACCATCACCACAATTTACTTAATGGCTTTACTTCTGGGATTGTCCCAGGAATAAGGTAAAAAGGCACCTACCTCAGGGCGACATGTTTGGTTTTCATTACTTTTAGCAAATTTAATAAGATGGAAAAATATCTTCCATTCATCTGACCTTCCTCCTGGACAGCATAATCAAAGTCCAACAAAAAAAAACAAAAATCACTCAAAAATTTCATTATCAAATTCTGCTGAGGGATGTGCGTGTTCTGTGTTCTTGTTAGTGCTGTCATCTGACTTCTATATTTTGAACTGAAAAGAGCAAATGCTTGAATTTTCATGTTGTGTAAGTATGATGTTAAAGACCTGCCTGTTTTCTGTGGAGAGACTTTTTCAAATGGAAGACTGGCTTACATTCACAACTCAATGATGGGAAAACTGCAGAAATGACCTTTGATACTGTAGTGCCAGACATGACCCAGGCTCTGTCCCATGGGGTATATAAGCGCATTACCATGAAGGGTTGGGCCATGCTGGAAACCTTTGCTGCTGGAGAATTCAGTATATTCCACTTTTAATGGTGAGAGATAGTGTGTAAAGTGTCTCTCACCAACATCGGACTACTGTCTCTACTCAACATCGGAAATTCATGAGACAAAACAACTTCGTCCGAACAGCATTATTAAGTAATCATGAAGTAATAAGAATATTATTTTTCATCTTTCTCAATATCCAGGATACCCAACTTGCCATACTAAACCAACACACGCTCTTATCCCAAAAGCAAGATTCCTTTAGTATTCAACTCAACGGATTATCTACACGTTTAAGTGTGGTAGAGGATAAATTTCTACCTATTGAGGATCTCCAACACCAAGTCTCTGACCTCTTCTCGGATCTCTCTAAACTTCGTTCTTCTCTCGCCTGAAAAGTTATCGACCTAGAAGACTGCTCACGTCGGTCAAACCTAATTTTTCGCGGCATACCGGAGGAGACCTCGGACACTGAATCTACCTTGAACCTTGAATCTAAAATAATTAAATGCTGTTCTGAACTTCTAGAACTTGAAATTTCCGCCTCCGACATAGACCGTTGTCATAGAATTGGCTCTAAAAGAATCCCGGCCCCAGACTTTCAATTATTAAATTTAATAAATTCAAAACAAAAACTGAAATCCTTAAAAATTCATTTAAATTAAAAAACACTAGTATTTCAATTTCCGAGGACTTTTTACCTGAGACACGCAGGCTACGTGGGCAAATCTGGGGGGGGGGGCTCCCAAAAATACAGTGATTCCGGTTTGAAAGTTAAACTCTTTCATAACTTTGCCCTTATCAATAACATCAAATACATTTGGGATACCAGCGTTAATGATATTATCCCGTTTTCCCAAACCCCTCTTTCTGACCTTCCTCTACCTTCACCTCCTCTCCCTTTAGTCCTCACCCTCCTTAATTTCCCATTCTCCTCTCTGAAATAATCTCTTCAGAATCGGAACAGTTAATACAAGCATAATCAATAAAATATCTTCCTTCGAATCCATCCTGCTGGCTCCTAATCCCAATTTCCTAGCGGTTACAGAAACTTGGTTGCATAGTAATATCAGCAACAACACCTAATTTCTCTGCCTTTCATAAAGATAGAAATACCCACGGAGGAGGCATTGACCTTGTTTTCAACAGTTCTATCCCCCTAATTGAAATCCCTCTTGAATCAAATATTGAAATTGTTGGTGCAGAATGGCATCATCACAACTGCACTCCCATTGTAATTTTCTCCCCTTACATACTATCTGCCTCGGACCCTCACTACTTCATTGAACTTGAAACAATACTGGATCAATTTCATAACTCACACCTTCTAATTATAGCCGGTGATTGGAATCTACCTGGTATAGATTGGCTTAAAATGCAGTCCCTCTCGGGAAAACATGGTATCAACAATAGTATTCTTGACATTTTCCTCGAATTTAACCTCATCCAAACTCTCTGGGAACCTACAAAAATATCCAACCACTCAATCTTCACATTAGACCTAATTGCAGTTTCCTACAAAATCCCAGTTTCCCATTTTTCCATTTTTGATGGCTGTTCTGACCACAAAATCACTTTTTTAGATTTCTTACTTCATCATACCACCCCTCCTTTTAATCGCGCCAGAAAACTCAACTTTAACAAGGCCAACTACCCTCTCATGCAAAATATCCTTCGTACTCACTTTCCAGACTTCATCTCCTCTTCTAACAATATTCAACATCTCTGGAGTCAATTCAAAGCTGTTATTGACAAATGCAAAGCCACTGTTCCTACCAAGTGCTCCTCATCTAAGTTTCTTAAACCCTTGGATCAACCGTGACATTATCCACCTGAAAAGAATTCGATGTGACGTCTGTAAACTCAAATTTAACGACTCCTCTACACTCAGAAACAAAATCTCTATCTCCACTCGTAACCTCAAAGACCTTATTTCTCGCCACAAATCCAACTACCTATCCCATTCATTGCCTACCTATCTTAAAACAAATCCCTCAAAATTTTGGAATTTCCTCCGCCCCAAATCAGCAGGTACCTCCTCACTCAAAACTTCCAACTCGGACCTAACCTCTCCCCTTGATCTTGCCTCTGAATTTAACCAGGCCTTCTCTTGTTTTTTCGTCTGATCCCACACACCCCTCCCCCACCAATACGTCTTTTATGATTCACTTCATAACTCCTGTCCCATCTCCTTTTCTAAAGCCGGTCTCCTGAATATTCTAAAAAACTAAAACCCCACTCTACTGGCCCCGATGGGATCCCCAATTATATCCTAAAATTCTGCGCCAATGAAATTTGCAACTATCTCCTCATTATTTTCAACATCTCACTGAACACTTCTAATCTACCCTCTGACTGGAAAATTAATAAAATAATTCCCATCCATAAAACTGGTTCACTGTCCCACCCTCTCAATTTCAGACCTATCGCAATCACCTCCTCTTGCTCTTTGAATACATAATTGCTAAGACAGGGGTGGGAAGTGACTAAGTCCATTTCGGAGCAGCTTTGGAGAAGCAAAATTCAGGATTCGGAGCAGTTTTGGAGCAGCAAATTCGGGATTTGGAGCAGCAAAATATGGGATTTGGAGCAGATATTTATAAATTGGAACAGTGAAATTAACAAGAATATTTTCGTTAACCCTCAACCCTTTTCAAAATAAAACTGCATTGTCTTTTGTTATCAAACATCTTTTCGTCAGCTTGATTTTTGTTTTTGGTGTTTTAGGCTTTTGACACCTTGTTTGAAAGAGCGGCTGTCATAAAATTTTTTGCACCCGTCTATTTAAGATGATTTTTGCTTACTGTGGGCACTATTTGCTGCCTTGAACAGCAGCACTTCAAATGAGCTAAAAAAATTTTATAAGTTTTTAATTTTTTTATACTTGGAAAGAAATTGTTGCAAAATGGGAGAGAATTTCGGTACAATCAACTCGATGTTTGGCGATTCAGCACTCATTATCTGGCGAGATTGGCGATCTGACACTCGCTATTTGGCGAGATTGACGATTTAACGCTCGTTATTTGGCGATATTGACGATTTAACGCTCGTTATTCGGCAACATTAGCGATTTAACGCTCGTTATTCGGCAAAGTTTCTAAACTAACATTCGTAATTTGGCGGATATGCGCTTTTTACTCCCGGAATGAA
Source organism: Pholcus phalangioides (assembly GCF_987345545.1). NCBI lineage: Eukaryota > Metazoa > Arthropoda > Arachnida > Araneae > Pholcidae > Pholcus > Pholcus phalangioides. The sequence goes on along the minus strand of NW_028301602.1, from coordinate 48,997,982 downwards.
AATTTTTTTTCACGAAACATCGGGATTTAACACAATGACAATCGACTACAGTAATTTCTGCTGCTTCCAGTGACGACTTTTTTTTTTTAAACGGAAACACTCGAATTTGCACTTTAAAGCTGAAAGGCATTGCAAGCCATCTCCAGTTCCACGATCACGGACAATATCGGGGTTTCGCGATGGTTAAGCCCGATCAGGGGCCGATAGTTTAAGTATAGTGGAATAAAACACGCTTTTCTCTCTCGTAAAGAAACGTTTCGTGGCTAGCAGGAACAAAATTTTTTTGGCGTCCTTTCCGAAATTCCGGACATACTGAAGCAAAATTCGCTATTTGGCGCAGAAAAATGCGAAAATACGCTATTGGAGCAGGATGGCGCAAGATATTAGTTTTGGCGCAGTGCGGCGCAATTGGCGCAGAGTTCCCACCCCTGCTAAGAATATCCGTACCCACCTTGATTCGATTAACATTTTCTTTCCTAACCAACATGGATTTAGATCATCGTTATCTGTATCTACCCAATTAACACTTTTCATACATGACTTAACAGACTCCATTGACAAAAACCTCAATCCGATACCATTTCCCTAGATTTCCAAAGCATTTGACAGGGTGCCCCATAATAAACTTCTACTAAAACTTTCAAACCTTGGTCTAAATGTTTAACTGCTGAAATGGGTGGAGACCTTCCTTATTAACCATAGCCAGTTTGTATCGTACAAGGGCCAGAACTCCCCTTTTCTACATGTTAAGTCTCGCACACCCCAGGGCTCAGTCCTTGCCATTACTATTTCTAATCTACATAAATGATCTACCCGACTCCATAAACTGCCGTATCAGACTCTTCGTTGATGACTGTGTCATCTATAAAACAGTGTCCAATCTTTCCGACAAAGAATCTCTCCAACACAACATTAACATTATTTCCGAATGGTGTTCAACCTGGGAATTACCTCTCAATTTCTCAAAAACTGTTTTTATGAAAGTACCCGTAAAAGAATTTCCCATGACTTCCCTTATTCAATAAACAACTCTTTGATCTCTGAGGTTTTCTATTATAAATACTTAGGCTCTTCTGATCTCCGCTGGAACCTTCACATTGATTATATCTTTAATAAATGTCTCCAAAAACTCTTTTTCCTTCGCCGTAACATGAAATACTCCACCCATCATGTCAGTCACTTGTGCTACCAGACATATTGTCCCTGCCCTCTCCTATGCCTGTGAAGCCTGGGATCCCCACACCCAAACCAACATAGACAAATTAGAATCTATCCAAAATAAGTCCACTCGTTTCATTTTTAACTGTTGGTCTTCATCTGTCTCCATAACGAAACTCAAGCGCCAACTTAATATCCAACCGCTCTCCTCTCTTTGACTTATTTCTCGTTTAATTTTTCTTTACAAATTCGTGGGTTTTTTAATATTGACACTTCCAATATTCTAATCAAACCTTCACATTTCTCTGTTAGACTCAATTATTCCCAAAAATTACAGCCCATCTTTGCCTCTTCAGATTGTCACAAATTTAGCTTTTTCCCAAAAACTATTATCGACTGGAACAACCTATCATCAAATATTGTAGATTGCACCACGATTTCCGAATTCTCTCGTACCATCAATTGTCACTTTCGCCATATATAAATTCTGCATCCTCTTGTATAGGCCTCTGCCAATCAATATTGAATAAATAAATAACATATATGAAACTGAAAAAATAAAAACATTTGGGACCTATTCATTATAACAAAATAGTCGCTATAACATGGGGCCATTGCAACAACCGTCGACTGTACAATGTTTTAAGTTACAACATTAACAAAAATGATCTTACCTGGGTTGATGAGGCTGCAGCTGTGGTCGTTGTTGGTGGTGGAGCCATTCGAACACGCTTGGCACTTGGCCCATGGTTGTTATTATCCTGTGTTCCTTGGTTATTATTTGCATTAGTCTATAATAAAAAATAATGATAGCAATATATTTGGTACTTTTCTGTTAAAAGGGCTCCAATTTCAATAGTTAAATATGAGTGAGCAAAAGTGCCAAATATGGTAACACGTGGCAATGCGTTACGTGTTTCTAGGCTATAACGTCATAGACCGTTAGCGGGGGAAAAAAATAAACATTGCTAACAAGAGAGTTGTGATTGTTATTTAACAGAACAAGCTATTACAAAATTATGGTTCGTTAAATTCATTGAATTAGTTTCATAGAAAGAAAACACAAATTTATAAAAAGATAGAGCTATTAGCTGTGAACCGGGCGGCTATCTTTATTGACAATCAATCTAGAAGCATGGTTGCTTCGACTGACAAAAACTTTTGTAACCTGAGGTAAAGTGTTATAATTAATCAAGTAATTTACTCCAAACAGTAACAGCCCCTTTTTAATGAATAAATTTACCATCATGAACTTATTAGTTTCTGACATAATCTATTCATAGATCAAATCTTCTCAAATCTCAAAGACTCAAAAGACTCAAATCTTCTAATAATCATAGTTCATTAATAATTAACTGACAATATATTATGTTTAAATATAAATATATTTGCATTGTTCTTTAAGACATGTATGTACTATCAGGCTACTAGTCGCAGGAGTTTAGAGGGTCATCCCCCCCCAACTACGAACATGGCAAGACAGGGGAAGCAACCACAGTGAGTGGCCACAACTCTCACTACAGTGATTATCTTGAAATTGATTCACACAAGAGACTGTGTACATTCACTAATCACCCCTGCACCACAGCATGAGCAACGAGCCATCATGACAGAATAAAATAAAAATAATAGTTATTTAATTAACAAATTAAAAATTAATTAACAATTACAAGCACACCAATTGTGGTCGCGCTAGCTGAATTCAATTTTTGACATTACCTATAAATTAGCTAAATATTGTTACAAAAATCAGTCAGTGTAAAATGTGTGACCCAAAAGTGTCGCTGCCTCCAGGACTATTATGCAGAGCCATCTTAACACATGGGGTCAACCTGGGAAGAAATAACCAGGTTTATAAAAAATTTCCTAAATAAAAATTAAGGAGTTTTCAAGCACTTTTTACGGAGTCATGGAGACCTTCAAAAGTTACGAGTTTCACAGCAAAAAAATTGAGGGGGGGGGGGCAGCACAACACCACACAAATTTTTACTCTTCTCAAAAATATACATGTAGGACAGTAGTTTAGAAATGATAACTTTTGATTTTTTTTTACCCAGCATTATAAGCATTCATAAAGTAATCAATCCACATACAGATAATCCATACTTTTCTGCTGTCACCAACGTGTTTTAAAACCTTCAAGTTTTTGTCAAAAGTAAAACACATGATTTATATTTTGGTAAAAAGTATTCATAACAGCATCACATAAATTATAAAAATTTAAGTGATATTCAGTCCTGCCCCCCCCCACCATAAATTATTAAAAATACGAAAGCTGAAAAACATTTTCTTTACAAAATTATTTGTATTTACAGCAACTTTATGTTCCCGCCTGTCATTTCAACTTTTTCTGAGGAGGGTATTGCCCCCGATTCCTCCAAATCACTGGCCTGTTTAAAAAAAAATTTTTTTCTTCAATTTTATGGACAATTTCTGCTGGCTTTTAGTTATACTCAAAAAAAAAGTGTAAAATAGGAACAAATTTCAGGGAATCAATGAGATTGGCAATTTGACATTCATTATTTGGCAGACTAGCTCTTTTACAAAAATGAAAAATGTTTTCATCAAACATAGGGATTTGACACAATGTTGATCAACCATAGCAGTTTCTGCTGCTTGCAGTGGAGAACAAAAAACCGCCTCACATTTGCACTTTGAAGTTGGTGTAGACTAGAGTAAATCATCTTCAGTTGCACAACCACAGATATTATTGGGGTTTCGCAATGAAAAGCCTGATGATTTCAATAAGAGGCTGTGGTTACCCCGATCCGATTTTCAGGGACAAAATTAATTGCAGGAACATCCATTCAAAAAAAAAATCAGTGTCTTTCACTCTAATTTTGTTCATTTTTCTGGATTTCTAGCAACTCTTTATTAATCCTGCAGTGCTCACATGGCATCCCAGAGATGATAGGCGCATTTAATTTATTCATTGTTCTTACACAGATTGACTGACTTTTGTTGCCATCAACCTTTCTATATTAACTAAATACCAGTGTCTAGAAATCATCAACATAGCATCTGTTTCATTTCAGTGCAAGAGGGAAGAGGTTGCTTATATATATGTGCACTGCTGGAGTCTAGCAGACGCCACTCGAAGTGATTCGATTCTGAAGAGGTAAATATTATAAAAAATTTATTTCATCTAGTAGTTTTGATTTTTATTGGCAAGAGCTGTTCTTAATAGATATTTTCTTACTTTTGGATATACAACATGACTTCACAGAAAAAATGGTTTTTCAACTTGTATTTGTGTATGTTGAATAAAGTAAAGAATGTGGCATACTGTAAACTAAAGTTTTGTGATTTGTGTTTACGATTAGAAACCACACACATATATATTACTTAGAAGTTATATTATTGTTTTAATTTTACTTAATGTTTGTACTTATAAATTTGAATTGAATGACCAAAATATACAGGGTCTTTCAAAAAGAATCATCAGATTTAAAAAAATCATAACTATTTAGCTTTTAATCCGTTTTAACCAAATAATGTATAGGTAGAAAGAGGGAAATCTTGAGTTTCACACAGTTGCCGACAGGTAGCACTAATGCTCTTTCTTCATCCACCACATCAGTGTTTGTTGAGATTAGCCTTTTCCACAGTTAGAAATCGATTCGGATGACTTCATTTTCCAGCAGGACGAGGCACCATCATGCTGGAGCTTGGACGTTCGAGAATTTTTGAACGATTGTATTCCTAAACAATGGATTGGCTGTACCGGACCTGACGATTCAGTTAAACATCACTGGCCTCCAAGATCACCGGACCTCGCAGTGTGCAATTTCTTCTTGTGGGAGTTTATAAAAGACTACGTTCATGTGCCTCCCCTTCCAGCTACATTAGCTGAACTGAAGATACGCATAACAGCAGCCGTGGATGCAAAAATGTTCGCAAAATTTTGAGACGAATTTGACTACTTCATAGACATATGCCGTGCATACCAAGGTAGACATATTGAGTACCTTTAATTTGGTTTGTAAAGAAACTTTATGATTAGCCATGTAATATAAAATTAATCTTAAGTGTCTATGTTCAATATTGTTTGTAACATACACATTTTAAATCGGGTGATTCTTTTTAAAACACCCTGTATATTACTAGCACAAAAATATACTTGGCTTCTGTGAGATGACACGCAAACTTTAACGGAACAATATGGCACCTTCAACTGTGCATGCCATATTTTACATTTTAATGAAGCCTGCATGTCATTAAGCTATACTAAACATGTGATATCAAAGAGCTCAATGGGCCAAAAGTGGCCAACAAGCCATTTATTGAAGACCTCTGAGGCGGAGAGTCACAGTTGATTATACGTGATAACTTCTAACAACACAATGTCATATTAAATGTATAATGTATAATGAAAGAAGCAAATGAAAATGATTACAATTTTTTTTTTTTTATATTCAAAATTTCTTTAGAATTTTATTTTTATAATGCAATTAGTTACCATAACTGTAAACTTAACCATAAAAACAGAGTAAACAATTATTATCCAAAGCAGTGTTCCTCAAAAAGTGGGTAATATTAACCCTTGGGGGTTGTTGGAACTGATTAGGCAGGGAAGGAGGGGTATAGAAGAGCTCTAGATATAGGATTTTATGGGCTGGGATAAGATGGAGAAATGCTGAAAAAAAAATCTGGGGGGGGGGGGGTATATGCAAGACATATTTGAGAGAGACTGGACTGAAGTATTATTTTTTATAGATTAAGAGGAAGATAATTTATGCTCTACAAAGCATCTGTATAATCAATGGAAGAGACTTGGACATTAATATCGAGACAAACCCTGAAAGAAAAGTTTGCTGGTCTGCCAGAAATTGAGCTACAATATTTTTGTGATTTTTGGGGAAGTTCATTAACAAATTTACTACTGAGAAACCATCTTTTCATTCCTTATTGCATGCAGAGTAGTGTGATGTGATAAGGAATGAAAAGGCATAGAAGCCCCTTCCAACTTCAGCAATAGGTTCCAGGTGGTAACAATCGAGAGGATGATTTTTCTCAGCCCTCTACTCAGTGTATCATGCTACTGTGTAAGTAATAAGGAAAAAGAAGTCTGTGTCTCTATAGCATATTGGTTAATGCATTTACCTTGAAAAATCACAGAAAGAGCATGGTTTGATTCCCGCAAGGACCGAAAACTTTTCTTGAAGAGTTCATTTCACCATTAATACCGAGAAAGTACCTTTCCTTAATGTTTTGTAGAGTGAGAAAAATCATCTGTAGAATGTTTGCTAAAGCACATAAGAAAGAAAAAAAATTGATTCACCTAAGCAAAGCCTTGAAACTAGAGATGCGAGGTGAGAAAATTTTCAGAGAATGAGAATATTCTCCTCGATTTAAAAATTACAGAATATGTATAATCAAGAATATCCTTTTTTCATTCTAAATAATGACACTTTTTTCTAATTGTTTATATTTATGAAATATTCAGTTTTCATTGACTTGGAATCAGTTTTTTCAATGAACACAAAGGAAGTTAGTGTACCCACGAATGGATTACAACAACTGCATGGGGTTGTGCTTTGCAGGATCAGCACGATAGTGTACATGCGCCTTTAATTTCGTATCACTCACATTTCTTGGCAAGTTGTGCAATTTTGCTATGTTGGATTAATTTTCTTGCTTTTAAAGTGAAACATCTCTCACTAAATAGTCATAAGACTGAAGAAGCATTCGGAATTACACAATAGCATAAATAAGCTTTATTCCAACATTAACACTAGCTACGAAGAAACACGGCCGACTGCCATGACTGCCAGAAATCATGACTGCCCAACAGCAATTGAACGACGAGCGCGTATTGAAGCTCGTGCTCTGCACTGTTGCCAAGTCATGCATAAATATAACACCTTTCCTTCTAAATGAAAGTCTGCACTAAAATGCACGAGTTCAGTTAAGCAACTCACTACACACACCTAGTCTTTCAGGTGGTCGCCTGCGACGTCGTGATCGCCTCAGATGAGGTGGTGATGAATCAACAGCTTGAGGATTACTTGCCTTCATCGGTTCATTTCTGATGGACTCCGCATCCTCCGTCTGATCGGGGCCCCTCTGATACCTTGGAATCATCTGAACGCCAAGAGTCTGAAGGTGACACCAAAAGCTGTTGATGCAATTGGCCCCACTGCCAAATCAAGTGACCCAAAGGAGCACTTACTTGCAACATGACCCTACACCTTGATGCGGAGACCATTCCTGGAATCACCTTTGGTCCACTTGTGTAATTCCTGCAACATACCTAATCTTCAGGTGCAAACTTGGGTTTGAGGTCGGGATCCGTCGCCAGATATTGACCCGGTTTCAACAGGTCCAACCTGCTTCTCATACTCTGTTGAACATTGCCGTACCTGGAGCTTGACCAATTGAGGAGACATGTGTCCTTCGATAGTGAAACTGAAATCTATCAAGCCTTTTATGGAAAGGGCCACCCTTAATTTTCCTCAACGCATCCTTCATAGAGCGCACCGCTTTTTCAGCCAACCCATTTGACTGCGAGTGATACGGCGCAGCTCGAACATGGATGACCCCATTCCTACAAAGGAAATCTGAGAACTCCTGACTAGTGAACGATGTTGCATTATCACTGACGATTGTCCTGGGCAGTCTGAATCTCGCAAAGAGGGATCGTAATGCAGCGACCGCAGCAGGTGACAATGTTAAGGACACCGGAATAGCTTCCAACCACTTAGTGGCAGCATCCACTACTAACAAAATGATGGGGTTATCAAACAGGCCTGCATGGTCGATATGAATTCTGCTCCAAGGCTCCGTTGCGGAAAGCCATGGTGCCAAGTTTGATGGAGCAAAAGAAGCTTCGACTTGATAATCGATGCATGAGCGTACCAAGTCTTCAAGGTCCTTATCAATATTTGGCCACCACACAGACTGTCTAGCCAAGGCTTTGAGAGCACCCATGCCTTGGTGACCCCCCATGAAGCTCGGACAGCACATACTTCCTGTACTTTGGCGGCACATATATTCTATTCGCGCGTAGAATAATACCGTTTTCCACCAACAAGTCAGTTCGTCAGAGACAGAAAGGACGAATTTCAGCTGTTACATGCCTGGGTCAGCCTTATGCTATGTATCTCTTCACTTTCAACAAAACAGGATCAGCATCTAACTCCTTCTGGAAATGAAATCTGGTCACCGGTCTGGTCATCCATAGATTCCAGCAATAATATTACAACAGCAGGCATTGGAGAATCAGCCACAGTTGTCGGCACAGGTAGCCTACTGAAAGCATCAGCATTAGCGTGAGATGATCCTTTCTGATATACAATGTTGTACGAGTACCCTGATAGTATAAGCGCCCATCTCTGAATGCGAGAAGCAGCCATTGGAGCCACTGGTTTAGTCTCAGAAAACAGCCTTTCTAGGGGCTTATGATCGGTTACCAAAGTGAACGTTCTCCCAAGCAGATATTTCCGATACCGTGTAACCCCGAAGACCAACGACAAGGCTTCTCTTTCGATCTGGCTGTAGTTCCTTTCCGCTTTCATCAGGGATCTAGATGCAAAAGCAATAGGATGATCGCCTACAGCCGAAGGATGGAACAACACAGCTCGTACTCCGTACAGACTAGAGTCACATTCGAGACGCACTTCATTATTTTCATTGAAGTGGACCAACAAAGACGTAGTCAATTTTTTCTTTGCTTCCTGGAAGGACTTTCTCTCCTTCTCAGTCCATTTACAGCATGCAGTTGTACAATGGTGCTAGCATAAAGGACATATTTGGAAGAAGTATTGAATAATATGTCAGCAACCTCAGTTCATCCGCATTCTTTGGCTTAGGAGCCTTTTCAATTGCTTCCAACTTTGTTTGCACTGCATGCAGTCCTTCTGAATCGATTCTATGCCCCAGATATTGTATTGACGCCTGCATGAATGAGCACTTCAAGGGATGCAGCTTAATACCAGCATCCTGCAAAGTACACAACACTTTGCTCAAATTCCTTAAATGATCTGAAACAGAGCTGCCTGTTATTAGCAAATCATCTAGGTAGCATAACACATTTTCATGACCTTGCAAGAGCTTGTCCATCTCTCTCTGAAAAATTGATGGAGCTGACGCTACCCCAAAAGGCAGTCTCGTGTATCTGAACAAACCTCTGTGACTGTTAATTACTAGTAAGTCCCTGAAAACTTACGTATCCGATAAGTCAACCTTTGAAAAAGTCACTCGCCCTGAAAGACGAGCGTACAAGTCCTCGACCTTGGGTAATGGATACCTCGAGATCTGTAGCAATGTTGGCAATGAGCTTGAAGTCACCATATAGGCGAATCCTACCGTTTGCCTTCAGGACTGGTACTACAGGTGTCACCCATTCCGATGACGACACTCATTCTAAGACACCTAAGTCTATTTATTTCTTCTTCTATCTTCTTCTTATAAGCATAAGACATGGGCGAGATTTGAAGAATTTTGGTGAAACACAATCTTTTCAGACGAATCTTCACATTTTTCAACTTCCCTAGACCCTCTGAAAAAGGTTCTTGATGTTCATCCAAGATGGCCTGCAAGTCCCAAGACGAAGATTTCACGTCAACCTGGATTGTGTTTGTAGAGCCAGCTGGATCAATAGTGCACATCACCCCTAATTCGCGGATCCAGTTTCGACCCATCAAAATCACAGAACGCTGATCCACCACCAGGATCGGGAGCATTTCACATTTGGATTCGTACTTCACAGAAATATCCATCATGCCCACTATCTTCAGACTATACCTTGTAAAAGACCTGAGCTTGATACGAGTGTCTTTTAAAGGTGGAAATCGACATTGGTGCTTCTTGAACATCGAATAAGGTATCACAGAACAAGGTGCTCCCATGTCCACTTGCATTACTATAGGTAACCCTTGAATCACGACTTGCACAGTGAAAGGTAGTGGGAAATCAGACATTTTGAGTTCAACGTCAACACATCAAATGCAGGAGATGAGTTATCCAGCTGGTTGACTTGATTCACTCTGTTCACACAGCGTCCTTGGCTTTTGACTCCGACACTCCATCTGTACTTCACTGACTGGCGTACTCTGGCTAAGTGTCCTGTTTTTCCACGTGAATGGCACGAACTCTTGGCAAACTCGCAAGCTGAGGACTTGTGTTGTGCCCACTCACACCACACGCATAGCAGGAAAATATAACCTTGGCTTGCAGCTGGTGATGACCTGTGGAACTCTTCTGTGGCTACTTTGCTTGCCTTTGCTTCACAAACAGCACTTCCGCTGGAGAAGTGTTGTCCCCACGCTGCTTAGAGGCGTTTTCCGAGGCCGCTTCCATTGACATCGCGATCTCTGACGCCCGATTGAAAGACAGATCTCTTTCGGCCAACAGCCTTCTCTGCATAGCGTCATCATTTATCCCTCATATGAGCCGATCCCGTAGCATTTCCACTAAGGTATGCCCATAATTGCAAAACTTGGCAAGAGTTCAAAGTTCGGCTATAAAAGTTGCCACAGATTCTCCCAGTTCCTACAGTTGAATTTGAACCGCTCTACAATCTCAGACGGAGCCAGTTCAAAATGATTCCTGAGAACGTCTATCAGTTCAGCTAACGTTTGATCCATGGGTAAGGCTGGGGACACTAGACTTTTTTTATCAAGCCATACGTTGGTGCACTCACCAGCGATAGGAACATTGCTCACCTGTGGCCGTTCACCCATAACATTATTCGCAGCAAAATACTGACACAATCGCTTGATATACTCCGAAAAAGATTCTTTCATGCGGTCGGATTCGTCGACTACACCAAAATCTGCCATCCGGAGCATATGAAGAAATCGCTTGAGGAAACTAAACCTACCTCATTAGAGCTTACTTCTATCTTATTCCTGTCCCGCCAAGACGATGATTTTCAACTCCTGCAGAATGACGATAAATCCCATCTTTCGCTGCCGCCGCTGAAACGTCTATCACTAGACATTCACAAAAATGAAGGAGCATTCGGAATTACACAATAGCATAAATAAGCTTTATTCCAACATCAATAGTGTAGAAGAAAGTGCATCAAAGCTAAGAAGAAACACGACCGACGGCCATGGCCGCCAGCACTCGAACGGCGCGTGTGTATTGAAGCTCATGCTCTGCGCTGTGGCCAAGTCATACATAAATAAAGTTTAATATTGTGGACTAAAAACTTCAATTTCTCCTCTTTTTCTACTGACGATTCCTTTCTGCTGTATGAATGAGGTTCTGAAAGCTTTTGAAGCAATTTTAGAATTACTATTGTACAAATTTATTCCACTAAGTGTGACAGCACCAATGTTTTCTGCTGCATGTGCGTGCACACACACACACAATCTTTACATCTTTTTAGAAAGTCTTATTTTTCTGGATATTTGGGTAGTTTTAAAAGAATTCCCTCTCATAGCATACCATATGTAGTTGCCAAATAATGAATAAATTCTGATCCACATTAATCTTTGCTGAACTCTATCTACTGATGTACCAGGTTTGATGATTTGATACGCAACAACATGCAAGGAATCCAAGGTTTTTCTTGTCATTTGTTTTAATCATTGCCTTTTTTATCACCCTATTCAATTTGAAACTATTGTGAATTAGTCTAAACACCTACTTTGAACAGTTCTGTACCTTCTGAGAATTGGGGCATTTTTTATATAGTTCAGGAACCTAGTTTTGTTTGCAGGAAAATAATGAAATGCAGCTTCCTTTCCCAAAGGTAAATATAACCAATTTACCATTATTTGCTATTATATATATTTTTTAATTATTCATAAAACATTTTTTTTTTATATTTTTCATTTTGGAGACATTCATTATCAAGTAAAAATAAGGTGAAGTTATTTATTGTAACTTGGTAATAATTTTTGGAGAATATTCTCGGAGAATTTTACACCTCTTATAAATTACTGGAGAATAATTCTTCCAAAAATAATAAGAATTACTCTCAAGTTATTTATATAATAGTAGTCCTTCCAGAGAATATTCTCCTTGATGAGAATGAATATTTTCAAGTGATTTATAGGCATTATTTATTATATACTATATATTATAAACATATTCTTGAGAATATTCTTCTAAACATATATATTCTTGAGAATGTTATGTCTCTACTTGAAGCAAATTATTTTGAAGGTTTATTTTTGCAATTAGAATATGAGAACTGAAGATACACTGAAGAGAGATACAATGAACTTTAAAATATTTTGAAAACTAAATTTTCTTTTTACCTTATTTGTATCTGATTTGTCTTCTTGTTCATCATCAGTGAGAAATTCTCTTTTAGGATATGGAATAGGATAACCAGAAAAGACGCTGAAACAAAAGAATAGGTTGAAGCCATGAAAAAAAAAAACTTGGAAGACTCAGATTTTTACAAATTTTTGTATATCTAAAAAAACACTCACCAACTTGTCAACAAATTTACAGGTACAACGTCAAAAAATCTAGCACCAGTTTCAACAGTTCTTTTTTAATCCGATCATTTTTGTCATACCAGTCATTTGTCATTTTTTGCACACAAAGACTAATTATACTAGGACTTTCAGTTTATTTCTGATTCTGAATAGCAACATTGAATATTATTATTTCATATGAGGTTGGTGCGCTAACCCCTCAGTGAGGAACTTCCTGTAGCAAAGCATTCTGTCATCATTTTGTTGTATCTCTGCATCAGGAAGGATTGTGACAAGAAAAAATCCAGTATCAAACTTGCAAACCCTCTGAACATCCTTTGGTACAGTAGGCGAGTATCTGGTTGATCTAGGCTATTGTGCCACAGCTCTTCTTATACATATCACCATCAACTTCTTAAAAAATTTCCTCTTTTTTAAAATGTCATTATCATTATCAAATTCTCTTCATAGGCGTATACTTGTACAGGTATACCCGCTTTACCCGATTTCGCTTACGCGATTTTCCTATAACATGGTTTTGAAAAGTTGATTTTAGAAATCAGAACCTGTGAAATTTGACCTGAAGTGTGATGCTGGGCTTGCAAATTAAAAATTCAACATGGTTAAAATGACCAAATTAGTTGGATTTTAAGATTTGAGTCGGACAAATCAAATCCAATTCACCAGATCTCTTTTTAATCAACACCATTTGATAACACTGAGAACGCCATCAGAATTTTAATCAAATAAAAAGGTACTAATAAAAGCTAATAAAACTAGAATATTGCAAGGAATATTCAAAAATCTCTGGCTACTGAAGTTTTCATAAAGAGATCAATAATACAGTTTGTCACCTGAACCTCGACTGTTTCATTAAAAATTTATCAGCTTACCATGCTAGGATCTTCAAGAAAGCAAAAAAATCCTAACTCACAAGAACTAATCAGGAATACTGAAGACGGAAGTAAAAAGTATTAATTCATTCAAATAGCTTTAATTTGCTTCATTTGAAAGTTTGAATAATCAATTCATTAAAAAAAATTTTTGTTGCTGAGAGCTGAGATTTTGTCTATCCTCCTGAAGAAACTCCCATTTATCCTTATCTTACCCATGTTAAATTCAACTCACTTTAGATGACTATTTTGTGGAACCAATTATTCGTGTAGAGCAAGTAATGCCTGTGTAACCCCATAGGCACAAGCTGAAGCATTGTATCAAATTACATCAAACTATTTGCCACAATTTTGATTATTAACCCTATCTCTGCTTACACAGACTGCTTTATATTTAGCTTCTTTCTGCATACCGTAGGTGACTGGAACTTTCTCCCCTCCACTGTCGTTGATTTACCCCACTGCATTTATATATTTTTGAAAAATGTAAAACATTATTTCTGTCAACATCAACCACATTCTCATGTATAGGCCTTGGCCAACATTATTGTAAAGTAGACTCTCTGTAACTCGATATGTGGATAACTCGACTATCCGGATAATTTGACATCTATTATTCCAATATGTCACGAGTGCACCTTAAACACACACTCTCTCCCCCTCCCATCGAGAAACCGCACATCATACATACATACATACATGGGATGCAACACGTGTGCTCTCCTTTCCCTCACCAGGTATTTCTAAGACGCACTTGAGCACCGAATAAGTACGTATTACATAACACCATCACAACTCTGCAGACAGACATTGTGCCTCTGGGCCAATGAAAACCCCTTACAGAAATCAGGCGATTGCCTTTGACCAATAGCAGAGGTCTTCACCAACTTGTTTGGGAACACACGAGGCTTTTACCAGAGAGGTATTGCTGGAGGTTGGACGATCAACATGTCGTGCTTGAAGAATCGTTTATTTACTCTCTCTCTCTCTCCTCCTAACCCCGGGTCGAGATCCCTCAATGTAGGAGACGCAAGAAACCTTGCACCAAGATGACGGTGAGTGATTCAAACTATATATATAATTATTGTGTGTTTAATTTGGTGGAGTGAGAGTGTCCATGTTGAATGTAAATTGTATCGAGTTTAGTGTAATTCACGGTGTCGAAGTAATGAATGAATCAAATGAAATTGTAATTCGCTAATTCGAAAGATTATTTTCGCAATGTCCTGTTTATAATGCCTAGTAATATATAATATGTCGTGCTACTAAACTAGTTCGTTTACATCTCCGGCCGCGTCCGGCGAACCTCTTCAACATAGAGTGGTGCCGTCGACCGGCGAACCTGTGGTATATTTTGCTAGTGTGCACTCTTAAATATTGTCAGGATTAACTTGGCGTAACTATACTGAACTGTCATTATTTTTCAATCATTGTAACGTATTTGTGCTAGCGTATTTTTCCATAGTTGACATAATTTAAAAAAAAACCTAATATGATTGTGTTTCTACCGTTTGTTAAAATATTTCCTTTTATTGAGTGTGTGATTGAATCATATTTTGAACGTATAATTTGTGTTTCTCATGCTGAATTCCAATTATTGTCGACGATGTGATTTCAGTATCGTGATTGAGTTCAATTGTCAAGACCTAAACTGAGCGCCATTTCTATTTCCTTTTCGGATGAGTCTATATGTTGAGAGAAAACTCGTTTTGTTTTTTTTTCGTTCTGAGGGACGATTCGCACTATTTGTTTTCAAGGACACGTTTCGCTTTTTTTCTTCTTCCTCGTTGTCTCCTCCCTCGCAATTCGTGTCATGTCTCCGGTGGAAAATTTTATTCGTGTTTCGTTGGTTTAGTTACGTGATCATTGTTTAACAGATTAGTTTCCCAGTCAGATTTTTCTTTTATATACACATAGGGATAATTTCACACAGCCTTGCACAATTCACAAACATTGAGGTACATTTTGGATTTGAGAGGACTATATTTTATTCTTGTAGTGGTCTCAACCACTAAAAATATTTGACGTGTGATCCTCCTCTTTCTCGCCCCCTTTATCATTCTTAAAACGGTAAAGGCTGCCGCCTGTACACTTCTCCAGGCGAGATACCTTACACAATTTTTCTTTTTTTTAATATTTTTACACATATTTGCCCCTTACGTGTTTATTGAGAGTCGGCTGAATTTTTTTTTTTCTTTTCACACTACATCATGGTTCACGAGGAAGCCCAAGCTCAGAATGTCCAGCAGTTTAACATGTTTCCAATCATAGTAGACACTTACAATTCCATACCCGTATTTGATGGAACAAATTCAGGATTGACAGTGACTGATTTTTTTTCAAGAATTGATCGTGCATCAGCCTTGGCGAATTGGGATGCTCATACTAAGAAAGAGATTGCATTACAGAAATGTTCTGGAGCTGTACTTGCTCACATTCAGTCAAGCTCTCACTTGATAGACCCTATGACTTATGAACAATTTCGTGCTCATGTAATAGACAGATTTTCTTCACCTGACAGACCTGAGATAGTGTTGTCTCAACTGACAACAACAACACAATCAGATTCTGAGAAAGTCAAAGATTTTGCTGATCGTCTTGAGTCACTAGCTCGACGTGCTATTCAGGTCACACCGAATGAACCGGTGGCCATAACAAATTATCGTGACACACTTCTTTTGGCCAGATTTAAGGCTGGCATACTATCTCACATGGAACCACTTATCGCTGCTCACAATCCAGCAACCTTTCGAGAGGCAGTTGACTTAGCCTACCGTATCGAGCAGGCTAGTTCCAAACCTGCATGGGTTTCTTCTTCGTCTAAGGAAACCATTATGCCATCACAGGCACCTTCGCTTTCAGATTCACTTGTTCCCACACTTCTGAACAGAATTTCTTCTCTCGAGGAACAATTGCAAAACTGCAAGTAACACAAAAATCTCCTGAACCACAAATGAGGCACGCTCGTTCTACTCAGACCTCACGTCGCCTTGTCTGTTTTAATTGTGGAATTCCTGGTCACTCATACAAGGTATGTCGAAAACAAAATCATTCATATTCTTTTCGTTCTCAGAGTAATTTTCCACGATCATCTCAAAATTCTTTCAACTCTCGAAATAACAATTCTAATTGCCGTCGAAATTCCTCATTTCGTTCTTTTTCTCCTGGAAATACCAGAGAGTCGGAGTCAAATTCTCAGTCTGGTCGTCAACGAGACAACTCCCCGGCTACCGTCCAAAGCGTGTCAGCTTCAACATGGTCGCTGCTGAGAGTCCGTCCTCAACTCCTGAACTTCCGATTGTCAATGTTCAAATCCATGAACTGACCCTGCCATGTCTTGTAGACACAGGTGCTGCTATGTCACTAGTTACAGACGAGTGGTGTCAAAAGTCCAAACTGACTCGTAAATATCAAGCTGTAACTCCAGCAGTGCAAATGACTGGTGTCACCGGTGAACCAATCGTGATTCGACACAAAATCTCTCTTCGTTTCGACATGAAAGATTGTCATTTCTCCCACACATTTTTTGTCATTCCACACAGTGCTTGTCCGTACTATGAGGCTATCCTTGGTGTGGACTTCCTGAGTGCACAAGCTGCTGCATTCAAATTCAGTAAAGATGGACTGTCATTGACCATTCCTCATCCAGTGTCATCATTCAAAACCTCTGTCGCTTGCACCAAGAGAGACATTGTTAGTCCTCGCCACACAGAACTTTTCATTCCTGTCTCAGTGGCGGAACCTCTGCAATCTTCTATGGTCTTCAATGGTACCTGTTACTTGAACCAAGTTTCGCATGTGGCTCATCTTCTACATGTTCCTGAAGAACACAACACGTCTGCCAGTGTGGCGTTACCAGAAAAATTTCCTGTTTCGAATGCAACTTCAGTACATCTCGTACTGAATCACTCGCTTGAAGACCTGCAACAAGCTCAAGGTGAAGATGAGTTTTGTCAACACATCAAGGACTGTATTACAAACAACAAACACTTGCCAAGATGTTACCAGAACATTAAATTTTTTCACCACAATGACATCTTGTGTGTTTCATCTAAAGCGAAACCGAGTAAAGTGAAAACTGTTCTTCCCAAGTCATTTGTTCCAGACGCTTTATCATTGTCGCATGGTGTTTCATCATCTGCACATGCTAGACATTCACGAACACTCCTTCGTCTTCGACAGAAGTATTGGTTTCCTGGCATCGTAAAGCTGATTT
The DNA here is from genome assembly GCF_987345545.1 of Pholcus phalangioides. Lineage (NCBI taxonomy): Eukaryota > Metazoa > Arthropoda > Arachnida > Araneae > Pholcidae > Pholcus > Pholcus phalangioides. The sequence continues at coordinate 48,980,337 of NW_028301602.1, read as the reverse complement.
GTTTCTTCATGTGTGTCTTGCTTGGGAAAACATAGACCACAAAACTGTATCGTGTCTCATGTGTCTACCACTGACTGTAAAAATTCATCGACAAATGATTCCCATCTTCCAGATAATGATGATGATAAGTGGACTGATATGACTCAGGTATTTCCAATTTCTTCTTCTTTTTCATCTCCTCAAGTATCTCGTACCTCTACTAATTGTAATTTGAGGTCATTTTTACAAAAAATTGGATGTCCCACATAATTCTTTTTCCATTCACTTAGGGAAGCTCACTTACATCTTATTATTCTTATTGTGTTAAATTTGCATAACCACTGTGTCACTCGTTACTTATGTGTCCACTGACAAGAACTGTTCCTTGTGTACCAACAAGAACTGACCCAGTCTAGTGACTGCATCTACTTCAAGTTCTTGGCTTGTATGTCGTGCATCGAGTCGACTTGTCATGTCAATATATATTCTTTTTTTTTTTGTGTGAGATCTTTTTTTGAATTTTATTTTTCAATTTGTGAAATGCTTAAAGCCTTTTTGATACATCATTAAGTTGGTACAGGCACTCTCACTCGTCTTTTGGGTCACTCACTCGTCATCTCCTACACCTTCCCTATGTTTATATATAATTAAGTATTGGTGTGTATGGCTCGGATATTGCTGTGTGTGCGCACGTTCTTATTATTATTTTTTTTTTTTTAGTTTTTCTTTCCAGCGAATCCTTGTTCTTTGTCAGCATTGAAGTTATGTCATTGATATGTGTTTGTGCATACTGCTCCTTGTGAAGGTGACATGTTTTTTTTTGGGTTTTCATGTGGAAAGTAGTTTTAATGTTGATGTCATATTGTGAAGCTTATTTCTTTTAGGCTGGAAATTTAGATTCTTGGCGCCAGATGCTGAAGTTTGTTATTGTAGTTTTGATTTATTTTTTTGAAGTTGTTGATATATAGTTGTGAAGCTGAATTGTGATTCATTCTTTTGTAAAAAAAAGACAAATGTCAATTTTTTTTTCCTGGAGCAGAGGATATGTACATAGATGGACATTTCTAATTGATTATATCTTCATTGGCAACTACGAAGCACAAGTTTGTCTTAAATTTTTGTTTGTATATTTTATTTGGTATAACACTGTTGATTGTGTATTACACACATACCAACCAAACAGCATTGTTTGATCCATATAGTATACTTGACTGCTGGAACAAAAAATTTTTTTACACAACTTATACTATTGCCATATATTTTGTTTTTCTTTCTGACATGTATTCTGATGCTCAGTTGTAACATGCATACATATACATGCACATACACCATATGTTTTTTTTTTTTGTTGAACTCTGTTGCATAACATTTCATGTTTTGGTTCGTTTTGTTGTACACATTATGTTTACAGTGTTATGTTATACTTGTATGCGATTCACTCTCACCTTTTCTCTCGTGCCATATGTAAGGGTCTCTCACCAGTCTCATTGAAAAATTTTACTTTGTAAAATTTCCCCCCCCCTTCCCGTAGGTAATATGTCACGAGTGCACCTTACACACACTCTCTCCCCCTCTCGCCTTCCCATCGAGAAACCACACATACATACATACATGGGATGCAACACGTGTGCTCTCCTTTCCCTCACCAGGTATTTCTAAGACGCACTTGAGCACCGAATAAGTACGTATTACATAACACCATCACAACTCTGCAGACAGACATTGTGCCTCTGGGCCAATGAAAACCCCTTACAGAAATCAGGTGATTGCCTTTGACCAATAGCAGAGGTCTTCACCAACTTGTTTGGGAACACACGAGGCTTTTACCAGAGAGGTATTGCTGGAGGTTGGACGATCAACATGTCGCGCTTGAAGAATCGTTTATTTACTCTCTCTCTCTCCTCCTAACCCCGGGTCGAGATCCCTCAATGTAGGGGATGCAAGAAACCTTGCCCCGAGATGACGGTGAGTGATTCAAACTATATATATAATTATTGTGTGTTTAATTTGGTGGAGTGAGAGTGTCCATGTTGAATGTAAATTGTATCGAGTTTAGTGTAATTCACGGTGTCGAAGTATTTTCAATGAATGAATAAAATTAAATTGTAATTCGCTAATTTGAAAGATTATTATTTTCGCAATGTCCTGTTTATAATGCCTAGTAATATATAATATGTCGTGCTACTAAACTAGTTCGTTTACATCTCCGGCCGCGTCCGGTGAACCTCTACAACAACTATCCGGATAATTTGACATCTATCATTCCCTTGGTTGGCCCAATACTAATTTCAAATTTCAATGAAAGGGAAACTCTCCAACTCGACACATGTTTGGCTTAACTCCGCTTAAGTCTACTACGATTTTTGTCCCTTTTTGATAAGTTACAATTTCCTGTGTATTACCATTCTAAGAAATTTTTGACGTTGTGCGTGGGTACTTTGATAATCCTTTTTTTCTTTGTTCTATATGATGGGTCCCTTTTTTGCGCTATGGGGGGGGGGCCGTGCACGTGAAGAATGAATGTTTGAAGCCTATTGGCTGGCCTATCATTTTGGTGGCGTTTCCAGGACAGGTTTTTCATTCTTTTCATGGCCAAAAAAGTGTGGATGATCCCTAAAGTGTGGTGTGATCCCTATTGGATGTTGAAATTGTCAACATACAATAGGGATAAAAATCTTATCTATTGTGAGTTTTGATATTGTCTGTTGCAGAGAATGTTTTTGGCGGAACTCGTTTTACGATTTCTTGGAAAAGGAATAAAAGAAAAAGAGCTAAAGCCTTGTTAGACGCTGAATATGTCATTTGGTTATGATTGTGAGTATCGGTGGCCGTGAATGTAATGGCTCCACGCAAACTTCATACTTTAACTTTAAAATTAAAAGTTGAAATTTTCAAAAAAACTAGAATCGGGAAGAACGAGTGAACTCGCCATTGCACGGAACCCATTTCAACATTTGCTATAAATAAGGGAAATTTTTTTTCAGCATTTGAATCTTATTATGACCCAAGCAGAAAACGCATAAGAAATCAGAATTCAGCGATGTAGAGGAAGCAACTTTTTTGTGGTTCAAATCCCCAATCTCACTCAATCCCATTATCAGGATCAATAATTCAAGAAAAAGCAAAAGATTCCGCAAAAAGTCTCAATCAAGGAAATTAGGAATCATCCTAAGATGAAAGTCTTTTTACAGAAAATTAGACAAAAAATTTGAGAATTTCTGGATGTTAGAATTGACGGAAAAATTTCTATTTTAGTTTCAGTTGAAATGATTGATTCTGCATGGAACTCAGGCACGAGTGCCATGATTTGGAAATGATTCCGTCATGTTGGTTTTTGTTCAGAGTCTTTGGAAAACGATTATTTCTCTGAAAATTCCTTCCAGATTAAGTGTGGAGAAAACATAAATGGCACTATGGGTGATTGTATAGACGATGAATTTGTGAGTATTGACTATGATCTTGTAACTTCAGGACTTTTAGCAGATGACGATATTCAAGAATCAATCAACCAAAGCAAGTGCTTCATGTTTTGAAGAAATAGAATCAGAAACTTCAGATGAAAAAGTATCTGCACCATCTCTCCATGATGCACTAAAAACTCTAGATGTGATACGCTACTTCCTATGCAGTCAGGAAAGAGCCGAACAATCGCAGTATAAAATGAATAGTGTATAGAAAAATTTTTGTTCTCTCTTCGGAAAGAAAAACAAGCAAATGGACTTTATTATTTTTCATGAGGTACATTTTTTTAAATATACGTTTTGATTTTATTTTGAAACAACCCCGAATTAAAATTAATGAGAATTAGCATTTTATTTAATACAATTGTTAGAATGTAGATAATTATGCACACAAAAACGATCGGACAAAAATTTAGAGTGAAACCTTGCTAACTCGACATCCGTTTAAGTCAAGGTGTTTGTCGATACTTTTGGGGTGTCGAGTTACAGAGAGTCTACTGTATCTATAAATATGAAATCAATTTTCTGTGTGTTTGTTCATTATACAAATCTATAATTTTAGGTCTATCATAGCCAAATTTTGTATATAAACCAAATGGGACCCAACTTGAATGATGGGCTACTTTAAAAGTTTGTCAGAGTTGGGCAAATGCTCAAAATAGGCAAAAAATTGTCGGGCAACAATGGTTCCTCAGACTCAACAATCACTTTCAGAATATTTACTTTGGTTCCCTAGCAATGCGTTTCTGATGTTCATGTGGCTACAAAATTGTTTGTCACTTCTTTAATGCTGCCAGTATTATGTACAAAATAGTTTATTCCTTTATAATGGTTTGTTGTTTTTCCAATCCTCTCAGTAATTGATTGGTTCTATTATTTTTCCTTCCTTTCTCTTCCTTATTTAGCAAGTAACCTTTCCTACAAGAGGTTTTCGTATTTTTCTTTTGCTAACTTCACACAATTCTGAAAGTCATCTAGCTGTTTAGTTTATATTAATACATATGCTACAACATATGCATTGTTACTCTGTTCTTTGTATATTTTTTTCTTATGTTTATTGTTTCAACGCAATTATAATGCATGATGCCATTTAAGTAACTATACCAGACCAGAATCAGACTTTTGCCCCCCCCCCCATGCCCAGTCCTAGGGGCCCATTGTGGGAATACAGATAAGCCTATAAAGAAAGTGAAAGGGAAGACTGTATTTTATGGTTGTCAGTTGATGTGTGAATGATTGTATCGTGTGAGAAAAAAAAAAGTTTGTGAAAGTTGGTTGTTTTTGGTCATGGCTAGAGCCCGGATTATATGCACTAAAAAAGTGGCAAAATATGCTCTAAAAATATGCAAATATGCACTTAAAAATGCAAAAATATGCACTTAAAAACACAAAAATATGCACTTAAAAATGCAAAAATATGCACTTAAAAACACAAAAATATGCACTTAAAAATGCAAAAATATGCACTTAAAAACACAAAAATATGCACTTAAAAATGCAAAACTAAGCAATTGAAATACAAGATGTGCACTTAAAATACAAAATGTGCACTTAAAATACAAAATGTGTACTTAGAATAATAAAATGTGCACTGGGAATCCAAAATTATGCATTAAACACCCCAGGATATGCACTAGAAATCTTTAAAAGTAAAAATTTCCGAAATATATGCAACAAATGAGAAAAAATATGCATTAAAAAAATCATCATCCAAAAAAAAGCAGAGAGTATTTTTAAAATGCATCTTTTCTATTTCTTAGTGCATATATGTACTCATTTACAAAAAAATACCCCCTCATATATATACCCTTCCCCCCGCATATGCAAATAACTTCTACACATATTTCTTATTCAGGAATTTTTCATTTTCAGTTTGTTGTAGCTGCTCAAAAACGAAAATAGCAGTAAAAAAAAGAACTTCGACACAATTTCTAAAGAAAAAAATTAAATTAACACTGACATATCTCTAGAAATACAATAAAACGGTTAATATTCGTAAAATACTTTATAAATATGTATTAATTCACTAAATTTCACCTGCGGGAAAAAAACCGATGTTATGAAAATATTGTGAACAATATTTATTTGGAAAATTATTTAAAAAAAAATTGAGTGAACTTAAATAAACGTCAAAAATATGCACTTATCCTGAAAATTCTTTGATTTTATGCATTTATATGCATTAATGCTAAAAATGGCTAAAATATGCAAATGCATATGCACATATGCATTTGCATATAATCCGGGCTCTAGTCATGGCCTTTAAAATTTGAGCCGGAGGAGGATTTAGTTTGGAGTAACTCTACATACAAATGCCGCCACACTGGCAAAAGTCCAATACACAAGAGGAAGATAGATCATATAAGAATTTAGATAATAGTGATAAATTGTATGCATGAACCAGAGAACTCAAAAGTTTATTGATGGTGTCAAAAAATTAAAACAGTCATTCTCTAAGATTTGTAGTTGGTCACCAAATACACTAGCCAGAGCAACTGCCTCTTGTTTTTTTTCTCCCAGTATTTCTTTTTAAATTTTTTTTGTAATTGTTTTTAAAGGATAAATGCAGATAATTGGATAAATACAGATAATGAGATAAATGCAGTTAAATAAATAGATGTGGATGTGAATTCAAAAGCACACAAGATGAATATTAAATGGCAAAGCTGAGTAAATAGGTGCCAAATGTTAATAAGTGTGAAAAATTTTTCAAAGGGGTTAAATAGGTGCCAAATAAATGCCAGTATTCATAATGATAAAAATTTGTGAAAGATGAGCTGTGTGCACGCTTCAGTGCATTGGTGTATGCAAAAGGGGTGGAGTTTAATCCCCCCCCCCAAGTCGAGATTATAGTGTTATTTTGCAGGGAAAAACTTGACACCTTCCCTCCTTCTTCAGAAGAAAAACATTTTTACCCCCCCCCCCACTAAATCCTGTAGATCACAAAAATGTTCAAAGCGAATAAATAGGAACCAAGTAAATGATAATAATGAACATTATAAATAATAGATGTCATTTGTATATTTAACAAGATTTAGACAAAAGTTTCATACTTTTAAATTTTTCACAGAGATGTAATCATTGTTGGAACAATAAGCCAATATAAATTCTCCCAGGGAAGGTGGAAAATTTGTTTTTGTCTCCTGTACATAATGCATACTGAAGTTCTTGGTGTGGGTCTCCTAATGTAATTCACAATTTCTTTAATACATTAGTAGTCAGATTCACCCATGAAATCATATTGGTTACGGTTGTCTCTTGATGCATTTGAATATGTGAGACAAATTTTAAGATCATTACGCATATTATGGTTCCTAATGTACTAAGGGGCTCTCACCAATTTCAGGGCTCAGCATGGATCATGGCGTGAAAATAGGGACCAAAACATTTAACAAAGTGACCAAATAGTGACCAAAATATTAAAAAAAAAAACCAAATAGACAATGAATTTTAATTATCAGCAAATTGAATGAATTGAAATTGAATTTAGAGTTTACTAAACTCTGCATTTCAATGGAACTCTTCTAAATTACTTTTTTTACATAATAGTGTGAAATAATTAAATCAAACTCAAACCCATTCTGCTAACCAGAAAAGTTTTGAATAACTTATAAAATTTATCAACAACTATGTGTGAGAGAGTAATTACATTATGTCATTTATAAGTAACAGCTGCAATGCCTTTCCCCCATGTTGCTTTCCACAACCCATCTCAAAATCAATTTAAGCAGAAATAATTTAAAAACCGGAAAAGTTTTCACATTCAAAGAAGAAAAAAAAACAATGAAATAACACAAAGTTTGATGAGAGAATTTGTTCCATCCACATTCTAGTGGATTTTTCATTCATGTTATGCTATGAATATGACAGTATATAAAATATACTAAAATTTTTTTTTAACCAATACAAATTTTATTTACATACCTAGGTTTCTACAATTTGTTCCGACATGTATTTTTTCAACTCTTTGAGCCAATTACAGCACAATTAAGAGAGAAGCAAGATCAGCAAATAATTCCAATATTCACTGTTTGACAGGGTTTAAGCTGGATAAAAAATTCCCTTCACAAAAAAGCAAAAATGAAGAGAAAAGCTTTAGCAAAATGCTACAATGCCAATGTAATGATTGATGGTTGGATGTCTACTCGTTTCATACCTCCTGTATGCATTTTTGCGAAAGTGGCTACTACTTCTTTCGCATTCTACAATTTTCTTTTGCATTTTGCAAAAAAATACGACCTTAAACCCTGCTGCTTGACCATCTCCAATTCTGAATCCCAAATTGGCTGTACATTCAACAATGACACTAGAATTTTCTAATGAACTGTTCAAACATAATCAGCAAAAAATATTTCATGATTTAAAGTGTTTCAATCCAGACTATCACTGCTAAACCATCTTTCGAAAATGCAGAGTTTTGAAGTAAATGTTCAAGACAAAGTGATAGAAATACATTGATTTTGTCAAGAAAAGTTCATTGTATCTATGTTAAGCACTCAAAAAGTAACGAAGATTGATAATATCAGCAAAACAGATATATTCAACGCTTATTATCCATCTCCTGTTGAACAACAGGAATAGTTTCATAAGAGTTGCATGATTGACAACAATCCCATTATTTTTTTTATTGACCCATCCCATATACAAATACACATAAAAAAGTCCTCTTTCGACTTCAAATAAATTGCAAGTGGAAGGAGCTACAGATATGCACGGTTGGATTTTAAAGAGAATGAGTGAAATGCTTCACTACACAAATGCCTAATTTTGAATGCCAAATTGAGAACAGCTTAATACTTTATGGCAATAAATTTTGGGCAAGAGAAAATTTTGCCAAGATTATGTTATAAATTGCTGAAACCTTTCATTCATAGACAAAAAAGTACACGACTGCAGGGGTGAAAAATGAAAATTCAATTGTTGTAGCAGGAAAAATTTTGTTTTTGTAGCACTTTAAAATTTTGGCAGTAAATAAAATGCACGGTTTTATATACATATATGCAGTACATAACATACGCAGTATTACTTTTTACTCCAAAAAACTGTTATCTCAGCTCGGAAGAAGGGGGGGGGGGTGTCCCCCACAAGGCAAAAAACATAAAACTTTCTAGAAAAATTTTAAATTTTTTTAAATTTTTATATCATAAAAAAATTTAGAGAGACTTATGGATAGGCCTATTTATATTTTTACAATTCTTTACAATAATCGATAAATGTTAACATAAATGGTAATACAGACACACATATGGCGTTTTGTGTACTAGCAACCATAGATAATTCTTTGCTGTCTCTCCTCATATATATTACATTCTTTTTTTTAGGGTCTTCCAAAGTGCAGAGCTTGTCAACTCTCTTTGACAAGGCACAGCAAATTTTGAAGACATACGTTTTTTAAGAATGACGCTCCTTCGAGACCACTTTCAAAAGCACAGTGCAAAATGTGTAGATTACAAGATCCGATGTAAATAAGGCAAGGTGAACCAGATAGTTTTACTGCGTTGCCCATCATTTTTTAGAGGGATTTGTTCACATTTTACTGTTCAATGCCAGTGTAATCATTTTTGATAAATGAAGCACTTCCATTTCTAGCTCTTTGCTGAGCATTGTAAATATTGTTTATGCCTCTTCACGCCTTAAAAATACAGAAGGCAACTGAATGCTATTGGGTAGCATCAGAATCACCAAACCTAGAATAAGCCTATGTATAAAACTTTTTTGAAATGCAAACCTTTTTTTCACCTATTTGCACCATAATTTTGAATGATGAATGTTAGTTACTTTCCAAGACCATGAAGTAATAAATACAAAATTATTTTTCCCATCCAGACAGAAGTTTTTAATGACTACTATACTTGTTGAACCCTCAAACTAAGCAAATGAAAAATTAATCAACCAAATGGTCCACATACACGCCCCCCCCCCCCCGCCAAATAACCTTAGAAATTATAAAATTTCTGCTTTGGCAGAATCATTAATTGCATTCCATTCTTCAACATTTGTAAGATTTGACAATATATCAATGATTTCCTGCTTAATTAAAATCAATTACACAAATTTTGTCGATAGGATTTGGTAAAAAAGTAGGACAAAAACTAGAAAGTAGGACAAAAGTAGGGCATTTTACCAAAAAGTAGGAAAAGTAGGACGAGTGGGAGCCCTGTTCAGTGTATATGCTTGTGTGATTTTTCATTTCATTTTCATCCTCATTCATTAAAAAGTGTTTCTCCATTACATTGATTGTTGTAGTTTTCTTCATTTGTGCTTTACATTGTGTCAACTACAACAAAATTTCTTCAAGTACTTATTTCTGTACTACTTTTCACAAATGCAGCTGTTTCTATAAATTAATAGATCCATAATAACACATAAATTTACAGACTCAAGTCACAAACTCTTTACCCTCCCAGTAACAAAAATTCACCATGTTTCATAGCTTTTCATCATAATAAATTGTATTAATATCTTACATAATTCAGGGCATGAAAAAAAGAAAAGAAAAAAAAATTTCTTAGGAGCCAAGCATTCCCTCTCTGCTCATGAGAAAAAAACTCCAAAGATAAATCTTTTCCTCTGACATCTCATGTCTTGGTAACCTATTTCCCCATTAGTAGACAGTTAATATAAATTTTGAAAAGTCTATGTTGCCCTTAAGGTTCTAATTTCATTCACACATAAAAAATTTAATCACACACACACACACACACAAAAAAAGTGCCAATTTTATATTTTAGTCTCTGTGGACACCTGGCAAATGGAATATGTCAAGCCCTGATGCATGCGTTAAGGTAACTAAGCAAACTGTGCACATGCTTAGCACATCAAGAAAAAATAATCACTACAAAATAAAATTCCTCTCACATTTTGATATAATTTATGGCATTATAATCTACTATTTTACAAAAGTTTGACTATATGAGGTTTGTTCAAAGAGTATCCGATCATCGTTTTTTGTGCGTGAACCAATTAAGCAGGGGAGGCATGGTTTGAGAACATTTATGCAGGCAATCCTAGTGCTCATGCTTGAATTTTTTCCTGCCTGTAGAAGCTGCCAGTTGCGAGCCTAGTGAGCGAGAAAGTGAGCATCATCGCATTTCCGTTTCTTACAAAATGGCAGGAAAAACTTGAACAATAATATTGCACCAATTGTGATGGAGATGTTAATTGCAACACAGACCTCTTGCTAGTACTGCTAGGGGATGGCTGTGCCATGTAGCATGTACTTGTGATGAACCATGCCACTGGAGTCACAGATGGTCAACATGACTTTGGCATTGCATCTCCTGAAGACCAAATTGCAGGTTGAAATGCAATAAGTGGATCCAATGCTAATGTTCCCCTCACCTGCAGGTTCTCTGATAGTGATTCGATGATCCTGGGGATAAACAATCTTACTTTCCTTATATAACGCCCGTTCCGCGCTTGTCGTTAGATAAGGAACTATTGTAAGGAACGTGCTAAGGAAAATTCCTTAAGCGGCACTCTCCCCTTTGCGTTGAGCATTGTTCTTAGGATCCCGTGACGGGTTGCGGAGGAAAAACCGGTCTTTCGTTCTTTTCGACGGTTCAGCTCACTATTCAACCAATCAACGTAAAGCAAAAAGTTTACAACTACTACTACGTATTAAAAATCAATATTTATTCAACATTTGTGGCAACCATTTGTAACAATAGTTGGGAACCTTTGGGGAATTTGCCAAACCTGCCTCTATCTCTTATTTTTGAAACATGTTTATATAGATGTAATTGTATAATCTTTAATAGAATTTGTTATGTTATCTTAACTTTTTATAACAACGCATGGTTAATTCAATTAGTCTGTGATATTTTCATTGCTCATAGTCCGGTAAAATGTGCGATCTTGATCACATCGCCATTTTAATTTATTGTTGCCATTCTTATTTTTGTAAAAGTTCCTATAAAAAATCTATTGTCATTCATTTATGTAAATTAGACGTTTTATTTTCCTATTGGCTGTGCTCTGATGTGTATTTTTCTCAGATAGTCGGTCCCAGGAGTTGGATCGTTCCGTATTTCCTTTTATAGGTATAAATTCCCGCCGCCACTTTGCATTAAAGCTCGCATTTGTTCTCGCCTTTCAACTCGAGATACATCACTTTAGGTGAAGGTGGTTGCCTTTGGGTGAGTCATCTGAAGTATGAAATAGTTCGTCTCTCTGTTGCTATTACATCGCCGGCTGGTTCCGGACCCATCATGCCACATCTTTAGTCAATCGTTGTCGTTCCCGGTTCCTGTCATCGTTCATCCGTCCGTCTTAACGTTCCGCATCGCTTCCGATCATCATCTCGGCCGTTGTTTGCAGCTCTTCCCGCCATGTGAGGTTTCATCTCGGATCGTGACCTTCCTCCAAGGTCGATGACGTCACCGCATGTGTGATCCGATAAAGATCGCCTAACTCCTGCAGTCGGACTAGATTGAGACAACAGACTTGCATTGGTGTACGGTATGAAAATTAAGAAATAATTCTGTTATTCCTAACTTATATTGTTAAAGAATTAATAAATTTACTTTTGTTAAAACTAGAAATTTCTTTGAAATCATGTGTCTCTCTCCTTTGTGTATCGATTGCATCGATTTCGCCAGACCAGAATCCTGGGTAGTTATGCTGGGTTGTCGCACATTGCTTTATTTACTTTAATTTCGCGTAATGTTTTTATTTTTTTTACGTTGGCATGTGCACAAGTTTCTCGTATTTTTAATAACTTTCTTATAAGATATTTTAATAATTTTCTTACTGGACATAAATTTTTTTTAGAAACAATTCAAGTTTTTTTAATAGAAATTTTATATAAATTACAATTTTTTCTGAAAGATTATAATTTTAGTTGCTCATGACATTACATCATAGAGGTTAATACAGCAAGTGTCATGCTCAATCATGAGGGGAAAATATTGATTCCAGGTCTATGAATTTAACACGCTCATGTTTTAATGTTAATGATTCTCACTCAGGAAAATGTATTGAGATTTCTTATTCGTCCATCAAGTCTTGACATGTTAGAACTGTAGCTATTTCCCCCATATACGTTTGGCAAATATTGTTTGATACTATATATTTTGATATCACTAGAATCATGTCATTCACCATATCTCGCAATAAAATTTTAATTTCTTTCCAATTGTTTCATTACATTTTTTGACAGCATAAGTTATCAACTGCAGTGAATCCCGCTTGTTTTCCAAGAAACACTAATGAGAAACTAAGCAGGGAAATGCTTTGGACAGAAAATTTTGACGAGTTGACAAAAATAAGTCATTCTAAATGGGAATGTTGTTCGTTTTGTGATTTCAGCTGCATTTAATCAAAAACAAATTATATAACTCTGGTTCAGATAAATCAAAATCAACACTTCGTTCCACTGAGCTGTTTTCTATGAAACTAATTCTAGATTTATTGTAGTACAAAAATGGAACATTCATAAACAATTTTTCTAATTATAATCACAAAGAAAACAAACTCATTTTCTGCTTACGATCATGGATAAATTTATTAGATAAATGTGTGAACAGTATATCATACACATATATGATTGCAGCTGTGTGTGAATATACACATAGGTGCTGGTTAAAAGTTGTTGCTTAAAAAACAAAAAATTTCTAGTTTTAACCATAGGCCATAACTTGTGTCATTGCATTCAACATTTTTACCTGAAATGAAAAGGGTGAACTGTATGATAGTTTTCAGTATAGAACTTTGTGCACGTCATAAAAAATTCTAAAGATAAAAATGAAAAAGATTCAACTTACCTGCGGTATCTATGGATTAATCCATCAGTACATAAGTACACTTCATGAGCACCGATTTCTGTCTTCAACAGGCATGTAATGTCTTCATTTTGCGACTCTCGTTTCAGTAAATGGTCAAGAACCTAATAAGCATTTCAAATAGTATATAACAAAGTACCAAAATATATAAATAATAATACCAAACATTTCAATGTATCAGCTTATGATGGAATAAAATAACATGTTAGCTGTCAACTAAAACAATTTGCCAACAAACTGCTAGTACTACTAAACCACATATACAAGTGATATAGTTCTGAGGAATTTCTAATTGACATGCCTTGGAAAGTGTTGTGTATACATAAGTTTTTGTGTCCTTAGCAAATTAATTGCAATGTATAAGGAATACGTGTTTCATGTTCGACTTACTACCATCTATTTTTGATACTGAAAGTGATGATATGTGCTTGAATTTTTGTGCTCTGAGTACTATATTAAGGGTCAATCTGTTCTGTGGACATATGTATATACATTTCAGCCCCCTCATAAGGCTGTTGTAACCTGTTTAACAAATTATATATATATATATATATATTTGTTAAACAGGAGAAAAAATACACCTAGGAGCAATTACTAATGAGAATAACCTATCCTCAAGTGTCAATTATACCATTTGAGCAACTACATTGAACACTTGTAACAGTGCTCCTACTTAATAAATATAACACAGTAGTACAGACAATTATTTTCTGAAATTTCTCTACAGATCCATTAATATCAAGAATTCGTTCTTTATAATTTATTAAGTTTTACACTTATATCTCATGGGGGGGGGGGGAATCATCTGAAGGACCCCAAACTTTAAATCCTTCTCCACCAGTGATTTGAACAAGTTCATAAAACAAAATTATACAGGCCAATTTTAAATACATTGTTTAATGCAAATGACATATATATTGTATTCATAGGTGCCGGAACCTAGGGGTTGAGGCCAATTGAGCCCTCCCCCCAATAAATTTTGAAAGAGGTCAGCCTCCAAATAATTTCTGAAAAAACAATGCACTACACCTTTCCCCTCCTGCATACATGCTCGAGTCACATTTATACGGGACAACCAGCAAGTTTCAGCCTCCTCAATGTTTTCATGTCTGCACCTCTGATTGTACTGTACAGTATATCAAAAGATTTAATACATAACTGATAATATTGAACATTTTTCAACCTGTGTCTGCAGCAAACCTATCACTAAAAGTGCTGCAGTAATTTAATGATTAGAAGTTCTGCAGATAATGTGGAGGAGGTGCATGTGTGGTTTGGTAGTGCAAATGAGATTCGTGCGCAATTTTTGACAGCAAGTATGTAAATTGGTCAAGTATTTCTAATGCTTTCATAAAAATTACTCGGCCCGGGGGGTCTATGCAGCACCTCCTAGGGATAGATGGTGCTGGTCTACGACACTCTTTAGATGGCACGAAACTATGCGCTAACACAGAAATATAAAATGTGACCTTATCGATATAGTCCAAACATAATACATTGTATTATAATAACATGTTTCCCATGTTTATATATATATGAACGAATTAATATTCGTGAATATAGCTTGCATATATGATCATCTCGCTATCTGTACATAGAGCCGGAACTGAGGGGGGGGGGGCAATTGCCCTGGGCGACAAAATTTAGGGGGGGGGAGGCAATTTTAGGTGGAAACAAAAAACACCGTTTTAAAACTGTCGAATTTTAAAGTTGTAGAGATGGCAAAATTATGTTTGCCCCGGGAAGCAAAAATCCTAGCTACAGCCCTGTGAGTAGATATTATATAACGAGGTCGGTTGGTAGGATTTTTTCTCCCAAAGCCGTCATAGAATCATTCCGTCATACGTCATTCGTATAAAGCGTCAATATTCATTTAAAATGAGTGAAATGTCATGTTAAGAAAAATAAAAAAAATTGATTTCATATATATATCATAAGTTAGCCTACCTTCCACTCAACAGCAACTCTTGTCTTCGTCTTTAGCTCAAGCTCCTCGCATAGGTGTGGCTGTATTTTTCGTTAGCCTAAATATACTTTCTTTTTTTTACATTAAATGCATGTATCAAGCATTAATAGCGCGGAAAAACATGAGGAGAATTGTTTGAATCGAACATATATCTTCCATCCAAGCACACATCGTGCCGCCATTACAGAGAAAAAGTTGTCGCTACGAGCTAACGAGAGGGGCTTCGTTGCCGTTATCGTTGTCATTATACAAGGAAAAAAAATTTCCTTATTTAGAGAAAGGCGAGCGCGGAAATTTTCCATTTTTCGTTAAATAACGACAAACAGCGCGCGTAAGGAAAAAACTGGTTCTAAGGACAACAAGATTGTTCACCCCCTGTATCACCAGAGTTCTCACTTAGTCAATAACCATCTCATTTCTGGATGTTCAGGGCCTACCAGAACTTGCTTCATTAACCATTGATGTGCAGCCATTTTTGAAGTGGTTGTACCCCTCTTTTATCAGTGTGGTGCCCATTTCTGCAGGTCTGTTGAATCTTGCACATTGTTTCCACTCAGGAATCACCAAGCTTAACACACAATTTAATGGAGTAGCATAGATCAAGTTTTTCCTAGGTTTTTTTGTCAAAAACGCAAATGCGACTGCGCTGAGTTACTATCCCTCATTAATTGACGGTCTGCTGGAGACTTGCAGTTTCTGCAGGAAGGTAAAACTTCAAGCATGTGCACTAGGACCATCTACACACGTGTCCTAAACCACGCCTCCCCAATTTAATTGGCTCACGCACGAACTTCTGAACAAACCTTGTACACTCAGGTGAGAGGTAAGCTCATATTGAGTTAATTATCATAGAGACTGTGTGTGTGATGGGGGAGAAGAAACATTATAATGGCTAAAATGATTATTGCACTAAAAACCCCAATCTGGTCGAGGAAGAAAATATTTTGCTCATTAACATGTTTTCTATCATTAAGAAACTTCCAAATAGCAAAAAATATGAACACTCACTCTTGAGTGGGCAATGGATCCTCTTGAAAGTATGAATCTTGCATAGCTTGCTCTGATGTTATTCGTTTAGTAGGATCCATAAGTAATAACTTTTGAAGCTAAGTGAAATGAATGAAAAGGACATTTATGACAACAATACAGAAAAAAACGCAATTTACACAAGATTGGCAGACTTTAGATGAAATTGATTTTTCTCACACTTTTTGCCTTCAATTGAGGGCTTTGAAAATAGTCATAGTTGCACTTACGGGCAGGGTTGTAAAAAACCCTGCCCGGGCGGGGTTTTCTAAAAAAAATGTTTTTTGAGCAAAAAACCCAGGTATTTTGGGCAAAATTAAATTTCCTATTTCCCCCATAATCTCAAAATATCTAATTTAAACATTTATGTACATCCTTTATGTGTGCATCTTACATTATGCCTAAATATACATTTTTGGTGCACATTAAGCTATGTATTTGATTAATAAAATTTACCATACAACAAGGGAATGATTACAAAGTACGAAAGCCTGGATAACCAGGCTTTCATACTGGGGGCTAACGTGGTAAGAGCTATTAGCTGAGCTAGGAGGCTGTCCATGCAAAGTCCTGTTCAGCATTCATGCATATGCTCTAAGTATGGAAAATGTCTGTCCTCCGTAGTTCAATGGTTAGAACACTTGCCCGGACAGTCAAAAATTGGTGGCTCGATTCCCCACAGAGGAATGTGAATTTTCTTTCCGAACTACATCTCAGCTTGGTTATCCAGGCTTTCGTACTTCGTATGAACAATGGAGAGTGACATAGTTTCTCTCTATACAGGGAATAATTGTTCACACACAAACACACCCACTGCTGCATAATTATATCTGGACCTCAAGTTGTATGCAGAACCGCATAAACAAAATTGTTTGTGGTAAAATAAATGAATTTGGATAATGAAAATGCAGAAATCAAGATGGTGCCTGAATTTTTTTTTCTCCAAATTTTTCAAACCCTGCAGAAAATATATTCAAAAGTAATGAATATATTCTTAAAAAATAAAACCTTTAGCTATGTAACCAGAACCATAGTTTGTTTTTAATCGAACCCAAACTTTCAGGAGCTAGTCACATGCTTCTTTTTTCCTTGAATTCCTCACTGTTGAAGAATATCCCTGTATCATTAAATTAAATTCTGATATATTTTTAAAAGAACAGTAATAATTAAAAATTATCTGGTTAAGAGGAGGAGGAGGTAGCAGTCATTCTGAGGATTCATCTCGGAAGGTGTTTCCACTTGTCCAAATTAGCCATTTTTTGGAACTTAAAACTACAGAATAACTTGAATTATCATTAAATACAAATGTAAATAATATTGCATATTACTATCATTTTATACTATCTTATATATAAATGTGAAAGTATGTGTGTATGTATGTATGTCTGTTCTGTATACAAATCTACAGTTTTAGGCCGATCGTCGCCAGATGTTGCATTTATACCAAACAGGACCAGGATTGAACTGTAGGCTACTTTAAAAGTTCATCAGAGCTGGGCAAATGCCCGAAATGGGCAAAAAACTGTCGGGCAACAATGGTTTTGGGGCAAAGAGCATGTACTAAAGGTATGCATATATATATATATATATATATATATATATATATATATACAGTTTGTAGTGTATTTTCAAAGCCCCCTAAATGACAGGCCTGCTGTAAGTGCTAATGCGGCCTTTATCTTATGAACCGCCCATCGTAGAGGTATAGTTTCAATTTAAAAAATGCTTAAAAGGCGTTTGATTAATATTCGCTGCACAAGCTGGACGTATGATGTCACTAACAACAGAGAACAACAACTACGATGACAAAATTGAGAATAACTCTTCAACGCCAGCTAATGAATTCAATGCTTGCCTCAAATCATCAACACTCTGACATGAAGTTAAAAAAATATTATTATCCACCAACATACGAGTATCAACTGCAAAATTACTCAGCACTGCTATCATTTTCACATCAAACTTGGCAATGGAAGAATTCCCGTAGATCCAAGCACTGGACTGTTTACGTTCCCAAATGGATTTTGCCAGTTATTAAACTCAGTTCAAGAACTTGCAGACAAAGTCTTCCCAAACATTCAACAATATCACAGAAACCATGAGTGGCTTTGTGAGAAAGCGATTCTGGCACCAAAAAATGACAGTGTGAACAAGATCAACGAAAAAATCATAAAAATTATTCTGGGAGACACCACATCTTACAAATCGGTCGACACTGTCACAGACACAGCGCAGACAGTTCTGTATCCTGCAGAATTTATGAACTCCTTTGGATATTCCGGGTGTGCCACCACACAACTTGACCCTCAAAGTCGGAGCACCTATAATGCTTTTAAGAAATTTGGAGACACAGAGACTCTGCAATGGCACCGGACTCTGCGGGAAGAAATTGCACAATTACATCATTGAAGCAACGATTCTAACTGGATGTGCCAAAGGAGAAGACGTCTTCACATTCCGCGTATTCCAATTATCACTGAAGAAATTCCATTCACTCTTTCAAGTGATTACAGTTCCTGATTCGTTTACCTTTTGCCATGACAATCAACATAATGCAAAGCCAGTTGTTACCAGTGGCAGGTATCAACCTACTTGAGCCCTGTTTTTCACACGGACAGCTTTCCACCGCCTGTTCGCGTGTTGACAATCCCAAAAATTTGTACATCTACACACCAGATGGAAAAACAAAAAATATTGTGTATCCACAAGCGATTGCCTGAAGTTTTTAATTAAAATATTTAAAAATAAAAGTAATTTTTTCTTACTTGATGCAGAAATTTTTTTGATTAAGAAATAATTAATAAGCTACACATATATACATTTTTTACGAGGCGGGCAACGTCGCCGGGTATCAGCTAGTACTTTATATATAAGACAACCTGTCATGTATAACAACAGACCTGCAGAATGCCTTCACCTGGCTGACGATTTTAATAGGCCAATTTTCGGGGTCGGGCTTATATATTATGAGTGTCTTGAAAAATCAAGCTAAGGCTTATTTTCTGGTTAGGTCTTATAGAAAAACTATACTTTTTGTTCTGTTTCACTTGAAGGTGTTTCGCTACCAATGTTCACAATTCAAAAATCCCACAAAGTTTTTTTTTCCCCCATTATAAGCTAATTTTAAACTGTGACAGGCCTCATAAAGCTTGTTTAGCGGTTTGAGGAAACTGGAATGCTGGAAGTTTGTGTAAGAGCCGGATGACCATGTTTAAGGAAGGCATGTTTGCTGCATGTTGCAGGTGAAATGGAAGTGCTAGTGTCCAAATCAGCTGCAGCGACCAGCAGTGCTCGTGAAGCTGCGAGATGTTTGGGCTTACCACCATCCTCGGTACGCAATATTCTTCATAGAATCTTTGATCTGTACCCATACAGATTGCAGTCATGCCGTAAACGTAAACATTTACCAGCGGATACAGTACAGAGGGAAGCATTTGCGAGGTGGACTTTCTCCAAAATCGAACAGAACCCCACCTGGGTCTTTAAAATCTTGTGGACAGAGATGGTCATTTTTTGCTTCATGGCGACGTCAATACTCATAACTGTCGCATCTGGGCGACGTCTAATCCATGTGAGTACACACACAAACCATTGCATTCCCCAAAAATGACAATGTGGTGTGAGTTCATTGGTTTGTTCATCATAGGACCCTTCTTCTTTGAAACGTAGTGCCCAGTAAAGGGATAGAAAAAGGCTACTGTGAATATGCGCAGCATTATTTAATGCTTCTGCGTGAGAAGGTTGTGTCATGTTTGCTTGAAAGAGATGCGCTTTCTAAAGTCACGTTTATGCAAGTTGGAGCAACTAGTCACACTGCTACTCCGGTTAAGTCATTCCTGATACAGACGTTCAGGGAAGACAAAATCATTAGCAGGGGTCGCAGGTTCCCATGGCTTCCTCGGTCTCCAGATTAGACACCGGCAAACTTCTGGTTATGGAGATATTTGAAATCCAGGGTGTTATCGATATGGTCCATCCAATCTGTCGGAACTGAAAAATATGATCTGCAGAGAGGTGTCATGTATATATCTGGACATACTGCACTCGGCCATTGCTGGATTTGTGACTCGCCTGCAATGTGCTATCCCCTGTGGTGGTGGTCATGTGGAACACATACTGCTGTAATAAACAATTTGGAGGCATTCTGTTCGTTATTTGAGTATCTTTTCTTTGACTTGTGTATGTCAGTGCCACCTATCGGCTGTTTTTTGAGGGTTTTTTCCAGTCTTAATTCCCATGAGCTAACAATGCTAACCCTGCAAACCAATTCATATTTTGTTTATTTTTCCAGTTTTTATGAATTTTTAAAGTTTCTGCAGACTTTTTTCCCAAACTGTATGAAGTCAGACATTTTGAAAAGCTAATGTCTGACAGAAGTCAGGCATTAGAATTTCAAGATCATTTTGCATTTGTTTTATTTTAAAACTACTAAATTTATTTTGAAGTTTTCTACAGTTTCTATAATGAATCGTGCATTGAAATCATCTAATCAGCAGTGTTCATCTAAATCAGTGTTTCTTAAAGAGGGTAATATTGCCCCCGGTGGCGATGGAATGGTCCGGGGGAGTGACAGAATCCATGAGTATAACATGGGATCCTATGTGTATGCTCGAGTTGGGGGGGGGGGGCAATGAGACAAAGATATTTCTGAAGAAAGGGCAATAGTACAAAAAGTTTGGGAAACTATGATCTAACTATGAACCAGTAAACAATGGCAGAAAAATTGGCTGAAAAATGATTAAAGTTCTTTATATCAATGGAGTGAGTCAAGCCTGTTTGTTGTTTATTTGGCCTACCAGACTGGATTGAAAAGAAAAAATCCTCATAAATCAGCACTGCAGTATAAATGAAGAGAAACTTCTTTAAGCTGGGTATTGAATTTTCAAATTCCCCAAAAAAGTAGTGAAATGGAAATGATGTAAGCTTTCCTTTCTCTTAAAAATCATTTCTACAGACCAGTTCTTATCAGCACACTCGAGTGGCATGTGGTGATTCTTTCATCAGACTTCTGAAGTACAAAATTAATGAATTAACTAATTTGTTAAAAATAAAATAATTTATATTTCTAATAAATTATTAAACATATAATCAAATATTATTTATTTTATAAATAAAAAGAATATTTCCAATAATTTTAATTTAAAAATAATGAGAGAATGATTTAGAATTAATGAAAATGAGAATTTATGCAAGATATAATTTTTGAAAATATTGAAAACTTTCGATAATTTTCAAGGCCCCACATTTGATCTGATCAGTGACATCAAAATGATGTTTTGACTTGCCACACAACTTAAAAACACAAAATGGACAGAATTTGGGAGTCATCTGATTTCCAGGAGGGTGGGAGAGGGGGAAATCAAAGTTATATGCTGTGATGAACAAATTTGTGAAATTCCCACACTCTTCAAACACATGTTCAACCCCTTTCACACAATATTAAGAATGTCTGAAATAAAAAGTTTGTATACCTCCTTTCAGCTAGCAAAATTGCTTTGTCATTTATTCCGAACACAAATCAATTTAAGTACTCAAATAAAATATTATATAGTTTATAACAGGGCTGAACAAATATCAGGCCTCAGGTCACCATGCTGACTAAGGAATTGGTCCTAAAGAATTGATGCCACTCTCCACTATCCATACAAAAGTTTTAACAGCTGCCTGATGAGAAGATGAATTTATGAAAGAAAGAAAATTCAACTGCCCTTATGGGGAATTGAACCCACATCCTCTCACTTGCAGAGCGAGTGCCCTAGACCACTAGATTAGGTGCAGTTACAGAACAAGTTCACAATTGTTGATGCTGCCACTATATGGCAACTTTATTCAAGGATGATGTCACTCTCTGCTATTCATATGGAGGTTTTTAACAGCTGGCTGATGCAAAGATGAATTTAAAAAAGAAAGAAAATTCAACTGCCCTTGCTGGGAATCGAACCCACATCCTTTCACTTTCCGGATGCTAGACCACTAGACTAAAAAGGCATTGAATTTCAATCTTTCCAATGCTGAATGGAATGTTACAACTTTTACAAGAGAAATCAACCTCAAGATGAGTCAATAGCAGATTACATGATAGAATTGCAGAAACTTTCATGAAATTGTAACTTTGAACCTAATCTATATCTGTGATGTTATGCGATAAATTTGTTATGGGTTTGAGTGACGAAAATATCCAAAAAAAAAAACCCTGTGACCGTCAAGAATTCGACTTATAATAATGCAAAATCTACAGCTTCCGGTATAGGAAACTGCTATGAAGGATGCACAAGAAATGCATAATAAAATGTCGCTGCTCGGCATAAAGAAAATCAGTGATGTCTCTCGAATAGCACCCACAGATAAATGATACCAAAGCAATGAAAATTTGGAATAGAAGCAAAGTGAAACCAATGGGACAAACTCATGCTTGTTATTATTGTTTGAGTACTTTTCACATGGCTTATCAATGTAAATTCAAAGACAGCACATGTAGATTTTAAAAGAACAAACATCTACAGAAAGTATGTAGGTCGAAAAGTTATTGTAAATCAATCTCTGAAAATTCCCTACCCTGCTTAAAGAAGTTTCACCCCAAAAGATGGCATAGGGAACAGCCATGAGCTGTAGTAATATTAACGTCACACTTTGCACAAACATGGCGGATAAGTCAGCTTGGGGTTTCCAGGGGCTGAAGCTAGCGGCAAAATAATAAATATATGTCACCAGATAACATGTTTGTTTCATTCACAGGAATGCTGAACAACATTTCACTAAAAAACGAAAAAAAAAACAAACAACTAAATATTGGTGGTGGCAACGCGAGGGAGGTGTTGACACGCGATTGCTCTCCACGTAATATCCTATTGATTTATCGGTTTTTTTTTCACTAATAATATTTTTGTATAATTTTTTTTTTAAGTAACTAATAAGTAAAAAAGGTGCTTAATAATTTAAGATAATCAACATGAACTCTGCAAGTGACTGGCCAAAATTCTTTTGTTGTAACGAACCGATTAAAAACAAGGATGATAAGTTAGCATGTTGTAATTGTGAGGAATGCTTTCATTTTTTCTGTGCCGGATATAGTGAAAAGGGTTTCCTTAGGTTTGCTAAAACACGTAGAGACAACTGGGTGTGTTTTAAAAGTGTTTCACTTCGACAGAATGCGAACTCATTGACAACTCCTTCGACTCCAGAACCTGAGACGAATGAACAAACTACTGGAAATGTGTCAGTAACTGCAGGTACTCCCAATGTGGCAGCTGATAGCAGCCTAGATCTACAATACTGCAATATCAATATCCCGGACTCGGTGAGCAAAATTGTTGGCTCTCTATCACCTGAATCGGCAAAAATTGTTTCGTGTATATCCACAATCTTCGAGAATTCCGTAAAGTCAATCACGAGCCTAATGTAGCAGACAATAACAACACAATCACAAGAATTGATCTTACTGAGGGAAATGGTGGAGCAACAACAATCTGAAATAATCAAATATCAAGATAAGCAATTATTTTTATATACTGAGAATGCCACAAAATGAGATCACATATCCGCCATCTCTAGGTAGACATCGTTGATCTGCAACAATATTCACGACGAACTAACATTGAGATTCTTGGCCTCCCTGAATCAGAGAATGGGGACATACATAGCATCAAATCCCCAATTTTACAGAAACTGGATCTTCTTAATTTAGAGCCTGATATAAATACCATCCACCATGTTCCAACGACAAGAAAGGATAAAATCAAGTCCATTATCGTACAATCCAAATCAAAGGAAAAACATGATATATTATTTAACGCCATACGCAAACTGAAATTGTGTGCCTCACAACTTAATGAACACATCAGACCCAGCAATATGTATTTTAATGAGCATCTGGCACCTCATATGAAACAAGTACTGTATTTTGCTAAAAAATTCAAAACGGAAAATGATTTCAAATTTTGCTGGTCACGAAATGGAAAAATATACTTGAGAAAATCGGAGGACACCGGAGTGTACAAAATCAATATTGATGATTTAAATCACATTATTTAACATGTATGAACTCTCTCTAACTGAAATGTGCACTCTGGGGTCTTCCGATTTTATTTACATTCTATTAAAAAATTTATTTGGAAAATTCATATACAAATTTCTAAAATATACTCAATCGTATACAATTTTTTGCTAGAATATTATGTGAATATTACAGTATCTAACTTAAAATTAATTAAATTTCCAATTAAAATTGTACACTTGTGGTACGTTTTTCTGCATTATAACATTTTAATTTTTAAATTGGGTGTAAAAATTGATGTTTCCTCCGGGGTGCTGGTAGTTATAATATACTGTATATATCTATATTTTCTTGGAATATCTAACATAAAATTCTCTGATCTTGACACTCTGGAGGAGTTCATTAATTTTCTTCATAGCCAAAATATGCATGATTATGATAAATTTTATGTTATTAACATTGTTCACTTCAACATTCGTAGCATAAGAGCAAATTTTGACCAACTGATGGTCCTATTGAATGAATCTATTGATATTCTTGTTTTATCTGAGGTTTGGGTTTTTGAGGATGAGGTTGATCACTATAGATTGCCAAATTATAATTTATTCACGAGATGCAGAGATTATAATAGTTCAGGCGGAATTTTTGTTTATACAAAAAAACCCCTTCAGTTTTTCGAACTTGATTCTATAGTGATGCAAACAGGAGAATCGATAGTTATTCAAGAGCCTACATTAAAATTTACCATCTTCAGCTTGTACAGATCACATTCATTCCCACAAACTCAATGTATTGAAGAACTTGATTCACTTTTTAAAAATATCAAATATAGAGATGTTTTAATAATTGGTGATATAAATATTGACATCCTTAAAACTGATTCTGGTACCCACTCAAATCATCAGGACATGTTATCCAGTCATGGATTTGCCCCTCTAATTTTCAAAATAACAAGACCTCACTCTAACTCCTGCATTGATCATATTTTTATTCGTAACTCATCTAGAGGAAATTTCTTCATCTATATTTACTACAGATTTGACCGATCATTATCCAATTTCTTGGAAACTCAAGTTTTTATTGATTAATCCAAAAACTGATAATACTGACAGGAAACGCTTTAAAAAAATTGACTTATCTGGAATCCCAACCTATCTAACATTATAACTTTGTTTTTACAAATGAAAATCCAGGATTGGTTTTTGATGAATTCATGGTTAAACTTGAAACCATAATTAACAATCATACATCATACTTACAGATCAAACAAAAAAATAAACCTTGGATTACCTCTGAAATAGTTGAGTTAACCAAGATCAAAAACTTTTTTTAAAAACAAAAAAATACCATTTGACATAATAGTGAAGAATGCTCACAAAAACGTTGCAACATATCTCAAAAAACAAATTAGAGTGAGAAAAAAAATTATTACTCAACTTGTTTTTCGAATTGCTCTACATCATCCGGACGTTGGAAACTAATTAACAAAATACTTGGATATGATAAAAAAAACTACACTCTGCCTTTGGAAACCCATTTCATAAATATTACACAACAAACCCATGAATACGGAAATTTTGAGCAGTATATTCCTCACAGTGAAAAATCAATTTTTCTGGCCCCCACAGATCAAACTGAAGTCTACAAAATAGCAAAATCTCTTAAAGACACTGCATCTTATGATACCTTGACTACAAAAATTCTAAAGAGCTTTCCTGAATGCATGTATCAACTGATGGCTGACCTAATTACTAATTGCATTGAAAGGGGTGAATTTCCTGAATCACTCAAATCAGCTATAGTTGTTTCTATTTTTAAAAATGGTAATCAGAATAACCTCAGCAACTATAGGCCCATCTCAATATTGTCACCTACCTCAAAAATAATTGAAACACTTATTAAAACTAGGATTTATTCTTTTTTAAATACCAAAAATTTCTTCTCCTATAACCAACATAGTTTCTTACCAAATAAAAATACTGAATCTACTCTTTTAAACTTTTCTGAATATGTCTACAAGAATATTGACCAATCTAGAAAAACAATAGGTATCTTTCTGGACATAAGAAAAGCATTTGACAGCGTGAATCATGAAATCTTGCTCTCAAAATTGTATTCCTATGGAATTAGAGGAAATACTTTTAATTCTATCCATTCTTATCTCACTAATAGAACTCAAAAAGTTAAATGCAATAATTGTTCAAGTAAGGCCATGAAGATAATCAAAGGAGTCTCACAAGGATCTAATTTAGGACTATTATTATTTATAATTTTTATCAATGATCTCTGTAATGTAAATATCAAGGGTAAAATCATCACGTTTGCAGATGATACTGTAATTCTTCATTCAGGAGATGACTACCCAACACTTATCAACAATATAAATACAGATCTGTTAACAGTTCGTAATTGGTTTATTGCTAATGATCTCCATATCAATATTCCCAAAAGTAAATTTATCAACTTTTCCTTACACAATATTCCACATATTGACTATGACATAATTTTCCAAGAACCAAATTGTACTAGTAATAATTCACGCGATTGTCAACGTATAGAACAAATATCCTCTACAAAATACCTAGGTATTTATATTGATCAAAATCTAAAATGGATATCTCATTGTAATCATTTAAAATCAAAACTTCATTTCATTTCATACAAATTCTTCAACCTGAAACCATATGTAAACCGATCTTTCTTGTTAACCTATTATTATTCAATGTTTCATTCACACTTACTTTATGGTCTGCCACTCTGGGGAAGTGATTATGTCACCAATATTGCACCCATTATTTCTTTACAAAAAAAAGTTATTATAATTTGGCAAGCAATTACATCACTACAACAAATCAACTTTTTCTTCAACTAAACATCCTTCCTTTAAGACATTTATACTTTTACCAATCCATACTTATAATTAAAAAAAACCAATTCTCTTTACCTCTGAACTCGTCAAGAACATCTAATAGACACAATTTTATTTACTGAATGCCTTTAGTTCATAAAACTATCCTCAAAAAACATTTTAGCATTCTCATTTCTAAATTTTTTAATAGCCTTCCAAATGATCTCATACAGTCCCCCTCATTTTCAATTTTCAGAAAAAACCTCAAAAAACACTTGTTACAAATTTTCAATATTGAAAATTATTTCCTATTTCATCCTCAGATTCTCAATCACTCCCTGTTGTGTGTGTGTTACTGTCTTTTCACCTCCCGCGGTTGAATTATTTATTAAAATACCCTTGCTGTCAACTCTGCTCTGCCAGTCCAATTCATACATAATCGTATGTTGATTTATAGTTTTTTTTTTTATAATCACTAAAGCACCCCCCTGTGACTGTTGCATTATTGCATTATTTATATATATTTGTATTTTATGTATTATATGTAATCACATTCCCCCCAACCCTCCTTCCTATTTTGATGTTTTTCCTAATTTTTTGTTTTCAATCTCAAAAATCACTACATAGTGACTTTATTTTACACTGTATGTTAATTGAAATGTTACTGAATTAACTTCATTGTAACAACCAGTATGGGACCTTGGTGGTTTTCACTAACCTAATATATTGTTATCATTCATCTAACATAATAAAATTGAAATTGAAAAAAATAATAATAAAAAATAACTGCAGAACTAATATAATTTTGACCAATTGAAAGTGATAATTAGAAATTTATTAAAAATTCAATTGAAAAAGTTACCCCCCCCCCCCCACACAAGGTTTGATTCATGGCCCTGAGCCAAGCATAACGATCAACAGTGACATCGAAGATGGGAGTGCAGTGGGTGCTCAAGCACCTGATATTTTACAATACAGTTCTGAGCAACCCCCAGAATTTACTCAGAAATCAAAATCCCTAAATTAAACTCAAGCCAAGAGTTTCACGCATGCATAACACTTCTGAAACTTCTTAATATTAATGAACTTGGTCTCAATCAGTGATGGCAAAAATTCCTGTTTAGACTTGTAATATTTCCCAACTTCAAATTTGTGAGACTTCTAAATGTGTCAAACACCCATTCGACTCATATTCACTCGATAAAATTGAAACAAAAGTTTTTGTTGTGTGTTCAATTTCGGCTAGTGCAAACCAACTAGTTTAGTAGTTAGACTTATCTGACAGACTTTTATGATATCTTGTGACCAGTAAGACAGATGTGGGGCAAGGTGACTCTGGTCATGTCAAATCAGACTTAACAACCTAGAAGTTTCTCTTTTATCGTGCAAAATTCTCATACAAATTTTTTTTATACATGCTATAAAATAGAATCAAAACATATGAATCAACATTTAAATACAGTAAAACATCTCTTTTGTGGACACCGGTGTGATAAAAAAATTCTGCCGTAAAAGAGGGATGACAGCTAATCAGGGCATTTTAAATGCCTTTTTCATTATACAGGGAGATTATAATTTGGGCCTGAAAGAAGGGTGACCGCATCTGAGGGGTTTCACTGTATAAAGATAGAGAATTTTTACCAGTAAAAAAGCTTTGCTGTCAGGTTTCACTTTATGTTTCTCCATGTATTTCACCAATGAACAATTGGAATAACTGTATTGAAATAAAATATTTATTTCAAGAATAATGTTACAATATATCTCAAACAAGTAAAAGTGAAAGAAAATATTAGTAAACTAGCTATAATACCCGGCGCTGCCCGGGTTTTCTTCAATGAGGCTTTTTGGATCACGTGATATCTCCCTCTTTCTTTGAGGGACATACAAACCGTGTCCAACTTAACCAATATGGCGACTTCCTGCAGGACATATGAAAGAAACAAATCTAGATTTAAAGAAACATAGAAATGAATAGTTTTCTTTTTTTAAGGGGCGCTAGGTGTTTCGATTTCTCCTTCTTACCCTTGAACTTCCAAGTTATCCATCTGCCTGTTTTTACTTTCACAAATGCTTGGTTAAAGCTGTGACATTTCTACGATGTATTTTATGGACCCATAATTAGTTTTAAAACAATCTAACCCACATGAATTTATGCAGTTTAATATTAAAAGACAGTATGAAGACATTAATTTTTATGCTTGAGAAGATATAAATAAATGGTTGAAATCAATGTTATTGCATGGATATCCAACTCAAAAGTAGGTCTGGCTAATTATTTCATATTTAATTTTCCGAGATTTGTATCTCTAAGCAACTCAATATTTCAAAAATCTAAAATTCAATACAATTTTTTTAAATTGTTGATGTGACAGAAAACAACACTAAATTTCCGCATGTCTACAATTAAAATCGGCAATTTTAACACTGATTTCTATGGGGATCATCCTTTGTTTGTCCCATCAAAATGATGCTGATTGACGTCTATTTGAAAAACTCGCATTACTGGGAGGATAGAAAAAGTGGCAAAAACCATTACAAAGGCATGAACTATTATACATATACTAACAGGATTAGAGAAGTGACAAACCATTGTAAAGGCATATGCACGTCTGAAACACATTGCTAGGGAAACCATGGTAACCAAAGTAAACATTCCGAAAGTCATTAAGACCCAAAAACCACTGTTGCCCGACAGTTTTTTGCGCAGTTCAGCATTTGCCCAAGTCTGACAAACTTTTAAAGTAGCCTATCGTTTAAGTCGGATCCCATTTGGTATACATGCAAAATTTGACGATGATCGATCGTCGTATGTTCTCTATACAATCTACAAATTGTAGATTTGTATAGAGAACATACACACAGACAGAAAATCAATTTTATATATATAAATTATGATTGAAGTCCCTATGAATGCACAGTTAAAATTTTGAAATGAAGTTCAAGCTGGAAAAAAAGTTTGGCTAACTCATTGGCATCACATAAGGAAGTGCATTAATTGATTGCATTGAATACAAAAAAAAATTACAATGCTAAAAATTTATAATCCTCATAATTTGGTGTTGCTGAGACAGCAAAAAAAAAGCATAAATGTATTTGTTACAACCTTGTACATTGCAAAATCTTGAAAGATTGACAGCTTTAACAGTCTTTAGAGAAAACATGATTAAATAATCATGATCAAAATCATGTTTTAGATAAATCTGTTTTAGGACAATCATGATATTTCAAAATTTTTGGAAAAATTGGTATTTCTTTCTTGAATTTTGAAACACCATTCATGGCAATATAAAGCAATATTGTTCACTGTTTTTTGGAGGAGGAGGTAATCTAAAGAGGTTGAAAAGATTTTCTCAATCTATTGGGATAGCGTAATCAAAGTAGAAGGCGAGAAGAGGAGGGAAAAAAGAAAAATCGTACAGGAGGAGGGGTAAAGAAAACATTCCCTTATGGAAAACAATGTGTCCAACAGGATGTCAACAAAATTTTTCCAAAGTTTCGGGTATTGATACTGCACAGGACTTAACAAGTGAGGAGAAAAGCAAGTAGAATTAATACTAGCGGCTAAAAATCTGACATTCCCTGGTGAACTTGGCCAATCACAGAGGAGCGGGAGTGAGTTACTCTCGAACCGGTCGTTACTTCGTGTACAATACTTCGGAAACTGACGTGACTTCGGAAACTGTTCGGAACTTACAATGCGCAAGCGCGTTCTCGTAATTTTGTAATATTCTGCGCTCTTTTCTCATTTTTTTCTGGCTCTCATCTTTATTTTTTTCCATCAATATTTTCTACATAGTTCTCTTTTTTTCATCAATTTCCTGTTGGTTTGAGTTTATGTATTTGAGGTTAATTGATTTCTCTTTTATAATTATTTTTTCTACATTGTGTATAATTCTGTTTTTATTTTTCCTGCATTAAATACATTTTCCTGTTATTATTTTTCCTACATTGTGTATTTTCCTGTTATTATTTTTCCTACATTGTGTATTTTCCTGTAATTACTTTTCCTACATTACATGTACCTTTCTGTTCTTATTTTTCCTGCATATTAAGTACATTTTCTTGTAATTACATTTTCTACAGTAAGTATACTTTCCTGCAAAGAAGGATAAAAATCTGAAAATCCTCTCCTTGAGAAAATTCTACGTACACCTATGCTTTCCTGTAATTAACTATATGTTTGATTTCTGTCAACCCCTTTTAAATATGAATCAATAGAATTAAAGAAATCTTTGGGATGAAATAAAATAGAATTTACAATGTCTAAGTCTCTTCGTGCATGCCGTTTCCATGATTTATTCAATGTGGGGGAAAAAAAAGGAACCAAAAAAAAAATAAAGCTGTCTATATTCATTAACATTCGAGCACTTTCAAAGTGGTTTACTACAATTTCCGCTTGTATCGCTGAACTTTTGTGACAAGCTTATGACTTTTGAATTTAGAAAACTAATATTTCCACAACCCTTAAAGTTTTTCTTGACTTGGTACTATGGATACAACACATCCTCAGACCGATATTTTGGGATTAGCTCATGATTAGTGGTAAGTTATTAAAAGTTGTTTTAGCCCCACTGTTTGGGATGGTCAGCTTAAGTTGGTTTTTCAATTTTAAAGTGCAAATCTAAGCCAAACTCCCATTTAACCCTTTAAGTGGTTTTTGACATTTTCCTGATCATCATTTGAAATTTCAAAACCTTGCCATTACATGTGTGGCTTTCTATGAAGAGAACCCTTTTTGTATTATTTATATATTGAGCATATATTTCTCTTTTTTTTCCTCGCTTCTTCCTTCTTATCTAACCTAGAACAATAGCTAACTCTGCCCACTGACAGTTGATAGGTTGGAGGGGAATGGAAAACATTTTATTGTAAAAACAGTTTCACTGCATTTTTATAGAAGACAAAATATTTCGGGTGACAGAAATAAAGCAGATCAGGTTTGACAAGATATCTCTGGATTGCCCCTGAAAGGGTAAAAAAAGTCTCTTTGGGCAGAGCAACACGGTCTATGATATTAAAAATTTAATTCATGATCATGTTTATTTTTAATATTGTAGAATCGTGTCTGCAATGTCTTATTGATGGCCTTATCCTCTCGGCTGTTAGAATAATTGTTTATTCTACAGTTTATATCTGTTTATCTACTGTATATATATGCTTATCTTCAATGTTATAGAATGTCTGTGATCTCATATTGATTTTGATGGTCTGATCCTCTCTGCTATATCAGGAAATTGTTTATTCTATAATGTATAAAAATTCAAAACACCACGTACATCTGCACAGTATTACAGAATACTTTGAAAAATAGCATTTTCAATCTATGGAAATACAAGCAGCAATTAAAAAAAAATTTTAAATTTCAAAATATATAAAATCGTGTTTATTTCTAATTGCCTTTGAGACTATGACATAGTGTGTGCAACTTTGTTTATTTATGTTAAACATCATTCAATAACATATGACAATAAAAAATTTTGTGTTCAAAAATTTTTTCCCTCTCACTGTGTATAATTATTTGTACATTTCTATTATTCTCACAACCGTTCAAATATTACGTAAGCACCAATAGGGAAAAATAGGGTTTTATATTTGCTTTTAATAGCAAGGAAGGGAAGGATTGGAATGAAGATTATCTAAGCATTTGGATGAGAACATATTGGCATGGCTTTATTAAAATTGGGTTTGAAGAAAATTGAATATATCAGTTTATCGAGGATATATAACTACAGTACCTTGGCTAACGGATGCGATTAATGAACATTTTCTGTGATACAAATGCAAGCAATGACATAAATCAGCTGCATCATGAGATGAATTTAAGCTAATCATTGTCAGAATGTCACTCGAAGATTGATTTACTCACATCCCCTTTTTTGTCATCTTTTTCCCAGATGTACCAAAACACAAATGGATGGGGGACACCTACACACTCGACTGTGTTAACACTGGCTTAAGCAGAATAAAGCTGGTGTTTGTGTGCATAGTTTAAAATAAAAAGATCTGTATCTTACACTCCTATAAATTCTCATTTATAGCTCTCAAAGCTATTCATTTTAGCGTTTGGTCAGTTTTTATCGTCTTTATAACATTCCTTGGTATTTTAAAAAACAAACTTGGTATTTTAAATTTTGAGCCATACCTGGAATAAATCAAACAATATTCCATAGAAACTTATGGGAAATTGTGTTTCAACAAACAAAAGTGATTCTGGAGCGAATTTCTTCATACAGTACTGTATTCTCATTCAGAGCTGCAACTAGATACTTTGTCACCTAGGGCAAGCTGGAATTTTGGCACCCCTTGCATGTAGAGGAAGCAGTTAAAGAGTGAATTTGGCGCCCCTTCTGGTTCAGCACCCAAGGCACCAGACCCACCTGTCCTCATTTCCAACCA
This sequence comes from Pholcus phalangioides, assembly GCF_987345545.1. Lineage (NCBI taxonomy): Eukaryota > Metazoa > Arthropoda > Arachnida > Araneae > Pholcidae > Pholcus > Pholcus phalangioides. Next base: position 48,946,886 of record NW_028301602.1, on the reverse strand, counting down.
AATCTAATACAGTATCTCATACTACTAAAGACATGATTATCAAAAATTTCCTGTTAATTGAGCATTCATCGCACTGATATAGATTTTTAATAGAATCATTTTTCATCCTTTAAATCAAAGCATTGATATGTGATTTGGAAAATGATGCATCAGTACTTGGACCAGATTTTGACCACATTTGACATTTTAATGAAATGAAACTCACAGGGCACTTAGATATGCTACACATATTAGTAAACAGCTAAGCAAACCATGCAATGAAGATTATTGTTTAGATGAAAGGGGTTTTGAAACCAACTTGATTGATGCTCTTCTGGGCATTCAAAATGTACATGCACTATTAAGGAATAAAAAAAAAATATATTTTTAGTTTTACTGGCACACAAGATGCTAGTAAAATATTATAAAGCACAATGGCAATTGATGGTTGTTTTGTTGATTGGTAGAGGTGCTCACCTCAGCAGTGCAATGTCCTGAAATCCTGATCTATTCTACTAGGTTGCTTCAGATCAACAAGAGAAGTAAAGAGAGCCCGGGACCTTACACAGGACCTACCTTTAGGGGGGGGGGGGTACAGGGTAAAATATTTCCAAATATTTCCTCTCATCACAAGCTTTCAAAAAACATTTTAAATTGACAGAAATTAATGAAAACAGTACAGATATTTTTATACAATATTTCATTAAAATTATTTGAATTTAAATTTTTAAATTCAATTTTCATCTCTTGGAGGTCACGAGGGGGGTATACATTATACAATATATTATTATATCCCCCACCCGCATATCTCTCGAGAATGGGGAGGGCAGCCCCCTTGGTTAATAACGGTACTAATCTAAAAGGTTTTGGTCCAGTTTACTTGATGCTTAAGTAATACTTGAACGGTCTATAGTTACGGCCCAACCACTTCCTTCTGGAACTATTTTAACTTTTCTCCAGCTCGGAAGGTTTCAATCTGTTGTTTACACTTCTCTTACAGTGTTTATGCCGCTAAATTTACGGTTCGAGAGTAACTATTCCCGTTCCTCTGTGATTGGTCGAGTTCACTAGGGAATGTCGGATTTTTAGCCGCTAGTGAATTAATGTGTGTAAAAATACAGACTTAGATATGGGGAAAGTGACCTTGTACACACAGCGAGACGTTTAGAATGCTGTAATTTCAGAAGTTTTAAAGACTTCCATCAAAAAAATTGCAAGAAGAAAAAACATAACTGATAAGCCCATGCAAGGGAGTAGTGAAGGGGGACTTTGGGGTCTGGTTCCCCCCGAAATGTGAGAAAATGACCAAAAAACGGGAAAAAGATGGCCAAATCTATGGTTCTATTACTTTGGTTCCCCCCGAATGAAATTTTTGGTTATGCCCCCAGGCCCATGGAATTTCTTTCACATGCATGAAAAAATATTTTTTACAGATTAGAGAAATAAAGAGAAAATACAGCACATGTAAAGGAAAGCTAATGCCCCGTAAGTTTGGACAAACTATTTCTCACTTATTATGGTTATATTGATGTAGTGCATACAGCAGGGGTTCTCAAACTTCACACTGCAGCACCCAGGGGCAGGATCATCTACTTGTCCTTTCTAACAACTTGCCCTAAGCTGAAAGGCAATTTTAAAGGACAAGCTCAACAACAATTTTCCCAAGGACAATCTGGAGAGACTATTTTTTACTCATTGAAGATAGTCCTTCAGACCAAGTGACAAGAAAAGTAGGCTATGCTGAAATGTTCACTGCAGGCTTCCGTGCAGCTCATAAACTTCCACTGAAAAGCTTCAAGCTGTCAAAACTTCTTTCACATGGCCCCTTGGTAGGATGAGTTTCCATATGAATGCTTTTCCGTCCTCCGACTATCATTTGCAGCATAGCACAGCATCTCTATCTCCAGGGAGTCCCACAGTGCTCAGTATCTTTTGGTCATCGGACTGGAAGAGGCGATGTTGGTTTACTCCCAGTGGGTTCTTTCAAGTCGATTATCAGTCGTATGGTGGGATCTTCTAGTTGGGCCTTCCACATGGTCTTGTCGCTCCAAGGATTCACACTTGAGTCTTGAGATATTATTTGTCTCACCATAGGGTTCATGGACCCATACTTTTCTTCAGCCATGACGACAGATTTGTGGAGATGGTCTTCTCTTTAGGGCATTGGCATTTCGTGTGATGCTCCCTTACGATGCTGGATCTCCATGTCATACTCCTGCAGCAGTTGTATCTATCGAGCTACTTGATCCTTGAGGTTCTTGAAGCTTAACAGCCAGCTCAATGCGACGTAGTCCATGCGGAAATATTTCCGATCGCAGAGGTAGTGATGGAAATATTCTACGGCTTTGACGATTGCGAGCAGCTCCTTCCTAGTAATGCAATAATTCCTGTCGGGCTTGCACAAGCTTTCGCTGAAGTAGGCAATGACGTGTTCTTTGCCGTCTGCTTCTTTCGTTAGAAGAGCAGATGTTAGGGCTTGTTTTAGTGACGTAAAGGCTCTTTTACACTCATCAGTCCACAAGAATTTTTGTTTGGCTTCAGTGAGTAGGTGGAGAGGTCTCGCTATCTTGGAGAAGCCTTGGACAAACTTTCTGTAATATGTGTGAAGCTCCGAAGCTTGTGCACATTGTCTGGTGGCTTCCAGGCTTTCACAGCTTTGCTCTTCTCAGGATCCATCCTTATTCCTTCTCGAGAGATGATGTGACCCAAGTAGGTAACTTTGTATCTAAACAAATGGCACTTTTTAGAGCTCAATTTCAAATTGGCATCTCTCAGCTTCTGAAGGACTTTGCTCAAATTCTCTATATGTTCAGAGAATGTTCTTCCAACTATTATTATGTCGTCCAAGTACACAAGGCATAATTCATAAGATAGTCCATTTAAAACTGTCTCCATGAGCAGTTCGAAGGTAGCCAGAGCATTGCAGAAGCCGAATGGTATCACCTTGAACTGGCACAGTCCTTGTCCAGTCATGAAGACCATATTTTCTTGATCGTCTGGGTGGATTTCTACATTCATTCTCCAGGTCCAGGGACAGAAAACCACTGATGTCTGGAAAGTGTGTCAAGAGTGTCGTCGATTCTGGGCAGCAGATAACTGTCTTTCTTGGTGATGTTGTCCAATCTTTTGTAATCGACACAGAATAGGATGGAACCATCCTTTCTCACAATCGTGATACTGATGAACTCGTTAATGGCTCGATGATGTTCATGACTAGCATTTCCTCTACCAGTTTACCAACTTCTTCTTGCTTAGCAAACGGAAGTCTTCTAGGATGTTGTTTAATTGGTAAATGGCCCCCGGTGCCTATGTGATGTTGCGTAAGTGGGTTTGGCCAACATCAGCTGATGACGTAGAGAATACATCTTAAAATTTTTTGATTGCAGACTGGGCATGTCTTCTCTGGTCAGGATCCAGCTGGGCGTCTCCTATCAGGAACATTGCGAGAACCTCTCAATGTTCATGGCCAGTTCTTGCAATGTTTTTCCAGCCTTCGGTTGCCTGGTCTTCAGTTAAAATTGGTGGATGTCTTTGAGGTAGTTTTCTCCAAACCTCAACTCAAGTGCATTCATCAGAGCTGGATCAGTCTTCACCGGTGATCATTTGTAGAACCTTTGCAGCTTCACCTCGGAGTGTGGCAACTAGGTGGGACGCCTTGAGAATGCAGTCCCATCCGTTTGCAGAAGAGATCATTTTTAACTGGGTCCTGTAGATCAACCATGATGTTATTCTGTCTTATGTCAAGGGTTCGTTGTCGGCCAGATGATGACAGTTACAGCTAGCAGGACATTGTGAGCATCCACAGAGAATGTAGGCTCTTGAATTTTCCTTTCTAACTTTAATATCCTCTCTGAAAATTTCTCGTTGACTACATCCATTTTCTGGGTTCTGAGAGTTCTTTCATGGTGTCAACTATTCCAACCTACTTTTTACCTTATTCTAGGAGTCGTCGGAATTTATTAGCCAAAGTGGTTTGGATGCTGCTCACATTGGCTTCGGTGTTGACGACCATCCGGCAAGGAAATCCGCCAATTTCACATTCAAAATACATTCCATGGTCTTTGCTGCTCAGCTGTGAGATATGGTAGACACTTGTTGGGCATCTCTTCCTTGCAGCAACTTCTGTCCTGTCAGATAGATGCTTTCAGTGTAACAACTGAAACGTGTATCTCTAACTGCCAATGAACTAAACAGTATCGAACTATTATTTATTACTATTATTACAGATTAAAACATACATTATTCAACATTAAATCAAGAAAAACCCTTCACTAGAAGGAAAAACGGAAAGTATACTTATGGTGAAGATGGTGGAGCGAAAGTGACACTCGACCACAGATGTCAGTACAGTCCCACATGGAACTCTGGAACTCGGTGACAAACCCAAGGCGTGGATGAGGAGACGGTATCAGATCCCGGACATCGGCAGAACCACACATGGAATTCAGCGATCAAGCAGTGGAATCAGATAACGGATATCGTGACAAACACAGGGCATTGACCAACAGGTAGCATCAGATCACAGATATCACCATCATACAAGGAGGTAGTATCAGATCACGACTATAGACTAAGCCAGCGAACACTAGATTGCAGTCGGCAAGATCTGCGAAGGAATTAAGATTGAGAACGAGCATTAGACATCCTTGACGAGCAACTGATGGGAACTTCGGACCAGCCGAGTTGTTTGGTTGACTTGGGAGTTTAGCGCTACTTGAGACTGAACACCAATTTGAAGCACTGATGTGATTATATATAGCTCCCAAAATCATTAAGCATGCAAATGAGGAGTAACGCACATGTACACCCATCAACATTGCCATTCTAAATGGCAAGTTCAGAAACTAGTTTCTTTTACTTCAAAACAGTTTGTGACACTTTGGCACCCAAACCGTCTGTGAGTAACAAAAGTTTGTTTTTAATCAACAGAAACTACTTGTTATAAACATATAGCATAAGATAGACATATCACAAACTCAACAATAAAACATAACACATGCACTATTATTACATAAGGAAAGAGGTAAGGCGAGCGCCAACAAAGTCATGTTGCACAGCTCGGGGTTTCAGGAAGCGTCCACCTTCACTTGGGAACCCTCATCGGGCAGGACCTTCGTAGGTGGCCCACCTCACTGCATCTCCAGCACACAAAGAGCCTGTCATTCCTGGCACTTCCAGGAGTTCTTTCAACTCTCTGATGATGTCTGATGTAGCGTCCGGGCACGGTAGCCCGGTCGATAAGATACTCGCCTAAAGCACCAAAGGATGTTTAGAGGTGTCACGAGTTTGATACCCGGTTCGTCCTTGTCAGAAAACTTTCCTGACACAAGGGTACAACAACAAACGGCGACTTGACCACAGCAAAAAATTGCTACCGCAGGGAGTCCCCCATAGAGGGGTCAGCGAACCAACCCCTCGATGAGTATAAAAAACCAGCCTGCCATTCGGAATCATCAATAAATTGTAGGTCCCGGTCTAATTAGCCCTCGTGTGCAGAAAATGACCGTGGTGTGACAAAAATGATTTTAAAAAAAAATGTAGTATCCTCCATAACAGCACCGTGGATGACTTGTCACTCTCTTCTCGAAGTTTGATGCGCTGCTTTAAACTTCATGGTGTAGACCAGGGCACTTTTTAAGTCTTTGTATTCACCCAGATGCAAAGCCTGCTGGATGTCTGGGTCCTTGACGGAGTTGACGAAGCACTGCAGGGTCAGTAAATCCCTAATGTCTGGCGGGCAGTCAGGATACACCAACTGCAAGAGTCTTGATGTCCATGGCAGCTCTTGCAACGTTTCACTGGTCTGTCTGGTCTTAAGTTGCAGCCAGTGAAAGTCCTCAGATTTTTTTTCGGGAAAAATGACGGGAAACAAAGAACCAATTATTCCTTTTTATATGAGCACATGAGCAAAGAAATTGATTTCTTTACTCATGTGCAATTCTTAATTCTAATTTATTTAATTTACAATCTAATTTTCTCCAAACCTCAGCTGAAGCGCATTCGTCAGGGCTGGATAGCTGGATCGGTTTTCAGTGGTGATCGTCTGTAGAATCTTGGCAGCTTCACCTTGGAGAGCGGCGGTTAGGTGGAAGGCCTTGAGCATACAGTCCTATCTATTCGCAGAGGTAATAATCTCGAATTGGGTCCTGAAAATTGACCACAATGTCTTCCCGTCATATGTTGAGGGCTTGATGTTCGGCCGTATGACGTCAGCTATGGCTGGCAGGACCTGATGAGCGTCTGCGAAAAGCGTAGGCTGTCGAAATTTCTTTTCCAGCTCCAGTATCCTCATTGAGAGATTCTCATCAACTGCATTCATCTCTTGGTAGAGTTCCTTTGTAACATGGCCTTGTTGACGCTCGCCTGACCTTTACCCCTGATGTAATGGTAGTACATGTGTTATGTTTTATTATTCAGTTTGTGGTATGTCTATCATATACTGTATGTTTATAATTATTTTCTGTCGACTAAACAAACTTGTTACTTACAGACGTTTTCGGTGCTGATGTATCACAAACTGTTTTAGGAAGAAAGGGAAACTAGTTTCCGAACTTGCCGCTTGGACCGCCGATGTCGATGGGGCGCATGTGCATTACTCTCATTTGCATGCTTAGTGATTTGAGAGCTATATATAATCACGTCCGTGCTTCAAATCGGCCTTCAGTCTCATGTAGCGCTAAAATCTCAAATCATCCGAACAACTCGGCTGGTCCGATGTTCCCGTCAGTTGCTCTCCAAGAATGCTGTTCAGGGATGTGTGGTGTTCGTTCTTGATCTTAATACCTTTGTAGATCTTGCTGACTGCAATCTGGCGTTGGCTGGCATGGTCAATAGCAGTGATCTGATAGTTTCCTCGTATGACGCTGCAATCCGATGCTACCCCTTCATCACAACGTCCGCCACCTGACTCCACCGCTTGAACGCCCAAATCCAAGTGTAGCACGCCGATGTCCGCGATCTAATGACGCTTCTTCATCAACGCCCTGGGTTCGTCAAGGTATCCATTAACTGGACTCCACCACTTGATCACTGAATACCTTGTGTGGTTCTACCGGTGTTCGTGATCTAGTATCGCCTCATCAACGCCCTGGGTTTGTCCCGATATCCATCATCTGACTTCTACTGCTTGATCGGTGAAGACCAAGTGTGGCTCTGTCAACATCCGTGATCCAATTCCGCCGCCTCGTCGACGCCTTGGGTTCGTTGCCGAGTTCTATGTGTGACTCTACCGACATCTGTGGTCGAGCATCGTTTCTTGAAGATCATAGCTGAGTGTCACTTCCGTCCTAGTTGCTTTACCATAAGTATACTTTGCGATTTTCCTACTAGTGAAGGGTTTGCCCTTGAATTGATGTCTTAACTAATGTTTTAATTTGTAATAATAGAAATAAATAGTTGTTCGAAACTGTTTTGTTCATTGGCAGATAAAGACATACATTGCACCTTTTCCACGGCATCAATCATTTCAACAGTGCGGCAATGCCTCCTTCACCTCAGCTATGGCAGTGGTGATGTCATCCTTCACACCGACAATATCCTCTCTGACAGCAGCAATGGGCATGTTGACAGTGGCAGCAGATTTGTTCATCTGTTCTACAATACCCAATTTCATCTGTCCGTCACAGACATCAGCTGGTTCAGCTGTTCTCTCATTTCGTCCATGTCGATCATTCTAGTTTTCACCATTCAAGTCCTTGAATTATCAAACTTCTTACGTTAAATTGTTCCGGATAATATCTTACAAATCCTTGAAATGATCAGAAAAAACAATTTGCAGGACATCACAGATTAATTTTACGGAAACAAGACAAATATCGTGTTTTTCTCGTTCGAGTGAGTTTTATTTAGCGTGTTTATTTTTTGGATCGAACAATGCAGCGTTTTCTTAATTTTTCTAGATTGTGAGTTTATTCTCTTTAGTTTGATTTTGTCACTGGATTTTTAGGACTTCCATTGCTGGATTTGCGAGATAAGTGTTTTTTTCTTATTGCTCTCAACTTTTATTACACTCACTTATTTTCATTGTGCATTTTTGTTAGAATAAAATTTTATTTTCTTGCTCCCATTTTATTTTTAATGTATTTTCGCCAGGTTTGTGACAGTTGCGTTTTTGTTGATAATCAATTTCTTTGCTCCCATGCTCGTATAACAAGGAATAATTGGTTCTTTGTTTCCCACCATTTTTAGTGCTTTTTCAGTTTTTTTGATATAATTTCGTGAGTTTTTTGGGCGTTGGTGTTAGCGAACAGTTTTAATTTTTTCCCGGGTGTTCTGCGCAATTTTTTTTTTCATTTGGGTCCTATTGTTTTAGTGTTAATGAATACTAAGTGGTAGCTTCACTAGTGCTAGCTAATACTAATAGTGTTAGCTTCACTAGTGCTAGCTAATACTAATAAGTATAAATTGTAAATTGTATCTTAATATTTTTTTAAGGGTGCGTTGTATTCTGTATATACATATATATATATGTCTTCTTCGTGATCTAGAGCAGTCTTTCTTAACCTTTTTTTTGCCCGTGGCACCCCCTTTGAACCTTTTTTTTTTCTCGTGGCTCCCCTGCCTTACCCAGAGTCTTTGACCCTCATCTAGAAGCAAAATCTTTTATACGTAGTGAATTGATTTTTTCAGTGAATTTATATTGAACGAAAATTTTGCAAATAAGATTGGCCTCCAGACCATTGGCCTAGAATTTATTGAGTTCCCCGCCAGTTCAAGTTCTATTCAGGGCCGTTGCAACATCGTTGGCCCCCTCAGGCAAAGTGATGCTATGGGAGTCCCATACTTAGCTGGAAATAAACAGCCTACAAATTCCCTACTTGTTTTCAAAATTTATTGTACTATACAAAATATCATAAGGTGGGAGGTCACTTATGGACATAAAAAACCCCAGGCATGACCCCTCACAACAATGGGACTGACAGAGCTGCAGCGCGGGGCCTCATATGGTTTTCATAATTTTTGTTTTTCACACTATAAATTTAATATAGTTGAGGGGTCTGTGAAAAATGTAGCTGGGGGCCTATGAAAAACCCCATCCTAGCGAACCTGCTGCAAACTGAAGGCTGTGAGGCCCTGGTGGGTCCATTCCCTAAGACGGCCTTGTAATGTAGAGAAACAAAAAACTTCACGTCAGGTTTCACTATACGTACACGCACATTCCCCCATGTACTGATTCGTTGGGGGTTCTGCGGGGGGGGGGGGGGGGAGTATGTGTGGTGTAGCAGTAGTAGGTAGGGCCTCCAAAAAATGGCTCGGGGATCCATGATGTTCTTAAGTCAGCCACCTCGTTGGGCAATTTGCCTGTTGTGGCATTGCATTTGTATAGTCACTACATTACAGACGATTCTGTAATGCATAATCACTAATATAAAAGCTTTATTTATACAAAAATTGCCACGTTTTCAAGACAAATAAATTCAATCGGTCGAATGGTCGATGAGTTTCGGCTCTTCAATGGAGAGCCGTCATCAGGACCTCGTGGTCAGAATTCACACAAATGAGTCGTGGAGGGGGTGATGTTTACGTCTGGTCGTCCGAAGAGTTCGCCTTTGTATTTGCTGCGTCCGAGTGGTCTTTGGATGCGAATTGGGGAGCCATCTGTTGCAAAGTGTTGAAAGTTTTGTCACGACTGAGGTTAATAAAGCCTGTCCAAGCTGACGAAATAGGTGCCGTGTTTCTTCCATCATTAATGAGGAAATTCTGGCTTGTTCTGATGAAGAACTTCGAGAAAATTCAATTCAGAATTGTGTGGTGCTTTTTTCAAAAACAAACTAGGCAAAGTTTCTAATTTTTGTGATAAAGCTTTATTTCTTCACACATTAATTTTTCTTCTTAGCCCTCTGCAGCCCTCCAAACCACCTGTTATGGCCCTTTCTCCATTTTCTTCCATGACCCCCTTCTAGTATCACAGTACCACTGAGGGGCCATTTGAGAACCACTGATTTAGAGTGATGAGTATTTTTTATTTTACTTAATTTTTTCATACTATCTTTTATGTATATTTTGTATTATAATATAATTTACGTTATTTTATAACATTGTTTTATTAACGTTTCGCATTCTCCTATTTTTTAAATATTATCATCTAGTTTTTAGCAATAGTGTTAGTATGCCTCGACCTTGATTAGAGCCATGTAGGGCTTGCGATAGGAGGTTCCCTGGTCTATGGGGATAGTAGGGTTTAGATGTGGTATTGATTCCAGTACTGCCAAAGGGTCATAGAAGTAGGATCCATCAATTCAATTTAAGCCTGAAAAACATTTGCTGCTCATTTGGGATCACGTTCTTGGAGCTTTCCGCATTTACCCATAGGTGGCTTCATTGGGATGGGATTCATCTGAATAGGAAGGGTCTGGGAGGTTTACAACAGACTTAGGTCAGGTTTTTTACTCCCAGACCACGTAGGTGGGAATGCGGGTTAGTTAATGATAATCATAACAATATTGAGGGCCGGAATCTCATAGCCATTACAGAATCTTGGGCAAATGATGGAGATGAATTTTTCTTACACATTTCAGAATACGATACTTTTTTAAGAAATAGATCGGGTAGGAAAGGGGGTGGAATGTTGATGTACGTGAAATCATGTTTGAAGGATAGAGAGTGTAACGTGCAGAGAAGTGATATTGAAACTATATGGGTTGAGCTTGAAAACAAAAGACATCATAAACTTATTGTTGGGGTTTGTTACAATCCACAGAATAGGGATTCAAACTACATAGCCAAATTTCATGATGAAATTTCCTACATGTGTAAGCGTAAGAGGGTTCTCATACTAGGGGATTTCAATTACCCAGGTATTGATTGGGAGAACCTTTCATCTAGAGATCAGTATGAAAGAGACTTTAAGTTGGTGCTCAAAAATTTTTTGTATCGGAAGCCACTACGGGTACTCCTATTTTGGATTAAGTTCTTACTAGTTCTGAGGATCTTGTTGAACATGTTTCGGTGGGGGAAGAGTTTTCTTCCAGTGATCATCCTATATAGTCAGATTTCACTGTAACTTTTCCTCGGGTAAGGTTGATAACAAAAGACTGGTTCCTTGTTTTCGAAGAACTAACTTTGATGTTTTGAGAGGAAGGTTAGTGGAAGTTTTCAAAGACCGGTTGGAATCAGTAGGGGTGGTAAGTCAATGGGAAGAATTTAGTACGAAGCTGTCCTCTGTTTTGCACGATGTCATACCCTTTGTTCGAAAAAGGCGTGTTTGTACATCACACCCTCTATAGTTAACGGATAGCGTGCATAACCTTTATCTTGAAAAAAAAAGAGCACTCTGAGAGTATAAAAGTGGACGAGGTGACCTGTCATTGTTTACTGATAAAAGAAGGGCGTTGAAGAAAGCGATAAGGGATAGTAAAAAGGAAGTTGAGTCTAGGTTGGCAGATAACATTGGCTCCAACCCAAAATTATTTTTCAGGTACGCCAATAATGGATGTAAGGGCACAGTTTGAATACGATATTCAATGTATAGGTGTTGCACGAAGTAATAAAATCCCCAACGATATTCAAATGGAAGATGTGGAGGTTCTAAATGTTCTAAAAAATGTATGTGTGAGCAAAGCACCAGGACCAGATGATAGCTAGCCTAGGGTCCTCAGGGAATGCACTAATGAACTGTTGGGGCTAGTCGCGCAGATTTACAGGAGTAGTGTTGCTGAGGGTATCGTCCCAAACGATTGGAAACTTGCTAATGTTGTTCCGATATTTAAAAAGGGTAGTAGAGAGGCTGTGTCCAATTATCATCCAGTGAGTTTGAAGAGTTCCCTCTCAAAAATTTTGGAAATTATCAAAAAGCAATTGATTCAGTGGCTAGACGAGAATAGTGTATTGTCGGTTAATCAGCACGGGTTAAGGAAGGGGAAGTCATGTGTAATTAACCTTCTTTGATCACGTGACTAAGGCTTTGGGTACCTTGATTTCCAGAAGGCATTCAATCGAGTCCAACATTGTAAACTCTTGAAGCGCTTACACGCGATTGGGGACAACTTGCTGTGTGAATTGGATAGAATTGTGGTGGAGAGATAGGTCACAACAGGTTATGGACAACAGGGAATTCTCTGATTGGACAGGCATCACTAGTGGAGTTACTTAAAGAAGTGTCCTGGGCCCCATAGTTTTTTCACTTTTTATCGATACACTCGATCAGGGTATCCATGCGATTTTCTAGCAAATTTGCAAATGATGTGAAACTAATGGAGGTAGCTGGAAATCAAAGCGATAGGGAGTTGCTCCAGACCCACTTGAACAGGATTGGAGCATGGGCAAATGAATGGAGCATGGCATTTAGTGTTGACAAGTGCATGGCCGCTCATTTTGGTTCAAAAAACCCACGTTTCTCTTTTAAGTTGAATGGTGTTACTATCCCAGATGCAACTAGGGTGACCAATTCGGGAATTCTCATTGACGAGCGGCTTTCGAACATTGTTCAGCTGTGGTAAAAAAGCAAATATAATGCTCAGTTTTATTTTCAAAAAGATGCCTTCGAGTCCCTCTAGTCATTCTTATGCTTTTCCGAGGCTTAGTTTGTCCTGGACTGGAGTATGCTGTAAGGTGATTTGGAGCCAAAACCTACGGAGGGACATAGACTTGGTTGAAAGGGTGCAGAGAAGAGCAACTACTGTCCTCAATGGCACATGCAGCTTGAGTTAAGAGAGACTGCATTTTTTGCTTACATTGAATGAACACAGATGTCAGGGAGATATGATCAAAGTGTTAAAAAAATTTCAATGATACAGATAGGATGGACCATGATTTATTAATTTGCTGTCAAATAACTGCTTTTACAAGGGGCACCAGTATTGTCTGGTAAGGGACAATTCTAGGTTATGGGAATCGCAGGGAATTTTTCCTCTAAGAGGGTTGTTAATAAATAAAATAGCTTATCCCTGGAGGTAGTAAATTTTAGCACAATTGACACGTTTAAAAAGAAATATGACAACATGTTGGGGTAAATCGAGAAGCTATTCATACTTAGAATAAGACACCCATAAATATATTTTATAGGCATTGTATAATATTTCATCATGTATATATATATTATAATTTTTGTGGTTGCATTTCTAATTGGTGCTGAACTTTAGTAATATATGACATCCATACTTCGTATGGGCATCTTTTTCTCAGCCACCTCGTTTGGCATTTTACCTGTTGTGGCCTTGTATTTGTATAAATAGAGTTCTCACACTTGGCATGAAGTCCATTAAATGACCAATCTCTTGTGATCACATCACTCTGTATAGGTATGGTTGAAGCTTCGAGAAAAATATTTCAGAAAATTATTTCACAGTTCCCAAAGTGGCAGCACCACCAGATGGGCAGAAAACCAATGTTCTAGAAGAATATGGATGTTTTACGCCTTACCCTCACACTCCCTGTTTGGCAACAGGACATCGCCAAGTTTGTAAATTTTGAGGCGTGCTCAACAAAATGTGCTATCGATTATTTTTGTGACAATATGTATGCTTATACTCACATGGGAAAAGCTTGATTCGATCCACAAGATAGAGCAGATTCACAAAACAAATTATGCCCATAAACCAAAGTTTCATTGTATTTGTAAGTACATAAGACTAGAAAGATCCCAATAAAAAAATTAAAAAAAAGAACATAAATTGTTCAATTGTAAAACAGTTAAAAATTTGATATGTGCACCTCCCAAAATTAGCAATTTTTTATAATCAATCAAAACATGAACAAGCAATATAAATCTAAGGCGAAAAAACAAAACTTTTTTTTCATTGCTGTACACAAAACAAAACTTAATTATATCTGTATTTGTTTTAAAATCAGTCTGACTGTATATACCAGCATTTTTCGATTAGCACTTACCTGAAGATACCCTTGGTCAAACACAAAAGAGTTCAAAGGACCCCCTGTGGCATATAAAAGTCACCAACTATATTTTCTTTCTATGCTTTGTTAGAATAAAATAAATCACACACTGTGTGACTACTTATAAACTCCTTAAAGAGCCCAGAGAACCATGAGCAGCCATTAGTTGTTTCCATTTATAAGAGAAAAAATTATTATAATTAAAAAAATTTGAGAAAATTGATTTTATAATAAATAAATTCAAATTAAATTTATCTTTGCTTTACCACATACTTTATGCACCAATTATTAACGAACTCAAAAAAAAGTCTAAAAAAATTTACAAACTTAGAACGCTTAAAATCTTTCAAAAGTGTTGTATGTTCCGGCATTTTCTTTATATCCTCCCAGTCCTTCTCTGGAGAAAACAAAAAGAATACACAAATGTTATAAACCGAATATCAGTAAAAGTGAAGATATACAATTATTTTCGTATTAATTTTTTACACACAGAGCAAGTTTGTAAGTTATGAAAAAATAGGAAAGATTGTAAATATAGTACTTCCTCATTTTACTGCTTATGTTGGAACACATACAAAAATAGTGATATAACCAATTACTTTATCAAGGTTACAATCATAGTTAAATTTTTGAAAAAGGGTGGCAACACTGATCTTGCTTGATGAGGCCACGTTTATCCCGAGCTCCGCCATCTGAAATAATACACAAAGTGGTTTTCAAGTTTGAGAGATTTTGTTTTTACTCAATTTTTTTAATCGTTCGCATTACCCTGAATTTTGTATTTGTTGAGCTTAAAATATTCGGAAACTCAAAATATCTTTCTAGAAGTTGACCCCCTTGTCCTCCCAGTTTGTATTTGAGGGATAGATCGTGCAACATACAAAATTGCCTTCATGCAACTTATTCCTACTGACGAGAAGGGCTTTTATTTTGATACTTTCAGACCAAAAAACAACTACAGAGATCTCCAATCAGTGACCAACCAATCAAATTTGAACGACCACCAAAGATTAATTCTTACCCACCAGATCTATATCCTGAACTGACAGACGATAATGAGATGGCCTTGAAACGTGATATCGCCAACAGGGAGGACTTGATTCTCCAAAACACTAAAGAAGTTTGATCCGTGAGAAAAAGACTGGATCATATCGACATGAAATTGATGGATCTGACTGTAACATGACGACCTGGGATCTCTTACAATCCTGTTGTTCAATTAATCTTGTTTAGGCCCCAGGGTTCGTTGGTTACCGGAAACCACCCGAGGCTTCCGCTGGCATTCCGGTTCGGGTCAGTTAGTTCGCTTAGTCTGACAGTCAGGGGGTGGGGTCTCTTAGCCGTCGGACGAGAACAGGGCCAGAGGTCGGGCTACCAACGTCCCATATAAATTCCGCTTTACATCCATGTCAGAGATCCCAATAGCTCGTCTAGTTACCTTCTCTTTCCCTCTGGGGGTCCCATGGTTCGTAGGTGGAGGCCACGTTGAGTCGTCATCGTCAAACTCTATTTTAATTGTGCAATATATTAGTGCAATATAATATAAATGTTCAGCAAAGTGTTATATAAATGTGCAATATATTTTACCTCCACGCCGTCGGTGGTTCCTAGGACCATCTCACGGTTTATAATGTCATGAGTTTTTACAATGTGCAATAGGCCTAAAAGTTGTGGATCCTGGCCAGATCTTCAATTTGTTATGTTTGGTTGCCAGATTCAATATTATAATGCTTGCAATATTTCCTTTTCTCATGAAATTATGTAAATCAGATACAAGCTAATACCGCACCTCCAATGTTGTGATTGGTTCTTCCATGAGGCATTATGGGAATGCTGCTATATAAAAGCCAGCTAGAGATGTGCTGACTTACAACTTCCTTGCTTATGACTTACGACCGACTCAACGATTTAATCGGTAAGGCGTCACGCCCTGTCATGGTGTGAGCTAGATCGTCTCATAAATACAATGAAGTTACAATAGTAGAAGTGTGCCTTGGCACTTATCCCATCTCATCGCACGTAAGGTTTCAACGTCGTCGTGATCCAGTGATCGGTTAGTGGCCAGACCTGCCACCCGTGGACCTTCATCTCCAGTTCCATGTGCAGTGGTTGAGCTTTCATCTCAATATGTGTGTTTACACCAAAACCGTCTGAAGCTGGTGCCGACGAGTCTTTGGCTGTGCGGCAGACACCTGGGAGTATCTACCGGACGGTGTGATAACACGTGAAAACCTGGACACAGCGGTGAGATCGATTCATATTTCTGTTTCATTGTGACAATGAGAGAAAAGCCTAACTGTGATATTTGTGATGAAACGTTAATTAATAGTTTAACATATAAAAAGCCTGTGATAATTGTGATGACGTTGATTTAATGGTTTAATAATATAATTGAATAAATGTTATAGTTCTATCTAAACTTTGTCTATTTCATTGTTGTCATCCACTCAATGGTTACTTGGGGGAAAAATATTAAAGAACCGGGAGGTAACGACAACAATACGTTACATGACCTCGATATGCGAGTACATAAAAATGGCATAAAGAGCTAGTCACCGGGCAGCCACGTTTATAGCATTGCAACGATGAGCTCTCAAGGAAACTGGCGTGAATGCTGAAATCTATTCTCATCGAAACAACCTGATTTTTAGAAACTCGAATGCCTCAGCCAATGAATCAACTGTTAGCTGTGCTGAAAAAGTTAGAAATTTCATCTTATCAGATTTGGATGTGCCAGCAGGAACGCAAATAATTTTGGATAAAGCGCACATCCTCCTTTCTTGTGGAAATACTTCAAACGGTGTCCCAATGATTGTGAAATTTTCGTGGCGAGAGGATCGTGATCAAGTGTTACGAAAGTTTTGCAAAAAACATCAATAATTGGAGTCCGAGGAACGCAGTGTTTCAAAGTAAGTGAGGATTTTTATTTTGAAACTAGACATATGGGCAGGCTTGATCCCGGCGATGTGTAGGGCTATAGAGGAAGGTAAAAGAGTGAAATTGAAAGCTGATGGGGTGGAATTTACATTTGTTATATAATCGAACTCTCTATTGTCAAATGTAATAGTGTGTGGCATCATCCCTCGCCCACCTCCTGATGTGTATCAGAGGGAAAAATGGGGACAAGCCAAACTATTTTGCGTAACCTACTTCTTCCTCAGTGTGTTGCTCTCACACAAGTGATACAGTTTGTCTTTTTCATTACGTGAAATTAACCATTGTGTGTGTGTGTAAAATTGTTTTTTTTCAAATTAAATATTTTTAATTTAACGGTTCATTAATATTGGAGTCAGACTATGAATACAACATCCACAGTGTGATGTCTTTAAAAGTATTTCACCCAGAAGAAAACGGAAAATGCAACAGCACAGTAAGTGACTTGAGAGAGAAGGGGTTTCTCATCTCGTTTCTAACACCACGCTAGTTTCGTTGACACATACTAAACTCTTGATGTCGAGTAGAGAGGAAATTTCAAGAGTGGTGACAATATTGAGCTATAGTTCTCAAATTTAGAATAGCAATTTGCTTTCACTCCCATTACGTCACCGGAAACTAAATTCAATTATGTCGTCACTTCCCTCGATAGTGAACTCTTGACGTTCGTCGCATATATCATCACTAATTCTGCGTGGGATGATCCTTATGTGGTAATAAAAGCACATTTGATCAGTCAATTTGCAAAATCGGAAACTGCTTATATTCGCACTCTACTTTCAGATATGACATTAGGTGACCAGAAACCTTCACAGTCGCTATATAAAATGATCTACTTGGCTTCTAAGACACTCTTCGATGATGTTCTCAAAATGCTTTGGCTACAATGCCTGCCAGTAACGGCACAACAGATTCTGTCAGAGAGTACTGACAAATTAGAGGCCTTGGGAACTGTGGCTGATAAAATTGCACAAGTTTCACACATGACACCTTCTGTTTCTTCTATTCATAAAGATCCTGATAATAGAATTAGTAAACTGGAAGCTCACATTGTGGATTTAAATGAAGCGGTTAATAAACTTTTGCATGCATTAGATCACAATCTAGAGAATGCAACCAACATGCAAAATCACCATTGTGGAAAACATTTACGAAATGCTGGTTTCACTTCAAATTTGGAGACAAAGCTCATAGGTGCATTCCCCCATGTGATTCCCAGGGAAACTAGTCAGCTCGCAGCTTTATGTGACGAAATCTGCAGGTGAGACTCATAGTCGCTTGTCATTAAGGATCAAAATTCAGGTCTCAAATTTTTGGGTGACAATGGTGCAACAGTTTCTGTTGTTCATGCTACTGGAAATCTCAAACCTGCTCCGAATAAAAATGTTATGTTATTCGCGGCAAACGGTTCGGAAATTAACACCTATGGAATGCGCACATATTGAACTTAGATTTAGGATTTCCACAAACATTTTGGTGGACTTTCATTATTGCTGACGTATCAAGAACCATTTTGGGAGCAGATTTTCTCAAATGTCACAGACTTCTATTAGACATAAAAAAATAATCTGTTAATTGATCGCATTAGTTCAGATAGCGTACGTGGAGACATACATCCCATCCTAGCACAGGCATAACAGCAATAGCTGGTAAAACGAAATATCACACCTTACTTTTAAAGTTTAATCAAATTCTTCTAGCAATGTTGTTCCGAAGGATAATGCTACCACACATTGCATCACAACTCAAGGTCCTCAAATTTTTTCACGAGTGCTACCTGATAAATTAACAGTAATTAAGAAAGAATTTGAAGAATGTTACCCTTCTAAAAGCTCGTGGAGCAGTCAAATTCAATTGGTATCAAAAAATAACAGCTAATGGCGAATATGCTGTGACTACCAACACTTGAATGATGTTACAGAACCTGACAGGTATCCAATACCGACATTCTCGTCTCCTCTACTGACACTGAAACTCACTTGTCTATTTGGAAGCGGTTTTTACAAGGCTGAATAAAAAAAAAGGTCTTGTTTTAAATCTCAACAAGTGCATATTTGGTGTTCAAGAACTTCAACCCATTTCTGGGTTGCTTAATCTCAAAAGAGGGTGGTATTAAACCCGCACACAAAAAAAGTCTTGGTTCTTTCAAATTATCAAAAACCAACATCAGTTCGTGCATTACGAGGTTGTTTAGCTATGATTAACTTTTACCGCCGATTTATTCCCAAGACAGCTTTACAACAAAAACATCTGTATGGTCTCATTAAAGGGCATAAAAGAATGATTTTACTCCCCTTCAATGGACTGAGCAAACTAACATGTCTTTCAAAATCTGTAAGCAATCAACTGCAGATGCAGCCTTGTTAGCTCATCCACGTTCAAATGGTAAATTGCCCTTACTCGTTGATGCATCCGATTTGGGTATTGGTGCAGTGTTGCAACAAAATGTTAATAAATCAGAGCCATTAGGATTTTTTTCTCTTCGTTTAACACCTGCTGAGAGCAAATACAGCACATACAACAGAACTGTTAGTAGCAAATTGTGCTCTAAAGCATTTCAGTTTCACTCTTGAAAGTAGACTGTTTACAATTTTTACAGATCATCGTCCGTTGACCTTTGCTCTGCAGCAGATCATGATAAAAATTCTCGTCAACAGCGACAATTAGATTTCATCAGTAAATTCACTACCGATATCTCTTTCATTTTTGGCGAGAAGAACTGTGTGGCTGATGCATTTTCACGGTTAGAGCAAATAGAAATGTCCAGTGACAGATTATGTAGAACTCACTGAGGCACAGAAGCTGAATGAAGAACTTCAGCACTTGCAAAATGATTCTTCATTGACTTTCAAACCAATAATTCTGACCTCTGGAACTTCACTCTGGAATTGGACACATACACTCATACGTTCCCAGAGACTTTCAGAAATCAGTGTTCCAGACCATTCACAATCTAGCTCACTCTGGTTCCCGACTAACTACTGCCACAGTAATACTACATACGAAAGTCTTTGAAAAAGGACTGTTCACAGTGGTGTAAAGAATGTCAGTGAACTAAATCAGCCGTCACGCCAAATCTCCAACGGGATCTTTTCTCTTATCTTGCGATTTAGTCATGTGCATCTCGATATCGTTGGACCTCTACCTCCATCACAAGGAAAGACCATTAAAAATTGCATATTATTCAGTGTCGTACCATATGCTATGGCTAGGAATATGTAAATTTCAGAAAAAAAATTTAAAAATCATAAATTTTGCATTTATTCGCTAAAAAAAATTAACCATACAAAAATAGTGATATAACCAATTACTTTATCTAGGTTTCAATCAGTTAAATTTTTAATAGGAATTATAATAAAAGGAGGAAAATATCTGAATATGCTTTATAATAAGGCATAGCATAATTAGGGGATGCAAAATCACACTTCTGGCAACAGCGTCCATCACAAGATGGTGATCCCCATGCCCACAAAGCGCAGTAGCTCTCCTGCACAAAAGTCACTCGTATTGGACAGGGACATATGCAGGATTACTCTTTTGTGGAGGGAGTACAAGGAATTTCTTAGAGAAATTTTGATTCATCAACCTTCAAAAAACATTAATATTAACAAGTTTATTAAAATAGCTATAAAAAATAGTTTCTTTCGATATTTCAATTTTTTATGAAAAATACTTTACGAAATGAAATTTTTGGTTTGTTTGAAGGAGGGCTACGAGAGCCCTATGGCCCGACCCCCCATGGCGTAACCTCTGTTATTAGGTTACTCACAAAAACAACTTAGATTGAATTATTGGCCCAAGATGGTCACGCTTTATCTTGCAGGTTTTGTGTAGTGATTTTCATACCTCTTCCTGTTCAAGCAGCAAACAGAAATCACTAAACCCCACTTCAAAATGCCATATCTTTTTTTTTTTAATGAAGTAGGCTTTCTTCCGATTTTCAGAAGGTGTAAACTAAGGGAAAAGTTTTCCATTGAGAAATCAACATGACAAAATATTTGTACTCACGTTGGAATAATGCTATTAACTTGTACTTTTGTTAGACCACATACATTATGTCCCAAAAGTTTATACTCTTGTTTTTTCTGTATAATTCTTGTTGCACATAATGTGATGAAATACAATTTTTTCACAGAAAAAGAAAATAAATTTTCAATAATATAAAAAGCATTCCTCGTAAAATAATGAAAATTATATTTAATTTAATTTGTTAAAATTGTGTTCCCCCCCCCCAAAAAAAAGTTTATGGTAACTTGGATTATAAGCAAATTTGAAATGCATGATGCAAGGCTTGAAAGCTCTAAATGCAGTAAAATGGAATAAGATGCGAGAGAATCTTTTGTTTACAAGATGGCAAAAGTGAAACAGCTTTCTGTGAATTAGGTAACAAAATTAAGAGATCAAAGTTGCAAAGAAAGCCTATTGAATTGCTAAAGCATAATTTATCGTGTTTTAGTCAGTAAGGCGCCTTACCATACAAAATCAGGAAGACCTCGATAAATGACTAAACACGATTATAGAATGGTGTCCACCCAAGTGGTGAAGTGGTGTTTGTTTGTATAATAGATCAGGCCTTTGGTTTGAATATATTGCCAGATATGGATTTAAGAAGAATTTAAAAAACTAGTTTTATGTTCCATATAAAAATTGTCCATCAACTGCAATAAACTTACTGAAAATGTTTGAGGGAGGAACTTGTGCTCAATGCAACGAAACCTTGTATGTAAAACCTTACACATAGTATAAATGCAAAAACGTATATAACTAGAACTATTTTTGAAATGATACCCCATACATATTTGCAAGGTTGAAAAATTTTCATTTATTTTTGCCCCAATACAACTTGAGTCCTTTCTATTAAAATGTCACAGTAAATTAAATAAGTAAGTCATTGTAAATGTCTGTGTGTATGCGGGTTCTTCTTACAACTATAAATACCTCAGTATGAGCTGGTGGGCCTGCAGGCTTCTTGGGCATTCGGAATCTGGACAACTGTGTTTGAAAAGTTGAAGACCCCTGATCTAAGCAAAAAGTAGATGATGTATTGAGTTCTTGAAAGATTTTTTTAAAGAAAAAATCGATAGCGTACATGTTTGCTATCAACATACCTGTACCCTCTCAAATTCTTTCGATACACTTTCCTACCCTCCAGGAACACTGGAATTTTTTTTTTAAAATGACATATGGTCACATTTTGAACAATTAAAATCTGTTTCTTTGGGGCTTTTTGCATCTGCCAAATTCTCAGAAAGACAAAAATATAAAGTCAAAGTGTCTCGTAGATGTACACTCTAAAACAGTCATAGACGGCTCAATAATTACTTCAGTACCTGTCAAAAGCCATTAGATTGGTCAATTATCTTAAATTTCATGGCTTTTCAGTAAAAATATGCATGAGAAACTACAATCAATACCACTTAGCTTAGAATGTTTACCCACTTAGTATGATTTATTTTTGTGTTCCATCTATCACTAATACTCATCAAGATTTCCTATTTAAAGTCTTTTCCTGATTATAATGTTTTTCATATGATGGTTTCTTGAAAAACGCTATAAGCGGCATGCACTGTATTTCATTGCCTTTAACTCAAGGACAAATCTTCATGAGTGGCTGTCTCTATTCCTTTAGTGCAGTGTGCATCATGGTTCCAAGGGCAGTCACTAACATTTGTCACGGCCGTCTTGTGGCAAGCTGGAGGTACTAATTTGCATGCCCATTTATGCTTTCAAGTTCTTTCATAAGTGAAAATATCTAAACAGTTTTGGGAGCCACAGATGAATCATAAATTGGGCAGGAGAGCCACCACGAAGGACAAAAGTTTGTGAAATACTACTTTAGTGCATGGTTTCTCAAACTTTTTGTTCCACCCCCCCCCCCAAAAAAAAAAGTTTATTCATCGCTTTCAACTCAAGCCCACCCACACACATATGATCTTATACTAAACCCATTATCTTCTATCACTCCTCTAACTATTCCATCGCCCCCACAGAGGCGATATTGCCCAATTTCGGAAATTGCTTTAGTGACCATTCTTACTTATTGTACAACTTAATTTAACGACAGGTCAACCAGCAGGGGATGGGAATTGACCTTTCTATTTTTGCTTTTTCTGCACTATTTATAAATTTGCATATAATCCACACTAAAGTCCAAATTATATACATTTATATAGTTTTACCTCTTTTTAGAATTAATGTGTATAAATGCAGTTGCAATAAAATTGAAGAATTTCCAGAATAAGTGCATATTTTTGAGTTTTATATATTTAATCAGGGATGGAGAAATGCCAGGTTGCCATATGGCAACTAGGAAATCGGTATTGGCACCTAAAATTTTGTATATATGATCGCTAAATCAGAGTCTAGGGATGACTCAAAATTTTTTCATTTCATAATTGTCTTTCAAAATGATCCTATCCTATGTCAGCACTTTGGCTTTGCAACAACATTGTGTCAGAGAGGACGTCCTCTGAAAAAGTGGCAGATTAATCTGCCCACAAATTGTCGGTTCCGTGAAGAATGAGCAATTATTATTTTTTTGTGAATATATGTGTGTATTCTTCTTCCATATCATTTCACTAACTTTTCTTACTGAAATGTGTTTGCCAGATAATTGGCAATTGTTTATGCAGCATATTTTGATTGTTTGTAATGCACGTAATCTGCAGCATATTTTGATTATTTGTAATGCACGTAATCTGCAGCATATTTTGATTATTTGTAATGCACGTAATTGTTTATGTACCACATTTTGTATCATATCTTTTATGCAATTGCCTATGAATGGCCTACTTACCAGATTTTGCACTGTACGTGTTTAGCCTCCAAATTGTTTATGTATTTACAAGATTGTTCCTGGTTTCCTACTGAGAAGGTATTATGAAATCAGATGGGGGAGTCTGTAACAGTTAAGGTCAACCATCTGCCAAATATACATGGCACCCGGGACCGGGTAGTGAGTGGGATTTGGGAGTGTTTCAAACCAGAAAGAAACAATGATGGCATCCATGCCTTGTGTTGTTTTGTAGGTGCTGTTTTCTCCATGACGTAATTTGTATTTGGTGTAAATAAATTACTTTTCCGAACAGCGGGTGTCTACATTGATATTTTAATATGATGAATGTAGGGGAAGGGCAATGGGGCAATTGCCCACCCCCTATGTATCTGCCTGCTATAGTTAGGGCCCCGACTTTGACATGGAGGAGAGATTGCAAATAAGATCAGCCATGTTGTTTAAATGTTGGGTCTCTGGACAAACACCCCCACTTTCCCAAGCAGGAATCTGTGGCTGATCCATGTTCAATAAGTTGTAGCTCGCATGAGGGGAGAGCTGACAGGACTCCAGCCCTGAGACAGTTACCATAACGGTTTGTTTTTTCATGCTATAAATTTACTATAGAAAGGCCCATGAACAGTCTGGCTTGGGGGCTCGCGAAAGATCTGAGCCTAGGGTCATGTGGGAGCCATACAACAAGTAATGTGGGGCAGAGTTGTAAAAAAAAAAAGAATGAAATCATACCTTTTTCCAATTAATTCGTATCTGATAAACATTATTGAAAGTGTTTATTCACCAATTCCCCCCCCCCCCAACAAAAGAAAATTTCTAATAATTCCATTTAGATTTCATAAGTGTAGAGCCACTTCTCATTTGATTTAACGTTGCATACATGTATTAGGGGAAAAATTAGTCAAAAATTAAAAATTAAATAAATTTCAGAAAAATAAAAAAAATATCTTGATAATAAGTGATATCCATGGTATTTTGCTACCAAAAAAGAAAAAAAAAATTTGTGGATTAAAACAGTGAACCCCCCCCCCCCCCAGTAATTTCACACATTCTTCTTTCCTTCTTGTTCGCTGACAAAAAGTAATGTCAGCATTCATACATGCACTCGTTTCCAAAAATCGGTTCTGCCATGCATGCTGATGTCTACATTGGGATCTTACATTGGTAGTGCATTAAAAATTGATACATCGCCCAGTACTACTATGCAGCCAAATAAAATGTGAGGTATCTTTAAATAATTTTATATTATTACTAGCTACAATACCCGGCGCTGCCCGGGTTTTCTTCAATGAGGCTTTTTGGATCATGCGATATCTCCCTCTTTCTTTGAGGGACATGCAAACCGTGTCTAAGTTAACCAATATGGCGACGTCCTGCGCAACTCATGAAAGAAACAAATCTAAATTTAAAGAAACGTAGAAATGAATAGTCCCCCCCTCCTTTTTTTAATGGGTGTTAGGTATTTCGATTCCCTCCCCCTGAACTTCAAGTTATCTATTTCTGCCTGTTTCAGCTTCCAAAAATGCTTAATTAAAGCTGTGGAATTTTTCCGATGTACTGTACGGGGCCCATAACTAATTTTAAAAACATCCTAAACTATATGAATTTATGCAAATAAATATCAAAAGACAATACGGAGACATTAATTTTCATGCTTGAGAAGATGTAAATAAAAAGTTGAAATCAATGTTATTACATGGATATCCAACTCAAAAGTAGATCCGGAAAATTATTCATATTTTTAATTTTCTGGGCTTCGTATCTCCAAGTGAATTCAATATTTCAAAAATTGAGAATTCAATTTAATTTTTAAAATTATTGATGTGGCAGGAACCCCCCCTCCCCCCCCCCCGCTAAATTTCCGTATTTATGCAGTTAAATCGGCAATTTTAATACTGATTTCTATGAGGATCACCCTTTTCCTGACCCTCAAAGCGATGATGGTGATGATTATGACGTCTATTCAAAAAGCCTCATTACTGAGAGTATTGAAATGTGGCAAACCATAAAGGCATAAACTATTATACATAACTGACAGCATTAAAGAAGTGACAAACCATTGTAAAGGCATATACACGTCTGAAACTCATCGCTAGGGAACTACGGTAACCAAAGTAAACGTTCGGAAAGTGATTGTTGAGGCCCAAAAACCATTGTTGCCGGACAGTTTTTTGCCCATTTGGGGCATTTGCCCTGGTCTGACGAAATTTTAAAGTAGCCTATCGTTCAAGTCGGGTCACATTTGGTATATATGCAAAATTTGGCGACGATCGATCTAAAATTGTAGATTTGTATAGAGAACATACACACACACAGACACACACACAGAAAATCAATTTTATATATATAGATGGAGCAAATGTTGATAAAGTTGCAGTATAATGTTTCTAATTTCTATTTTTAAAAACTGGAAGGTTTTTAATTTAATGGACACCCCTTCATCGGTCAGAACTGTTAATTGCTCACTGTAATTTCATGAATTAAAATATTTTCCAACTTCAAATATTACATTGCTAGTTCACTAAAACCTCACCTTGTGGGAATCCCATGACATTGAATATCCTGTCCAATTGATCATGGTGGTATGGATTACTTGTTTTTATGTCCTCTTGCCGGCAATGAAATATAGGCTCAGATGTCAATAATTCAGCAAAAATACATCCAATCGCCCAAATGTCTATGAAGACAATTTAACATGAACATGCTTGTAATTATATAAAAAAAAGTAAGAAAAAATATAAATACAGTTGTTGCTCGATTTTATGAACTTACAATTTACGAGCTGCCATCTTCTGTATGGCTGGCAGATGAATATCCTAGAACTACAGGGGACCAAACTCACCTCCCCAAGGGCCATCTGTGACCGGAGTGGCTTAAGTGAGGGTGCAACCGGGTGGCAAGTTCTAAGGGGTGTCAGAATGGGCTTTAGTTGGACACCAAAATTTTTAATCATTTCCAATAAAAACTTACATGAGCACATGACATGAAAAATGCTTTTGTAATACCTTGACAATGATGTTGAGAAAACTTGAAGGAACAGACAGGACCTGGGATAGTAATACTACAAACAAGAATGTACTCTTTCACAAGGGGGCAAGTATATAATTTTGGGTGACTCATCCAGTAATTTTTCTGGAACAGTCTAATGAAGGCAAAAGAAAAATTTGGCTTCTTACTTGTCTGGCTCCGGATAATGAAAATATTACCATATATATTAGTGTATAAGCCAACTCGTATATAAGATGACCCCCCCCAACTTCAGGACCACCAAAACTGCAATAAATTGAAAACCCATGTATAAGCCGACCCCAAAACATTCCTCGCATTTTAAAGAAAAAAAATCTTATATTTTCATGCAAAATGAATAGCTAGTGGAAAGTTACATTAGAAAATGATTCAAACTTTTTAATCTGTTTCTTCTGAGTCTCCAAGCTCATCGTAATTCATCAGATCATCATAGGGGTGCAGTATCTTCATTTTTATCCTCATCTGGGCTCTCATTGCCATTGTCACTTTCAAAGAGGATATCATCCTCAGTTCCGTCCATCCCATTGCTGATGCAACACTTTTTGAAGGATCGGATGATAATTTCGGTGTAAACAAAATTCCACGTCTCATGTACCCATTGGCACACTAAACCATTGTCAGATTTCTTCAAGGCACCACTTCTTGTAGTTTCTTTATCATTGGAACTCATCCATTTGATCCACAAATTCCTCAAATAGTTGAGAGGCTTGTTGATACTCAAATCTAAAGGCTGTACAATCGACGTTAGCCCACCTGGTATCAGTGCCAATGATATTTTTGATTTCTTTGCCTCGGCTTTAACATCAGTTCTGTGGGGTTTGAACATATCCCATACCAATAATACCAGTTTCTCAAACTCTGTTACAAAAATGACTACTGATTTCGTGGGTCAATATTTTCTCATCAAAAACTGACCCGAGTATAAGCTGACTCCCCTACTTGAGGAACAAATTTTTCAACAAAAACATTTGGCTTATATACGAGTATATACTGTAATTTGGAATAAATGTTTTAATAAAAGTCACCTCTTTATACTTCCTCTTTACAGGATAAGTATAAGTAATGATCATGACACTCAAAAGGGTGGGGCTGACAGGGTTCCCGCCCCTGAAGAATTCTCATCATTTTTGTTTTTTACCACTATAAATTCACTATTGAGGGACCCTGCTGTAGCTGTAGGTTGTGGAGACTATGGTAATGATGGCTGATCAGTAGGGATACATAAATTTTGCTTTAAAAAAAATCAAAATTCTACTAAAAAAATTTAAAAATCAGAAATTTTTCATTTATTCACAAAAAAAAAAATTATTTGTTCATAAAGAATGAAATAGAACATATATTTTGAATAAAAAATTTCATATTTGTTCACACACAAAACAATTTTTAAATTTAAAAAACGTATTTGGGCAAGCTTTTCTAATAATAAATAACTAAGGGCTGAAAATCTTCCAAAACTTTCTGTTTTGTTTTAGACATCTCAGAGCTTGTTGCAAAATTTTTACTGTTTTTCATATTTTCTTATTACTTTTATATTGTTACTTGTTAATATAGCTAAAGTTTTATTTTTGTAAGGCAGAAAATAAGATTAAGCCAAAGGCAATGTTCAAGAGCAGCAGCAGTAAAAAACATCATATTTCTGTTTTACGACCTTGTGGTGAGATTCGATTTGTATTTTATCTCACAGATGGCGGCACTTGTAAAGCCGACGCCATTGGATTGTCACGCGGGAAATCGCAAGAGAAGCGATCAAACCATCAAGAGCTTAACATGTCGCTCCGTAGATTTTTTATTTCGTCTTATGTTTCGTGTTGTAAATAAATAATTATTTTAAGAAATTAATCAATTATCCTGATCCATCATTTTAATCAAAACACGCAACCTCATAACCCAAAGTATGGTGACCGCGGACTTCAAACAAGTTCCAGTTTCTTCACTGCAGCACGAGGCAATCTACTGGTGTTTCCCGTGAGTGAACTTTCGCTTTCCGGAACTTGACATCACTTTTCCTGGATTTTCATCATGGAAGTAAGTGCCGTTCAGGTACCACTTTTTAACCACCATGATCCAGCGCTGTGGTTTATCATGTGTGAAAGCACTTTCGCTCTCGCTGTTCCGAAACCGATAACCGAATCTGTCACAAAGTACAACTATGTTGTCGCGAATCTGCCTCCGGAAAGTGCGGCTCTTGTCCGGGACATTCTCGTTAATCCGCCGGCCACGGATCCGTATGAAAGGCTGAAATCGGAACTTATTAAACGGTCGAGCGAGTCGTCGTCCACTCAACTTCGAAAGCTCTTAACATGCGGGTCATTGGGAGATCGGAAACCATCCGACATTCTCCGCGAATTGCGACGACGAGCGGAATCGCATTCTGTCTCCGAAGAATTGCTGATGGAGCTTTTTCTCCAACACTTACCGGCATCAACTCAGTCCATTCTCGCTGCTGTCACTCCACTCGTTCTCGAGAAAGCTGCTCAACTCGCCGACAAAATTCATGAAGTGAACCCTCAGCATGTTGACGCAGTTGAGAAACCGCAACAGCCGGATTCCGTCGCGCAACTTCGGGACGAAGTGGCTCAGTTACGCCGCGAGTTGAAAAACGTCCTGCGTTCGCGTAGCAACTCTCGCCAACGTACCTCACGTGCGCGCAGTCCGCATCCACGATCGGAAAACTGCTGGTATCACAACAAATTCGGCAACAACGCCAAAAAGTGCGTGTCGCCGTGCAAGTTTCAAAAAAACGGGGCGGGCGAGGAGTAATCGCGACATGCTCCTTGCCACAGGCATCTCGTCGCCTTTTTACCATGGACAGAAATTCCAAAATTCGATTCCTGATTGACACTGGATCCGATGTTTCTATCCTTCCAGCATCACCATCACAACGACGCCGTGACGCCACTATGAAGCTCTCTGCTGCTAATGCTTCATCCATTAGTGTTTATGGTCAAAAGAGGGCGACATTAGATTTCAATCTCCGTCGTAATTTCACTTGGACTTTCCTACTGGCTAATGTTTCCACACCCATCATTGGGGCAGACTTTCTGTTCAACTTTGATCTTGTTCCGGATCTCCGACGACGATGTTTACTGGATAGGACAACAAAACTCAATGCTGACTGTGATCTTCACATTGCAGAAGTTCACTCAATCAAACTCATCGAAGGTGACACCATCTACCACAGCCTTCTCAGCAAGTTTCCCGACATCATCAAACCACCACAACCAGGACAACCTGTGAAACACTCTGTCGTGCATCATATCGAGACTGTTGGTCCACCTGTGCATGCCAAGCCAAGACGTCTAGCTCCTGATCGATTGAAAATCGTGAAGCAAGAATTTCAGCAGATGCTTGACCTCGGCCATTTACGACCATCTAACAGTTGCTATGCATCACCTCTGCACTTGGTCCCGAAAAAGGACAGTGATGAATGGCGTCCAGTTGGTGATTACCGAGCTTTAAATGCACAGACTGTGAAAGACCGGTACAGTGTTCCAAATGTTCTGGACTTTACATCTGAATTGCATGGTAGTAAAATCTTTTCCCACATAGATCTCATTAGGGCCTATCATCAGATTCCTATACATCCGGCAGATGTCCATAAAAGTGCTATTATCACACCGTTTGGGTTATTCGAGAGCACTCGAATGCAATTTGGCCTTTGCAACGCTGCAGCCACATTCCAAAGGTTTATTGACGAGGTCACTCGTGGACTTCCATTTGTATATGCCTTTGTTGATGACATACTGGTAGCCTCGAAATCACCAAAAGAGCACATCGAACATCTAAGGTTGTTATTCGAACGTCTGCAAATATATGGCCTCAGCATCAAGCCCTCTAAATGTGTATTTGGTGTTTCATCAATTGAATTTTTGGGTTACCAAGTTTCTGGATCTGGCATCGAGCCTTTAACAGATCGTGTTGATTGCATCCTGAACTTTCCTAAGCCAAACACCATCACTCAATTACAACGTTTTCTTGGTCTCTTCAACTTTTATCGTCGTTTTGTGCCCAGAGCTGCACACATCTTAACACCTCTACACAAGTTTTTGGAGGGAATAAAAAACAAAAAGAAATCCAAAAGAGCTACTCAAACCAAGCCAGCTGATATCCTTCAGTGGACTGATCCAGCCGAGCAAGCATTCATCGATGCGAAGCAAGCTTTAGCGGGTGCAACATTACTTCACCATCCAATTCCTGGTGCCAAGCTAAGTCTTTGGGTTGACGCCAGTGATTTAGCAGTCGGTGGTTCGCTAATGCAATCAAATGGAAAAGGATGGGAACCCATTGCATTCCTGTCCATGAAACTGACAAAGAGTCAACAGAAGTTCTCCACTTACGACCGAGAACTGTTAGCAATGTACACTGCTGTCAAAAGATTCCGGCACATGCTAGACGGCCGTGAGTTCATAATTTTCACCGATCAGAAACCTCTTGTCTTCGCCTTCAAGCAAAATCCTGATAAATGCAGCCCACGTCAATGGCGACACCTCGACTTCATCTCGCAATTCAGCACTGATGTTCGTCATACTAAAGGTGCAGATAATGTGGTAGCTGACGCTCTTTCAAGAATAGAAATCAACTCGATTTCCAAATCACCATTCCTGGATTTTGACCTTTTTGCAACTGCTCAACGAGAGGATCCTGAATTAAAACAGTTACAGCAAGACGACTCTAATTCACTGACTTTCAAGTCAATGCCAAGTCCATTTACCGCAACAGAACTCGTGTGTGATGTGTCTACAGGCTCACCAAGACCATTTGTTCCAGCGAGCTTCCGCAAGACTATTTTTCATCATTTCCACAATCTTGCTCATGCAGGTGTAACATCATCTACTCAGCTAATATCTACAAGATACGTTTGGCCTAACATGAGAAGGAACATCAAAGATTGGGTAAAGTGTTGCAATGAGTGCCAACGCTCATAGGTTCATAAGCATACCAAAACACCTTTAGGCACCTTTGCAACACCCGATGCAAGATTTTCTCATATTCATATCGATCTGGTTGGACCTCTGCCTCCTTCAGAAGGAAAGACATACTGCTTAACCGTAATTGATCGCTACACCAGATGGCCGGAAGTCATACCTGTAGCAGACATCACAGCAGACACAGTTTGTCGTGCCTTGTTCGATGGTTGGATTTGCCGTTATGGATGTCCATCAACCATAACAACCGATCAAGGACGGCAGTTCGAATCATCACTCTTCAGAGAACTGATCAACCTGCTTGGCACTAGCAGGATTCGTACCACTGCTTACCATCCACAGGCCAATGGCATGGTCGAACGGTTTCACCGTGTCTTAAAAAGCTCATTGAAGGCACATGAGAATCCAAAGTGGACCGTCACATTGCCAGCCATCTTACTTGGTCTCAGGGCAGCCGTTAAGCCGGATATCAAAGCCTCTAGTGCAAAGTTAGTTTTTGGTACATCTTTGAGATTACCTGCAGATCTCTGCACGGATACACCCGGTCAGCTCTCATCAACATACACATATGTACAACAGCTCAGAGAGCGTATGAATAGCATCAAACCATGCAAAACATCAGCTCATGGTCAATCCAAAATTTATGTGCATCCTCAACTGCAAACTTGCTCACATGTGTTTCTTCGAATTGACAAGATCACACCACCTTTGACACAACCATATACTGGACCCCATGAAGTGATTTCTCGTAATGAAAAAAATATCACTTTAAATGTAAATGGGAGAAAGACCTGTGTTTCACTTGACAGAGTGAAACCCGCATTTATCTTTAACGATGTCTGTGTGGAACTTGACAAAAACAAGCTCGAAGAAAAGAAAAATGACACTGTGCCAGTACAACCATATGTCACTAGGTCTGGCAGAAAAGTCAAATTCAGTCCTAGGCTGATAACCGAAATTAATTTTGTTTCGAATTGTGCATCATAATATTTTTTTGCATCTTGTATTTCATGCATCTCATTTATATTATGCATCCGATATATATTTTGTACAGCTTATTGAATTTTCTGCATTTAATTGTACATTTTGCATCATATTTTTTTAAAGTGTATACTTATTGTACATGATTTCTTGCATCATTGTATTATGTCTTGCACATCTATTATTCTGCATCTTATGAATAATTTTTTGTATCACATTTTCATTTTGTATCTCATTTATCGTTCTCTCACCATGTTCCTTCACTGGGGGGAAACTCATGTGGTGAGATTCGATTTGTATTTTATCTCACAGATGGCGGCATTTGTAAAGCCGACGCCATTGGATTGTCACGCGGGAAATCGCAAGAGAAGCGATCAAACCATCAAGAGCTTAACATGTCGCTCCGTAGATTTTTTATTTCGTCTTATGTTTCGTGTTGTAAATAAATAATTATTTTAAGAAATTAATCAATTATCCTGATCCATCATTTTAATCAAAACACGCAACCTCATAACCCAAAACCTTACAGCCCACAACCCCTGAGTTTATACCTTCTACATCATATACAGACTTTTTCAGCATTTTTCAATGAATGACCTCCAATAAACGTTTATTTTGTTTTCAACAGTGTCACTTTCAGGCTTGATGAAATCATTCACAGCAGGAAGTTTCTTGAGCAATAAATTCGAACAAGATTGCCTGATTTTCATCTAATTGCAATGTTTCTCACTTTTCATATGGGATTTCAGCATCAAGCTTCTATTACTGGAGAGAGCATGGAGCTGCAGTGATGGCAGCAACATCGAATGTAAGGAAATCATATGATGCATTGAATAACAAAGTTCGTGCCTGTCAATTTCCTACAGTTTAGTCTCTAAATATTGCAATTAATTTTCTTTTAAAGACAAAAAAAAAAAAGAATTCTTCTAAAGATAGAAAAAGATTTAATTCTTTCATGAATTTTGAATTTATTTCATTAATACTGGAATAATTTCTTTTATTGATTCTGGAATTATCTTCCATTTATTTTGGAATTATTGCTTTATCAATTTTGGAATTAGTTCTTTCATAAATGCTGAAATTGTCTTATTAATTCTGCAATTATCTTTTATTAATTATGCAATTATTTTTTATTAGTTCTGCAATTATCTTTTATTAATTCTGGAATTATTACTTTCATCAATGCTGAAATTATTTCTCATTAATTCTATAATTTTTTCTTTCATTAATTCTGGAATTATCTCTTTCATTAATTTTGGAATTATCTCTTTCATTAATTTTGGAATTATATCATTGATGCTGAAATTATTTCTTTCATTTATTGTTTTAACTCCTTTAAACAACTATGGATACACATAAGAAAATAACGGAGATCGCACCGAGACATTCAACGCGTCACGTGATCTTCCGAGGAATGATGTAGACTGCTGAAGTCATACTAGGGTTGGAACTAGCGGAGGGTAACTGCCCCGGGTGGAAATTTTTAGGTGAACACATAGATCACTATTATAAAATTATCAAATTCCAAATTGGTGGGGGTGGCACAAGACAATACAAAAAAATCCCAGTTATGGCCCTGCGTCATACTCCCTCCAGTAATACAAGCTCAATGGATTTCAGCGCCAATTTCCCCATTGAAGCTATATTGATGATTTGAAGTACAGCTTGCATTTGGCAGCATTTTTGTCTGGCGCAATGCAGAAATTCCCAACAACCACTCTTTATAGCAGGGATTTTTCAGCCAAAAGTTATTAAAAATACACTTGCTACTCATTTTTTGTTTTCTTTCTTTAAAGAACCTTGTACAAGCGCTTCACATCACTCCTAAATAAATATTTTGTTGACAGCATGGGCGGAGATACGGGGAGGGGGGGCAGCGTGAAAGGTGAAGTTGACTGATCTAATATATATATATGTATTGACATCATCATCTAGCCCCCCAGCAATAATGACCGTGCCCCCCCCCCCAGACTTCCAAGTCTATCTCCGCCTATGATATACATATAGATAGAATAAATAGTAAATATGAATAATGACAATATAGTTGTTTACCTATAGCTTTGGTGTAATGCCTTGCTCCTAATAAAAGTTCTGGTGCTCTATACCAGAATGTAACCACAACTGGATCTAAATCAGCTAATGGCTTCAGAGGGGAATTAAACAGACGGGCAAAACCCATATCAGCTGCAATAAAAAACAATATCCATTGGAAAAACATTATGAAGCATTAGGATTATCAATATAAAGCAAGGATCGTTAAAAAATACCAAGATATTTTTTAAAGCTCTGATATTTAAAAAAAAATTTCTTATGATATTTTACACTAACAATTGCCCGCTCCACAAGTTTTGGCCCTACACCAAGTTCTTTCAAAAATAATATCTACCAGCAATTAAGAAAAAAAAACTGATAAGTATTCTTGCTGTTTTAAAGCAATTTACATAGGTTGCTCATCACTGAATTTACAGCAGACTCACATGCACACACAGGTTTTGTTTCATCATAAAAATTACTTAATCTTTAAATTACTTTTTTGGGTGATTAGAATTGATTCAAATCAGACATCATGAAACTAATAATAAATACTGTAAGTTAGTTAATATCCACAAAAACCACAAATTTTTTTTACAGAAGTAGAAACAATACGAGATGTCGAATGACAATCATTATCTCGAAAACAACACATTCTCTGCTCCCCCTTCTGTCCAGAGGCACAAATGTCTTAGTGCGCATACTTACTCAGCATGGAGGCTTTCACGCCAACTGCTGGTAAAACTATGCCACACAGCCCATCTCACACTCCAGTTATGTGGGCATAGTGATGGACTAACATTGCAAGAACTTGGGTTTGATACAGACAGAATAGTGCTGGTCAGCTGAAGTTGGTTTTCTGTGATGTTTCCAAACTTTGAGGCACAAAATGGGGGGGGGGGGAAGCCAATCTCCCATTTAAAAAAGTCTTTCTCCACAGACAGCAACCAAGTCTACAATATTTAAAATTCAGTCATAATATGAAAGGAAAAAAAACAAATTGTCAAATAAACCGCCCTTCCGAATTTGAAAGATGGATGACAATACTCTTTGAACACAAACAGACTACAAATTAAGTACAAGGCACATTCTCACGTCCACCAATTTATTAGAAGTGTTTTTGAACCAGTGGTCTGGGGGCTCCATGAATACTTTATAAGGGGGTTCACAGGATCATTTTCATTTACAACTATTGCATGAATGACATATTTAATGCTGTGAAATTGTAATTTACTATTCCAGTTTTTATGATATGCAAATTATCAAAAATATATTTAGTTGGGAGGGGGTTTAGCTCAAAATCGAAATTCGCCTTGATCTTCATTATAAGGGGTCTATGACATCAAAAAGATTGGGAAATACTGTGTTGTTAGAAGTTCCTTAGAGGAATGTTTACTAGATGAATGTGCAGTTTAGTAGTCTCACACTGCAACTTGGAGATGACACTGAAACTTGGACCGCATCAAGAGATGTAAGATTTGTTTATACCACTGGAACATGAAGAGTCATCCGCAAGAGTTTCATAAAAGCTAAAATGTCAAATTTATTCTGTTAATGTTGATCTCATTTTCTTCATAATGCACTTTTACTGCAAAGTTCTATACTAGTTTTCACATGATGAGGAATGGACCATCATAGGGACTCCTTGGACAGCCTTCAGAATAGAAGGATATGTGCCCGGGTACCAACATCATTCAGAAACTGGCATTATGAAGTCCATGGTACAGAGGATTCATTCGGCCTTAGATAGGAGATAGATGATTTTTTGTAGTTAAGAGCACTAGATATGAGTAGTTGACATAAAACTGGCTAGGCAGGCACAATGGTAAACCATGTTAGATGGGCTGTTGAGACATCAAAACCTCCAGACCAACCACGGCCCCCCACTCTGTCCCCCTAGGGCAGTGGTAGGCAAACTCATTAGTCAACAGAGCCAAATATCAACAGTACAACGATTGAAATTTGTTTTGAGAGCCAAATTTTTTAAACTTAAATTATATAGGTAGATACATTGTTATTAACTTAATTAAGGTAGTCCTCTGCTGGCCTTTCCTAAAAACGTCCTCGATTTGATTGAGGTACATCAACACCACCTATAGAACTAGGACTCCGCATGAAGCTCATGACATCGCTGGCGAAGGCCATTTCACCTATTGCCATTGGATATAGCAGGCCGACGCATGTGATACTTAACCTTTTTTGCAGTACATCCAATGGCAATAGGAGAAATGACCTTCTTTATTGACGTCCCAAGCTTCGTGCGGAGGCCTTGTTCTATAGGTGGTGTTGGGTACGTTCGCTCA
This sequence comes from Pholcus phalangioides, assembly GCF_987345545.1. NCBI lineage: Eukaryota > Metazoa > Arthropoda > Arachnida > Araneae > Pholcidae > Pholcus > Pholcus phalangioides. The sequence continues at coordinate 48,910,089 of NW_028301602.1, read as the reverse complement.
GGTCGATCCCTTCCAACTCTTCCATCCACACTTGTCTTGTCTACTTGTTTCGTCTATCTCCTTTCTTTCATTCTCTCCATATATCCAAACCATCTCAACATACCTTTTTCAATTCTCGACACTACATATTCTTTCACTCCACACACACACAAAATTAACTTTACTTAAAGTTTATTAAGTTATTATTTTAATTTTTTGTTGTCTTACGGATATCTGGCTCCCTTCTCTGAGAAATGTGTGAAAGATGGGTTCACCGTAAGTTCGTCCGACGAGATGTTAGCCGGTGGACGTCGTCAAAGAAAGCCCAAGGCAGTCTTGTGGGGCAGAGGCCCCAGGAGCATCGTCTTCGGATGGTCGCCCCTGGTGGATTGCTTCAGCAGCGACGACCGATGTTGGATGCAGATGGAAAGAGGTGGCCACGGGAGAGTCGTCATGAGAGGTGGTAGCCCAGGAGTATCGTCTTCTATGATCTGGCAGGGTAGAGGTTGACGTACCTTAGTATGGAGAACATTGCATGCCCCCCCCCCCCCCCCCCCCGTTCTGAGAGGAGACTCATCTTTTGCATCTATCTACCTAGAGTGCCTTAGGAAAAAAGCCTCGTTTTCGACAACTTTTTCCTGAACTTTCCAGTTTCAACCCAAAATCCACTTTTGATTTGTCGCGGAAGTGTCACGTGACAGCAGCGTCAGGCTTTCACTCTTTTTCTTGGCAAAAATCAGTGAAAAAGATGAATTACTTGGGAGGGGAGGAAGCTAAAACAAAATGGCCAAAATGCGTGTCTAAACATGATTTTGCAAAAATCTGCAATTTTTGTGCGCCCGCACATGATATTTTGTGGAAGAGCCACACTCAAGTGGCCAAAGAGCTGCTGTTTGCTGACCACTGCCCTAGGGGATATAAGCTGGTTCGTCTCAGAGACATCAAGACCACTTGACAGACCTGAAACCAAGAAGGACCAATGGAAACGGGTTCCAAGCTTTCTAGAACTCGCTTTATTATGTGATACTTTATCACTCGCTTCAGTGACCTCCACCATTAAGTTGCTCTGTGGAGTGCATGCAGCCATTCTCGCAAATTAATTGCAAAACATTTGGGAAAGAACCTAAAAAGACTAAATTCAAACAGTCCACCTTTGTCACGTTATCCTCTTAGGCAGGGGTGCACACCCTTTTCAGTCTGTAGGTCAGATACTGCTCGTGAGAAACAAACTGATATGCTTATCATATATGTTGTATGTCTTTATATTTTTATAGAAATACCTACCAAGGTTGTGCATTCCTGCTCTGAGACATACCAAAACGTACTCGAAGTGGGGATTAGTGAAAAAATATCAATGTGTCCTGTGCAGGACAAATTCAGTCATTCAGGTAAGGCAAATATGATACAGAAAACCATACTTTTGCATGTTCCTACTCAATCAGTAATGATACAAAATAGAAAAAAAATAGTGTTGGATTCAGCTTTTTAGGAGGAAAGTAAGAAAACTTACAGTATTATTTTTAAGCTTGCATACTTTTGCAGAAAAAAATAAAACAAACATGCGCATCATATTTGCCCTCCAAAAAGGGCAAATGTGTTACACCTGTTATTCAGTCCCTGTATTGTATAGGGAAACTGGGAGGACATTTTTGACACACACATATTGTAATGTATCATGAGTCCAAAAAATATGCAAATCTTACATAATGCCGGAGTTGGAACATAAAATGTAAAGCACTGCCAAATTACCAAATTTTTGTTTGGTAAAAAATTGTATTTTTTTTAAACACAAATTAAGTGATTAGATACATGTTTATGTCTTGGAACATTTATTTAGATATATTTTTAACTGATTTGACACAAAAGCCTTAACTAAATCTGGTTATAATTAACATTCAGAATTCGTATTTGTGGTATTATGTGGCTTTTTGACACATTTGTTCACAATTTTATAGTCCAAATTGCTTGAAAGTTACTAAAAAGTGTTGTGTACACAACACCTTTTAGTAACACCAGGTTCACTTAATTAAGCCATGATAAATCTTCAATAATTTGGCCTAATCTGAAACAAGAAACATAAGCCTGAAAGGTCTTAAACACTTAAAAATCCTAACTTGAATAAAATAAACCAAAGCACAAATAAAAACAGTGTTTATATAGAATCAGTTGATCAACAAACATAACCTGTAATATAAACAGTTGTTAAAAAGTGTATCATATTTGCCCTTCTACTTTGTAGCTAAATAAACACAAAGAGTATGATATTAACATAAACATGAATATAGAATGAAAGTAAATTTTTCCCCTTACATTTTTATATACCTCAATAATAAATATCTTCATTCTGTAGCAAAATACAGTAAAAAATGTTTATGTATCTCACAAAAGTTTTTGACCCCAAAAATGTAGGTGTCATAATTGTTCTTAATGTCTTGAATGCTTCAAATCTTTTAAGAGATAATAGGTTATGTAAAGAGGAAGAAACGAGCACAATTCAAATATATTTTTTAGATTTGGTTTGGTCAACAATAAAGTGCTTTTTTTAGGGTTTATCATAATTGCCCTCCTTTTTGAGTGTAACATATTTACCCTGCTTGACCCTATCTCAGGTAATGAATTGGCTGAAAAACTGGCTAGAACAGGTGCTAAGACTCTTTCCATTGGTCCTGAACCAGCCTTAGACATTTCACATGAATCGGTTAGAAGAAATACTGTTTTTCAACTCATTTGGGAAAAAACAGTACCAAGGTTGGCTGAACATTAAGGCTGGTTGTCCACTGGAAGCTAGTATGAACAATAAACAATAACAGAATGTGTGTGTATTTGAGTCTCTGTGTCGCCCCCTAATGTATTTATGTTGTTAGAATTGTGTATGTGTAAGACTGTTATAAGTCTTGCCTAATAGGGTTTCCAAATTCCTGATATTCTGAAGCTTTCGAAAATGGGAAATCATATTTCCTGAAAATTCTCTGGAATTCATGAAATGCCTTATTTACAGCTAAACCCAGTTTACACACCTCCCTCTCTTTACATGATGCTATTTTCGGCCTTGATTACTCTTTATACTGTTTAAAGTTAAAATATTTCATTTATGCTCCACACAACTTCAATTACCCAACATTTTCCAAATTTTATAATTGATTGATTGATATTATATTTATTGTTATAATATTAATGCTCTATAGAGTTAAACGTAGAAGGTTTACAAATCTTTACATTAAAGGGTGAATTTGCACTCGTGCTTGTGTATTCGACTCGAAAAATTGTATTCTTTTTTTTTTTAATTTAACATGCAGTACAAACATTCATGATTTTTTAAAAAATATGCATTCGCAATCTTGCAGGAATGAAGCAAATGTACGCCGTATAGATTGTCTTTGAATGAGTACATAGCTGCGAAAGTACCGTAATTTCCAGTATATAACCGCTGGGGAAAAACTCTCAGATATTGGCAACCGCCAATTTGTAAGTAAACACGTGCGTGCTACCAGCTTGTGAATATTTTTCGATTTCTAAGTATCTGAAAGGACATTCATCAAAAGTAGGTGATAAAACTTGTTTTAAGCACATGGATTATTAGTCTGTTAATGTAAAAAATAAAACTAACGATTAGGTATGTGAAAAAATAATACATGTGAAATTCGTTTTTTTTAAAGTGTAATGAAAAATCTAAGACAATGTGAAGCGACAGTGCCGCCATCTACACAAAATATTTCACACTAAATACTGTTTATGCAAGAAAATTAAATAAGATATATTTGAAGACTGAATATAAAAAATATTGAAGAATGAATAAATTTGAGTGTGTTAGATGCTGGGCAAATGCAATGATGAGACTGAATTTCTGCAGTGTAAAAAGTGTAGACGAGTCATACATCCTGCATGTGACGGGATAAAGGAAGCCTCTTTTAGAGAGAAAAATGGCAAGAAATAAGGATGAATACACATGCAAACAATGTGAAAATAAACAAACAGGTCAAGAAACAACAACTGAAGAAACTGCAAGGTTAACTGATCATAACATCACGCTGGAAGAGATGGAACATATCATCGGAAAATTGAAAAATGAGATGGAAGAAGTCTTTCAACTAGCCGTAAATAATATAATCCAAAAGCAGAATCACCTTACAACAGAAATTCAAAAAGTAGTATAAAGGCCATAGAATTTAATTCTAAACAAATGGAAGACTTTGGGAGAAGAATATGAGGGAACTAGTGGAACAAATGAATAAAGAAAATGAAGAAATAAATATTGAGAATACGCATCTAAGCAGGAGATAACAGATCTGAAATACAGAATGAATGATTTAGAAACAAGAAGCAGGAAAAACAATATAGAAATCAGTGGAATCCCAGAAATGAGGAATGAAAATATTTTTGAAATAATACAAACAGCATGGGGCCATCTGAAGATTCAAGAAACAACCGAAATATAGAGTGCACACTGGGTTCCCAAGAGAAGCAGAAACAAGCCAAGGCCTATAATAGTGAGATTTCAAAAGGAAAAATCGAAGAGCATTTGGATATAAAATGCCAAAAAGCAACATATCACAGCTGAAAAACTGAATCTAGATTTTCAGAATTATTTAATTATTTAATTAAGTATATTAATGAACATTTAACACCAGAAAATAAGAAATTGTTTTATATGATGAGACAAACTAAAGAAAGGATTGCATACAAATTCGCCTGAGTGAAGGAAGGCAAGCTATTCCTCCAAAAACATGAAAACTCCAAAATAATAAGGATAACCACTGAAGAACAACTCCAAAAGCTTGAGTTCAATGCAAACAACAACAGAAACTGAAGACTATGAGAGCTCTACACAGAGCCTGTACGCACTGGAAGAAATTGAAGAAGTAAGGAGAATTCTCAGTATTCTTAAGGCCGGAAATAAAACACTGACTTTTCTGGTTTTGAATATCCAAAGCTTAAGAACTAATTTTGACAATTTTTTGATTTTCCTAAGAACTCTAAATAAACAAATTGATGTGATGTGCTTAACTGAATCATGGAAATTTAATTTTGAAATCACAAATTGTAAAGACATAAGTGAATATTATTCATATATTGATTGTAGAACCTACAATAGATCAGGTGATGTAATGATGTACACTCATGTCCATAAATTAAGGATAATTCAGAATCACACGGAAATCGAAATCTAAAGTAAAAATTTCACCTGTAAAATATCACACACGTCTGCAAGAATGATATGCAAATTTCAGGAAGCCACCAGATGATGCCGATAGTACGTCACAATGACGAGAGTGTAAGAGGAGGGTATATAAGGAATGGTGGCAAAAAAGTGAAATTGTTCACAAGAGTTCTGTAAGGCGCTCAGTGCCATAAGCGAATAGTTATGACACAGAGAACGCATGTGGATGATTTTTTACGTGGTAGAATTATCAGCCGCCTGGAATGTGGGCGTACTCAGATGGAAGTATACGAGGAACTTGGAATTGCCCAAAGTGTCATCATCTCTAGGCTTTGGCAACGATTCCAAGATAACGGAAATGTCAGTAGACGTTACAGTACAGGTCGCCCCTGAGTTACAACGGCGAATGAAGACCGGTATTTGGGAGTAACTGCCAAAAGAAGCAGACGGAGCACAGCATCCGACCTATCTCGTCAGCTATCTGCAGCCACGGGTACCACAGTTTCAAGGCAAACCGTGTACAGACGTTTGGGAGATATTGGTCTATATCATAGTCTCCCAAACTTTTTGTTCCATCGCCCCCTTCATCAGAAGTTTTTTCCTCTCATCGCCCCCCAACTCAAGTAAACCCATAGGATCATATGTTAAATCAGTAGGTTCTATCGCCCCCTTGAACCATTCCATCGCCCACCAGGGGGCGATATTGCCCACTTTGGAAAACACTGGTCTATATGCTCGCAGGCCTGTCAGATGAGTTCTGCTCACGGCAACTCACTGTCGGCAGCGATCAGCCTGGAGTAGAGAACATGCAATGTGGACATCGTCACAGTGGGCTTGTGTGATGTTTTCCGACGAGTCCAGGTTTAGCTTGCAGTCTGATTCACGTCGGACTTTCATATGGAGAACGCCAGGTACCCGTTACCACCAAGACAACATCATTGAACGACACCGTTACGGTGGTGCAGCATTGCTCGTTTGGGGTGGAATTATACTGGGTTTCAGAACAGATCTGCATGTTCAAACCGGAACCATGAAAGCCCAAATTTATCTTGACATCATTCTGGAACAACATGTATGTTTGTTTAGGGGTGCCATGGGCACAGAATTTGCGTTTATGGATGACAACGCCCGTCCTCACCGAGCAAACATCGTAAATGAATGCCTTGAATTTGAGGATATAACCCGTATGGAATGGCCAGCATTCTCACCTGACTTGAATCCGATAGAGCATGTGTGGGACATGCTTGGCCGACGAGTTGCAGCCCGTCAACCCCCTCCTACATGTGTACCGGAACTTCGGAGAGCATTGCTTGCTGAGTGGAGTGATCTTCCCCAAGATCAGATCGATAATTTGATACTCAGCATGCCTAGGCGTTGTACGGACTGTATTTCATCGCATGGGAGACATACAATGTATTAATCATCATACCAACCATGTAATAGTAAGTTTTTGTAAAGAAGATATTTTTTACAATTGCTCCAGGGAGCAAAAATCGCAGTTTTATGAATGGTATCATACATACACCATCGTTTTTGTTCTTTATCTTTTGTTTAATAAATGGGCTTTATGAATAAGTAACGTTTGTTTTGTTTCTGAACCTTTATTTGCCGGAGCTGGCATTATCCTCAATTTATGGACATGAGTGTATATAAATGATATAGAACATGTATCAAACAAAAAAGAGAAAGGAGCCAACTTAATTACGGTTGAAGAACTACATATAAATTTCCCAGAATATAACTTTCGTATCAATATAAGTTTTGCTTTCGTATCAATCCCATTCATATACTACTACTCAATTCAATGAAGAACTAAAAAGATGAACACAAATTTATTAATTGTTGGTGACATTAACATTGATTTGTTCAATAGAAATAGAGTAACGTCACAATATCTTGATGTATTAGCAACAAATGGATTAGTCCCTTTACATGAAAACATTACTAGACAAACAGACATAAAACAAACTTGTTTTTGATCATGATCATGTTTTTTATAGATATAAACAAAACTGTGCTCATGAATTTACTGTTCTTAAAACCCAAATTACAGATCACTATGCTGTATTGGGATACATAGACTTTCAGCAGAAAAAAATGAGTAGTATAAATGAGGAAAGTAAATACATAAAAATCATAAATTATGAAAAATTTGAAAGTATATGATTCTTTATCTTTAGTTTGTAAATATTTTTTAAATAGTCATTGTTTTGTAAGTTTAAATTTAAAAGAAAGCATAGATTAATGACTAATGTGTTAGTAATACATATATTTTATATATTTTGTTTAAAAAATAAAAAAAATCGTGATTTAAATAAAAAAATCTGATTTAAATCAAATAAATCAATTTAAAAAAATCAACAACCCTGATATATATATATTCTATAGCTTATTCCTTTAGGCCTGCTGGAAGGACTTTTCAGTCCCTTGAGGCTACAAAGTGTTCGTTTGTAATATGTATGTATGTATTTTTTTTGTATTATACGTTTGTATTCATGTAACACGTCTGAATCTGTGTATTACATGTTTATATTTGTGAAGTAAATTAAAAAAAAAAAAAAATTGGAAAATTCATTATACAGCCTTTCATTCAGGGACACAACTGGATGCCTCATCATGTCTTTATCTTATTCTTTAACAACCCGCAAATTATATTACAACAGAGTAAAATGCTTCATCTTTACTTCAAAGTAGTAAAACTGGTTTTCAACATCATAAGCTGTTAAAGAGGCTGAAAAAGAAGTTGGGAGGTTTCTTCTTTCTATAATTTTTCCTTCTTGGAACTAGGAAAAACATGTCCCATAGGATGCGTGAACCAAATTTTTCTGTGTCTCCTTCAAAAATTCCGGGTATTTGACAAACGTTGGCATCTCTGCTGAGGGAAGGACTATTGTAGAGTAAAGGTTAAAAAAATAGATTATTTTTTGCATGTAGGCTCTTGAGGGTGCAGTCAACTAGTCACGGTTCCAGACCAGGTTAATCGCCTCTGTCAACACCCCACCCTCCTCTGGAACCTCCCATAAGTCACTGAACATTGTTGGCGATTGGCCAACAAAAATTTCATGTCTGGATTTTTGAACACGCGTCAAATGGTTTATTTTACCATTAAGAAGCGGAATGGACCAGGGTTTAAGCTACAGTCGCATTTTTCGCAAAATGCGAAAGAAAATCGTAGAATGCGAAAAAAGTAACAGCCACTTTCGCAAAAATACGTCCAACCATCAATCATTACATTAGCATTGCAGCATTTTGCTAAAGCTTTTCCTCCATTTTCGCTTTTTTGTGAAAAGAATTTTTTATCCAGCTTAAACCCTGGAATGGACACTCATGATTTGACGAATTCGATCTTGTATTCATTCGCCAAATGAAATATTCTGTCTTGATTTGATGCAATAGCAATCGGCAGCACAAACACTGATTGGAAAGCTCTTCAAAACTTCTAATTCATTATGCAATGTTAAAAAAAGAGATAACTATCGCAATCATCCCTTTGCTTTTTTGAGAATGATGATCCTAATGAAATCATGATTTTTTGTTTTCATATTTTTGGTTGCTGAATATTCTTTATACCATATAACTTTATAAATTTTACATGTTTTTTAAGTTTTTACATTAAAAAGAATATTTTGCAATTGAAAAACTAAGCTTGGAATGTCTCCAGTAAAAAGAATAAATTTTGCCTGTTTTTTCCCAATTTTTAGCCACTGTTCTGGACAAAAATGGATTTTCTCTGGCAAAAACCCAACCCTGAAAGAAAGTAAAAAAATAATCTATAAAAAAATATAGCAGTAAGAATAGAGGGAGGAAAAAGAAAGTGAGGAATATCACTTGTATCAGTAGAAAAGCACACAGATATGTACTATAAATATGGAAAAGAAACTATTAAATTTAACTAAAAAGGAAATTATATCCTTTTTCTTTTCAATCAGTTTTTTGCAGTCTCTTTGAAGAAATATTCCAGTGTTTAGAAATTTCCCTGACTTTCAATGCCTTTCTTATCTGATCCCTGACTACAAATTTTTTTCCTTGACTTCCTAGGTTGTAGGAACCCATATATGCCAATTCTCGATCACAGACCCTTTCCCAGTGTGATGAAATGCCTTTTTTTCAAGAATACTACAAGAAACTCAAAAGATCTGCTTTAAAAAAAATATGTGCATGTATCTGAAGAAAAAAAATATTTCTGTAGCATTGTAGACTTTTGTAATTGAATGCAGGCATCCATAGCAGTGGCCGCAAACCTGTATCAAGCATTGTGAGACAATAATGGAAATCATGGCATGAAGGAAGTGGCCCCATCAAATCTTTGTGAATAAGAATCAAAACGTTCATCAGAAATGAAAAATTTTACTAAAGGTGACTTGGTATATGAAGATGAACTGTGTTTTTTAGCAAAAAACACATGCTTTACACCAAATAGTAATGAACTATCCACTACAACAGCGGTTCCCAACCTGTTCTCAACAGTAGGGCTATGCATGCACTTCCCAAGGGATCAATGGTTGCTACAAGAAAACAAAATACATCACTGATTAATTTTAAAAAAAGGTGAAGGGGTTCTGTCACAGAAATTTTACCTGGTAAATATTGAATATGAAATAATATTGGTGGTAAATTGTGAAATAAAGTCAAGCTGAAAAAATGTGATTATCAAGGATTTATGATCCACAAAAAACAAAAGCTTATCACAGGTCAGGTTAATTTATCATTCTTAGTAGCTGCTATAGTTAAAATGTGTTTCGAAGATACCATGCTTAAAAATTTGTGTACAGAAACATACATACATAATTACTGTTCATAACATGATGTAAGTACATGGTATGCACATCGATATTGAATGCCCAGTATCTGATCAATTCAGCAATGAAAATTTGATTATTGAACTACAAATAAAAATTTAATGATCAATTATTAATAAAAATTATATTTTTAAAGTTCTCAATAATAAAATAAAAAATCACATTATTCACCAATTTTCACTCTGCCCCTCTCAGGACCTTCACCCATCACCAGAATATTAGCTGGTTTCTGAAAAAAAAAACCCAAAAAAAAACCAGATGAATGGTAAAAACAAGTTTTATCACAATTATACTCATTTATTTTACTTTATTCCTTTTTATTAATTTACTAGCTATAATACCCGGCGTTGCCCGGGTTTTCTTCAATGAGGCTTTATGAACCACGTGATATCTCCCTCTTTCTTTGAGGGACATGCAAACCGTGTCTAAAGATAACCAATATGGCGACGTCCTGCACGGCTCATGAAATAAACAAATCTAAATTTAAAGAAACATAGAAATGAATAGTCCCCTCCCCCTTTTTTTTTGATGGGTGCTAGGTATTTCGATTCCCTCCCCCTGAACTTCAAGTTATCCCTCTCTGCCTGTTTCAGCTTACAAAAATGCTTAATTAAAGCTGTGGAATTTTTTCGATGCACTTTACGGGGCCCATAACTAATTTTAAAAACATCCTAAACTATATGAATTTATACAAATAAATATCAAAAGACAATACGGAGACATTAATTTTCATGCTTGAGAAGATATAAATAAAAAGTTGAAATCAATGTTATTACATGGATATCCAACTCAAAAGTAGATCCGGAAAATTATTCATATTTTTAATTTTCTGGGCTTCGTATCTCCAAGTGAATTCAATATTTCAAAAATCGAGAATTCAATTTAATTTTTAAAATTATTGATGTGGCAGGAACCCCCCCCCCCCCGCTAAATTTCCGTGTTTATGCAGTTAAATCGGCAATTTTAATACTGATTTCTATGAGGATCACCCTTTTCCTGACCCTCAAAGCAATGATGGTGATGATTATGACGTCTATTCAAAAAGCCTCATTACTGAGAGTATTGAAAATGTGGCAAACCATTATAAAGGCATAAACTATTATACATAACTGACAGCATTAAAGAAGTGACAAACCATTGTAAAGACATAAACACGTCTGAAACTCATCGCTAGGGAACTACGGTAACCAAAGTAAATGTTCGGAAAGTGATTGTTGAGGCCCAAAAACCATTGTTGCCGGACAGTTTTTTGCCCATTTGGGGCATTTGCCCTGGTCTGACGAAATTTTAAAGTAGCCTATCGTTCAAGTCGGGTCACATTTGGTATATATGCAAAATTTGGCGACGATCGATCTAAAATTGTATAGAGAAAACACACACACACACACACACAGAGAGAGAGAGAGAGAGAGAAAGACAGACAAACAGAAAATCAATTTTATATATATAGACTAGATATAATACCCGGCGCTGCCCGGGATTTCTTCAATGAGGCCTTTTTGGATCACGTGATATCTCCCTCTTTCTTTGAGGGACATGCAAACCGTGTCCAAGTTAACCAATATGGCGACTTCCTGCGTGACTTCATGAAATAAACAAATCTAGATTTAAAGAAACATAGAAACGAATATTTTTTTCCCCTTTTTTTTAAGGGGCGCTGGGTATTTCGATCCCCCTCCCGAACTTCAAGTTATCTATTTCTGCCTGTTTCTGTTTCCAAAAATGCTTAAAGCTGTGGAATTTCTTTGATGTACTATACGGACCCATAATTGATTTTAAAACAACCTAAACTATATCAATTTATGCAGTTGAATATAAAAAGACAATACGGAGACATTAATTTTCATGCTTGAGAGGATATAAATAAAAAGTGAAAATTAATGTTATTGCCTGGATATCCAACTCAAAAGTATATATATATATATATATGTCCGGATAATTACTTCTATACATATTTAATCTCCTGGGCTTCGTATCTCTCTCAGCGAACTCAATATTTAAAAAAAAATCGAGAATTCAATACAATTTTTAAAATTATTGATACGACAGAAAACATCACCAAATTTTCACATTTCTACAGTAAAATCAGCAATTTTAACACTGATTTCTATGAGGATCACCCTTTTCCTGACCCTCAAAGCGATGCTGATGATGATTATGACGTCTATTCAAAAACCTCATTACTGGGAGTATTGAAAATGTGGCAAACCATTATAAAGACAAATTATTATTCATATAGTAACAGGATAGAGAAGTAACAAACCATTGTAAAGGCATATACATGTCTGAAACGCATTGCTAGGGAACCACGGTAACCAAAGTAAACGTTCTGAAAGTGATTGTTGAGGCCCAAAAACCATTGTTGCTGACAGTTTTTTGCCCATTTGGGGCATTTGCCCTTCTCTTACAAAATTTTAAAGTAGCCTATCGTTCAAGTCGGGTCCCATTTGGTATATATGCAAAATTTGGCGACGATTGATCTAAAATTGTAGATTTGTATAGGGAACATACATACACACAGACAGATAGAAAATCAATTTTATATATATAGATAATCAGATGAGTATATAAAAAAATTTTACTGGACATATTAAAAAAAAATTAAGATAAATAAAAGAAAGTGGTACCTTGTTAACACTACAAGGGCCATACTATGCTATACCTAGAAGGGCTAAAGACAGTCATTTTGTCTGCTGCTTCTTTTTAATATAAAAAGAATATCACAAAATTTATATATATATATACTTAATCACATAGAATTTTTACAATCAAAAATATCAAGCATTGTCTCTCGTGGTTATTTTGTGAATTTTGAAAATTTTAAATTTTCTCAAGTGTACAGGGTGTCCATAAAATGACTCTCCAATTTAAAATATCAAGATATAGAGGTAATTTTTTCAGAAAATTTACCATGTAGAAAGACAAACATTGCACTTACAACACATCGTACATTGCTCAATGTTAATGATGTGTACCTTTTTATACATATATCACAGTCTTTTAAATTCAGACTATTTAGGTATTTGCGAATCCTATGAATAACATATATTATGCTATAATAAATTTACACATTGGGGGAAAATCTAGCACACTATTGAAATTGCATTCCGCATATTAATTTATAAAAATTTTATCCGGCCCGAGCCCCTGACCAGATTTTCAGCCCCCCCCCCCAAAAAAAAATTTGCATGGATACGTTTCCAGATATGCCAACTTTTGGAATCCAGAAATCCGGAGAGTCTCCTGAGGGGGGGGGGGTACCCCCGGTACTCATAGACTCGATCAAAAAAAAAAAATTCACAAAAGATTTAAAAAAAAAAAAAAATGTTTATTAGGGGCCGTTCAAGTATTACGTAAGCAAATTTTTAGCCATTTTTGACCCCCTTCCCCCCCCCTTGTCAGCACAAGTAAGCAAAACGCTAACCCCCCTGTCAGCAAAATTTTGTCATCAGCTCTGCCCCTCTAAATCCTAACACATATTGGTGGGGGGGGGGCGCCTTGTGCCCTCTCCCATGATCAAAAATTTATTTTTTTTAATGCAAAAAAAAATATTTTTTTAATTGAAATTTCAGAAGAAAATATCTTTATATGTTATTATAATCAATTTCTGTTAATTTCAATGTTATTTAAATGCTATGAACTCAAAATTTATCTTTAATAAATTCATTGCAACCCTCCCTCTAAGCCATATAATGATAAATCGTAAAACGCCCTTGGCCCGCGGACTAAATATGGCCCTGGGGGTTATCTGATGCGGCATGCCCTCCTCAAAACCTAATTTTGTGAAAATTAACTAAGTGGCACATTTACAGATCGCTTAAGTGTCCCGTGGTACAATTCCAGAACATTTAAGTGGCCATGGCAGTTTATTCAGATCACTTAAATGACTCGGGACACAGTTTCAGAACACTTAAATGACTCGGGACACAGTTTCAGAACACTTAAGCGACCCGTGACACATTGAGATCTCTTGAGTGACATGTGACGTAGTTTTAGAGCACTTAAGTGCCCCCCCCCCCAGTGTGGTTCTACATCACTCAAATTACCCGCAGCACATTCTCAGATTATTTAAGTGATGCATGACACAGTTCCAGAGCACTTAAGCGGCCTGGACACATTTCCAGATCACTTGGATCTGCAAAACATTTAGAAATCACTAAAGTGGCTCTGTAGGGCACTTATCAATAGGTGGGGGGGAGGGTGTTAATTCAAGTGCCCACAAACTATCAAAGGGTTTTTCTCGTTTTTTGCGCACCAAGTACGATGCCATTAAAAATATTCCATATTTTCGTAAAGGGTGGTTGATGACGTAAGGATTATCCCCCCCCCACCCATTGTCATCAAAAGCAAGCAAATTGGAAACCCCCTCCCCCCATCGATGATGACGTAATACTTGAATGGCCCCTTAGGAAAAAGTTGCATCCCCTCCAGGCAGGTTCAGCATTGCCCCCCCCCCCCTCCCGAGAAGAATATAATTTCATGTCAGTTTTTCCATGCAGAGTAGAGGAGTCACATCTATATACTGTTCATAAAACATAAGTGTTTCCTCTCATGGATGCTATCAGTGATTGATAATCTTGGGTATATGAACTCTTAAAAGCTTTATATAGCTTAAAAGTTTTATATTTTCTTTCTGAAGACATATAATCAGAGGAAACAATTAAAAAACTAAACCGCACGGCTATTAATGGAATACAATAATGATTATACAGGAATTTCGGCAACCAAGGGCTTAGCCCCTGATAAATGATTGCAGATAAACTCTACGTAAACAAAGTCACGTCTTTGCCAGTTGCTTAATAATGCGGTCACCAAGACTTTTTTCCGGTTACTCGATGGAAATGACCGACGACAGCAGTCATTAACGTCATGACAATGTGAAAGCTCGTGCAAAATCTAATTTTCTGCCAAAATCCGGAGAAATTTTAACAAATCTGAAGAGCAGGAGGGAGGATGAAAAATCCAGAGTCTCCCGCCTAAATCCGGAGAGTTGGCAGGTCTGCATTTCCCATATTTGGCTCGGAAAAACAATTTTCATGATTAAAAAAATTTCCCCAAAAAAAGTTTAGTAAAAAAAATCTGCTCGAAATTTTATTTCAATACATTTTTAAAATCGCAATTGACATGTCCTTGGCTTTTTTTTGAACAATTTGTAGTATTTTTCTCACTGTCAACAACGACACTTGATCTCCAATTATCATTCTCCCTCATTGCCAATCGTAGCTGCCCGAAGGCATGCATCTCTGAATGGCATCTGCAATATGGGGTGGAGGTGCTTTGGTCCTTTCTTGTTCCTGCTGTCAGACACTCAGAAGCATCTCTGTTGTTTGAACGTGACCCTTGGGGAAGGAGGCTTGCAGACGATGCAGGAGGAGAAAAAGAAAAGCTAAAAAATTAGTCAATAATGATTGAAACTGAAACAAGTACACTCAGAGAGCCATATTTTACTTATTGAGTTCGGGAACCCGGCCGAAACATTTTTGACAAAATACCGTATGAGTGATTAATAACACTGAGAAATAGCTGAATGAAATGCAGTAAAACCTTGATATAATGATTACGAACCAAGAAAAATAGTGTAGAGGGATTATCATTATATCAAGAGGCAACATGCCCTGAAATTTCTGTTACTGTTGGCATCTTTTCTGAATCAGCGTTGTTAGTACCACTAAAAAAATGCGCTTTTGAGTATTTATTCACTGCAAAAATAATTTAATTGATTAATTGATAAATAAAATTTATTTGGACGCATTGCCCCTGTAAAGAGCTTAATCGCAATAGACCATGTCATGGCCCTCATATCCTGTAGCAAGAACTTTTTTTGTCCCACTGATGTCCACAAAAGAGAGGTTTCACTGCATTATACACTGAGTGGCCACATTATTCTGACTACTTGACAGTTTTAAGCAAATGAACTATGGCACTACACTGTTGCCGCTAGAGGGCTAGGCTGTCATAAAAAAACAGGAAAGCTTAGTTCCTGGGATTGTAACAGACTGATACAGAGCCGCAACTAGAGGGGAGTCGTTCTAAACATTTAGAAGCCCACATCCTGGTAAATCTTTTGTGTAAGTGAATGGCCCAGCTTCACAATGCAAATAAAAGCCAATGATAGGTTTTTTTTAAGACAAATCTAATGGTACTACCAGGGTCACAACTAGGGGTAGCAGGCTGGTCTGGTGTAGGGGTACAAATTTTACCCTTTACAGGAGTGGGAAATGAAAATTTGATTTTTGTAGCAGGAAAAATTATTTTCAAGATATACAGAAAACTGGATGTTGTGAAGATATTTATTATTTGAGATGTTCATTTTTTAAGGAAGGAAAAAACTCATCTCTGCCTCTACCGGGAGTCGAACCCGGGTCCCTCGATTACCGGACGAGTGCTCTGACCACTAAGCTACAGAGGAGATAGAGATTTTCCTTCGCTAGAGCGTATATGTGCCGAACGGAACCGTGCAATGGACGGTGAACCGATCAGCTAATAGCTCATGGACGACGAGCCACCAGATGGCTATATATATGACATGAATGTCGCTCTCCACTTGTTAATACAAGATATACAGAAAACTGGATGTTGTGAAGATATTTATTATTCGAGATGTTAATTTTTTAAGGAAGGAAAAAACTCATCTCTGCCTCTACCGGGAGTCGAACCCGGGTCTCTCGATTACCGGACGAGTGCTCTGACCACTAAGCTACAGAGGAGATAGAGATTTTCCTTCGCTATTCTCCTCATTTCAAGAGTGATTTTACTCAATTCGAAATCGACTCATTCTTAAGCATCGTAGTATATTAATAATATGATGGAATTACCTTTTTAGCAATGTAAAATGCAAAAACCAACGATATTAGTTAAAAATACACAGAATTTCCGGGTATTTTTAGTGAACATCGTTGGTTTTTGTGTTCTATATTAATAGTATTACTCAATGATATAATTATATTATCAATCATATCTCTCTGAAAGGATTTTTTTATTGTATTTTTACGTTTAATTAGCGTGGTTTCATCCGAATTTTTTTCCATTTCATATGTTTGAGGTGAAAGGGTTGAAATTCATTGCAATCTAGATTTCAGATATATTCATAAAACAATGGTAAATAATTAGAATGATTTTCATTCAGAATTATATGTAGAAGAAAACAAAGAGGGAGAAAGTCAATTGCAATCCCCCTGATGCTTGCCAGTTTTAATCAAGAAAGAAGTGAGAGACCTGCGCTTGAAATAATGTAAAATTACATTTTCTTAAAATATGGATCTATATAATATCGCAGTAACTCTGGCGATTTGAAAAATATGGCAGCTAACCGGAGCCCGACTTAGACACGAAGAGGTCCTGGGCAAGGAAGGAATTAGGGCCTCTGTGACTTGAGTCCAAATATTTTGTTTACCCAGAAAATATAATTCCGGGACAATGTTTTGTATAGGAAGTTATCTAAATAAAATATCAGATGTCTTCTTTTTTTTATTCGTTCATTATCTTCCTTGGCGAGAAACTCCATTTTCTCCTATCGAACCGTTCACACCCGAAATAACATGACAGAAAATAAGGTAATATAACAAAAAATAATTGCGTTTGAGTTCATTTCAGAATTTACTTGGTTAACAAACCAAAAACACCAACGAATGTCTCACGAGCTCCCAAGACCGATAATTTCAAAAATGAATTTATTTTAACGATTAAATTTTGAATTTTTTTTACAAACTTTATTGTTGAACATTTTGAGTTCAAATCATTTATTAGTGTTATTGCTAATCGAAATGAATAATTATGTAACACATTTTATTAAATGACCAATTTTGCTTATATGAAGTAGGCCGTGGGCAGAATGCCCATGCGAAGGACACACTTGATTCTGACCACAGTTTCTTGAATTCATGTACTTTTTCCGATGTGCTTATAATTTAGTAATCAACTCAAGTGGGATTCCCGGTCTGCGTTGATTGTGGTCCCCAAAGCAAAATGTGCAGAAATCTGCGACGTACATCACAGACCAATTACCGCTACTGCAAAACAATTTGGAAGAATTTTAAAAAGTGCAAAAAACACTAATACATGTATGGGGATTTTTACCGCAGAACATTTCCAGTCAGCCGAGGGCTAATTGCAGAATAGTACTAAACATTCTGTTTTGGGGATAGTGTGATTGTATTCATCCTTTGAAGACCCCAACCATAGTGTAACGAAATGCTTTGAGAATTCATAGCGTTTTCCTCTTTATTTGTCTTTATCGTTGATTCTTTCTTTAATTTATGAGGGAAAGGATAATTACAATTCTAAATTATAAACGTATTTAATTGCAAATGTACAAGATTGGTAAATATCCAATCGACAATTCAAAGACAAAACTAGAATAATTTTTTGGCAGTATTCTAGTGTTTAAAATAAAAAACAACGAAATAGCTGAGACTCGTGTCCCACCTCTGATCACTTCGAAGGGAAAAAGTCATAAAGCAGTAGATTGCCAGGTAAATTTGGTTGCCGACCCATGATTCAGGGAGTGTGAACACGATTGCGTATTTAGTGCGTTACAACAACACTAATTCTAATTGGATAGCCATGTGCGCATATTTCTAAGACGGTCACTATAAAATCGAAACAGCCGACAGTTTGCATCAATTCCATTTTTAATACATTATATATATATGTTTCTAATTAAGCCGAGTGCAAGTGGCTTTGTTCGAAGCTGAATTTTATCATCAATGAAGGTTTATGCATTCACCGGAATTTATTTAATCAAAACCTTATTTTGTGCTCCATGTCAAAGTAGAACACTTAACTCCAACATGTGTTGATGCAAATAATTTTGTATAAAATAAAATTTCTGGATAGGTGATTTCATAGGAGTACGTAACATGTTAAATGTAGTTTTGTTTCAGGAATGTGTAAGGTGCAGTTGACAATAGGGAGAGGGGGCTTGGGGGGGGGAAGATTGAAATAATATTTATTTTTTTATGTAATGTGATCAACACGTATTCCCAAGAGATCCTTACAATCTGCAGTGAAATAAATAATCTGTAGTGAATGAAAATAACAATTTTCGATACTTTTCTTTTCAATCTCCAACATAGGGGGCTCGTGCAACCCCCAGACAAAAAAAATATTTAATGCAAAAAAAAAATTTTCAAAAAATTAAAATTTTGAAAGAATACCTTTATACATTATTTTAATCAATTTCTGATAATTTCAATGCTATTTGAAGGTTAAGAACTCAAAATTTCTCTTTAATAAATTCATTGCGACTCACTCTATAAAGCCATATATGGTATACCCTTGACCTGCAGACCAAATGTGGCCCTGAAGGTTATCTGATGCGGCTTGCATTTATGTACAAACAAGGCACCAGGACCAGATGATATCTATCTATGGGCCCTCAGGGAATGTGCTAATGAATTGTTAGGGCCAGTTGCACAGATATATAGGAGTAGCGTTGCTGAGGGTGTCGTCTCAAGGGATTGGAAACTTGTTAATGTTTTTCCAATATTTAAGAAGGGTAGTAGAGAAGTGGTGTCTAATTATCGTCCAGTGAGTTTGACGAGCTCCCTCTCGAAAATTTTGGAAATTTTCATCAAAAGGCAGTTTGTGAAGTGGATAGACGAGAATAATGTATTGTCGGATAATCAGCATGGGTTCAGGAAGGGGAAGTCATGTGTAACTAACCTCCTTTGCTTCTATGATCACGTGACTAAGGCTTTGGGTGAGAGCAATAATGTAGATGTTGTTTACCTAGATTTCCGAAGTGTTTTACACGAGATTGGGATTGGGGGCAACTTGCTGAATTGGATAAAATCGCAGTTAAGAGATAGGCCGCAACGAGTTATCGTAAACAGGGAATTCTCTGATTGGACAGGTGTCACAAGTGAAGTTCCTCGAGGAAGTGTCCTTGGCCCCATACTTTTTCACTTTTTGTCGATAAACTTGATCTGGGTATCGATGAGATTGCTAGCAAATTTGCAGATGACGTAAATCTAATGGAGGTAATCAGGAATCAAAGCAATAGGGAGTTGCTCCAGACCAACTTAAACAGGATTGCAGCATGGACAAATGAATGGAGCTTGATGTTTAGCATTGATAAGTGCATGGTCGCTCATTTTGGTTCGAACAACCCACGGTTCTCTTACGAGTTGAATGGGATCTCTATCCTGGATGCAAGTAGGGTCACCGATTTGGTAATTCTCATTGACGAGCGGCTTAGGTTTTCTGAACAATGTTCAGCGGTGGTCAAAAAATCGAATAGAATGCTTGGTCTCATTTTCAAGAAGGTCTCTTCGCCTTCTCCTAAAGTCATTCTTCCGCTTTTTCGAGGTTTAGTTTGTCCTGGACTGGAGTATGCTGTAAGGTTTTGGAGACCATACCTACAGAGGGACATAGACTTGGTTGAAGGGGTTCAGAGAAGAGCTACGTGTGTCCTTATTGGCACACTGGGTTTTTTGCCATTTTTTGAATATGTTTACACATTAGATGAACGCAGGTGTCGAGGAGATATGATCGAAGTGTTCAAAATTTTCAACAGGATGGATAGGATGGACCATGAACTTTCAGTACACCGCCAATTGACTGCTTTTACAAAGGACACCAGTATCGATTGGTAAGGGACAATGCGAGGTTATGGTGTTGCAGGGAATTTTTCTTTAATAGGGTTGTTAATAGCTTACCCCCTGGACAGGGTTGGTAAAAAACCGGTTTTTTTTGGTTTAAACCAGGTTTTTTTGGTTTAAATACTTATAGTATTAACATTAAAAACAATGAAATTTCTGAAAAATCATTCAAACTTCCATTAATTAACTAAAATAAAATGTTTATTAATGTAATTAACACTATTCCCATGCTAATTAATCAATAAATATTTATTACATTTTAACAAAAACCAACTTTTGCAATTTAATTATTTTTTGCTTAACTCAATGGATTACTGAGTGTTTGAAAATTCTTTCAATGTTATTATTAATCATATAATATATAAAGGTTTTTCTCCAGTTACGTTCAGTATACTTAATTACGAAGCTATTTTGCAAAAAGTAATAAAAATTAGGTGAATATCATGCATTTAATGAAGCATAAATAATGCAGATTAATTAGCAATGATTTGTGATATACAGGGTGATTATAACTAAGGTTCTGATTTCAAAACACTGTAAAAAAAGAACGATTGTCAGAATGACTGGAAAATTGACATGAATATTCCTGAAAAAATTCAATTTTATTTGGTAAAGGGAAAAAAATACTTGAAAATGTAAAATTAATGACATCATCCAACACGTGGGAAATTTGCTCGCAGAATGGAAATAATAGCCAGTCATGGCAAAATGATAACTTAATTTTAGCATTGCACGATTTCATAATTCATGGAAACATCACAAAAAACGAAGTAATTGAACAAATAACTACAACTTACTTAAGAAATGTTAAATATGTTGTCCACCGTGTGTTCTGGCTATGAGGTTGAAAGTACAAAAATTCTTGTTCAACAACAGAATCGGAGAATGCCATAATCGTAATGTGGATGTGCTTGCAATTCAGCTTTGTTAAATCAAACGCCCCCCCCCCCCCCGTTAATATTCCTGAGGAACTTCTAACACTTCTAACATATAGGGAATGTGCTGGAGATTGCAATTCACCAAAGTTTGCAATCTGACCACTATTTATAACATTTTCAGGTACCCCCACAGCCAGAAGTTGCAAGGGTTAAGGTGCATCCTGTCAAAATGGGTCTTCAGCAGCTGCTTTGCTGGTATTGCAATGTGCATCTTCATAGAAGTTCTATCCACGCACTGATGCTGTGGAAGTGCAGAAATGATGTGGTTGCACAAAATAGTGTTTTAATAGTGTTTTAGTATAAAGAGTTTTGAAGAGCTCTATGAGCCTTTCTCGGATGCGGTGGATTATATTGTTCCTCGGTAACAACTTACACCGCATACATACTAAGAAAACTGGAAGTGCGCGTCTGAGCCTAAGCGGTGGGAGCAATGACGAGTTCAAACAGGCAAGAGCCCCAGTGATTGATCTTAAGAGGAAATATAATCTCCGACCACGTCGGCGTCAACAACACCGATAAATGGAAAACAGAAGCAAGTTCACCTGCAATGAGATGAATCAAGTCATTGATGGCAAGGACGAATTAAGTTTTATTTACTCGGCTATATAGTGAATTGTGCTGATCTTAGTTCACCCGGTGACGATTCCAGTGACGATTCTGGTAATGACTTGTGGCGTAGACAATGATGACTGGGACTAATTCACCGTGATTCAAAATTTCATATTCCAAGATTATCGGCAATCATTCGATCCATTGACAATTACTATATCCTTATGGGATGGACGGCTATACACCACCATCTTATAATCCCGTTTATAATTTTGATTGCCCATTGGCATTGATTGTTTAGGTTTTATTTATTTGTTATATTACTTCAGGAGTTGACGATCAATTTTTATGTAAATTATGTAAATTATTTTATTTTGCTGCTTTCGTCTGAGGTGTCATGTTATGTTGTTTTTAATAAAACTTTCTGGACACACCTATCCTTCGGGAACGCTTCGATATCTCTCTGAGATAGGAAGCGGGTTGTGCCCGGTCTTCAAAGGTCAAGGTTGCACAAAATAGATTATACTGCTGGCCAAGTACAGCATCATCTACTTGCAAATTTTGCACTTTTTTCTTTTGCGAAAGAAACTTCCATTGCTTCAGGAGTATCCATGCAAATTTTCAAGTCATTCTGATCAGTACTTATTGTATAGTTTTGGAATCAAAACTTAAATTATAATCACCCTGTATACAGCTGATTATTTTTCAGAAATCTGTTACTACTATAAAACTGGGAGATATACAGTAGGAGATGTGCTACTTCTTATGGGAAAGAAAATGAAAATGTATGTGAGGTAATGTAACAACTAGTACACTAGTCTTTGTCCTTTAAGGACAGCTGGTGTCTTTATTGTATTATAGGACCCCCTGCCCCTAGCATGATGGTGTCACTACTGTTGCTGTTTCTTTGTCAAGGGAAAAAGAAACCCTGTGAGATGATGCACCACTACATTTAGATGTGTGATGCAATCATGAATTTGCTTATTCATGAATTTGCTTAAGATCGAGCATCAGAATGTAGCCAAAGGTTAGAAAATGTGGTAAGAATGAGAAAAATTTTGGGTTCTGTATATAACTTTAAATAACTAAGATACTTCATATGAAAAAAAAAAAAAAAAAAAATATATATATATATATATATATATATATATATATTCAAGCCACTTTTGAGACTTTTTGAAAAAAACCACTTATAAAATCTTATGTCATTTAAAGATATACCGTCAGAATGTACCCCAGGGATATAAAATGTGGTAAAAATGAAACATTTTGGCTAATAATGAACCAATATGATATTTTTCAAGGAAAAAAATGATATTTAGGCAACTTTTATTTGATTTTTTGAAAAAAACCAAAGTGTTTTTTTTAAAAAAACCCACTTGGTTAAAACCAAGGTTTAAACCATAGTTTCCCAAACTTTTCGTTCCATCGCCCCCTTCCTCAGAAATTTTTTTCTCTCATCGCCCCCCCAACTCAACTGAACCCATAGGATCCTATGTTAAATCCGTAACTTCTATCGCCCCCTGGACCATTCCATCGCCCACTTTGGGAAACACTGGTTTAAACCAAACAACCCTGCCCCTGGAGGTAGTAACACAATATTGACAGGTTTAAACAGAAATACGATAAACATGGGGTAAATCGAGAAGTTATCCATACTTAGAATAAGACGACCATAAATATATTTTATGGGCATTGTATAAAATTTTATAATTTGTATATATTGTTTATAATTTTTGTGATTGTGTTATTAATTGAGTTGCTGTATTTTTGAAATATATGACATACATATTTCTTACGGGCATCTTTTTCTCAGCCACCTAGTTGGGCATTTTGTCGGTTGTGGCATTGTTTTTGTATTTGTATTTGCCCCCTCAAACCTAATTTTGTGAAAATAAACTAAGCGGCACATTTACAAATCGCTTAAATGACCTGTGAGAATTCCAGAGCATTTAAGTGGCCCGTGGCACATTTTCATATCACTGAAGTAGCCCTCAAAGATCACTTTCACATTCAAAGTTCACTTAAGTAACCCACGACACAGTTCCAAAACACTTAAACGACCCGTGGCACATTTAGAGATCCCTTGAGTGACATGTGGCACAGTTTTAGAGCACTTAAGCGGTCCCCAGTGCAGTTCTGATGAAATCTAGATTTTACATCACTCACGTTACCCGCGGAACATTTCCAGATTACTTAAGTGATTTGTGGCACAATTACAGATCACTTGAGTGATACGTGGCACAGATCCAGAGCACTGAAGCAGCCCTGACACATTTCCATAGCATTTGAAGGATCCATGAAACATTTAGAGGTCACTAAAGTGGCTCTGTATGGGACTTATTAATAGGGAGAATATTAGTTCAGGTGTCCTTCAACTGCCGCTGTGGTGGTCGAGTGGTCATAGTAACAGACTAGCATTGCAACATGACGACCTGGGATCTCTTACAATATTAATGTTCATTTAATCTTGTTTAGGCCCCCCCCAGGGTTCGTTAGCTACCGGAAACCAATTTTTTTTTTTTCGATTTTATAGCAACCGGATTCTTTTTCAAAGAATTTAATGCTTTTAATTCAAAATCATTGGTTTCTATTTCTGAGAAAAAAATTGAGGTAGGCTGTGTGTTGTGGACAAAATCTCGTCTGTACTTTCTTTCTTTCAAAAAGAACACACGGCCCAGGCTGTATCGGATTTAGCCAATTTAGCCATGCCCCTATGAAGGGATGGGACCGTGTCAGAGAAAACTTTTATAAACAATGCATAGCGTTGTCACTACTGACATAATGATATTGGTATCATCGGATTTGTCTTTGAAATAGCTAATAGATGATGCCAATATCATCTATTTACGTTGCGAACTT
This sequence comes from Pholcus phalangioides, assembly GCF_987345545.1. NCBI lineage: Eukaryota > Metazoa > Arthropoda > Arachnida > Araneae > Pholcidae > Pholcus > Pholcus phalangioides. Next base: position 48,885,203 of record NW_028301602.1, on the reverse strand, counting down.
CTCGAGATAAAGCGTAAAGCAATTTCTAATGCTGAAGAGGAGGTTAAAGGCAGGAGTGGAAAATCTGCTACAATTGCTACAAACTGCTACAATTTCCGACATCTGCTACATTCTGCTACAATTTCCGACATCTGCTACATTCTGCTATAATTTCCGACATCTGCTACATTCTGCTATAATTTCCGACATCTGCTATATTCTGCTACAATATAGACAATTTTCCTCTCATTTGCTACATACTGCTACAAAAATGCCGAAACTCTTCAATTCTGTGCCATCTTGCACCACAAACAACTTGAAGCTGCGTCACATAATATTTGTCCTCGCAATTTTATTTCTTAGGGACCGTAAATGGAATTAGCCAGCATCTTTAACAGATTTTCAGTCTCTCGTTTTGCTTCCAAGTTTTCTATTATTCATGTTCTCCCACGTATATTTCTGATCCCACCAATATGCGGTAGGAAGTAGGGGGCAGTGTTGACAAAATTTTGCTGACAAGGGGGTAACAAATGGCTGAAAATTTGTTGACGTAATACTTGAACGGCCCCCAAGTAAAAAATTTTGTTTTGATTGTGAATACATGAAATTCTGGTGTCCCCATGAAAAGCCTTTTTAGCTAGTCGAGTAACATGCAACGAAACATACAACACCCACTCTATGAAACACGCACACACACGCGTAGGAAACATACAATTTATGCGCTGAAGCTTGCAATTCACCAAAGTTTGCAATTCGACCACTGTTCATACATAACACACACACACATTTTGAGGTTCCCCCCCCCCCCCCCACAGCCAAAAGTTGCAAGGTTGCAAGGGTTAAGGTCAAATGAACTGATGGCCGGCCAGGTGTCGTGCAATCCTGTTATTGTTAAAATGGGTCTTCAGCAGCTGCTTTGCTGGTATTGCAATGTGCATCTTGATAGAAGTTGTTCTATCCACACACTGATGCTGTGGAAGTGCTGAAATGATGTGGCTGCACACAATAGATTATACTGCAGGCCAAGTACAGCATCATCTACTTGCACTTTTTTTTCTTTCGCTAAAGAAAATTCCATTGCTTCAGGAGTATCCATGCAAATTTCTAAGTCATTCTGACCAGTACTTATTGTATAGTTTTTGAATCAAAACTTCAATTATAATCACCCTGTATATAGTTGATCATTTTTCATCAATCTGTTACTACTATACAGTAGAACCTTGATTAACTGGGCTTAACCATGAAAGTATAAAAAAAACTGTTGAATATTAAGACTGGGAGATATACAGTGTGAGATGTGCTACTTCTTATGGGAAAGAAAATGAAAATGTCTGTGAGGTAATGTAGCTACTAGTATACTAGTCTTTTTTCCTTTAAGGACAGCTGGTGTCTTTATTGGATTATAGGACCACCTGCCCCTAGCATGATGGTGTCACTACTGTTGCTGTTTCTTTGTCAAGGGAAAAAGAAACCCTGTGAGATGATGCACCACTACATTTAGATTTGCTTAAGATCGAGCATCAGAATGTAGCCAAAGGTTAGAAAATGTGGTAAGAATGAGAAAATGTTGGCTTCTGTATATAACTTTAAATAACTAAGATACTTCATATGAAAAAAAAAAAAAATATATATATATATATATTCAAGTCACTTTTGAGACTTTTTGAAAAAAACCACTTATAAAATCTTATGTCATTTAAAGATATACCATCAGAATGTACCCCAGGGTATAAAATGTGGTAAAAATGAAACATTTTGGCTAATAACGAACCAATATGAAATAATTATATTTAGGCCACTTTTATTTGATTTTTTAAAAAAACCACTTGGTTAAAACCAAGGTTTAAACCAAACAACCCTGCTTACAGTTGGCAACGAAACACAAAATTATCCTCAAGGTCTTGCAGTCCATTTCTTGCCTTGTATTTTATTGTCGCCATGGCAGAGAAATTTTGCTCTCATATATATATGATATTGAAAAGGGCAAAAGTGCATTAATTGCTTTATTCATTAGATTAGGATACTGCTTTCTCAGTCCAAGCCAAAAAGCAGTCACCGGCCTCCTATTTTTGGTGAACTTACCTTTGAGTGTGGAATTGGCACAGAGATGAATAAATTCACCTCATTTACACAAGCAGTGAAATATATTTCCTCAGCACTGGCTGCGAAATCAAATGGTGAGACAACCCAGTCGAGATTCTCAGTGGAAAGACATGGAAAATCGATTACATCTTGTAATCTTGATAATTGTTGACAAATCAGGTTTTATCAGTTTATACGAAGGTGTGTGTGTGTGGTGTCACTCTCCGTTATTACTTCGAAGGTTTCAGCAGCTGGCTGATGCAAAAATAAATCCAAGAAAGAAAATTGACCTTGCGAGGAATCGAACCCACATCCTCTCACTTGCCGGGTGAGCACCCTAGACCATTAAACTAGAAAGCCAACGAATCCTCTTTCCTGAGAGATCATATGCACTGAACGGGACAGTACATTGGACAGCCAAACCTAACTCAAACCTCACATTGCTGACACTGCCACGTGATGGCGCCTTATCCGATACGTCTGTCACGCATGAGAGTAATTATTTGATTTCATTTATTTCAAGAACTTAAGTGGACCATATTTTTATTTTTTACTTATCTCCATAATATCTCGTGGTACCCCTAAGCCGATATCATGTCACCCTAGGGTGTCAGGGCACACCGGTTGGGAAACATTGATATAGATCATAAAAAGTGGCAAAAATCAACCATAATAACGATTTAATACCTCAAAGAGTTTTTGTTCAAATGGTGCAACATGAATTTCTTTAGGTTTAATAGAGAGGGGAACAGATTTTACTACATTCGTGTGCAAAATTAAGAGAATTCGCACATTGTGTCTCTATTTTCACAAAAACTACTGAACCAAAGGCCATCGAAGAAGTATGCAAATATTCATAGTCAAATATGTAAGCTTACACGTGCGTGTGGGCGGAGCTATGACCACAAAGGAGATAAGGGCATGATACGTGTGTTTGTACTCCTCTGCGACATTCACTGTGTTTCTTGCAAGAGTTCAGTAAAATTTATAAGCTATCAGGTAAAATGAGTAGCCACAAATGTATGGATGACGGAATGAGATGGAGAATCATCGTTAGATTGGTGGCAAGACAATCACGAGTGCAGGTGGCACAGAGCTCGATGTTATGCCCAGTGTTGTCTGCAATTTGTGGAAACAGTTTCAGGACATTGGATCCATATCGAGAAGACCTGGACAAGGTTGTTGAAGAGCCACAACGACCAATGAGGATCGTTATTTGACACTTTCAGTCCGACACCACAGGACTGTTACAGCATAACAGCTCTCACGTGAGCTGCATACTGCTACTGGAATTCGAGTTTCACGGTTTACTGTTGCCTGAAGGCTTCATGAGAGAGGGCTTTATGCCACAAGGCCCTGTTTGCATCCCGCTAACTGCAGCACACAAGAGAGCTCGTTTAGTATGGTGCAGACATCAGCCTTTGACCAGACTTCAGTGGAGCACTGAGCTCTTCACAGATAAATCGAGATTCAGCCTGGACACTGATTCTGGATGTACACTTATCTGGAGAGAGCCTGGTACCCGATACCATCCCTCCCACATCATGGAAATGGACCACTATGGTGGTGGTGGAGGTGTCATAGTCTGAGCAGGCATCATGTTGGACGGCCACACACCCCTCCATGTGTTTGGCAGAGGGTCCATGACTGCTAGGAGGTATAGAGAGATCAGCCCTATGTTTTACTTTTCAGGGGTGCAGTTGGCCCTTGGTTCCTGTTCATGGGCGAAAACGCTTGTCCACATCGAATTCACCTGGTCAACGATTATCTGGAAAGTGAGGATATTTGGCGTATGGATTAGCCAGCCAGATCTCCTATCTATAGAACATGCCTGGGATGCTCTTGGGAGGGCAATTGCATCTTGCCATCCCCCATCGAGAACCATCCCAGAACTGAAAACTGCATTGCTGCAGGAGTGGGATAGACTGCCACAGGGACTCCTCACTTGCCTCATGTCTAGTATGCTATTGTGCTGTGCGACATTTCTGACTGAGAAAGGGGACCATACCCCATATTAGACTCATTTTCGGTTCTATCTCGCAACGTGAATTTTGGACATTCCTGCAATGATGAGCTTTACTGACAATACAATCATGCCTGCATACTATATGACTTTTGTATGGTACATCTCTTTCTCTATTATAACTGTGTATTGGTATCAAATTTCATTAAAATCTGTCCACTAGTTTTTTTAGAAATTTGACATAATGTGCTAATTCTCTTAATTTTGCACACGAGTGTATTTCATACTTTTTTTAATTAGGAGCCATATAAAAACTTCAATTTTTATATTTCCCAATTATTATTTCACAGCGGTGACTATCACTAGCACAAATGAATTTCATATTTAGCATTAATTCTGAAACCGTAAACCATGGAATTTTTTTATTCTGTTAAGACACTCTCTGGGATAGATTATGTAAAACTAAAAAAAGATATGCAACACTTACTAGATCTCTATGAAGAACCCAATTGGAATGAAGATAATGGATGCCATCAAGGATTTGATAAAGTAAAGACTTGACCATTCCTTTTGGGACCATCACAGGTTTCTTATTTGCTTTTGCTGCTCGATGAAATTTTATAATATGCTGGAAAATTAAATGCCACTGAAAGTATATATTGAAAAGCAACATATTGAATTATATACAGAGATGTACCAAAAATAACCGAAATCATCTTAGTGGGCAAAGCATCTGTAGTACATGGTTCAAGGAAACCGTAAAATCATGCCTCTTGAGCTATTTGGCTGAATCCTGTTGCTTGGAAAGTTTGTATTTGTCGTCTGTGAGTTTTTCTGTGAAAGCTACTTTACCACACATCAACTCCAGTCATATAATGCCATATGGCAATTTCCAACCAGAGGAAATAGGTGGGGAATGAAAGCACCATCTATCAGTGGTTGCCCCAGGCTCGGTAGGTAAAGAACTTGTACCTCTGATATTCTTGCCTGGATTCGAGCCTGTGGACCTTGACAGTAACCTTCATAGTGGAAAACAAGCATCTTACCGCTGCACCACTTGGGTCTTCTGTGGAAGCTGTTTCACCTGTTCCTAAATAATTACTGGTCATGCTAACCTAGCGAAACATAAACACAATTGTGGTTATACTGATTCATCTATTTGTCCTGCATGCAGAGAAGACGAAGATACTCCACTTCATTTTCTATCCCAAGAAGGAACTATTTTGGTAATCATCAGTTGATGCTAAGTGAAGTAGTAAATGGAGCCAACATTTATAATTTGGTAAATTTTCTTAATTATACTAATCACCTGAACTCATGGTGAGTATCATTTCTCTGATCTGATTTTAACTCTCGTGTTTTTCTTTTAATAACTTCATTTCGAGTTTCCAGCCATAACCCCCCGGAGATCTCTGCTCCTTTTCCCCACCAAAAGGGTCTCACAAATAGATAGGAACAGCCTCCTTGTTTACTTATATATGGCCGATATTGTTTGCAGGTTCTTAATGTTCCACAGAAGGATACTTCTTCACATCTACATATAACTGATAATTCTTGTTATACTACTTGGTATCAGAGCAATGGGCAAAATTTCCTAAGCTCTTCTCTCTTGGGACACTAAGTATTGATGAGATTCGCCTGATCCTTGTTTTCAATCATGGTAGACCTATGTGAACAGAGTGCGACCATGAAGTTCTGCTTGGAAAAATAACAGCAGAAACTTTCTTTCTCTCAAACCAAACAGAACTCATCTATCGCCATGGGCAATTTACTACCTAGTGAGTCATGCAGGAAGTGTGAGTGTGTATCTAACAAATTTTAATGGAAAATTTAAAGATGAGAAGGGTCAATGCAAAGTTTGTGCCCCGGGCTGATCAAAATAAGGCTCACTTGAAAGCACTTACACCAAATCGATCTAGATTTCTTATCCAAAACAATTTTTAGTGATGAGCTATAGTGGCTATGGCTACGATCCTGAAACCAAACAAGAATCAAGCCAGTGGAAGACCTCATTCTCGCCTCGTCCAAAAAAAGCTAGCCAAGTATCAATATCAAATGACAATTGACTTCAAATGCTCATCTGTTTTTTTAATGTGAGAGGGGTGGTGTATTAGGAATTCTTCCTAAAGGTTGGACTGTTAACCAGGCTTTGTACTTGGAGGTGCTTGGATTGTGCAACAGTGTATGGCAGAAAAGACCAGATTTAAGGGAGATGGGTGACTAGTTTTTCCATCACGATAATGCTAGTCTCACACAGCCCTCACAGTGCAACAATTTTTAGCACAAAAAAAGGTATGAATCCTATACCCCACCAGGCCTATTTGCCTTGTAATGATTAGATGGTGATCAGACAGATGGCGCTTCGATCGTGAACTTTTGCCGAGAAGGGGGTCAGTTGTTGTTACACTTTGATATCTCCTTGAGATGGGAAGCGGGGTGTGTATGGTCCTTCAATATTCGATGTTGTTGAATTTTGATGTGTTTGTATATTAGTGTAAATTTTTTTTTTTTCGTTATTAAATGTGTTTGTCTATCAAGATGCCTCATTCATGCTCTCTCTCATGTCATACTACAGACATTAATTGGTGGCAGTGTCAGGATTTGATCTCCTGCTAATCATCATAGTGCAGAAACATGCTGATTCTGTAGGTTTCCTGAGCTGATCGATGTTGAGATCCAAATTCCTAGCTGAGATTTTCCTAGCGTCGAAACGTGCTGATGCTTTCATATGCTGAATATATTTGTTGAGATTTGATTTCATGAATCATCATGGTGACAAAATGTGTTGATGGTTTAGTGTGCTGATGGCAGCTTTCCTGTCTATGAATCATCATGGCGTCATATATATATTTGTCAAGATTCGGTTTTGTGAATCACTGTGGCGTCGAAATGTGCTGATGGTTTCGTGTGCCAATTGACAGGAGTGATTGATAAGTACCAGTTTCAATTTTTAATACCGCACCGAATAAGTAAGAAAAAAAATCCTTGAATGCATAATTTTGTCCTCGGTTGAAGGGAAATGTTTGAAAATTTGAGATATTGAAATCTCATTGCACTACTTAGTGTATGTATTCAGATTTGAAGTTAGATGTGTAAGCAATTTTTGATACTGCAACTTGAAGTAATAATTAATTAAAGTGCATTTGACAATAACATGCTGTGAAATTATAAATAGTATCAATTTTGAAATCGAGTAAGAGAGATAATATTTTTGAAATTTTGTTTTGAAACGTTCTGATAATTTCATGTCTAATGTGCGTATACAAATGTGATTTTTGTTGTTTTTTAATGTTTGACTAAAAATTATTTTTGTTTTAAATTAATGGTTAAATTTTTTTTTTTTTGAAATATGATTATTTGAATTTTATGTTTATTTTTCGTAATATGAATATTTTCATGTTCATTTTAAATGATTTATTACACCATTCAGTGATTCAGAGCAAAAGTACAGTGTTTCTTGAATATTGACAGGTTTAAATATTATTTTTTATTGAAATCTTGAGGGGAAAAAATAGCTTTTCTTCAGAAAGGGGCTATTCCCAATTTTTAGCCATTTTTGACCTCCTCTTCCCCCCCCCTTCAGCAAAGCTCTAACCCCCCCCCTCCCCCGCCATTGTCAGCAAAATTTCATTAGTCCTGCCCCGTACCTCCTAATGCATATTGGGAGCAGAAGCATATGCCGGGGGGGGGGGGGGAATAGGAGAAGGACCCCCCAGACTATCATAATTTTTTTACGTCAAAAATATTGTTAAAAAAATAAAACCTTGGGAGAAAATACCTTTATATGTTATTATAGTTAATTTCAATGCAATTTGAAGACTAAGAACTTAATTTATCATTTCTTAATTTTGAAATTGTGACTAAGCATATATGCTAAAACCATGGCCAAAGAACCAAATGTGGCCCTTGGAGTTATACGATATGGCCTGCCACCTCAAATCTAATTTTGTAAAAATGAACTAAGCATCACATTTTCAGATTCCTTAAGTAACCTATGGCACAATTCCAGAACATTTAAATGGCCTTTAGTGTACACATTTCCAGATCACTTGAAGGATCCGCGAAACATTTAAAGATCACTAAAGTGGTTCTGCAGAGGACTTATCAATAGGGAGAATGTTAGTTCAGGTGCCAACAAACTAGCGAAAGGGTTTGCTAGTTTTTGGCACACAGGGGTGAGATGCCATTACAAATACAATGCCATAACAGGCAAAAGCCCAACAAAGTGGCTGAGAAAAAGATGCCCATAAATATGGATGCCATATATTTCAATGACTTGCTTTATCAAAGTTATAAAGCAAGATCTGATAGAACTTACTGAAGAGTTGGGTGGAATAGTACAGCCTTTAAGTAAGGTACTGGAAATAAAAAAATCATTACTAACAGTGAATACTATGATGAGGGCAAGGTGAGGGTGAACCTTAGGCAGAATTATTGAAGAAAGAATCAGAGAGGAACAGAGGAAACATGACTTGGAAACGAAGTGATTACAAAAATCTGACAATGAATAAAATAATTTGTATTTATTTGTAAAATTAATTCAGCACTCAGACCTACACAGATATTTGGATGAATACCCAACCGCCATTTGGCAAAACGGATGAATACCAATACTAACAGAATATTCATCTATATTGTAATTTAAATACAGAAATGCTTTTAACATATATTCACGAAATATGCAATCCATTCTCACACAAAACTTACCCATAAATCATGTTCAGCATAGTCAAACAACAACCACACCTTTCTGTCTGTGTGAGAAAGGAAAACCCTCTGAAGACTGATGACATTAGGATGTTTCAGTTCACGTAAAAGCTGTAGAATACAAATGACACAAAATAAAAAGTTATTTATGACTGAAATGGAAAAAAACCAAAACTAATAAAAATCACAAAAATGGGAAGTTTGAATAAGCAGCAGAAGTTGAAGTTTGATGCTGCGATTTTCTATGGTAAGATCAGATGTTACATGAAAAAAAAAAAGGAAATATAAAGGTGCTGGAATTTTTCTGTTGTAAGAGTAACGAATCCATTGCACATCATACAACATATTAATTTTATGATTATGATTTCTTGAGTACAGATGCTTGTCAATTGCTCTGGTTTTTAAAAGAAAAAAAGTCATTATATATATTTATTTATTTATGGCAGTACAAAGCACGCGAAAAAAACCACTAACCACACATGCACCGCACATAAACATTTATCTGAGGAATTCCTAATGATCCAGTGCACACCAGAACTTGTATTGTCCTAGCGTATTTATGTTTCCAGTTTTTTGTGTGCTAGTGGTGCTGCTATCTGTCTTCCATATTATGAAGTAAAATTGCCATGCCTGAAATTTTGTGTTATGTAAGTAGTGTCAAAAATTTCCCTGCTCTCCGGCAGACACTAAATACAATACTAAAAATACCATTATAAATTCAAAAATCCATGCATAAATATTCTTACACAAAAAGGTAAAATATGGGTGGAAGTTATGAATTGTAGCATTATTATTATGCTAAAGGTGGTTCTACTCATCACTTCTAAAATGTGTAAAGGCAAACATGCTTAGATAATAGAAAATACAATAGGACCATAATTATCCAAGCTAATGTGGACTGTATCTACTTCAGATAATACAGACCTTATTAGATTTTAAAACTTTAAGGTTAACAAAAATAAATGAAGACACAAATGATGGAAACTATACATTTCCATAAAGATCACTTTAAATTACTTTACAACATAGACACCAAAACCTAGGGGTGGCGGCTGTTTGAGCTCCAAAATAATTAATGAATATACAAGGCAATGCACCACTTCTCCTACTTCATAAGGGCTAAAGTCTGAAATATACAGGACAACTGAATGAATGCCAGGGCTCTGCTATCTGACTTATCTCATTGCCAAGATCTCTTCCAGCCCGACTTTCTGGCAGAGTCTGGAACAAATAGTCTGAACTAACAGTCTGGGTACATATCTAGCGGTGTCTGATTTTTTAGTGTCCCCTATATATATTTCAAACTGTGCGTGAAGTATAATGATTGATTATTTGTACCATTGTGCAAGTCAGTTGCTCTCTGTAGCAAAACTTTTTATGGGGAGATAATATAAACAATGGGGAGATCGGCTCACATTCGCACCTCGAAAGAAAACAAACTTCAGCCGACTGCTACTGTGGCGCCGGTAGGGTTTAAAACTGGGTCCTCGTGATGCGAGTGTTTGTGTATGTAGCTGTATTTCACATTATATTCTTTTTCTCTATCGCCACTAGATGGCACCGCTTACACAATTATTATCTATGTTATTTTTCTCGCCTTTTGAGGCAGATGTTCTTTTGTATCGGCTCGAGTCAGTCTTAATGTCTAATTTAATGTTTTATTACAATTTTAACCTTTGCGTTCTCTGTATATAACGGCGAATTTGTCGTTTGTATAAATTTTTTTGGCGCCAGAACAGGGACTCATATAGTAGTCCCATATCATGTCTAGAAAGACTCGAGAATGTCTTCTAGGAATTTGTTTGCCATGACGAATGCTTGGACGAGGAATTATCAGAAATTGCTCCGGTGGAAGAGCAGTATCTTTCAATGAAATCGAAATTCAGATGAGCTCTGGCTGCCATGATGGAGGTGCCCACGACAATGGTTGAGTGTTCCGAAGCGAACACCCGTACTGAAAGAATTCTGCTGCAGCTGGCGGAAAAACAACGGGTGCTTTCGCAGTTGTCGTATATAAACTGGAACAGTTTCAAGGGCCTTTACGAATCGATGATTCATAAAAACAAGCATTTCACGAACGTCCAGAAATTCAGCTACTTGAAGGGTCTCTTGGAGGGTGATGCAGCGGCACTGATCAAACACATACCAGTGTCAGAGGCCACATACATAGAGGCTTCGGAGAAATTATTGCTTTGTTTTGATAGGAAGAAAGTCATAATTTTGTCCTTGATACAGATGTTCCTCGAACAGCAACCGGTTTCTACCCCTGATGAACCGAAACTCAGACACATTGCCTATACTTCGGATGAGATTATTTGAAGTTCGTGTGCCATTGTTGATGAAGCTTTTACTCTGGACCATTGGCTCATTCAGATTCTGCTGGAGAAGGTCGATCCAGAAACGTGACAGTTTTGGGCTCGAAAGACAGCAGAACAAGATTTTCCAAAGTTCAGAAACTTCCTTGAATTTCTCACACAATTAATTCAAGATGCGCTGCCCTCGAAATCTTCAATACTGAAAGTTCAGCAAGCGGAATCAAGGTGTCACAGAAATCAACATCGTCACCTAGCGGTCTCATCAAGAGCTGTCCATCATGCAACAGACTTCATGGGCTACATAAGTGTCAGATTTTCAAATCCTGGTCAGTGGCAGAGAGAAAAATTTAGTTCGCAAGAAACCGTTGAAACATAACTGTTTCTCCAGCTCTCACAAGATTTATGAATGTTTGTCATCATTCAGGTGTTCGCGATGTGATCAGCATCATCATTCAACTTTGCACGAAGTTGTGTCCACTAGTGTTTTACCGGAGCATTATCAGATATCCTGTATCTATTGCCCTTGGCTCAAGTGTGTGTCTTGGATACGTCAGGTAATCGTCACATTATCCGTGCACTTCTCAACTGGGGCTCTGTGTTCCTTTATCAGTGAAGCATGTGTCCAAGCATTGAGTATTCCTCGCAAAAATGCCCGCTTCACTGTGAAAGGAGTGGCAGCTGTGGATGCTGGTACTAGTGAACTTAAAATTATATTCTACCTATGATGATAATCATTATATTGACATTGATTCGTATGTCTAGAGAAAGTCAACGGCTCCATTGCCCCTACTGAGTTTGTCCGTTCAGATGAACTGAATGCTTATGATGATTCGCTTAAATTAGCTAATGTTTACTTTGATAAGTGTAAAAATATTGACATTATTATTGGAGCTCAGCATTTTATCTCTTTGATACTCCCAGGGCCAATACAGGATAACGATAGTGCACTCATCACCCAAAATACATTATTTGGTTGGGTACTGTCAGGAAAGATTCCTCCAAAATATAATGGAGCTAATAATAAATGTCAGTCTAATGCTAATTTGATATGTCTTCATTCTGAATTGGATATCGATGAAACACTTCATGGTTCTGATGAGATTCCTACAGTGTCCCATGAAAACTCTCTCCCCCCTGATGAGAGAGTTTGTGACAGGTATTTTCAGGACAATTATCAACTGTGCACGGTAATTACGGAACATCATTGGCCCCCTTTCTCGCTACTAGATCATTGTATCACATGGCTTTGAACTGTGAAGAGAGCTTATCAGCTGTTGCTGACGTCATTAAGAAGGACACATATGTTGACGATATATTATACGGTTGTGATGGTTTGACAAGTGCTATAAACATTTGTTTGAAGCCGCAGCTTATCAGTGTTTTCAGAGAGCATGGTTTTCATTTGAGAATGTGGCGTTCTAATTCATTGGAACCAACTGAACATATTTCTTGGGATGCCTCTTCTGAAAATGCATCCGTTAAAGGTTGTGGTGATGGCATCTTATGGGTGGTAGGCCGTTTGCAACATTCCTCTTTGAATTGTTTTCTTTCAGTTTGTGGAGTTGACTTTACAGGGCCTGTCAATATAGACAACGGATCTCTTTCGACAAAGGAATATACCACTGTTTTTGTATGTTTTGTCCGAAAGCTGTTCATATCGAAGTTGTCAGTGATCTTACACCCAGTACATTTATTGCAGCCCTTCAACGATTTCGTTCACGTGCAGGTGCTACTAAACATATTTATATTGATAATGCCATAAATTCATCTAAGTAGAAATGTTATGTTCGAATAGTCATTATTTCTGGGGGGGGGACACGATGATGATGATGTCAATTGTGATGATGACACACCCACCCATATCTCCACCCACGGACAGTTATTGTTTCTCCATTCCGACTTTCCCATTTTTAGTCGAAGTTTTCTTGAATTTGTTATTTAATCAAAGATGTTGATATTTTCAACGGATTGATCGAATGCAATATTATCATACAGAAGTTAAGAAAATTTCATGAATGATAATTCATCGCATTGAGGGCAATATTACATACTTCGCTTGAGATGGGGTGTGATTGGGGTGTTCATCCCCCCCCCCCTCCCTAGATCCATGCCTCCTTCCAGAGCAGACGGAAAACATTTTCTTCGACTTTTTTTTTTGGACAATGGAATTTTTTTTACCCATTCACCTCAGATTTAACATAGCATCCTTCTCGAGCGGCGCAAAGTTTAGCCACAATGGGTCGCATGGCCAAGTGCCACACTTGTACTCTATCACAAGGGACAAGTGTGCATTTTGGTTCCCTCACAAGGAATTTGTTCCATAATAGACAAATGAAAGAAAAGGAAAAATTCGGCTCCTCACTTCACTGGTCCCTGGAGTATCAGAAACACCTTTGAAAAAGCGTTCTTAATAAAAATAGCCTCACTATACATCATCTTTACAGGATAAGTGATGATGGCTCACAAATATAAGTGCTTTTTCAAGGATTAAATTATCTGGCATTATTAAGAATGGTAAAATAATTCTGGAATAAAAAAAACAGAGAAAAAAAAATTCTACTTTAAAAGCAGGATGTATGGTTACAAGCATTTTTCATGATAAACAATGGTGTGCTGCTTTCTTATGGAAAAAAGTCAGGATTATCTCGTGGTCTCTTTCACTGAAGCCCTGTCGGCCTCTGCCAGGGCTACCATTAGGGACGCCATATGAGGCTTCGCAAGCAGGCTGCAAGTAAGCTCGAGCTTGAATTTAAATTTAAAAGCTTGCTATTTATCAATCCCAAAGATCCTGATGCTTATTAAAATCGTGAAAATTACTAAAATTGTGAATTTTTTAATTTTCATAAGGAGGAGCTTTCAACACATGGCATACTGCCCACATGTGGCCTTCGAAGCTTCTTCTTGTGGCCCACCGACGAAAAATCATACATAGTAATCAGTACTTTGCATGAGCACTGTACTTTGCAATCAGTTTTTATTTTTTGTATTGTTCGTTATGGTAAAATTAGATTCACACGAATGTGAAGTTAAGAACAAAAGACGTATTGTGCTTGTTTGGTATTATTTCAAATCCATAGACAAGCTATCATAATAAGCAGTTAGATTTTTAAGAACAAAAGATTTGAGTGATTTGCCAAATAAAAACTGACATCTTTGCAAACTCTTTTACTGAATGCGAAAAGTTATGATAAAATGATGACAAATATGTGAGATGAATTTTATTATTTACTAGCTGATACCTGGCGACTTTGCCCATCCCGTAAAAAATTCATATATGTATAGCTTATTATTTCTTAATCAAAAAAAATTTGGCATCAAGTAAGAAATAATTACTTTTATTTTTAAACATATTATTTAAAAACTTGAGGCAATCGCTTGTGGATACACAATATTGTTTGTTTTCCCATCTGGTGTGTAGGTGTACCAATTTCTGGGATTGGGCGATAAAATGTAGATGTACTGTAGATGTACAAATTTCTGGAAGATTGAGATCTGGTGAGTATGGTGGATGTTCAATTTGCACCACCCTCTTTTTTGCCAGGAAAAAACCTGGTGAAAAAACCTCACCCTTTTTGTGTGAGGGTGAGCATTGTTGTGAACAAGAAACCATGAACCTTGTTGTGCATACTGAGGTCGTACCCTGCATAGACGTTTCATGAAACGGGTCAAAATTTTCTCAATGTTTTCATCACACGCGAACAGGCGACGAAAAGCTGTCCGTGAGAAATACCGGGCTCAAGTAGGTTGATACCTGCCACTGCTAACGACTGGCCTTGCGCTTTGTTGATTGTCATGGCAAAAGTTAAATGAATCGGGAAATGTAATCGCTATAAAGTGAATGGCATTTCTTCAGTGATAATTGGGATAGGGGCCATTTAAGTATTACATAAGCAGATTTTCAGCCATTTTTGACCCCCTCCCTCCCCTTGTCAGCAAAACACTGACCCCCCCCCCCCTCCCAGCAAAATTTCGTTAGCAGCTTAGAATATTTCATATCTTCAAAAAGGGGTGGTTGATGACATAAGCAACCTTCAAACTTCCCCTCCCCCTGTCATCAAAAATCAGCAAATCCAAAACCCCCTCTCTCCCCACCCCGATGCTGACGTAATACTTGAATTACCCCATACGTGGAATGAAGACGTCTTTTCTTTTGGCACATCCAGTTAAAATAGGTGATTCAATGATATAATTGTGCAATTTCTTCACGCAGAGTCTGCTGCCATTGCAGCGTCTCTGTGTCTCCAAATTTCTTAAAAGCATTATAGGTGCTCTGACTTTGAGGGTCAAATTGTGTGGTGGCACACCCGGAATATCGAAAGAGTTCAGAAATTCTGCAGAATACAGAACTGTCTGCTCTGTGTCTGCGACAGTGTCAACCGATTTGTAAGATGTGGAGTCTCCCGGAATAATTTTTAGGATTTTTTCGTTGATCTTGTTCGCACTGTCATTTTTCAGTGCCAGAATCGCTCTCTCACAAAGCCACTCATGGTTTCGGTGATTTTGTTCAATGTTTAGGAAGACTTTGTCTGCAAGTTCTTGAACTGAGTTTAACAACTGGCAAAAACCTGTTAACCAGTGACAAACCATTGTAAAGGCATATACACGTCTGAAACGCATTGTTGGAAATCACGGTACCCAAAGTAAATGTTCCAAAAGTAATTGTTGAGGCCCCAAAACCATTGTTGCTCACAGTTTTTCCGCCCATTTCAGGCATTTGCCCAGCTCTGACGAACTTTTAAAGTAGCCTATGGTTCAATCCCGGTCCTGTTTGGTATATATGCAAAATCTGGAGACGATCGGCCTAAAACTGTAGATTTGTATAAAGAACATACATACAGACAGACAGACATACTTTCACATTTATATATAAGATAGTTGTTACAATCATAATTTATGAGTTGAAAATACAGTAATTTCAATAAAGACTGAAATTAAAGTTAGCTTCATTGAGAATATGTGAGAAAACCGGAATGTTTTTACGAAAAAGTTGGCATGGCCAAAATTACGTGAAAATACAGGAATGTCCCGGGAAATACAGGACGTATGGTCGCCCTACTCATACCTCCAAGTTTTGCTGCAAACATCTCCCGAACAGAACTCAAGTCCATCCATTTAAGATTGACAAGATTAGCACATTCTAAAAAGGAAAGAGAAGATTTAAAAGACAGCATCTAGCTGAGCGTGTGTAAGGGCCTTAACAGTGCCGGATTCAGATGTTTGGAGGCCCTGAGCACTGGAATGGTTTTGTGTGTCCCCCCCCCCCCCCAGTCCTCACAAATATATTTTACTCGATATTGATTCTTTAAATAAATAAATAACTAAATGAAATTTTATATTTCCTAAGTAATTAATCTAAGGCAGAATTATAGTGTGAATATTTCTAAGCATGGGCATTGAAGGTCTCTTCCCCCCTCCTCCTGCTAATGCTTTTCTTTTCTTATATACAAAGGCTTTGATAATAGCTGAAGATGATGTCTCTCGTCGCTATTACTACGAAGGTTTTGACAGCTGGAAGATAAATCCAGGAAAGAAAATTCAAGTTCCCTTATGGAGACTCACATCCTCTCACTTGCGGGGTGAGTGTACTAGGCCACAAAGCTAACGAATCCTCTTTTCTTAGAGCTTGTGTGTGCTGAATGAAACCGTTCATGGACAGCCAGACGTAACTCCGGCCAAAACTCACAATTTCTGACACTGCCTCCAGATGGCAATTTATCCGAAAAGGATGTCACTTTCTGCTACAAAAGTTTTGACAGCAGTCCATGTTAGGTCTGGTTGTCCATGTACGGGCCTGTTCAGCACACACAAGCTGCAAGGAAAGAGGATTCGTTGACTTTGTAGTCTGGTGTGCTGTGTTCTCACCCGGCAAGTGAGAGGAAGTAGGTTCAATTCCCCTCAAGGTCAGTTGAATTTTGTTTCTTGGATTTATCTTCATCAGCCAGCTGTCTAAACCTTTGTAGTCTTCGATACCAACTCTTGGATTTTTTTTATTTATTTTTTGGAATACCTTTGGAAGTTTTTGAAATGTTTCATATTTTCCAAAAATACAGAACTTAGATTTAAAATTTTTTTTAAAGATATTTTGGCCATCCACTGCTTGTTTGGATTTCATGAACCGGCTTCAAAAGCAACCACTGAATTTTAGTATGGCCGATATTACTCAGAGGTACCTTATACTTGGTGAACCACAGTCATTGGGTGCCTTTTCTCTGATACATTTTTGAGTTGCAATATACATTAGCTAGCATTTCCTTTACTTCTACAGTGGATAAAACTAGGGCCAGGATATATAAAAGTTTGATGAAAGATCTTTTTCAAAACTTGAAAAACAACAAATAACATTGATATGCTGATCGGTTGCATTTTACTAGTTTTTTAAGAACTTTTTAAATACTTTAATAGTGTCATGCCGGTCTAAGGACTGTTTACATCTATATTCTAGGAGCTTTAGATCAAACTTTTAAAAAGGTTTAGGCTGTGTAGCCTCTGCAATGCAATTTAGGAAAAAAAAAGTTCTACGCAAAATTTCAAACTGAGCATACTGGACTGAATGAGTCGCAGAGAAAACCAAAATTTTTGACGCATTTCATTGGGCTGGTTAGTTTAAAAGCAGTTAGTTTTCGGGGTTAGTTTACTGCTGCAGGTTATATACCAGAGGAACGCTGAAACAGTTTAGCATGAGTAATAATAATTAAGGATAAGATAACGAATTGAATTCATCATCACCCATTCATTGCATCATCCCTAAAACAGTGTAATTGATAATCCCAAATTCACAAAGATTTACACATTTTCAAGTTCCCGTCATCTATTACTCTTAATGCGTGCGTCTTTTGGACACAATCCAAGGCAATTAAGTGCTCTCAACACAGCCCTCATGGCAATTAGACCTATTTACAATTTATGACAGTTAGTATGCAAATCGGTAGGCAGGTATTTTTATCTAGGTAGGAGGGGGGGGGGCCCTCAGAAAAATCAGTTTACTCAAGGGTCCTATGACGCTGTTAAGAGAGCTCAAGCTTACTTCATGAAAATTGAACGAAATATCATTCCAAAAAACTCAGCATTAACGTGATCTCTAGTTTGTAATATTATTAATTTTTCTGCATTAGTGCGATTCTTTTAATGACGATCTTCAGCTATACAATCAATTGAAAATTCTATGATTGTTTGCCGTATGCTTCAGGCTGGAAAACAACTGTTAAAAAAAACCCCTATTTTATTAACTTTTTGTGGTGCCCCCTTTTTCCTGATGCCCTAAGCACGTGCTTATTTTGCTTAATGGTTAATCTGGCCCTGAGCCTTAAGCTGAACAATAACACTTTTTAAATGCTACATCATGGAAAATGTGGGAGATAAAAGAATTAGTTTGTCTTCTTGAAAATGCACAAGAATTGTAAGCTTCACCACAATTGTTTGAGCTGAAAGAGAGGAGAGGGCAGAGGCGACTTAAGCGAGAGTACGAGAGGGGCGGTAGGTTGTAAGGGGGCGGCAGCTCAGGACACAAAAATCTTTACAAATTTCCAACAGTAAAAATTCAACATCACACTTTTGATCCATAAGCTGACAACAGAGTTGTTGAGCAAACTCGTGGAAAAAGACAGGGCCTGGGATGGCAATCAGAAACAAAAATATAATCTATCATAAGAAGCAAAGGTGCATTTTGGTGATCTCAAGCAGTAATTTTTCAGGAACAGTAAAATAAACGCAAAGGAAATAATTCGGCTTCTCATTTGCTCAGTCCCTGCATCATCATAAAAATGCCTTTGAAATAAATTTCTTAATAAAAATCATCTTGTTATCTTTACAGGATATGTGTAAGTGACGATGTTTCATGAATGCTATTTTGTGGATTGAGTTATCTGGGGTAATCATGAATGGTTAAAAAACAAGATAGATAATCCTGCTTTTGAAAGCAAAACATTTTCTTCAAAAACATGATGTATGTTGACGCATATTTTTTCAGTAAAAAATGGTGTGCCGCTTTCTTCTAAAGACAAAATAAGTTTATCCCAGGTGCCCCTGGGCTATAGCCTTGTAAGCCTCCCACCAGGATCATCTTTAGGGTGGCACACAAAGCTTTCACCTCGGCGGCGGATAATGCATCGACACACTCCTGACCCAGCCCAAAGGCCATGCAGGATTACTTTTGTAAATCAGACGCTGCAATCCTGCCCAGTAAAATACTTGGCACGGAGAAATGAAAATAAATCCAGAGTCGAGTGCCAATGAGGTCTGATTCAGGATGGGGGGAGCGCCATCCTTCATGTCCCTCGTGGGGTTTATGCTAATGATATGAATCAATATCATTCTGCCACCAGGCCTCAGCACTGCATAAAGACAACACCAAGCTTAAGCTTCATCCTACAACATTAGGGTAAAACTAAACTACAAAGATTTATTAACAGCTGGCTGATGCGAAGATATGTTTAAGAAAGAAAGAAAATTCATCTGCCCTTGCGGGGAATTGAACCCACATCCTTTCACTTTCAGGGTGAAGCACTAGATCACAAAGGCAACGAATATCTCAATCTTTCTTAAATATATCTTCGCATCAGCCAGCTGTTAAAAACCTTTGTATGAATAATGGAGAGTGACATCATCCTTGTATAAGTCGCCATCTGGTGGCAGGGTAAACAATTGTGAGTTTGGCCTGAGCTAGGTCAGACTGTCCATGTATGACCCCGTTCAGTGCCTTTGTAGTCTAGTGTGTTCGATTCCGCGCAAGGCAAATGAATTTTCTCTCTTTCCTAAATATATCTTCGCATCAGCCAGCTGTCAAACCTTCGTATGGATAAGTGGAGAGTGGCATCATCCTCGGATAAGACTAAACGGTCTCGGTAGGCGGATAAGCTTGAGCCACTGGAGGGGGCGGTGCTAATAAGATAATGCCTCACATGAGGCCTTTCAAAATATCTAGAGTAAAGCACACTTTAAAATACAATAAACACATGTAGCACATGTATACACACTTTAAAATACATGTAGCTTCAAAACTTTCCGTAGAGTATATAACACTGTCCGACAAAATTTTGCCCTTTTTTGTAAACAAAAAAGGAGTAAGAAGTTATACAGTTCATACAGGATGGTTCAGACAGGTGGTTTTGAATCAGGCTGGATTTTTTATCATAGCAGTTTTTTTAGCAGTTCCAAAAATTGCAGAAAATAAAATAGAACAACTACCCACTGGGCTTGGAACCCACAATATAGAGAATTTTTTGAACCAACTTTGATTGGAAATTTGTTTAAAGATAATTAATAGGAATAAGATTTTTGGCCATTTTGAAAAACATTAGCTGGCAAAATAACTATAAATTAAATTCAATGAATTTGCCAAGACAATCGTAATCAATCATTTTCAGAATTTATAAATTACAGTTATTACAATTGATATCACAACTGTATAACATATTTTTTCCAAAATTTGTAAATGAATTCATGATTTTAGGTAATTCATGAATCATCATAAGGAACATGATGATTAATAGACAACAAGTTTTTAAATTTATAAAAATGTGTTGGCTTGTACTTGATAGCTGTAGAGGAACAGACTTTTGCCAATTGGTTTTGGTTGTTGCTGGAGGTGAAAAAAGCCAGAAATGAGCTGTATAGTCCTCAGATCACGAGAAGAGTTACCGAACCCCCCTCTCTGGAGAGGATCTATTTCGGCACGGGGAAAGGATAAAAATTATCCCGGGTTGCCAGTAAAGGCTGTCTTGGCGCAAATCTCTGTATGTGGGTATTCTTCACGCTTCAGTGAACTCTGTCAGTCTTCACGCTTGAGTGAGCTGCGCTTTTTGTGTTGACATTTGTTAAAAGATGTACTCGAAAATTGTTGTTATAAATTTTGGAAGTAAATTAATTTTTTTAATTTAAAAATTTTTATTTAGTAATAAAGGGAGTAAAATTACTATAAATTAATAATTAAATTCCTAAAATAATAAAATAAATTGTTAAATTACTTTAAATTAATAATTTAATACAAAAGGAGTATTATTAATATAATAATAATTTATTACTACTTTAAATTATATGGCATTTTCTTCGGTTTAATTTCTATACCGCAGCAAGAGAATGCCACCTGCTACCTATTAGCCATTCTTCCTTTGTTTACCTTCTGTTATAGCCATATCATTGTCTTTTTTCCTTTTTTACTTTCTCGACGTCGACAGAAGCTACTCGTATGGGCTTTTAAAATAGGTGACAAATAAAAAGATTGAGCATGCCTGATTGTCAAGTTTGCAGTTACGTCTATAGCCACCTTAAGGGCATGTCTCCCCAAGGGCAGGGCAGACAGGGATCCAGCCCTGGGGTCCTGGATGATTCTAATCAGTTTTTACAACTATAAATTCATTTTAGATTGACCGTCAAAGATTCCAATCTGCTGCAAGATGTGGGGGCCATGCTTGAGGGCATCAGAAGAATGGTCCTCTCATGCTGCAACAGGGATCCTGGTTGGAATCTCTCACCGGCCGTCCATTCTGAATTTACAGCGTAGAAAAAAAAGGAAAATTATAAGAATTCTCCTATAGGCTGGATTTTGTCAGCCCATCCTTCGTATTCAGCTCGTCTGCCACTATGAAGGTTACCATCAAGGTCCATGGGTTCGAATCCGGGCACAGAACATTCGAAGAAAGTTCTTTACCTACCGAGCCTAGGGCGACCACTGATGGATGGAGCCTTCATTTCCCACCCAACTCCACTGGTTGGAAATTACCGTATGGCGATGCATGACCGGAGTTGGTGTGCGGTGTAGTAGCCCATCCTTCTGGGGGCCATGGTCGAAAATGTTTTATACGAGCAGTGTTCGGCTTCAACTTGATGCATGAAACTGATTATTAAAAAAAGGCTGGAGTTTTCGATCCCTTCTGCGGAATAAAAAATATATTTTTTGTATTAAAATAATGTGCCGTAAGTGCTCGAGCAGCCGGGCCGTCTGAAGAGCATCACTGGCTTTTCCCGGGACAAGTGATTTTTCTGAGGCCCTACCACGTAAATTCTGGAAAATTTCAACCAGATCTTATTTTTGTGAATCTAATGATACAATGCCTTAAGACGACACTGTCGAACAGCCGGTGTTTACGCAACAAAAACACTGCGATGACGACGTTATCGAGAGCACTGCCGTGGCGCTTTTAGTGAAATTTCTAGGAGGCCGAAATAGCGCTAAAGACGCCAAACGGGAGAGCACCATTGCTAATGCCCTATTCTCGATGGGCAGTTCCTTTACCTAAAAGTAAATAATAGAATCGTCCAACGTGACGTAGCCAGTGTTCTTCTCGTGATCGGTGGACTATATTTACAGTTCACTGCCAGTTATCATTAAAATATACGGAACATGTGCACCCGATGGCGTGTGGGAAATTATGAAAATTCATGAACTTAAATGACTAATTAGTTAATTATGATTTTGATTAGAATCAAGATCGATGCAATTATTAATAAAGTTTTCAAATTTATGAAAATTAATGAAATTGAATTGTTCACTGAATTTGAATGACTAATTATTTAATTAATTATGATTTTAATCAGCATCAGGATGGTTGTGATTAATAAAAGAGAAGCTTTTAAATTTATGAAAATTAGAAAATTTTGCAATTTTACTAATTTTGACGAATTTGAATGACTAATTAGTTAATTATGGCTTAATTAGCATCAGGATCGTTGCAATTAATAAATGACAAGTTTTCAAATTTATGAAAATCAGAAAATTTGCATTTTTTACTAATTTTCATGAAAGTTGCTAAATATCAGCATTTACCGAAGTGCTTGGTAAAAGCCTGAAATGTATATGTTTATACTCGTTTTTCTGGCTTTTACTAACTCGACTTAGGTTTTACCACTCTTCTTGCTTTTACTGTAACATATATATACATACATATGCCTATTTATTCATGAATAATAAAATCTTAAGAAATAGAAGAAGTTGTTGGTTCAATTTTTTTAATGTCTATTTTTCTGCTCTTATCTATGCCATCTAAGAAAATTATTTTTTACAAATTAATTTTTAAAAATACAGGACCTTCAATAAATTTTTTTTTTGCAAATTACATTCAAATATACTAATTTCTTCAATGTATTTACACAATTATTGAACATCCAATATAAGTTCACTATATTGAGAATGTACAAAATGTATATTCACCGCTATTTCTCTACATGCTGACATAGATATCCCAGTGCCTTCTATCTGTTTCAAAGCATAATCTTTAGGGTCAGATCTAACGATAAATTGATATCAAAATATTAAATTAATTCAATTCTGAAATAAAAACAGTTATAAAAGCATAATAATTACAGTAACAAAAATAATTTCTTCGGGTCTGTAACACGTTGGGATCATTAATAGTAAAAAAAATTTAAAAAGTTATTTTGGTAATTGAATTTTTTGCCGATCGAACCCGCTAGGCAGGCCGTTTTTTAGGGGGGGGGAGGGCCATTGCCCCCCCCCTGCTTTTGAAAATACACTAAAAATGGTATATATATACATTGAATACATGTGTTTTGCCCCCCCCCCCCGGAAAAAGTTGAAATGACGGCCCTGCCGCTAGGCCCTAGTCTTAATTACACACACTGTCCTCTGTAGTATAGTGGTAAGTATCCAAGCCTGTCACGCAGGAGACCAGGGTTTGATTCCCCGCCAGGGAGAAGTAAATTTTTCCTGAGTTGTGCTCGGTTTGAAAGAAAGAAAGTCTTAATTACTTTGGAACAATGAGGATTCTACTTGTACAATGTTTCTGATATTTTTGTTTTAAAAAAAATTGGGTGTAACAGACTTCGATTTAATGAGCACTGATATAGCAAAGACTATATCAGCACTGATATTAGTCTTTATAGTTTACTGTACAAGAAATGACTTTGAATATAATGAAAAAATTTTGAACCAAAGTAAACTCTGGCAACCTGTTGGATTGGATTTAGATTTTATTGGTACAAGGACCAATTAGGTCAAGCTGCACCAAAAACAAATGACCATATACAAATAAGATGAAACTTGTTCTCTTTTCATATCAAAAGATAAAAGTATGTGTGAAAAAAACATAAAACAATGACAGATTCTAAAAACTATAATTTGTCATATAAACCAATGGCTTTGATGAATTTAAAAATGAGATGCATCGCAATGGTCACATAAAATGTCACAAAGGGGAAGATGACTGACTAAAAGAGGTCATAAAATGATGATGGTGATATGAACGAGTAAAAACATGAGCAATGGTCAATACACTGACAATATCGGCACTCTGGTTGACTCTCTCCCAATAAAAGGTATGATTGTGTGAGCCGACTGTGTCCTATGCACAACCGGGCGAGCACGACTTCCTCCTCCTTCTGGTTAGTCCTGCAACTCGAACACCAAAGGCAGAGTGTGGGCTTGATGGCATGTAGTTTATTATTTATTTGAGTGTCCCAATGATCCTGCCAGCGGCGATGCATCACTTCTTGGAGGATTGGGAAGTGGTCACTTGCAGGGACCAACAGATTACTATCAATGGTAGATGTTGTTTAAGGTGCAGTGTCTGCTTTCTTGTTGCCTGGTATTCCAACATGACCCGATGGTACACAGTAAAATTTTACTGTGGTACCATGATGCAGGGGTGGAAAATGAAAATTTGATTTTTGTAGCAGGAAAAATGTTGTTTTTATAGCAGCATTTATCAGTTATGTAGCATTTTAAAATTTTGGCAGTAAATAAAATACACATTTTTTATATAATATAAGCAAGTAGCATACACAGGATTACATTTTGCTTCAAGAAATAGTGTTATTTAAGCTCAGAAGAAGGGGTGTCCCCCTTAAGGTACAAAATACATAGAGACTTCATCTAGAAGAAATAATTATATTTTACAAAATTTTGAGACTTCTTGATATTTATATTTTTATATTCTCTACAATATCAACAAATGAGAGGCTTTTAACATAGACATTTTTAACACATGGTGTGTTTAAGATTTCAAAAATAATTTGAAAATGAGTGTTTTTAGATTTAGCTTGTAGACTTGGTAATCACTAATTTAAAAAAAACCACTAAAGGATAGACTTGTAACACTCATTAGAAAAGTAATTATTTTTCTTGTTTTTGCCGCTGATGCAAGTCTTGTATATATAGTAGTGCTTTTATTCTCTTCAGTTTCAATAATTTTTGAATGTTTGATCTTGTTTCTTTTACCAGAATTTATCCACTTCATATTTAAAATGCTGTGTTTCTTTTTGAGTTTGCTCTTGATTAAATTAACTCAATTTGATTCAACATACTTTGAGATAACTTCTTTTGCTGGGTCATTCTTAGAATATTTATTAGAAATTCTCAGAAATTTAATAGTGATTAAAAAAAAAAAAAGCTAGACTTAAATTATATTTTTTTAACTTAAACTATAGTAATTTACACTAAAATTAAATTTTTAATTTAAACTACAGAAATATAAACTATAAAATAATGATTAAAAGATTAGAAATTTAATAGAATGATTCTATTTTCTATGTAAATTGAAGAATCAAATTAATCAAGTTAAAGTCAAAGTGCAACACGGGCACGGATAATAAATAATAATAGAAAGCATGGATTCTACTAATTTAGGGCTTGAAATTTAAACAAAATATCTTTGTTGAAAAAAATTAGACATTCTTTCCCAAGTTGAGGTTTTCTGTTTACTTTTCCCTGCCCAGGGCCCTTCCACCAAGTCAACAGTGTTCGAGATTACTTTGTAGTTGCATCATGAACTAATGATGAAGAATTCTAACACTAAAATTAAATTTGATGTATATGTAAAATTAATGTGCAATAGAGAGTTCTGTTATGAAGAAAAGCTACTTATTCAAACAGTTGCTCTGTTAGTCTAAATTAAAAATTACTAGTATAAATCAAAGTGTACAGTACATTTCACCACAATAATTTAAGTAATAAGAGATAAAAAAACATAAAAAATTGCTATTATTTTTTCTTTCGCAATCTAGAAATTTTATTAATATACAGTCAAACCTTGTTAATGAGTCACTCTTGGGAGAGAAAAAATATGACTTAGTATGCAGAGTGACTCGTTAAATGGAGTAAGCCATAGCTGTGTCGTGTCAATTCCCGCCTGAGGACACTTGAGACTTCCAAAAAGTGACCCAGTAAGCGAAGTGAGGTGTTAAACGGGTGACGCACTAACGAGGTTTGACTGTATTGTTATTTTGATTCATATTTTAATAAATGTCATATTACTTTAAATTTATACGATTTTCATAACATTGCACATTAAAACTGATGGAACTCCGCTTAAGCTGTCATAATTTTTTGATACCTTGAGGTGACGACTTATCAAGGTTTTACTGTATTGATCTAGCATCACTGGAATTATGTGAAATTTTTTCAAATCTAAATCAACAAGCTTCGTTGAAACCCTTAGGAAAAACATTGCCAGTGCTTCCAACAGCGAAAAAATGAAATTATTCATTTCATTTTTTTTTGCTGTTGGAAGTGAGTGTGATGTTTATTCATTATGAATAAAGATCACACTCACTGATCCTATTTAAAACCCCAGGAGGTGATATAACACTGAAATCTTATTGGGCATATAGAAAATATAAATCTCCTAACCTCGAGTTTCCTCTACACTGAATCACATCAAGAGAGGTCGGTCATTTGCACACTCACTATGTGTGAATGCTTTAAAAACTGAATAATAATATATTAATAGATCAACGGTTTCACCCAATAATTCTTTGCGTTATAACTCTATTCTGTCATTAAAATATTTAAGATACTCACAGGAAAAGCTATGGGGTCACACAGATCCCTGCTCGTCTTTCTAGATATAGTCCCCCGACTAGTCTTTCTAGTGTTAAGTATCACAAAAATAAAATAAAAAATAGACTAAGTGCCTATGAATCTTTAACTGAATTTAGAATGGTTGTTACCAGGGCATTGTCTTAGAAATTCTGCCCCTCCCCCTTTAAGATACAACTATCTGGAAAGCGTTTTCTTTCTTCACCCCCTTGATATAGTGATTCCCAAAGTGTTGGTCACGACCCCCTTGGGAGAGGGGTAACAATGATTTAAGACGTCGCGAGAGAATTTCCTAAATAAAAACCTCCTGATGAGAGTAAGTATATATCAAATCAACTTAATAACTTGTCTTTAAAGTGGGAGGATGAACCAATAGTGGGTGCAGGTGCAACTGTTTACATTTTTTCTATGGGTGTTCGGAAAAAATGTCTGCCCTTCAAAGGATTAATTGAGCTATTTAGCACATATATATCACTTCATATAACAAATTAATATTTTACATAAAATTTTCCAAAAAATAATTTGAAGAAAAACCTTATCCAATCAAGTATCATAAATGTGGTTTTACGGGCTTTTATAAGAAAAAATGAAAATTAATAGATTAATATATTTATTCTGAATCCAAAGACAAAATTTATTTTTCGAAAATCCAAGAATTGCTCTCTTCATTTCCTACTTTTTAAAATAGTGATTCTCCGCATTATGGTGCGTAGCATAAAGATAAGTTTCTCCTACCTTTTTATTTTTACGTTGGCACAAAATTTTCTAGTGAAGTAACATCCCTGAGGTTATACTAGAGATGTAAAATTCTCGAGAATATTCTCTGGTAGGACTACTATTATAAATAACTTGAGAATATTCTTATAAGTTCTTGATGAGAATATTCTTCTGTTATTTATTATGTATATAGTTACATAAAAAATTATTGAGAATATTCTCTGGAAGGACTACTTTCATAAATTACTGAGGAACATTCTTATAGAAAATAATAAGAATTATTCTGAAGTTATTAATAATAGTCTTTCCAGAGAATATTCTCCTTGATGAGAATATTCTTCAGTTACCGAAATCTTTCCAGAGAGTATTATCAAGAATATATGTAATAACATGTATTATAATAAATAATCTCGATAAATAACTTGAGAATAATTATTATTTTCAATAAGAATATTCTCAAGTAATTTATAATAGTAGTCCTTTGAGAGAATTATTCTCAAGAATATTCTCTGTCCCCATCGAAAAGATGGGTATATTACAGTTTGTAGTAGAGATGTGAGGTGGGAATATTCTCCTGGATGTAAAGATTGGAGAATAATCGAGAATATTCATTTTTCTTTTAAATAATTTAAATTTTTTTATTAATTTTATTTACATTGTGAAGTATAAATCAGTTTTCATTGCCTGAAACATTTACAACAAAACAATTTTTGGTGTAATCACCCCCGATGACAACTTTAGTTCGAGAATATTCTCAGAATATTCCCCAGATCATGATGAGGTTTTAAAAGTTTGGTTATAAAGATTTTAGAAACCTTCATATTAAAACCTTAAAAAATTATTTTAAAATTAAATTTTTAGAAATAAGTTCACAAAAGAAATTAAACCAAAGTTGATTGATAAAGGAAGCTATTCTTATATGATTGCCTTCATTCTAAGATACAGAACTGTTGTTTTCTTCAATGCACATACACTTAAATTCTGTATCGCTCACATTTCTTTAAAAGTTGTGCAATTCAGCCCTTTTGGTTTAATTTTCTTGCTTTTAAGCTTAAATATTGTGGTCTAAAAATGTCGATATTCCCATCTTCTTAACGGGAAGAGAGACGGGGACAGAGAATATTCTCTCAAAGGACTACTATTATAAATTATTAGAGAATATATTGTTATCGAAAATAATAATTATTTTCAAGTTATTTATGAAGATTATTTATTATAAAACATGTTATTACATATATTCTTGATAATACAATCTGGAAAGATTTGCATAACTGAAGAATATTCTCATCGAGGACAATATTCGAGAATATTCTCTGGAAGAACTTCTTCTGAAGTTATTAATAACTCAGAATAATTTTTATTATTTTCGATAAGAATATTCTCATCAAGAACTTATAAGAATATTCTCAAGTTATATATAATAGTACCAGAGAATATTCGAGAATATTCTCGAATATTCTCTGAAAGATTATTCTTGAGAATTTTACATCTCTAGTTTGTAGACCACAATATTAATGTTTGAAAGCAAGAAATTTAAACCAACAGGGCTGAATTGCACAACTTTTAAAGAAATGTGAGTGATACAGAATTGAAGTGTATGTGCATTGAAGAAAACAACAGTTCTGTATCTTAGAATGAAGGTGATTATATAATTCCTTTATCAAACAACTTTGGTTTAATTTCTTTTGTTGTGAACTTATTTCTGAAAATTCATCTAATTTTAAAATTTTTTAAGGTTTTAATCTAAAGGTTTCTAAAAAATCTTTATAACTAAACTTTTAAAACCTCTGATCATGACCTGGAGAGAGGTTATGATATTCTCAAACTAAAGTTGTCATTGGGGGTGATTATACCAAAAATTGTTTTGTTGTAAATGTTTCAGGCAATGAAAACTGATTTATATTTCACAATATAAACAAAATTAGTAAAAAATTTTTAATTATCTAAAAGAAAAATGAATATTCTCGATTATTTTCAAATTTTTACATCCAGGAGAATATTCTCACCTCACATCTCTAGGTTATACGTTTGTGATCAGAGGCATAAGCAGGAGAGAACATAGGTGTGTGCCCTTGCCAAGACGATTAAAAATATTTTAGTAAAAAACTAAAATATCGGAAAAAAAACCATTTATACAGTATGTTATATTTATCAATTTCTGTTTATATAAAATGTTTTTGAAGGTTAGTGGCTCATAATTTCTCTGGGAGAGATTCCTTGTGCTTCCCGAACCCAATGTGCTCCCCCCAAAGGTCGGTCTTACGTACGCTAGTGATTGTGCAGGGTGTTGTAATGTGGTAGGTATGGTTGTTACACCAGTACTTTGTAAGTATGAAAAAAATGTAGTTCCACGTACAGGAGTTCACTTTTGGAATGTTTTGAAGGTGAGGAAAAAGTTGAGCGAAAGCAGGGAAAAGTCCTCAACCCATGAAAGATGTTTGCCTGGATGGAATGAATCCCTTTCCCTGATACATCAACAATGAAAATTCATCGAAATACAGATTATAAAGATACAAATGAAAAACCAGGGTGGTCTGTGCAAAATGCCAAATGTATTTGTGTGTTTTGAAAAATAATTGTTATGAAAACTACAATCTGATGTAACATACAGTATATATACTGGGTGCATAGGTAACAGGGCATATAGCATTTTACTGGCGACCCATATCTCCAATTAAAAAAAGTATCCAAATAATGCATAGTAATAATGGAAGTACTCAGATATGCCATTTATGTTGCAAGGGGTTGTACAGTTATTGAAAGAAAAACATTTAACTTTTTATACAGTCCCTGAGTGCCCAAAAACCAAATTAGAAAGTTGTTGCTCTGTCTCTCCTAAGGCCAACAGAAAAAATATTCCACATTTCTAAGTGCAATATTCACTAAGATATTTGAATCCACAAAATGGAAAAAACAGCAATAAATGCAGGAAAACCGTCTTACCAGCATTTATGCTGTTTTTTCCTCCAATTTTCTTTGTTTTTTGGATTCAAATATCTCAGTGAATATTGCACTCAGAAATGTGGAATATTTTTTCAGTTGGCCTTAGGAGAGACAGGGCAACAACTTTCTAATTTAATTTTTAGGCACTCAGGGACTATATAAAAAAGTTCATTTTTTTGTTTCAATAACTATACAACCCCTAGCAACATGAATGACATATCTGAGTACTATGCCTTATGGATTTATTATGCCTTTATGGATACTTTTTCTAATTGAAAATATGCCTCAAGGATCAATAATCTTTCTCCACAAAAATGTCATGTGCTCTGATATTGATAATTAGCTCAGTGTGATGGCACATGCCAATTCCTGACGCCTGTTGTGAGTTAATGTCATATAACGGGCTTTAAATTTGAAAATAATAATTTTAAATCTATCTATGCATTTCAATGTGCTTATAAGTGTTTCTGCTCATTTAAATCCTGAAGTACACACGTTTACCTAAAATTTCCAGCTTTGAATACTTAATTCATTTTCATTTCCCATTACAGTCTACAAACACAAAAGCAGGGTTCCCAGCAAAATCTGCTTGATCATTTCCCTGACTTTCCTTGATTCTCCCTGACCAAAAACGCATACACAGGGTTCCTACTGAAAAAATTAGAAAAAGTAGGATGGGGAAGGGGTACCCCCCTAGACAACATAATCATAGCATAATATGTAAAAAGTCCCTCAGAAATTCTTTTTTTTATTTGTAAAAAAATTCAAAAATAATTTATTTTTTCACGCCACTATTTCAATATCCTATAAGATTGACTCAAGCTAAAGCAAAATGACAGAAATGACTTGGTAACAAAAACAATTTTTGGACAAAACAGTGTACCACAGATAATTCTATCCTGTCTCTCCTCAAAATGTGTTACATTATTATTTTTTTTTTTCAGGAGTCTTCCAGAGTCCAGTGTGTAAACTCTCTTCTTCAATGCACAGCAAATTATGAAGGCATGCGAGTTTCCTTTGAGACAACTTTCAAAATCACAGTGCAAAATGTATAAGTTGCAAGGTCCAATGTAAATGAGTCCAGGTGAACTGGATGATTTTACTGCGCTGTCCATCTTTTTTAACATTTTACTGTTCAATGAAAGTGTCATAATTTTCGATAAATGAAGCACACTTTTATTTTTAGCTCTTTGCAGAGCTTTGTAAACATTGCTTATGCCTCTACATGTCCTAAAAATACAGAATACAATTTAATGTTATTGGCTAACATTAGAGTCACAAAACCTAGAATTAATAGTGCAAAAGAGCATTTTAAGGGTGCGAGATAAAAAAAAAAAAAAAAAAAATCATGTTGACTGATTATTCAGAAAAAGTAAAATGAGGGGCGGCTACCGAATCTAGATCAATTTCAAGAAGTTTTCTTGCGGAAGCTGCAGCCTCTAATTTATCAGATTCCAATCTTGCAATAAGTAAAAACAAAGAGTAATAAGTAATCAAAAAAGAGCAACATGTTTGGAGCTTTGAAATCTTTTTAGAAATGACTTGCACTCTGGAGGGACAGTCTTAAAAAACTCATCTCACACTTAATGGAGTATCTTTTACTGCCAGGCCAACAGAGGTAGCAGGCTTACCTCAAAGAGACCTGTTGTTCTATATACATTTCATGTCAAAAATGTCTATAGATCTTTCCGAACATTATACATTTTCAACTCATCTCTTGAGAAAACAATTCTCTTTCAATTTTACCCATTTGTGGTGTCTTGTAATGTCTGTGAACTGTATGTTGCAAGGAGGAGAATTCTATAAGCAAAAAATATATACCACTGAGGAGTTGTTTCATCCCATCCAACTGATTTCCATTCAACCTACAGGTAGAACCAAAGCCTCCTAGAACTACAAGGAGTAATGTATCACTCTGCCGAGGTTGTGATGTGAGGTCCTTAGCGTGGCTGTTTTGGATGTTTTTAACAAAGCACACCACGTGCATTTATCATCATATTTTATTTAAATCCTTCAAGTTTTTTATATTTATTTTACTATTTACCTGTTGTTGATAGATGGAGAAATTTCGTTCAAATAGTTGTTAAAGGAGCCAAGAACTTTGATAATCATCTGACGACAGACTTGTAAAACAAAAGGGTACGTAGCTATTTGTACATAATTCAGTCAACATATATCTGAAATATTTATTTTTCCTGACTTTATTTTGCGTAACTTGAAAGTAGATATGTTCGCTGCTGTTTCGTGTCGAAATTTTATTTCCTCTTGCATTGAGAGCAGTTTTTTTATCCACTTGTTTAATCATTGGAACACATTTTTCAGATCTAATAAACATGTTTTTTTAAATGTTGAGTGAATCGAATTTCGCAGGTCTGTAATTAAAAATACAAATATTAATGTGCTGAGTGACATGAAATTTAATGAAGGGATAGGCTACTTTTTAAATAAATAACATATTTAGCAAATTTAACTTGCATTTAAATGTGTGTCACCTCCCTATGTAAGTATTCTTGCAAGCACACACACACAATTCAGAATATTTTTAATTCAATAATTTTGTTGCCTATATGCTGTATGTTATAAATACTACACCCGTAACATTTTACATTTTCTTGTAGGTGTCTCGGTGCTGCTGTGTTTTCAGCTGTAGGTCAAACTGCAATTGGAAGTGAAAGACCAAATAGAACCCTCGTCGTACAGAGGAAAGAAATCCTGTTTTAGTACCCGATGTGATAACCCTTGCTGGATAACCATCGTGTTTGACAACAAAGTTATCAATTGAAAGAAAGTCACCAGAGAAAAGAAATAATTAAATCAATGACAAACAAGAGAAGCAGTTCAAAGAGTACCACTGTCTCGCACAATAATCTTGTACCTGTGTCTTCTTATGAGTGGTTCCTAGGAAAAGACCCAAAGTGTATATACTTCATGGTAAAATAAGTGAATTTATTTTTTCTGCACTGAATAGTTAGAACTCAGTTTTATGAAAACTGCTCTCTATTCTCCACAAATGATATCATTGGCATATTTTATTTCACCAATCCTGCTGCATATCGCCTTGGGAAGAATTCAAATAAACTGATACTACCTCATGCATATTACTTCAAGTATTGCTGCAAAATGTAGGTGTCCTAGAGTATGGTACAGAGCTCAAATGTGAAACATCTAGCAGGAAAATGTTGTGAACTTATTTTTGATAATGTCCAAAATTTGTTAAGCTAGGAGCATTTTATAAGAAAGCTTCAATTAAAGGTCTGGCTATCCATTTGACATCAATACAACATTCAAAGGTAAAATATTTAAAGGTATTTGTGATTATGGTAAGTCTCTGTCATGATTGTATCAAAATAATATCTAATGTATTCCTGAATAATTACACCAAGACTAAAAATGATAACTTTAACACCAAGACTAAAAATGATAACTTTAACACCAAGACTAAAAATGATAACTTTAACACCAAGACTAAAAATGATAACTTTAACACCAAGTCTTCAATTAAAAGAACTCTTCACTTAAAAGAAACTTGCTTCTATAAAACAATCTTAATTGCATTCAATAGTTTTTTTTAATTTGAAGTATTTTCGAAAAAGTATATGGAGGTGTGTGTGCATTTTGATTAGACGTATGAAAAAATGTTTTGCATTTTTCAGGTGATATACATCTTTTAAATTTTTAAACTTGATATTTAAAAAAAAATTGATCCCATATTAAATATTCTCAACTAAAATTCTGAAAATAAAATGTTATAAGTGTTCATAATTCATCATTTAAAATTAGAAACTAAAATATATTTTATGGGAATTTTATAAATCAGTGCAATAAGTGTAAGACTTTCCATAATGTGTATTACTAGTTATGCGATCAAAATTTTGAAATGTTTTTCAAAGTCCCCCCTCATAGATTAATAAATTTGAACATTTACAAAAATTTTATAATGTTTAGAGCAGCAACCAATTTCCCTTTGAATTAGAATTGATAACATGAATGTAGCTTCAGTGAATAAAATATTTTAAATGATGTTGTTTTCTTTTTTTTTGTACATTGTCTGTATATCCCCTTTTATTTTAAATACAAATTCTAATAAGTCATATTATATAAATAAAAAAAAAGTCTCTGAACAGTCAAATATATTGCCTGATTTTTCAAAAATATTTGCTTAGGAGCAAAAAACAACAAGAAATACTTGTCAAAGAATTTGAAGCCTCTACCTTTTTCATATTTAATTAATTTAATATTCAGTGTTTTCGTATGCCATACTAGGTAATAATTGTAATAAAAAAAATTAAAATCTGTCAAATTTTTTCTTCCAATTTTCAAAAAATACATGTTGGTTGCAAATTTTAAATGCGAAGTGTGTACGCAATAGGACCCTGAATGAATGCCAGGGGCTCTGCCACCGGACTTACCCTGTTGCCGAGATCTCTTCCAGCCCAGCTTCGTGGCAGAGTCTGGGACAAAGTGAGTGCACCTAACAATCTGAATGTGTAGCTAGTGTTGTGTTTGATATTTCAGTGCTGCCATCTATAGTTCAAATTGTGAGTGAAGTGTAATGATTGAATATTTGTAACGTTGTAGGCTTGTTACTCTCTGTGGCGAGACTTTTTAACGGGGAGATCGGCTCGCATTCGTGCCTTGAAGTTGGAAACCACAGAAAACCAACTTCAGCCGACCACCACTGTGGCGCCGGTGGGGTTCGAACCCGGATCCTCGCGATGCGAGTCCATCACTATGATCACTCGACCACCACAGCAGCACACAGTAGGACCCAGGTTGTGATGTCACGAAGATATGTTTCAGGCTTGTAGTCAGTGCTGTCTTAACGCATCGGGCCCACCCGGGCGCCTCAAGAGAAGAGGGGCCTCACAAAAATGAGATCCGGTTGAAATTTTCTAGGATTTACCAGGTAGGGCCTCTGAAAAACCACGGGGGCCCATGATACTCTTAAGACAGCCCTGCTTGTAGTATCTAGGAGGACAATGGAAAAGAGGGTCTCCTTAGACCCCTGTTCATCCATTTACTGAAAAAGCAGGTTCAGTGACCTTGACCAGCATTGGTTTCCACAGCATGTAAAATCTCACCCTTTAACTGATAAGACATTTTGCTCATGTACACCACAGTGTTTCTCAGTAGGGGATCCAGAGGAAAATGCAGATAAAGATTGTTGACAAGGCTTCCTTATTCTCTCCCAGAGGATCTGAAAGAGATAATCTATGGGGAAAAAGTGAAGACCACACAACCACTGAAATGGGAATTCCTCCCCTTTTAATTTTTTCCCTTTCAGATTTTCCCTGATTTTTCCCAAATATTAAGAATTTTCCCTGACTTTTGACAAATATTTAACATTTTTCCTGACCATTTCCTGATTCCCTGACTTTACAGGTTGCTGAGAACCCTGTAAAGAAACAAAATCGACAAATATTTTTCTAGCTGTTTCTGAAGTTTGGGGCTTGAAGAGGTTAACTATGACTCTGACCCTATTACCCTCGGTTAATTGAGGTTATAGTGTAACTGCCAACAATAATTTTATCCCCAATTTTACAACAAGAAATTATTTAAAAACTTTTTACACAAAACTGATTACTTTAGTAAATAAAACTTTGGTAAATAAAGTTCTCACCCATCTTTTCTCCTCGCCTTGTAAACATGACCATATGTACCTCTACCAACTTTGCAACCCTCATATTCAAAAAGATCTTCCACTTTGGCTCGGTCTGTGGCAGTACGGACTTTGAAATCGTAATCCATCACTAACAAACACAAAATGTTTGAAATAAATAGATTGTGTAAGTGAATACATTTAATTGCATAAATTCAGATATATTGAATTTATAAAATTGATCTATTCATGCACAATGTGAATCAAAAAAATTCTCATACAGGTGAAATAGAAATCAAGGTTTTTAAAGGGTAATCTGCAGATCAATTTCAAAATTCTGAAAGGCGCCATTTTTTGTTCCTGCTTTAGGTGCAAACTTATTATAGAGTAAAACCTTGTTAACTCGTCACCCTATAATAAGTCGTCACTCCGGTTAAGTCGTCATTTTTCTTCAGGCCCTTCCAGCTCTCATAGGCAACAATGTTATTAAACCCTCATTTACTCGTCGCTAATTTTGGTTAACTCATCACTATGAAAAAATTTGAGAAAGTGGAAGAGACTATTTTTATGGCTTCCATTAAAAAAAGAGCTTGTTAACAGCATTGCCATATACTTAAAAGTCACCATAAAATCCTATGTACCCAAACGAAACAGTTTAAGTAACGAAAGTTACGCTGGGGAAGTTCATTTTCCGACTAAGGTTTTTGGAACGTTGGGGACTGTTCAAGCTAGATCTCATTTCTGCATGGGGCTTTACTGGAGAAACTGGAGAAACCACGAGACACCCAAGCTCTGTCACAAGAAACAATGTAAGCACTTCGGCCCCCCCAGGGCATCTCTGCAAAACCAAAATTTATTGGTACGTCAAAGATTACACATAGTGCAAGGAAATCAAAAATTATGCAAATCCAAGAATCAAATTAATCAAGTCAAAGTGCAACGCGAGAATGGATAATAAATAATAATAGAAAGCATGGGCTCTACTAATTTAGGGCTTGAAATTTAAACAAAATATCTTTGTTGAAAAAAATTAGACATTCTTTCCCAAGTTCAGGTCTTCTGTTTACTTTTCCCTGCCCAGGGCCCCTCCACCAAGTCAAAAGTGTTCGAGATTACTTTGTAGTTGCATCATGAACTACTGATGAAGAATTAAAATACTAAAATTAAATTTTTGATGTCTATGTAAAATTAACGTGCAATAGAGTGTTCTATTATGAAGAAAAGCTACTTATAGCTTTAGACTAACAGTTGCTCTGTTTGTGTAAATTAAAAATTACTAGTATAAATCAAAGTGTACATTTTACCACAATAATTTAAGTAATAAGAGATAAAAAAGGTAAAAAATTGCTATTATTTATTTTTTTGCGATCAATAAATTTTATTAATATTGTTGTTTTGATTTATACTTTAATAAATGTCATATTACTTTAAATTTATACGATTTTTATAACATTGCACATTAAAACTGACGGAACTCCGCTTAAGCCGTCATAATTTTTTAATAACTTGAGGTGATGACTTATCAAGGTTTTACTGTATATTAATAAAAAGAACTTGAAATTTTTTAATTAAAAAAATCAAAATTAAATAAATTTTCAGTCTTTACTTGAGATGTTATTTTTAAAATTAAATTACTTTTCCAT
This sequence comes from Pholcus phalangioides, assembly GCF_987345545.1. NCBI lineage: Eukaryota > Metazoa > Arthropoda > Arachnida > Araneae > Pholcidae > Pholcus > Pholcus phalangioides. Next base: position 48,847,486 of record NW_028301602.1, on the reverse strand, counting down.
TGATTAATTTATTTTGATTTTTTAACTATTTGAAAAATGTGAATTATATTTTGTTTTGTGCACTTATAGAACTACAAAAACTCTGTATAATTTCTAGGAAATTAGTGCAAACCACTCATGCCAGAAAGTTCTTACTTTCCGGCATGAGTGGTTTGTGTTTGAGAAGTTTTGCCATCAGTTTTCCATATTAGAAGTACCTACCCCACTCTTTACCAAATTACTTAAAAACAAATCCTACCAAATTTTGGTACTTCCTCAGAAGTTCAGTGACAGAAAATCAATTTTATATATATAGATTTATATATATTCTTTTTCTTTTGGTATTTAAATTTTTTGCTAAAATATTTGAAAATATTTTTTAATTTTCGACTTGGGGAGGGCACAGGCCCCCCCTCCTGTGTACTATACCTCTGGTCACAAACATATGAACTCTATGAAATAAATAAAATAATGTATAAATATACAAAAAACTCATATTTATAGTATGTATGTGTAGGCTACATAACTCGGAAAATCATGATTTCAAAAACCAGGAAATGAGGAGAGTGATTCTTGGATTTTTCAATAAATAAATTTTGTCTTCAAGATAAATATTAATTTAATAATTTTAATTTTTTCTCACAAAAATGCGCAAAAGCACATTTGGGATACTTGATTGAATAAGGTTTTTCTTCAAATTATTTTTTGGAAAATTTTACGTAAAATATTAATGTATTATATGAAGTGATATATAATGTGCTAAATAGCTCAATTAATCCTTTGAAGGGTAGACATTTTTTCCGAACACCCATAGAAAAAAATGCAAACAGGTGCACCCACTATTGGTTCACCCTCCCACTTCAAAGAAGAGTTATTTTAAATTGATTTGATATATACTCACTCTCATCCGTAGGTTTTTATTTGGGAAATTCTCTCGTGACGTCTTAAATCATTAACATTACCCCCCCCCCCCCCGAAGCTGTGACCAATGCTCCGGGAACCGTTGTATAAAGGTAATAGAGGTGAAGAAACAAAACTCTTTTGAGATAACTGTATCCAAAATATTATTCACCTCAAGCGGCAGAATTCCTGGGACCGGCCCTGTTTAAAACCAAGCAAAAACTTAAATGATACTATAGAAAATCTCTCCATTCCTTTCACGAGCAAATATGGCATGACTTGACTTAGGGGATGGTAAACTCTGATAGATCAAAGGGTCTTGAAGCAAAGCCGCTACACACTACTCTGACATGGGACCACATAACATGAGAGTACTGTGTACAGTGTTTTAACATTTTAGTACGCTATAAAAGATGATGATGCTATGAATGATGTGATCTAGATATGGCCAGAGGTACCGACATGTAGAAAATATAGGGGAGGGGGGCTGACTGAATGTTGCTAGTTGTCCTGCAGGAGAAAAAAAACCGGTGAGAATGTAGGAGGAAAAGTAAACTGCATTGCATACACAGAAACGGCAAGAAGCGCAAAATCCAAATTTGGTGAGAAATGCCATTCATCTGCTGTGGTTATCAGAAGTGACTCACTAAAGTTCATTTGCAGTCGATGATGTTTACTTATATATTTTCTGTGCAATGGAATCAGTCTTACAAATATAGAGATTGCGCATGACTTGTCATTTATAAACACTTCCATAACGTACAGCAGCTGCTGGTCATCCAGCAGTTGCTGTACAGTCATCTGGGCATCATGCTGGACTTTCATCATGAGGATCTAGGTTCGAACCCCATCGATGCACAGTGGTCATCGGCTGAAGTTTAAATTCCACATTTTTCCAATTTCCAGGCACGAAAAGCTGTATCTTTCTTTCAAACCAAGCACAAGTTAGCTCTATCGCTGTGGGCAATTTACTACCTAGTGAGTTGTGCCAGAAATGTAAGAGTGTGTACCTAGCAGTCTGAGTGCATATCTAGTGTTGTGTTAATTTTTTCAGTGCTGCCACCCATATTTCATAAGTGAAGCGAGTGAAATATTTGTACCGCTTATAAGCCTGTTGCTTTCTGTGGCAAGACTTTTTAATGGGGAGATCGGGTTGCATTCACACATCGAAGTTGAGAGAACTGCAGAAAAAACCAACTTCAGTAGACATTAAATTCCCAGTATAACGGTATACCATGATTTACCGACTTTTTTTTATTGCCAAACTTTGGCGCTAGGGTAACTGCCCCAATGCCAAAAAACGATTAAAAACGTGAAAATACAAAAAGAATATATATTATAATAATAATCTTTATTTAATCAATAAAAATCAATAAACACCTATAGGCCATACTTCGTACGGCGCGTGCCTGGGACACACAAACGGCTTCGCCACCTGCATTCGCACTCAGATGTTTATTCACTTCTCACGTCAATGGGGGGAACGGGGTGCTGAGCCCCCAAAACCAAAACTACAGACTTCGGACCACCACAAACGCTATGGCAAGGCGCTATACACTAGGGTTACTGCCCGAACACAGTCCCATCTTCATACAAAAGTCTATAACGCTTTTCGGCCCTTCGAATTGTAGCCAATGCAGATACATTAAATCTGCACAATCTACCATAATGGCGGGAAAAAAACCAGGAAATAACGTGAAAAAAACGGCACAGAAAAAGCAAAACCAGCATTGAGCATTACGGATAAGCAAAACAAAATGGCAACAACAAGTTTGTCAAGAAAATCGGGCACAGTGGTGCAATCTACGTTTTAGCACCTGAAAGAATTATGTTGCTGACATATCACTGTTTTGGCACATACGATAATTTGGCAACAAAACGGTATACTTTTTTATATTGGGAATTAGCTCAGCAAACCACCACTGTGGTAATAATGGGGTTTGAACCCAGGTCCTTGTGATGCTAGTACGTCACTATGGTCACTCAACCAACACAGCAGTACGAATGTGCGAGATGGTTTCCCATTTAAAAAAGTCTTTCAGCAGAGAGCAGGTAAGCCTTTAACACGAATACTGACATAACATGAAAATCCAATTATTTACCATCTTTACCACAAAATATAGAAAACAAATGCAGGGCTGCCTTAACAGTATCAAGGGCCCAGATCCAAATGATTTTGATTTTTTCTGAGGCCCTACCTAGCAAGTTCTAGAATTTTCAATCAGTTCTCATTTTTGTAAGTCTTTTTTTCTCTCGAGGCTCCTGGGGTAGGCCCATGCGTTAAGACAGCACTGAGCAAATGGCAGCACCAGCAAGAACACAATTCTGACAATAAATACGTTAGGACCACACATACTTTCAGAACATGCATTCTAGCATATACCGATTTGTTAGAAATTCCATAAAGGAATATGTTGGGGATGCATGTGTGGTGTTATGTAGTAGTAGTGAATGACCAGCCTGCCTCGGTCAAGTAGGACTCGGTTATGATTGAAGTCTAACTGTGGCTTTTGAACACATAAATATAATCATGCCAAACAGAAAATTGAAAGCTGTGGTATTTTTGATAGCTGAGAAAGATTATCAGCACAGTATTTTAATTACAGTGTGTGTGTGACCTTCTTTCAAAAATTAGGGCTTAGGGTTTTTCAGGTCACCTTGCTGACTGGTTCGAATCCTACCTCATAGGTCGATACCAACAACTTTCAATGGTGCTAAATCTTCCCGTTATCCTTGTCTTACTGGTGTTCCTCAGGAGTCCATTTTGGGCCCTTTGCGTTTCATTTCATTCATCAATGATGTGGAAAATCATGTAGATTCTAATTGCTCAATATATGCTGATGGTGTTAAAATCTTCCAAGTCATAAATAATACAGATGACGCTGATGCTACAAAATTCTGTAGAGCAACTCAGTTCATGGTGTAACACCAATAAGTTAAATCTGAATATTGCCAAGTGCAAATCTTTGTCTTTCAGTAAGAAACATAGTCCCATCCTGTACAATTACAATATTGATAGTCAAACGCTCGAAAACGTAGAGTACATGAAGGAGTTGGGTGTCACTTTTGATATGACTCTCAATTTCAACCAGCATATTATGACATTGTTTCAGAAGCATCAAGAAATGTCGGTTTCGTAATCCTCAACAGCAAATTTTTCAAAATACAGAAACCTTTTTGCATCTTTACAAAATGTTTACGTAAGATCAGTTCTAGAATATTTTTCCATAATCTGGAATCCATATCACTGGTACAATAACATTAGGATCGAATGCACACAAAATAGGCTTTTGCACTTTATTTACTTCAAGAAATTGCAAATATTTGATATTCAAATTCCTACCGAAATACTCAGATCTTCTTTTAACTATGAATCACTCGAAGTCCATTGTCAGAATGCATTGGTCACCTTTTTTGTGAAAACTCTGCAATTTGACTTAGATGTACCAGACATTTTAACACAAATCAGTTTTCACTGTAATAGCATCAATCTTTGTAACCACAATCTCTTCTATGTCCCATCATATCGAACTAACGTGTTGAAAAATTCTCCTCTTCTGCTTCCTCATGTGTGGAAGTTATCATGTAATTTTTTGTATGCACGTATGGTCAGAGATGCCATTGACATGTTCAATTAACTGAAATTTCGGAAAAGGACGCGTAAAAATTTTGTTCACGCGTCCTCCGCGATGCGTTCTTTCCTAGTTCCAAGAAGAAAAAAGTAGAGAGAAAAACCTCCCCAACTTTTTCCTTTTCTTTTTTTTTTCTTCTTTTTACCGTGTATCATGATTGCGCGACCTCGAAAAACTGGCTTTACTACTTTGTACTGTATTGATATACAGGCGGGTTGTTGAAAAATATGAAGGATATCTATTTGCTTCCCTGAATGAGCAGAAAGTTTCAATTTTTTCATTATTTATTACCCTGCAGATTTTCTCCCTTCTGGTTATATACGGTACTTTCCGCTATTGGCCGGCATTGAAAGACAGCATCTATATGGCGTAAACTCGTCTTGTTCCTACAATATTGCGAATCCGCATTTTTCTTTAAAAATCGTAAAGGATTGGAACGCCCGTTCAAATTGTAAAACTTTCCTGATATTGTGGGAAAAAACCGAATCTGTAAAAACTCAACCTTGAATATCCACAGTTTTGTCATCTAGCTGCTATGCGGTAGTCACCGTTTCACATCACTAAAATCATGGGTGTGTAAGCAGAATCGGCTTTTGGAGAGGCACAAGGATCTAATTCTTCACAGATAGTATAAAATAAATTTTATTGCATTCCAATATTTTTAATTTAATTTTAGGGGGGGGGGGGGAAGGCCCCTTATAATCTCCCCCAAATTTTGCTTTTGGTGGGTGAAAATCTGTGTACGGAACTTGCGATTACGCAATGGTAATCGGCTAAAAATGTGATTTTCTGACTTCTGGTTGTGCCACGGCGATTACACAGACCTACAACACAGATATGCATACATGGAACTTCACATGTGCACATTACCAGTTTGGAGGATGGATGCAGGGCTGCAACTGGGAGGGGGAGGGACAGGCGGGCCTAGTGTCCTGCGCTCTGGACTAGAAGGGAGGGCACCAAATTCACCCTTTATAACTGCTTCTTCTACATTACATGGGTGTGCCAAAATGTGTACTTGCCCCATTTGAGAAAGTATCTAGTTGCTACGCTAGACAGATGGGGCACCACCTACTGAACACAAAACACGCCAAATGCTGGGCACACACACATAACTACACTGTTAAGTTTCTCCAACACAAATCTGATGTAGCTCCCATATTCAGGTGTGAAAATATGTGGCAGTTAAATGGCGATAGATCAGATGGTGAAACATCAGGGAAGGAAAATAAAATCATTTTACCAGGAAAACCAAAGTATGAGTAGGGAATCAGAAGATAAGTGTCTGAGAGGGGAGAGAGAGAATATCGATTTGCTTTAAATTTGATCAGAAGATATTGAAAATGCCAAGATATTTTTAACAAAATGTAAAATCAATCAGAAGGGAATTTATATTTTGATTATTAGTAAATATATAAATGTGTGCCTTCAACTGTTAATTAACTCTTTCCCTACTATATCTGGCCGATCCGGCCCGTCATGCAGACTACCAGATCCGGCCCAGCCGGCCGAGGTAGAGGGGATAGGCATTTCGCATTCTTTTATTCCGTGGGTGGAACGCAGTGACGGATTGTTGACGGCTGCTGAGTGGGATTCTTGTCGGAGAAAGAGGATTATTTTACAGTTAGTTGCCTATGAAAGAATGACTATTGACAATGACAATACCTCGGATGAGCTTTGAGAAAGACGCGTGGTTACTATTTTTTGAAATTTCGCCAACATTCTGATTTTCATTGAAAGTTTATTTCGTTTTCTTTGAAACTAGTAAAAGATCCGCCAGCTAGCTATAGGTTTAATTAGTAATCGAAGAATTTTTTCTGTAATACAATAGAAACAAAAGAACATTAATTTTAATACATCAGAATATTTTAATTTCTTTTTGTAATTAAAAACTTACGAAAATTTTATTTCCGGACATTTTTTATGAAACACTCAAAAAGTTCAGATGCACTGTACATCGGACCCATTAAATTTTGAAGGAATCAATGTTGAAAAAGACAACTAAATATTATTGTATTTGCACATCACTGTCGTTATTGTTAATTAACTTACGTACAATTTCAAATGATTTCTAGAACTAAGATTACCGAAGTTCGATCTTTCCCAATTTTTTCTAGCTGTTTGTGTTTTTCTAGCAAAACATACGCACACCAAGAAAATAAGATGTTTCCGTCGAAAAAGTAATTAAATATCGGTAAAACTGAAAGGGAAATTTTTATTTTTTATTTGTTTTGGATCTTGCAGTGGTTCTCAACCTTTCGTCACTCGTGGTCATGCCCCCCCCCCATATTGAATGAGATTGGCTCGGATCTCCTGCATCACGGGCCTTCTTATACGGGAGGGGGGAAATTAAGAATCATCCTGGACCCCGGGGCTGGTGCCCTGTCAGCTCTGCCCTTGTGGGGGTCATGCCAACACTAGAAAATTTTCAAGGCCGCAACACGAGCTCGTGATGTCACTAAACTTAGGCGACTGCTTGCGCTACGCACTGTGGAATCGACTTGATATATGTACCATACTCATTTATTATTCCGCGAGTAAAATTGGTGCTATGAAATATTTCTGCCTTAACGTTTTACTAGATGAATTTAGATTATATATATTTATATATATATTTTTTTATTTTACTCACCCCCCCCCCCCCTCATTTTTCAGTTCAGACAAAAATACAAAAAATTCCCTGTACTTGTCTAGGTTCACAGAACCATTGAAAATATGAGCCACAGAAAAAAATTATCCTTTTCCTCCTTGAAAATGGTTTTAGGAAAATAAATTTATAACTGAAATGAAATTTTTCTCAATCAAGTTTCATATCACACACCTGCAGAGAAAAAAAAAATCAACAGAAAGTGGAAGTTTTTTTTAAATTAATATTCTCTAGTGGGTTTATTATGTTTTCTAGTGGGTGTTGGTCATGCTCGTGCCTCCCTTGCCCTGTTCATAGTTCATCTGTGGCTCGCAAAATAATTTAGTATAGATATTGTACATCCATAAAAGAACCACTTCAAAGCATAAATGGGCACACACATACACATTAGTATTTCCAGCTCGTCGTGACGCCCCTCACAAAAAAGTGGGAACACCCCTAGGAGCCACAACGCACACTTTGAGAAACACTGCCCTGCCGGCTTAAAATTAGTGATAACAAAACTAGAATAGATTTTGATAAACACCACTCCTTGTCTCCAACATTTTCAGCTTCTAATCCACTTGATAGAAGGTTGAGATGCTTGAAGAATTCACTATCGCAAAGTGGACAATAGATGTATGAGAAGATAAGTAAGGGCTGTTATACAGGCGAGTTCCAAGAAAAATTGGCCTGGCCTATACTCAATACATATATGCTTGTAACAATAGCAGAATTTGGGTTGTGGCTCTCACCATCGGTTTGTTGTGCTGTTTGTTATCCTGCTGCTTTTTCGTGTTTGGACATCTCTTTTCATGTTTAGCTCTCGTTCTGTTTGTATCAAAACAACGGCTGGATTAAGGAAAATATTCGCCCATGGCCAGGACACTGCAAAAGAAAGACTTCTTGAAAACAGAAAGACTTACTGGGAAAAGATTCTGGGCTTCAAAATGATTTCCTACTGCGATTGGAATTTGGGAGGTCCTCACTTATCTGGAAACACGGCATTTAAAATTCTTTTCAAAAAAGATGATTTTTTTATCGATTCATAGATTGGGAGTGGAGAACTACGGCTCTGTGGGTACGTACACGTGGTTCTTCAGTAAAACTAAGAAAAGAATAATACAGTGTAGTGTTTACTAGCAAAAAAAATAAAAACTTTTTGTCTCGAGATAAGTTTTGAGTTATTGTGAAAGACAGCTTTGGGGCTCCTTGGACTGAAAAGCTAGCTGACCCCAAGTGGCGTGTAATTTAGAGATCTCTATAAGTACTTTGTTGGAAAATGCAAAGGTGTTGTATTAGAGAAAATCTCCCTTTATTCTTGTGTACTTCCCAGGGCACTTTTTTTGACCACCAATGCGTCTGGTATTTGGTTCCATTGTGTGATAAATAAGGATTAAAAATTTGTGGGATGTTTATATAGTCTAAACCAGTGGTTCTCAACCGGGGGCCCTAGGATATTCCAGGGGGACCACGAATGAAAATCTTGCAAAAGGGGAGCCACGGGTACTGATAAGGGGGCCATGAAGAAATTTGTGACATTAAATTTTTTTAGTCACTCTGACTAAAAAAATTGAATTTCAAACAAAATGTGCATAGAATATCTTTTTCGTAATTTTTCCCTATTCATGTAACATTAACATGAGGAAGAAGGAAATAAAAAAAGTGGTTCATGTAATCTCGGTGGTTTTACGACTTGGGGGTGATAGTAGGCCCGGACACAAACTATAGAAGAAGTTTAAGCAAAATGGAACAACTGTAAAGGCAGAAAATTGTGTGTGTTCAGACCTTTCATTCAAAGAGGGCTGCCATAAAGAAAACAAAGATTTGTTGACCATTCATTGACATTCTTTTGAGTGCTGGTAGTAAATGTAATCCAAGACGTGGATGGGTGAAAAATGAAAGCTTGTAAAAAACCCATCGTTTTCATGCAATTACAGACGGATAGCCATCTAGTTTAGCACAAAGCTATCTTCAGCCAGCACTGAGTGGTCTGATGGGGAATATATTTATAAAAATCGAATAGAGAATGATTGCTCTGGGGTATTTTTTATGAATTTTGAAAGGGGGTGCCAATCCATTGCCTCTGCTGAAAAGAAATAAAGTCGAATTCAATTATAACGAACTCCAAGAGATCAAATCATACATGGGGAAAAATACCTGCGAAATTTAAAATTTTTTAAAACTGCATTGCTGTGATAATGTATTAGGACAGGGGCGGCTTAAGCGAGGGTGCAAGGGATGCGGCACACCTGGGCGGCAAGTTGTAAAGGGCGGCAGCGTAGACTTTACTTAAGACAACAAAATTTAACACAGTAAAAATTCACGACATCACACTTTTGAGTCCTACTATACCTCGACAACGGAAACGTTGGGAAAATAGACAAGGCCTCTGATCGTAATACGAGAAACAAGAATGTAAGCTATCTGGGCGGCTCGAGACAAAATCTGTACCAGTGTGGGACTTATTTTTTGCACCTCCTACCTATTGCTCCCTCCATAGCCCCTACCTCCTGCATCAGGGAATCTTTCGTGGGACCCATGCCCGATTTTCCACGGGGCCCCGGGAAAAGTTATAAGGATTTAGTTCCAGGCCTCAAGCTGGAGCCCTGTCAGCCCTACCCTTAGAAGGTCATGTCCCTCCCTCACAATTTATCCAAACAATTTCTAACAAAACATTTTTTCGGCCCTTCATTTCCGATTTTGCGCCCCTCCAGAGCTGACAGTTTGGTTTTTTTTTGGCAAATTGAATTTTTTTTTACCCATTCATCCCAGATTTAGCATCCTTTTAAGCGGTGCCCTGTGTGGCTAAGCGCCACCCCTGTACTCTATTACAAGGGCTATTTTGGTTTCCTCACCCATACCCCCCCCCCCACAAGAGCCCGGGATAATTCTCAATTTTTTGGCTTTTTCAGGCTATAAATTAACTATAGAAGGGGCCATGAGAAATCTGACTGGGAGGGGGCCTGCGAAAGATCTGAACCCTCACTCAGAATTTGATCTACAATAGTCAAATGAAGGCAAAGGAAAATTTTGGTTTTTCACTTGTCCGGCCCCTGGAATACCAGAAACACCTTTGAAAAAATTTTCTTAATAAAAATTACCCCGTTAAATATCATCTTCACAGGATAAGTGATGATGGCTCACAAAAATAAGTGCTCTTTCAAGGATTAAGTTATCTGGCATTTATTAAGAATGGTAAAATAATTTTAGAACAAAAAATTTTCTACTTCAAAAGAGGGACCTATGGTCACGTACATTTTGCACGGTAAACAATTATGTGCGGCTTTCTTCTGAAAAAAAATCAGGTTTATCTCCAGGTGCCCTTCACCGAATCCCTATCAGCCTCCTGGCAGGGTCACCAGTAGGGGCGGCACATGAGGCTTCGCACCCGGGCAGCAGGTAAGCTCGAGCCACTCCTGTATTGGGACTTCCTCCAAGATTGACACCACATCTTTAACGTTTTTCTTAATCGATACTGTAATGCTTCCTTTTAACTGCCCTACTACTGGATTGCAGCACATCCTAAATAATTTCAATGCAATTTTCCTATCCTGCAAGAACAATGTTGTGGACATTAGAAAAAAAATTCTAAAAAGGTGTATGACTACATTTAAAGCAATTTAAATCCGTTTATTAGAGACTCACTGCATCTGCTGATTTCCAAAAAAAAGTGCAATAAATTCACACGTAAGTCTTTACTTTGAAATGTCCGTAACCCGCTCAATGCATCTCTTTGTATCTGTCAACCTAAAATTTATGGTTTTTAGTGTTGATAACACGCATGCCAAACCAATTCAGCGACACGTTTTCACAATCTGCAAAAACTACTTGGATTTGATAGTTGGAAATAATGTCTAAATGCCAAAGATTTGGAGTTCGAATCAAAATGAAAATGTTAAATAATTGAAATTGTGCTTTGTATAAATGAAATATTTTAATATTGAAAACTATATATATAGAGATTAATCGTGCCTGTAGTCAAACGTCTCATAAATGTGAAATTTTGCATTAAAACTGAGAGTGAGGCGCGAATCCCCTTGCGCACAAGTGGAATTTCGAGGCATTTACGCACAACCGAGCCCAACCTGGCCATTTTTTTTTTCTCCTCACCCTTTCTTCCTTTTGTTTCCTTCCTATTATAAAAAGGACTGTTTTCAGATCAAATTGCCGAAGTTGAATTACTTTACTGCAAAAATGTCAGATTTTTTTTGGGGGAAATACAGTCAAACCCAAAGCGTGTTAAAGGCCCTTTATTAATAAGCTTTGGTCAAACCCCCATTAGACTGGAACTCCAAGAGACCCCGAGAAATCATTTCGTAATAACAAAATTTTGTTACAAAGGAATTCCAGATTTTTATGTTGTTCCTATGTAAACCTATCCGAGGGATTAGAAAAGTTTATGTTAAAACAATATTTTTCCCGTTGTAATGGTATTTGTTACAATGAGACTGTATTTCGTCTCAAGTTATTTTTTTACGTGTATTTGGAGGCTGCATGGGTAACAGGGCGTATGGCACTTTACTGGTGAACCATTAATCTTAGAGACGTACCCAACTAGAAAAAGTATCCAAATCACGTGTCCAACTCAGATATGTCATTCATGTTGTAAGGGGTTGTATAGCTATAAAATAAAAAAAAAAAAACTCTTTATACAGTCCCCGTGTGCCAAAGAACCCAATTAAGAAGTTGTTGCTCTGTCTTTCCCGATGCCAACTAAAATAATTTCACGTTTCCAAGTGCAATATTCACCGAGATATGCGAATTTAAAAACTTGAAGAAATTTGGGAAAAAACAGCATTCAATGCAGGTAAAATGGTTTCCCCTCATTTAATGCTGTTTTTTTCCAACTTTCTTGGAATATCTCAGTGAAAATTTGAACTTATATGTCACGTTACCTATGCGCCCTGTATATGAAATATATTACGGACTGTTTTGTGAAATATTGTGTTGTGTTTAAGCCAACACGCACATTGCTTCGTTCACCTGCGAGAGAGCGGTCACATTATGAACCAAAAAGCCACTTGAAGGTAGCTTGTCATCCAATGAAATATCAGATTTTCACCGTATCAAAATTGAATCGAATTCAAATCGAAAATTATCGAACTGATAATTTTCTTATTTGAAAATCTGATTATTAATATTTTCGATGGGCTTGAAATCCTGATAATGATTCATTATTATGTTCACACAAACAGTTTTGTCACTGCGTACATGATTTCTCTGGAATGAATGGCTCAAACAGATATTTAAAAACGCATTGTAGTTTTTTTTTAAATTCATAGTAGGGCCACAACATGAACCTATATCCTTGATACATGTATTATTGTTGAAATCGATGTGAAAGGTTGAACTTTTCAATTGTGATTCATTTGTGTGGCTACTCCCTCATTACTACTTTTATCCACATGAAGAGAATAAAATTAACAAAACTGCTTGCTACAACTTTTTGCGATTTTTATCATTATAAGAATGCATATTTTGGAAGCTACAACTGACATTTCTCAATGAAATCATAATTATTTACACACAAAAAAACTAATTTGGAAATAATAAAAATTTCATCCAGTACAGTAACTTGATGACATTGTGCCGTCTTCGAGCGCAGAGTTTACATTGATTAAAAATATATTTTTTTTTAATTGGACTGACACAACACATAAAACATACAAATCAAACTGAGAAAAACACAAAACAATAAACTTCACAAAAATTAACAATACTATGATACAGACCCTTTGTGAGCCCAAGGGATTTATTCTATTTTTACTGTATTCTATTATGTTTATTTTGCTTTTTCGTTATTTTCATAAATTAAAAATTAATCAAATTAAATTCAAAAATATTTTTACTTCAGACAATTTTTGAATAACTATCTTCTTCTAATGGGAAAACGGGGGGAGGGGGGGGGGGAGAGAGAGAGAGAGAAAGGAAGGGGGAGTAGAAAATTATTCATGTTTGGGAAGGGGCCACAGGAATGAAAAATGGTTGAAAGGAGGCTCGGACAAAAAAAGGTTGAGAACCACTGGTCTAAACTATGTCTTCTACTAACAGACATGCTACTAGTTATAAGCAATAATGTTCACAACATAGGCGTATGCAGAATTTTCTCGAGGGGGTTTTCAGATTTTTTTCTTCTGGGGAGGGGTTTTCACTTTTTTTCCTGCAAAATATCCTGCACTGTGATCTTGGCTCAACTTCCCCCCCCCCCTTTGCGTACGCCAATGCTCCACACAATTCTGTAATGTGATTAGTTTAGGGATTATTTTTAAGCTTTACATTTCTCTAGTTTTCGTCATCTTTTCTTGATACATATTCTGTTTAAGCCGTATATATGTAATATAACCATATTCTGTTTAGGTCGTAAAATATTTTGTCACTCAGCCTCTTAAATCTTTATCAATTAATAAGTTTAATCCGATTTCTGCTGTCACAAAATGCCGTTGATGAGGACAATTGGCGAAGTTGGTTATGGCAAATAGCATAAGTAGCCAAAACTTTGCATCACAGGAAATTTACTGTGTGAAGAAAGATGAATCTTCTTTCCATACCCGTTCGCTTTGTTTGGTCGGAGAAGAGAGCGTTGAAATACTTTGCTTTCTACGAGTAATCCAATCATTGTTGCGAAAGGTTCTACAATGTGCAGTAGAAGAATAGACGAAATAAATACGGGGGGGGGGGAAAGAAATTTGTCTCGAAGAAGCTCTCCGAAATTCTAGGGTCCATAGATTTTCACCGCTCTGGTAGGTAAAGAGTTAAAGTGGATCCTGCTTATAACGTTTCTCAAAAACCGTCATAAAAACATTGTAAATAGGAAAACACTTTAAATGGGAAATTTCAATGAGAATTACTTATTGCTAGGACCACGAAAATAAGTTGTACTAAGTGGGAAAACATACTAAACGGGAGAAACGTTATAAACGGGATCAACTGTATATTTGTTTTAGATTTATTACATGTGCGGAATTCCGTAGGTTAAATTCTCAGTGCTAATGAGCTTCTTTACAAGTTTTTCCTTCTAGTAGACAATAAAAGTAAATGAACCTTTGGATAGAACATGTTTTTAGAAATGAGAATTACTTGATTCACAGATACCTTCTCTTACCCAGAACATGACCAACCGCTCAGTCTCAACGAAGAAATATAAGCAGGTGATCAAAGACCTGGGGCATGTTGGAAGAAAATTCATAGAGATACCAGTGAATTATTGGATGGTGTCAAGTCTTGTATGGGCTTTTCGGATATTTTTTATAATTATTATTTTTCTGTTCATGTGAGTGGCAACAGTTAGTTTTGTCAAGCTGGCGAGTCCAGTCCAGTCTTGGAGTGTTCCTTTGAAAAGATGTAAATAAAAACACGTTTAAGTTTTTTTGTCGCTCTTCAAATTAATAATTTAACCCGCGATGCTGGTAGCAGTTAATTTCCCCGGCCAGCACGTTTCGAACTGAACAGATGGCATAATTTTTTGCAAGATACATTTTTTTTTCTCAAAGGGACCCACTTTCACTCAAAAAGGAACCAGATTTTTCAAATAACCTGGGTCCCGGGACCCAGGTAAATTAAAGTCCAGTGGCATCTGTGATGGTATTATTTGTATTATATTTATTTACGTTATTATTATTGTGCTGTTACTATTTGTATTATTCTTTGCCTTTCTGTATTGCAACACGCTGTTTATGTTTGTTTTTTACTTTTTCTTCACTCCAAACTAATTGGACAAGTCTGTTGTGTGAGTATATAAATAATATTTTAAGTCATTCATAGAATATTTGCCTACAATATCCTATACGTATTAGCGGTAAATGGTGTCACTGGAGCGCAGTATTTTTTAGCACCAGTCTGTCTCAGCACCCTCTAAGAAATCATTAAATCAAGTGGCGCACCCATAGGTCTAAAACACTTCTGACTGTAAAATAACCCATACCAGTAATATTCTAATTACGAAAAAATCACGAAAAAAAGTTTTTTGATTTGGTTGCCACTTTTGGCGTTTTTAGTTATTTAATATTTATTTAATTATTATTTTAAAGTTATTATTTAATGCAAAACTTACACCCGATAAGTAGACCCCGGTGTCGTTTGTAGAAACTAATATTGCGATTATAAAGTCATGTGGCGCTGAATTCGGTTTTGATATGGAATCTCGTTCGGCTTTATTATTAATTAAGCTCCGCGAATGGAAAAATTACAATTTGACACGATTGAGCACCAAGCCAAGGACGAGGAGTCGCATTAGCATTACACTTTCTACCGTCCGAGATTTTTATAAACATTAGTTCAATTTCGGTTATTCATAGCTTTGTGGTTTTATCGCCACTTGATTAGTATGGTGACCATATAACCCATATTTTGGACGCGCGTCTACCTTAGAGGAGAAATAAAGTCGTGGTCGTCTACAGCCTGCGGTCACTGAGGCAAGTTCACCATATCTAGAGGAGAAAAAATAGCGGCTTATTCGTCACGCGTTTGAGGTCGGCTTTTTCTTTGCTTAATTTTCAAGGTTTTTTTTTCTCTGTTTCGCTTAATTCTTCGCTTTTGTCGTTTTCTTCAGTGTTCAAACGTATATATAATATTTATTTTGCTCTTTTTGGTCAACTAGTTAGTATCTGGGGTGTTTCTTCAGTGACGTAGGTGTAGATACTTCTAATACTGCATTGTTCTCTCCCAATGAATACCATCAATCATTGAATTCTCTATCCTCTAATATGTTTTCTCCCATGGAGACATTGAATGACTTACCTTCTACATCGGCGGAAAATAATCTCTGGGTTTCGGACATCGGCCCCCAAGGACATTATTCAAAATCTATCTGGATCAAACTTACAGTTCACCGTCAAGATTGTTGGAGATACGACCATCCCAAAATCAAAGCCCAAGGAATTACGTATGTGCCTTGAACAAAAATTCCTGAATGCAAAACTCATCGATGAAATCCGATTCGCAAGAAATGGTGACCTACTTCTCACTTCGGCATCACCTGAAGTTGTATTGGAGGCCCTATCGCTGTCCTCTATTGGAAATATTCGGGTCAGAGCGACTCTACTTACTGATACATTATCTTCAAAACTGCTTCTGAGAGATATTCCATGTTCCGAAAAGCTGAGTGATGTGGCTTTAGAGCTGATGGACAATGGTTTGGTTCCATTGTGCATTAGACGTTTTATGAAAAATAAAATACCCACAAATACTTTGTTAATTACCATCTTGGGCAGTTCCATTCCTGCTGATCTCAAATTATGGTTCCAAATCTTCCATCCTCAAGAGTTTATAGAAAAACCAAGCCAATGCACTCGTTGCTTCAAATTTACCCATCGTACTAAATTTTGTCCAGTTACGAACACTATCTGTAGGACCTGTGGTGATCATCATGATACAGAATCATGTTCAAATGCTCCTAAATGTATAAACTGCGCTCAAGGTCATGATCCCATGGACAAGAAGTGCCCAACATTTATTAAAGAGGCAGAAATAATCAAGTACAAAACAATCAAGCGGATTCCAATTCATCAAGCTCGCAAATTCTTCCAAGATAAATCGCCAACTTTTGCCGACAGAGCAAGTATAAATTGTGTGCCATCAACTATCACAGACTTAAAAATCGATATCCAAAATTTGGTCCGTAAAGAATTCGAATCAATGCATGAAAAAATAATTGAAGATGTGAAAATCTCCATGCATGCACTGATCACTGAAGCTATTCAGTCAATTGTTCCAGATCTGATATCTGAAGTCATCAAGGAAGCTGTACCACTATTGTCATCTGCACTTAACAGCGAGCTGATCACATCCGCATTCACCAGTGAACTGCCTCATAAGAAAAATAAATTACAAGTTCCTCCTTCAAAGGATACTCCTGCGCAGCAGCCATTGCCAGAGTTCTCTACAGTCACACCAAAGCGAAACTGTTCAAACCATCATAATCAATGATAACTTTTTTTTTTTCTTTTTCCCCTCTCTTATTTCAGTACAAGTCTACTGTTTTTGTGTTCAACTGCTAGATTTGCAGATATGTTCATTTTCAATTTTACTTCATTGAATAAGCTATTCATGGTTTTCAAAATTTTGTTCTTTCTACTTTAGTCAAGATTATTCAATTTTCTGTATGTTTACATCATTGAAGGTGCCTCAATGGAACTTGCGCAGCATCAATAACAAGAGATTACACCTTCTTCGTTTTCAAAAAGATTATGATGTACTTTGTCTCCAGGAGACATTCCTTACATGTAATGACCGTTTCCACTTACCAAACTTTATAATATACAGATGTGACCGAGACAACAGCTCAGGCAGAGGTGGTGTTCTCACTGCTGTTCGCTCTACATACCCTTCACACGTAATAATAAATTCTGTCTTCAAGGCGTTGAAGTAATCATTATCAAGATTCATAAATGTCCCAAAACATCCCCCACAGTAAATTTGTTCTGCGAAAAATATAAAAAAAGTTAAAGAATCATCCTGAGCTCTGTCAGACCCGCAATTGCGGGTGGACATGGGTCGGTCACCAGCAAAGGCGGAGATAGACTTGAACATCCGAGAGAACACGAAGACGTCAATTCATATATTATATATATATGCCTACGGCTGGGATCTCAGGGCCGCAACCACGACCCTCACATGGTCGGGGCTGACAGGGCTCTAGCTCTAGGGCCCGAGGCAATTCTCATAATTTTTTTGCTTTTTCACGCTATAAATTAACTATAGAAGGATCCGTGGAAAGTCTGACCGGGGGGGGGGGCGGCCCGCAAAGGGTCCCAGCCTAGGGAGCCTTGCTCCAGGATGTGAGGACCATGGCCTTGGGCAAAGCAGACATTAAATAACCCCCACCCCCTCAACTTGGGGGAGGGAAATTTTTTTTCACATTATATGATCTGCTCTAATAAATCCGCGTGAACCGAATAGGACCATTTCCGGTCGGCAGAAACGTAAAAAAACTTAATTATGCTAGGTGTTTGTATTTTCCTAGCTTGGCGCATCTGTTCCATCGTTTGCATATCCACATATTTTTGCCTTTTTACACATTAAAGAAGGAAGAGAAAAAAATCGATGAGAAATGAAAAAAAAAAGATTATTTCTTGAAATTAATATTCATATCACAAAAAATCCAATGAAAGCGGGGGGCTTTTCTTTTCAATAGTTGCTCTATTCCGCTTCAAGTATTTTTTTCCCGTGGTATTTATGTTAGGATGTTTGCTAACGTTATTATTTTGTCGCCAACGATAAATGGCCAGGCCTGACCACCCTCTACTAAATTAACCAATCAGGGAACAGAATACGAGCTCCGAAGGTTTTTTTTTTTAACAACTGGCTGTTGCGAAGATATATTTTGGGAAAAGAGAAAATTCAACTGCCCCTGCGGGGAATCGAACCCACGTCCTTTCACTTTCCGGGTGAACGCCCTAGACCACTAGACTACAGAGGCACCGAATCTCTCAATCTTCCCTTGGAGCTCGTGTCCCACGTCCTTTCGGACGGGCGTTCACCCGGTGTTCGATTCCCCGCAGGGGCAGTTGAATTTTCTCTCTTTCCAAAATATATCTTCGCAACAGCCAGTTGTTAAAAAACACCTTCGTATGGTAGCGGAGAGTGACGTCATCCATGTAGAATACGAGCTTCCGAACATTTTGTCTGTAGATATCGTGAACATGCGTCACTGAGCTAAGTAAACTTTACTTATAGCTCAGTGCCTGCGGTAGACCAGATACAGATAGATTAACGTCCTCTATGCCTGCTTAAAGTAGACCAGGGCCGTCTCTATTCTACCGGTAGAATAGAGACGGCCTTGGGTAGACCTAGAACTCCTTAATACACGAAGGTATATGAAGGCGTCTTAGGTAGACCCAAAACCAGAAACCAATGAAAAAGCAGCATTTTATGACATCGGTAAATAGCAAGGAATATATAGGGTAAATAGGGAGTGGAGAAGGTTTTTTCCTCTCATCTTCACTAGAGCTAAAGGCCCGTTTACACGAGGCAAGTGCTTTAGTTGGTAACTTAATTTTTAGTTGCCAAGTACGATACAATGCATGCAGACGATAAGGACCGTTTACACGGCTTTAGTTGGCAAGTGATTTAGTTGGTAAGTGAGATAAGAACGGTTCTATTTTTTCCGGTTAAGTAGACCTATGCGCATGCGCCAGTGGACGTGACCTGCCGCGCTGGAGGGGTCTTTTTGCTCTCTCACGGAGGGGTTTATTTTGATCTCAAGCGTGAATCTGTTCATACTCCGTCGTCTCCTGAAGTTTCGCTAGAATTCCGCGGAAATATTGGATGGTGAGGTGGCCAGAGGACACAACCTTCAAGTTTGTTGAAAAATATCTTCGCCATGAATGTTTGTTGAACTATAGAAATGGAAATTACCTTAACAAACAAGCTAAAAATTATTCGATGTTGGAAAAAGCTATGGAATATTCTGTCCGCGTGATGTCAGGAGTTGAAAAAAATTGAAGATTCAAAAATATATATCAGGTGCGGAGGATTTATATATTAAAAATTGGAGGAGGATTTCGAATATTTCTCTCGTCCAGAACGAATTTTTTGCCATCTGTTCTAAAAATACATGATCCAATATTTAACATAAAGATATCATCTCTATAGATTAAATTAAAAAAATAATAATTTCGAAAACTGCCAGAAATCTACTTCTTTTAGCTCTACCGCAGGCTGCAGACACACGTATATTTTGGACTTTCGTGAACTTTTTTTTTTTTCACATGATCCCATTGGCTTAATTCCATAACATACATAGGATTTTAACATGGAATACTCTCATTTCATTGGCTAAGATCGCTATTACGTCACTAAATCGTCACACCCATCGAGTTTATATTAATTATCGCCACTAGAATAAGGTAGGCCATAACACCAAACATGGCCCCCGCTCTGTCCCTTGCGGCTGGGCCATGCTGGAAGAACTCTCCTAGCATCCGGGTCCGGCGAACATCCCCCGACTCGCACGCCACCCGGTCGGCCCCCGCCGGGACACCACTCCATTCCAAGCAGCCACACTCCGGGAAGCTCCTGGAAACCCCCGTCGGCTAAGAAGGAGCACAGGTGGACCCAGGGCCACAACTACGGGGAAGCAGGCGGGTCTAGTGCCCGGGGCATGAATAAATTTTGCTGACAAGGAGGGTGGGTTCAGAGTTTCGCTGACTTCTGCTGACAAGGGAGGAAGGAGGTCAAGAATGGCTAAAAATTTGCTGACGTAATACCTGAACGGCCCCAAACACAGAACATTCTACAACAGGTTTTTGAATACGAGGAGAAAAAATAATGATTGATTTCCTGCTGTAGGATGAGTAGACAGGATAATAAAAAGAATCTTCTGCAACAAAGATTCTCTTATTAGCGCCGGTCGAGGCTTTGGTGGCAGTCTTAGGGATATGGTTGACCATCTGAAGAAACAAGCTAGAGGTAAACACTGATAGAAATAGTGTTAAGTGGCTATAAATCGAATGGATGAATTCGATTACAATACATTTTTTTAAACTTGTTTGGGAACCGAAATGGGATGAAGCTGGTTAATCCAGAACAGTATCCGTTTGCAGTCCCCAATTAGAATATAAAAAAATCATGGTACAGAAAGGTAAGCGGGGTCACGCGATTCCATTTACTGGTCTTATAAAGACAGCTCTGCTTATGTGATGTTTTCCTGAAAAAAAAACCATTCAAATATGGAGTGGCAGAACCCACATTTTTGTGAATTGTATACAGTATTACAAAACACTACATTCGGTTAAAAACGCAGGATTGCCAACAAGAAAAATGGAAAAAAGCTTCTCTTCATTATACACTTTCCTGTCGAAAACAAAATAAGCAAATATCAAATATAGCTATTCATTTCTGATAAGTTCACACATTTTGTATTTTGTGAGAGTTTTCTTTAATGATAATTTATGAACGATCACCACAATTCAATCTTAGATAATTTGTAATACTTGTATTCGATAAGGCGTATATATACAGGCATATATATAACACGCATATTTTTTTGTACGATACATCGATAAATTGAAAAAGCTTGAGCTAAAGCTCATTTAAGAAATTAAAGTAAAAAAGGAATATTCATTGCATTTCAGTTTTTTATTGGGTGCAAAGCTACATGAAGGTGACTCACATCCTGGTATTAATACAGGGACAACAATTAAATCGTGTTTTCTCTGCAATCTACTATATTAGGGGGAGGAGGGGAAGCTTCTGACCCATGGACCCTATATACGTTTTCGCCTATGGTAATTCGTAGCATAAATACCGTGAGTTTTATTGGCTCTATAAACACTTGATAATTTTTTGTCTCGTCTTAATCTTGAAAAAAAAGATGTATATAAGTTATATACAGGGTGGTAACTATCGACCGCCCAATAATTACACACGTGATTCCTTGTGAAAAACTAATACAGAAAAGCATTTTCCGTTTTTCGATAGGACGAATATTAAGTGACTTAAGCTTTTAAAATTTTGTGACGTGTCATTTTTCTAACGGTCAGTTATATGCCAAACACCGAACCAAAGTGCATTTCTTCGCCAGCAGCGGGTTGTCACTTCTTAAAAATGAACTGAAATATTCAATCCCATTAGAAGCCAAGTTCGGCCTTCTTCCTTCACGATTGGCACTTTTTCTCTCCATGTAGTGTGATACTATATACGTATACCTTGCTATTACGTATCGCTTACGTGTTAGCTTCGTCTTCTATGTTGGCAAATTTATCGCAGAATTTGTACCATGTTAGTCAAATGAGATCTGTTTGAAAATTTTTTAGCCAAATCAACACTTTTTTGCCAAAATGTGAAATTTTTTTTACCTTCACTATTAAGTCTAATTTTCTGAGGGAAGGTGCGTACGTGCGCGATCATTATTTTACGTTGTTGTTTTAATCAGATTACGATGTTGATCAATAAAACGGCAGTATTTTTTTTTTTTCGTTTTTTTTGTTTTTTTGAACTTTTATCGAAACTGTTACTTGTAAAAAGTTTCAACGAGGGATGTAAAAATGGTAACTTGACGAAGGTGTGACTTAGTGGAAACAGTAAAATAATAACAACGATTCAATCAAACTTATTACGTTACGAATTGACGTATTCAAAATAATTTTTGTGTGTGTGTGTGGTTTCAAATTTTTCTGTTGATTCACACTATTCAACTCTGATTTTTTTCTCAAGGATATTTCAGTGATTTTAGGGTGTTTTTGGAGCACTGATTCTGAATCTGACATTGGTTTTATCAGATCGGCTCTAGTTTTTGAGTGAATGACAGTTGGATTTCGATGGTAATACCATAAGCAAAACGCGTATCTGGTGAAGCAAAATGCGATAATTCATGAAATTTTCGGAACTTCTATATGATAATATTGCATTCAATCAATCCGTTGAAAATTACCTGTATCAACACACGTTTTTGATTAAATAACAAATTCAAGAAAACTGACCAAAAAATAGGAAAAATCACTACAGTTTTTTAAAAAAAAATTCGGGACCGAGAGGAAGCAGAAATAACGAGACTATTCCGGAAAATACGAGATAAAATGAAGGAGGTATGGTCACCCTATTCACAGTGACTAGCTCATCTTATTTATTTTTATTTTTAATATCAAAAAATCTTATTTTTAATATCAAAAAATCTTATTTTTAATATCAAAAAATCTTATTTTTAATATCAAAAAATCTTATTTTTAATATCAAAAAATCTTATTTTTAATATCAAAAAATCTTATTTTTAATATCAAAAAATCTTATTTTTAATATCAAAAAATCTTATTTTTAATATCAAAAAATCTTATTTTTAATATCAAAAAATCTTATTTTTAAATCCCCTCTCCCAACACACACAGCGAGCTCTCGATCCGCTCAGGCCATAAGCCAGCATGCAAATCACATTGGAACTGTACTATATGTGTGTGTGTGTGAATCATTTATAAACTTAATCATCATTTGATCATTTTTGTCGCACCACGGTCATTTTCTGCATACGAGGGCTAATTAGACCGGGCAATTTATTGCCGATTCCGAACGGCAGCCTTTTTTTTATACTCACCGAGAGGTTGGTGCGCTAACCCCTCGATGTGAGACTCCCTGCAGTAGCAATCTTTTTCTGTGGTCATATGTCACCATTTCTGTTGTACCCCTGCGTCAGGAAAGTTTCTGACGAGAACGAACCGGGTATCGAACTCGCGACACCTCTATTAGGCGAGTATCTTATCGACCTGGGCTACCGCGCCCACTAAACTTAATATCAATACATAAAGATCACTGATGTCTGGTAATGATATAAATGTGATAATGTGTTGAATGAAATAGGAAAGTGAATAAAAAAAATTGGAAAGAAAAATTTCTACGTAAAAATTAGTGGCTGCAGACTACATTGAAATATTGATACTGTACCGAAACCATCAGCAGTTTTGAAATCAGCCGCCCTAATATACCCTAAAACCATTAAAATTCACTTGGAAACATGAAAATATTTTATTTTCAGGCCTAAAATTTTGATATTTTAATCACAACGTTCAATTCCCAAACGTTTAGTTTCATGGTAGTTATTAGAGCCAGTATTATTCGAAAAAACAACTTTGAAGAATAGTTTCATCACTCTCAAATTTTTTTAAGGTCAGTTTGGTAAGACGAAGTGTTTCTTTCTCTCAAACGAACAAAACTTCGATCTATCGCTATGGCCAATTTACTACCGAGTGAGTTCTGTCCGGAATGTGAGTGTGTGTGCCTGACAGTCTGAGTATCTAGCATCGTGTCTGACGTTTCAATGCTGTCATCTATACTTCAAATTGTGAGTGAAGTGTAATGATTGAATATTTGTACCGTTTTAAATCTGTTGCTATCTTTTGCGAGACTTTTTAATGGGAAATCGGCTCGCATTCACACCTCGAAGTTGGGAACTACAGAAAACTAACTACAGCCGACCACCACTGTGGCGACGGTGGGGTTTAAATCCGGGACCTCGTGATGTGAGTCCGTCACTATTTGGGTATTCTTGATTTAACCACTCGCGGACATTCGATGCGTAATGGGCTGGTGCCGCATCATGCTGCAGCCAAAGATTTCGCAAGATAGCCAAGGGAAGGTTGTCAAGGACGTCTGGGTGGGAATCTCTTAAGAAAACGAGGTAGTTTTCAGCAATCAGACGTTGTGGAAGCAGATATGGTCCCAGAAGATTGTTGTTTATAATGCCGCACCAAACAATAATTCCCCAACGAACCTGATGAGATTTCGATGTGTTGCATAGGCAGTGGTGGATTTAACGGCGGGCGCACCGAGCGCGCGCCCGGGGCCCCGAGTTCTAGGGGGCACCGCGAATCCCTAACTTTACACTTATTTCTAATGACACCAAGCAGTGGTCTTTCGTTCTTGGGAAACTAAAAAAAAAATGTAGGGGGAAACTGCCCGTTTCCATCCGTCGTTGGATGACGACCATTCTTATGCATCTTGAATCTTGCTGGAGCTTCCATTGGCAAAACAATCGATTAAGCGCCGATATAGGAGACATTGCTGTTGAGCTCACCTCCTCTCTCTCAATCTTTGCCTTTGTCAAGGATTCCCTGTTTTGTCTAAAGTTTTGCCTTATTCGTCAACGATTTGTGTGGAGTTCAATTCGCAAGGATGTCACACGATGGACCAGGGTGTGCATCGAGTGTCAACGCTCAAAAGTGCATCGTCACACTCGATCTTCCATCGGTGCGTACCCTTTGTCTTAATGCAGATTCTCGCACATTAACATCGACATTGTTGGTCCTCTTCCTCTTTCTCGGGGTTTCACCTACTGCCTTACCTGTGTGGATCGATACACTAGGTGGGTAGAGGTTTTCCCGATGGAAAACCAAAAAGCAGAAACTGTCGTAGAGACATTCTACTGGCTGGATTAGCAGATTCGGAGTTCTGGAATCGGTTACCACCAATCAAGGGAGATAATTCGAAAGTGATTTGTTTCGCGCATTCGTTCGTTTTCTTGGAACTCAGAAGACACGCACGACCGCGTATCATCCGGCCTCCAATGGCATCGTTGAAAGGTTCCACCGGCAGCTCAAAGGTACCATACGCTGTCATGCCACGGAACATTGGACTAAAGTGTTACCCACCATACTTCTGTCCATCCGAGCCAGTATCAAACCGGACATCAACACTTCTGCTGCTGAGATGGTTTATGGATCACCATTGCGCTTACCTGGTGAATTCTTCCGTAGTTCCGATCCTCAGCCAACACAACCGGAATTTCTACGTGCTCTACCAGATCACATAAACACTTTACGTCCGATCCAAACTTCAAGGCATGGGACTCACAACGTTTTCGTTCATAAAGAACGTGCTGTTTCTTCCCATGTGTTCGTGCGGCTTGACACCGTACGAAAGCCCCTTCAACAGCCATATTTGGGGCAATATGATGTGATTGAACGATCTCCAAAAGTATATACAGCGAACATGAAAGGCAAACTAACGAAAATCTCAATAGACAGATTGAAACCAGCATTTTTGCTTGATAGCACTTTTAACGAGCAATCCTCGTTCACTGAACCGAAACAGCCTTATGTAACTCGATCAGGGTGTACGTATAAGAATTCCTTGATATTATTCTTATTTATACGCATTTTTTAAAATGAATAATATTGTTTTTTGCAACATTTTTTGAAAACTAATATTATGTTTTGCAAAATTTTTATTTTTTTCAATTTTCATATATGTATATATGTCTATTCTCTATTCTAGTAATCGTTTTTGCATATACATACATTTACTAATTTTTTTATCATTTGTAATTTATTTTTTGCTCGACTATTAATTTGTGTATATGAATATTTCATTACTTTTGAAAAAATTTCCGTATTGCGTAATTTTTGCAATTTTCGAACAAATTTTTTTTTTTTGCACATGTCAATGCTATATTTGTTGTCGTAACTATATTGTCATACCGTCGTAACTATATATATTATCATATTTTTTACATTGTGCCATATGCCGTCCTTCAGACTCGTGGGTGAGTACTGTGGCGCTGCTTGTCTTACGCAATTTTTATATTTTTATAATGTTTTTTATGCCACTCACTAGCTAGGCATTATCTAGTGTTTTCTAGTATTGGAGTTCAGTCTGGCTCCAACTTTCGACCGAGCATGTCGTAAAAATCTCTCTCTCTTTTATCTCTTCTATTAAATAACTTAAAAAAAAAAAAAGAGTCACGATTCTGTATGTTTCCAAAATAACAACCAGACACATCCGCCAGCGCTAGCATCACCATACACTTATCAACGCTTAACGTCATGCTCCATTCATTTGTCCATGCTGCAGTCCTGTTTAAGTTGGTCTGGAGCAACTCCCTATCACTTTGATTCAGGATTACCCCCATTAGCTTGACATCATCTGCGAATTTGCTAGTAATCCCATTGATACCCTGGTCGAGTTTATCGGTAAAAAGTGAAAAAGTATGGGGCCAAAGACACTTCCTTGAGGAACTCCACTTGTGACGCCTGTCCAACCAGAGCATTCCCCTTTCATCATAACTCGTTGCGACCTATCTCTTAACCACGATTCTATCCAATTCAGCAAGTTGCCCCCAATTCCAATCTCGTGTAAACGCTTCAAGAGTTTACCATGTTGGACCCGATCAAATGCCTTCTGGAAAGCAAGATAAACAACATCTACCATTTTGCTCTTACCCAAAGCCTTAGTCACGTGATCATAGAAGCAAAGGAGGTTAGTTACACATGACTTCCCCTTCCTGAACCCATGCTGATTATCCGACAATACATTATTCTCGTCTACCCACTTCACAAACTGCCTTTTGATGATAATTTCCAAAATTTTCGAGAGGGAGCTCGTCAAACTCACTGGACGATAATTAGACACCACTTCTCTACTACCCTTTTTAAATATCGGAACAACGTTAGCCAGTTTCCAATCTCTCGGGACGATACCCTCACCAACACTACTCCTGTATATCTGTGCGACTGGCCCCAACCATTCATTAGCACATTCCCTGAGGACCCTGGGATAGATATTATCTGGTCCCGGTGCTTTGCTTGGACATACATTTCTTAGAAGATTTAGGACCTCCACGTCTTCTACTTGAAAAATCGCGTTGAGGGTTTTATTTCCCCATGCAACACCCGTATATCGAATATCATTATCTCCATTAAAAACCGACGCGGAAAAAGTCATTAAAAGCACTACACATGGTTACATTGCTCCCTAACCTAAAGCCTCCTATCGAGAGGGGGCCAACTGTCCCCTTACATCCATTAGCGACGTATCGAAAAAATGATTTTGGGTCAGAGCCAATGTTATCTGCCAACCTAGAACTAGTTATCAACTTCCTTTTTACTACCCTTATCGCTTTCTTCAACACTGTTCTTTTATCAGTAAACAAATATAGGTCACCTCGTCCACTTTTATACTCTCTGAATGCTCTTTTCTTTTCAAGATAAAGGTTATCCGTGAACCATAGAGGGTGCGATGTACAAACACGCTTTTTTCGAACAAAGGGTATGACGTCGTGCAAAACAGAGGACAGCTTCGTACTAAATTCTTCCCATTGACTTACCACCCCTACTGATTCCAACCGGTCTTTGAAAACTTCCGCTAACCGTCCTCTCAAAACATCAAAGTTTCGAAAACAAGAAACCAGTCTTTTGTTATCAACCTTACCCGAGGAAAAGGCACAGTTAAATCTGATGATACGATGATCAAAGAAAAGAAGAAAACTCTTCCCCCACCGAAACATGTTCAACAAGATCCTCAGAACTAGTAAGAACTAAATCCAAAATAGCAGTACCCCTAGTGGCTTCTGATACATGCTGATACAAAAAATTTTCGAGCACCAACTTAAGAAAGTCTCTTTCATACTGATTTCCAGATGAAAGGTTCTCCCAATCAATACACGGGTAATTGAAATCCCCTAGTATGAGAACCCTCTTACGATTACACATGTAGGAAATTTCATCATGAAATTTGGCGATGTAGTTTGGATCCCTATTCGGTGGATTGTAACAAACCCCAACAATAAGTTTATAACGTCTTTTGTTCTCAAGCTCAACCCATATAGTTTCAATATCACTTCTCTGCGCGTTACACTCTCTAGCCTTCATGATTTCACGTATATCAACACTCCACCCCCCTTTCCTATCAGATCTATTTCTCAAAATACAATTTTAGTATCGTATCCTGAGATGTGTAAGAAAGATTCATCCCCATCGTTTGCCCAAGATTCTGTAATTCCTATACGATCCAGGCCCTCCACAACCATCATAGTTTCTAAAAAATCTTTCTTATTACCCAAGCTCCTGGCATTTATTAACACACATTTTAATTTGCCCGGTGATTTAGTGTCAATCGAGAAGCCATCCAAGTCAGAGGTGGGTAATTCCCCGTCAGTACTGTTGTGATTATCATTAACTAACCCGCATTCCCGCCTACGTGGTCTGGGAGTAAAAAACCTGACCTAAGACTATCGTAAACCTCCCAGACCCCCCTCTTATTTAGATGGACCCCATCCGAACGAAGCCACCTATCGGTAAATGTGGGAAGCTCCAAGAACGTGACCCCAAGTGAGGAGCAAATGTCCTTCAGGCCTATATTGAATTGGTGGATCCTATTCCTATACCCCCTACTACCCCTTGGCAGCACTGGAATCACTGCCACATCTGAACCCTCCCCCCCTCCAGCGGATAATAGTAAATCCCGGTACTCTGACAGAGACTCACTAATATTCGCTCCTACCTGATTCGTTCCCACCCACAGAATCACCCGCAAGGGCAACTTTCGGCGATGAAAAACGTCTCGAACGTTGCAAATCTCCCCCCCCCCTCCCCAGGAAGACAACAGCGCTCGAAACACCGAAAATCCCTACAGACTCTGTTCCCAAGTTCCCTAACCATGGAATCACCGATGATTAAACCCCTATCACTACCCCCCTCTACCTCATCCACGACCACCCATTCGCTCTCTAAACTGTCGTTGTTCGTGGAGATTGCTTTTAACTTTGTGAAACTCTGTTTTAACATGTAAATTCAGGAATAGCACCAAATAATAATAATGATACGGAAAAGTTTAGAATTTTTTTACTCACTTTTCTTACCGAAATTTCCGTCGCTCGACCTCCCCATTCCCCGAACGGTATACGTCGATGCTACTTGTTTTCACGATAGTTTTAGTATTTTCTTACGGTTGATGTGCTGCTCATGGTTATTACGGATGATTCTTATCGAGTTTTGTTTACAGTGAGTATTCAAAAACCAAAAATATAGTATTCAGGAATGGAAGAGCAGAGAACTTTTAGCGTGGCTATCTCTGGTGAAAATAAAGATACAACTGTCACATAAAAGATGAAAACCCAAACCACTGTGGACCCCCCCTCTCTCACTTATTTTATCTGAAGAGACAGGCAAGGGGCATCTGTAGAGAAACAGGTGGGTGGAAGATGACGTCCGTTCGTGTGAGTCGAAGACGCGACTCGTGTCAACACTCTCCGTGATCGGAAACTAAAACTACCCCATAAACATGGCAAAAAATAAGTAATTAAAAATAAGGAGGACCTAAAACAAAAAACTTCACCCATAGAGGGTCTCTCACAATAGTATCGACACTCTCATGGAAGAGAAACACTTCTTGTAATCTGTGAGTGAATATCTGAACTCACTGAAGCCTATTTTTGGGAGAAAATAAAACTGAATATTCGTGTTTATGTAAGCCTATAACTGCATGTAAAACTGAATGAAAAATTGTATCGTTATGGAAAATTCAACCAAATAACGAAAAAAGAAATATATTTACAGTATTATAATTGTGTAACGGAAAAAACACGACAATGATATTGGCGGGGAAGATTTCTAGGATATCACGCCAGAATGTCGTTGCCGTTGCTATGGATTTTTGATAATGGTAACCAATATTTTTTATAATTTAAAAATTTTAAACAAGTAAACATCGGTTCAAAACGATATTTTTTCAGTATTTTTTTCAAAATCATAGAAAAAAATTAAAATATTCTGTATAAAGGATCATCGTAAAGCTCCGATGTATGAACTATATTTTGCGGCGAAGAAATACATTCTCTACCTTTCTCTACACTGCAAAGTTAACCTGAAACAGATTATAGTTCATCAATACGTCACCACTATGAAATCATTTGAACTTTGAAAAAAACAAATCTTAGCTCACATAGGAGCGTTTCATTATTCCAATAGTAGAGCAAATTTGTGATTATTACTATCTGACATAAATAGTTCAATCTTACACGAACGGCAAGGAATGGTTCGATTCTCCGCATGTAGCTGGTCATCCGACAGAAATGAGCGGAAAAAAATATACACCATAGGAAGTCCAGCAGTACAGCAGAAACGATTTTTTTCCCTGCATATGACAGGTATACTGCGTATCTATTTAAGGAACAGCTGGGAAAACAGCCAGGCTGCACCCTAATTGTACGCTATCAGCGGCTCTTTTTTCGCTGAGTAGAAAAGACCGGCAGCTAAAATATTGTTAATTGAAAGCATGTGTTGAATGGGTCTGCAAAACTATTTTTTCCTCTCCCTATAGAAATATTTGGTTCGGAGGAAAAAAGAAGCTATCTCTCTCTCTCTCTCTCTCTCTCCCCCCCCCCCCCCACCACCCCGTTTGCAATTTCCCGTGGTGCCTGCGGACATCGGTGCCGGCTTTGATTTTGAACACCACAACGCAAATCACAATGGTGGGAAGAAAATGACGACATTTGCTGAGCTGAGCTGAATAGAGATTTATTTGCCAGTCCCGTGGCACAATTTTTTATGGCCACTCTACTGGTCTAAGGCTGCCGGCACACTACGGTTCGGCTGGCGCGGTTGATCTTATCAGCAACCGTGGAATTTCGCGTGAAACACACACTGCTGTTAGCAACCGGGGTTTTTTTTATTTTTTAATGTCACGTGACATCTCGGGATTGGCTAAATTATTTTCGCCAAGCTGAAATTGGCTCCAGTTAGCATGCGAATTCGTGCTCATAAGCTGCATTGCAGTAAAACCCCCTCTTAACGGATACTCCCTCTTTTACGGACGAATAATAATTTACAGTTGTATAATATATAAAAGTATGAATTTCAAACCTCTTTTTAACGGTCACCCATTTTACATGGATTTCATTTTTTTGTCCTGTCCGTGTTCACAAGAAGGAGGGGTTTTACTGTATATACTAATAAAAATATTCATGTAATGGAATTTAATTTTCTATAACAATATTTGCCGTTTGAAATTAATTCAAAGTTGAAGAAAGACAACCTACAAGTTGACCCATTTTTGATGCTTTTACGATTCATGACCAAATCGCACAAATTTTTTTATATATCATGACTGGAATCATCATAATTTATTTAAAAAACATATATTATAAAAAAAACTATTTAAATAACATATTTTTGTCATATAAAGCTGGTCTTTTTTCAATCGCGCTTATGATTTTTTCGGAATAACTATCGCTAGCCATTAACGAATCAAAATCTGCTGAAGACATGGTGGCACAAAGAAATTTGTTGACACAGCTGACTAATGGAACTGGTAAATAAGAAATGAGATGGATAAAATATGATTAGTAATGTACTGCAACACTGTGCAAGCGCCCTCACGCGTTCCAATAATAATCGTAGCTGCGGCTTCAGATTGGCTTACTGATACCAAAACCTGTCTGAAGTGGACACCTCTACGGTTCCATTACAATTAAATTAAGCCGTTCGGTATTGCCGACATTCTGTGTTGTAGGATTATGACGGTGCCTTTCAAAGTTGCCCCATGTAGGAGATGTCCGAGTTGACAGGTTCCACGAAATTTGTTTTATGTTTCGCGAAGTCCCTTTTTTTAAAAGACCATTCGTTTTCCCAAGGGCGTGCATGGAAGGCTAGTCAATTGGGCTTAAATGGAAGTACAGTATCTAAATTTTATTACTTTTCTCAACAGGTCTATTGCCCTTAAAATAGATAATGGTTTTTCTTATAATTCTCAGAAATCCGGATGAAGGCAAACAAACTGAAAAACGGTTACCGACTGGTATACCCGTTTGGAAGACCTTGGCAGGGTTTCTTGAAACTTTAGCCACTAGCGGCTACTTCGGCCTGCTCGTAAGAATAGCAAGAGCCATTCCAAAGCACTGCAGGGGTTCACGGCAATGGAAAGTCGTCGTGACGTCCTTCCGAGCGATAATGCCGAACATTCCCAGAAAAAGCGACCCACACCTCGAGAACTTCTGTTTTGGGTTTGGGGTGTACATCAGAAAGAAGGGGGGGGGGGGGGGGGGAGAAGGGACTACTTTGCGAACTCAGCAAAGCTGTTCGTGAGACCAAGGCCATCTTAAAGCCACCCATATTCGCGTGACCCTGGGCTTCTTGTTCACATAGGGCCTACATGACCAGATGTAGTATAATGGTTTAGAGCAGGCATCTTCAACCGGTTGCTCGCGAGCACCACGGTGCTACCTGAAGCAACTGGAGTTCTCGAAGCTCCTGCTTGCTAGAATTCGATCGACGTTTCAATCAAATTACCTCGTTCAAATTGCATTCGAGGATTAAAATCATCCTAATTTTTCATGCATACGTATGATTAAACTTGTAAGGGTGCTCTCCTTTCGATGATGGGTACAGCCAGTGCTCACAACTAGAAAAAGGTTGAGGACCTCCGGTTTAGAGTGTAAATAATTGCATAATGGGTGATTACAGTTTAAGTTCTCGTACTTCGAGTAGTTTTTCCTCAAAAACTGCTTAACCGAGTACATCCAAATTTTCAGGATATCTCAATGAGACCATGGGGAGATTTATGAAGTAAAACAAATACAGTCTAACCCCGTTTTAACGAATACCGCCGTTACGTTACAGTGAAAATCTCGTTCTAACGAAAACTTTTCTAACCTCCCACAACAGTTTACATAGGCACAACGGCAACAACCTGGAATTCCTTTACAAGGAAATTTCGTTGTAACGAAGTGATTTCTCCGGTCTCTTGGAAGTTTGCTATAATGGGATTAAGCTGCAGTTCAATTTTCGACCAACAAGTGAAACAGTGCCCCACCCGGGGTAGAAGGTCCTGGGGAAAGATGGGGTGGGTGGGCAGCACGAGAAGGAAATACGGTACAAAGGGCCATTAGCTCACAAAAAAATTGGCAACCACTGGAACATATGATATTTTCGTTTAATGTAATTTTTTTTTTAATTTATTCAATCACACATGATACAGTATAACGCTATATAATAATACTAAGAACATCCATCAACGGAGGATTAGTAAATTCGTTGTGATGAACACGAAGAACCGTGGTAACGAAAAACGTCATAAAAACTTCTTCGTTTATCATTTCTCCCGATCAGTTATCAGTTATCAGAGATGATTTTTTCCAGATGATGCGATGACACGAAGGGAACGTAATGTCCTTATACGAAATTATTTACATGCTTCACACTAAATCCGTTTCCAGACACAGATTTATGGCTTCGCCACGTGCTGGCTATTCGAATTGCTCTGCCCCCATTCACGTTATAATTTAAAGTTCTTGACCACGAATTACTCAAATTTGCCGCCCCTCTGAACTTGCTACCCGGCCCGCTTAACACCCTGTACATACGGCATCAGGGCCGGAACTAGAGAGGAGCAGGTGGGACTTGTGCCAGGGTCGTCTTAAGAGTATTATGGACCCCCCGGGCCAAGTGGTTTTTAGGAGGCCCTACATGGTAAATCCTTGAAAATTTCAATCGGATCTCATTTTTGGGAGGCCCCTCTTCTCTTGAGGCACCTAAGCCGTACAGATACAGATACAGATAGATTAACGTCCTCTATGCCTGCTAAGGGCTTTAGGACAGCTTTAGTTCAAAACGTCAGAGTGCAATCTTGTAAAAAACATTTGCAAAGATGAACAGGAACAACAGAACTGTGGGGAACAAAGTACAATGAAGAAACAGTCTTAGCAAAAAAAAAAAAAAAAAAAAACAACAAAACAAACAAACTGGTAGATGATGCAAAGAAAAAAAAAACCACAAAAATCTCAGCTTCTAGAAAAATGAAAGCAGCCAATGTTAAAAACGGTTACATTTTCCCATGAAAATTTCAAATTCCTTGATCAAAGTGCTCGGAGTCACTTCAATGAGTGTGTGCCAGTCAGATATCTGATTATTCCCAAGGCCTACATTCTGCAGAAAGCATTCCCTAAAAATTGACCATTTAGGACACGTAAATAAGAAATGATTGTTAGATTCACAATTGTTGCCACAGATACAGATAGGTGAACTTATTTGATGAATTCTGTGAAGGTAACCATTGGTAGGTGCTCTGTTGGTCATGAGACGATAAAAGAGTGATTCAAACTTGCGGCTAGTAAAATAGGGCGAAAATTTTTTAACAGCATCGAAGAAACGATCTGCAACTGGATAAAGGGGTTGATTACAAAAATATTGATGAATTGATGATTGCCAATTTTTGTGTGAAAGATTAATCACATCCTCGAAGTAAGCATATGTAGGGAAAACTGGATTTTCGGAATCAACTGCTGTACGTGCTAGATGATCTGCAAGCTCATTGTAGAAGACCCCCTTGTGGCCTGGACACCAAACTAATGAGATTCTTGTCGCCCGCAATGATGCTAAATATAAGGCATAAAAAGTTGCTAAAACCACGGAATGTGATTTTGGGTTGATGTTGGCGATTGCTTGAATAGCTGATTTGCTATCGGATAAAATTATGTAGTTTTCATTACTGACAATGAATTTTAGTGCTGCGATCATTATTGCAACACATTCTCCAGTGAAGACAGATGAGCAATCATGGAGCGCTGCTTGAAATGAATTACGAGTTTTTGCACAGAAAATTCCAATAGAGGTATGAGCTCCTTTTGAGGCATCTGTAGCTATAATAGTAGAACAAGACCAGAATTTTTGTTCATGTTCATAAAAAAGTTGCTTTGTGAGGAGATCATTTGATGATGTTTGAAATGGAAGAGAACTGGTTGTGAAATCAATATTGGTGATAAGCCAAGGAGGATTCGCAAAAAACAGAGGTTGAAGAGGAATAAGTAAATTGTTGTCCTTGATGAATTGAATAATAGAAGGATCCAAAATTTTAGTATGTAAGCCTTGACGGTCAAAACTGAAATTAGAACAGATATGTTTGAACACAGAGCTGTAATGGGAAGCTCTTGCTTTGATAATATGATTAGTAGCATTTTTTAACAAAAACAGTGAAAATGGAGGTTTTCCACAGATGCTGAGTAACAGAGGAATCGGTGTTGAGATTGGAAGACCAGTAGCAATGCGAAGAGATTGGTGATAGATAGCAGAACACTTTTGAATATTTTTCTTGGAGCTATTATGCCACAAGAATGAACTGTAATTCATAAAGCTTGAAGTAATGTTAGAACAGATAGCCAAAAGTTTATGCCCTTTAGCTCCACGAAGCCTGCCTGCAATCAACTTCATGATATTACAAATGTTAATGGCTTTTTTGGAAATGTGATTGATCTGGGGGCTCCAACTCAGCTTTTGATCCCAAATAACTCCAAGAATCTTGATATTTTCCTCGTAATTTATCTGAGCACCGTTGATTTGGATATTTGGGAGAAAAGGAACATTTTTTTTCGTAAAAATGCTGTAACTGCATTTTTCAGTAGACAGAACAAATCCCCACTGATCCATCCAATTTGAAACAAGGTTTAAGGCAGAATTCAATTCGTCTGTAACGACATTCAAGTCTGATTTACTGATCCAAAGAAAAATGTCATCAGCATAAATGAAGGGATGAATGGAGTTGGGAAGGTGAGAAAGAATGTCAGAAATATAAATATTAAATAGCCATGGAGAAGTAACACATCCTTGAGGCAATCCCCTTTTTAAGTCAATCCAATCTGACTGATGGTTTTTCCAACTAATGATGCATCTTCTGTCCATCAAAAAATTCTCCATCCATTTAACGAAAGTACCATGAAACCCAAAAGATTTGAGCTTGTATAAAAGAGCAGAATAGATGACAGAGTCATAGGCGCCTTTAATATCAAGAGAAACAATGACGCCAAATTCTTTGAGCCTGAAAGTATTAGAAATAAAGCATTTTAAGTCATTAAGAAGGTTTTGAGATCCAGAACGTGGTTTAAAGGCATAAATGTTCGCTGGGAAGAGTTTGTATTTTAATGAGATCCAGTTGAGTCTGTACAGAATTATTCGTTCCAAAATCTTCAGTTTTATGTTTGTTAATGTCAGTGGACGATAAGACTTAGGACAACTTGGGTTTTTATTAGGTTTGAGTAAAAAAATTACTTTTCCATACTTCCAATCCACTGGAATAGTTCCAGAGAGCCAAATTTTGTTGTATTCAGCACACAAAAGATGAATTTGATAGTCAGGAATTAAAGAGTATGATTTAGCGTTGATACCATCAGGACCTGGCGATGTGTTTGGAGTACGACGGATTGCAGATTTGAGCTCTCCAATGGTAATCGGAACATTCATCAAACTAGAGAAGTCTTGATGGGGGCCACTGAAACAGTCAAAGACCTTGTGAGTGTAATTATTTATAAGAGATGACTGGAGAAGATTTAGCTGATCCATAGGGTCCACCACTTCTAAATTGTTGACCTGGAACACAAGATGACGATCCACTTGGAGTTTAGACTGGATGAGTTTGAGTTTTCTAAGAATTGTAAAAATCTTAGGATAAGTGGCATGAATAAAAATATTTTCTGACATAAATTCCCTTTTTCGGAGGTTGAGCTCCTTCTTGAATTTTGCATTATTTTTCTTAAAGATGATCCAACACGGAGGACAAGGGCATCTCAGATATTGTCTGAATGACCTTTTCTTGCAGATGAGCAATGATCTTAAGGATGAATCAAAATACTCATTATACTGGTGAGGATGTGATTGCACCTTTTTTGTAGCTGATATGCAGGATTTTTCTACATGATCAGAAAAAGAGCAAGTATTGTCAAATGATGTCAACTTTTCCTTAAAAAAATCCCAGTTTGTGATGGCTATTTTGCGAGAAAATTTATTTACCCGAAGATTGATGTCGAGACAAATAGGCAGATGATCACTGTCGTAAAGGGAGTCACTGCTGTACCAGTTAATTTTACCCATTAAGTTTGAAGAACAAAAACATAAATCTATTGTGTTCGACGAATTGCTTGAAAAATGAGTGGCACACTTGGGTTGGATCAGACAAACTGGGTTTTGTTGAAGCCACAAAAAAAGATTTCTGCCAGCTGTGTCTGTTCGAGGACTGTTCCAAGAAGAATGGGACGAATTAAAATCACCAACAATGATGAATGGGGATGAGATTTTAGAAAGAATAGTATTCATGACTGTAGGGATTTCGGAAGTGTCAGCCAAATAGGTGTTTGCTATATGAATGTACTTGTTATGGAAATGAATCTTGATAATGATTACTTCAACGCCTTGAAGACAGAATTTATGAATAACGTGTGAAGGGTATGTAGAGCGAACAGCAGTGAGAACACCACCTCTGCCTGAGCTGTTGTCTCGGTCACATCTGTATATTATAAAGTTTGGTAAGTGGAAACGGTCATTACATGTAAGGAATGTCTCCTGGAGACAAAGTACATCATAATCTTTTTGAAAACGAAGAAGGTGTAATCTCTTGTTATTGATGCTGCGCAAGTTCCATTGAAGCACCTTCAATGATGTAAACATACAGAAAATTTAATAATCTTGACTAAAGTAGAAAGAACAAAATCTTGAAAACCATGAATAGCTTATTCAATGAAGTAAAATTGAAAATGAACATATCTGCAAATCTAGCAGTTGAACACAAAAACAGTACCGACTTGTACTGAAATAAGAGAGGGGAAAAAGAAAAAACAAAAAAAATTATCATTGATTATGATGGTTTGAACAGTTTCGCTTTGGTGTGACTGTAGAGGACTCTAGAAATGGCTGCTGTGCAGGAGTATCCTTTGAAAGAGGAACTTGTACTTTATTTTTCTTATGAGGCAGTTCACTGGTGAATGCGGATGCGATCAGCTCACTGTTAAGTGCAGATGACAATAGTGGTACAGCTTCCTTGATGACTTGAGATATCAGATCTGGAACAATTGACTGAATAGCTTCAGTGATCAGTGCATGCATGGAGATTTTCACATCTTCAATTATTTTTTCATGCATTGATTCGATTTCTTTACGGACCAAATTTTGGATATCGATTTTTAAGTCTGTGATAGTTGATGGCACACAATTTATACTTGCTCTGTCAGCAAAAGTTGGCGATTTATCTTGGAAGAATTTGCGAGCTTGATGAATTGGAATCCGCTTGATTGTTTTGTACTTGATTATTTCTGCCTCTTTAATATATGTTGGGCACTTCTTGTCCATGGGATCATGACCTTGAGCGCAGTTTATACATTTAGGAGCATTTGAACATGATTCTGTATCATGATGATCACCACAGGTCCTACAGATAGTGTTCGTAACTGGACAAAATTTAGTACGATGGGTAAATTTGAAGCAACGAGTGCATTGGCTTGGTTTTTCTATAAACTCTTGAGGATGGAAGATTTGGAACCATAATTTGAGATCAGCAGGAATGGAACTGCCCAAGATGGTAATTAACAAAGTATTTGTGGGTATGTTATTTTTCACAAAACGTCTAATGCACAATGGAATCAAACCATTGTCCATCAGCTCTAACGCCACATCACTCAGCTTTTCGGAACATGGAATATCTCTCAGAAGCAGTTTTGAAGATAATGTATCAGTAAGTAGAGTCGCTCTGACCCGAATATTTCCAATAGAGGACAGCGATAGGGCCTCCAATACAACTTCAGGTGATGCTGAAGTGAGAAGTAGGTCACCATTTCTTGCGAATCGGATTTCATCGATGAGTTTTGCATTCAGGAATTTTTGTTCAAGGCACATACGTAATTCCTTGGGCTTTGATTTAGGGATGGTCGTATCTCCAACAATCTTGACGGTGAACTGTAAGTTTGATCCAGATAGATTTTGAATAATGTCCTTGGGGCCGATGTCCGAAACCCAGAGATTATTTTCCGCCGATGTAGAAGGTAAGTCATTCAATGTCTCCATGGGAGAAAACATATTAGAGGATAGAGAATTCAATGATTGATGGTATTCATTGGGAGAGAACAATGCAGTATTAGAAGTATCTACACCTACGTCACTGAAGAAACACCCCAGATACTAACTAGTTGGCCAAAAAGAGCAAAAAAATATTATATATACGTTTGAACACTGAAAAAAACAACAAAAGCGAAGAATTAAGCGAAACAGAGAAAAAAAACCCTGAAAATTTAGCAAACAGGAAGAAAAAGCCGACCTCAAACGCGTGACGAATAAGCCGCCATTTTCCCTCTCCACCTAAGCCGTGCTCGGGTGGGCCCATGCGTTAAGACGGCACTGACTGATGGCCCGAACTCCGAGCCAGACAGGAGCGCAAATGTTAACCTTTCATCTCTCCTTCAATATTAAAAGGGGGCGCCAAAATGCGTGCTTGCCCCGGCTGACCCCGCATGTCGTTGTGGCCCTGTACATCAGTATGTATGTTGCAAGGTTTAAGGTACATACAGGGCCGCAGCTGGATACTTTTTTTAACTGGAGCTAGCAAGCTTTTGGCGTCCCCGTATAAGGAAAGGTTAGAAGGAGTGGTGTTAAAGGGGCAATTCGGCGCCCCCTCTAGTTCAGCACTCGATACAGTGGACCCGCTCTCCCTAGTTGCGGCTTTGTAAATCAAAAACTGCTTGAAAAGAACGGTAGGTGTGAAAATTCTCTTAGTGCACTCTTCGATATCACCCGCATACAACGTTTTGCCTAGATCAGCGGTTCTCTATCTTTTTTGACCACGGAGACCTTTCCAGTGTATAATTTCTATGGCGGAGCCCAGTAGGCCTAAATTATTTATTCATCAAAGTTGATGATTTATTTTTATTCAAAAATATTAATAATTATTTTTTTCAAATTTACTGGTTCTTTTTTTATTTTCCTCGAAGGCCGCGGAGCCCTTGGGAGTTCACACGGAGCACCGGTTGAGAACCGCTGGCCTAGATGGGTTTTTTTTCATTGCAAAAACAACAGATAGACAGCCACATTCATATACGATACAAAAATAAATACCAAAAAAACAGAATAATGAAAGCAAAACACACGCAATGAATGCAGCTCTTAGGGACATATTTCCTCCCCGGTTCATACTTAGGCTTTTAATAAATGTTTCAAAAGTTTGATATGGAGAATTTGCAAACATAAAAATTTATTCCTTCAGATGTCTGATTATTTTTATTTGTGATAATTTTTTATGAATTTATTAGAAATAGTTGAAATCATGGACCGGAAAAATGAA
This sequence comes from Pholcus phalangioides, assembly GCF_987345545.1. Lineage (NCBI taxonomy): Eukaryota > Metazoa > Arthropoda > Arachnida > Araneae > Pholcidae > Pholcus > Pholcus phalangioides. The sequence continues at coordinate 48,807,058 of NW_028301602.1, read as the reverse complement.
GGATATGTCCAAAGAGAACATATTCGAGTCCATGTACACGCTTACGAACGTGTGCGATCCGAGCTCGTGTAACATCAAGCGGACTCGGAACAAGGATAAGCCTAATCCACCATGCGCCAGAGGGAGCTACTGCCTCCCCAACCCAAGCGAACGAGAGATCAAGTTCTCCAGGGTAGAAGCTACAACGGCGCCCAAGAATACAGCCCCCTCATTTTCGCCGGACACTAGTGTCGACGAAAGCAGCGCTGATCCAGTCGAAAAATTCGCCATTTCTTTTCAGAATTACATCCTGAAGTTGGTACGAAAAGATGACATTCAGCTCGATTACGGAATCATCGATGATCAACTAGACGGATATCGTGTCTCCGGCCGGACCAAATCTTTTTCTTTTCCCCCTTCTCTTTTCGTAATGTCCTCTTTTTTTGCTTGTACTATTTTTATTTATTTTTACTATTTTTGCCTTCTCTCAAAAAATTTAAAAAACCAAGAAAAAAAAACTAAAAAATTAAAAAAAAAGAAAACATCTCTGGACTTTGTTTTTTCTAGCTCCTTGCTTATTTTTCAGATCAGCAGCCAATCCGGAAGCAGGCGGGCTCTCGACCAATGGCGCTTCGCCACTGGTCCGGGGCCAATCTTTTTTTTCTCTTTTGTAGGTGCTGTTAGGACTCGGCGGCATTTTACTTGCAGAAAATTTCAAAAGCTGGAACTTGAATTTAACTTCCCAAATTTGTCTTCACACCACATTTTACACACATTTTTCGCACACTCACTTACACTTTACAAAATAGGTCACTTCCTTAGTGGCCCACGTCTAAGGCTACCGGCACACTACGGTTCGGCTGGTGCGGTTGATTTTATCAGCAACCGTGGAATTTCGCGTGAAACACACACTGCTGTTAGCAACCGGGGTTTTTTTTATTTTTTAATGTCACGTGACATCTCGGGATTGGCTAAATTATTTTCGCCAAGCTGAAGTTGGCTACGATTATCATGCAAATTCGTGCTCATAAATTGCATTGCAGTAAAATCGCTCTTAACGGACACCCTCTCTTTTACGGCCAAATAATAATTTACAGTGGTATAATATATAAAAGTATGTATTTTAAACCCCTGATTAACGGTTACCCCCCTCTCTTTCACGGACGAATTTTTAAGTTCTGTCGGTGTCCGCAAAAGAGAGGTTTTACTGTATATACCAATAAAAATTTTCAGGTAATTAAATTATTTAATTTTCTGTAACAATATTTGCCGTTTGAAATTAATTCGGAGTTGAAGAAAGACAACCCAAAAGTTGACCCATTTCTGACCGCTCTTACAGTTCGTGACCAAATCGCATAATATTTTTTATATATGATGACTAGCTATTCAATTAACATAGTTTTGAAGTTTCAATAAATTGGACATGAATTTGGCACGTTTTCCTTTGTAATTAAAGTAAATTTCCAATTAACTAAATTTCTAATTAATGGAAATTAATCATGATCATTATAATTTTGGGAAACCTCATGTGACAAAAAAATTATTTCTGTTGACGGTCAGGAAAAAAATTCAGATAGAAAATCGGAATGAAATTTGAAAATTTCATGTTTCAAAAACTTTAAAAAATCAAATTTCATTGTAAACAACTTTTAAAAAACACTGATAAAACACTCATCAGACCTTTTAGTTCATTTCATGAAAACATTTATGTGAAAAATATCTGAAAAAATATTAAACAAAGCATCGCACAAACGCAACGTTAGTCAAAAATGGGATAAAAGGAAAGCCTCATGAAAATAATTGATGATTGCAACATCTCATATATATTATACACAAATCACAGACGTACTGTTCCGAGACAATTCGGTGTCAGCGAGGGATCGATCCCCCCTTCCTTTTGGATCCGCACCTGTCCCAGGGAGTTCCAGTGGCCAACATTTTTTTAATAGATATTTTTTTTGCAATAAATTTCTCTTTGACTAAATTCAATTCAATAAGGAGAAAGAGTCTCGCTCTTGGATGAGGGTAGAAGGTCCTGGAGAAAGGTGAGGGGGGGGGGGGGCAGCAAATATGGTGGAAAGGGCCATTGGGCAAAAAAAAAGTTTACAACCACACTGGACCATATGATATTTTATTTAAATTTTTATTTTAATTTATTCAATCATGATATAACGCTGTATAATTATACGGAGAACATCATCAATGGATCATTAGCGGATCCGTTCAGATGAACAAAGAACGTAATAACGAAAAACTTCATAAAAACTTCTTCGTTTATCATTTCTCCCGATCAGTTATCAGTTATCAGAGATGATTTTTTCCAGATGATGCGATGACACGAAGGGAACGTAATGTCCTTATACGAAATTATTTACATGCTTCACACTAAATCCGTGTCCAGACACAGATTTATGGCTTCGCCACGTGCTGGCTATTCGAATTGCTCTGCCCCCATTCACGTTATAATTTAAAGTTCTTGACCACGAATTACTCAAATTTGCCGCCCCTCTGAACTTGCTACCCGGCCCGCTTAACACCCTGTACATACGGCATCAGGGCCGGAACTAGAGAGGAGCAGGTGGGACTTGTGCCAGGGTCGTCTTAAGAGTATTATGGACCCCCCGGGCCAAGTGGTTTTTAGGAGGCCCTACATGGTAAATCCTTGAAAATTTCAATCGGATCTCATTTTTGGGAGGCCCCTCTTCTCTTGAGGCACCTAAGCCGTGCTCGGGTGGGCCCATGCGTTAAGACGGCACTGACTGATGGCCCGAACTCCGAGCCAGACAGGAGCGCAAATGTTAACCTTTCATCTCTCCTTCAATATTAAAAGGGGGCGCCAAAATGCGTGCTTGCCCCGGCTGACCCCGCATGTCGTTGTGGCCCTGTACATCAGTATGTATGTTGCAAGGTTTAAGGTACATACAGGGCCGCAGCTGGATACTTTTTTTAACTGGAGCTAGCAAGCTTTTGGCGTCCCCGTATAAGGAAAGGTTAGAAGGAGTGGTGTTAAAGGGGCAATTCGGCGCCCCCTCTAGTTCAGCACTCGATACAGTGGACCCGCTCTCCCTAGTTGCGGCTTTGTAAATCAAAAACTGCTTGAAAAGAACGGTAGGTGTGAAAATTCTCTTAGTGCACTCTTCGATATCACCCGCATACAACGTTTTGCCTAGATCAGCGGTTCTCTATCTTTTTTGACCACGGAGACCTTTCCAGTGTATAATTTCTATGGCGGAGCCCAGTAGGCCTAAATTATTTATTCATCAAAGTTGATGATTTATTTTTATTCAAAAATATTAATAATTATTTTTTTCAAATTTACTGGTTCTTTTTTTATTTTCCTCGAAGGCCGCGGAGCCCTTGGGAGTTCACACGGAGCACCGGTTGAGAACCGCTGGCCTAGATGGGTTTTTTTTCATTGCAAAAACAACAGATAGACAGCCACATTCATATACGATACAAAAATAAATACCAAAAAAACAGAATAATGAAAGCAAAACACACGCAATGAATGCAGCTCTTAGGGACATATTTCCTCCCCGGTTCATACTTAGGCTTTTAATAAATGTTTCAAAAGTTTGATATGGAGAATTTGCAAACATAAAAATTTATTCCTTCAGATGTCTGATTATTTTTATTTGTGATAATTTTTTATGAATTTATTAGAAATAGTTGGGCCTCCTGGCAATTTGTACTTTTTTGGATGAGGTAACTAATTGGTTTTTTGCTAAAACGTTATAATCGGGAAACCAATGCATTTCATTCAAGTGTTCTAAAATGTACATCTCGGTTTTAGCGTAATCACGTTAGTTTATGAATGTCATTATAACCGAGTTTTAATGTATGCTCATGTAGGAAAGCTAAAAAATTTCAATAATTAGAAAAATTTAATTTTTTTCTTCATTGTTTTTTTTTATTGTTATCAGTGCAAGAACGCCAAACAAAGAATTAGTTTCTGTCGAATTGAACTTCACCATACAGTTCCTCGAATTTGTCTTCTCCCCTCATTTTTTTATGGCAGCCTGAGAAGGAGAGCAATTCCTTTGTCCAGTGCATCCGAAATCCCATCACCCTCCTTGTCAAACCACTTAATAGACAATGGAAGACAGCAACCGCAGGTCCAGCCGAACCGTCATCAGGGTGTTCAAACCTTTGCAATACATGATGGCAGCTTTCTGGTTATCCAAGACAAAGTCGAGGAACTGTATGGTGAAGTTCAATTCGACAGAAACTAATTCTTTGTTTGGCGTTCTTGCACTGATAACAATAAAAAAAAACAATGAAGAAAAAAATTAAATTTTTCTAATTATTGAAATTTTTTTGCTTTCCTACATGAGCATACATTAAAACTCGATTATAATGACATTCATAAACTAACGTGATTACGCCGTTAAAACTGAGATATATATTTTAAAATACTTGAATGAAATGCATTGAATCCGGATTATAACGTTTTAGCAAAAAAACCAATTAGTATCTCATCCAAAAAGTACAAATTACCGGGGGCCCAAACATTTCTAATAAATTCATAAAAAATTATCAGAAGTATGTATGAATCGGGGAGGAAATATGTCCCTAAGAGCTGCATTTTGTGTGTTTTGCTTTCATTATTCTGTCTTTTTGGTATTTATTTTTGTATCGTATATGAATGTGGCTGTCTATCTGTTGTTTTTGCAATGAAAAAAACATCTAGACAAAACGTTGCATGCGGGTAATATCGAAGAGTTGCACTAAGACAATTTTCACAACTACCGTTCTTTTCAAGCAGTTTTTGATTTGCATACGCACACGAAGCCGCAACTAGGGAGAGTGGGTCCATTGTACAGGGTGCCGAACTAGAGGGGCGCCGAATTACCCCTTTAACCACTCCTTCTAACCTTTCCTTACCCGGGGACGCCAAAAGCTTGCTAGCTCCAGTTAAAAAAGCATCCAGCTGCGGCCCTGTATGTACCTTAAATCTTGCAACATACATATTGATGTACAGTGCCACAACGACATGCGTGGTCAGCCGGGGCAAGCACGCATTTTGGCGCCCCCTTTTAATATTGAAGGAGAGATGAAAGGATAACATTTGCTCACCCCTCTGGCTCGGAGTTCGGGGCATCAGTCAGTGTCGTCTTAACGCATGGACTCACCCGGACACGGCCCGGGCCTCAAGAGAAGTGAGGTCTCACAAAAATGAGATCCGGTTGAAATTTTCTAGGATTTACCAGGTTGGGACTCCGGAAAAGCACTTGCCGCGGGGGCCCATGATACTCTTAAGACGGCCCTGGCATCAGTTCCGCCTGCTTCTCCCTAGTTGTGGCCTTGGTGCCGTATGTACATGGTGTTAAGCGGGCCGGGATAGCAAGTTCGGAGGGGTGGCAAAATTTTTTTCCTAACCATCAACCTTAATAATTTTTTCCTTAATTTTTTTGTCACTTGGGGTTTCCCAAAATTATAATTATTATTATTATTAATTTCCATTAATTAGAAATTTAATTAATTGTAAATTTCTTTGATTACAAAGAAAAACGTGCTAAATTCATGTCCAATTTTTTGAAACTTCAAAAATATGTTAATTGAATAGCTAGTCATCATATACAAAAAAAACTGTGCGATTTGGTCTCGAATTGTAAGTGGTCAAAAATGGACAACTTTTGGGTTGTCTTTCTTCAACTCCGAATTAATTTCAAACAGCAAATATTGTTACAGAAAATTAAATATAATTTAATTACCTGAAAATTTTTATTAGTATATACAGTAAAACCCCTCTATTGCGGACACTGAGAGGACTAAATTCGTCCGTGAAAGAGGGGTGATCGTTAATCAGGGGTTTGAAATACATACTTTTATATATTATACAACTGTAAATTCTTATTTGGCCGTAAAAGAGGAAGGTGACCGCATCTGAGGAGTGTCCGTTAAGAGGGGTTTTATTGCAATGCAACTTATGAGCACGAATTTGCATGATAATCGTAGCCAACTTCAGCTTGGCGAAAATAATTTAGCCGATCCCGAGATGTCACGTGACATTAAAAACTAAAAATCCACGGTTGCTAACAGCAGTGTGCGTTTCACGCGAAATTCCACGGTTGCTGATAAGATCAACCGCGCCAGCCGAACCGTAGTGTGCCGTTAGCTTCAGGCCGAGACCTGACTACGGCGCGGTTGCAGGCGGTTGAGGTTGGGAGGGAAGGCATCATCTATAGTTTTATTCTGTCAACGCACAAATACAACTGCAACCGCTGAGGGCGGTTTTTTCAACCGAGAAAATCCACATTTTTTTGGACGGTTGGGGTAACCGGAAAGCTGCCATCATCTATTGGAAAGGTTTGAACACCCTGATGACGGTTCGGCTGGACCTGCGGTTGCTGTCTTCCATTGTCTATTAAGTGGTTTGACAAGGAGGGTGATGGGATTTCGGATGCACTGGACAAAGGAATTGCTCTCCTTCTCAGGTTGCCTTAAAAAAATGAGAGGAGAAGACAAATTCGAGGAACTGTATGGTGAAGTTCCATGCGACGGAAACTAATTCTTTGTTCGGCGCTATTGCACTGATGACTATAAAAAACCAATGAAGAAAAAATTAAATTTTTCTGTGACCAATAATTTTTTTTTTTGCTTTCCTACATGAGCACACATTAAAACTCGGTTATAATGACATTCATAAAGTAACGTGATTACGCCGTTAAAACCGAGGTATATATTTTAAAATATTTGAATGAAATGCATTGGATCCCGATTATAACATTTTAGCAAAATTCCATATGAAATTTTTCAAACATTTATTAAAAGCATAATTTTAAACGGCGGGGGGAGGGGGGGATAGGTCCCTAACAGCTGCATTGTGTGTGTGTTTTTCTTTCATTATTCAGTCTTTTTGGTATTTATTTTTGTATCGAATATGAATGTGGCTGTCTATCTGATTTTGGAATGAAATAAAAACCATATAGACCAGTGGTTCTCAACCAGTGCTCCGCGGAGCCCTTTAACCACTCCTTCTAACCTTTCCTTACAAGGGGACGCCAAAAGCTTGCTAGCTCCAGTTAAAAATGTATCCAGCTGCGGCCCTGTATGTACCTTAAACCTTGCAACATACATACTGATGTACAGGACCACAACGACATACGTGGTCAGCCGGGACAACCACGCATTTTGGTGCCCCCCTTTTAATATTGAGGGAGAGATGAAAGGATAACATATGCGTACCTCTCTGGCTCGGAGTTCGGAAAATCAGTCCTGGCCGTCTTAACGCATGGGCCCACCCAGGCACGGCCCGGGAGCCTCAAGAGAAGAAAGACCTCACAAAAATGAGATCCGGTTGATATTTTCTAGGATTTACCAGATTGGGCCTCCGGAAAACCACTTGGCCCGGGGACCCATGATAGTCTTTAGACGGCCCTGGCATCAGTCCCGCCTTCTTTTCCCTAGTTGCGGCCCTGGTGCCGTATGTACAGGGTGTTAAGCGGGCCGGGATAGCAAGTTCGGAGGGGCGGCAAATTTTAGTAATTCGTTCTCAGGAACTTCAAATTATATTGTGAAAAAGGCAGAGCAATTCGAATAGCCAGCACGTGGCAAAGCCATAAAACTGTGTCTGCAAACGGATTTAGTACATAAGAAGCATTAAAATGATTTCGTAAGGAGGACATTACGTTCCCTTCGTGTCATCGCACCATCTGGAAATAATCATCATGTGATAACTGATCGTGAAAAATGATAAACGAAGAAGTTTTTATGAAGTTTTTCGTTATTACGTTCTTTGTTCATCTGAACGGATCCGCTAATGATCCATTGATGATGTTCTCCGTATAATTATACAGCGTTATATCATGATTGAATAAATTAAAATAAAAATTTAAATAAAATATCATATGGTCCAGTGTGGTTGTAAACTTTTTTTTTGCCCAATGGCCCTTTCCACCATATTTGCTGCCCCCCCCCTCACCTTTCTCCAGGACCTTCTACCCTCATCCAAGAGCGAGACTCTTTCTCCTTATTGAATTGAATTTAGTCAAAGAGAAATTTATTGCAAAAAAAATATCTATTAAAAAAATGTTGGCCACTGGAACTCCCTGGGACAGGTGCGGATCCAAAAGGAAGGGGGGATCGATCCCTCGCTGACACCGAATTGTCTCGGAACAGTACGTCTGTGATTTGTGTATAATATATATGAGATGTTGCAATCATCAATTATTTTCATGAGGCTTTCCTTTTATCCCATTTTTGACTAACGTTGCGTTTGTGCGATGCTTTGTTTAATATTTTTTCAGATATTTTTCACATAAATGTTTTCATGAAATGAACTAAAAGGTCTGATGAGTGTTTTATCAGTGTTTTTTAAAAGTTGTTTACAATGAAATTTGATTTTTTAAAGTTTTTGAAACATGAAATTTTCAAATTTCATTCCGATTTTCTATCTGAATTTTTTTCCTGACCGTCAACAGAAATAATTTTTTTGTCACATGAGGTTTCCCAAAATTATAATGATCATGATTAATTTCCATTAATTAGAAATTTAGTTAATTGGAAATTTACTTTAATTACAAAGGAAAACGTGCCAAATTCATGTCCAATTTATTGAAACTTCAAAACTATGTTAATTGAATAGCTAGTCATCATATATAAAAAATATTATGCGATTTGGTCACGAACTGTAAGAGCGGTCAGAAATGGGTCAACTTTTGGGTTGTCTTTCTTCAACTCCGAATTAATTTCAAACGGCAAATATTGTTACAGAAAATTAAATAATTTAATTACCTGAAAATTTTTATTGGTATATACAGTAAAACCTCTCTTTTGCGGACACCGACAGAACTTAAAAATTCGTCCGTGAAAGAGAGGGGGGTAACCGTTAATCAGGGGTTTAAAATACATACTTTTATATATTATACCACTGTAAATTATTATTTGGCCGTAAAAGAGAGGGTGTCCGTTAAGAGCGATTTTACTGCAATGCAATTTATGAGCACGAATTTGCATGATAATCGTAGCCAACTTCAGCTTGGCGAAAATAATTTAGCCAATCCCGAGATGTCACGTGACATTAAAAAATAAAAAAAACCCCGGTTGCTAACAGCAGTGTGTGTTTCACGCGAAATTCCACGGTTGCTGATAAAATCAACCGCACCAGCCGAACCGTAGTGTGCCGGTAGCCTTAGACGTGGGCCACTAAGGAAGTGACCTATTTTGTAAAGTGTAAGTGAGTGTGCGAAAAATGTGTGTAAAATGTGGTGTGAAGACAAATTTGGGAAGTTAAATTCAAGTTCCAGCTTTTGAAATTTTCTGCAAGTAAAATGCCGCCGAGTCCTAACAGCACCTACAAAAGAGAAAAAAAAGATTGGCCCCGGACCAGTGGCGAAGCGCCATTGGTCGAGAGCCCGCCTGCTTCCGGATTGGCTGCTGATCTGAAAAATAAGCAAGGAGCTAGAAAAAACAAAGTCCAGAGATGTTTTCTTTTTTTTTAATTTTTTTTTCTTGGTTTTTTAAATTTTTTGAGAGAAGGCAAAAATAGTAAAAATAAATAAAAATAGTACAAGCAAAAAAAGAGGACATTACGAAAAGAGAAGGGGGAAAAGAAAAAGATTTGGTCCGGCCCGAGACACGATATCCGTCTAGTTGATCATCGATGATTCCGTAATCGAGCTGAATGTCATCTTTTCGTACCAACTTCAGGATGTAATTCTGAAAAGAAATGGCGAATTTTTCGACTGGATCAGCGCTGCTTTCGTCGACACTAGTGTCCGGCGAAAATGAGGGGGCTGTATTCTTGGGCGCCGTTGTAGCTTCTACCCTGGAGAACTTGATCTCTCGTTCGCTTGGGTTGGGGAGGCAGTAGCTCCCTCTGGCGCATGGTGGATTAGGCTTATCCTTGTTCCGAGTCCGCTTGATGTTACACGAGCTCGGATCGCACACGTTCGTAAGCGTGTACATGGACTCGAATATGTTCTCTTTGGACATATCCTTCATTTTTCCGGTCCATGATTTCAACTATTTCTAATAAATTCATAAAAAATTATCACAAATAAAAATAATCAGACATCTGAAGGAATAAATTTTTATGTTTGCAAATTCTCCATATCAAACTTTTGAAACATTTATTAAAAGCCTAAGTATGAACCGGGGAGGAAATATGTCCCTAAGAGCTGCATTCATTGCGTGTGTTTTGCTTTCATTATTCTGTTTTTTTGGTATTTATTTTTGTATCGTATATGAATGTGGCTGTCTATCTGTTGTTTTTGCAATGAAAAAAAACCCATCTAGGCCAGCGGTTCTCAACCGGTGCTCCGTGTGAACTCCCAAGGGCTCCGCGGCCTTCGAGGAAAATAAAAAAAGAACCAGTAAATTTGAAAAAAATAATTATTAATATTTTTGAATAAAAGTAAATCATCAACTTTGATGAATAAATAATTTAGGCCTACTGGGCTCCGCCATAGAAATTATACACTGGAAAGGTCTCCGTGGTCAAAAAAGATAGAGAACCGCTGATCTAGGCAAAACGTTGTATGCGGGTGATATCGAAGAGTGCACTAAGAGAATTTTCACACCTACCGTTCTTTTCAAGCAGTTTTTGATTTACAAAGCCGCAACTAGGGAGAGCGGGTCCACTGTATCGAGTGCTGAACTAGAGGGGGCGCCGAATTGCCCCTTTAACACCACTCCTTCTAACCTTTCCTTATACGGGGACGCCAAAAGCTTGCTAGCTCCAGTTAAAAAAAGTATCCAGCTGCGGCCCTGTATGTACCTTAAACCTTGCAACATACATACTGATGTACAGGGCCACAACGACATGCGGGGTCAGCCGGGGCAAGCACGCATTTTGGCGCCCCCTTTTAATATTGAAGGAGAGATGAAAGGTTAACATTTGCGCTCCTGTCTGGCTCGGAGTTCGGGCCATCAGTCAGTGCCGTCTTAACGCATGGGCCCACCCGAGCACGGCTTAGGTGCCTCAAGAGAAGAGGGGCCTCCCAAAAATGAGATCCGATTGAAATTTTCAAGGATTTACCATGTAGGGCCTCCTAAAAACCACTTGGCCCGGGGGGTCCATAATACTCTTAAGACGACCCTGGCACAAGTCCCACCTGCTCCTCTCTAGTTCCGGCCCTGATGCCGTATGTACAGGGTGTTAAGCGGGCCGGGTAGCAAGTTCAGAGGGGCGGCAAATTTGAGTAATTCGTGGTCAAGAACTTTAAATTATAACGTGAATGGGGGCAGAGCAATTCGAATAGCCAGCACGTGGCGAAGCCATAAATCTGTGTCTGGAAACGGATTTAGTGTGAAGCATGTAAATAATTTCGTATAAGGACATTACGTTCCCTTCGTGTCATCGCATCATCTGGAAAAAATCATCTCTGATAACTGATCGGGAGAAATGATAAACGAAGAAGTTTTTATGAAGTTTTTCGTTATTACGTTCTTTGTTCATCTGAACGGATCCGCTAATGATCCATTGATGATGTTCTCCGTATAATTATACAGCGTTATATCATGATTGAATAAATTAAAATAAAAATTTAAATAAAATATCATATGGTCCAGTGTGGTTGTAAACTTTTTTTTTGCCCAATGGCCCTTTCCACCATATTTGCTGCCCCCCCCCCCACCTTTCTCCAGGACCTTCTACCCTCATCCAAGAGCGAGACTCTTTCTCCTTATTGAATTGAATTTAGTCAAAGAGAAATTTATTGCAAAAAAAATATCTATTAAAAAAATGTTGGCCACTGGAACTCCCTGGGACAGGTGCGGATCCAAAAGGAAGGGGGGATCGATCCCTCGCTGACACCGAATTGTCTCGGAACAGTACGTCTGTGATTTGTGTATAATATATATGAGATGTTGCAATCATCAATTATTTTCATGAGGCTTTCCTTTTATCCCATTTTTGACTAACGTTGCGTTTGTGCGATGCTTTGTTTAATATTTTTTCAGATATTTTTCACATAAATGTTTTCATGAAATGAACTAAAAGGTCTGATGAGTGTTTTATCAGTGTTTTTTAAAAGTTGTTTACAATGAAATTTGATTTTTTAAAGTTTTTGAAACATGAAATTTTCAAATTTCATTCCGATTTTCTATCTGAATTTTTTTCCTGACCGTCAACAGAAATAATTTTTTTGTCACATGAGGTTTCCCAAAATTATAATGATCATGATTAATTTCCATTAATTAGAAATTTAGTTAATTGGAAATTTACTTTAATTACAAAGGAAAACGTGCCAAATTCATGTCCAATTTATTGAAACTTCAAAACTATGTTAATTGAATAGCTAGTCATCATATATAAAAAATATTATGCGATTTGGTCACGAACTGTAAGAGCGGTCAGAAATGGGTCAACTTTTGGGTTGTCTTTCTTCAACTCCGAATTAATTTCAAACGGCAAATATTGTTACAGAAAATTAAATAATTTAATTACCTGAAAATTTTTATTGGTATATACAGTGAAACCTCTCTTTTGCGGACACCGACAGAACTTAAAAATTCGTCCGTGAAAGAGAGGGGGGTAACCGTTAATCAGGGGTTTAAAATACATACTTTTATATATTATACCACTGTAAATTATTATTTGGCCGTAAAAGAGAGGGTGTCCGTTAAGAGCGATTTTACTGCAATGCAATTTATGAGCACGAATTTGCATGATAATCGTAGCCAACTTCAGCTTGGCGAAAATAATTTAGCCAATCCCGAGATGTCACGTGACATTAAAAAATAAAAAAAACCCCGGTTGCTAACAGCAGTGTGTGTTTCACGCGAAATTCCACGGTTGCTGATAAAATCAACCGCACCAGCCGAACCGTAGTGTGCCGGTAGCCTTAGACGTGGGCCACTAAGGAAGTGACCTATTTTGTAAAGTGTAAGTGAGTGTGCGAAAAATGTGTGTAAAATGTGGTGTGAAGACAAATTTGGGAAGTTAAATTCAAGTTCCAGCTTTTGAAATTTTCTGCAAGTAAAATGCCGCCGAGTCCTAACAGCACCTACAAAAGAGAAAAAAAAGATTGGCCCCGGACCAGTGGCGAAGCGCCATTGGTCGAGAGCCCGCCTGCTTCCGGATTGGCTGCTGATCTGAAAAATAAGCAAGGAGCTAGAAAAAACAAAGTCCAGAGATGTTTTCTTTTTTTTTAATTTTTTAGTTTTTTTTTCTTGGTTTTTTAAATTTTTTGAGAGAAGGCAAAAATAGTAAAAATAAATAAAAATAGTACAAGCAAAAAAAGAGAACATTACGAAAAGAGAAGGGGGAAAAGAAAAAGATTTGGTCCGGCCGGAGACACGATATCCGTCTAGTTGATCATCGATGATTCCGTAATCGAGCTGAATGTCATCTTTTCGTACCAACTTCAGGATGTAATTCTGAAAAGAAATGGCGAATTTTTCGACTGGATCAGCGCTGCTTTCGTCGACACTAGTGTCCGGCGAAAATGAGGGGGCTGTATTCTTGGGCGCCGTTGTAGCTTCTACCCTGGAGAACTTGATCTCTCGTTCGCTTGGGTTGGGGAGGCAGTAGCTCCCTCTGGCGCATGGTGGATTAGGCTTATCCTTGTTCCGAGTCCGCTTGATGTTACACGAGCTCGGATCGCACACGTTCGTAAGCGTGTACATGGACTCGAATATGTTCTCTTTGGACATATCCTTCATTTTTCCGGTCCATGATTTCATCAGAATGGATCGCTGGCAAGTGTCTCTGAGCAGATGATCATCTCTGCAGGTACGCTTCGTTGTGAGGCGCTCACGTATCTCGTTGGTCTCGGTGATCCCATTGAAGAAGGTGGCCGTCTCTTTCAGCAGTCTTTCGAACTCGTCTTTCTGTCCCGGGTTGTCACTTTCATTTTCAACGAACCTCAAGAATCCTTGCTCCAGGCTGGTCCAGGCTTCCCTGTAATTAGGGATCAGCTTGTTGTGCAGGAAGCAGCACTTGAGGACGCTGCCAGGCATATCTGTAAAGAGAAAAATTCACAACATGCGAAACGCTAAGCTAACCAGAAGTAGGAGAGCTTAAAAGCACGTCCTCGCGCTACGGCGTCTCGAGGCAGAAAGTTTTGATTTTGTTTTTGACAACGACATTTAGTTAGTGGTGTCCTTTTTTAAGCAAAATTCTGTTTTGTCAACCCTAGGGGATAATGAGCAAGCCAGACGTCTGGAAAAGTGTGCAGACTTCGCAAACATGAACTCATTGGTGACTGGGTCTAGGTCAATTCGTCGCGCTCAACTTGTCGCGGGACAATTCGTCGCAGTCAATTTGTCGCAGCGTCAATTCGTCGTGCTACAAACTCGTCGCGGTACAAATTTGTCGCAGGCTCATTTCGTCGCGGTACAAATTTGTCGCAGGCTCATTTCGTCGCGGTACAAATTTGTCGCAGGCTTATTTCATCGCGCGACAAATTTGAATTGCTTTAAAATTCATATGTTTGTTGTGATCTTATAAATAGGGTAGGTGCTTTAGGCGTAAAAAATGGAACTAATTTTTTTTCTCATTTATTGGAAATGTTCCCCCTGCCCATCTGTTTTAATTTTTAACAAATGAAGGAAAGTATTCATTGAAGTCATTAAATTTTTAAAATTTAATTTTTACCATATAAATCGCATCTCTGTCGGGATTTCCATTTCTCGCAGTGAGGGATGTTGAAGAGCTCAGCCAAATAAAAAATTGAGATCAAATAAATTTTTAAATTTTAATTTCCACCGTATAGGCCGCATTTCCCACTTTTTGTCGAGATTTGAGTCCCTGAGTACGGGTTTGAGTCCCTTATAAACGGAATGAATGGCGATTTTCAGCCCCCCCCCCATCCTCAATGTTTCCTTCATGTCGGCACCTTTGACTGGCCAAGCATGCCGGAAGTGTTTGGAACTTGTGGGTTCTTGTCTTGATCTTGAAGTAGGAAATTTTGATTTCTGAATCATTTCTCTAGGTGCTCATACCCATTCCATAAAGTAACCTGGGCACCAACAGCATGTCTGTCTCTGACACCACTGCAAATGTCAATCGATTTTCGATTTTTTTTCAACTCTAAAGTAACAACTCTCGAGTGAAAAGAATGAAATCAGACTTTTAATTAGGTCATTATTCTTCATGTACATGACACTCGAAATTAAAATTAGAATATCAATTACATTTAAAAATTTAACTGCATATAAAAGTTTAATTATATTTGAAAATTCGGTTATAAAAATTTGAAATGTTAAATAATTGATTTTTGCTGTGATAAAATTTCAATATCATGTGGAAAAATTTCGGTTTGTATGATATTCCCCAAATTACAGTGAGCCTATCTTTAACGGTAAATTTCTATCTGCCCCATTACAGTATTACCATTACAGTATCTCCATAAGAACCTGAAATATTTAATTAATTAATAATTCAATTAAATTAATATTTAATTTTCACCGTATAAGCCGCACTTCCCGCTTTTGTTGGGATTCTCACAGCGAAGGGAGTTGGGCGCAGATCAAGGATGGAAATGTACAGTGCTTATGAATGACAATTCGATGAAGTTTTCATAATGCCCACAGGATGAGCACCGACAAAGGCAATGTAATCACCAATAAGAAAGATGACTATGGGTCAGTCGCATAGATACAATATAACCATTAATCTTATGTTTATAATCAGTCGCATATCTTTGGCTGGCTTGTTTCAATATTTTCACATAGTTTTCATTAGCGTCTAAGCTTTTGATACAAGGCTGGTGTGCTTGGTCTACGGCTCCAGTCAACGATTAGTAAACATTTCTTCTCACAATACAAGTGAATTAACATTAACAGACAATGTAAGATTATTATATTCAGAGGTATATTTCCTAGGTGGGGAGGGGGGTATGCGGGCTTTTTCCCAAGATGACAAGTTCAAGTGAAAGGGCGTGACCAAAATTAAGTAATTGGTGATCAAGAACATGAATTAGAAAGGAAGAAGGAAGGCAAGGTTTGAATAGCCCACAGGTGGGAAAACTATAAATCTGCCTCTGATTATAGCCTACATTTATAAGGATAATTTTAATTTTAAAAACAATTCGTATCGTACATATAAACACTCCACAATATCTAAACCTTTATTCATTTTCAGTGCTTTGAGTATCATTTTATTCACACTTATATACGTGAATATCGCAGTAAAAACCCGATGATGATTTATAGAATAATACGTGATGATATTTTGAACTACCATAATTTTTTTTTAAGATACGTAGAAGATTTCAATTTATTGCAATTTAAATTGAATTCAAACAATTTAATTTTAAAAAGAACTACATTATTTTTTGTCATCCGTATAACCTGTATCTCTACTTTAAGATACAAAAAAAAAGCTCAAATGAAGAAAATTAATAATAGTCTAATTCATTTTGAATTGCATTAAAAGTTTTTCTAATTTTGGAACATGAATTATGGGGGAAAAACTTTTAAACACACACGTAAACCAACATATCATTTCCACGTTCGGTTTTGCAATATTCCATGTTTATGCCAACAGAAATATGTAGACCAAGCACACCAACCTTGTACCAAAAGCTTAGATGCTAATGAAAACTATGTGAAAATATTCAAACAAGCCAGCCAAAGATATGCGACTGATTATAAACATAAGATTAATGGTTATATTATATCTATGCGACTGACCCATAGTCATCTTTTTTATTGGTGATTACATTGCCTTTGTCGGTGCTGATCCTGTAGGCATTATGAAAACTTCATCGAATCGTCATTCATAAAAAGCACTGTACATTTCTACCCTTGATCTACGCCCAACTCCCTTCGCTGTGAGAAATCCCAACAAAAGCGGGAAGTGCGGCTTATACGGTGAAAATTAAATATTAATTGAATTGAATTATTAATTAATTAAATATTTCAGGTTCTTATGGAGATACTGTAATGGTAATACTGTAATGGGGCAGATAGAAATTTACCGTTAAAGATAGGCTCATTGTAATTTGGGGAATATCATACAAACCGAAATTTTTCCACATGATATTGAAATTTTATCACAGAAAAAATCAATTATTTAACATTTCAAATTTTTATAACCGAATTTTCAAACATAGTTTAACTTTTATATGCAGTTAAATTTTTAAATGTAATTGATATTGTAATTTTAATTTTTATTACCTCTCTGCATTGACAAAAATTAATTATTTTCAGTTAACTGCGTGTACACTTTTGTTCATGTTTTTATTTCACGTGTAAGACAAAAACCTACATACAAGCTCGCGTGGAACATGTACAGTGAAGAATCGACGGTTCGACGAATTGATTCTGTGCTGTAATATATAAATTGACGTCACGACGAATTGACACAGCGGAAAACTTGTACAGCTACGAATTGGAGCTGCGACAAATTTGTACCGCGACGAATTGACACTGCGACAAATTTGTATTGCGACGAATTGACACTGCGACAAATTTGTATCGCGACGAATTGAAGCTGCGACAAATTTGTACCGCGACGAATTGATACTGCGACAAACTTGTACCGCGATGAATTGGCACTGCGACGAATTTGTACCGCGACAAATTGAGGCGCGACGAGTTGAGCGCGACAAGTTTAGTGCGACAAATTGATCGGCTACGTTGGTGACTTATGGCCCGAAATAGGGCCAGGCATCACCTTAAAATTCTGATTCTGGTTCTATGAATTCATAGGTTCTCCGTGGGTGGGGTGGATGGTGGCTTTTACCGTTGGCAGTTCAGAAAAGTAATGAAAAAAACACGCAAATTAAAATAAATATAGTGATTTAATTAAAATACTTTAATTACTTAAAAAAATTTCCCTCAGTTTTCCATTGTACAACATGATGTATAATTTGTGTATGTTCGGAAAAGAGATTTTCATGGTGCATGCAATCAGTGTTTGATCTCGTTTATCGAATCATCTTTTCTTTCGTGCACAAGAATCATTGTTGAGATTTGTCTTCTGTAAATATAGAATGCTAAAATGATTATTTACATGCGTTCTGGAAGTAGTAGCGGAGAGGTTTCCTGGTGTTTTTGACGATAACTTCATGGTGATAATTAAAACGTTGTGCATTTTTTATTTTTATATTTGAGGTCATTTATGTATTTCTTTAATTCACAAATTCTCCCTCACACTGCCACAAGTCGGGAAAAATTGAGGAAAAACAAACGTCGAACCATTTCTCCTTCCTCTTTGAATCTCAATATACAGCATCTCATTTCACTAGGATGTTTTTTAATACATTTTTCTATGTCTGTATTTGTTTATTTAAACTTATGTTGAGATTTTGATTTTGGTAATAGCGCTGGAATAAACGATTCTGTAGTATGGTTCTTTTTTTTTTTTGTGGTATAAACTTCAGATAACAAAGCTGTCATTATTGCATTTATTATTATTTTTTGTTTTATTTTACAAGTTTTATTTTCTCAGCGACTTTTTTTTTGTATTTTTAACTACATTGATGAGACTATTGATTGATGCCTCTTAACCCTTTTATACGGCTTAAGAGCAATAAGCTTCCTTATGATTTTCAGCAGTAAATGAGTATAAAGTAATGAAAAAGTAATGGGTATAGAGCATGGGTGGAGATACGATGCCACCCCCCCCCCCAGCATTAAAGGTGAAGTCGACTAATCTAATGTATATATTTATATAGGAATTGACATCATCATCATCGTACCCCCCCCCCCAGCAATATTGACCATGCCGGCTCCCCCAGATTTCCAAGTCTATCTCTGCCTATGGTATAAAGCAAAGCAGCTTTCTCAAAGTTTGCGTCGCTGTTTCTAGGGGCATCGCCAATCCTTATGTGAGGTGTCGCGGCGAGCTTGAGATATTGATTTGTGCACCTATCTATGCTTTGAAGAAGTTACGGGAAAAGTTTATACGGCAAAATATATATTAATCTATCTTGAAGAGCCGTTGACAAATCATGAATTAGGCAAGGGAGCAGTGGTCGGCAAAAGTTTGTGAACCATTGGTGTAAGGTTCAGGAGAAAAGAGGTTGGAAAAAGGCCGAGGAGAAACAGGAGTCGCGAGAGAGAGAAACGAGAACGAGTTGAGACATTCGAAAAAGAGAAGTAGTGTAAAAGTTTGTACCGAAGAGACAGGACGGTTTTGTGGGAGGTTTTGGATAATATATTAAATAAAGTGTTGTTTTCTTCCTTTTGGGAGTCTAGAATCCAGTTATTTCGCCCTGGAATCGTAGTGGAGGTACAGCCGAGGACCTACGACCGATAAGAAGAAGAGGGGAACTTTACTATTGGTATAGGGAAAAGTGTTCCACTGAGATAGGGATTAACTTTACAAAATATTTGGGCTTGCCAATGCTAAAATAAGAAGGCGAGATATCTTGTCAATGCCACTCAAACGGTTGAGATCCGTCCGAAATCAGCGATGAAACGTACTGTCTCAAGTCTATTGCTGTGACTACCGTTGTGATATTCAGATTCTATGATGCTCATTTTATTCTCATGCTTAATGGATATACAGGGTGTATGGGATAGTCCCTTGGACGTGAAATGACTAGCAAACAAATAGAACTACAGCTATGCAACTCATCACAAGGAAAGGGTATTTCTTCAAAAATTTTAATTAAAAAAATGCGCTTTCAGTGCAATATTTGAGCTATGTTCAAATGGTGATTGGTATGATTGGTATTGCTGAGCATTACCATTCAAATGATTGGTATTGCTTTAGCAACACGAACAGATATGTTCCGGCGTCCCTGCTGGCTAAGTAAGGAGATATCAATGTTTCAGGAAAGGAAAATTCATCTCTGCCCTCATGGGGACCCAAACCCCGGTCTCTCGTTTACGGGACGAATACTCTACCAATTAAGCTATGAAGGCAGATAGAATTCCCTCTCCTTGGAGCGTATGTACTATATGCTGAATGGCTCCGTGCAATGGACGGTGGCAACATTCTACTAATAGCTCGCAAATGACATCAGGGCCACCAGATGCAGGTATATGGCGGTGAGGGCAGAGATGACTTTGGTGTGAGAATACCCCGTGAGGGCAGAGATGAATTTTCCTTTCCTGAAACATTGGTATCTCCGTACTTAGCCAGTTTCCTGTATCTGCCGTATTAACAAGGGAGAGTGACGCCTTTCGTCAAATTAATTTTATATACATAGATTGTCTTGATAATCGCATCTAGAATGGTGTTGCTTGAGCGAATACCGCTCTGAAGTGTTAAATGAAGTTGCTCCAAAATGATCTACTTTCATTCAGGGCCGTCTTAAGAGCATCATAGGCACCCGGACCAGGTGATTTTAGCTATCCCCCCTTCCGGTTAGAAATACCCATCCACTGATTAACATACTCGTTATAGAATAGTGGTTAGCAACCTTTCGTTTGTCATGCCCCACCTAAGCATCTTGTAAAATCCTGATGCCCCCCCCCCTTCTTAAGAAACACGTTGGGGAAGGAGACAACACTATCGGAAATCGAAGAAAAATTTAAAAAAAGTTTAAAAAAATATTGAACGAAAATTCTTTAGGTTTCTTTCAAGAAAATTCTTTCCTTGTTTCCATTTTGTTTCAAATTTGAAATGCTTTTTGAAGGTTTAAAAACTCAAAATTTCTTCTTGTAGATATTCTCTGCGCTCCCCTCAAACTTCAAATTAGCCTGTTCCCACCACCCTGTGCTTCCCCTACCCTTCCCAAAAGTAGGTCCTACTTACACCCTGTCCCCTTGCTGTGAAATATACAGCACTGTGATGTTTATACACCTCTCGATAACGGATGCCATGGTACAGAAAATTTTGTCCACTAACGAGGATTGCCCATTAATGCAGTGGTGATACTTTTTGAAGTGCGAACCCCCTTTTGACCAAACATTTTATCGGTGACCCTTTCACGGGCCGACCATATTTCTCCCAACATCTACATAGGATGACTATATGTCCCAGTTTTCCGGGACATTCCGATTTTTTTGTGAGTAAATGTGCTGTCCCAAAAGCCCTTTTCGGACCGCTTGTTTCGATTTTTATTTGTGATATTGACTTCCGTAGATTTTTAATTTTTTTTAATATGATATAAATATTTACTTCGTTTTTTGATGTACTTTGTGTCTCTTATTCTGCAAGATGGAAATGGGAAAAGGACCATTATGCAATCATGGTCCTTGATTTTTGTATACAGGGTGATTAAGAAAGAATCATCCGAGTTCAAGTCGACCTTTAAAAAAACTTTTCATGAAACAGACACATCCCCCCCCCCCCGTAAACTCGCATATCACTTATCATTCTATTCTGGGTTTTTAATTTTCAAGAAATGTTACAATTTTGAAATCGGGTGATTCTCTCCTAGTCACCCTGTAAAAGCACTAACGTGATATCGTCCGCCGCATGCCACAAGCACGAATGTAGAAATTTCCTTTTTTTTTTCTATCAGCTGTTTGGATACCTTGTTTTGCTGTCTAAATGTATATCCCTTTTGAAACACACGTTACGAAACACACACACATTTTAGGAAAATAACTTCCAATCAAGTAACATGGGTAGAGTGAACATTCAAGCTACATTTCCCACGTTCTTTTTTTGCAAGGACATTGCATATTCGTGATTATGGCATGACGGAGCCGATATATTGATTATTGTGCAAGTAGAATTTGATGGAATTACATTATATGATACGTGATAATTAGTTCAGCTGAATAAAGGCATTCTTTAGTTGTGACATATTTTTAAATAAAAATAAATTTCTTATTTGGAAGTTTTTGCTTTGGAGAATCTCTCGCGACCCCCCTCCGACCCACGGTTTGCGCACCACTGCCATAATGGATATTAAAATACATAGAGGCTCGTCTCGACGTAATTTTAAAAAAATTGTCCATTATCGGAGAGTGTCAGTAAGGGGGGAATTTACTGTGGCCATTATTCGAAAAGATGTCTTCTATCTACACGGGGAAAAAACCCAAAAGACTGTAAACCTGGTCTAAAGAAGGGTCTTCAACCTTTGAAACAGTGAGTGGCCAAAAATGAAGTCCAGTGGCCAAGTCATAACGTGGTATCTCTATTCACACAGTGGAGTCTTAACGGGTGGATCTAACAGGACCACAGTGCTTCGAGTCTTGAAATTCTAATCATTACACTTCACTCACCTCACTTCTGAAATATAGATGGCAGCACTGAAAAATCATGCGCAACACCAGATACACACTCAGACTGTGAGGTACACACTAACAATTCCGGGCATGCATAATTCGCAAGGGCACTGCCATTCCGCAATCTTTTTCGTAATTTTTTCCACACAGCCAATCACGTTGCTTGCTTCGTTACTTCAGCCTCTACGATAATTCACGTAACTCTACGATATCTCCTATCGTATCGGATCTCCGAACAGCGGTGCAAACAAAAGGTAGTAGTATGAATATATAAATAATGTTTCCACCACTGTTCCGCGAGACATTTCAAAAATGTGCAATCGCACTGTTTTCAATGGAATATAAATGATTTTATTTTTTAAACCAACAAATTTATACACTGAGAGCACAAAATGAAATATTCAAACAGCTAAAGGCGGATCACGAAAATCTTAGTAAAATATTTCTCCAATTTATCACTGCATTTTTCGATTGTGAAACTAATGATTTTCGATAGTGATGACTAAAAATAAAAAAACAATAATTATAGTATAAAAAATATACATATTATGCACGTTAATAGTCACCACCTCGTTGGGCATTTTGCCTGTTGTGGCGTTGTATTTGTATTTGTAAAAGCCATAAAACATTTAAAAATTAGAACTTCGGAAGTGAAAAGATAACTACATTTTCTGGAGAACATTATTAGTATATAAAAAATAAAATTTTGAATGATTAAAAAATAAACGAAATAAAAAAGATAATAAAATAAAATAAAAAAATTAAAATTTTTGAATAAAAGTTTGAATAATTAATAAAGTAAAACATATAGAATAAGTTGGATAAAATAAAATAAAGTGAAATAAATAAATTTTTAAGTGTTTGAAGTGAATAAAAAATAAAATAAAAGCCATGAATAAAGTGACATATGAAAAACTAAAATAGAAATAAAATAATAAAGTGCGGGAAGACACAATATCTTTCTTATTTATGTGGTATAAGAAGTGATGTCTAAAGAATAAGCTTTTTAAGGGTGTAGTTACAAATCTCGTTTCGTTATGGAAGGAAATATAGAAATGTTGACAGTGAAAACTTGTGTGTGTTTTTTTTTTTTTTGTGTGCATATTTTTGGTATCTAATCTCTTAAAGATCCAAAGACGATGGGTAAAAATAATGCTTGGAAAGTGAGCGTGTTTTTTTGGATCATGTTTGATTAATTTGGATATTTTTTTTTTTATAAAAAGGTTCTTCTCGAAGGAGCATAATTTGAACACTAGTGGTTAATTAGCATCATCATCGTCAAATACAAACGAACTATATCTTTTCAAACTTGAGGATTGAAAACAGCTAGAGAAAAATCTTGGTTAGTTTAGGGCCAAAATTGGCATTTTCGCCGTAATTTGGCGACTTAATTTTTTCTCTTTTAAATTCATTTCTAATACAACTTCATGTCCAAAGAGAAAATCGAGACGACATTTGATAAAATTTTTTATATAACGACGTAGTGAATAATTGTCACGGGAGTTAAATATCGGTAGTGCTGCCATCTAGTATCGTCATCAACGTGGGTCACGTGATCGACCATCTTGAGAAAATTTTAAAAAATTTATTTAAAAAAAGGTTTGTGGAAAATAATTGAAAAACAGTAGATATGGTTCACAATATTCGCCCTTTCACCAATAACTCCGTGGACAATCGTCGATCATAGACACATCAAAATTAGGAGCGACGTTTTTTAATACACTTCCTTAAACGTTCTAAGTTTTATTATTTTTATATACTCATTTCATAAGGCGTTTGCCTAGCAAGTCTATTTGGTTCAGTGGTTAGCACACTAGCCTGGAGAACGAAAGACTTTATCAGTTGTCATGGGTTCGAATCTCGATAGGATACTGAAATAGTTTTTTTCCAAATAAATAAGACCAACTGCCATTTTGAAAATAAATACGGTCGACAGGTAGTCTGGTTCGAGAGGTGCGAGATCCTGAAAATATATCGGACAGGTAATCTGGTGCGAAATCCGGCTAAAAAAGGGAAGTCGGTCAAAAACGCGCGAAAAAAAAACACCATAGAAAACATTTCCAGTAGCGCCATCTAGCGGCGGAAATTGGCACTTCCGGCGGTCAAGCGCCCCCAAGACTACTAAACAGCTGAATATATTGTTTTGAATCGGTCATCAAGGTGCACATGACTGGTGATGTACCGTACAGTTTTCTTTGCATGCAGTGAATTACGTTGCGAGTTTTCGTTGTGCTTTTTCCCCAGTGCAGTATTGTTCATTTACTAAAATGATAGGTTCACAAATATAAATTTTTGTTACGAATTTAGAGAAAGGTTTTCAAATTTTATAGTAGAAAAATCGCTTGAAATTTCTAAAGTTACACAATTTACATCAGCATCTATCGTGAATACACCTAAACGAGTGTTTCGCCCAAAATTGAACAATCTCCTGCTCTTCAGCTCACTTTTATGGTGAGTTACAATGTAGAATTTTTTTATATCGTTACTTTTTTTCTGGCTAACAAAATACAAAATTCGGTCATAAAATATAATTTACACTAAATTATTAACAAAACGTGCTAATAAATACATATTACGTCAATGTAAGTCAGCACAAATAAATTTAAATGCATGGCAAGATTTCTCATTCCCAACTGTGAATGAAAACTATGCAAAATTATTCTATGAAATTCAATATTAAAAAAGACCTTTCGATTAATTTTGTAATCAATTTATATTTTCCAATGAGGATGTTTGCAGTTGCTGAGGAAACGCTGACTTCTGTGCGTTGTTAATACAGTATCAAAAAGGAAAAACGTTCTAACAGTCCGTTAAGACCGTAAGATAATAATGAATTCAACTCACAAATTGATTAAAAGGGTTTTAAATTAATTAATCTCTTAAAAGTGTTTGAATTAATTAATCAATTTGTTTGTGTAAATGGTTTTAATTAAGTAATTAATTAATTTGCACTGAATTAAAAAGTAATTGGTTGTTTATTAATTATTTATTACCTTATGAACGAGTAAATTATTGCAGACCGGACCGCAGACTCATAGAAATTCGATTCATCGGAGCGCGTTTGAAAAAGATTTAAAATCACTGTTTTAGGAGGATTTTTGAGAACTCATAAATTATGTCTAAGCCTGCTCATCTCTCACTACTTTCTTCGGATGGATGCCATGCCCACCCCCTTCCCCAAGGGTGGCGCTAACAGGGCTCCAGCCAGGGGAAATAACAATTACTAGACGCGTGGCCTACTATTTAGAGGGCCAAGAAGGGTGGAGAGGGGTACGAATTCTATTATTGTTTTATTTTTTACATCAAATTTACTGAACGGTGGGGGGAAGGAAAATTTTTAATCTAGAAAACCACCAAAAATCCCAGCTTGTGAGCTACCAACTTTTAAATTTTTTCGCTGATTTAAAATGATGATTGACCACAGATCAGCGCTGTTTTAACGCATGGGCCCAATCGGGCACGGCCCGGTAGCCTCAACAGAACAGGGGCCTCACAAAAATGACAACTGTTTGATATTTTCGGAATTTCCCTGATAGGGCCTCAAAAAAATAACTTGGCCACGATGCTCTTTAGACAGCCCTGAAACAGATATGGATAAAAAGTGGAACTAACAAAGCAGTGCGCCTAAACACGTGAATCGAAGGTTTAAAATCAACCGTACTTAATTATGGATCCTTGGAGATCAGTGAGCGTTGATCAGAGAATCAATTGAAGATCAGAGACCATTGGGTGAGAACAATTAACTCCTTTTTCTTATACAGTAAAGCCCCTCCTAACGGACACCTCTCAGATTCTATCGCCCCCTCTTTTACGGCCAAATAGTAATTTACCCTTGCATAATAAAAGTATGCATTTCAAACCCCTGATTTATGGTCACCCCTCTTTTACGGGAGAATATTTTTGTCCCACTGGTGTCCGCAAAAGATAGGTTTTACTACATTATACACTGAGTAGCCACATTATTCTGACTACTTGTCAGTTTTAAGCAAATGAACTATGGCACCACATCACACTGTTGCCGCTAGAGGGCTAGGCTAACATAAAAAAGGAAAGCTTAGTTCCTGTGCTTGCCCCGTGCCAAAGCCCCGTAACTTTCAAGCGGCTTTGCCCCGTGCTGACCAAGTACCTATCTAGTTGCGATCTTCGTAGTATAGGTCAGTCGTTCTAAACATTTGGAAGCCCGTGGACTGGTAAATCTCTTTTGTGTAAGTGAAAGGCCCGGCTTCGCGATGCAAATATAAGCCAATGATAGGCATTTTTAAGACAAATCTAAAAAATGGTACTACCAGGGTCATAACTAGGGAGAGCAAGGTGGTCTGGTGTGCCAAGCCAGAGGGGGCACAAATTTTACCATCTAACTTCTTCTTCAGCATTATAAAGGGGCGTCAAAATATCCGGGGAGCGTTCTTGCCCCTGCTAACCAAGCGTCTATTTGCTGCCCTGGGTACTACTCTGGTTTAAATAGCTTTCCCGGTCTGGACATCAGGCTCGCGTCCCGTTTTCGTAGCGAAATTGTTTTGCGCTTTATCTCGAGAAGTTTGCAACGTAAATAGACGATATTGGTATCGTCTATTGGCTATTTCAAAGACAAATCCGATGATACCAATATCATTATGTCAGTAGCGACAACGCCGTGTGTTGTTTATAAAAGTTTTCTCCGACACGGTCACGCCCCTTCACAGGGGCAATGGCTAAAATTGGCTAAATCCGATAGAGACTGGTCCGTGTGTTCTTATTTTGAAAGAAAATACCGACAACGAGATTCAAGGCACAAAGAAAGTGTTCATATCGAAACTCGCGGCCTTATCCACGACCCACAGCCTACTACAATTTTTTTCTACAGAAATAGAAACCAATATGATTTTGAATTAAAACCATTAAATTATTTTAAATAGGGCTATGGCTGGAGGAGGAGAGGGGTCATTTTCAAAAAAAATTCAGTAAAACGATTTTTCATTTATACGACGCTTCGATGCGCATGAGCGTATAAACGAGGTTTCGTTATATTGATACTGAGCTCCCCCCCCCCCCCCCCCTCCAACATTTTGAATAACTTGACGCCTATGTACGTATACTATTTTAGGAAAAACAAAAAGTGCCCGCGAAATGTTGAGCCAATTCCTAAAAGAGTAGTGTTTACAATTAGCACTTATCCGAGCGCTTACGACGCTTACTGATATGGACTTTGACGTCGTTCGACTTGCCAACACTTACCCGAAGGCCCTCTGGTCAAACAACGAGGGGAAAAAACCAAGCACTCCCTAGTCCAGTGGTTCTCAAACTTTTTCTGGGGCACCGCGGAGCAACCCGAAGGTTTATCAGAGATTCTTTGTTAAACTGCTCTGGGGAGTCGGATAAGCGTTGGGTGGAAAAAGTTTGAGAACCCCTGCACACACTATAGTCTACCATTCATCACTCGATATATTTTCATTCTTCTCTGATTTGTTATAAAACACACATAATGATGTATTTGTTTCACTAGAAATAATAATAATAAATAAATAAATACATAGACTGTGCACAACGCCTGCTTAAGTTTTTAACTTCGATCAGAACTCCCCTTCAAACAGTTTCACCAAAGGAAGTCGGTAGACCATCAAACATGAAAATTATTTCAATCGACTCATACACCTGCCACTTTCACTTCCATTCGGAAGATGAGCAGTGGCATTTCAAACACGTATTACACCTCAGACATACTTAAATACATTATGGACACATACGACAATTTCTGGCACTCACCAATTCGTTCGAAGCAGCGGTTCCCAAACCTTTTTGGATTCGTGGCATGCTCTACTTGTACGCATGCAATCCAGTTGTGATAGCCACTGTGCTATCGTGCGAACATCATCATGGACTCGTATCCAGCGCCGTCTTAAGGCATGGGCCCGGGGGTCTCAAGAGAAGGGGGGGGAGGGCTCCCTAAAATGAGACCTGGTGGAAATTTTCAATAATTTGCCCAGTAGGGCCTCCGAAAAATCACTTGTTCCGGGGGCTTCATGATTCTCGTAAGACGGCCCTGCTCATATCGCGATGATTCCAGTTTGAACCCTACGAGCGCCGGGGTGGTTGTTGACTGTGGAGCGAGTGTTTTTTTCGTTTCTCCAATTTCGAAGCATGAATGCTAAGTGATATTTCGTTTGACAAGTTTTCCTGCAGAGAGCTGGCAGGCTTTCACTGTGGTATTTGCATAACACGAAACTTCAGGCATCTGTCAGTTTTGCTTCTAATATGGAAAAGAGGTAGCAAAACTTCTCGAACAAAAACCACGTATAACTATGACATCATGGATACGTCATAATATAGGAAATAACTTCCTATGTTATGACGGCATGCACAAATTTGTTAGAAATTCTGTAAGAGAAATGTCTTGGAAGTGCATGCACGATTGAGTAGTAGTAGTAGTAGTAGTGAACATATGATATGTGCTTACGATAAGAGTGTAACATGATGAAAGCGAATAAATTGAAGCATGAAGATTTTTCTGTACCTTCGTATCTTGGATTAATTTTAGACAGAGAGAGAGAGAGAGAATATATATTTTATTTTATATATGTATATGTATATATATTCTCCTATCATTTTTTCTGTATTTTAATCTAATTTTTTTTCCTACCTCCTTTCAGGGCAATTTCCCAGTTGTTTTTGGTGTTGGTATTTGTATAAGTGCACAAAACTTAAAATAGAATTTACATTTTTTTTAAATTATTCAAAAAATTGAAATAATCAATTAAAAAGTAATTATTTAATTTGAAAACATCATCAGCTGAAGACATAAAGTAAGTTTAATTTAAATTTTTTAATTGAAAATTTCAAGTTATTTTTACTAACGCATAATTTTAAGTTTGCTCCCAAAGGAGGAACAGAAAATGACGCCTTTCCGAATTTCGCTCCTCCACTGACCAAAACCTGGCTACGCCACTGGTATTAACCTGTCAGAATACATTCTAATAATTACATAATGAAGCCACCTTGTGACAGATCGTACGATATGTAGTGGTAATTACCGTAAACTGAGAAGAGACGTGATTGGCTGAAATCGTCTAATCGCGGAATAGCGGTGCATTTGCGAAATTAGCTTCCGGCATAACTCATAAGGTAGTAAATTGCCCATGGCGATAAAACTGAGTTGTGCTCGGTTTGAAAGAAAGGAAGTGCTTCGAATCGCCTCTATGGTGGTCGAGTGGTCATAGTGACGGACTCGCATCGCACCCATATCCGCAGCAGTTCTCCGAGGTGAACAGCCTCTAGTCGACGGGACAATGTAGGTAAGGGACTCGCATCGCGAGGATCCAGGTTCGAATCTCACCGTCGCCATAGTGGTGGCCAGCTAACAGTAGGTTTTCTGCGGTTACCAAATTGGAGGCGCGAATGAGAGCTTATCTCCCCTTTAAAAAGTCTCACCACAGAGAGCAACAGCAATACAATTATTAAATGATTACACTTCATTCATAGTTAGAAAAATTGATTGAAGCATTACACATTACAAAGAAATGAACTTTACGTCAGGTTCACTACACATTCCAACATGTACCAATTCGTTAGAAGTTCTGCAGAGGAACATGGACGAGGTGCATGTGTGTGGTTCAGTAGTAGTAGTTCTTCGAGTCAAATCGGGAGCCCTACGTTATTCGAGAATTTTGTTTGTTCCGAGATCATATAAATTATTTGAATAATAAGATAATAATAAAATAATAATAAAATAATTTTTTCATAAATTATTTTCCCACTGAATATGTATTTTTCATTAGTTCTGAGAAATTATTTTTCATTAGTTCTGAGAAATTATTTTTCATTAAATATGAATTTCATAAATCTTGATTACTCCCACTAAAATATCAAATTGCCCCTTTCAAAAATCATATTGCCCCTCCCCCCTGTGGGGCGTGGGCCTCACGTTGGGAAACAGGGCTCTAGAAAATTGATGTGTGAGATCGGCCCGGGTGGGTCCATGTATTAACACGGCAGTGTCTGCATTATAATGTTTCCTCAGTCTCTCAGTTGTTATAAAAATACTTCTATATACTGTTACATTATAATGTAGCGACAGGTTAAGAATTTCAGTTTTAATTGATACTTGAGAAGCGTTGCAAATTAGACGATCACAAAAATTACATTGGCTCTATTGCACATAATTCTTTGATATAACCTCGTGAGATATACATTCCATTGTGTACGCGTTACATATTTCTTAGTATATTTGTCTCTTTAAAAATGGGTTAAATCAATGAATAAGAATTTTTTTATTTAGTATTTTTTTAAGCGAACTTCTCTTGCCGCGGAGTAAGAAAAGAACAGGCGATGTTTCACGACAGACACTTTCGAAAAAGGACGGACGGCACACGCGGGGGTGGGAAGAGCATAATTTCGATTGTTTCAGTTTTCAACGTCGACGATATCAGAGTCGATGTCGGAGCACGAGAGATCGCTATCGTGATCTTGATCGCCGCTCTCTAATCCAGAGTCTGCGGGAGACGGCGGCGAACATTTTTCAGCGGCGTTATTGACGTCGTGGATGAGTAGATGTCTCCTCAAGTCACAATTGCGTCTGAACTCTTTGCCGCAGGACGAGCAGTTGTAAGGCTTTATGTCCGTATGCGTGAGTAGATGAGTTTTCAAATTGCTGCGCTGGTTGAAAGAACGTCCGCAGGTAGCGCACTTGTGCGGAGAATCTTCCATGTGAAGAATCCGGTGCACCGCCAACGTTCTCGACTGGCAGAAACCCTTGCCGCATTCGATGCACTTGAAAGGCTTTTCTTTCGAATGAATGTACCTAGGAAGGAAAGAAACCGTAATTAATTAAAAGGAAGAAATGCTATAATCTGCTATAGGCTATATACAGCATATAAAAAAGTACAGTATTATCCGGACTAATGGTGGGGAAGGGGAACACCGGATAATCGAAAAACATGATTAAACCGTCGGGAGTAAAAAACAAAACAAAATTGGAAAAAAGTATTTATATATAATTTACTTGTTTAAAATATTATACTCATACTATCCGAAAAAATATAATAAAAAGTTGAACTTAATGATTGATAACCACACTAATAATATACTGGGTTTCATTGCTGGCAGAAATATAGTGATCGAAAATGATGAACGTTTGAACGATTAATTATTATAAAATGAAGTTTTGGGCGTTGACACAATTAAATCGTTATAACACGTTATAGTGACGGGCTCGCGATGCGAGGATCCGGGTTCGAACCCCACAGGGGTGGTCGGCTGAAGTTGGTTTTCTGTTGTTCCCAACTTCAAGGCGCAAATGCGAGCCGATCTCCCCGTTAAAAAGTCTCGCCACAGAGAGCAACAGTCCTACAACGATAAATCATTCAATCATAACACTTCACTCATAGTTAGAAAAACTGGTGGCAGATGGCAGCACTACACATAACAAGCATTACAGAGAAACAAAAAAAACTTCACGTCAGGTTTCACTACACGTACACGCACATTCCCGCATCTACCGATTCGTTGGGGGTTCCGCGGGGGGGGGGGAAGGAACTTGCATGTGTGGTGTAACAGTAGTAGGTAGGGCCTCCAAAAAATGGCTCGGGGATCCATGATGTTCTTAAGTCAGCCACCTCGTTGGGCAATTTGCCTGTTGTGGCGTTGTATTTGCATTTGAGATTGTGAGAGTTGTACACTTAAATAGTTGTAAATAGATAGCGTCTGTTTTTGGGCTTTCAGTGCAGTCTAGCATCGAGCACATACAGTCAGTCATTAAAGTGTATATACACACTTCAAAATGCTAATATTCTAACCATTATTGACGCTAGGGATAAAATCATACACAATTACATCTGAAGAGCATAAAACTACGTTTACCAGCTTTTTTATAAATATGTTATGAATCCGTGAGTATATATGCAAATGCTCTTCAAAAGACCACACACAAAAATCTACATACAACAGTAACGTTTTTGTTATGTCTTATATCCCCGTGAACGGGGCCGTAACTAGAAACTGCCACTCCCAAAACCAAAATTTTGGGGGTGGCAGTTTTAGGTGGGAACAAAGAACACCATTACAGAATTATCGAATTTTAAAGTTGTGGGAGCGGCAAAATGTTGTTTGTCCCGGG
This sequence comes from Pholcus phalangioides, assembly GCF_987345545.1. Lineage (NCBI taxonomy): Eukaryota > Metazoa > Arthropoda > Arachnida > Araneae > Pholcidae > Pholcus > Pholcus phalangioides. The sequence goes on along the minus strand of NW_028301602.1, from coordinate 48,774,969 downwards.
CGGCAAAAATCCTTGTTACGGCCCTGCCCGTGAATGTGTAAGCGTTAAGCGAAAATTTTTTATCGGGGCTCCCCCCTACAAAAAGTAAGATGGGGGGGGGGGGTAACCTCTAAGACAACAAAATCATGGCCTTGTGAAAAAAAACTCAATATTTTATTTGTTTTTGAAAAATTTCAAAATTAAATTTTTTTTCACAGCACCTAAAGCTGCCACACCCTAAATTTTGCTGCCCGGTGCAGTTCCCCCCTTTAATTCCAGCCCTGGGGGGGTGGAAGGGCTGAAAGTTGCTGGTTATCCCGTATATACGGGGTTCAAGCGTGTACGCAGGAGTGGAAAGGTACATTGCTTTGTTCAGAAATTATTAAGGAGTCGCAAATGATCTCAGACCCTAGGTTCTGGCGCCTATATGCTGGCAACCACAGATAATTTTTTTCCCCGCCACTCCTCACAATATATTGTTTTCTTTTTTTTCGAGAAGTCTTTCAAGGTCCAGTCTGTCAACTCTTTTCCTCGATGCACAGCAAATTATGAAGACGTGTGAGTTTTCTAAGAATGACACTCCTTCGAGACGACGTTCAAAAGCACAGTGCAAAATTTGTAAATTACAAGTTCCAATGTAAATAAGTCAAGGTGAACCGGATGGTTTTACTGCGCTGTCCATCCTTTCTCTTAAAGGGAATTTGTTTAAATTATTTACTCTTTAATGTCAGCTAGATCGTTTTAGGCAAATCGAACACTTTCATTTCAAGCTCTTTGCAGAGCTTTGTTAACATTGTTTATGCCTCTGTACTAAAAATGCAGAAGACAATTGGATGCTATCAGGTAGCATCACAGAATCACAAAACCTACAATAGGCCTATGGCATTTCAGTGGCGAATCGTTGATCCTGGAGGTATACTTTCAATTAGAAAAAGTTCCTAAATAACGTGTAGTACTCAGATATATCATTCATGTTTCAAGGGGTTGTATAGTTATTGAAACAAAAAAAATTAACTTTTTATACAGTCCCTATGTGCCTCAAACCAAATTAAAAAGTGGTTGTCCTGTCTCTCCTGATAGAATCGTTGAATTTTTTTTTTGTTGGCATCAGGAGAGATAGAGCAACAACTTTCTAATCGGGTTTTGAGGGCAGACTGCACAAAAATTTTTGATTTTTTAATTTTTTTAATTTTAATAACTGTACAACCCCTTAGACATATCTGAGTATCTGAGTACTACACGTTATTTGGAAACTTCTTCGAACTGGAAGTATACCTCTAGGATCAACGGTTCACCAGTGAAATACCATACCCTGCTTGCTATGCGACCTGTATATACACTCAGAGGCCAAAAAATCATGAAAACCCTCACTCAAACTTGCCCGTGCAGTACGTAATGAACCGGATTTGCAGATAAAAGTTTTCTTCTGGTCAGAAGCACCAGTTAACGTTGCAATTTGCTTGCTCATGTGGAAAACCAGAAATTTGAGTGACTTTGAACGCGGCATGATTATGGGCGCCAGAAGGGGAGGTTCCAGTATCTCCGAAGAAGCTAAATTTCTTGCCTTTCCTCGTACATTAGTATCTCGAGTCTTCAAAGAGTGACAGCTAAGCCAAAAAAACTTCGAGCGGAAAGCGGAATAGTGGGTGCAAACCACTTATGAACGGGTGCCAGGTGACTGAAACACATTGTGTGCAGCAACAAAAGTGCTACAAGGAAATAAATTGCTGCGCAATACAACTCAGGATCATCGCAAAACATATCAGTACACTATACAAGATGGATCTTAAAACGAATTGGTTGTAATGGCCGGTGACCAACAAGAGTCCCTTTGATTTCGCTGCAAAACTAAAGAAAACTGCTTTTGTGGGCTAGAGAATGCCGAAATTGGACACTTGATGAATGGAAGAGTGTCTGGTCTGACGAGTCAAGTTTTCTTCTCCATGACGTTGATGGCAGATTCCATGTGTGGCACAAGCAGCATGAAGTCATGGATCCAGCATGCCACATGACAACTATTCAAGCGGATGGTGGCGGAATCACGGTCTGGGGAGCATTTTACTGGTGTACTCTTGGTCCTTTATTTCCATTGGAAACATCCGTCAATGCCAGCGTCTACCTCTCCACATCGTTGCTGACCACGTGCACTCGTTTGTGGACATAATGTTTCCCGATGATGATGGCAGCTATTTCCAGCAGGACAATGCATGCTCCCACGAGGCTGGAATTATCTCATATTGGTTTGAGGAACATAATTCAGAGTTTCAATTTCTTCAATGGCCCCCTCAGTCACCTGATATTAATCCAATTGAGCATTTGTGGGACGAGGTTTGAAAGGTCTGTTAAAAGCTCCGAAACACCATCTTCTAACCTGAGGGGATTAAGAGCTGCCATTTCGTTAGCATGGGCAATATTCCTCCTCAACGGTTTCAGCAACTTGTAGAGTCCATGCCTAGAAGACCACCGCGTCATCAAAGCCAGAGGAGGTCTCACACGATATTAGTGGTAAGTAGCAGGTTGTTTCTAATTTTTTGGCCACCAAGTCAATATACTTGTATATATATATACTTATACAAATACAACGCCACAACAGGCAAATTGCCCAATGAGGTGGCTGACTTAAGAACATCATGGATCCCCGAGCCATTTTTTGGAGGCCCTACCTACTACTACTACTACTAGTACACCCCCCCCCCCAACGAATCGGTACATGCGGTAATGTGCGTGTAGTGAAACCTGACGTGAAGTTTTGTTGTTTCTCTGTAATGCTTGTTATGTGTAGTGCTGCCATCTGTCACTAGTTTTTCTAACTATGAGTGAAGTGTTATGATTGAATGATTTATCGTTGTAGGACTGTTGCTCTCTGTGGCGAGACTTTTTAACGGGGAGATCGGCTCGCATTTGCGCCTTGAAGTTGGGAACCATAGAAAACCAACTTCAGCCGACCACCACTGTGGGGTTCGAACCCGGATCCTCGCATCGTGAGTCCGTCACTATAACCACTCGACCACCACAGCGGCCAAATAATAAATAATAATATATATATATACTTATAATATATATATATATTATAATTTATTTATTTTAAATTTAAATGGATTCACGGAAAGCCATTCTACAGATATTTGGTTGTTGTGGAAAAAAAAAGTCTGCATGAGAATCTCGCGCGATAGAAGTGAAACTTCTATGTCCGGGGTTCACAAACAGTGTTCCGCGAAGAGATTGGAAAATAAATAAATTATTTTTTCAAGTTTTTCAAAAACTTACATTTATACCAGGTTGAAGCTCGGAGCTATCTTCCTTTTGGATCAACGAAAGCAAAAGTTTTTAACAAGATAAAATATATCGGAACCCCCCCAAACATCGGAAGTTTTGTTTTTGAACAAAAATGCGTATTTATTCTACCATCGGGTGAAAAATTTGTTTAGTTATTTCTTCCGGGTGAGCCCATGCGCTAAGACGGCTCTGCATCATGGCATCATCAAATCACGAACTTGTACGATTTAAATCTTGCAAGCCGGATCATAGTTTCATATAGGCTCCACCATATTTTCAGCCACGCAAAAGCCTAGTATAGTTAGAAATGAGACTAGTCATCCCATGCTATTTGCTCTTAATTGCCGATGGTCCGTTCACTGCGTTTTCTAGCCTATAGCTCAGAAGTTTTCAACCTTTTTCTAGTCGCGAGCACTGTCTACAGGGTCGGATTAACCATTAAGCAAAATAAGCACGTACTTAAGGCATCACAAAACGTTTTCAAAATGTTTTTTTTCCATGCACAATTTTTTTCTAGCATCAAGCATCCGGCAAAAAATCCTGGAATTTTCAGTTGATGGTATAGTTGAAGACCATCAAATGGATAGCACAAAAGCAGAGAAACTAATAATATTGCAAACTAGAGTTCTAGTTAATACTGAGTTTTTGTAATGATATTTTGTGCGATTTCTATAAAGTAAGTTTTTGTCTTCTCAACAGCATCATAGGACTCTTGGGCAAACCGATTTTTCTGAGATCTCACTACCTAACTAAAAATACCTGCTTACCAATTTGATACTAACTGTCGCAAATTGTAAACAGATCTAATTGTCACGAAGTCCTCGACTGAGTTCATGGTCCCCACATTCTAGAGCGGGGACCCTGGGCTGGGGCTTGTGGCGAGCCCACAGACTAGACTTTTCACGGGCCCCTTTATACTTTATTCACAGCGTGAAAAAGCAAAAAAATTACGAGAATCGTCCAGGACCCCAGGCTAGAGCCCTGCCAGCCCCACCCTTGAGGCGGGCTATGGCTGTGTCCGGATGAGACCCACACATTAAGAGTAAGTCAAGTTCTATAGAATAAGCACGTGAACTTAGAAATGTTCAAATCTTTATGAGTCATTAGCAGATCAACTGCAAGATTTCAGGGGTAATAAATGGGACGCGAATGAGGGATGATGAATCCAGGAGCATTACCTTATCGTTACCTTTCCGAGACTGTTTCAGCCCCTCCTCCCCTTGCGTATAAATCGCACCGGTAAAATAATCCAGAAAACTCGCTGCTGTGTTCGCAGCCTGATGAAATGGGTCAAAAATGACGGTTTTCTCTACGAATCGCTCAGTTTGAAATATTGAAAACTTTTAGTCATATATGAAAACTTTTTTTTCTCTAATTTTTTTCAATTTTTGTAATTATTTTTCTTCTTTAGACCTGATTTGTTGCTCCGTGCGTCCGCATAGGTTACACAGCCGACATCCACACTTTTTGTGGTTTGATCTAGAGCCCCTGAATGAATGAACGCCAGAACTTTGCCACTGGACTTATCCCGTTGCCGTCCGAAACACTTCATTTTGTGTCAAAAAATAAAAAAAAAATAGCGTACAAAATTTGTACATGTTTCCCCGGACAATTGGGTACTGTCGCGATTAACAAATTTTGTGTTGATTGCAGACGAGACGGGGTTGGGAGTTTGAGAAAAAAGTTCCGGGGTTTCGTTAAGACGGATGAATGTACACATATTAGGATGGAGGTATGTTTTAAAAGCAAGTGAGGGAGCCCCCATGCCATCGCACATCTGCAATATAACACTTGCCATATTATATACACAGGATACAAAAAAAACAAAATGAGAATCTTATTGTGAAATATAAAATATCCATCGGAGCGAGTCACCTCGCTTAACAACCTTATTGATGAGCAAATGGGTTTGACAACTTGCGGATTAGAAGCCAGCATCAGTTTTATTGCGTTGAGTTCACTCGCTCTGGGGTGGATTTGATGAAAATATACAAAATAGAAATATTGTATGGGGGAAATGTATACAATTACGGATCACCCGTGCGATCTCGCTTAGCACCTTATTCGGTAAGCAACATGAATACGACAATATGAGTACGTACGTGTGTTGTGGACATGAAATACATGAAGAACTTGAGTAGAGGAAAGAGAAATACGCATACATACATTTATATACATATATATAACTGCCAGGCTGAGTTGTCTCGCTATAAACCTATTTTGATGAGCAATGGGGATTGTCTGGAGAGAGCATTAGCTAAGGATTAGCTTCGATCTTGTTGTTTTGGTTGACTCACTCTGGCTGGTTATATTTATATAAAAAGAAAAAAAAAAGAAATGAATACAGTAGAGTCTCGTTTATCCGACCTTCACTTATCCGACATCCCACCGCAAAAAAAATAAAATAAATAATAATAATAATAATAAAATATAAATAAATAATATATACCCAGCATCAATCGGCAACAAGAACTGCAAGTTGTGAGCGTAGAGTATTTTTTGTTGCTCCCGACTCTACCGCAGCTAATTACAACAGCCAAAAATTGTCGCTATTGCCAATTGCGATGATAACGAAATTGAAGAGCAAGATCAAGCACCAACTGTCGAGTCTCTCCGAATTTAACACAACGACTAAGGCTCTAGAAACTACGATTAAATACGTTGAGCAACAAGAAGAAGCTACAGGAATCGACATAATAATGCTTCAAAGATTACAAGAAACGGCACTCGTCAGGGGAAAGCAGACTACGATCAAATGTTTCTTTAAATCATCAGGACTGAACTGACTGACATCATAAAGGGCTGAACTTTTTAAGTATAACTTAACTTCAGAAGTATTTAACTTCAGAATTTTCTGTAACTGTTTATTTTCTGTAAACAGTCAATTTTTTCTGTTGTTTTGTTGTAAAACATGATTATTAAGTTCATAATGTGTAAAATTTTAAGTTTGACATTTAATAGGCTTTTTCTTAACACCTCCCTATTATCCGATATTTTCGCTTATCCGACGTTCTGCCATCCTGTTTATGTCGGATAAGCGAGCCTCTACTGTATATCTACTCTATAATATAAAATCACAAACTCGAAAAGGCCCCGTTTCAATGCAACGAAAATAAGTGACGATCTTATGTAACGGAAATCAGTTACGTTTTTGTGTTACGGAAGTCGTTTACGATTTTGGGTCAAGTTTTCATTTAACTCCTGAACACATCGGGAACCAGTTGACCTGTAGGCACCAAGTATTGTGCATGTACCCAGAGGTATGTATACATCATCACAGTACTCCCAACACACAGGGTCTGGGTACCCAGGGTGGGGCATTGGACAGATCTCTTCATGGGGAAATTGACAGGTTTCATTTTGAGTCGGGGATGAATACTTGCTTTTCATTGTGTATTGTGCTGCATTGTTTATTAGGGTGCACTGCAAATAATGGTGCATTATTGATTGCGGTGCATTGCATATTGTAGTGCATCGCGTGCTGTATTGCTCATTGTAATGCAGCGTTTAATGCGTATTGTGGTGAATTGCGTACTATAGTGCTTTGCTTATTGCGATGCATCGCATAATGTGCCGTAATGCGAATTGTGGTGCATTGGGTACTATGCTGCATTGCTTATTGTGGTGTACAATATTACTGATTACACACATTACTGATTGTGATGCTTTACGTGTTGTAGTGCACTAGTGCTTATGGTTTATTATGGCTCATTGCGTATTATGGTGCTTTATTTATTGCGATGCATGAGGTGCACTTATTTTAGTGGATCACGTGCCATATTGCTTATTCTAATGCAGTGCTTATGGTGTATTGTGGTTCATTGCGTATTGTGGTGCATTGCTTATTGTGCTGTATTGTCTATGGTGGCGGTGTATTGCCGATGGTGGAGTATTGGGTATTGTGCTGTATTACTTAATGTAGTGCACTGAATATAGTGGTACATTGCTTATTGCGGTGCTTTGTATATGGTAGTGCACTAATTATTGTGCTGTATTGCCTATTGTGGCAGTGTATTTGTTATTGTGGTGTATTGCCGATGGTGGGGTATTGCTTATTGTAGTACATTGTTGATTGTGGTGCATTGCGCTTTGAAGCGCATTGCGTGATGTATTGCTTATTGTAATACAGTGCTTTTTGCGTATATTATGGTGCTTCGCTTATTGCGATACATCGTGTATTATTATCATCATTACGTTTTATGTTGTATTGCGGTGCACTGCAAATAGTGGTGCATTACTATTTTAGGTACAGTGCGTATTGTAGTGCATCGCGTATTGTACTGTACTGCATATTGTTATGTATTGTGATGTGCGCGTGCACATTGCGTGCTGTATTGTTTATTGTAATGCAGTGCGTATTGCTTATTGTGGTGCATTGTTGATTGTTATGCATTATAGTGCACCGCATGCTGTATTTCTCATTGCGATGCAGTGCTTATTGCGTATTTTGGTGCATTGCGTATTGGACTGTATTGCTTATTGTGGTGCACTGCAAATAGTTGTGCATCGCTGATTATAGTGCATTGCTTGCTTATCGTATTTCAGTGGTTATGGCGTATTATGGTGCTTATTGCGATGTGTAGTGCTGTATTGCTTATTGTGGTGTGTTGCGTATTGTTATGCATTACGTGTTGTAGTGCATCACGCGCTGTATTGCTTATTATAATGCAGCACGTATTGCGTATTGTGGTGCATTACGCATTATGTATTGCATATTGCGGTGTATTGCGTTTTGTGCTGTATTGCATATTGTAGTACATCGCGTGCCCTATTGCTTATATAATGCCGTGCCTACTGCTTATTGTGCTGTATTGCTTAATGTGGTGCACTGTAATATGGTAAATTGCTGATTGGGGGTGCATTGCTTAGTGATGCATCGATGCAGTATGTATTTCGTATTGTAGTGCATTAAATATTGTGGTGTATTGTGTATTGTAGTGCATTACGTATTGTGGTGTATTGCGTATTGTTATGCATTACGTATTGTAGTACATAGTGTGCCATATTGCTCATTATAATGCCGTGCCTACTGCTTATTGTGCTGTATATCTTACTGCGGTGCACAGCAATATGATGTATTGCGTATTGTTATGCATCACGTATTGTAGTGCATTGCATGTTTTATTGCTTATTGCAACGCAGTTCTTATTGCGTATTGTGGTTCATTGCGTATTATTGTGCTTTGCTTAATGCGATACATTGCATACTGTGATGCATTGCATGTTGTGCTGTATTACTTAATGTAATGCAGTGTTTACGGCCAAACAACAGCTGATCTTAATGTTTGATGACATTCTAAAAGTACCTCAAGTGAAATCACCTGTAGCAGAGAAAGATTGCGTGAATGGGAGTGAGCTGACTTCTGATAAATATTTGGAACCAACAGATATCAGTGCAACATCTATTAGACGATCAACGGGGTGTCAAACGGAGACAGTAGAAAGTCAACGGGCATATGAAGACACCCCTGCATTTTCTCCACATCACATCAATTCCCCTCAAATACAAATAGATGTATCTGACCGAGAAGCTCGGGATAAACTAGGTAAAAGCATAGGACAATCTGAATCTTTGGAAGTCGAAAAAGCCCGATTTCTAAAAAGAAGAGAGCTTACAGCAAGTATAACCCAGTGGTGGTCCTCGGGCGTAAGTCGGTGTTAGACCTCTCTACACTGCTATCAATAGATCTTGAAACAGGAACTTTCGTAGAGCATGATAGATGGCCAAAAATAATAGGAGGGGAAACAGAGACGGATGATCCGAGTCAATTGCACGACGGCGAAATACAAGTGTGTGCGAGATCTCCCACTATAAGAATATCGACAGAAGGTGTTATAACAACCGAACAGATGATGACCGGTAAGGACAAGTCAAGTCTAGCAACGGTTGAAACAGAAAAGCGGGTCTTTCGGGTGAGAAACGAGCAACCGCGTAAATTTGCAAATACAAATTCCAACGATCGAGCTAAAGGGAGAAACCTACTTGTATCAGCTAGTATGTTAAAAGAAATGATGGACTTGAATTGCAATTGTAATAATATCCAGAGTAGGTGCTAGGATCTTGAACAGTCAGGGCCCCAGGTTTCAAACAGCTGCCCCCCCCCCTAAAAGGCAAGTACGCTATAGGAGCACCGGCTCAGCGCCAAAAGAAGCTGGACTCACGGCCTGAAGATGTTCAGAAATATGATGAACTGTACTACAAATCAAACCATACGAACAAACACCGCCGTCCTGTCCCCGGTGGGCATAGATCATACAGTGAGGTGGTTAGTGGCAAAAGATGGAAACCGTACAAAGACCCGAAAGGCATTACCCAAGAGTCCCATTATGTGCAAAAAACTGGAGAATTGGCATCAAGTAGAGTCTCAACGTGGCGCAATTATGAAGTGGGTTCGACGAGATACGAACATAATCAGGCAAGGCCAGTAAGAATCGTAAATCAGAGAAATTGGCCAACACGGGGACGTGACAAAATTTGGCAGCACAGTCAGCGTGGCTACCAGTTCAGGAACAGCCGGCTTAATAGACCAACCAACGGTACATCCAGCCTCGTTGGAGTCTCCAGCCAAACGACGATCCTCGACCAGTGCCAAAAACAAGAAACTCCTTTCAACCGGTAAGAAGCCGTACTGTAATGCAAAGGCAGCGTACGGAGGTCAATGGGTCCGGAGCACTGAACACAGCGAGGGTTTCTCACAGCTGCATTAACTGTAAGCTCTACAATATGGCATACGAAATGTCAATTAATACAAGCCATAAATGGATGAGCAGCGAATGCTTCAGTCATCTCATTATCAAGGGTCAGCTGCAGATGGCTCGAGAGCAGCGATACAGGCCGCGGCCGTAAGCATATCTATGCAGCATACGATACTGGCCGGAGATTCAAAAACGATATTGATCCTCTCATAATGTCTAATTCTGCTCCGTTACGCATCCTACAGCTAAACACGGATAGATCTAAAGAGTGCACTGGGCATTTAATAACGTATGCAGTGAAAAATGACGTCGATTTACTAGTAGTACAGGAACCATGGAAATATAAAGACAAAATACGTGATTTTCCAGGTCACTGGCCGGTATGGACATCTATAGACGTGAAAAGCGCTATTATTGTCTCATCAGATCGGATACACCCAGCGACTTACTACGTTGGCGATCACTTGGTAGCTATTCAGCTAAGCCTCTCGCACGAGCAACTTGTATTGGTGAGTGCTTACTCTTCACCGTTTTAAGGAGTTGAGGACGTAATACAAGAAATGACGGAAATATGCCACTTGTCACCAGCAATTGCGAAGATCTTCTGCACAGACATAAACTGTCGCTCTTCTCTATGGAGCTACAAGACAACTGACGAAAAAGGGGCAAATAGAAAAGGTGCGATGGCTGCGACGAAAATAGCGGGTGTCTACATAATGCACTCGTGTACGGATTCTGTAAGAGACACGGTACATGGTAAAGTCCAAGTCAAGTTCATATGGTAGGATGGATACATCAGCAATGTGCTCGATTACAAACGGCAGGGCTCAGCCTGGAGAACGAATGAGGAACGAGAATGAGTATTTGAGACTGGTACAACTTAATGTAGATAAATCAATAAAATGCACAGAGAATTTAGTGACATTCGCTCGTGAAAAGAAAGTAGATGTACTGCTGATTCAAGAACCTTGGATCAATCGCAATCAATTAAGGGGTTATCCGCAAAGGTGGACAACATGGTGTTCACGGTTCTCAGCCACCTCGTTGGGCATTTTGCCTGTTGTGGCGTTGTATTTGTATTTGTATAAAGAGTGCCATTATTATTTCATCGGAAAAGTACCATCCAGCCACTTATTTCATCGGAGAAAATGCAGTGGCTGTTCAGCTATGCATTAATGGCAAAGAGTTAATTCTGATTAGTGCGTATGTCTCACCGTATGAAGACTTGGAAGGAATAATAGCTGAATTGGAAGCCATCCAAAAAAAGTCACCAAACATAGACAAACTCTTTGCCGTGGACTTTAACAGCTACGCAACAACCTGGGGATGCCGGTATACGGACCCACTGGGTAGATGCGTACTAAATTTTCTACATTCTCAACAGATGCTTCTTTTTAATAACAGAAAATCTGATCTGATCCGATCTATGTCCATGGACGCTTAAAGGGTTGGCTAGATGTGTCTTTCACAAACTCGCCGGATATCTTGGCGAAAGTTCTCTGGTCAATAGGCGCAGAAGATTCACACAGTTCTCATAAAATGATTCACATGATAATAAAGGGGGAAGAGGAAAGTACAACTTGCGCGCGATACAAGACAACTCAGAGAAAACTGTCCAAGCTGGTAAGATGTATGGCAGCTGACATACGAGAACTCAAAGCCGTATTTGATGGGAATACAACGGAAAGAGGAGCCGAGTCCCTAGTGAACGAGTGTTTTGACCGTCTTCAAAGGAAATGTGATTATATCCTACTAACTCACCAACAGCCGAAAGCAAAACAGCCGAGTTGGTGGAGCCCTGAACTCCAGTAACTCGCAGTAAAAAGACGCGAGGTGAGAGCAAAAGAACGGCGCTTTCTTCGATCTAACGCTGAAGAGAAAACCCAGACCAGACCTATCTACAAGAGTGCAAGAGCCGAATACAAGAGAATGGTGAAGAGAGTTAAGTATGAGGGATGGCGTATATTCTACGAGGGAGAGAATCGACCATTTGGTCAGGCTTATCGCTCAGTGTTCAAGTGTCCCTCCACTCCACCACAGTTAATGATTAACCTGCAAAATAACGAAAATATTACGACTGTGAATGTTGTGAGGAATCAATTGGACTACTTCTTTCCGGACCCGGTTAATGGTCTTCCGATAGAGGAGTTCTATGGCAGATACAGCGAGACGGATGCAGCTATAACAATCCCGGAAGTGGTCTGTTTTTCGAGTTCATTTTAAGGAAGGTAAAATATTCTTGCTTCTCAAGAAGGATAAAAACCCGTCGACTCTTCATTCGTACAAACCAATCTGCCTCTTGGCTACCATCGGAAAGGTGTATGAAAAAGTATTGGTGCAGTGCGCAGTGTTTCACCTGGAACGAGCTCAATGGTTTAGCCCCTTACAGTACGGATTCAGGAATGATCGAGTTCATTAGGCAATCTACTACACACCCAGTCTTTCCGGTGGTCGCCTGCGACGTTGTGATCGCCTTAGATGAGGAGGTGGTGAATCAACAGCCTAGGGATTACTTGCCTTTGTAGGTTCATTTCTGATGGACTCGGTATTCTCCGTCTGATCGGCCCCCTCTGATTTATAGGGCAACTGGGATACCTCGGAATCAGCTAAACGTGAAGGTGACACGTAATTGGCCCCGATGCCGAACCACGTGACCTGAAGGAGTACTCACTTCCGACATGACCCTACCCCTTGAAGCGGAGACCGTTCCTGGAATCCACATTGGGCCGCTTGCGTAGTTCCTGCACCATACCTTATTCTCAGGTGCAAACTTGGGTTTGAGGTCGGGATCCATTAACCCGGTTTCAACAGGTCCAACCTGCTTTTCTTACTCTGTTGAACATCGCTGTACCTGGAGCTTGACCAATTGAGAAGACATGTGTCCTTCGATAGTGAAACTGAAATCTATCAAGCCTTTTCTGGAAAGGGTCACCCTTAATTTTCCTCAACGCATCCAACGCACCTATTGACTGCGGGTGATACGGCGCAGCTCGGACATGGATGACCCCGTTCCTACGAAGGAAATCCGAGAACTCCTGTGTGACTAGTGAACGATGTTGCGTTATCACTGAAGATTGTCTTGGACAATCCGAATCTCGCAAAGAGGGATCGTAATGCAGCGACCGTAGCAGCTGACGATGTCGAGGACACCGGAATAGCTTCCAACCACTTAGTGGCAGCATCCACTACTAACAAAACGATGCGGTTATCAAACGGGCTCTGTTGTGGAAGGCCAAGGTGCCAAGTTTGATAAAGCAACGGAAGCTTCGACTTGACAATCGATGCACGAGCGTAGCAAGTCTTCAAGGTCCTTATCAATGTTCGGCCACCAAACAGACTGTCTAGCCAAGGCTTTGAGAGCACCCATGCTTTGGTGGCCCATGAAGCTCCGACAGCACATACTTCCTGCACCTTGGTGGCACATATATTCTATTCGCACGAAGAATAATGCCGTTTTCCGCCGACAAGTCAATTCGGCACAGCCAGAAAGGACGAATTTCAGTCGTTACACGCCTGGGCCATGTATTTATTTACTTTCAACAAAACAGGATCAGCATGTAACTCCTTCTGGAAATGAAATCTGGTCACCGTGCCATCATCAATAGATTCAAGCAATAATACTACATTAGCAGGCTTTGGGGAACCAATCACAGTTCTCGGCACAGGTAGCCTATTAAAAGCATCAGCATTAGTGTGAGATGATCCTTTCTGATATACAATGTTGTACGAGTACCCTGATAGTACAAGCGCCCATCTCTGTATGAGAGAAGCAGCCATTGGAGCCACTGGTTTAGTCTCAGAAAACAGCCTTTCTAGGGGCTGATGATCGGTTACCAAAGTGAACGTTCTCCCAAGCAGATATTTCCGATACCGTGTAATCCCGACGACCAACGATAAGGCTTCTCTTTCGATCTGGCTGTAGTTCCTTTCCGCTTTCGTCAGGGATCTAGATGCAAAAGCAATAGGATGATCGCCCACAGCTGAAGGATGGAACAACACAGCTCCTACTCCGTACAGACTAGCGTCACACTCGAGACGCACTTCATTATTTTCATTGAAGTGGACCAACAAAGACGTAGTCAATTTTTTCTTTGCTTTCTGGAAGGGCTTTCTCTCCTTCTCAGTCCATTTACAGCATGCGTTCTTATTCAACAAGTTGTACAATGGTGCTAGCATAGAGGACATATTTGGAAGAAGTATTGAATAATACGTCAGCAAACCTATAAAAGACCTCAGTTCATCAGCATTCTTTGTGGCTTAGGAGCCTTTTTAATTGCTTCCAACTTCGTTTGCACTGGATGCAGTCCTTCTGAATCGATTCTATGCCCCAGATATTATATTGACGTCTGCATGAACGAGCACTTCGAGGGATGCAGCTTAATACCAGCTTCCTGCAAAGTACTCAACACTTTGCCCAAATTCCTTAAATGATCCGAAATAGAGCTGCCTGTTATCAGCAAGTCGTCTATGTAGCACAATGCATTTTCATGGCCTTGCAAGATCCATCGATTGCTTGTCCATTTGATCATTTTTGTCGCACCACGGTCATTTTCCGCACACTAGGACTAATTAGACCCCAGGACCTATAAATTGTAGAATTTATTACCGATTCCGAAAGGCAGGCTTGTTTTTTTATACTCATCGAGAGGTTGGTGCGCTAACCCCTCGATGGGGGGGCTACCTGCGGTAGCAATTTTTTCTGTGGTTATGTCGCCGTTTCTGTTGTACCCCTGTGCCAGGAAAGTTTTCTGACAAGGACGAACCGGGTATCGAACTCGCGACACCTCTAAAAACATCCTTTGGTACTTTAGGCGAGTATCTTATCGACCTGGGCTACCGCGCCCCAGAGCTTGTCCATCTCTCTCTGAAAAATTGATGGAGCCGACACTACCCCAAAAGGCACCGTGTACCTGAACAAACCTCTATGACTGTTAATTACTAGTAAGTTCCTGGAAGCTTCATCCAGTTCCAATTGACAGTACTCATCCAATAAGTCGACCTTGGAAAAAGTCAATCCCCCTGAAAGACGAGCGAACAAGTCCTCGACCTTGGGTAACGGATACCTCTCGCGATGTGTAGCAACGTTGGCGGTGAGCTTGAAGTCACCACACAGGCGAATCCTACCGTTCACTTTCAGGACATGGTACTACAGGTGTCGCCCATTCCGATGACGTCACTCGTTCCTAAATCCAAAAGTCTATTTATGTATTTCTTCTACTTTCTTATTATAAGCATAACGTACGGAGCGAGCTTTGAAGAATTTCCGTGTAGCACAGTCTTTTCTTCTGAGACCAAAATTCACATTTTTCAACTTCCCTAGACCCCCCTGAAAACAGTTCTTGATGTCCAAGACGGCCTGCAAGTCCCGTGACGAAGATTTCACGTCAACCTGGATCGTGTTTGTAGAGTCAGCCGGATCAATAGTGCACAACACCCCTAGTTCGCGGATCCAGTTTCGACCCATAAAGATCACGGAACACTGATCCACCACAAGGATCGGAAGCATTTCACATTTGGATTCGTACTTCACAGAAACACCCATCGTGCCCACTATCTTCAGACTATGCCTAGTAAAAGACCTGAGCTTGATATGAATGTCTTTCAAAGGTGGAAATCTACAAATCTCGCAAAACCTGGCAAGAGTTCGAAGTTCGGCTATAAAGGTTGGCACAGATTGTCCCGGCTTCCTACAGCGACAGTTGAATTTGAACCACTCTACGATCTCCGACGGTGCCGGTTGAAAATGATTCCCGAGAACGTCTACCAGTTCAGCTAACGTTCGATCCGCAGGTAAGGCTGGGGACACCAGACTTCTTATCAAGCCATACGTCGACGCGCCCACCAGCGATAGGAATATCGCTCGCCTGCGGACGTCATACGTAACTTCATTCGCGACAAAATACTGACACAATCGCTCGGCGTACTCCGAAAACGGTCCTTTCGCGCTGTCGAATTCTCCGACTACACCGAAACTTACCTCACTAGAGCTTGCTTCTATCTTATTCCTGTCCCGCCGAGACGACGATTTTCAACTCCTGCAGAATGACGTTGAATACTATCCTCGTCGCCACTGAAACGTCTCTCACTAGACATTTATGAGTCAGACTGAAGGAGCATTCGGAATTACACAATAGCATAAATAAGCTTTATTCCAACATTAGTACAATAGCTACGGAGAAACACGACCGACCGCCTTGACCGCCAGAACTCGAATCCTCACAACAATCGAACGGCTCGCGCTCTCTGCGCTGTTGCCAAGTCATACATAAATATAGCATATATAACAAAGAGGCTAGCAGAAGATTTGAGTGTTGCAATGAAAGAGATCTATCAAATTGCCAATTTCATAAGAGCAAGAACCGTTTCCAAAAGCAAACGCTGTTGTGTGAACTGCGTTTGTTTTGGATAAGTTTGAAAAAAAAGTTTTACTTCCATTTCCTGCGCCCGGGGCCCCGACTTCTAAAGGACCCCGAAAAACTAAAACTCCACACTTTTTTCTAATTTAAGGGGCCCAATACTTTCTTTTGCGCCCGGGGCCTCGACCGACTTTAATCCGTCACTGGAGCAGATTACAACTAGAACATGATATGAGATGCTGCCTATCAAAAATACACCAACAGTTATGCTAGGGCAAGGATCACACTGATGTAAAGGTAGGTTTTTTGTTTTTTTAAGTTATTTCATAAAATATTTTGATTCTCTCTTTATCCGTATTATCTGTTTTCTTGCACTTTATTTTGCATATCTTCCTGTTTTATAAATCAGTGATTTACTATCTTTAGGAGACCGTGGCCCAATATATTAAATTTATATGAGTCAAGCTCTCGGCCTCGAAAAGTCGTACATAAGAAATAACGGAAGATTCGTTGTCTTACGAACTGTGTGACTGATGTCCTGTCCCGACCGTTGAGAAACACTACTGTAGATAACTTTCGTACAAATCCACTTGTTGTGCCACCGACAATACTAATATCCAAAATTGAACATTTCAGTAATAAGTAGGGTGATGATATGACCCGTATTTTAATGTATTTGTGGCCTTCTTAATTGTCTGAAATAAATTTGGCACATTCTGCAACCAAGCTTACTTGATTTTTAATATTCTTCTACTGAAATCGAGGATAAAGACTATTTTCATAACTTATAAATTATGCTACGATGATTACCACCATAGATCTGAATTTTCATTTCAGATGTGTGTTATGTTCAATATTTTTACAGGGAATTCAAATTGATAAAAAAAATTACATTTTATTCTACCGTGATTTCAGGTAGCTCTTTATTTTGCATCCATTTGCAATTTTTTCTATGTTCGGCGATTTTTTTTTTTTTTTTGTTGAGAATTGACGATGTCCCATTTTTTTCTCAATAAAATATGGTCAGTCAAATAATAAGAAAAATTAAAGAGCATTTTGTAATTAAAAAATTGGTCCATGGGTCGCGAACTTGATAGTGTTGTTGATTTTGAGTTGTGGCTGAAAGAGGTTAAGAAACCCTGCTCCATAGGCTGCAGGAATAGTGTGGGAACACGTAGACACACTCATTCCCACTCCACCCCACTCACCCATCATACTAAAGGGGATGTTCTACAATTCCAGCGGCGTCACGGGCGGGGGGGGGGGGTAGGGAAAGGTCATAAACTGTCTTTGTCCGACTCAAGTTATTTACACGGCCGAATCCCCCCCCCCCAGCCCATCTGCTTGTCGGAACATATCAGCTTTTCTATGTGGAACCGGTTTGGAGGGAAAAAAACTTTCATTTTCTTTGTGATAGGTCTTCTTTCTTTTTTCTCGTTTCACTTTCTGTGATAGATTTTCTTCCCTCACAAAATTTCACTATTATGTCGCTAAAGAAATCTCATTTCAAAAATAAAACACCACCTGAAAAATAGAACCTACCGCATATTTTGAACCCAAAATTAATATAAGATCGAGTCGTTTTTTTTTTAAGGGTATTATTACGAGAGAGAGATGAAGACGATGATGCTTCACTCACCTGTGATCTCGAAGATGGTCTTGCCTTCTGAAAGATTTGTGACATATGTCGCAAGTATACGGTCTCTCGTCTGTGTGCGTCCTTTCGTGAATCAGCAAATTGTACGATTTCGTGAACCTTCTTTGGCAGAATTTGCACACGAATTCTTTCCGGGGACGAGAAGTTGCAAAAGGATTGCCGTGGTGATGCTCATCTCGCCGCTGTTGGATGCAGGATGAAGGCCTCCTTAGTTGAGGTACCGCCGAGTCGGCGGATGCCGTGAACCAAGCGTTAGTTTGGCCAAATGTCTCGAAAAGTTTGTCGCTGGCGATAGATGTCGTACACGGATATTCGCCGTTCATAGACGATGAATCGGCTCGACTGACGTCAGTCATCGTTGCGGACTCGGCCAATCGGCTGAAATCGAATTTAATGGAACGTCTCATTTCCGGATTAAAAAGAGGCGATACCGCGTGGGGGAAATTTTGATCAACGAGAGGATAACAGTCAACCGCTGGGGGTGCACCGACTTGGCACTCTCCAAGGAAAGACGACTTTTTACGTCCTTCGAGACTAAGAGCACAATGCGATCTCGGAAACTGTCGTTGATCCAGAATCTGAGGCAAACAACGCATCGTAGATTCGCCATCGTCAATGTCCGACCCCAGCGTCCAACAGTGCATGTCACAAACATTCAATACGAACGGATGCTGCCCGTGACGAGCTGCTACTGGCCAGAGAATACGCTGGTTCGAAGAGCCGCTCGAAGGAAGATTGTGTTGTTGATGATACATCATGTGTGACATCAAGTAAATCGACTTCACTTCATATCGTCGTGCTTTTCAGCGTAATCTAGACAAAGACAAAAAGGAAAAATGAAACGAAAAAAAGCAATGACACTTCCCATCCATTTTCTTGATCGAAAAAAAAAATTTAGAGCTACGTATTGACAACTGAAGAGTCACTTTTCTCAAAATTCAGTTAAAGGTATACACATAGAAGCTATACTCAATGAAAATTCAAAATAACGATAATTGCCTTAACGATATTACTCTCTGGTCCCGATTCATAGTGTTGATATACTCTATCAAGATGTTTTTTTCCGGTTTCGTTAAGTATCGTTATTATATGCGCTTGTTTCTTTGCATTGTCTGTATTTAAGAGGCGATCTTACCTCATGGTACCAAATTTAACATTTTCGTAAGTAGTGAGGCCAAGGGAAAAGAAATTTTTCCTGACAGCTTATTAATGGTAAGTATAGTAACTTGATATCTCGTGTTAACGGACAGAGAAGTTGGTAGAAAAACGCGAAAATATAAGACCAATTATATACCAAGTAGTATTGCTAATTGCAATTACCAACAACGAAATCGCATACGTATGGCGTACGCGTATGTCATACTGCGTCGACATTTGAAGAGAAATTACATAGACGAGTAAAATCGTATATCTTAGTCTTAGTGTGTAAATGCAGTCTGTTGAAAATTGGTTTACTATGGTTTTTCAACTTTGAGGAGCGAATGCGAGACCCCCCCCCCCCCCCGGAAAAAAATCGAGTAACAGACCTCACAACATTTACATTTTATTCTGAAAAATAAGCAACAGAAACGACACTTTCTCTACATTGTATAATCTTCATTTGCACAGGCATACGTTTCCAAAACGAGCATGCCTTTACATAAAACTACATGCAGTTCTTGTTTCGGACATTTTATGACAGGGCCGATCCCAGAAATTTTTCCACCTGAGGCGCATATTTTCCGCCCCTTGGATACGACTATCTGAAAAGAGTTTTCTTTCTTCACGTCTATTATCCTAATACAGTGGTTCCCAAAGTGTGGGGTTGCGACCCTATGGAGAGGAGCGGAACACACCAATGATTAGGACAGTGGCTCCCTTACCGTGACAACGTTTATCCGTGGCTGTCCAGAATAGTCAAAGAAAGAACAATTCAAAGCACTTAATAGACAAACATTAATATCAACAGCTCGCCGCGATGTCCTTGACAAAGGTTGGCGACGCCCCAGCAGCCGTGACGCACACTTTGAGAAACACTGGTCTAATCCCATAGAAAAGACACAGGCAATAAATAGCCCAAAAATTTAAGGTTCTCGGATATAGTGTTATGTATAATGTTTCTCGTAATATTTTGTTCTATCAAATTACAATAGGGCAATAAGTTGGTGCAGAAAAATGGCGACTTATTATGGCACCTTGTTTGCAAGAAGGAGTTCGTCAGAATTCCTATAACAGGCTGAAGGACAATTGTCAGCAGACTAGTCAACGTTCATTCACGGTTTCCCAGAACAGCCGAACAAAGAACCACTTCAAAGCAACAAACAGGCACAGGAATATCGCAAGCTCACCGCGATGCGCTTTTTGAGGATTTACGGAAAATTCACCGCTGGGAAAAATCACCGCCATGCAATTCACCAGTAGGAAAATTCACCGACAACAGTTCGATGCGAGTCAGAAATCGAGGAAGTGAGCGATTGAGTTACTGAGTCAGTGAGCGAGGGATTGAGCGAGTGAGTGATTGAGTGAGTGAGCGAGCTACTGAGTCCATGAGTGAGTGAGTGAGCTACTGATTTAGTGACCGAGATACTGAGTCTATGAGAGAGTGAGTGAGCTACTGGGTCCATGAGTGAGTGAGTGAGCTACTGAGTCCATGAGTGAGTGAGTGAGCTACTGAGTCCATGAGTGAGTGAGTGAGCTACTGAGTGGATGAGTGATCTAGTGAGTAAGTGAGCTTTTGAGTGGATGAGTGATCTAGTGAGTAAGTGAGCTACTGAGTGGATGAGTGATCTAGTGAGTAAGTGAATGATCTAGTGAGTGAGTGAGTGAATGATCTAGTGAGTGAATGATCTAGTGAGTGAGTGAGCTACTGAGTGGATGAGTGATCTAGTGAGTGAGTGAGCTACTGAGTGGATGAGTGATCTAGTGAGTGAGTGAGCTACTGAGTGGATGAGTGAGAAAGTGAGTGAGTGAGCTACTGAGTGGATGAGTGACCCAGTGAGAAAGTGAGTGAGTGACCTAGTCAGTGATCCTAAAGACATGGTGGATAAATGGTTTTAATAATGACTTTATTAGAAGAAATTGAGATGATTCGGAAGAAATTACAAATTGCTGTTGCACAAGAGAATATATTCAATAATTCCATCAACTCTATATTTCACTCAGAATCTTCTAACGAAACGTTAAAAGGAATAATAACAGAGAATTAAAAGATAATAAAGTAAGTGGATACGCGATGAATTAACTCCCTTAAAATGCTTAAAATCATCTCCTGTTATCACAATGATATTATAAAAAACATTGTTGATCATCAGTAAGCAATGGATTATTTTTTCATGATGAACTAGCTGTTACCAGCGACTTCATTGGTGTGGATTCTGCAATCTCAGATTTGCTCAGCAATGATTCCCCCTAAACCACTTCAACACCTCATGATCCCCATGGGTGATGAACTTTCAGAAATCCCGTTTTAGTGCGTGTCTACATCTATATACTGCATATAAAATAACATGTCCCGACTGATTCGTCATCGCCGAGCCAAAACCACTCTGAAGCTATAAATATCAAATTTTGTGAATAGTTTTGTTTCATGACTTGAAGACTGACTGAGAAAGATTTTTCCATATTCGACTCATAAGGGGTCATACGTTGGAATCACGCCGAGCGGAAACCGCCGAAGCCATAAATATGCCATTAGGTCGATATTGTAATGCATACAATATAACATATAACAATCAGATTTTTTAATCATTTGTGACACTACTAGGTTAAAACTAACTCACTCACTAGGTCACTCACTCATTCAATTACTAGGTCACTCACTCATTCAATTACTAGGTCACTCACTCATTCAATTACTAGGTCACTTACTCACTCACATACTCATTAGGTCACTCACTCACTCACTCCTCTCTCAGTAACTCAATCGCTCACTTCCACGCTAACTGACTCGCATCGAACTGTTGTAGGTGAATTGTTAGTCTGTGAATTTTCCGGCGGTGAATTTTCCTAGCGGTGAATTTTCCTAGTGCTGAATTGCATGGCGGTGAATTTTCCTAGCGGTGAATTGCTGGCGGTGAATTTTCCGGACACGCTTTTTGAGAACCAATAGTACACAAAAACGAGCAGCCAAAACATTTTTGAGCCGAAACAGCATCACGCTAGAAATAGGCCTATCTCTAGTACTGTGTTAGCCGAAAGGGACATTTGTCGGAAGATGAACAAGGAATTCAAACTTGCTGAGGCATTCGGTCAACTGGAAAAATGTGTGTGTGTGTGTGTGAGATAAAGCGTGAAGAGATCGTTTACAAAGAAGAGAAGGAACCAAATTTTTCAGAAGCCAGAGCCTCAGCAGAGACCTGAACCTGAAGTACCAGATGGATCAATTATGCGATTTCAAACCAACTCCCGAAGGATGGATGAAACTAGAAAAGATATAGTCCGACTATGTTCGGTCTATCTGTAGAGACATAAGGGAATTTTTGGAAGCGCAGGAAAGGAAGTGCATTGAGATGAATTGAGCATTGAATAAGAAAAGAGTTGAATAGAGCATTCCAAGAGTATTGCATTTACTTGCGCCTTTATTTACCCACTCGTGTTTTCCCCTCAAAATGATTTCGATGCGTAAAGATATGTGCGAAAGTGAAAACAGCGTCATAACAAATCTGTCATAAAAAAATGCCTCCCTGTTCGGTTGCCTGCTCACTTCATGCGCAGGTCGTTTCGCATTAATCGGATGCTGCGCAACACTTTACACACAATTGGAATTTTTCTCTTCACCTCCCATCTTTCTTGTTTTCCAATCCTTAACTTCTAGATTTCGCCACAGGGATTGCACTGATATCTGGGCAAGTGCAGGTTTTCGACGTGAATACGTCGTTTAAATCATCTAACGATACCTTGTATATATCCCTAAAAAGTGTAACGAAATGCTTTAAATTCTCATATCTCACAAAGTTTGCAACGTAAATCAAAACCAATGATATCGTTAGATGAGTATTGCAAATACCAATCTGATATCAATCCAGTTTTAATGCCTTTTTCTGTCTGGGCACCAGGCCCACTATCCTGATTCGTAACGAAATTGTTTTACGCTGTTTTGGAATGCATAAGATGAACATAGATCTTGTTGGGAAAAAATTACACAAAATTATAGAATTCAGTGATAACAGATTACTTCAAGTTTGATTACAGAACTAAATATGTCTCATCGCACTGTAACGGCATATAAAGACGCATTCACGTTTAAACTTCCGGCTTATCAACCAATTTTTTTTCTTCCTTTTTTTTTGTCTACCGATATCTCACTTAGAGCTATCTCTCTCCATTAACAAGTTAAAGGAGGAATGGAGGAATCTTCCCTATTGAATAACAAGCAAGCCGAAAAAATGTTGGTAAAACTTGCAAAGAGGCAGAAAAAGCATTTTTCATCATACAAGGAAAATGACAGTTTTCTGCACCTACTTGCTGGAAAGTGACAAGCCCGAGACCTTTGTTATCAAAGGGATCGATCTCCAATCCTTAGATAAAAATATTATTCTTTCTTTGCAGCAGCGTCAGAGTTAAAAAATTCATGACGTCTGTGGACCAGTAGGATATGAAACCTACTGGTCCGCAGACATCATGACTACTATTTCACCAAACACCAACTCTGGCTATATCGCTATATTGCAATTTGCTGCCATTAATGAGATGGGTTGGAAATGAAGGCGCTGTCTATCGGTGGTCGCCTCAAGTTCGTTAGGGAAAATACCTTATCTATATCCTCCCTCTAGTTCAAACTCAGGACCGCGACAGCAATCTTCACGGTGGTAGACGAGCATCTTCCCACCACGCCACTCGGGCAGACAGACATCATGACTGGTCCGATAAACGAAATTCATTCTGAATAATACATTATAACTATTTTGTAAATATTTTATCATTTAAAGGAATGGTATACTCCTAAGGGGTGCAAAAACCTGGACAAAACACTTAGAACGGCAGTAAAACCTTCGATTGACTGACGATTACTAGATTCTTTATGAGAATGCCATCATATGATGCCATCATCGTATAATCTTGTTTATGATTTTGATTGCCTATTGGCGTTTGTTGTTTCGATTTTAATTATCTGTTATATGATCTCAGATTGACAATCGTTTTATATATATTTTATTTTTTGTTGCCATCGTCTGAGGCGACAATGTTTTCTTGTTTATAATAAAACTTTCCGGATACACCCATCCTTCGGGAATGCTTCACTATCTCTCTCAGATGGGAAGCTGGGTGTGTGGTCTTCAAAGGTCAAAGTCAAACCATAACTGTAAAGTTCTGGGGCTTTATCGAAAAACAAAAATGGTAATTTAAAGACTTTTTTTTTAATGAAATTTTTAGAAAAAACACTCTGCAAAAGATATTTTTTCTAAAAAGATATATGCTAAATGGTTTTATGATTAAAACGGCAACATTAATTAAGAAATAATTAGAACAATATATCTTCATAAATGCACGTCTTTATTTTCATTTTTTAGCATATTCAGCAAAAAACAAGACATTTTCAGGTGTCAGGGCTGCCAAGACAGAAACAAAAAAGACTTTGGAATGTTCTGTCTATGCACCCTCAGGAATAAGGGGGCGAAAGGAACCACCCACATTTTTTGTCAGATAGAAAAGATAAAAAATAGATTAGATGGATTGTAAAGGATTGAAAATCAGCTGATAAAAAGATTTTTTTTTCTTTTTATTTACTTCACAAATACAAACATGTAATACACAAATTCAGACATTGTGTTACATAAATACAAATATATAATACACAATGCTCATGCACATATATTACAAACAAACACTTTGTAGCCTCAAGGGACTGAAAAGTCCTCCCAGCAGTCCTAAAGGAATAAGCTATAGAATATATATATATATATTGCAACAGCATTTATTATATTTATTAGATATGTGTTCAAATGTATTTCAGTTTATGCATATATCTCAGTTGCTTATCGTGAAGCTCAATCTATATATATAAAATTGATTTTCTGTCTGTCTGTGTGTATACAAAATATGTTCTCTATACAAATCTACAATTTTAGATGGATCGTCGCCAAATTTTGCATATGTACCAAATGGGACCCGACTTAAACGATAGGCTAATTTAAATTTTTGTCAGAGCAGGGTAAGTAGCCCAAATGGGCAAAAATCTGTCGGGCAACAATGGTTTTCGGGCCTCAACAATCACTTTCCGAACGTTTACTTTGGTTACCGTGGTTCCCTAGCAATGCGTTTCAGACGTGTATATCATATGCCTTTACAATGTTTTGTCACTTCTTTAATCCTGTTAGTATATGTATATGTATAATAGTTTATGCCTTTATAATGGATTGCCAATACTTTCAATACTACACAATACTACTATTCAATACAATTACATTTCAATACTCTCAGTAATGAGGCTTTTTGAATAGACGTCATAATCATCATCAGCATCGCTTTGAGGGTCAGGAAAAGGGTGAGACTCGTAGAAATCACTGTTAAAATTGCCGATTTTACTGTAGAAATGCTGAAATTTGGTGGGGTTTTCCGCCACATCAATAATTTTAAAAATTGTATAGAATTCCCGATTTCTGAAATATTGTGTTTGCTTAGAGATATACGAAGCCCAGGAGATTGAATATGAAGTAATTAGCCGGACCTAATTTTGAGTTGAATATCCAATGCAATAACATTGATTTCAACTTTTTATTTATCTCTTCTCAAGCATGAAAAATTAATGTCTCCGTATTATCTTTTGATATTCAACTGCATCAATTCATGCAGTTTAGGTCGTTTTAAAATTAATTATGGGCCAATAAAAAGTACATCGAAAAAATTCCACAGCTTTAATTAAGCATTTTTGAAAGCTGAAACAGGGAGATGGATAAATTAAAGTTCGGGGGGGGGGGGGGGTTCGAAATACCTAGCGCCCCTTAAAAAAGGATAAAAAGTATATATTCATTTCTATGTTTCTTTAAATCTAGATTTGTTTATTTCATGAGGCGCACAGGAAGTCGCCATATTGGTTTACTTAGACACGGTTTGCATGTCCCTCAAAGAAAGAGGGAGATATCACGTGTTTCTAACAGCTTCATTGAAGAAAACCCGGGCAGCGCCGGGTATTATAGCTAGTATAATATAATTATCGTACATCATTTCTTTTTTCTTATTACTACACGGGTGTAAGAAATTAAGAGAATTTGCAGACTTGGTCGATTATCTCTAGAACTACTGTACCGATTTTAATGAAATTTGATATGTACATACATTGATACAATACAAAACAAATAACCATTCAATAATTGTAATACACACGCAATCGTTGGAATCGGAAGGTATGAAACCGCAGTTGCAGAATAAACAAAAAAATAGGTTAATAGGGGGTATGGTCCCCTCTTGCAGATATACAGGTCTCGCAGCGTGATTTCACACTTGAAATAAGGCAGTTTATCATTTTCTGTGGCAACTGGTCCCACTCGTTAAGCAACGCTGTTTTCATTCCCTGGATGGTTCCCGGAGGGGGGTCCCCCGACTCGCATTTGCGCCTCGAAGTTGGGAACCACAGAAAACCAACTTCAGCCGATCACCACTGTGGTGACGGTGGGACTCGAACCCGGGTTCCCGCGATGCGAGTCCGTCACTATGACCACTCGACCATAACAGCGGCCGGAGGTGGGGTTGCGAGTTGCAATTGCCCTCCTCAGAGCGTCCCAGACATGGTCTATAGGGTTAAGGTCTGGAGATCTGGCTGGCCAATCCATCTGGTGAATATCCTCACTCTCTAGAAAATCGTCGAGCAGAACAGTTGTATGTGGCCTCGCGTTATCGTCCATTAAAATTCTATGCTCTCTGCACCATGATAAACGGATTCTCCTGTCCGTAGAAGTGAGCGGGACGCAAACAGCAGGTCTTCTTGCAAACAACCCTCTCTCATGAAGTCTTTTGGAAACAGTCACCCTATACACGGGTTCCTGTGGCTGCATACAAGTCACGAGAGAGCTGAGAAGCTGTAGCACTCCTGTTACGCCTCGCTATAATCGACAAATGGTGATCTTCTCTGGCCGTCGTGGCTCTTGGACGACCTTGTCCAGGCTTTCTCTCGATGGATCCGGTATCCTGGAACTGTTTCCATAAGTTACACACGACGCTGGTCGTTAAATTGAACTCTCTACAAATCTGGACTTGAGATTGGCCTGATTCTAGCCTCCCCACAATTCGCCACCTCATTCCATCATCTAAACGTTGGTGGTTACTCATTTTTACTGTTACAATTTGAAATAAACCGATTGCTGCAAAATAACACCAAGAAATTCGCCGAGGTGTGCTAGCGAACGAAATGCGTCTTAACTTACGCGCGCTTATAAAGCCAGTTTCTCTACTGGCTCCGCCTACACACACGTGTACGCTTACGTATTTGACGCACAAGATTTGCATTTTTGTCTAGAAGCAGTGGTTTTACATTCATTTCAGTTCTTTTTATGAAATTCGATAAAATATGCAAATTCTCTTAATTTATTTCACCAGTGTATTTACTTTTACTCAGTTCAATATTGTTTTTACATACTTTTTCTATACTTTCAACTAAATGGTTTCGATGGTGTCTGACGAAGTCAAAAATCACCCGTGATACCCAAGTTTTCTTCAGTTACTGGGAGGATTGAAAAAGTGACAAACCATTACAAAGGAATAAACTGTTATACTGGCTGCATTAAAGAAGAGGCAAACAATCGTAAAGGCATATGCATGTCTGAAACGCATTTTTTGAGAACCACAGTAACCAAAATAAACATTCCGAAAAAGATTATTGGGGGCCCAGGATCCATTCATCATGTTACTATCATTACGTTCGTTATCATTATAACGAACGGTGTGGCATATCCATGAATTTTTCCATTTATTTATTCGATTTTTTAGCGATTATTTATTTTCAGCGAATTTGCGAGCATAGTCGACAGTTATGCCCCCCCCCCCCAAACAGAAATCGATTGGTCGATCTACATCTGAAGCACGAAAGAAAAAGGCATTACGAGCTTCAGAAACAGATGAACAACGGGAAGCAAGATTAGAAGCTGTTCGAATACAAACTGCTCAAGCCCGTTCTTCTCAAGCGAACGAGCAACGAGAATCAATATTGAAAGCCGATCGAGTACGCACTGCTCAATGTCGCACACATCAATGTCGAGTATTGCAATTCAGTGAAATCTTTCAAATATGTCAACAAAGGAAGCGATATAGAGTTTTTGGGAAGGGAAATGCATCTGCACCAATTGATGAAATCGAACGATATCAATTGGGACGCTACATTAGTAGCAATGTAGCTGTTTGGCGTCTTTTCTCATTTCCAATTCATGAACGTCATCCAACAGTTGTTCATGCACAGCAGTGCATTTTACAACGGAAAATGTACATGCAAAGGCATTTTCGCCACCGCAAACAACGGTAACTGCGTTCTTCTCATTGTGCACGGATGATTTGTTCGCAAAAGAACGCTACTTTACTCAGAAGTTCCAAAATACTACTCATGGAATGCATCAGAGAAAAAATTTCAACGTCATAAACAGGGCAAACCAGTTGAAGGACATCCGAATTTATATTCGTCCGACGCGTTAGGCCGTCTGTATACAGTTCATCCAAACAATCAAGAATGTTTTTACTTGCGATTACTGTTAGTTAACGTACGTGGACCGAAATCCTTCCAAGAACTGAGAGCAGTAAATGGTGAAGTATGTGTGACCTATCGAGAAGATTGCCAAGAATTAAATCTTCTTGAAAACGATGCACATTGGGACACAGCACTTGCTGATTTATCGAATACTGCTCAACCACAGCAAATACGCACGTTATTTGCGATAATATTGAGAACGTGTTTCCCATCCAATCCGAAAGATCTTTGGGAAAAATACAGGGATTATATGAGTGAAGACATCCTACGTCGTTTGCGAGCAACGAATCCGGACATACAATTCACACCAAATGTGTATAATGAGGCGCTAGTTTCGATCGAGGATATATGTTTGTCAATTGCTAACAAAGGATTGGTGCAGTTGGGAATGTGTGCACCAAATCGATCTGCAAATGACACTTATGATCGTGATTTGCAACGTGAAACACACTTCGATGTCGATGCTTAGGGTACATTTGTTGAAAAGAATCTTCCGAAATTGGTTCCAGAACAACGCATTGTATATGACACAATCATGCAAGCAATTACGAATCAAAGCGACGGATCGTACTTCACAGATGCACCCGGAGGTACAAGCAAAAATTTTCTCATTTCAATCATTTTGGCAACCATACGAACACGGAATAAAACTGCACTGGCAATTGCATCATCTGGAATTGCGGCAACACTTTTGGATGGTGGTCGAACAGCGCATTCAGCACTGAAATTGCCATTGAATTTGCAAATCACTGACACGCCAACATGCAATATCACCAAAAATTCCGGAATGGGCAAAGTTCTCCAAACATGTGAACTTATCATATGAGACGAATGCACAATGGCTCACTAAAAAGCATTGGAAGCGCGTTATCGTACACTGCAGGGGAAATGGACAGCCCTTCGGTGGAGCACTCATTTTATTGTCTGGTGATTTTCGACAAACTCTGCCAGTTATACCACGTTCAACACCCGCTGATGAACTTAATGCATGTCTCAAATCATCAGTTCTATGGCGACATGTAAAGAAATTGACTTTGAAAACCAATATGCGTGTTTAACTACAAAATGGTGCATCCGTCGAACGTTTCGCAAAACAAATGCTGGATATTGGGAATGGGAAGATGGCAATCGACAGATCTACACAATGTATCACATTGCCAACAGACTTTTGTAAGATGACATCAACCAAAGACGAATTGATTCAAAAGGTTTTCCCAAATATCGCGTGGAATCACAAAAATCATCAGTGGCTCAGTGCACGTGCTATATTAGCAGCTACGATTAACGATGTCAATGCCATCAATTTCAGCATTCAAAACGGAATACCAGGCGAAGCGACAACGTATAAGTCCATCGATACTGTAATGAATCAAGACGAAGTTGTGAATTACCCAACGGAATTCTTGAATTCACTCGATTTGCCAGGTATGCCACCGCACATTTTAACATTGAAAATTGGCGTGCCTATCATTCTTCTCCGAAACATCAATCCACCACGACTTTGCAACGGTACAAGACTTTCGGTGAAAAAGATGATGAACAATGTCATCGAAGCTGCAATTTTGAATGGGAAATTCAAGGGAGAAGATGTACTGTTGCCACGTATTCCAATGATCCCAACAGATATGCCATTTGAATTCAAACGTTTACAGTTTCCGGTGCGACTCGCTTTTGCAATGGCCATCAACAAAGCACAAGGACAATCGCTGCCAGTGTGTGGGCTAGATTTGGAGAATCCGTGCTTCTCACATGGACAACTGTATGTGGCCAGCTCACGCGTCGGAAAACCTTCCGATTTATTCGTGTACGCACCAGACGGAAAAACAAAAAATATCGTGTATCCACAAGCACTCTAATAAATAAATGGAATTAAAACGATGCTTTGAAGTTTTTTCCATATAAAAATGAATAAATTTCAATAAAAATGACACAATGTAAATTGAATGTTATCATGACGAATTTCATTGAATTTACTTTCTTCTGAGATCGCAGCAACGCGCGACGGGTCAGCTAGTCTATATATATAAAAACGAATGTATGTCTGTCTGTCCTTTATGCATCCGATCGCCATGAAACTTTGGGAAGTTGGTGAGTACACTCCCGCGAAGGTTTCTGGCATACCACATGCATCCTACGATAGATGGCGCGCGTGTCGAAGGTTTCTGGCATAGTTGTGTAGTGGGTCTAGACAACGTTAGTTTTTTACAATTTATGTTTTATTTTTACAATCATTATTTTTATAATAATTATCATTTAACAGTTTTAAATCATTTTTTGATTGATTTATATATTATATTTGATTATTATGTATTATGTACATATCGATTTATTAAAAAAAGAAATATTTAAAATATAACAAAAATCATCGAGCTTGGTGATACAACAATAAAATAATCAGTACGAAAAAAAAGTAACTTCCGAAGAAATCCAGTTGAGGTGTCAATAAATATTTTGTTTATAAACATAAAAGGAGTAATAATTATGACTATCATGTTCATCTAGCAATAATACCCCGTGCTACCCAAGTTTTCTTCAGTTACTGGGAGGATTGAAAAAGTGACAAACCATTACAAAGGAATAAACTGTTATACTGGCTGCATTAAAGAAGAGGCAAACAATCGTAAAGGCATATGCATGTCTGAAACGCATTTTTTGAGAACCACAGTAACCAAAATAAACATTCCGAAAAAGATTATTGGGGCCCAGGATCCATTCATCATGTTACTATCATTACGTTCGTTATCATTATAACGAACTGTGTGGCATATCCATGAATTTTTCCATTTATTTATTCGATGTTTTAGCGATTATTTATTTTCAGCGAATTTGCGAGCATAGTCGACAGTTCATTTGATCATTTTTGTCGCACCACGGTAATTTTCTGCACACGAGGGCTAATTAGACCGGGACCTACAATTTATTGCCGATTCCGAACGGCAGGCTTGTTTTTTATACTCATCGAAAGGTTGGTGCACTAACCCCTCGATGGGGGACTCCCTGCGGTAGCAATTTTTGCTGCGGTCAAGTCACTGTTTTTTGTTGTACCCTTGTGTTAGGAAAGCTTTCTGACAAGGATGAACCGGGTATCGAACTCGCGACACCTCTGAACATCCTTTGGTACTTTAGGCGAGCATCTTATCGACCTGGGCTACCGCGCCCATATAGTCGACAGTTATGCCCCCCAAACGGAAATCGATTGGTCGATCTACATCTGAAGCGCGAAAGAAAAAGGCATTACGAGCTTCAGAAACAGACGAGCAACGGGAAGCAAGATTAGAATCCGATCGAGTACGCACTGCTCAGGCCCGTTCTTCTCAAACGAACGAGAATCGATATTGGAGACCGATCGAGTACGCCCGTGAATAAAACTATTGACTAACGAAGAGTAAGACTGGGAACCAATCAAGAACGCAATGTTCAATTCAGACGGACACTTCACGCTGATTTGAATCTTGCTGCGTCCCATTACGATGCTGATTATGATTACAGTCTTCATCGAAGTGTCGTTATTGGAAAAATGGACAAGTTATGCGAATTTTGCCGTGCATTGAAATTCAAGAATGAAACTCCAGGAATGTGCTGCGCAGGTGGAAAAGTGAAATTGCCAGAATTGCATTTACCACCCGAACCATTATCAACGTTGGTATCAGGTGACACAAGCCAGTCGAAACATTTCTTGGCAAACATACGCAAGTACAATTCATGTTTCCAAATGACATCGTTCGGTGCAACAGAAATCATACGTGACAATTACGTGCCAACGTTCAAAATCCAAGGGCAAATTTATCATCGTGCTGGATCACTTCTACCACTGCCGGATTCAGATCACAAATTTCTCCAAATTTATTTCATGGGAACCACTGATGAACAAGTTGATCAACGTTGTCGATTCAATACCAGCACTAATCGAGAAATTGTTGCTGCGATTCAGAACTTATTCGATCAACACAACGAATTAGTTCGACTGTTCAGGACGGCCCTCGAGCGAATGCCAGCTGATGATTACGTTGTTGTCATTAGAGCTGACAAAACACCAGCCGGCCAACACGAAAGACAATACAACGCACCAACAATTAATGAAGTGGCGATCATCATAGTTGGCGAACAATTTAACTCGCGTGATATAGTTGTTCATCGCAGAGATAGTAATGTTCAGCGAGTCTCCGAAACTCAACGCTCATACGATGCATTGCAATATCAAATTTTATTCTGGCAAGGAGAAGGTGGATATCATTTCAACATCAAAATGAGAAATCCACAAACACATGAGGAGACCAATAAGAAAGTCAGTGCCATGAATTACTATTCATATCGATTGATGATTCGTGAGAACCCAGACAATCACATTTTGAAATGTCGGCAATTGTTCCATCAATACATTGTCGATATGTATGCAAAAATCGAGACCGAACGACCTCTCTTTATTCGATTGAATCAAACCAAACTGCGCTCAGAAGAATATATTCATTTACGCGTTGCAATTGCTACTGATGGTAATCCCAATGAACTGGGAAAAATGGTCATACTGCCAGCTACATTCACAGGAAGCCCACGGCACATACATGAATACTCACAAGATGCAATGACTTATGTTCGCGCATACGGCCGTCCAGATTTTTTCATAACATTCACGTGCAATCCTACGTGGGAAGAAATTAAAGAACTTCTGTTGCCTGGGCAATCGTCTTCGGATCGCCATGACATCATCGCACGTGTGTTCAAACAAAAACTGAAATCTATGATGGATTTCATTGTCATACATTATGTTTTTGGGGAGACACGCTGTTGGATGTATTCCATTCAATGGCACAAAAGAGGATTACCGCATGCACACATTTTAATTTGGTTGATCGACAAAATTACACCAGACAAATTTGATGAAGCCATCTCAGCAGAAATACCAGATGTCCACATTGATCCAGGCTTATTCGAAGTCGTTACCAAAAACATGATTCATGGTCCATGTGGCGCGATCAACAACAATTCTCCGTGCATGAAGGATGGAAAATGCACGAAACGCTATCCAAGAGACTTACGCGCCGAAACTATCACTGGAAATGATGGATATCCACAATATCGTCGACGATCAACTGAAGATGGTGGCAAATTCATCACCCTAAAAGTGCGCAACAATGACATTGAAGTCGATAATCGTTGGGTTGTGCCGTATTCACCATTACTCTCAAAGACGTTCAAAGCACACATCAATGTCGAGTATTGCAATTCAGTGAAATCGGTCAAATACATTTGCAAATATGTCAACAAAGGAAGCGATATAGAGTTTTTGGGAAGGGAAATGCATCTGCACCAATTGATGAAATCGAACGATATCAATTGGGACGCTACATTAGTAGCAATGTAGCTGTTTGGCGTCTTTTCTCATTTCCAATTCATGAACGTCATCCAACAGTTGTTCATGCACAGCAGTGCATTTTACAACGGAAAATGTACATGCAAAGGCATTTTCGCCACCGCAAACAACGGTAACTGCGTTCTTCTCATTGTGCACGGATGATTTGTTCGCAAAAGAACGCTACTTTACTCAGAAGTTCCAAAATACTACTCATGGAATGCATCAGAGAAAAAATTTCAACGTCATAAACAGGGCAAACCAGTTGAAGGACATCCGAATTTATATTCGTCCGACGCGTTAGGCCGTCTGTATACAGTTCATCCAAACAATCAAGAATGTTTTTACTTGCGATTACTGTTAGTTAACGTACGTGGACCGAAATCCTTCCAAGAACTGAGAGCAGTAAATGGTGAAGTATGTGTGACCTATCGAGAAGATTGCCAAGAATTAAATCTTCTTGAAAACGATGCACATTGGGACACAGCACTTGCTGATTTATCGAATACTGCTCAACCACAGCAAATACGCACGTTATTTGCGATAATATTGAGAACGTGTTTCCCATCCAATCCGAAAGATCTTTGGGAAAAATACAGGGATTATATGAGTGAAGACATCCTACGTCGTTTGCGAGCAACGAATCCGGACATACAATTCACACCAAATGTGTATAATGAGGCGCTAGTTTCGATCGAGGATATATGTTTGTCAATTGCTAACAAAGGATTGGTGCAGTTGGGAATGTGTGCACCAAATCGATCTGCAAATGACACTTATGATCGTGATTTGCAACGTGAAACACACTTCGATGTCGATGCTTAGGGTACATTTGTTGAAAAGAATCTTCCGAAATTGGTTCCAGAACAACGCATTGTATATGACACAATCATGCAAGCAATTACGAATCAAAGCGACGGATCGTACTTCACAGATGCACCCGGAGGTACAAGCAAAAATTTTCTCATTTCAATCATTTTGGCAACCATACGAACACGGAATAAAACTGCACTGGCAATTGCATCATCTGGAATTGCGGCAACACTTTTGGATGGTGGTCGAACAGCGCATTCAGCACTGAAATTGCCATTGAATTTGCAAATCACTGACACGCCAACATGCAATATCACCAAAAATTCCGGAATGGGCAAAGTTCTCCAAACATGTGAACTTATCATATGAGACGAATGCACAATGGCTCACTAAAAAGCATTGGAAGCGCGTTATCGTACACTGCAGGGGAAATGGACAGCCCTTCGGTGGAGCACTCATTTTATTGTCTGGTGATTTTCGACAAACTCTGCCAGTTATACCACGTTCAACACCCGCTGATGAACTTAATGCATGTCTCAAATCATCAGTTCTATGGCGACATGTAAAGAAATTGACTTTGAAAACCAATATGCGTGTTTAACTACAAAATGGTGCATCCGTCGAACGTTTCGCAAAACAAATGCTGGATATTGGGAATGGGAAGATGGCAATCGACAGATCTACACAATGTATCACATTGCCAACAGACTTTTGTAAGATGACATCAACCAAAGACGAATTGATTCAAAAGGTTTTCCCAAATATCGCGTGGAATCACAAAAATCATCAGTGGCTCAGTGCACGTGCTATATTAGCAGCTACGATTAACGATGTCAATGCCATCAATTTCAGCATTCAAAACGGAATACCAGGCGAAGCGACAACGTATAAGTCCATCGATACTGTAATGAATCAAGACGAAGTTGTGAATTACCCAACGGAATTCTTGAATTCACTCGATTTGCCAGGTATGCCACCGCACATTTTAACATTGAAAATTGGCGTGCCTATCATTCTTCTCCGAAACATCAATCCACCACGACTTTGCAACGGTACAAGACTTTCGGTGAAAAAGATGATGAACAATGTCATCGAAGCTGCAATTTTGAATGGGAAATTCAAGGGAGAAGATGTACTGTTGCCACGTATTCCAATGATCCCAACAGATATGCCATTTGAATTCAAACGTTTACAGTTTCCGGTGCGACTCGCTTTTGCAATGGCCATCAACAAAGCACAAGGACAATCGCTGCCAGTGTGTGGGCTAGATTTGGAGAATCCGTGCTTCTCACATGGACAACTGTATGTGGCCAGCTCACGCGTCGGAAAACCTTCCGATTTATTCGTGTACGCACCAGACGGAAAAACAAAAAATATCGTGTATCCACAAGCACTCTAATAAATAAATGGAATCAAAACGACGCTTTTTGAAAAGTTTTCCATGTGAATTTATGCATGAATTTTTCACATTATGGCTTATGTTCAGTAACAACAATAAGAAGAAAATGTTGGCTATAAATAGGGTAATAAAATGTCTGGTCATGTGATGGTCCAAAAGCCTATATGAAGACGTTAGAAAAGTTAAAAAGAAAGAAGAAATACGTAAGAGCATATTAAAGAAACGTTCAAACATAAAACATACATCGAAAACGAAAAATTTCAAAAGGGTTATTTCATGTAATATGTTTTAAATCTGGTACGTTATTTGTTTTTTGTACAATTTTCTTTTTGCATTTTGTAATATTTTGCAATGTTTTCTTAATATTTAATAATATTTTTAATTTTTGTTAATTTTGAAAGGTTTTAATTCCTATAATTTTGAATATTTTTTATATTATGCAATGTTGTGTGTAGAATTATTTTTTGTGCAATTTTGTATAGTATTATTATTGCGTAATTTTCTATACTCTGGATATTTTCAATTTTCCACACTTTTGCATAGTTTCAATAAAAATGACACAATGTAAGTTGAATGTTATCAAGTTCACCAATATGGCGACTCATGAAAGAAACAAATCTAGATTTAAAGAAAAGTAAAAATAAATAAATATATATATATATATATTATATATTTATATTAATATAATATATATATATATATATATTCGTTTTTCTTAAAGGGTGCTAGGTATTTTGATTCCCCCCCCCCCTTTTGAACTTCAAGTTATCCATCTGCCTATTTCTGCTTCAAAAAAAAGCTTAATTAAAGCTGTGGAATTTCTTCGATGTACTTTTTACGGGCCCATAATTAATTTTAAAATATCCTAACCCACATGAATTTATGCAGTTGAATATCAAAAGACAATACGGCGACATTAATTTTCATGCTTGAGAAGATACCCGTATAAATAAAAAGTTGAAATCAATGTTATTGCATGGATATTCAACTCAAAAGTAGGTCTGGCTAATTACTTCATATTTAATTTTCTGGGCTTCGTATCTCTAAGCGAACTTAATATTTCAAAAATCGAGAATTCAATGCAATTTTTAAAATTATTGATGTGACAGAAAACTCCACTAAATTTCTTCATTTCTACAGTAAAATCGGCAATTTTAACGCTGATTTCTATGAGGATTCCCCCTTTTCCCAACCCTCAAAGCGATGCTGATGACGATTATCACGTCTATTCAACAAGCCTCATTATTGGAAGTATTAAAAATGTGGCAAGCCATTATAAAGGCATAAACTATTATACATATACGTACAGCATTGAAGAAATGACAAACCATTGTAAAGGCATATACACGTCTTAAACGCTTTGCTAGGGAACCAAAGTAAACGTTCGGAAAGTGATTGTTGAGGCACAAAAACCATTGCTGCCCTACGGTTTTTTGCCCATTTGGGGCATTTGCACTGCTCTGACGAAATTTTAAAGTAGCCTATCGTTCCAGTCGGGTCCCATTTGGTATATATGCAAAATTTGGCGACGATCGATCTAAAATTGTAGATTTGTAGAGAGAACATACACACACACAGACAGACAGACAGAAAATCAATTTTATATATATAGAAGATAGATATACTAGGGGGGGGGGCCTAGTATATCCCCCCCCCCACTTCTCTTCACAACATATCTTGTTTATTTCGTCCCACTTCATCAGCGTGCTATGGAAAGGGACGTGTGAAAGCACCAGCTTACTGAAGAAGCGAATTTTAATAAAATTAGTAATAAAGCAACAAAAAACAAATGAGATTCATCAAAAGTACCCCAAGAAAACTTCCCCATGGGGGTCTCCAGATTCAATTCACTGAATTTTAGTCGGGCCCCACACTGGATATATCTTGGGATGTGTTCAAATTTTACAATGTTAAACAAGAAAAATCAATGAGATACATCCAGGGGCACCGAATTAGAACCTGTCAAAATTTCCATGGAGCCCTGACCTGGAAGCATGGCCCCCACAAGGGGTGGGCTGACAAGGCTCCAGCCCTGGGGCCAGCGTGATTTTAATCACTTTTTTGTTTTTTCACGCTATAAATTCATCATAAAGGGGCCCCCGTGAAAGTCTGGTCGGGGGGAGGGCTCGTAAAAGATCCCAGCCTAATGGCCCTGCTTCAGGATGTGGGGGCCATGCCTGGAAGCTTGTCGGACCCCCCCCCCCATCCCTGTGAGGCGCCACGAAAATTTTTCATTTTTATCAATTTTACAACGAATTAAATCCTGGGCCCCACATCCAGTAGCGGGGACACAATACGCAGATTTTTAGTGGGGAATCCAAACTGGGTTTATCTCGGTCTTCCGCTGTTGCAAATTGTATAATGTTAAACAACAAAAAAGAACCAGATTCATCCAGGGCCCCAAAATGAAACCTGTAAACATGGGGGGCCCCCGACTTGGACGCTCGTCGGTCATCCCCGGTGCGAGTGCCATGAAAATTTTTCATTTGTATTCATTTCACCAACGAATAAAATCCAGGTCCACCCACGCAACTACCCGTGACCGAATTCACAAATTTTATGGGGTCCCCAGACTGGACAAATTTTTCAACGTTAAAGCAGCAAGAAAACAATGAGATCCATCAAGAGCCCTAGAAATGGAAACTTTTAACTTATACGTGTAATCCCCCCCCCCCGGGTACCCCGACCCTGTGTGTTGGGATTGTACAAGGTGATCAGCGAATAAGCCCTTATTTCAAAATTAAATATCTCTACAACAAAGACCAATAGAATTATGCGGTAAACCGTACGTTTATTAGCAAAACTGTAAGAATGTTGTACAGAAATTTCGAAAATTTAGTTTTTTTTAAATTTTTTAAAATTTAAAACAAAAACAAAACTGGAGATTTTGGGGTTCCGAAAATCTTCATTTGTGTGAAGAGAAACCACTGCATTCGCCTAAAGTTACTGCATGGGCTGCGGTATGCGCCATGTGTGCTGACAAATTGTCCCAAAATTGTAACGTAACGTTCAGTAGTAATCGTTTCTCGCACGAAGAAGGGGCTGATAATGCCTCTGGCGCATACCGCAGCCCATGCAGTAACTTTAGGCGAATGCAGTGGTTTCTCTTCACACAAATGAGGATTTTCGGAACCCCAAAATCTCCAGTTTTGTTTTGTTTTTTTAAATTT
Source organism: Pholcus phalangioides (assembly GCF_987345545.1). Taxonomy (NCBI): domain Eukaryota; kingdom Metazoa; phylum Arthropoda; class Arachnida; order Araneae; family Pholcidae; genus Pholcus; species Pholcus phalangioides. Next base: position 48,735,626 of record NW_028301602.1, on the reverse strand, counting down.
TAAAAAATTAAAAAAAAACTAAATTTTCGAAATTTCTGTACAACATTTTTACAGTTTTGCTAATAAACGTACCGTTTACCGCATAATTCTATTGATCTTTGTTGTAGAGATATTTAATTTTGAAATAAGGGCTTATTCGCTGATCACCCTGTATGTATATTATACATATACGTACCTCTCGGCATGACCTCCCCCCCACAAGGGCAGGGCTGACAGGGGCCACAACGATTCTTATCACTTTTTGATTTTTCAGACTATAAATTAACCACAGAGGGGCCCCTGAAAAGCTGGTTTGGGGGCTCGCCATCTAAATTCCAGCTTAAGGGCCCTGCTGTAGGATATGGGAGCCTCTCGGTACATGCACATAACATGGTCCCGATATGTGCTACAGTTAAATGAATATTTGACCCAAAATCGTAACCGACTTCCGTAACAAAAACGTAACAGATTTCCGTCACCCATTTCCGTAACATAAAATCGTCACTAATTTCGGTTGCTTAGAAACAGGCCCTTTTCGAGTTTGCGATTTTATATTATATAGTAGATAGTAGATATATTTGTTAGATCATCTTCTACTTTTCTAATTAAATTTGCTGCATCGATATCTTCTACATACTGTACATGAATGTATCATCGGCAAAGGGTATAGTTTTTCCATTCAATCTCAAGTTACATAAATCATTTATATGTATTAAAAATAATATCGGACCCAGAACAGAACCCTGAGGTACTATTTTTTCACTTCTTGAAAAGTACTAACTTCTTTTTGAATAACAACTGCTTGTTTCCTATTGCAATAGTATGATTTCAACTATTCAAGTATGTTTCCTCTCACTCCTATTTCAAACAGTTTATTTGTTAAAATATCCAAATCCACAAAATCGAATGTTCTTTTCAAATCTAGGAACACAGTTATGGAATATTTATTATTGTTGAATCCATTGTTTGAATAATTAGTTAGATCTAGTATCGCCATTACTGTATTTTTATTTTTTGAAATCTATTAGACTGGAAGTATTGATATTGGTCTGTATATATAATTTGTCAAATCATTACTATCTCCTGCTTTATAAATGGGATGGACTAGAGAGTATTTCTAATCATGGGAGAATATTCCATTCAATACAGAATGATCGATTAAATTTTTTATTGTACTTAAGTGATATTTTGGAATTATTTTAATCATTTTAGGGGCCAATCCATCATAACCACTTGCTTTATTTTCCTTTAAATATTTTATAACATGTTTTAATTGTTCTTCAGTATAAAACATGGAATTGATCGAATTGTTAGTAGCATTATTTTGTTCCAAACAATGGGTACAAAATTATATTGTTCATTAGTATTTAAATTCCTCGTAATAAAGTCATAATTGAATTTAATGGCCAAATCCATTGGATCTTGAAAGTTTGGAAGTACGTTATGTCCAATATTTTTGTTTAAAATATTTTCATTTATGTATTTCCATTGCATGCGCTTATCTTTTCCAATTTCTTTAAAATTGTTTTTAATATACTCTTGTTTAATTTTTTTTTAATTTTTTTTTCCAATTTGTTTCGTATTCCTTGTATTCCAATTTGTACGAGACTATTTGAGGATTATTTTTTTGAGTTTTTCTTCATAATTTATTCTTTTTAATATATCTTCATTGATCCAGTTTTTCTTATCTTTTTTAGGCTTTTGTTTTACTGTACTGGTGCATAAATTTGAACTCAACATTAGCATATATTTATTTTGAGGATTAGCATCTTCAATGGCATTCTTGAGATTCAGTTTCGAGATAAAAGTTTCAAATTTTTCATTATTTATGATTTTAATATATTTACTTTCCTCATTTATACTACTCATTTTTTTCTGCAGAAAGTCTATGTATCCCAATACAGGATAGTGGTCCGTAATTTGGGTTTTAAGAACAGTAAATTCATGAGCACAGTTTTGTTTATATCTATAAAAAACATGATCATGATCAAAAACAAGTTTGTTTTATGTCTGTTTGTCTAGTAATGTTTTCATGTAAAGGGACTAATCTATTTGTTGCTAATACATCAAGATATTGTGACGTTACGCTATTTCTATTGAACAAATCAATGTTAATATCACTGGTCCCGCGGACTACTACAATTTTTTTTCTCGGCGGTTCGAATGTTTAATCAGTGGTCTCGGACCAGCGGACCACCAGTGATTTCGAACGCTGCTTTGCAGGACTTGAATTTTCAGGTTCTCAAGGCTCACAACAGCTGAGGAAAACAGGGACTGGTAAAAGGCTTCCCTTCTGGAAGGTTGAGATACTGAAATCCTAGCAGTCAAATAGCTCGTGGGACCTAAAAGAGCTTGACCGCCTGAAGGTGTGGAAAAATTCCGAAGTTCCAGTAAAAATACACTGCTCAAAACAATTAGGGGAGCACATGATTTTAACAAAATTACGCAAAGATGTATACCGATAAGTAACATAAAATTAATCATCCATAATTTAAAGCCTAGCAGGAAACGGAAGAAGAAAACTTCATATGCAAATCAAAGTTCATGACGTCAAAAAGCAGAAAAAGGAGATAAGGGCAGAAATCGGGATGTTGCAGAAACGTCTGTTTTACTGCCGTAACTGTGAAATTCGATTGCGCAGTATTTTTTTTTGAGACAAGGTGACTTGAGGATGCCTCAACAACGTGATTTACCGGAATCCATGGCATGCCGTGTTGTAGGCAGACTGGAATCCGGGCAAACACAACGTAGTGTCGCGGACGCTGTGGGAGTCGCCAGAAGTGTTGTTTCAAGGCTGTGGAATCGATTCCAAGAAACAGGAAATGTTAGACGTCGACCAGGGCAAGGTCGACCACGCGCCACTACAACAACTGATGACCGGTATGTACGGTTAACAGCCCGTCGAAACAGAACAGAGAATGCTAAGCAGCTGCAAAGACGGTTGCTCTTGGCAACAGGACGAAGGGTGTCCAGCCAAACAGTACGTAATCGGCTTCATGAGGGAGGGCTCTATGCACGTAGGCCAATGGTCTGCATTCCGTTGACCCCACGCCACCGTGCGGCCGGAAGAAGATGCGCTGCTGAACATCGAGCAACATGATTGGAGCCAAGTGCTGTTTACAGACGAGTCCCGATTCAGTCTGGAGTGTGACACCCGACGTGTTCTGGTATGGAGGGACAGGGGCACTCGAAATAACCCCGCATTCGTTCGTGAAAGGTCACAATACAGACGAGCTGGTTGGATGGTATGGGGTGGAATCAGCATAGGCGGACGTACGGACCTGCATATCATTCGGAATGGCACTTTGACGGCCCGAAGGTATGCAGACGACATACTGCGACATTATGTCATCCCTTACGCTGGAGCCATTGGAGATTCCTTTGTTTTCCAGGATGATAATGCTCGACCGTATAGAGCTCGTCTGGTGGAGAACATGCTTGAAGCTGAAACAATACAGCGTATGGAATGTCCAGCGTGCTCTCCTGACCTGAATCCAATCGAGCATGTTTGGGACATGCTCGGACGACGCATTGCTGCGCGACCAAAGCCGCCTGTTACTGTCCGAGACTTGCAGATTGCACTTCTTGAGGAGTGGAACAGTATTCCCCAAAGTCTGATCGATAACCTCATCGCATCCATGGCAAACAGGTGTGCAGCAGTCTTAGCTGTTCGAGGAGACCACACGCCCTATTAAAACTCATGCATCATGTCTAAACAGTACTTTTTTCATCGTTTACATGTAACCAAATTGTTGCCCTAAATCATCTTTTCATGTTTTTTCCATATTTTCAAAGAATTAAAGCTTAATTCCAAATTTTTTTACGTCTTTTTTCTGTATTGCGCATTGATACGCGTGTACTATCCATTGTATGCCAATACGTGGCTGTCTCGCACGGTTTTCTTCACTTTTTTGCTTGCTCCCCTAATTGTTTTGAGCAGTGTACATTCAGTGCTACCGGCGTATGGCCTGGCAGCATCATTCTTCAGGGTGCAGGGCAGCATATTGGACAAGTGCACCGCGGTTGCGCGATTTTTTTCAGTGAAGAACCCTATTTAGTCAATCACGTCGCTTCTTGATTTACGATAATTCCCGCTATCGTAATATCGTACGATCTATTCTGCTCTCAACCACAAGAATTCGTTATTAACATTATAACTTTAATTAACACGCTGTATAGCATACAAACATTATTTATTTTAATTTGCCCGAGGGAGAAATTAAAATTCTGTGGTTAATGGTAGCGAGTGTTGAAGGGGTAGTCATTTTGAAAAAAAAAATTATGCTTCAGTGAGCTTTACTAAAATTATATGGTTTTGGTAGTAAGCAGTCTTAGGCTCCAATTGGACAGCTGAATTAGTGTGGGTGGTAAGGTATCAGACCCTGAAGACGAAGTTTCGAATCCTACTTGTTGAAGTTTTATTTTTCCCACTCCTCGCACGTCCGAAAAGGATTTACGAATCTCATTTTTCTTTGCTGATACAATAAATACATTACAATATATTCTTCCGACTCTTAAAATTTTAGTGTATAATAAATCAATTAAATATTATATTGAAAACGTGTAGAACAATAATAATGTTCTAAAAAATTTAATTCCTTTTAGCATCTTTTCTCTTTTGAAGTTCTGATACTTAAATAGATGTTTAAATATTTTATAGCTGTTTATAATTATTAACATACATGATACATTTTTTCATGCTATAATTTATCTACTTGTTTTCGAAAAATGCGTTGATAAATTCGAAAAAATTTTTACTAAAACTTTTAAAGATTTTCTGTCACATTTTCAGAAATTTGAAATCGTGATCCGCCTTTAACTATTTGAATATCTCAGTTTGTGCTTTCAGTGTATAAATTTGTTGGTTTAAAGAATAAAATCGTTTATGTAGCATTGAAAATAGTGCGATTGCACACTTGAAATATGTCGCGGAACAGCGGTGGAAATATTTACCTTGTTTGCACCGCTGTTCGGCGATCAGACACAAAAATGAAGATATTGTAGAGTTACGCGAATTATCGTAGAGGCTGAAGCAACGTGATTAGCTGAATGGGAAAAATTACGAAACAAATCGTGTAATCGCGGAATAGCGGTGCATTTGCGAAATATGCTGCCGGGTACTTGAGCGTTGTATAAATCCTTCCACATCGACTGTGCAAGAACGTACGAGGGGTTGACAAAGCTCAGTGCGTAATACTGAAAACCTATCCCTTGACCATTCTAATTCCACCTGCAGGCAGTTAAGTTTTATGGTTTTATTTAATCAATTTCATCATTTTTGTCGCACCACGGTCACTTTCTGCACACGAAGGCCAATTAGACCGGGACCTACAATATATTGCCGATTCCGAACGGCAGGCTTGTTTTTTTTTCTTAACGAGAGGTTGGTGCGCTAACCCCTCGATGGGGGACTCCCTGCGGTAGCAATTGTTTCTGCGGTCATGTCGCCGATGTTTCTGTTGTACCCCTGTGTCAGGAAAGTTTTCTGACAAGGATGAACCAGGTATCGAACTCGCTACACCTCTACACATCCTTTGGTACATTAGGCGAGCATCTTATCGACCTGAGCTACCGCGCCCTATTTCATCAATTTACGCATCCCTTGCTTGGGAATATTTTACGTTTTTCTGACCCTTTTCTTTTTGCTCCCTCTCTTCTTTTCTGAGAAATTTGCCCCCTTTTGCCTTCTTTTCCTTTGTACAAACTACCTACAGAAAAAACGTTTCCCCCAAATGCATGGCTAAGGCATCCTAGATCGTGTAAGGGTGTTAATTTTAATACTAATTTTAATTTGTATATATATACATAATTCTCATCACCCAATAGAAGGACTTTTTTTTGTAACCGAACTGCCAATGGGAAAAAGGGGGATGTTGCCCCTTAAGACTTTACTTTTGGAATTTCGAAAAATTCAGGAGCAGATTGAGTAGAGGAAGCAAGGAATGAACTTGAAAAAATGAGGTAGTACTGCGAGATGTGATTTTGCAGACATCGAATTTTTTTTCGATCGGACGTCCTGTGACAGATGACGATAGAGAATGGTAAGAAAAAAAGATATTCTTACCACATTCTAAGTAAAGTTATGGGGGAGATTTAACTAAAGCCCAAATTAAGCGGAAATTATCGGGGGGGGGGGGTGAATTAAACATAAAGGAGAGTTTAAAGGAAAGTGATTTATTCCAACACAAATTTAAAATATTATAATTTGAACATGTAGTTTTCTGTTTGTAAAATATCAAGATGTTGGTACCGTAATGTTTTTATTTGTTAACTGATTTTTTGTTTGTTCATCTAAACCGTTTTCACGATTTTTTTTGATTAAATATTACTGAAATTTCACAGTAACATGATTCTTTCTTTCATGAGTCATCGTTTCGTATTTGGGTGTGTATTTAGACCACACGGAGCCTAAGTTTAATCAATTGTATACATATATATTCTTCCAGTGGTCCCATATAACAAAGTGACTGTACATGGAGATAGGCTTCAAAATAGTTTTCATCAATAATTTAAATGTTTAATGAAAAAAATAATAATTTAGACTTATTTGTCCACTCTGCTACATGTTTCGAAAGCTAAAGCAACGCAATTGAATTGAAAATATGATTTAAAATGCAATTTTCTTAAAAGATTTTGAGGTTTTTTACCCTTTAAGAGCAAAGGGCAATTAGAAATAACTAACCCCCCCCCTCCCCCAAAAATGTCGTATCGTTTTTAATTGAGTAGATTTTCTTCCAATTTTCAGCCGATGCAATTGGTATGGGGAAAAGTTTTCCATTTGGAAATCATTTTTACAAAATATCTGGACGTATGCTTTATGGAGGCGAGATATCGCGTCATTGCCGCTTAAAAAGTTAATACGTTTATCTCTATTCAAGTTAAATCCTTTAAAACATTCTCCACATTTTATTTTTCAGTTAAATATCAAAGTTTAGTAGTTAGGAAGACAGATCCAGGAAGACGTGTCAAAAGGGACTATAATATATAATACTAGCTATAATACCCGGCGCTGCCCAGGTTCTTCAATTTAAAGGAATAAATTATTTCCATTATAAAGGAATAAATTATTTCCATTATAAAGGAATAAATTATTTCCATTATAAAGGAATAAATTATTTCCATTATAAAGGAATAAATTATTTCCATTATAAAGGAATAAATTATTTCCATTATAAAGGAATAAATTATTTCCATTATAAAGGAAAATAAACTATTTTATACATAATACTGGCAGCATTAAAGAAGTGACAAACCATTGTAAAAGCATATGCACGTCAGAAACGCATTGCTAGGGAACCATGGTAGCCAAAATAAACATTCCGAAAGTGATTGTTGAGGCAGAGTTGTTGTTGCATTGTTGCCAACAGTTTTTTGCCAATTTCGAGCATTTGCCCAACTGTGACGAACTTTTTAAGTGGCGTATCATTCAAGTCGAGTCCCATTTGGTAAACTCATGTCCATAAATTGAGGATAACGCCAGCTCCGGCAAATAAAGGTTCAGAAACAAAACAAACGTTACTTATTCATAAAGCCCATTTATTAAACAAAAGATAAAGAACAAAAACGATGGTGTATGTATGATACCATTCATAAAAACTACGATTTTTCCTCCCTGGAGCAATTGTAAAAAATATCTCCTTTACAAAAACTCCCTATTACATGGTTGGTATGATGGTTAATACATTGTATGTCTCCCATGCGATGAAATACACTCCGTACAACGCCTAGGCATGCTGAGTATCAAATTATCGATCTGATCTTGGGGAAGATCACTCCACTCAGCAAGCAATGCTCTCCGAAGTTCCGGTACACATGTAGGAGGTGGTTGACGGCTGCAACTCGTCGGCCAAGCATGTCCCGCGCATGCTCTATCGGATTCGAGTCAGGTGAGAATGCTGGCCATTCCATACGGGTTATATCCTCAGATTCAAGGCATTCGTTTACGATGTTTGCTCGGTGAGGACGGGCGTTGTCATCCATAAACACAAATTCTGCGCCCATGGCACCCCTAAACAAACGTACATGTTGTTCCAGAATGATGTCCCGATAAATTTGGGCTTTCATGGTTCCGGTTTGAACATGCAGATCTGTTCTGGAACCCAGTATAATTCCACCCCAAACGAGCAATGCTGCACCACCGTAACGGCGTCGTTCAATGATGTTGTCTTGGTGGTAACGGGTACCTGGCGTTCTCCATATGAAAGTCCGACGTGAATCAGACTGCAAGCTAAACCTGGACTCGTCGGAAAACATCACACAAGCCCACTGTGACGATGTCCACATTACATGTTCTCTACTCCAGGCTAATCGCTGCCGACAGTGAGTTGCCGTGAGCGGAACACATCTGACAGGCCTGCCAGCATATAGACCAATATCTCCCAAACGTCTGTACACGGTTTGCCTTGAAACTGTGGTACCCGTGGCTGCAGATAGCTGACGAGACAGGTCGGATGCTGTGCTCCGTCTGCTTCTTTTGGCAGTTACTGCCAAATACCGGTCTTCATTCGGCGTTGTAACTCGGGGGCGACCTGTACTGTAACGTCTACTGACATTTCCGTTATCTTGGAATCGTTGCCAAAGCCTAGAGATGACACTTTGGGCAATTCCAAGTTCCTCGGATACTTCCATCTGAGTACGCCCACATTCCAGGCGGCCGATAATTCTACCACGTAAAAAATCATCCACATGCGCCCTCTGTATCATAACAATTCGCTTATGGCACTGAGCACCTTACAGAACTCTTGTGAACAATTTTACTTCTTTGCCACCATTCCTTATATACCCCCCCCCTCTTACACTCTCGTCATTGTGACGTACTATTGGCATCATCTGGTGGCTTCCTGAAATTTGCATATCATTCTTGCAGATGTGTGTGATAATTCTACAGGTGAAATTTTTACTTTAGATTTCGATTTCCGTGTGATTCTGAATTATCCTTAATTTATGGACATGAGTGTATATAAGCAAAATTCGGCGACGATGGATGTTTTACAAATTGTAGATTTGTATAGAGAATACGCAGAAAATCAATTTAATATACATAGATACAGCTGAGCAAGTCCAGTGTCCACTTTGACCAGATTTTAAAATTTTTACCAGAGACAAAACTCAAACCAGGGGGGCGTGTGTTTTTGAATCTCCTCGTATATATAGAGTGGACATCTTTCAAACCTTATAAAGAAGTCTCTGGGACACCTATTGTTGCACGGGACACATCCCGTTGTGTATACAATTGTTGAGAAAATAAAAATTGTATTTGCATAGCCCATTTAAATTTCAACTGAGATGAAGATATTTTAAATACATGTCTGTCCACTCTTTTACGGGAAGCATTTTTACAATTCAAATTACGATATTAAATTACCAACCCATTGTCTGTCAGAAATAAAAAGGTTTGATTTTAAGTAGTTAAATATACGTAAAATATAAACTTTTCTACGCGATATTTCGAAAAAAATCATGAAAAACCACCAAAACGACAGAAAAAAAGAAAAAAGTCAAAAATAACTTTAAAACTGCCTTCTTTTCAGCATATGTGTAAGAGATAAGTTGTGTTTCGGATAATTTCTCTCATAAGTCCTTGAAATGAGTACAGGATGAAACACAATGCAGGACGTCACAGATTTATTTAACAGAACAGCTATTGACGTATTTACAAGCAGAGATTTCATGAAAACACGCTAATCTGAGAGCAGCCTGCAAATAAGAGTTCTCGCATTAAAGATGAAGTCCAACACTGACTACTCTCTTATGATGGCATCACTTTTTATGGGTACGGGAGAAGCTTCGAGAAAAAGAAGATTCGAGAGAATTCTATTTCATAGTTCCAAATCGGTGGTGCCACTCGACGGGCTGAAAATTAACCTTTCAGAAGGATTTGGATGTTCCGCGCGTTGCACCTTTACATTTCTCGTTTGGCAACAGGACATTGCTGTCTCATAACCGTCACCAAACGTGCCATGTTTATAAAATTTGAGGAGTTCTCAACAAAAATGCGCTAGCGATTATTTACAGGTGAAAAATGATGCCTATTTACATAACCTTCGTAACAGTTGATTTCATTATTTCTGGGGATAAAACTGTAAAAATAGTAATATTTTATTTTTAATGTCAATATTTTTTTTCGTAGCAAAGCGGACAAAATCCATAACTCAGTCATAAAACCCAAAAAATAAAATATTACAAAATAAAAGTGAAAAATATTTATGAAATATTAAACTTCAAGTCACTGATATGAGATCTCAATTTTGTCTTGAAAATTTGAATTTTCATTTCGAAAATGTGGAATGTACACTTTCTTTTTTTTGGGAATGCATATGTGTAAGATTAAGGAGAAGAGAGGTTGGAAAAAGGCCTAGGAGAGCTCAGAAATCGCGAGAAGAAAGAAAAGAGAACGGAGAGGGACATATTCAAAAAAGGGGTTAGTGTGAAAGTTTGTACCGAAGAGATATGATGGTTTCGTTGGGGATGTTGTATAATAAATGGAATAGTGTTGTTTTCTTCTTTTGGGAGTCTAGAACCCAGTTATTTCGGCCTGAAATCGTAGTAGAAGTACAGCCGAGGACTTACGACCTCGGAAGTAGACGGGGAAACTGTACTGGCGCAGTCGACAGGATCGTGGCTTCAACGACTCAAGACTGTGAGGTGAATAGTGTTCTAGCCACGGTGGAACCACCCCGGTTCGTATAGAAAGATAGCAGCAGCATCGAGCTCCTACGCCGTTGTGGTTATTTTTTCGTGAAGTCGACCCGACTACGGTGGTGAAAGGGGCAATCCTGCCTAGGGAAGAGAAGCAAGTATTGTGCCGCGGTATCGAGACGATAAATAGAGATGGCGTATTTGGCAAAAGAGAACAAGGAAGATTTGGAGGAGACCATGGCCGCCAACTTGGGGGTAGAAGTCCGACCGGAGTTCAATTTAATGCAACTAATGAATGCCATACAGAAAAGTGACGTGTACAACGAAGCGACACGCAGAGAGATGCTGAAAACGATTATAGGAAATAGGAAAGAGAGAGAAGAGATGGAAGAGCGGCTTAGGGAAAAGGAGATGGAACATGAACTCGAAAGACTGTCTGACAGGAGCCAGAAGAGAGGAGTATAATCTGGCTTGGCGCTGCAGAACCCCTAGCCGGGATTTCCAGAACATGCAAAAATTCAGGATGGAAGAAGATATAAGTGTACCTGGTGCTGTTCGAGCGGCAAGCTCGTCGCCGCGAGCCGGAAGACAACGTACAGGACTATAATCAAGTTAAAGAATTATTATTGAGGACATTCAAACTCACCCCAGAGAAGTTTCGGCAGATGTTTTCTTCACGTCACAAAAATCAAGAGGGCACCCGAAGAGACTTCTACCACGAGTTGTGTACCAACTTCGATGGGTGGACATTGGCCTTGAAGGTCACGACGTTTGAGCAACTAAGAGATTTAATCATCGCCGATCAAATGAAAAAACGTGTTTCAGCAGATTTTAAGGAACATTATCTGGACGAATGGTGTGATATGGTGTCTCCAAGTGAGCTATCAGAGAAACTAGATTGGTTCGATGATGTAAAGAGGACTCTGAAGACGCCCTTCCCTAATGACAGAACGAGGACCCCAAGACCGGCTCATCAAAGGCCGAAATGGGAATCCAGCGGTAACCAAAGCTTTCAGGGGGAGTCCTTCCCGCCTAAGGTGACGACGGGTTCGAATACCAGAGAAAGAGCCGCAGTCACTTGTTATGCGTGTGGAGCAGAAGGCCGTATAACAAGGTTTTGTATTACAAGAGGTCAGCGCCATTGCGAAGGACCCGGGCGAACTCTGTCCAGACAGAAGAGGGGAACACGATTGAAGAAACCACAGTCCTAACAGCACGTATCATGGTGCCGGCAGCTGGTGTTGGTGCGAACATTGACAAACCGCAGACCGTGAGTTTGAAATGTGGTCAGAAGACAATAAGAGGCGTAGTCGATTCCGGAGCCCAGTCATTAGATCGGATTTGGTTCAGATCGACGACAATAAAGGCAAGGGGAGAATAAGAATTAAGTCCGCATTTGGTGAAAGCGAGATAGCCCAGCACCTCCTAGAGATAGAAGGCCTCCGCAGTCTGCTTGTGTCGTCAGTAAGTAGTCCATTTTCCCTCAGAATATTCAGGGAAAAAAATTCCCTGCTCATCCCAGTACCATCGTTGTGAGGAAAAGAAACGATCCGGCTCAGAATTGGCGATTTCTAGACACCGCATCCAATCACTATGCGGCATTTGTGAGCCAATCAGGAAGATTGTACGCCAAAATAAGAAGAAACGAAGTAGGATGTTGTGTTTCAAAATGTGGAAAACTTGCTAGGTAGTCTGAATGACGTTTATGGCAAACACTGCAGAGGCCTTCTATCTCTAGGAGGTACTGGATAGCCCCTCTGAAAATATATAAGATCAGTGACGGCAAACACGGGTACGTGCCGATTACTTGCGCAGTGTCGAGTCGCTTGATAAATGAAATATTAATATGTCCGACGGCATACGACGCACTCTTGGGAAAGAGCACTTCGAGGAGACAAGATGCGCTAAAATGATCCTGGTCTGCAACATGCCGTCCGAGGAAGTGACACCCGAGTCCGTGTCGCAGAGCACGGCGAAGTCGTTGACGTGACAGTCGTCAATCGAGGATCTAAGATACCAGATGTCTGTACGAAGCGCGGCCTCTACGTCAACGGGGACGTGGTGAAGAGAACGTTCGCCCTCGATGTGTACAAGACCAATTGGGACAAGTCCGAGAGCAAGGCCTCACAGCTCAAGAAGATGAACTCGAAACGATACGACGATGGACATCCTGTCAGCAGGAGGAAATCGGCACCGAACCGGTTCTAGTATAGGCAGGAAACGTCCAAGCAATCGGACTGGCGGTTGTTTTCGTGTTCATTTGCCAAAGGAATCAACAGAGCTCCGAACCGGCAGCCGAAGGCCGAGGAAGCCAGAAACCAACCGAGTAAGTCTTCAATAGCCAACAACGGTGTGCCCAGGAAGAAGGGCAGGGAAAGGTCATCCTTCGCATGAACTCTTGGGTGAACAAACGTTATTTGCGGTTCAAGGGTGGTAAGGTCGCCTCCCCTGCACGATACAACGATCGCCTGTCGGATAGCGTCATGCGTTGGCCCAGGGCAGTGGTCGGCAAACTCATTAGTCAACGATTGAAAAAAATTTCTTTCGAGAGAGCCAAATTTTTCTAAACTTATATATAGGTAGGTACATTGTTATTAACTTAATTAGGGTACGCCTTTGCTAAAAACGTCCTCGATCTGATTGAGATACGTTCGCTGATGTCGACCCTTTCCCATCCATACTCGTCTTGTATATGGCCGATGTTGGATGCGGATGGAGAGAGGTGACCACGGGAGTCATCATGAGAGGTGGTGGTCAGGAGCGTCGTCTTCTATGATCTGTGGATGTACCACCTTCTGATTCTTAATAAGAATCCGCTTCTTAACTATGGATTTGATCTTTAGTTAAGAATCGAGAGAGAACTTTGCTACCACATTCTTAACTAAGAATCGTTTTAGTTCCATAGTTAAGAATCGAGTTAAGAACCAAGGCTACCCACTTCTTAGCTTGATTCTTAGTAAACATTTTTTTTCTTCTATGCGAGGAGATAACTTAAATTCTTTCTTTAATAGAAGTTTTTTATGATTCATATTTTAAGAAATGGAAAAAAAAAATTAATAATGCATTTTTATTTCCAAATAAGGATTTCGTCAGGCTTTAAGTTATCGAAAAGTTATCTGAAGGTTGTGTGGGAGAGTTGAAAACAGTGTTAGAGTCTATATACAGCACATATATGTTGATAATAGTGGTAAAATATCGGATTATTTCAATAAAGTTTGATAATTTTTGCTACATTTATCACATTTACCAATGATTATGCATAATTCTCAAATTTTCAATCCATAAATATCATGAGCGATGAGTCGTAAATACAATTTTTTTCATAATATGGGAACTTGTAGATTTGAAATTTTTTATTAGTTTAAAACTTGAGATAAAATTGAATTTCTCCCACAAAATATGTGAGATAAAGCTTCAATCGGCCGAAATATAATTGTACATAAATTAAAAATCATTATTAACCTGCTGCTGCGTTTGTTTTTTTTCCCATGCTTCGGTGTACGTGAAAAAGCCAACATTACAGAAGCGATGACCATTTTTAATATTGATGTATTATCTGATCACTATATATTATTGTTATTTGACCACGAAGCAGCTACACAATACATGTACATCACCACGTTCAATTCACCATGACAATTACTTTAAAGAAATATGAAGCATATTATAAAAATTATTGTTAGTCTTGTAATGTTAGCTTCACTTTCATACATAATGTAAACACAACGATGACTCATTTATCGCATTAACCATGGTTTGACGATTATGCATAATGACCTACAACTGTGATAGATTCACGGTATATGAGCACAATTTATCCAACTTACCGAAATGGCCGGTGATTATTTATATAATAACAGCTCTTTATCACTTTCACCATAACATATATAGCATGGCCCCTCTTCATGGAGGGTGGCAGGGATCCATCCCAGTGAACGTGGGATCATATCGGATGATTAAGTATGGATATGTTTGTTTGTTTTTTACTGCAACATGTTAAAAAAATATTATGTATTTATCATTTCTTCAAAACCGTATTCACATTTGCTGAAATAAATAAATTGCCGACCACCACTGTGGGGTTCGAACCCGGATCCTCGCATCGCGAGTCCGTCACTATAACCACTCGACCACCACAGCGGCGTTGTTCAACGCCGTGTTCAACTCACTGTATCATATGTTCGACTCACTTAGTCAGGGCAGGCAAAGCATCACAAGTATCCAACTCACTTTTTCACTCATACGGTCACTTACATGGTCATTTTTATCACCAATCATCTGTTCACACATACGTTCATTCATACCATCGCTCATACGGTCAGGACAAGTGAAATATCAGGCGGGTAAATGTCCAACTCACTTGATCACTGATAGGGTCACTCAATTGGTCACTCACGGGGTCGCTCATATGGTCAGGGCAGGCGAAATGTCAGGGGTGAAATTTCCGGGGGTCAAATATAACGGGGACGAAACGTGCTAGGGGCGAGATGTCGGGGCCAAAGATTTCGAGACATTCGAAAAAGGGGTTAGTGTGAAAGTTTGTACCGAAGAGACATGACGGTTTCGTTGGGGATGTTGGAGAATGAATGGAATAAAGTGTTGTTTTCTTATTTTGTGAGTCTAGAACCCAGTTATTTCGCCCTGAAATCGTAGTAGAAGTACAGCCGAGGACTTACGACCGTAGACGGGGGAAATCTTACTATATGCATTATTTGTTATCATAATTTAACAGATATAACGGTTGAACGGTTTCATAAGCTTTAATTTTAAGGTGATCACATGGCGTGTATTTTACGAGACATTCTAGTAGGTATATTTTTCGGTCCCGACTTTTCCATGAAAATTGTTTCCGCCTTTTTTTTACGAAGCCATGTTGAATTTTCACTGAAATTGTGGATATGGGTAATTTTACAGTAACTACATATATAAATACAGTGGATCCCGCCTGTAACGTTCTTTTAAAAAAATCTCCGTGAAAAAACGTAGTAAGCGAGAAAACGCTTTAAACGGGAAATCTTAATGACAATTTGTTAGAGTTAGGACTACCAAAATAAGTCGTACTAAGCGGGAAAACGTTGTAAGTGGGAACATCAAAAGCGGTACCTACTGTATTCACAACATTTTGCATTCTAATTCCCCGCAGACGTGCTTTTGCTCCATAAAGGCTCGAGGTTAAACAGAGTGTGTCCCTTTATTTACAGATTAGTAACTAGCAAAAAATACACGGTGCTGCCAGGGTTTCATCAACATACTGGAAGCGTCCTTATTGCAACGCTGTAAGAGTTATCCAGTAACACGTCAATGACGAGATATCTTATCTAACTTGATGCTTGTATTCGGCAATTCCGAGATATCTCGCTTCCTTAAAACCCTCTTATTTCGGCAATGCCCAGCCCAGGTACCGTTGCAAGTTTTCTTTCCCCAACAAACTGTAAGTGGACGGAGTCAGGTTTTGTTCAAAGCTTGATAACACAAGGAGAGAGAGACGGTGTTTTCTACTCATTCTTCACGATAGTATAGTAATATGCAGACAGTGTAAATAACAGAAAAAGGGGCAGAGTATTTCCAAAATTGGAGAAATATTATTGAAAAAATGTGGCATTTCATAGAGAGTTTTGTTTCGACTACTGAGGTAGTTATAATGCGCATTAGGGAAATTTTAAAAACCACTTGAAGGGCATTCAACGTTTCTAATTGCAATATTGTCTGAGCTAATTCAAAAATTGGAGTGTTCCGGATAATTTTCCACAAGACTTCGAGATTGCAAAACAAGAAGTGGTTCGACGGACAAACACAGATTTATTTACAGAACAGCAATTTACACGTATTTACAACGTAATCATAGAGCTAACAACTTTCTCACAAAGTTAAATCACGACTGACTCTTTTCATCCAGTCTCCCTCTATGCGAGTCTCTCTCAGCCTGCCATCTTGTGAGCGCCGCACTATTTATAACCCCGACAGAAACTTCGAGAAATAGAACATTCCACAAAATTATATTATACAGTTTCCTAGTCGGCGGCGCTACCGTGCGGAGGGGTTGAACCAATGTCTGGAGGGACGAGACTTTCTGGAATGTTCTCACCAATAGCATCTTTCTCCAATGAACCGAAACCGGCATCAACCGATTTCGATATTTCTGAGAGCCATCGAACAAATCGCGCCATCTATCGCCTACAGATCATAACAGGAGAAAAGTTGGGAAAAAACAGCACGAGAGGGGAAAAGCGTTTTCCATCAGTTTATGCTGTTTTCTTCCCCCATAACTTCTCTTTGATTTCTTAATTCAAATATTTCAGTGAATATTGCACTTTCGTTAGAAACATTGAATTTTTTTTTTTTTGGAGGCCAGCAACAACTTTCTAATCGGATTTCAATAACTATGCAATCCCATGCGATATGAATGGCGTGAATAACGTGTATCTGAGTTTTACACGTTAGTTGGATACTCTTTCTACGTAATTAGAATTATGCCTCTAGGACGGAGGTCGGAAAACCGCGGCTCTTTGGCCCCTTGAGTGTTTCTCTTCCCCAAAATACCACGTGTGGGCGCACGAAAGTTCCAGATTTTTGCAAAATCGTGTTTAGACACGCATTTTGGCCATTTTGTTCTAGTTCCCTTCCACTTCCCTCTCAAGTGAGTCATTTTTTTCACGGTTTTTTCCGAAAAAAAAGAGTGAAAGCCTGACGCTGGTGTCACGTGACACTTCCACGACCAATCAAAACTGGATTGTGGGTAGAAACTGGGAGGTTCGGGAAAAATTTGTCGAAAATGAGGCTTTTTTCCTATGGTATTCGGGGTAGATAGACTCAAAAGACGAGTCTCCTCTCAGAACATGGGGGGACATGCAATGTTTTCCAAAGTAAGGAACGTCAACTTCTACCCTGCCAGATCATAGAAGACGATGGCCCTGGGCCACCGCTTCTCATGACAGCCTCCCGAGGCCTCCTCTCTCCAACCAACGTCGGTCAACACTGCCAGAAGCGATCCACCAGGGGCCACACATCTGAAGACGACGCTCCTCAACCACCACCTTACCACCTCTCACGATGACTCTCTCTCTCCATCCGTATCCAACATCGGTCAACACTGCTGAGCCATCCACCAGGGCCCATACATCTGAAGTCGACGCTCCTGGACTACCATCTCTCATGACGACTCTCCCGTGGCCACCTCTCTCCATCTGTATCAAACATCAGTCATCGCTGCTGAAGCAATCCACCAGGGGCGACCATCCGAAGACGATGCTCCTGGGGCTTCTGCCCCACAAGATGGTGTGCCTTGGGCTTTCATCGACGACGTCCTCCGGCTAACATCTCGTCGGACGAACTTACAGTGAACCCGTCTTCCGCACATTTCCCAGAGAAGGGAGCCAGATATCCGTAAGGCAACAAGTAAAATAATAAAAAATAATAATTTAATAAACTGTTTATTAAGTTAATTTTAAGGAGCGTTGTGGAGTGAAAGAAGATGTAGTGGCGAGGATTGAAAAAGGTATGTTGAGATGGTTTGGATATATATAGAGAGGATGAACGAAAATAGATGGACGAAACAAGCATACAAGACGAGTGTGGATGGGAGAGTTGGAAGGAGTTGACCTCAGCGAACGTACCTCAATCAGATCGAGGACGTTTTTAGTAAAGTCCAGCTGAGAAGTACCTTATTTAAGTTAATAACAATGTACTTACCTATATAGTTTAAGTTTGAAAAATTTGGCTCTCAAAACAAATTTCAATCGTTGTACTGTTGATATTTGGCTCTGTTGACTAATGGGTTTGCCGACCACTCCTCTACGATGAACGGTTCGCCAGTAATTTGCGGTGGCAAGTGTTAGCTATGCAACCTGTATATAATGTATAAGGGCTGGTCCCCTATTGACGAAGTGAAATATGGAAAAGGATTTTATCACACGAGGAATTAAAAAACATTTAGAGTGAAAATATTATCAAAGAAGTAAAAACGAGAAGACACCAAATATATTACCAAAGAAGAAGAAAAGAGAAGTATTCCGTTGTTATAAATAGGCATAGACCAGCGTTTTTCAACCTTTCTGAACCCAAGAACCAGCAAAAAGTCTGCAACACATGGACGGATAACTCGTGTCCTGTATTACGGGACATTCCTGTAATTTTGTTTGCTCCGATTTTTATGTACATTTGTCCCGTATTTCCAGTTTATTTGAATTTTTAATGTTTACTAAAGTTGTGAGTACAATGCGTTTTCATAAATATACATTATATTAAGATGGTTATTATATTATGGTAAATTATGAATATATAAATTATATTAGAGCAAAAAATATCTCGGATATTTGTCAGGTTAAACGTTTTTTAGTAACAATTGGTGGTTGTGCCTACTTTCTACAACTTCTGACCTCCTTCTTTGATCACAATTGGCGATGTCCTGTATTTTATCCTAATTAAGTTCCCAGTTTACCATATTAAAATATAATAATAATCACATCATTTGAATATTTTTTCACGGAATACATTTTTTTACTGCGGTTTGTTATAGTTCTTCATTTCCTCCACCCTGCAGAAATTTTAGCAATAGTAATTAGTGAATTGCATTCAAGTCAATAAATTGAATTTTTTTGGCAAACTCTCTTTTGGGATATCCCATATTTAGGACCACATTTTCCTCGATGATGTATAGTGAACCTAAATATGAAGATGTAATTTTTTTTTTAGTCCGTACCGGTATCACTAATATCAATATTACAACGGTTGAATAATTTCCTCATCCAGTTAGAATTAAATTACCAA
Source organism: Pholcus phalangioides (assembly GCF_987345545.1). Lineage (NCBI taxonomy): Eukaryota > Metazoa > Arthropoda > Arachnida > Araneae > Pholcidae > Pholcus > Pholcus phalangioides. Next base: position 48,716,243 of record NW_028301602.1, on the reverse strand, counting down.
GTCTGTCTACGAACCACCTATGGGTCCGCGGACCATAGGTTGAAAAACGCTGACATAGACCATTACTATGGTTCAAAAGCATGTAAATTCCGTTGCCCCTCCCATGAAAATATACAATTACCTCTTCAGGATATTGATTCGAATACGAGGCTACAGCCAATGCTCGAAGTCTGGACGATTCGCAAAGTTACTGGTCAACAGGGTCGTAACTAGGATTTTTGCCGCCCCCACAGCTTTAAAATTCGATAATTTTATAACGGTGTTTTTTGTTCTCACCTAAAATTGCCGCTGCATAAATTTTGCCTGCCGGTGTAGTAGCTTCTCTGCCCCCGCCCCCCAGTTCTGGCCCTATTGGCCAGTACCTAGCTAAGGCGTGAGGTGACCAGACTTCGGTCGTAATAAGAATTTTAACGAAAAACTGTTACCTGATTGCAAAGGAGATAACGGTGACACTCCCGCAGCGAAAATAACAGGAAGCAACTACATTATGGATACCACAGGCAGCTACATATGATATACCATATCCTACTGCTTAAATTTGCCACAGTTACTGTAAGCACTGTGAAGGAAAAAATAACAACATTGTAATTATTCTAAAACGATAGATTGACTTACCTACAGAGCACAAGTATATACAAATAGAGCATGATTTCTTTTCATTCCGAATAATAGTTAAGTAATCAATCTCTTCCCCCCCCCCATCATATTTATGATACATATTTATCCTACATTAGTGCTTGGACTTTGCCACGAGTATTCTTGGGAGCAAGAGCTTTTATCAAAGCTGAAGTTTTTCGCATTTAATAAGAATGCATTTTGACATCTACGTTACGTAATTTTGAATGAGCGGTTGAAAGAAGGCAAAGTGTCAATTCCTCAGATTCGGGAAGATAGACCCACTCGTCCTTCACTAGAGCTCAAAGAAATAACCCTTTTTTAAATGCCTTATCTAAGACGACTGGAATAAGGATCTATATCCAGTGGCTATAAGTCTTACCTAGTTGCGATCTGGCTGACGCACCACGTCGAAAAATGCATGTTTTTATCTCTAGAGTTGAGACGACTACAGAGGCGGGCGGATTCAAACAGCACCTCCTAGAGGCAGAAGGCCTCCGCACGGGATGTCATAAACGTCATTCAGACTACTTACCAAGTTTTTACATTTTGAAACACAGCATTCTATTTCGTTTCTTCTTATTTTGGCGTAAAATCTTCCCGATTGGCTCACAAATACCGCATGGTGATTGGATGTGCGGGCATAGAAATCGTCAATTCTGAGCCCGACCATTTCTTTTCCGCACAACGATGATACTGGCACGAGCAGGAAATTTTTTTCCTGAATATTCTGAGGGAAAATGGACTACTTACTGACGTCACAAGCAGCGTGCGGAGGCCTTCTATCTCAAGGAGGTATCGTGGAGTGGCAAAACCAGTTTTATTTTTGTTCAAAGAGACATAAAATCGTTGGGAAAAAAAAGCAGGATAGGGAAGTCTGTAACGATAAAACGGACGTCCCACTTCGCTCAAAGATGGCGGATGTCAGCCTTTGGTTTCAAGGAGCCTTACCTGGAGTGTATGCTTCAGGTTGAGAGTATAACGGGATCATCAAGTGATGCCAGATTGAAAGCGAAACCGGTGAATGGCTAATAAGTGATAAATTTTTAAATTTCGTGTGTAAATTTTGTTTTGCAGCTCTCTGAGAGAGAAACTTTCTTTACAGGCACATACACATAAATTTCGCATTCGTGCGATTATAGAGAGATCATTATTATTGCCACAATCTCCGTTGAGTCATCGTGCTCGAGTTTCAAATGGAATAGTAGTTTACTTCATTCGCATGTGATTCGTCATCGTTAGGGTTATTTCGTCCAAAAGTCGAAATCCGAGAAAAGAACTCGATCGTTCAGATACTCGATGATTCCATCAGTGAGAGTTTACATAAAGGACACGTGACAGTCACCGACGCTCTGATCTTGGATGGTCTTTTTCTCTTCTATTTTGTTTGTGCTCGCTCATTGCGATGGAATCTTCGAGCATGAAATGATGGATCGCCTCAAATATTTGCGTGCCAGTCAGCATAAACAACAACAGCTGTGAATGCATTCACATTATGGCTAACTAACCCTCCTCGAGTCATCGGGTACTATTTCGAACGGTTGATTGCTTGTTGCAGATTTTGCTTGTTAGATTACTTGTTACGATTACGAATAAGAATTTTTTTTTTTTTAATTATTTTATTCACTTCACAAATACAAACATGTAACGCACAGGTTTAGACGTGTGTTACACGAATACGAACTTTTATATAAAGGAACCAAGCACCATTAAATCAAAACTGAGAAAAAGCTATTTGAAGTTATCTTCGATTCAGTCATCTCTTCGACATTAGACGGCATCACAGTCTATATGCCACTTGGTTCAGTGGTTCCCAACTTCGAGGCGCAAATGCGAGCCGATCTCCCCGTTAAAAAGTCTCGCCACAGAGAGCAACAGACCTACAAACAGTACAAATATTCAGTCACGACACATCACTCACTTCACTTCTGAGATATAGATGGTAGCCATAGACTAAAGATATAAATGTGTTATTCTTACTCTGTGATGGTAGTACTGAAAAATCATACACAACACTAGATACGCACTCAGACTGTTAGGTACACACAATTACACTTCCGGCACAACTCACTAGGTAGAAAATTGCCTATGGCGATAGACCTGAGTTGTGCTCGTTTAAAAAGAAAAGAAAAGAAAAGCCACTTGGTTCTACTTAGATAAAAAATCCCACCTCTTTTAATAGCTCAGATGTCGGTATATCGCAAAATGTTAAAAATGGCGCTTGATTCCTTTTATATAAAAGCCGTCCATATAATACGCAAAAAACACGTACACACATATTACAAACAAATACTTTGTAGCCTGAAGGGACTGAAAAGTCCTTCCGCCAGGCCTAAAGCAATAAGCTATAGAGCAGCGGTTCTCAACAGGTGCTCCGCGGCCGCTCGAGGAAAATATTAAAAAAGAAAAAAATTGAAAAAAAAATATTTTTTCTTTTTAATAACAAAAATAAACCAGTAACTTTGATGAGTAAATGAAAAATAGGCCCAGGGGCTCCGCCGTACATACTATATACCAAAAGGGGCTCCGCGAGTCAAAAAAGGTTGAGAACCGCTGCTATAGGGTATTTCTTTTCTTTTTTTTGCAGCAGCATTATTATATTGATTAGATTTGTGTTCAAATGCATTTTCGTTTATGTATGTATCTGAGTAAGGAAACAATTATTTTCCGGATATTATGCTGAGGTAAGCTCGGAAAGAAAAGTCATCACGTCTCCGCCGGGACTCGAACCCAGGCCCTCTTGCATACCGGGCAAGCATGCTACCATCTACACCACTGGAGACACATGACCCTGCCTTCCCAATTTCACGCACTGTGTCGTGAGGCGCTGAAGTAGAGGCAGAAATTAGGAAGGCAGAGTCATGTGTCTCCAGTGGTGTAGATGGTAGCATGCTTGCCCGGGTTCGAGTCCCGGCGGAGACGTGATGACTTTTCTTTCCGAGCTTACCTCAGCATAATATCCGGAAAATAATTGTTTCCTTGATATCTCCGGCTGAGAAAGAAGCCATCTATATCTATCTGAGTAAGGTTCACAATTAAGTTGCTTATCGTGAATAATAATATAATATAATTATCGTACGTGATTTCTCTTTTTTATTATTGTGCCCTTTACTTGTACTCAGTTCAATATTGTATATGTATTGTATTGTATATTTTATATGTACACTATTTCAATTCATTCATCTGAATGGTTTCGTAATCTATGCGTCTAACGAAGTCAAAAATCACATGATATATGTATTTGTATGACATGATGTCGCTCTCCACTTCTTAATGCAAGATATACAGAAAGCTGGATGTTGTGAAGATATTTCGTTTTTGAGATGTCGATTTTTTAAGGAAGGAAAAAAAACCAACATCTCAAAAAATAAATATCTTCACAACGTCCAGCTTTCTGTATATCTTGCATTTATGTTTTTATTATTATTAAATTGATTTTCAGTGGGAAAAATGTTGAATATTTTAGGGCCAATGCAGGAAAAGCTCTTTTTATATAATGTTTTATTTGGTTTTGGCACTTGATAAACTCGATTATATCTGTTTGCAGTTCTGTTTTGATTTTTCGTTAAGTATTTTTAGTTTAATTGTGAAAATTTGATGACAAAGTTAGAGTATGGCATTGCATTTTGAAATTATCAGTTAATATTTGAGATTTTATTCTGTTATATATATTATCTAATTTCCGAATATTCTCGTAGTATGTATGCTCTTCCCCCAGGCACCGATTGCATAATTGATAATTGAATACATGCATGCTGAAAATAAATCTTTTAAGAAATGTTCATCGATCAAGTTTTTCATTTTGTAAATAATCACTGCATATATTTCACATATTTGTCTTTTTTTTCTTTTTTTTTAATTCACTGCAATTTGAAGAGACGCTTCATTTTCCTCGATTGGCCACTTTTCTTTGATTTAAGCACGGGTTGGCGACTTTGCTTATTTTTAGCATCATTTTTGGCGATTATTGGCAATGTCCTGTATTTCGAAGCCCAATTTCACGTATTTTTCTCGAGCAAATATGGTAAGCCTATATATAGAAAATATTCCGTCTTCATCAGTAAACCGATTTCCCACTTAACTTGTTGTAGTCGCACATCCAAATACTGTATGTATTTCACAGCAAGTTCAACGCAGTCGCCTCCTACATTTTGTCAATTGATGGAAGGAGGAGCTTCATTGTCGGTCGGTATTTCCTTGTCATCTGCCCCTTAAAGGAAGAGCCCACTGATTGGAGCGCACGATTGTCGGAGAAAATACGCTTCGAATACTTATGATAAAAATGGTATCGCTTTCAGAACGACGCACCTGGAACAATATAGGCTCATCGTCACGGAGCGTGCAAACGACGAACCCCCTCCAGCGAATAGTAGGACAGCCTTTGGGCAAAATTTTCTTCTGATCACCTTGGTCACAGGTAGCCGCAGTTCTTTCAAAACGGCGAGCAAATCACGCCTCATGAAAAGTGGGTTTTCCGAGGAACATTCAGTGGGTCAAAACGCGACCCCTATTGGATGCTTTATAAAAGTTCGTAATACAAAACATGTAAACCAAAGCGTATTAAAGACGCTTTGGTTATATTATTGATACGCTTTGATGTAAACCCAAGTACCGATTCGTTAGAAATTCCGTAGAGGAATGTGTACGGTTAAGTAGTAGCGCCGCTGTGGTGGCCGAGTGGTCATAGTGACGGACTCACATCGCGAGGACCCGGGTCCGAACCCCGGTGCCACAGTGGTGGTCGGCTGAGGTTGGTTTTCTGGGTGTATAGACAGTTCAGCACACGGTGCATTTCCGCACATGGAGAATTTGGAGACAAGTCTACACAGTCCATTCTCGCACTTGCGAAAACAAAGGCCCTTCTTGTCTTTCTTTTTCTGTTTCTCTTCCTGTCTCGTCCTTCTTTTCTTCTCTGCCATAAATGGACCAAAGTTATAAGGAGGCTGCATCCACATGAAATTGTGCCACTAAAACCATCTTTCATGCATTTCATAATGGGTAAACCAACTCCAAAGATCAAAATGCTTATCCTGGCTTTGAAAGAAGAATCTAAATACAGTGACTTCCGCATGAATCGAGCAGAAGTGGATTTAGGGATAAAAAAAAAAGATGCAAACGGTACACTTTACTGGACAAACGCATTTCAAACATTCTGCTTAATTATGAAAGCACGAAAGGTATTAAGAAATGTTTATAATTCTTAACTTATTACGCAAAATTAGAGTAAATTTTTGCAACAGATTTTCAGTACGTGTTTAAACATGTATAACCGGGAAATTAAAAACTATTCATTGAAAAAAATGATTGCAATACTTAATAGTTAATTAGATTTTCACCATAACTTTTTTTTTCTTTTGCATCTCACATTATTTTCAGTTATAGTATTTACGTTGAGCATTTAAATTCACGTTACTGTATATGCTAAATCAATAAGTGTGATAGATTTTAGGATGTACACCTTCAAACGATTTCTTCCAGAGGAAGTGGGCAGAAACTGTTGAATTGAAGGAAAAAAAGTTTAAATATTTTGTAATGACGACTCCTCATCAGCATAAATATTCAGATTTCCAAATCGGTAAATTATTGGTTTATTTTATGTTAATTCTGATGTGTTAAAATATGCATTCGACATGGCTGATGTCTAGTTGGACAAGCTATATTTTTGGAAGCTTCTTTTTCATGTGACTTCTCTTCTCTCTCTCCTTCCAACGACTAGGCATCACGTGGGCTGGAGATCAAACAATCTCCCCAGCGCGACCCAACCCGCAAGGGTAAAAGGCTTATATGCCTGGAGGGACAGAGCCTGGGCCGCGACTGGTTTGTCGGAGATCAAACAAAGCATAATATTTAACACACAACGTATTATATTTAATATTTATACACAGATTACGATAAAAGTGAAAAATTCGGTGATTATGCATAACCACGAATACTCTCTTTGACAATGGCTGCATTGTAAAAAATTCTTAGCGCCACGGAGGTCTGAAGTTGATAGTGATTCCTAGGCTGTTTAGAGACTTCATTTGGACAGTACTTTCATAGAAACTTGAAAAAATGCACGATATTTCTGGTGCACACAAGACATATCTTTCGAGCACACTTTCATTCTAAGTTAAACCGATAACTCCATCAATGTTCTTCAGGTCTTTAATTTTCTTTTCCAACATCTGATCTTCCAATAGTTCAGTAAACGGCACACTTGGATTTGGATATTGCAATTGTCATTATGGCTTTAGCTGCTGGTCCATGAACTAAGGTTACAATTTCTTCCGCCATGCACATAACTGTGTAAAGCAGTGTTGTCAAATTTGCTCTTCGGCTAGATATCCATTCCCCCCCCCCCGGGCTTTGTTTTTCAGCCAAAAAACCGCCGCTGTGGTTGTTGTCGAGTGGTCATAGTGACGGACTCGCATCGCGAGGACCCGGGTTCGAACCCCACCGTCGCCGTAGTGGTGGTCGGCTGAAGATGGTTTTCTGTGGTTCCCAACTTCTAGGAGCGAATGCGAGCCGATCTCCCGTTAAAAAGTCTCGCCACAGAGAGCAACAGGCCTACAACAATACAATTATTTGATCATTACACTTCACGCATAGTTAGAAAAAAAATTGGTGGTTGATGGCAGCACTACACATAACAATCATTACACAGAAACAAACTTCACGTCAGGTTCACTACACATACATTCCAACATGTACCAATTCGTTAGGAGTTCCGTAGAGGAATATGAACGAGGTGCATGTCTGGTTCATTAGGAGCCTAAAAAACCAGAGTTTTTTCTGGGAAAATTTCTGGGTTTTCGAAGCAAATGTGTTGCTTTCAGGTAAAAATTTTATTTTGAGGTTGGTCTATGTGTACATTTAAATGTATTTCAAAAATTTCTGCATAGTGCAATATTTAAAATATGTATATTTTGAAGTACTTTTAAATTACTTTTTCTAGGAGCAAAAATATGATTAAAAAATAATTTCTTGGAATCACAAACAAACGTTTTTATAATTCTTCTACCTTTTTTTATGCAAGCATTTACATACGAGATTCACATATTGAAATATGTTACAAGAAACCACAAAAAGAAAATGTAACCATAGTTTAACAAATATAATATATGTAATGTGTGATAAGCATATCCACAGAAAGTGTTGCTTATTCATAATACAGAATAATTTCTCTCTCTCTCACACACACACACTTGTATAAATAAATTGAGGCCTCTGTAAACGATTAAAAATATTTTCATGTTTCCATTACTTTTTTATGTTTTATACAGGCACATCAGACTTTCATAATTGAAATATCAAGAGACAAAAATAACATTATCTCATAACGAAAAGAAAATAACTTTGTGGGATTCTTGAATTGAACATTGGTAACGAATACCTTCAAGTGTAACAGAACAAAAAGTATAGTTTTTCTTCGAAACAGACCTAACCAAAAAAATAAGCCTTAGCTTGATTTTTCAAGATGCTCATAATATAAGCCCGACAACGAAAATTGTGGCCTGTTTAAATCGTCAGATAGATCAAGGCATTCTGTAGGTCGGTTGCTATGCATGGATAGTTAGTGCTATGCATTGACGTTTGTACTTACTGATAACACTGGTAAACAAGGTTTTTGTTTCTTGGACGCTGAGTACTGTTTCTCACGTATTTTTCTATGCTGATTCTGAATCCGTCGTCAGAAATAATTCATCAGGCACTAGTTTTCCGCAATTGCATTCTCCATTGTTACGGGTTAGCCTAACCAGCCTTAATACTCCATACTTGCAAGATCAACATTTTTAGCCTAATAATGCGTATTATGAATATCAAAACTTGCCTCATCTGACTAAATATTATGGAATAGTACATCAAGATTTTTTTGAGATACCTCTGATCATGTGTTAGCCATGGGGACAAGGGAATTAAGAGTCCCTTTCACCCTTTCTAGGGAATTCCTGACCAAACTGTCCAGGCTTTGCTGCTTGATCAAAGAAATTTCAGCACCTTTTTTTTGAAGGAAGACGACTTAGTCTATTGCAATGATATCGATGCTCGGTACGTTGCATTGGGGCATCAATATGATCCCCCAGAGTGGAGGTTATTCATAGATTCCTCTAAAACCAGCTTGAAAGCAGTACTTTTGCACAATCGAAAACCCCTCCATTCCCATCGCTTACGGGGGCCCACATGAAGGAGACATGTGAAAACATGAAAGTTCTATTACGGATGGTTCAGTATGAAAGATATGTCTCGCACTTTTGTGGAGATTTGAGTCATTGCCCTTGTAATCGGTCTTCAACTAGTACATACCAAATTTTGCTGTTTCTTGTGCTTGTGGGACAGCAGAGATAGACAAAACCATTATGTAAAAAAACAATGGCCACCAAGAAGACAGCTCGTTCCGGGAACCAAAAATGTCGTCAGTCTGCCTCTGGTGGATCCCCAGAAAGTCTACCTGCCACCTCTACACATTACACTGGGAGTGATGAAACATTTTTTTAAAGGAATGCATTTTTTGAAACGGTGTGACGGTATTAGCTTTCTAAACAAACAAATTTCGACGGGTCAGTGACGCTAAAATCAAGGAAGGCATATTCGTTGGCCCTCAAATTAAAGAATTAATGAACAATGCTGAGTTCGATGCCACCTTAAATGAGCAGGAAACACCAGCATGGGTGTCATTCAAGAAAGTAGTCCAGAACTTTCTTGGAAATAACAAGACGGACAAATATAAGGAACTTGTGGAGGAATTATTTCAGAACTATAAAGCTCTTGGTTGCAATATGTCACTGAAGATACATTTTCTTCACTCACATTTGGATTTTTTTCTCAGAAAACCAAGGTGATGTCAGCGGCGAGCAAGGTGAGCGATTCCACCAGGACATATCCATCATGTAATCGCATTATCAAGGCAAGTGGAGTCCAAAAATACTGCCCGATTACTGTTGGACATTGAAAAGAGATATTCCTGCAGCAAATACAGAATAAAATCATGTAAAAATACCTTTTGAACTGCCATTAATATTAGAATTTAAGCTATTTTAAGTTGTAAGCAAATGCGAAAAATATACGTTTTTCAAAATTTTAAACGCGTGTTACTCAAATACTATGCCTGATACACAAATGCTGAAAGCAGATTCGGAATCAGTGCGAAAAATACTATAAGAATGACCCTATTTGGTCAAAGAAACACGAAAAAAGTGAAATTTTGTTTAGCAGTGTAATTCAAGTTATTCAGTATTTTTAAGTTTTAAGTGCCCAAAAATGGTCAATAATAAATTCTCAGAATGACTGCAATCTCCTCGTCTTAACAAGATCATGGCCCGCCGCTTTGTCTCAAGGAACTGCTATCTCAAGACCTCTACGATATTGTCATACACAAAATATTCAAAGACTGTTTGTGTATGGGAACGAGTGACTTCAATGAAAATAGGATGGTGAAAAATAAACTTGGAAAATTTATGAAGTTCACCCCTTGAAGACTGCATGCTTAGGTGAAGAATTCAAAGAATGAACTAAGTGACAGCTGTGTGATTGAGCCTCAGTAACAGGCCATTACAAACAGGCTGCATAAACAAGAAGTGTTCATTTTAATAGAGCTTACTTAATGGTTGTGGTTGCATAGCTAAAGGTATTATTTTCGACAAATCAGAACAAATTTGGATACATTTTCTGCGGGGTTTGAAAAATTTGGAGAAAAAAAAATTCAGGCACCATCCTGATTTCTCAGAATTTCCATTCTCTAAATTCATTTTACCACAAGCAAGTGAATGTGTTCGTGTGTGAACAATTATTCCCTTATTGTATGGTCAATTTTATTAATCGAATACATAGTTTAACATGCACCAAAAAATTTATATTTAGATATAATATAAGATATGCACATAAAGGATGCACATACATGTTTAAGTTAGATATTTTGAGGTTGTGGAAAAACGAAATTCAATTTTCCCCATTTTGCCAAAAAAAACCCAAGTTTTTTACAACCCTGGTGTAAAGTGTCTTACTATCCATTGGTGGTAATCTCATTAATGGTGCCATTGCAGCATAGGCATACGCAGAATTTTCTCGAGGGGAGTTTCAGATTTTTTTTTTCCTTCTGAAGGGGGATGGGGTTACGTTTTTCCTGTGAAATAACAATATAATCTTGACTCAAGGGGGTTTAGAACCCCAAACCCCCCTCCCCTTTGCGTACGCCAATGCACTGCAGCACTATTTGCTATTTGTTTTGTTAATCTTCTTTCCATTCTCTTGTATCTGAAGCAGAATAGAATTTTATGAAGCCCTTGATATCCTTGTTGAGTACAGATTTTTGTGACTTCATTTACTTGTGACATGACTGAGACACTTGTATTTGGAAATGAAACTTCCATACTTGTGTGAATGATTATGTCATCACGGTGTGAGTAACAGGAAAAGAACCATGCTAAATCAAAGACTTTGTACTTCTTGATGACATCAATATCACTGGGTATAACGTAAAATTGGTGAAAGTTATTGTGTTTATTGAAATATTTGGTGCGACGAAGTAGGTTTTGGGGGAATCACTATAGTAATGAAACGGTGATGCCTTTCAAAATATCTTTCATATAATTTATACATAATGTATAAACTATAATTTAAAAAGGAATGAGAAAGCACAATGAACGCTTATTTTGATTGTAAATTCGTATTTCTTGACCTCCAAAAACATATAATCTGACGTACTGGTCAATAGTCTGCCATGAATATTAAGAAAACAGGTAAATGGCAGCCACCTCGGACGCCATGTTGAAAATCACCTCAAAAACGTGTAAGAAAAAATGGCACCTAAGATATTTGGAATCTACACATCAAAATGTACAGTATAAAAAAAAAATATCAAACTTGGCACAACAATCCAGACTCGGCGCAATCGACCTGTTGGGGGAATACAAACACTCCCATTTTCGGCGCAATCGACCGAGCCCCAACAATCCAGCTAGAGCCATATTTCATTACGTTTCAAACCCTACTAATAAACGGCTTTTCCTCTCAGCTCAATATATCAAGGAAACAGATATTTTTTGGATTTCATGCCGAGTTCGGAAAGAAAAGTCATCTGGTCTCTGTTTCCCTGAAAAACTATTTATATAATAATATAGACACGTATCGTTTTTTTTCAGTCAAATTTCTGAGAGAAAAAAATTATTCCTGCATCTTTACTGTGGTTTGATGGGTTGCCACAGCTAACGTGGGTAATACAGTAGCCACCGCTTAGAAGAATCACGTTTGATTCAGCCATTTTGATTTTTATAAGCAGTTGATTCTTATATCCAGAGATTCTTTTTTCAGTTGCTCCTATAGAGTTACTTGCGTCTACCACTGAAGTACACAAAGAGGGGGAGGGGCGTAAGCAAAGATTATGATTTTTTGAAGTAAAGAAACTTATTAATTTCTTATTAAATATAAAATTTTAAATATGTTTCAATATATTCATAGCATATCATTATTCTTAGGTATCGCTCGTTGTCAGTCAAAATCAACTGACGAAAATGTTACGAAGTCAAATCTCGATAGCCGCTGTGATGGTCGCATGGTCATAGTTCGAACCCAACCTTCGACATAGTAGTGGCCGGCTGAAGCTGGTTGTCTGTGAAATGAAACTGGAAATATTTAGGCCTCGGACTTGGTTCCCAACTTCGAGGCCTAAATATGAGCCGATTTTCCCGTTAAAAAGTCTCGCCACACAAAGCAATAAGCCTGCAACGGTACGATTATTCAACCATTATACTTCACTCATAGTTAAAGGAACTGATGGTAGATCTTCACATAACAAGTATTAAACGCAAACTTCATGGTAGGTTCACAAAACGTACACGCACATTCCAACATGTGCTAATTCGTTTAGAAGTTCCGCAGAGGAATATGTACGAGGTGCGTGCGTAGTTTAGTAGTAATAGTAGTACAGTGGAACTTAACTTAACGAGCGGTTCGGTTAACGAGCAATTCGCATAAAGAGCAAAAATTTTATACAAATTTGAACGAGCGATGATTCGCATTACGAGTAAAAATTTGAACGAGCGATGATTCGCATTACGAGTAAAAATTTGAACGAGCGATGATTCGCATTACGAGTAAAAATTTGAACTTTGCTTATTTATTTTCACGTTGTCACAACTGAGTTGATGGTTTTTCGCTTTCGTCCACACACGTGCTGTGAAATTTTAGGTAATATTCTCCCCTACAGTCTCCGGTCAGCGTGACTAACTCGAAAAAATGAACTCCCGTACAAATGTCACTGTTTACGATATGAAACTAGATGTACCATCGTAACCAAGCGTATATGCACTTAAAGCATTTTTTCAATTGCGCTTGGAGAAAACTGTGGGCTGATTGCATTATTGGACGTGACTTTGAAGGGGCTAGCGCATGAACAAGGAGAGATTGTGTCCGTGGGGAAGACTGGGAGTGGAGGTTCATGAACCCCTCTTTCAAGAACTAGTGGAAGAACATTTAATCCACAGGCGAACGGATGAATCTCCAAATCTCCATTGCGCGCCACAGCAAGAGCTTATGCGCGGGACCTCGTCTGAGGAAGACGAAGGAGTCCCTCACTTCAAATGAGATTAAGAGATGTGTTGAACGTGGAATTCTGCGCAAAACTTTGTAGAAGGGAACCACCCTAAACAAAGCCGTAGCAGTGCGAGCAATAAGTCTGTCCAAAGGGCGTAGCGGGGGGTGGGGGGGGGATGTGAGAAAATGACCGAAAGAAGGGAAAAAGATGGCCAAATCTATTGTTCTATCACTTTGCCCCCCCCCCCCGAACGAAATTTCTGGCTACGCCCCCTGGTCCAACGATGGTAGTGCGATTTCTCATTTCCGAAATAACCAAAAAAAAAAAAGACAAAAGCAAGGTTGGGGGTTCCTTTTTCAAGTCACACAAAAAGAATACAAAAGAAGTTTACAAAGAAGAATACAAAGATACAAGTTAAAAAGAATACAAAGAAGTTACTTTGAGCCAGTTTCGAAATTACAACTCACAATATTGCGTATATCTTTCTTAATTTTCCCGACATTCAGCTGGAATTTTCATATAAGTTACACTACATATCTGGCAATCAAATTATGAGAAATAACATTTTTTTTATTGCGAATGAGTAATTAATTAATCATACGGCTTTTTGTTTTCAAAATAAATTCAAAAAATAAATTTTAAAAACTATTATTTCTAAAGATTTTTCGAAATTTGAGAAAATAAAATTCACGGAATTGTTCACTTAATCAGAACCTTTTGTTGAAACCCACTTAAATTAGAAATTTTAATACTTGATCTCTAAGACAAATCAAAATGTGTATAAAATGATCATTTTCATGGCAGAACATTGTAATTTATTTCTCATGAATAAATAAAAAAGACAGGCCCTCCCTCAAATAGATACAGTTTCTTTTACTCAACGCCGAAAACAAATAAAAACTTCATTCAAAAACGAATCTAATCTACCGACGGGTAATTTTTCACAAATTCTGAAAAAAAATTATCCAACGTAATCTATACATGTAAAATTGCGTGTCCTGTTTCATTGATTCATCATCGCCGACCCGAAACCACTGAAGCTATAAATATGAAATTTGCCAGTGTTTTATCTACTCTATAATATAAAATCACAAACAAACTCGAAAAGCGCCTGTTGCTAAGCAACCGAGTGACGGAAGTGGGTGAAGTTTTTGAGTGACGGAAATCTGTTACGTTTTTGGGTCGAGTTTTCATTTAATACCTGAGGACATCGGGAACCTGTAGGGATCAAGTTTTGTGCATGTACCCAGAGGTATGTATACATCACCAGTGCTCCCAACACACAGGGTCCGGGTACCCAGGGCGGGGCATTAGACGGATCTCTTTAAGAGGGAATTGACAGGTTTCATTTTGAGTCGAGGATGAATACTTGCTTCTCATTGCGCATTATGCTGCATTGCTTATTGTGGCACTGCAAAAATAATGGTGCATTACTGATTCCGGGCATCGCATTTTGTAGTGCATCGCGTGCTGTATTGTCAATTGCAATGCCGCGTTTAATGCGTATTGTGGTGCATTGCGTACTATAGTGCTTTGCTTATTGCGATGCATCGCATACTATGCTGCATTGCTTATTTGTGGTGTACAATATTACTGATTACACACATTACTGATTGTGATGCTTTACGATTGTAGTGCACTGAGTGCTGTATTGCTTACTGTAATGCAGTGCTTATGGATTATTGTGGCTCATTGCGTATTATGGTGCTTTGTTTAGTGCGATGCGTCGCATATTATGCGGTATTGCGGTGCATGAGGTATTGTGCTGTATTGCCTACGGTGATGGTGTATTTGTTATTGGGCTGTATTGCCTACGGTGGTGGTGTATTTGTTATTGTGCTGTATTGCCGATGGGGGTAAATTACGCATGGTGTCGTTTTGCTTATTGTGGTGTACTGCGTATTGTGCTTAATGTGGTGCACTGAATATAGTGGTGCACTGAATATAGTGGTGCATTTCTTATTGTTGTGCTTTGAATATGGTGGTGCGCTAATTTTTGTGCTGTATTGCCTGTGGTGGCGCATTGTTTATTGTGCTGCATAGCCGATGATGGTGCAATAAGCACTGTCCTGTATTGCAGATGGAGGTGCATTAAGTATTGTGCTGTATTGCTAAATGTGGTGCCCTGATATAGTAGTGCATTGTTTTTTTGTGGTGCCCTTAATATAAGGTACTACTTATTGTGCTGCATTGCCTAAAATGATGCAGTGCTTATTGCAACGAATCGCTGATGGCGTAGCATTGCGTATTATGCTGTATTGCTTATTGTGGTGCATTGCGTATTATGCTGTATTGCTTATTGCAGCGCATTGCGTATTACGCTGTATTGCTTATTGTGGTGCACATTGCAGCGCATCGCGTGATATATTGCTTACTGTAATACAGTACTTTTTGCGTATATTATGGTGCTTCGCTTATTGCGATACATCGCGTATTGTAGTGCATTACGTTTTATGCTGTATTGCGAGGCACTGTAAATAGTGGTACATTGCTATTTTTGGTGCATTGCGTATTGTAATGCATCGCATTCTGTATCGCTTATTCTAATGCATTGCTTATGTGATGCATCGCATGCTGTATCGCTTATTCTAATGCATTGCTTATGTGATGCATCGCATGCTGTATCGCTTATTCTACTGCATTGCTTATGTGATGCATCACGTATTGTACTGTATTGTGCATATAGTTATATGTATTGTGGTGCATCGCGTATTGTACTGTATTGTGCATATAGTTATATGTATTGTGGTGCATCGCGTATTGTACTGTATTGTGCATATAGTTACATGTATTGTGGTGCATCGCGTGTTGTACTGTATTGTGCATATAGTTATATGTATTGTGGTGCATCGCGTGCTGTATTGCTTATTGTGGTGCGTTGCTAATTGCAAGTGTATCGCGTACTGTATTTATCATTGCGATGCGTATTGGGCTGTATTGCTTATTGCGTATTGTGGCACATTGCGTATTGGGCTGTATTGCTTATTGCGTATTGTGGCACATTGCGTATTGGGCTGTATTGCTTATTGTGGCGTATTGCGTATTGCTTATTCCGTATTGTGGCGCATTACGTATTGGGCTGTATTGCTTATTGCGTATTGTGGCGCATTGCGTATTGGGCTGTATTGCGTAATGGCTGTATTGCTCATTGTGGCGCATTGGGCTGTATTGCGTAATGGCTGTATTGCTCATTGTGGCGCATTGGGCTGTATTGCTTATTCTAATGCATTGCATATGTGATGAATCGCGTATTGTACTGTATTGTGCATATAGTTATATGTATTGTGGTGCATCGCGTATTGTACTGTATTGTGCATATAGTTATATGTATTGTGGTGCATCGCGTATTGTACTGTATTGTGCATATAGTTATATGTATTGTGGTGCATCGCGTGTTGTACTGTATTGTGCATATAGTTATATGTATTGTGGTGCATCGCGTGTTGTACTGTATTGTGCATACAGTTATATGTATTGTGGTGCATCGCGTGTTGTACTGTATTGTGCATATAGTTATATGTATTGTGGTGCGTTGCTAATGGCATTATAGTGTATCGCGTACTGTATTTATCATTGCAATGCAGTTCTTAATGCGTATTGTGGCGCATTGCGTATTGGGCTGTATTGCTTATTGTGGCGCATTGCGTATTGGGCTGTATTGCTTATTGTGGTGCATTGCGTATTGGGCTGTATTGCTTATTTTGGTGTACTGCAAATAGTTGTGCATCACTGATTATAGTGTATCGCTTGCTTATTGTGTTTCAGTGGTTTTATGGCGCATTGTGGTGCTTATTGCGATGTATAGTGCTTTATTGCGTATTGAGCTGTATTGCTTATTATGGTGTGTATTGCGTATTGTTATGCATTACGTGTTGTAGTGCATCGCGTACTGTATTGCTTATTATAATGCAGTACGTATTGCGTATTGGGCTGTATCGCTTATTGTGGAGCATTACGTATTGGACTTTTTTGCTTATTGTGGCGCATTGCGTATTGGGCTGTATTGCTTATTGTGGCGCATTGCGTATTGGGCTGTATTGCTTATTGTGGCGCATTGCGTATTGGGCTGTATTGCTTATTGTGTTGCATTGCGTATTGGGCTGTATTGCTTATTGTGGCGCATTGCGTATTGGGCTGTATTGCTTATTTTGGTGTACTGCAAATAGTTGTGCATCACTGATTATAGTGTATCGCTTGCTTATTGTGTTTCAGTGGTTTTATGGCGCATTGTGGTGCTTATTGCGATGTATAGTGCTTTATTGCGTATTGAGCTGTATTGCGTATTGAGCTGTATTGCTTATTATGGTGCTTATTGCGATGTATAGTGCTTTATTGCGTATTGAGCTGTATTGCTTATTATGGTGTGTATTGCGTATTGTTATGCATTACGTGTTGTAGTGCATCGCGTACTGTATTGCTTATTATAATGCAGTACGTATTGCGTATTGGGCTGTATCGCTTATTGTGGAGCATTACGTATTGGACTTTTTTGCTTATTGTGGCGCATTGCGTATTGGGCTGTATTGCTTATTGTGGCGCATTGCGTATTGGGCTGTATTGCTTATTGTGGCGCATTGCGTATTGGGCTGTATTGCTTATTTTGGTGTACTGCAAATAGTTGTACATCGCTGATTATAGTGTATCGCTTGCTTATTGTGTTTCAGTGGTTTTATGGCGTATTGTGGTGCTTATTGCGATGTATAGTGCTTTATTGCGTATTGAGCTGTATTGCTTATTATGGTGTGTATTGCGTATTGTTATGCATTACGTGTTGTAGTGCATCGCGTACTGTATTGTTTATTATAATGCAGTACGTATTGTGTTTTGTGGTGCATTGCGTATTGTGTGCATTACGTAGTACATCGTGTTCCATATTGCTTATTATAATGCTGTGTCTACTGCTGATTGTGCTGTAGGCCGTATTGTAGTGCACTGCAATATGGTGCATTGCGTATTGTTATGCATCACATATTGTAGTGCATTACATGCTGTATTGCTTATTATATGACTGCAGTGTTGCGGAATGCAGTGCTTATTCCGTATTCTGGTACATTGTGTATTGTGCTGTATGACTTATTGTAATACATTGCGTATTGTGTTGTATTGCTTATTGTAATGCATTGCTTAATCTAATGCAGTGGTTATTGCTATTGTGCTGTATTGCTTATTGTGGTGCACTATTGCGTATTGTGCTGTATTGCTTATTGTGGTGCACTATTGCGTATTGTGCTGTATTGCTTATTGTAATGCAGTGGGTATTGCTATTGTGCTGTATTACTTATTGTGGTGCACTGCCAATACAATGATGATGTTAGTGCATCGCATGCTGTTTTGCTTATTATAATGCAGTTCGATGCAGTCTGTATTGCGTATTGTGGTATATTGCTTATTGCGATGTTTCGCTGATTGCAGTGCATTGCGGATTTTGCTGATTGTTGATTTTTACTGTTATGCATTATGTACTGTAGTGCATAACGAGCTGTATTGCTTATTGTAATGCAGTTCTTATTGCGTATTGAGGTGCATTGCGTATTATTCTGCTTTGCTTGATGCGATACATCGCGTTTGCGTATTGTGGTAGATTGCATATTATACTGTATTGCTTATTTTAATGAGTGCTTATTGCATATGTAATGTATTGCATGCTGTAATGCTTATTGCAACGCAGAAGTGCTTATTGCGTATTATTGTGTTTTGTTGAATGCGATACATTGCGTACTGTGGTGCATTGCATATTGTGCTGTATTGCTTATTGTAATGCAGTGCTTACGGTGTATTGTGGTACATATTATGGTATTTGCCTATTGCGATGCATCGCGTATTGCGCTGTATTGCGTATTGTGGTGCATTCCTTATCATGGTACACTACTTATTTTGCAGTATTGCTGATGTTGGTGCATTGCTTATTGCTGCATTGCCGATGGTGGTACATTGCGTTTTGTGTTGTATTGTGGGCACTGCATATAGTGGTGGATTGAGTATTGCTCTTTATTGCCGATACTGGTGCTTTGCGTGTTGTGATACACCGTATATAGTGAATCGCTACTTAATTTGCTGTATTGCTGATATGGTGGTGCATTGCATATAGTGGTGCATTACTTATTGTGCTGTATTGCCTATCATGGTGTATGTATCACGTATGTATTGCGGTGCATAGAGTATTCTGTTGTATTTATGATGGCAGTGCATTGCTTATCGAAATCAGAATGGGAACTGACTATTTCGCTGGCATTTGGAGTGCCTGAGGAATATTTTGCTTTATAATTAAAAAAGATGTGACGAGTAGTTAGCTCCATTGGAGGAGTTGGGAGAGGGTGGGTTGGACGCCGTAGGTGTCAGGGGGGGCTTTGCCCCCCTAGTTTTACAATATAAAGACTCTCGCTATAAGAAGGGATTTTCAAAATTCAACACCTAAAGGGGTCATAAACGGGGGTTCAAAGTTTATACAGAGAAACATTATTTAATTTTTCCTAAAATTGTTCCTTTGAATTAACTTGGTACAAGTAGTCCAGAATTACCGGGGGGGGGGGGAGTTAGGCTAGGGATATATCATGTCAGTGTGTAATAAACTATAACAAAATAACTGTTACTTTCTTAGATAATAACGACGTGAGAGAGGACTGTTTCCCACCCCACATGGAAATTTCATGTCGTATGTTCCAGAGTGAGCTCTGCCAATATCCTGGTCATCATAGCCCTAAAAGGCAATACCACAAACTGACTTTACAAAGAGGTACGTAAGCGGATAAAGGGGAGCTCTTCGAACGAGAGGGGAAGAGCGGTTGTATAGTGAAAAGGGGGGGGGTGTTACTAGCCACCTATGCTAGTAACACAAATTTTCGGGGAAACCGCCTTCTCCCTGTAGCCGCCTATGAAGAGGTACTGTGATAAATGAAACTCAATTTTTAGGAGAGTTTTCACACTTAAGGAATTTTTAGAGTACGAAATCCATGTAGCTAGGAATAAATAAACATCCAAAGGAAGAAATTTTTATGTTTGCAAATTCCATATCAAATTTTGAAACATTCATCGAAATGGCAACGAAAGGCAAAATTTGAACCACTGAAAATTCTAAATTTTTATCTACAGAGTGTGCTGTTGTTTATTGTGGGGCTTGACAAATCGAAAACAATTTTTGAACTTCGAAACAAATTCGAACAGATTTTGAAACAAATATCTTAGGAGCACCCCCCCCCCCTTCCTCAATAATCATTTTAATCTCAAGAAAAACGGTCCTAAATGACGTTTTTGACTTTTCCGGAACTTAATATTCTTTTCCTATGACACACTGTGATGAAATCAGAAATCGATGAATAGATGAATAGATGAATCATTCACTCGTGAATTACTCGTAAACTCATCACTCGTAAAACTAATTCAGCAATCACATACAGGATACCAAATACTGTTTTTCTACACGTCATAGTGAACAGGCACCTGGGATTTATCAAGCCGTGGTTTATTGTATACAGAAATTTCATTAAGCTCTAGGGCGGACCGAGTAGGTCCCTAAGAGCCGCTTAGTGTGTGCATTATTTGTTGTACTGATCGTTTTTATCGCATCACGGTCATTTTCTGCAGAAGAGGAACAATTAGACAGGAACCTACAATTTATTGCCGATTTCGAGCGGCAACGTTCCACATTTTCTTTTTTTTATATACTCACGGAGAGGTTGGAGCGCTGACCCCTCGGTGTGGTAGCAATCTTTTTCTGTGGTAAATTTTCCTGAATGCTCAGTGAAGATATTATAATTTCTTTTTCTATCTCGCATCCCCCAAAAAATACTTTTCCACACTTCCATTTAAGAACCACTAATGTAGAGCCTAGTCTTTATTAACTACGACACTTTTATTCACTGATCACCCCATCCTTGGTTAAAGAACATTTTCTGACTTTTCTGTAATTACGCAGCGCGAAAATGTATCTCTTGTTGGTGAGACAAAAAACATTCGTCCATGAAAAAGGGGGACCGTTAATCAGGGATTCGAAATGCATAATTAAAAAAAAAAAAGTGACACAGTTATAAGAGTGGTTTTACTAATACAAATACAACGCCACAACAGGCAAAATGCCCAACGAGGTGGCTGAGAAAAAGATGCCCATAACAAATACTGTATATTACGAGGCCCTAGCCGCAGAACAAAGCAATGAATGTGATTAAAATTCGAGATTTTCCCTACTGTAGAGGGTGAGTATGCGCTCAGAAGAGAAAAACAAAATCCTACCTCTCTCGTGGTTACATTCACGTTCATGCCAACCTTGGGACCGAGCCTCTCCGAACTGGCAATGTTTGCCGACGGGAGGGGTGTCCCCTCTCCAACATTTTTCCCCCTCGTGACTATTTTAAAAATTAAAATAAATTTTCGTACTTTCTTCAACTTGACCAAATCGGGCTCTTTTTTGTACGTATTCTACATCACCCAGCTCAGACAAACATTTAAAGTAGCCTTTTGATTAAGCAGTTTGCCGTGAATATTCGTCACAAAATCAACGGAAGTTACCGATTTTTTGGAATAGGACGCTATCACTGCTTCGTCGACATCGACATTCCTCTTCTGCTGTGTTTGTAGAAAAATGTTATGAAGAAACGCCGGCACTAGACGCAGTCAAAGAAACGTGTGGAAACAACCAATGCAGATCACATTAGTGCCGCAGAAGTCCCCACCGAGGAGTTGGCGCATCAACCCAGTGTCGTCTTAACGCATGGGCCCACCCGGGGAACGCCCGGGGGCCTCAAGAGAAGAGGGACCTCAGAAAAACAAGAAGCGGTTAAATTTTTCGAAAATTTTCCAGGTAGGACCCTCAGAAAACTCACTTGGCCCGGGGGGCTTTGATGCTTTTAAGACGGCCCTGCATCAACCCCCTTGGTGAGATCTTAGTATGCGTTATGTCGAAGTAGCTATAATTACTGAAATATCCTGTAAAATATGGGTCAGGGTCATATCAAATGTGCAAGTTTCTAGCCAGCAATCGTTTGCAATGTAGCATAATTAGCTTGCGGACGGAAAAAGCTGTGCTCCCCCCCCCCCCTGCTGTGTACCTATAGCTTATATCCCTCACTACCAACTGGATAATTTCATCGCTTCCCGTGGGAGGGATATTCTTTTGGAAACAATGTAATAGAGGATAAACAGAACTTGATGCAAACACGTCTACCAGACTAAAGTATGATCCTCAGTGACGAAGGATCAAGAAAAAACAATTCATACTGACTTCATTGGCCTTCCATCAAGAGAACTGTACTATCAAGTGACGCACAGGGTAGTCACATAAAAGCACCCAGTTCCAGGAGAAAAATTATAGTTACTATTGAGGATCGACCACTTTCACGGTTCGTAACTGCCAGTGAAAACCACTCAAAAAACGATCCGGAGTCAAAATACGAGCAATCTATATTTATTCAATCTGAAACAAGTATATATACACAATGCTTGTAAAAAAAATGACGCCACTCTTGCGACTAATGAATCGGCGAAAAAACACCAACAGTTACTTTGGGTCCCTCCTCGTATAGTAGAGATATCATAAGATAAGCGAAGATTTTTCCTCACAATTTGGGTGAAGAAAAATTGCCAACGAGTGAATATATAAATCCTATGTGAGTAAAAAAATGAACAAAGAGCGTATATACGCCTATATTCCTGTGTACAGCTTCTATCCTTGGTTTTGCTATTTTCGGAGCTGTATCTGCCCGAATCGGGGGTCAAAGAGAAAACCGTCCCTCTCATCAAAAAGACTGAGTACCGTTTCATCCTTTAATGGTTCATCCTTTTGTCCAAATATTTCCGTTTAATCTTCGGCCTGATTAAAAAAAAATGGCCCGTTTTAATCCTTTTTCAGCCCCCATTTCTCTTTCTACTCTATCTTATCAAGATATTGAATGAACCAAGACTTCAGAACTTCATGTTTTGATATTTCTATGGCAGAGGTCTTCGACTTCTTTTTTTGTTGTCGCGAGTACTGCCTGTACCCATCATCAAAAGAATAGCGCCCTTACGGCAAATTTGACACACGAATGCGTGAAATCAAAATGATTTCAATCCCTGAGTGCAATTTGTTCAAGGTGTTTAATTGGAACGTTGATCAAGTGTTCGCGAGCACGAAATCGGACACGAACATCGAGCACTCTGGGTGCTTCGGGGATCACCATGATGCTCGCGAGCAATGGGTTGAAGATGCCTGGTCTAGCGCAAAATTACGTGGTGATGACAACAATTCGCAAGTGCCTTGGTGCTTTTCAAACTATCACAATGCGACTGATTTTATACTTCGAAGTTTTTTTAATCGATACACGAATTATGCGTCGGTATTTCTATTCTAAGGACTCCTAACCAAATCATGGTTCAATGAAGAGATTTTAGCAGGTCGTTGAAGAAGAAGACGTGGGCCATGCTGGAAGCTGTGCGTGTATATGTTTCTAAGGTGAAGTTTGTTTCTGTGTGATGCTTGCCTGCCACCTGCCATTTTCTGTCTTAATCAATTTTTCTAACTATTAGTGAAGTGTAATGATTCAATAGTTGCACCGTTGTGAGCCTATTGCTCTCTGTAGCGAGACTTTTCAACGGAAAGGGGGGGCGGGAGAGATCGGCTCGCATTCGTGCCTCAAAGTTGGGAATCACAGAAAACCTACTTCAGCCAACCAACTGCGGCGACGGTGGGGTTCGAACCCAGGTCCTCGCGATGCGAGTCCGTCACTATGACCACTCGACCACCACTTCTAAGGACTAACATAGAGCGGTGCTTTTGATTCAATAACCCGAAAAACATTGAAGACCCATCCGCAGCCTATTCCAGGGTCAAGATAACAACAGCAAAAGAGGGAGGTGGGTGGAGCCGATGGAAAACAGAATTGATATTTATTACCTGGGGATGAAACGGGAATGGATGGCTCGGGACATCAAAAAAAAAGTAGACCTTAAGGAAGATAATGTCATGCACCGCTGGGGAAAAATAACATTGAATGTTTTGGGAAATTCTAGACACGAACGAAATCGACCCTTAAGCCCGCTGCACGCGTTCAGGTTTGCCTGAACAGGAAAACGTACCTGTACATTAGAGCCTCTTAAATACTTTTAATGCTCCTTTAAAAAGTCGCCTTACCTCTAGAGTTATACCCGTGCAGGTAAACCTGAATGTGTGTAGCGGCCCTAAAGGAGAGGTGGCCGCCCAGGGAGGTTTTACTGTAACGAAAACTACGAAACCGGAGAAAATGTGTCGAAGAAAGAGGGAGAAAAAGAGAGAAAAGGATTCAGTCGCATACAAATGACAATTATTTGCCAGGCTGCCGTCGTCGTTTATTTTGATCACGGTCGTTGTTCTGCCACAGGGAGGTTGCACATTCTTTTCGACGCAATTTCGTCTCTCATTATCTCGCAAAGGGGAGGATCTCGAGCTCCTCTAAATGACTGTTCAGCAGCACCTCAAAATATACGTTTCGAATCCCTCCCGAAGGCTTCCCAGACCCTTAATTTGGGTTTCAGAAAAAAAAGGAATAACTACGCGTCGTAATACCTCTCCTCCCCGGTGTGTGTCTCTCAGGGTTCTTTGTACTTAACTGCTTTTCGCCATCTTCATCTTCCTATTTCAAATCTGTTGTAATTCAGATTCGAAAAGACGTACGTGGCTTTTACGAAAAGGGAGAGAAAGTTACTTTCTTTCTGTTCTTGGTTGATTGATCATTTCCATTCCGACTGAGCAAAATGGAAATGAGCTTCTCCTCCAAAGTGCCGAATATTATATAGTGGTTGCACTTTCAAATGAACCACTTGTGGCTTAGTGATGTCCAATCGCCCCCCCCCCCAACACTATAACATAACGTTATGCCTTGAGGGTGAGGGGAGGAACAGCAATTGTCTCTGAAAAAATTGAGAAACAACGGGAGGGAAAAAAATTAATTCGAACGAGACTTAGAAAAAAATGGCAACCAATTTGAAAAAAAGGAAAACGCGATGATAAAACAAATTCTCTCACACAAAGACAGTTGCGATTTATTTTGCAGCAAATGTACATAGTAGGCTGTATCGCTTTTCTCGAAGCAAGTACAGCAGGCCTACTGTACCAACAACAACAAAAAACTTTTCTTTGTGAACCGAAAAGGTTCGCCATTAACGTAAAGTCATTGAACATTCGATGAATAAAACTTCCTACAATTACAAAAGCTACGATTCATCGAATGAGCCGAATATCAAGCGGAGCGTGTGTAGCCCCCCCCCCCACCCTCCCCTCCCCTCCCCTCCCCGTGTTTCCATTGCACATAGCAATTCCTTCGATCCAAGATTATATAACCTACCGATCGCAGACTCTGTCCTAGTACCGTGTTTGCTTGTAATATTTGCTTCGTGCGGTTAACGCGACTACTCTAAGCATTTCCTTAATAACGAAGGTTTTTTTAACAACTGGCGGTTGCGAAGATAAATTGTAGTCTAGTGGTCTAGGGCGTTCACCCGAAAAAGTGAAAAGACGTGGGTTCGATTCCCCGCAGGAGCAGTTGAATTTTCTCGCTTTCCAAAATACATCTTCGCAACAGCCAATTGTTAAAAAACCTTCGTATGGTAGCAGAGAGTGACGTCATCCGTGTATTTCCTTAATCCCTGAAGTCTCAACTAAGGGGAACTTTCTTCTTTTAATTAAAACAATCCCCGCACAGTGGGTGGCTGACCTACAATAACCTAAAACGGGTGCATTCATTCAATATGCGTTCACTCACTGCTAATTTTGAAGAATTGATGATGGTGATCACACGTATAACACTGGCACACATTATGAGGTACATTTCAACAGAATATTCTCACGTAACTCATCCCTTCGGGGTGAAATGGTAGTAAACTGCCTCAACGGCCGGAAATGTGATTTCGGCTAAGAAAAGAAGTAAACGTCGTCGACGTGTTCTTCAGTCGTGATGCTGTTGCGAACCTCAAAAATTTAGAATACAGTGGATCCTCTACTTATAACATTCCCACTTAATACGACTTATTTTCGTGGTCCCAACTCTAACAAATATTTGTCGATATTTCCCGTTTAGAGCGTTTTCCCCTCCTACAACGTTTTGCATGACTGTTTTTTAAAACACGTTAGAAGCGGGATTCACTGTGAAATGTACGAATGTCCTTCGTGAAACTTTTCAGGGATTTTTCTCAATCCGGGGATGCTACCAATCAAAATCCTATCCTTCGATTAAGTTCGTGAAAACGAGAGGGAAATTTTCTATCAAAAATGTAAATACAATCATATAAGTGTTATTACAAAATTAAGAATTAACACAGGACCGTAATTTTTTTATCAATTCAAAAAAAAAAAGAAAAAAAAACGTTTACTCAATTAATTAAATCTTAAATGCTAATTTTTTTTTCTCTTCGAGGTTATAATTTTTTTCATCGGTAACGTCACGTAGATATGGGAAGCCGGAAAACTCATTTCAAAAAATCTCCTTCGAGTTTTACTGCTTATACAGGGCCACCCTTACTAGACTCGGGGCCCGGTGCAAAAATAATAGCGGTGCTAGAGGAGTCTTAATAATTTCGGGACCCCTTACCTCCGATTTTACACATTCTGTGGGAAAGAGGGAATCGGCACATACAAAATGCTGAAAAATTTCAATACAAAAAAATATAAACACAATTAAATTTCAATTAACAAAAACATTTTTATGAAAATTTCTTGCTGAAATAAAATGTAAATTGATGAAAGAAATCATTTTTTTTCTAAACCAACTGAAATTGGGACCTAATTAAAGAAATTATCTGAGAACTAATGTGTAAATTTTCAGAATCGATGAATCAAAAATGAGAAAAATAATGAACAGAAATAATCCCAGCACTTGTGAATATCCAAAATAAATGAACGGAATAATTCCAGAATATTGATGAAAATCCAGAATAAACCAAAAAATTGGAAGAAATACTTTTAAAACGGATAAAAATTCAGCATAAATGAAAGGAGTAATTCCAGACCTGATGAAAATTCAGAAAAAACAAAAATAAATGAAAGAAATATTTCCACAATCTACGAAATTTCGGAACTCACACGAAAATTCAGAACTTACGAAAGAAATCATTATTACCGTAAGTGGCCCCCAAAAACGCGGTGCGACCGCACACCCTAAAGGAGGTTCTGCGTACGGAGCTTGAAAAATTGCATATAAAGTAAATGTATAATGAAGTAATATCATCCCCCTTGCCAAATATACAGGGGTCAGCACGGATCATGGCCTCAAAATTAGTGAAAATAGTGACCAAAATGTTTGAAAAAGTGACCAAATAGTGACCGAAATGTTTAAAAGTGACCAAATAGTGACCAAAATTTTTTAGAGAGAGAGACCAAATGGACAATGAATTTTTATTACCAAATTGAATGAATTGAAATTGAATTTAGTTTTAACTTTGCATTTCAATAGAACTCATTGAAATTGCTTTTTTTACATAATAGATAGAAATAATTAAATCAAACTCAAACGCATTCTGCTAACCAGAAAAGTTTTGAATAACTTATCAAATTTATCAACAACTATGAGTGAGAGAATAACTACATTACATCCCTTTTAAGTAACAGCAGCAATGCCTTCCCCCATGTTGCTTTGCACAACCCATCTTAAAATCAATTTAAGCAGGAAAAACTTCAAAGCGGGAAAAATTTTTCACATTCAAAGAAGGGAAAAAAATGAAATAACACAAAATTTGATGAGAGAATTTGTCCCATCTACATTCCAGTGGATTTTTCATTCATGTTATGCTATGAATGACAGTATACAAAATGTACTCAAACTTTTTTTAACTAGTACAAATTTGATTTACATACCTAGGTTTGTATAATATGTTCCAACAAATTTTAAGAAATTTACTTAATGATTAAAAACCATAAAATTAAATTTTTAACATTTTAAATTATTAAATTAAAAAATTACTTAAATTACTGAATTATAAATCATTTAAATTATTAAATTGAATAAAGTATTCAAATTATTAAATTAACTAAATTATTTTAATTATTATATGTTGAGGGAGGGGCAATCCACCCTTCCCCCCCCCCCCAGCGTCAATGGCAGAGCCTACTGATGTATACATGTATATGATGTATATCAATTGTCATCGTGCCACACCCCTAAGACCTTCAAGTCTATCTCCACCTATGGCTGGACTGGGAAAAGTGGGCGAGTACTATTTTACAGGCGGGGGCACCAAAATAATACTGTCCTTGGGTGAGGGAAAAAATAAACCAGTTTTGAAATTTGTAAAAATATATATTTTCCCTTTTTTTACACACAACATACACCCATGGCCCCCACAAAGGGTGGGCTGACAAGGCTCCAGCCCTGGGGCCCGGGAGGATTTTAATAATTTTTTTGTTTTTTCACGCTATAAATTCATCATAAAGGGGGCCCCCGTGAAAGTCTGGTCAGGGGGCCCGTAAAAGATCCCAGCCTAGGGGCCCTGCTTCAGGATGTGGGGGCCATGCATACACCCCTGCAAAAAAAAACACATTTACTCCTTTACCCAGAAACACAGGGGTGGGAAGTGACAAAGTCCATTTCGGAGCAGCAAAATTCAGGATTCTGAGCAGTTTTGGAGCAGCAAATTCAGCAGATATTTATTGGAGCAGGGAAATTAACAAGAATATTTTCGTTAACCCTCCTCCCTTTTCAAAATAAAACTGCACTGTCTTTTGTTATCAAAAATCTTTTCATCAGCTTGTTTTTGGTGTTTCAGGCTTTTGACACATCGTTTGAAAGAGAGGCTGTCATAAAATTTTTCACACCAGTCTATTTAAGATGATTTTTGCTTACTGAGGGCACTATTTGCTGTCTTGAACAGCAGCACTTCAAATGAGCAAAAAATTTTCTATAACTTTTTTATACTCGGAAAGAAATTGTTGCAAAAGGGGGGAGAATTTCGGAAGAATCAACACGACCTTTGGCGATTAAGTACTTATTATTTGGCGAGATTGGTGATCTGACACTCGTTATTCGGCAGTTTCTAAATTAACATTCGTAATTTCTGCTGCTTCCAGTGGCGACTTTTTTTTAAACGGCAACTGACTCGCATTTGCACTTTAAAGCTTTTTTTTTTTTTTTTGAAGCCGAGCACAACTCAGGTCTATCGCCATGGGCAATTTACTACCTAGTGAGTTGTGCCGGAAGTGTAAGTATGTGTACCTAACAGTCTGAGTGCGTATTTAGTGTTGTGTATGATTTTTTAGTGCTGCCATCTATATCTCAGAAGTGAAGTGAGTGTAGTGTAATGACTGAATATTTATACTGTTTGTAGGACTGTCGCTCTCTATGGCGAGACTTTTTAACGGAGAGATCGGCTTGCATTTGCGCCTTGAAGTTGGGAACCACAGAAAACCCACTTCAGCCGACCACCACTGTGGTGACGATGGGGCTCGAACCCGGGTCCCCGCGACGCGAGTCCGTCATTATGACCACTCGACCACCACAGCGGCGCACTTTAAAGCTGAAAGACTATTGCAAACTATCTTCAGTTGCACAATCACGGATATTATCGCGGTTTCACGATGGAAAGGCCGATAGTTTAAATAAGGCGTACAGTGGAATATATATAAAACACGCTCTTAGAAAGAATCGTTTCACGGTAAGCAGGAACAAAAAATTTTTGGCGACCTTTAAGAAATTCTGGGCATACGAAGCAAAATTAGCTATTTGGCGCAGAAAAATACGAAACCACTATAGGAGCAGGATGGCGCAAGATGTTAATTTTGGCGCAGTGTTCCTACCCCTGGAAAAAGTATAATTTTGGCCTTCCCCCCGTAATTTTTAACAGAAAAAGAGACTCAGCGGCCTTGCCCGGTAAATTTCCCATGAACCTTGTAAGCACCAACGTGGCGACTTTTTTTCGAGCCAAGGAATCGCCGTTTTGCGGTAGTCAATTCAAGATGGCTGACGAAGGGCACATAAAAAATTACAAAAAAATATATAATTTATAATATGAATTAACCTAATATGCGAAAATCGATAGAAATATATCGGGAAATACGGAAAATTAGGATGAAATGAACACAAAAATTGAATCAACAACATACGGGGTTTATAAATGCGGTTGATACAGAGTTTATGGATGCTGCTGTCAGGGCTACCTATTTTAGCGCGAAAACAAGTCGCCACGTTAGCGCTGACTCTTCCCGTAACTTTCAACGAACAAAAATAGTGAATTCGTCCCCATCCGGGACACCCGATTTACCATGGCCGTAATACAATTGTTTTTTATGGAGGGGAAACGTAATTTTACTGCCCCTTGACTGTGAAATTCGATAATTTTGCAAAGGAATTTTTATTGCCTTTTCTTAAATATACCATTCCATCAAAAACGCCGTCCAAGGCATTGTTTTCTCCCCCCCCCCCCGCTTTTGGATCTGATCACGGTATGTAGCAATCCGGGTCGCAAGTACGAACGAAAATTTACTATCGCTCGGGGCCGGTATCCACTCTTTTTAACAGAAAATGAGTAAACTCGGCACCTTTCCTCGTTCAACACCCGTGGAACCAGACCCCCGCCCTCTCCTATTGCGGTCATAACAGACTCGAGACAAACGTTTTAATAACTTCCGAGGTCTAAAAATAAGATTTTTTTACACATCAAGAATGGCGCGCAAGATGTCGATATTTGTTGGGGGGCAGAGCGCACCGACTGAGCTGAAGAAAAACAATGATCAGAAGTTCATTTTGAACTCTTTTTCCGTAAAAGTTGCAAAAACAAAAAACAAGATCATTTTCGTTCATCAAAAATACGGCCGGCAATCAAAAGGGAGAAACAAATCAAATCCCGACATACATCCATGCGGAAAAAACAGACATCTCACCTATAAAGAAAAAACCAGTCTATATATCCGTGCTCCCGTGAGAGTACGCCGCCGCCGATTTGCATACAGCGTCGGAACAACCGGTTCCCGCACGTGCATGGAGAGAAAAAAAAAGGAAAACAATCCAACAATATTAAGTAACAATCAGTATCGTGAAGATGCTCTAAATTAAGTTACGGCCCGGGAATAAAAAAAATTAATATTAGGCCCTTTAAATTAGGAAAAAAATGTGAAGTAGGGGCCAAAGGCGCGCTCGGTGTGTGCCCATCGTTAAATCCGCCTCTAGTTACGGCTCCCATGCACGTTAACTGAGTTTTTATCAGCCTGATGACAAATTTTCATCTGATTTGGAAACCCTTGTGTTAAACTAAATGTTGAATTGCAGGATTCTGTGATCTTTTCATAAATAGTTCTCCTTTCGATCAAATTTGGGGGTACGGTTTCTTGCTCAGATTTAAATCCAGTTAGAAAAATAGTACGAATTTTATTTGTCGATAGATCGCGATTTTCAATCGGATGATTTTTTTTTTATTGTAAGTAAATTCAAAATACATGCGAGCTTCTTTAACCTTGGCCAGCTACAAGAGTATTCTCCAAAGCGTATTAATACGCTTAATACGTATTAATAATACGCGTCTTTAATACGCGCTTTGGTATTCTCCCGCTGCGCGTAAGTTAGCTTCTGCACGGGCTCTCTAATCGTCATTTCAAATAACATTTAAAAAAATTAACAAAAGTAACGATAGAACAAACAACAAATGTAACTTGCTCGATGCTCCAAGAAAGGAATTCGGCCCTTAGGACTAAAATTTTTTAAAACAAATAAAATAAAGGATCAATTTTAAAATAAGATGTAAATAAAAGAACGAGTGAGCACGTGGGGAAATAAGAAAGAATGGTAGTATGGGGGGGGGGGAAATTTTTTGTTGTAAGTACGCCTTTTATGCTAGTTTTTTTTTTCCGACCGGCTTTTCCATAAAATGACGATTCTTTAACCAAGGAGCTTTCTTTTTCCAAGCGCCTTGAAATCAAGTTATGCTGACGTCACACGGTATGCTCCCGGGTAGAACTCCTTAATACACGATAGGTATATGAAGGCGTCTTACTCCCGGGAAGATAAGATGCCTTCGATAGTAGTTCAATGAAGGGAGGGAGAAAATTAGCGATATTGAACAGGTAAAGTTCCTCCTTGAAGAAAAGAAAAACACTGACAGCAGAAAAGCGCGCGAGACCGAGGTTTTTTTGCTAAAAAAGTGGAAAAAGTGACCTGGGCCTGAAAATACGTAATAAAAGTGACCAGTTTCTAAAAAAGTGACTTTTAGTGAAAAAAGTGACCCGTGCCGAGCCCTGAATATATAACTATCTTATTTCTTGACCTCACCTTATGTGCAAAGGCAATTCTGAATTTTTATCTTCAAACTGTCTGAAGCCACGAACGTTTAAAAGACCTTTTGCAGAGATGCGAAGCTGCACACATTAAAGGCTTAATACACATGTAAGAAGATCCCTTTGCGCAAATTTACCACTCACGGTAGAAAACGCTTCAAAATTTTAATTTCTGTCGTTCTGCAGCTGACTGGAAAGCAGCGGAATTTTGAGAACGTCAATCAGTGGTGCACAAGTTTTTGAGTCGGATGTGGCTATCGCTCGCGAGCCACCAACTCATGTACTTATCGTGTTGCACTGATAGTTTTAAGGAAAACCTTAGCGCTTTGGTTCACATCACGGTTCCTGGATGCATCACCAATCTTTATCAAGGGTGTACAGGTGAGCTGGCTGTATTCGTATGTGCCTGTTCGATGCTTTGAAGTAGCTCTTAAGCCAGGATTACACTGTAAAAGTTTGATAAAATATCTTTTACAACTCTGGAAAAATGCGACCAATAAGCCTAACAGTTGCATTTGCGCGAATATAACTGGTACGATTACTTGTAGCATTTTTCAAGTTTTATAAAAGAACTTTTACAAACTTTTATAATGTAATGATGGCCTAAGGCCGGTATTACACAAAAAAAAGTTTTCTTAAAGTTCTTTTATGGTATAAAACTTGAAAAATCCAACCAACAAGATTATCGGTTGCATTTGCTCGAATGTAACCTATGAGCTTCATTTGTTGGATTTTTTAATTTTTGTAAAAGATTTTTGATAAAATTTGGAAAATTCAACTAACAAGGTCACCGGTTGCATTTGCTCGAATGTAACAGATGCGCACACTATAAAAGTTTGTAGGTGAGGGTGAAAAGATAGGTACTCTCTCAATACTCTCTAATACACGATCATCTCTGTACTGTCATCACGTCACCCCTTATTTCTTCTTTCTTTCCCTTTCTTTCTTTTTTAAACGTGGAACAAGGCTACCACATTTATCACCTACACGTCTAAAACAGATCATTTAAATTTATTGTCAGCACCGTGTACGCGAAGGGGTTAAAGTCAAGGAGCTTTGGCACAAAATTAAGGTCGAAAAAGTCGACCCGCCCTGTTCGTTGGGTTTAAAATATACTTGTCCTCTTAAATCTTTACCACTTCTCGTCTATCTCAACTGGGATTATGTTTTTTAATTGTTTTTTTTAATTTATGACAACAGCATGACAAATTAGTACAAAAAAAAATGAAAACAGTAACACAGAACAAAAATACATGCATACATAAAAATAAATGAACATAAAACATTCACTCTGTGACCCCAAGGGACTAGAGTGTCCTTCCAGCAGATCTATAAGAATAGTCATCTGTTAGACAAGTGGCAACTGCCATTTCTTTTCCCAAAAATTAATTAATTGGTTAGGGTTTATAGAATGTATTTTACTTAAATGTTAATTTCTTGCGCAATATACTAAAATTCACAGAAATAATTAGGATCACACAAATATATCATATACATCAATGCATCCAGCTTCTCGAGCATCGTAATTATTGCACAATTTGTCTCTCTAGCGAATGAATAAATGTTAAAATTGGAATTATTTTTTTTTTATTTGTTTCCAAAGTTAAATAATACATGAAACAGTGAAATCTCAATATTTGTTGTCAAGAAGCCTGAGCCTGTACAGAGCAACTAATTAAAGATAAAGAAACAAAAAAATAACACAAAACTTATAATAAAAATAAAATAAAAAAAAAGTTAAATAATGAAATGAATTTTCAAATAAATTTTTGTAATAATTATGCTGATATACAAGTTCACATTTGATATAATAACAATTGATATGAGGCAACTACAGGCGTATGGATAATAATATAATTCGCTTCTATAATTGAAAATATACATCTATATCGTCTATTGCTATTAGAAATTCAAAAAGTTATTTTTTAAATGATGCAAAACTAGATATATTCTGCATTACCAACGGTAAAGCATTAAATAGTTTAGGAGCAAGGTAGTAAAAATGTTTGCGAAATATTTCTTTTCTAAATGAGGGTATGCAATAAATTTCGTTTGGTCTTCTCAATGATATGGACTCTCTTTGAGTGCATATTGATTTATTACGATATATGTAGAGTATGATTCGGTAGATGGCGTTATGTCTTATGGGGAGTAGATTTAAATTTCTATAAATTGAGATTTGAGAACGAGCACTGTAAATAGTTTTAAAACATCTGTTTTGAATAGAACAAATAGGCAGCAGATTTGTCTTGTAATCGCCACCCCAGATGATGATACCATAATTGACAATTGAATAAAACTAGGCTTAGTAAATTTCTCTCAGAAATTCTGCTGTTACCTTTTGTTTCAGATAATAGAATTTATATACAATAAAACGTAGTTTTTTCGCTATTTCTAGTGCATGAAGTTTCCATTTTAGATTGCTACTAATATTAAGTCCTAGATATTTGATATTTTGTACCTGCTGAATTTTTTGGCAGGAACAGTCGAGGTTCATCAAACATATTGGGCTATGGAATTTTAGATTAAAATCAATTTCAGAGTAAATTAAGTTGAAATGAATGACTTTAGTCTTTGAAAGATTTAGGGTTAAATCATTGGCTAGGAACCACTTTCTGATTAAGCACAGGTCTTGATTTATTTTAGTTGTTAGTGTATTAAGATCGTTGGAAGAATATAAAAGAACTGAATCATCGGCGTAAGTAATCATAGTACCATGAATATTTAGTTTACATAAGTCGTTTATGAATATTATAAAAAGTAAGGGGACTAAATTTGATCCTTGGGGGACTCCTCTCTGTATAGTGATATAGTCACTTAGTGTGTTTTTAATTTTAACTCTTTGTTTACGATTGGTTAGATATGAAATGAACCAGTTCAATGTATTACCTCTGATTCCAGCAGAACTGAGTTTCTTAATGAGAATTGAGTGATTTACATTGTCATAAGCTTTTGAGATGTCTAAAAATATGGCCAGGGTAAATTTACAGCTGTCAATACTGTTATAAACAAATTTAGAGAAGTTTAATAGAGCGTTTTCGGTACTACGTCCTTTTATGTAACATTCATATTATTTTTCGTGCGGTTCATTGAGTGAAAAAGATTTAGTATTTTAGGAGCAGTAAAATAAAAACTCTTTAAATAATGTTTTATTGACTCTTGGCAGTTGATAAATATTTCTATATCTAGTTGATGCCTTGTTATTTTTCATTGTTAGCCATGTGTAATTTGCTGTTACAAATTTTATAACCTTATATATAGATTTGTCTTATGTTAAGAGTGTAACTCTATTGTTGTTAGAGTTAGTACTTGTAATTATTGACCTTGTTTTATTGTATGTGTTATTTAATCCTTGTATATTTATATCATATGCCCCACCCTAGGCACAAATACCATTTGTTATTAGTGAATAAATCCATGCATAAAATATGTCCTTTAGGAAGTTGTTATCAATCGTGTTTTTGAGTTTTTATACAGGATTGCTATATACTGTATATAAGTTACAAAATTTTTAACTATTTTTTTCACACTGCGAATTCCATTTTATAGATCATCCTGTATAATTCCTAAATAGTTATAGTCTCTTCCTATTTCTTGACAATTATATTGTAGGTTCAACTAGCATAAACAATGGTTATGCATTTTTATATGTATATTAGTTTCGTGATCAATGTTTTTAGTTTTTAAGCATATGTATTTGATTTTTTTGAGTGTTTAGTTTTAATTTAGCCAGGTGTTAATCTTATATCCATTTCAACCTTTTTTCAAGATCTATCATTTCTGAATCTTCAACATATAGGCTTGTGTCATCTGCGAATAAGATTAATTTAACATTTAACTTCATTTTACATATATCATTAATGTAAACAAGAAATAATAATGGTCCAAGAACTCCTTGGTTGGGATTCCTTTCATTACATTTTGGAATGTGCTGATTTCACCATTTATTATGACAGCTTGTTTCCTGTTATAGTAATATGTTTTAACCCAATTTAGTACATTACCTTGTATGCCTGCTGAGAAGAGTTTTTTGTTAGAAAATCTAAAAATTCGAAAGCGGCTTCGACAATTAGAGACAAACAGCAGGAAGTGCGCTTAGGCCGACATTACACAATAAAAGTCTTATGAAAGTTCTTTTATAAAACTTGAAAAATGCAACCCATGAGCGTATCGGTTACATTCGAGCGAATGTAACTAATGAGCTCAAAAGATCTTTTATCGAACTTTTATAGTGTAATTCCGGCCTTAAGAGTGTTATTTAGAATGTTATTGTATCTATTTGATGTCCTTAATAAATTAAGGCAAATGGAATATGTTAAGTTGCCGGTAGAGATACGAATGACGGAGTTGAGTAATTGCCAGTTAGTGATCGGATAATTTTCTTTTGGGTCTGGACGATAGGTCGCACTGCCCCAAACAGTTAGTCCATATAATAGATGAGAATGAAAAAGGGAATTGTAACACGACAACAAAAAATTGATTCTTAGATAATGTTTCAGATACTAAAATTTATAAACTATAAAACAAAGTTTTGATTGAATATGTTTTACATGAGACTTCTATTTAAAATTTCTATCTATAACAATACCTAGATATTTAATGAAGCTCACTTGTTTTAATGGAGTACAGGTACATGACAGGTCATTAAGACAGTTTTTATTATGAAAAATTAGATTACAGTTAGTATCCAAATTAGTGAGATTTGAGAAACTAATGTAACTTATTTTGTTTTTAGAATATTAATTTCGAGATCATTTGAACGAAACCAATTTCGGACTTTGATTAAAACATTGTTAATAGTATGATTCAATGATTGATGATCGTTCCCAAAATAAAGAAGTACAGTGTCATCCGCATATTTGAGTATTTTGGCATTGAGTTCAAGGTTACAGAAATCATTAATATAAATAGTAAAAAGTAACGCGGTCCCAAAGTAGTTCCTTGTGGAATTCCTCTGTGCATGTTCGCTGGACTACTAATATGTTTACCACACTTAACAGATTGAAATCCATTATTAAGATAGGATTCAAATAATTTATGAGCAGTTTCTCTAATTCCATATGTGTGCAATTTAGCAACCAATATACTGTGATTGATGCTGCCAAAACATTTTGGTATACCGAGAAAAATTGCTATTGTTTGTGTTTTGAGTTATCTAAGCTATCAACTACAAATTTGTTAAATTCAATTAGTGCAGTTTCAGTGCTTTTGTTTGGCAGGAAACCATGTTGATTTTCTGAGAAAAAATTATTGTTTACATTTAAATATGTAGATTTACTGTACATCTTATGATAGATTCCAAGTTGTCGTCACGTCCTCCCAGCAACAAAGATGGAGTCGACTAATCTAATGTATATGGATATATATAAACTGACATCATCATCATCCACCCCTAGCAATCATAATCGTGGTTCCCCCCCCCCCCCAGACTTTCAAGTCCATGGATATACTCCGTTTGTGTGTGTGTTTTCATTTATTAGAAGGTCCTCAGGATGTAACACATTGCATCTCGTAAACATTCCTCTGTGGTATTTCTATTTCATCAGTGCATGCCGGAACGCTTGCTTATGCATGTGCGAGTGTCCCTAACGTATTTATGATGCCTGAAGTATGTTAGTTTTGTGTTTGGTGCGCTTCTTCTTCTTCAAACCGAACACAACTCTTGTCTATCGCCATTAGGCAATTTATTACAGAGAGTTTCACCCTTTTCAGGAAGAACAACCGACAAGGAAAGGGTGTTACCACTAATTCTATTCGTTTAAATATGTGCAGCAATATAAAAAATTTGGGGAAAAAATTGTGGGTCACTCAGAAAAAATTTTAAATATAAATATTTTGAACGCAAGAGAGGCCAAGAATGAATTTAAAAAGCCCGCAACCCTAGAGTGACGTTCAAGCAACATATGATCACCAAACATGCACCCCGTCCACATTCCTCTGCGGAACTTCTAACGAATTGGTACATGTTAGAATATGAGTGTACGTATTGTGAACCTAACGTGAAGTTTGTTTCTTTGTAATGCTCGTTATGTAGTGCTGTCATCTGCCATCAATTTTGCTAACTATGAATGAAATGTAATGATTGAATAATTGTCATGATCAAGTACAGCATGGGTGGCCAACTTCTTCCTGTTCGCGGGCCAACATAATGACTAGCTGCAGCTTCGAGAGAGGCACTCCAGCGTATAAGTCACACCATTAAAATGACCCGGAAAACGCGCAGATTTGTAAACGAAACAAGTACTATAATATGGTTAAACACGAGAAATTTAGTCATAGAACTTTAACCCAGGACTTTCTATTCTTCTTCATTAACCTCTTCGCTTGCAAACGATTAGCAACTAATTCGGTTATCTCCATTTGACGAAGCGGTGATACATATGGTAACCTTGTCCTAAGCTAACTGCACGTTAGGAAAAGGAAAAGAAGAAGGAAAAAAGTAGAAGAGAAAAAAATAAAAGAAAGAAAAAAAACGAATGAAAGATTAAAACAGTATAATAGATAAGTTGATAAGAGTTGAGGTACAAAGTAGATTTCTGTTTTCACCCTCACCCTACCTGTTCTCTATTCTATTAATTGTTCATTCTTATATGTATATAGTAGACAGGTGCATCATATGCGGCATATGTGGGGGGAAGATCACCATCAAAGTATAGAAAAAACGAAGATGAACAATAATATATAGGATTACAACAAAGCTTAGCGATGATGAGAAGAGAGGAAAGAAAATAGAGAGAACTTGTTTGAATTTACTCCACTGGCGTTTGGACGCAATATTACGTCCTTGATTGTAAACTGGTTAAACTGACACATATTCTTTGTTTGCTCAACACATGAGTCCACCCGAGCACAAGTGGCACAAGAAGGCAAGCTCATCATTTAGGGGGGGGGGGGGCCTCCTCGGCCTTAGAAAATATACTAGAAATGATATACACTGCTGGCCACCCAAATTGCAACACCAAGAAAGACAAGAGATATCGCAACAATATTTATATTGTAGATAACATGTTGACCAAGCATCAAATGATTAAATTTATAGACTTCTGTGAAGTGTGGTTCCTGCCAAAATCAGTAGCCAGAGTAGCCGCCATTGTTGGAGATCACCGCTGCCACACGCCTCGGCATTGATTCAAAGAGACTTTGATTGTGTTCTTGGGGTACAGCAGACCA
The DNA here is from genome assembly GCF_987345545.1 of Pholcus phalangioides. Classification (NCBI taxonomy): domain Eukaryota; kingdom Metazoa; phylum Arthropoda; class Arachnida; order Araneae; family Pholcidae; genus Pholcus; species Pholcus phalangioides. The sequence goes on along the minus strand of NW_028301602.1, from coordinate 48,676,749 downwards.
AGCAGCTTCCACGCGTTGCCAAAGTTGATCTGGTGTGGCAGCTGGGGATGTAATCTGGGTCAGTCGTTGAGCAACCATGGACCACATGTTTTCTATCGGCGAAAGATCCGGAGAGCAAGCTGGCCAGGGAAGCAATTCAATCTGGCGATTGACGAAGAACCTTTGGACAATGCGTGCCACGTGTGGTCGCGCATTATCCTGTTGAAATATGGCTGTGGGCAAGCCCTGAAGGTAAGGAAGGACAACTGGCTCCAACACCTCGGAGATGTAGCGCTGGCTTTTTAAAGTACCGGCAATGCGTACTAGAGGAGTGCGAGAGTGATATCCAATACCGCCCCATACCATAATACCCGGTGCAGGACCAGTGGGGCGGTGCATAACGCAGCTGTTCAGCATCCTCTCTCCACGGTGTCTCCAGACTCGAATCCGACCATCGTGGTGTTGCAGACAGAAGCGTGACTCGTCAGTAAAGACAATTTCATTCCATTGTGCCGTCCACATCCTTCTTTCATCGCACCATTGGCGGCGGAGACGTCTGTGGTTCTGCGTCAAGGGTAGACGAAGCAATGGACGTCTTGCGGACAGACCACTCCGCTGTAAACGGCGTCGAATGGTACGCGCAGACACTGGATGATGCGGTACAGACTGAATGTGCTGTGCTATGGTTCGTGATGTGGCTGAGCGATTCGTCACTGCCATACGCACAATACGCCTGTCATCACGTGAAGTGGTGCACTGAGGTGGATGCGATCGAACACGTCGGTCCGTCGTACCCTCCTGCATCCAACGATCACATATCCGCATTACAGTTGTTTGGTTTCGTCCAACACGACTACCGATTTCCCTGAAAGATAATCCACAATCTCGGTAGGCCACTATCCTTCCTCTGTCGAACTCGGATACTTGATCAAAAGATGATCGCGGTTTTCTAAGAGGCATAATTGATCGTTTTTTTGAAAAAACCACAAGAAAAACACAATTGCCGTACTTCAAATCGTCGAAATCTCCAAGCCTTAAATAGCGCTTTGAAGTGGCGCCACAGGCGCGCGTGATGTGCGTCTGCGCTGAAATTCTAATCATTTGCATATCTCACCTCCACTAATGCATGTTGTAAATTTCATATTATTTGCATGCTTCCTTCAGGGTGTTGCATTTACGGTGGCCAGCAGTGTATATATATATCTATATATACATACATTTGGTATATGTTCTTTGCCCCCCCACTCCCGGATAGGATTAAGTTGAAATAACTGGCGTGAAAGAGGGGCCTCATGATGCTGAGATCGGAATACAATTTTCGAGAGAAAGTATGTAAACTGTTCGGCAGGTATTTTTAGGCCGGTGAGGGCATCAGAAACATCACTTTTGCCCGGAGGGGGGCTTATATGATTCTCTTAAAACGGCCCTATTCCAAACATCAAGAATTAGTTTCTTCTGCGAATAATTTCATCCAATGCATTCATAATTTAAATTTTTTGCAGAAAAACATTTTTTTCCCCCCATTTTTTTATTTTTTCCTTATACCCCTGACATGCAGCACCCTCTCTCCTCTCGTGGCACTCCGTGCGGCCGTAAACGGCTCACTTTGACAGAGTTTTATTGTCAGGATAAAAGAAATGCCAAAAGCCAATCGCGTGAATCTCTTTGGTCATGCTCTCCGAGGGTGTCCCATGATGGTACCAAGATAACATGGACCAAGCAGACTACCTGTAGACGTGAAAGGATGCACGCACCTTTATTTGGTGCTCCTGTATGCTCATAAAATTGCACTGAACCAGATTTGCGACACGTGTTCTTATCACGTCGGCTACTTCGTTAAGGGGTCTCATGATAAAGTCGAATTTCGAAAAATGCTTCAAAATATATTTCATTCAAATGCAACTAAAGTACTAAAAATTTTGTGTCAATCGCTTAATTTGTTCTTTCGTAATAAAAGAAAGAAATAATGAGTTATTGCGTAAATGTATACAAGAAAAAACACTTTGAACGCGATTTTCTTAGATTGCAGTTTTTGAGCTCATCCGTAAGATTGAAAAAAGTACTGTAGCCATAAAAATTTTAAAATTTTACAGAAATGTTTATTCGACATGTGTTAGTAAAATGGACTTCAAATTCAGCAACTGGCCAATGCGGAGTATTTTTAAAAATATTGAATTTCGATTTTGTAAATTTTTATGTTTTTTCAGACATTAAAAATTCATAAAATTCTAACAAATGGTCAGATATCTAAGCTTGTGGACCATTCTACTGACACATGTCGAGTCGAATAAACATTTCTGCAAAATTTCAGAACTTTTGGGGCAGTAATTTTTATTTTTTTTTTAATCGTATGGATGAGCTCAAAAACTGCAATTTGAGAAAATCGCGTTCAGAGTGTTTTTTCTTGTATACATTTACACAATAACTTATTCTTTCTTTTATTACGAAAGAACAAACTCACCAGTGACACGAAATTTTTAGTATTTTATTTGCAATTCGAATGAAATATTTTTTGTAGTCATTTTTGAAAATACGACGAAAAATACGTCGTGAGACCCCTAACCAAAATATCGGTGGTTTGGTTAAAAGAAATGCGTTTGGTTCACTGTAGAATGTCACCCACCTGCCATGTCGAAATTTAAAGATGAATACTTGACTGTTTTCAGTACAATGAGTACACAGAACACTCTGTAATCGTCGTGCACCGAATGTGGAACTCTCTTGGTTAACGTCACAACATCAATCCCACTATCAAATACGGAAAACTTTTGCCCTTTGCAAATCTAAACACTAGGGTGTGCGTAGTCTAGTCGGTTGAAGTTGTGAAAGGCCATTGTAAGTTGATATCCACTTTGAAAAACTTTTCGTCACATTGAGCAGAGCACCAACAATACATTCCGCTACAAAAAGCAGAAGTCACAAACAGGCAACTTGCCCAACGAGGTGGCGGAAAAAATAGAAAAAAAAAATGCGCATAAAAAGCAAACTTTATGAGCAATTTGTGTTTTTAAAGACAGCATGTGGCAAGGACATTGTAAATTGTTTTCATCACTAGAAATGGTAAATATTGTTAATTAGGAAGCCTGCTTGCTGAACCGATAACTCAAATAATGACAACAAATTTAATACACATTTCAAATATGGCACATTCTTTTACCTTGTCGTGGGCAGCAGTTGGCCACCCCTGAGGTACAGCACAAAGAAAAAGGGTAGCAAAAAAAAAGAGTGAGATAGCTATATATATATATATATATATATATATTATGTTTTTTATAGTGTGTTAAAAAGAGTGGAAAGAAATTTTTTATATATATCACCAGACGATAAGTAGCCAACTTGTCATTTTTAATAATTTTTTGTGGCTTTAAATTGCACTCCGCTGCTAATGAGGCTTTTTGAATAGACGTCCTAATCATCATTAGCATCGCTAAGTACAGGATAATCCCCCATAGAAATCAATATTAAAATTGCCGATTTTACTGTAGAAATGTGGAAAATAGTGGGGATTTCCCCCACGTCAATAATTCAATAGTATTAAAAATTGAATTCTATATTTTCGAAATACCGAGTTCGCTTAGAGATATGAAGCCCAGAAAATTAAATAAATAGCATAAGTAATAAGCATAATAAATAGCATAATAAAGGAAAATAATGAACAATTAAAATAATACTTTTGAGTTGCATATCATGCAATAACATTAATTTCAGCTTTTCATTTCTATCTTCTTGAGTATGAAAGTTGAAGTTTTATCCCCTTATCGCCTTTTGATATTCAACTGCATCAATTTATATAGTTTAAGTTCTTTTTTTTAAATTAATAATAGTACATAAATTACATTGAAATAATTCTGCAGCAGTTGAAATAATTGGACAGGCAGATAGATAACTTGAACTTTAAAAAAAAAATCGAAATATTTAGCACCCATCAATGAAAAAATATATATTTCATATTTCTGCATTTCTTTAATTTTTATAGTTGTTCTTTCATGAGCTGCCGAGGAAGTCGCCATGTTGGTTGTTTTGGATACGGTTTGTACGTCCCTCAAAGAAAGAGAAAAATATCACGTGATCCAAAAAGCCCAATTGTACACCCCTGGTTTTAAGAAGTGTACGTGCGGTTATACAGTAGTAGGCAGGGACGTTGTGGCACTACGCTGCTCAATGTCCACACACGGCGGAGTTGCACTTTGGTGATGTGCCGGCGGATAAACTATATGTTTGGAAGAAAAGGGTTCTTCAGAGTCCGCTCAATTATCAGCATGCGATGAAACCGCTGCATTTCCTGGAGAGCAACTTACATTTGCTGCATGATAAAAAAGGTGGCCACCGACGAATTAAACTTTCCGATGCCGACTACACACCATCCACTCGCGTATTAAGATCCACAACTGCGCATACTTATAACTTGAGGTCGCGCAGACGTAATTAGCGGAGTTTTTGTGGCTGGAACCGACTAAACGTTTACAGCTGTGGCAGCGTATGAATGCGGTGGTCTATCAGTTGCTGGCTGTGTGCGTCGCATACGTTGGGCTTGACCGTGCTCGAAATTGAGACAACTTATATTGACAACTTCCTTATTAATAAGATTATCCAGTAATTATATATATTTTTTCTGCAAAAACGCAATCAGCGTATGATTTTTATTTCTATTTACAATGATTACCGTCATACCCGATTATGCCTCTGCGATTACAGATTTTCCACTGCTAAAGTAGCAGATCTGCTCATTGTAGCAGGGCTGTCATTTCAAGTTTTCCGGGGGGGGGGGACATTTTCCAGGAAGAGGGCAAAGCATATGTACTCAATGTATGTATATATATACCATTTTTAGTGTATTTTCAAAAGCCGGGGGGGGGGGGCAACGCCCCCAAAATGACGGGCCTGCATTGTAGTTGCGTCTTTTTGTGACATGAATAGAGGAATGAAGACCTTTCATCTAAACGAGGACGAACACTATGACGGCTGGACGTCCAGTCCCCCCAGCAGCATAATCTGCGGAGCAAGAATCTGAACTATGTAAAAATGAGTGGAATGTCGACATACTAGGTAAAAGAAGACGCTCACCGAACCTTAAGGACGATCCTGGTGCCGAGAGACGATTGACGGATGTTATATGCGAGATTTCTAAATTAATCATTGTTATATTGGACCCCATTGCCCTATATCTATCTTTATGTTAGGGGCCGTTCAAGTATTACGTAAGCAAATTTTTAGTCATTTTGATCCCCCCCCCCCCTGTCGTCAGCAAAATTTCGTCATCATGGCCCCCTACCTCCTAACGCATATTGGTGGGATCAGAAACGTACGTGGAAGGAGGGGGCATAGCACAGAGTAAGAATAATATATTTATATCTTTAGTCTATGGGGCATAGGGATCTCGCGCGCCTCCCCCAGACGAAAAAATATATTTTTTCATGCAAAAAATATTTTTTAAATAATTAAAATTCCGAAAGAGAAAATACTTTTATGTATGTGTTATTATAATCGATTTCTATTAATTTCAATGCTATTCGAAGAACTCAAAATTTCTCTAAGAAATTCATTGTGACCCACCCTTTTAGCGATGTATGGTAAACCCTTAACCCGCAGACCAAATGTGGCCCTGAAGGTTATCTGATGTGGCTTGCCCCCTCAAACCCAATTTTTTAAAAATGAACTAAGCGGCACATTTTTACAAATCGCTTAAATGACTCGTGGCACAATTCCAGAGCATTTAAGTGGCCGGTGGCACATTTTCAGATCACTGAAGTAGGCCTCAAAGATCATTTAAGTAACCCGCGACACAGTCACAGAACACTTGAACGATCCGTGGCACATTTAGAGATCCCTTGAGTGACATGTGGCACAGTTTTAGAGCACTTAAGTGGCCCCCAGTGCGGTTCTACATCACTCAAGTTACCCGCGGAGCATTCCCAGATTACTTAAGTGATCCGTGGCATAATTACAGATCACTTGAGGGATACATGGCACAGTTCCAGAGCACTTAAGCGGCCCAGACACATTTCCAGAGCACTTGAAGGATCCACAAAACATTTAGAGATCACTAAAGTGGCTCTGTAGGGGACTTATCACTAGGGAGAATATTAGTTCAGGTGCCCAATAACTATCGAAAGGCTTTTCCGTTTTTGGCGCACCGAATAAGATGCCACTAAGAATATTTGATATCTTCATAAAGGGTGGTTGATGACGTAAGCATCATCCAAACCCTCCCCCCCTCGTCATCAAAAGTCAGCAAATCGGAAACCTCTCCAGCCCCTCATCGATGCGGACGTAATACTTGAATGACCCCTTACTTGTTATTTAATAAAATTTCCGGACACATCCACCCTTCGGGAACACTTAGATATCTCTCTGAGAGATGTGAAGTGGGGTGTGTCCGGTCCTTCAAAGTTCAAAGTAGGCAGGTACGAATCTAGAGCTTGCAGTTAGGAGGGATAATTTTACTAATCCCTAAAAAAATAAAATAAAATAATATATCAGTATATAGTGACCATATATCCCGCATTTTGTCCCACATTTTCTGTGCCATTTCCGTTTTTCAGTTTTTTCCTCTACCTTTGAAAAATGTCCCGGCTTTACCCGTTTTTTAGTCGAAGTTTTCTTAAATTTGTTGTTGCAATATTATCCTATAGAAGTTCTGAAAATTTCATCATGAACTATTGCATTTCGCTTGGGTCCCCTCCCCATAGATCCGTCCCTGGTAGTAGGCCTATTATTTACATGAAACTCGACAATGATGGGCGCACTGATTCAATGTAATCTCGAGGAGCTAACGTGAAGATCATATTGTTTGATCTCATCACAAGTTTTCTCAGTGTTTTCGGGACTTCCATTTTGTGAATAAACTGAAGAAAATTATCAATTTCAAATTTTGTTTTTTCAATTAGAAGAGTCGATTCCTTCTTAATGACTGAAAGAAGAGTCTTCTCCAAAAACACAATTATGCAAATAAACAGATAATGATAACGAGCGGTAAATTTTATTCAAAAAAACCACATGAAGTTGTAGCACCTAATTGATTAACTTATAAGTCTATCGATTAAGAGACAACTTCTGGTGTGTGTGTGGCGAAAGAGATGTTGTAGGCCAAAAAATTAACATCTTTCTCTTCCGGTAGTGTTGTCGCTGCACGACCGAGATAATTTACAATTTCAATTGTGCAAAAAGAGAAAGAAAAAATCGATCAATATATTTCGTCTTTAGAACAACATCCAACGTACATTATAAGTAAGAATAAGTGGTTGTGCTAGTGCCTCGAATCGGTTATAAAGTATAAGACCCAGCAAGCAAAGCAGTGGCGTAGTTTCAGAGAAACACGCATCCTCCGAAATAATTGCGTTGCCTCCGTGCAGTAGCGATGCAATACTATACTTACTTCGCGAAAAATCGCTGAAATAAGAAGAAACACCGCCAGAAACGTTGTTTGTAACTTTCCGCAATTTTTATTTTGCATTTTAGTCTCGAGTGACCTCATCCCTAATTTTATGGCGATAGCCTACAGCATCTGCACATGCAAAAATCACAAACGATTTATTCAACTCGAATTTTTTTCGTGGAGTTGTTGTTGCAACTTAATTAGAGATTGGTTGAATGAAAGAGAGAGGGGCACGAGCTCTTCTTGTTGCCGGTACTTTAGCCAAAGTACGAACGAACGATAGCCTCGAGGTTATTCGGTTTGTTATGGAATTTAGAATATCGTGAGATGAAAACGCGGGATAGGCCCCGATATTTGCAAAGAGACGAGGCCATTGCCGAGTCTTCGTTATCGTACCACTTCGCGGAAAACTATATAATTCTGTCTCGTTTATTTAACTCGATGCCCTCCCTCCCTCCATCTCTGGGAGGGTGAAAGAGAAATTGCACTCCCCTCTTCCCCCGAGGATATCCCGGCATTCGGTACACGCCTACTTCGAGCAATCGACGGCAATTCAATTTGCATAATTACCGTCTGAATACCACGCCCATGAGCTAGCGTGACACGAAATCGTCTCCGCTGCCTTTTCTTTCCCAAGGAATAAAAAACAAAAGAGATAACGACCAAAGATAAAGCAACCGTCTCTCTGTGTGTGTGCTGAAGAAACTCTCAAAAAATATCGCAGAGTAAAATCAGCAGATGGTACACAGTCTATCATCTGTTGGTTCTTATCGGACGCACTCAAGAGGTTTTAAAACAAAATCCATTCGTATCGACATCGAATCTCAAACCGCAGTAGTAGGTTTTTTTGCGGCTCTACAACATTTCCATGTTGTAATGCTTTGTAAGCATTTTCAATATTGTAGAGCCGCACAAAAACCTACTACTAACCGCGAAACTACACTAATACGAATGATGGCCTTTGTTCGACATACCTGTGCTTATATAGTAGCACGCGTATTTAGATTATGTATCATTATCAACTGTAAGATTTTCAGAAAACTGGATATTATGTAGAGATTATGACTTTTTGGAAAAAAAAATTCATTTTCCTCCACGGGTTACAGAACCCACGCTCTCTCGCATTCCGGACGAGTGCGCTACCAATACGCTAAAGCACGCACCTGTCCAGAATACGAAGGGGGGGGGGTGGGTTTAATTCCCCGTAGAGGCAAGTGAATATTTCTTTAGAAAAATCATCATCTCTATATAGCATCCAGTTTTCTGTAAATCGTTCACAAACAAGTGGGGGAGCGACATTATCTATATATCCGAGGATGATATCACTCTCTACTATCCATACCAAGGTTTTTAACAGAGGGCTGATGCGAAGATGAATTTGGGAAAGAGAAAAAATTCAACTGTCCTTGCGGGGAATCGAACCCACGTCCTCTCACTTGCCGGGTGAGCGGCCTAGATGACTAGACCGTTCAGTGCACACGAGCTCTAAGGAAAGATTGAGATATTCGTTGCATTTGTAGTCTAGTGGAAGTGGACTAGAGTGCTGACACGGCAAGTGAGAAGACGTGGGTTCAATTCCCCGGCAAAGGCAGTTGAATTTTCTCTCTTTCCTAAAGTAATCTCCGCATCAGCCAGCTGTTAATAACTTTCGTATCTTCGATATATGTTACCAGCTGTAACCCGCGGCTTCGTTCGCCTGGATTTGGTCATCTGAAAACTGTTCGCAATGATTTCTCCCCCCCCCCTCCCTATAACATTTGCACTCCGCTGGAGATTAAACTTTCAGAAATTCCGTCTAGTGATTCTCTGTATTATAAAATATAATACTCACCAAATTTCATATTTATAGCTTCTGCTGTTTGAACTCAGCGACGATTGTGCCATATAACTTTTGAAACCCTCCCCCCCACCCCACACACACACACACGATCCCCTTAGATTTAGATGTCGGATTTTGAAATATCCCTTTTTAGTGAGTACCTACATTACAAACTAAAACTGCTGACCAAATTTCATAATTATAGCTTCAGCGATTTCAGCTCGGCGTGATTTCTCTATGTAACTTTTGAACCCCCTTTAGGAGTCGAATTTCGAAAAACCCCTCTCTTAGTGGGCCTTTACTTCATGAAATGAAACTACTGACCAAATTTCATAATTATAGCTCCAGTGGTTTCGGATCGGCGATGATGAATCAGTGAACCAGTCAGTCGGGACATGTCATTTAAGATGCTGAACGTTATTTGTCAAATCTTGGAGTTTCTTTACTTGGATCTTGTCATTTGAAGGTTATTTTAGGTTAACCACTGATTTCGAAACTACTTCCAATCTTCATACTTGTTTTGTTTCAATCTTCAATATTGCTTTTTTTTCGTAGAAACTCTTGGCGGATAGTACTTGTTGGGAGAGAAGCTGATGCTTCGCAAATGCAAATACAAGGGCCACAACAGGTAAACTGCCCAACGAAGTGGCTAAAAAAACAACATCTGCAAAAATATGGATGTCAAAAATACATACGTGATACACGAAAACCGTTGTTTTCACGGTGGAGACAATAAACTTTGGTCTTGTCTTCTGAAACACCCAGCAAACTCAATTTGAAACTGAAATTTTTGTATTGCCAATTTTCCATTAAATAGACATGTATTCCCCTTATGCCGAAAAGCTTGATTAATACATTGATCCAAATATTTTTAAATATGGTTTCTCATCTGAAATATTATGCTTGGCTGACTGATCGGACTTTGGAGAAGTTAAGGCGGCCCTCTCAGCAATGAAGACTCTCAAGAGAAACTCAACTTCATATTTATTACAACAACAACAACAAAATTAACTACGAGAACATACTAGAGGCCTTTCACACGAAGCGGATGCGGGTCCGGAAGAAGTTTTAACAATTGGAATATACTGAGCCTTTCAGACGAGCCGAAATATCTCCGCACCTAGGAAATGTTGATGCGGGTCCGGACTTCGTCCGCATGTGTCAAAACCTAAAGCCCTTTTCACACTGAGCGGATGCGGATGCGGGTCCGCATACCCTTTCACACGAGCACTAAAGATGTTCGCCCGCATCTTTACTTTGAATTAAGTGCATAAAAACTATTTTTTCGCAATTTTTGTAATTATTTTTCTCCTTCACCCCTGATTCAGTGCCCATAGGCAGCCAAGAACCTTTCTTCGGTGGTTTAATCTAGAGCCACATAGAATATGGGAATAAAGATGTCTTCATTCCGATCCTCACAAGTAGTCGATGGGAGAAAATGTCTTCAAATATTTTCAAAAGATTTTGAAAAAAAAAATCTGTCTTTTCGGAAAAATATGAAAGAAAAATTCCAAAAACATCCGATGTTCGAAAAAAAAAAAATTCAGGAGATATCAAAGAATTTGCAAGTAGAAAAAAAGGGGAGGGGTGGAGACTTTCAAAATGCCTGTGCTTAGAAATATTCACATCACGATTCCGTCTTAGGGGGGACACTATACACTATAAAAGTTCGTTTATAAAACTTGAAAAAGGCAACCAATAGGTGGATCAGTTAAGTTCTCTCGAATGTAACAGATGTGTTTATTGGTTACATTTTTCAAGTTTTATAAAATAACTTTCATAAACCTTTTATAGTGAAATCCCATCCTTAGATTAGTCTCACTTCTGAAGTATAAAATTTAATTTTTTTTTCAGTTTATAGACTAAATATCGAGTAAAATAAACTTGTAGGTATCGGGGGAACCACCAAAAATATTCAAGTGCTTAGGCCCTTGAAACGTCTTAATCCGGCCCTGAGCGAATACCGTACGTGAATAACGTTGTTTAATAAAAGTATTTTTTTTAAGTTTAAAAAATTAAAAGATTAGAAATTTAAAAAATAATAAATATTTAAAATAATATTTCAGATATTTATATTTTTAAATAATTTTAAAAATTTAAAAAGAAAAAAAATTAAATTTTTTAATTAAATTTAAAAGTTAATGAAGTATTTAGTCAATTAAATATTCGTAATGAATTACAGAACGGCTTATAATTTTGGTCCTGTCAGTGGCCGTTGTAGGCAGGTTTTATTGTATAAAATTGTAAAGTATGAACAAAAGGCAGTTAAAGTTGCTATGTCTCCATCTCAGAAGGAAACGGAGGGATAGACGTACGTGGGTACATCATATTTGATGAACAAGGACCCTCATAAGGTGTTTTTAAGGGTATTTATGGCAAAATAATTAAAAAAATTCCGTTAAAAAGTAGCCAAAGTTGCGGACGAATTCGCTCCTCATTCGCATCGTGTGAATAGCTCCGAATAACCCAATTGTCAAAACTTCTATGTGCGGATGCGGAGCCCGCACTTAGGTTTTGACACATGCGGACGACGTCCGGACCCGCATGAACATTTCCTAGGTGCGGAGATATTTCGGCTCGTCTGAAAGGCTCAGTATATTCCAATTGTTAAGACTTCTTCCGGACCCGCGTTCGCATCAGCCTCCGCTCCGTGTGAAAGGCCTCTAAGTGCGGGCTCCGCATCCGCACATAGAAGTTTTGACAATTGGGTTATTCGGGGCTATTCACACGATGCGAATTCGTCCGCATCTTTGGCTACTTTTTAAAGATGATTTTCCACGGAATTTTTTTAATTATTTGCCATAAATACCCTTAAAAACACCTTATGAGGGTCCCTGTTTATCAAATAGGATGTACCCACATACGTCTATCCCTTTGTTTCCTTCTGAGATGGAGACATAGCAACTTTAACTGCCTTTTGTTCATACTTTACAATTTTATACAATAAAACCTGCCAACAACGGCCACTGAGGGGACCAAAATTATAAGCCGTTCTGTTCATTACGAAGATTGAATTGCTACATAAGTATATTTAAAAAATATACTTTTATCAAACAATGTTTTCCACGTATGGTGTTCACTCAGGGCCGGATTAAGACGTTTCAAGGGTCTAAGCACTTGAATACTTTTGGTGGTTTCCCCGATACCTACAAGTATATTTTATTCGATATTCAGTCTATAAACTGAAAAAAAATGAAATTTTATACTTCAGAAGTGACTAATCTAAGGATGGGATTTCACTTTAAAAGGTTTATGAAAGTTATTTTATAAAACTTGAAAAAAGCAACTACTAAATGTATCGGTTGCATTCGAGCAAAGGCAACTGATCAGCTTATTGGTTGCTTTTTTTAAAGAATTATTATAAAATATTTATATTTATATTAATAATATTTATTATTAACGGGCGTCTTATAAATGCGATCACCCAAATTTGTTGCCAAAAGCCCGTTTCGTCGTTTATAAAAGTGATAGCAACACACGCGAATAAAAACATTACCCGCGATTTTAATAATCACGTCGAATTTCTTTCTTTCAAACCAAACACGGCCCAGGCTCTATCGGCTTTAGCCAATTTTAGCCATTGCCCGTGTGAAGGGGTGGGAATCGCGTCGACTGTAACATATTATTTCACGTACATGAGTTTTGTCTGAAGGACAAAATGAAAGCAAATGAGAGTTAATCAAAAATTTTCTTTTAGCGATTACGATTGCTTATTGAAAGATACGTTTGTAGAAGTAGCAAAAAATGGGCGTTCGCCCTATTAATATTTGTTCAACGGGAAAATAGAATGATCTTTGAAGATTATATTCAACATACCGTCATCTATAGTAGAAAGTTTGTTTATTATTATTTTCCGATGCTTTAGCAGATTGTTCTGTATTGAACGTTGAATCAAATTAATGTTTTAGAACTTAAAAATATTAAAAATAATAACATTTATTTAAACAAAACGATTTATTTTGAATGGTTAATTATGTTTCTAAGTAAATAATTTCATGACAAATTACCTATAATATATTGTAGTAACTACAATTCCTGTGGCGCTGCCCGGGTATTCTTCAATTACTGAGAGGAATGAAAAGCAACAAACAATTATAAAGGCATTAATTATTAACATACATGACAATTGGCAATGCTCGTATTTTACCGTATTTAAGACTTTTCTTAATCAGATTTGGTGACTTATGTGTTTTTTGTATAATTGTCTTTTTTTTCTGTGAAATACATTTTGGTTTACATTGTAATTTGTAGTAGACCTAAGCCCGTCCGTCAGCAATTTTAGCAGTAATTAGAAAATTTGTAACTAGACCACATTGTTTTTTTTTCTGCAATCAATGATATACTGAATTTAGAATGACATTTCCCTCTATGCAGTATGATGAGACTAAGAACTAGCATGAATGTGTAATTTTTGTTTGAACACTTATGGATATTACTGATATCAATATATCAACAATTTAATAATTTTTTTATTTAGTATTAAATTATGTAGTCTTCCTGCGGACCACTTATGCCATTTCATAAGTGGAATGGATCATACACTGGTGAAATAAATAAAAAGAATTTGCATATTTCATCGAATTTCATGAAAAGAACTGAAATGAATGTGAAACCACTGCTTCTAGACAAAAATGCAAATCTTGTACGTCAAATACGTAAGCGTACACGTGTGTGTAGGTGGAGCCAGTAGAGGAACAGGCTTTATAAGCGCGCGTAAGTTAAGACGCATTTCGTTCGCTAGCACACCTCGGCGAATTTCTTGGTGTTATTTTGCAGCAATCGGTTAATTTCAAATTGTAACAGTGAAAATGAGTAACCACCAACGTTTAGATGATGGAATGAGGTGACGAATTGTGGGGAGGCTAGAATCAGGCCAATCTCAAGTCCAGATTTGAAGAGAGTTCAATTTAACGACCAGCGTCGTGTGTAACTTCTGGAAACAGTTCCAGGATACCGGATCCATCGAGAGAAAGCCTGGGCAAGGTCGTCCAAGAGCCACGACGGCCAGAGAAGATCGTCATTTGTCGATTATAGCGAGGCGTAACAGGAGTGCTACAGCTTCTCAGCTCTCTCGTGACTTGTATGCAGCCACAGGAATCCGTGTATCAAGGGTGACTGTTTCCAAAAGACTTCATGAGAGAGGGTTGTTTGCAAGAAGACCTGCTGTTTGCAAGAAGACCTGCTGTTTGCGTCCCGCTCACTTCTACGGACAGGAGAATCCGTTTATCAGGGTGCAGACAGAGAGCATAGAGATTGGAGTATGAATCAATGGACGACCGTTCTCTTCACTGATGAGTCCCGGTTCAGCCAAAGCACCGATTCTCACCGTACGTTCATATGGAGAGAACCACGGACCCGCTACCTACCCTCCGATGTCCGCGAAATCGACCATTATGGCGGAGGAGGTTTAATGGTCTGGGTAGGCATCATGTTGGATGGCCGCACACCTCTCCATGTCTTTGAAAGAGGCACTGTGACTGGTGTGAGGTATAGGGATGAGGTCTTGGAGCCCTATGTTCGCCTTTTCAGGGGTGCAGTTGGTCCTGAGTTCATTTTAATGGACGATAACGCGAGGCCACATAGAGCTCTTCTGCTCGACGATTTTCTAGAGAGTGAGGATATTCGCCGGATGGATTGGCCAGCCAGATCTCCAGACCTTAACCCTATAGAGCATGTCTGGGACGCTCTGGGGAGGGCAATTGCAACTCGCAACCCCACCTCCGGCCGCTGTGGTGGTCGAGTGGTCATAGTGACGGACTCGCATCGCGGGAACCCGGGTTCGAGTCCCACCGTCACCACAGTGGTGATCGGCTGAAGTTGGTTTTCTGTGGTTCCCAACTTCGAGGCGCAAATGCGAGCCGATCTCCCCGTTAAAAAGTCTCGCCTCAGCGAGCAACAGTCCTACAAACAGTGCAAATATTCAGTCACTACACATCATTCACTTCACTTCTGAAATATAGATGGCAGCACTGAAAAATTATACACAACACTAGATACGCACTCAAACTGTTAGGTACACACACTTACACTTCCGGCACAACTCACTAGGTAGTAAATCGCCTATGACGATAGACCTGAGTTGTGCTCGGTTAAAAAAAAAAAAAAAACCACCTCCGCGAACCATCCAGGGCATGAAAACAGCGTTGCTTAACGATTGTTGGGACCTATTGCCACAGGAAATGATAAACTGCCTTATTTCAAGTATGAAATCACGCTGCGAGACCTGTATATCTGTAAGAGGGGACCATACCCCCTATTAACCCATCTATTAACACATTTTTTTGTTTATTCTGCAACCGCTGTTTCATACCTTCCGACTCCAACGAGTGTTACGCACGATCATGCGTGTATATTACAATTACTGAATGGTTATTTGTTTTGTACTGTATCAATGTATGTACATATTAAATTTCACTAAAATCGGTACAGTAGTTCTAGAGATAATCGACCAAGTCTGCAAATTCTCTTAATCTCTTACACCAGTGTATATAGCAGTGATGACAAGGGGTGTAAAGACTAATAAAATATATAAATAAAATACAAGATATACAGAAGACTGGATGTTGTGAAGATATTTATTATTTCAGATGTTAATTTTTTAAGGAAGGAAAAAACTCATCTCTGCCTCTACCGGGAGTCGAACCCGGGAATCGAGGGACCCGGGTTCGACTCCCGGTAGAGGCAGAGATGAGTTTTTTTTCCTTCCTTAAAAAATTAACATCTGAAATAATAAATATCTTCACAACATCCAGTCTTCTGTATATCTTGTATTAACAAGTGGAGAGCGACATTCATGTCATATATAAATAAAAAATAATAAAAAATAAAAATATACTAACGGGATTAAAGAAGTGACAAACCGTTGTAAAGGCATATACACGTCTGAAACGCATTGCTAGGGAACCACGGTAACCAAAGTAAACGTTCCGAAAGTGATTGTTGAGGCCCAAAAACTATTGTTGCCCGACAGTTTTTTGCCCATTTGGGGCATTTGCCCTACTCTGTCTACTCCCTTCTCCTTCCTGTCTCGTCCTGACGAAATTTTAAAGTAGCCTATCGTTTAAGTTGGGTCCCATTTGGTATATATGCAAAATTTGGCAACGATCGATCTAAAATTGTAGATTTTTATAGAGAACATACACACACACACACAGAGAGACACACAGACAGACAGACAGAAAATCAATTTTATATATATGAAGGTAGATAGATTTTCTCTGTGTGTTCCCTATACAAATCTACAATTTTAGATCTATCATCGCCAGATTTTGCATATGTACCAAACGGGACCCGGCTTGAACGATAGGCTACTTTAAAAGTTCGTCAGAGATGGGCAAATGCCCGAAATGGGAGGTAAAACTGTAGGGCAACAATGATTTCTGGGTTTAAACAATACCATTCGGAATGTTTACTTTGGGTTAAGTGGTATGTGTTTCAGACATATATATGCCTTTACAGTGGTTTGCCATTTCTTTGTCAATATATGTGTATATAGCACTGGTAAACAAGGTTTTTGTTTCTTGGACGCTCATCTTTTCCAAGATCTGGTTGTTTTCCGAGGAACATTCAGTGGGTCAAAACGCGACCCCTATTGGATGCTTTATAAAAGTTCGTAATACAAAACATGTAAACCCAAGTACCGATTCGTTAGAAATTCCGTAGAGGAATGTGTACGGTTAAGTAGTAGCGCCGCTGTGGTGGCCGAGTGGTCATAGTGACGGACTCACATCGCGAGGACCCGGGTCCGAACCCCGGTGCCACAGTGGTGGTCGGCTGAGGTTGGTTTTCTGGGTGTATAGACAGTTCAGCACACGGTGCATTTCCGCACATGGAGAATTTGGAGACAAGTCTACACAGTCCATTCTCGCACTTGCGAAAACAAAGGCCCTTCTTGTCTTTCTTTTTCTGTTTCTCTTCCTGTCTCGTCCTTCTTTTCTTCTCTGCCATAAATGGACCAAAGTTATAAGGAGGCTGCATCCACATGAAATTGTGCCACTGAAACCATCTTTCATGCATTTCATAATGGGTAAACCAACTCCAAAGATCAAAATGCTTATCCTGGCTTTGAAAGAAGAATCTAAATACAGTGACTTCCGCATGAATCGAGCAGAAATGGATTTAGGGATAAAAAAAAAAGATGCAAACGGTACACTTTACTGGACAAACGCATTTCAAACATTCTGCTTAATTATGAAAGCACGAAAGGTATTAAGAAATGTTTATAATTCTTAACTTATTACGCAAAATTAGAGTAAATTTTTGCAACAGATTTTCAGTACGTGTTTAAACATGTATAACCGGGAAATTAAAAACTATTCATTGAAAAAAATGATTGCAATACTTAATAGTTAATTAGATTTTCACCATAACTTTTTTTTTCTTTTGCATCTCACATTATTTTCAGTTATAGTATTTACGTTGAGCATTTAAATTCACGTTACTGTATATGCTAAATCAATAAGTGTGATAGATTTTAGGATGTACACCTTCAAACGATTTCTTCCAGAGGAAGTGGGCAGAAACTGTTGAATTGAAGGAAAAAAAGTTTAAATATTTTGTAATGACGACTCCTCATCAGCATAAATATTCAGATTTCCAAATCGGTAAATTATTGGTTTATTTTATGTTAATTCTGATGTGTTAAAATATGCATTCGACATGGCTGATGTCTAGTTGGACAAGCTATATTTTTGGAAGCTTCTTTTTCATGTGACTTCTCTTCTCTCTCTCCTTCCAACGACTAGGCATCACGTGGGCTGGAGATCAAACAATCTCCCCAGCGCGACCCAACCCGCAAGGGTAAAAGGCTTATATGCCTGGAGGGACAGAGCCTGGGCCGCGACTGGTTTGTCGGAGATCAAACAAAGCATAATATTTAACACACAACGTATTATATTTAATATTTATACACAGATTACGATAAAAGTGAAAAATTCGGTGATTATGCATAACCACGAATACTCTCTTTGACAATGGCTGCATTGTAAAAAATTCTTAGCGCCACGGAGGTCTGAAGTTGATAGTGATTCCTAGGCTGTTTAGAGACTTCATTTGGACAGTACTTTCATAGAAACTTGAAAAAATGCACGATATTTCTGGTGCACACAAGACATATCTTTCGAGCACACTTTCATTCTAAGTTAAACCGATAACTCCATCAATGTTCTTCAGGTCTTTAATTTTCTTTTCCAACATCTGATCTTCCAATAGTTCAGTAAACGGCACACTTGGATTTGGATATTGCAATTGTCATTATGGCTTTAGCTGCTGGTCCATGAACTAAGGTTACAATTTCTTCCGCCATGCACATAACTGTGTAAAGCAGTGTTGTCAAATTTGCTCTTCGGCTAGATATCCATTCCCCCCCCCCGGGCTTTGTTTTTCAGCCAAAAAACCGCCGCTGTGGTTGTCGAGTGGTCATAGTGACGGACTCGCATCGCGAGGACCCGGGTTCGAACCCCACCGTCGCCGTAGTGGTGGTCGGCTGAAGATGGTTTTCTGTGGTTCCCAACTTCTAGGAGCGAATGCGAGCCGATCTCCCGTTAAAAAGTCTCGCCACAGAGAGCAACAGGCCTACAACAATACAATTATTTGATCATTACACTTCACGCATAGTTAGAAAAAAAATTGGTGGTTGATGGCAGCACTACACATAACAATCATTACACAGAAACAAACTTCACGTCAGGTTCACTACACATACATTCCAACATGTACCAATTCGTTAGGAGTTCCGTAGAGGAATATGAACGAGGTGCATGTCTGGTTCATTAGGAGCCTAAAAAACCAGAGTTTTTTCTGGGAAAATTTCTGGGTTTTCGAAGCAAATGTGTTGCTTTCAGGTAAAAATTTTATTTTGAGGTTGGTCTATGTGTACATTTAAATGTATTTCAAAAATTTCTGCATAGTGCAATATTTAAAATATGTATATTTTGAAGTACTTTTAAATTACTTTTTCTAGGAGCAAAAATATGATTAAAAAATAATTTCTTGGAATCACAAACAAACGTTTTTATAATTCTTCTACCTTTTTTTATGCAAGCATTTACATACGAGATTCACATATTGAAATATGTTACAAGAAACCACAAAAAGAAAATGTAACCATAGTTTAACAAATATAATATATGTAATGTGTGATAAGCATATCCACAGAAAGTGTTGCTTATTCATAATACAGAATAATTTCTCTCTCTCTCACACACACACACTTGTATAAATAAATTGAGGCCTCTGTAAACGATTAAAAATATTTTCATGTTTCCATTACTTTTTTATGTTTTATACAGGCACATCAGACTTTCATAATTGAAATATCAAGAGACAAAAATAACATTATCTCATAACGAAAAGAAAATAACTTTGTGGGATTCTTGAATTGAACATTGGTAACGAATACCTTCAAGTGTAACAGAACAAAAAGTATAGTTTTTCTTCGAAACAGACCTAACCAAAAAAATAAGCCTTAGCTTGATTTTTCAAGATGCTCATAATATAAGCCCGACAACGAAAATTGTGGCCTGTTTAAATCGTCAGATAGATCAAGGCATTCTGTAGGTCGGTTGCTATGCATGGATAGTTAGTGCTATGCATTGACGTTTGTACTTACTGATAACACTGGTAAACAAGGTTTTTGTTTCTTGGACGCTGAGTACTGTTTCTCACGTATTTTTCTATGCTGATTCTGAATCCGTCGTCAGAAATAATTCATCAGGCACTAGTTTTCCGCAATTGCATTCTCCATTGTTACGGGTTAGCCTAACCAGCCTTAATACTCCATACTTGCAAGATCAACATTTTTAGCCTAATAATGCGTATTATGAATATCAAAACTTGCCTCATCTGACTAAATATTATGGAATAGTACATCAAGATTTTTTTGAGATACCTCTGATCATGTGTTAGCCATGGGGACAAGGGAATTAAGAGTCCCTTTCACCCTTTCTAGGGAATTCCTGACCAAACTGTCCAGGCTTTGCTGCTTGATCAAAGAAATTTCAGCACCTTTTTTTTGAAGGAAGACGACTTAGTCTATTGCAATGATATCGATGCTCGGTACGTTGCATTGGGGCATCAATATGATCCCCCAGAGTGGAGGTTATTCATAGATTCCTCTAAAACCAGCTTGAAAGCAGTACTTTTGCACAATCGAAAACCCCTCCATTCCCATCGCTTACGGGGGCCCACATGAAGGAGACATGTGAAAACATGAAAGTTCTATTACGGATGGTTCAGTATGAAAGATATGTCTCGCACTTTTGTGGAGATTTGAGTCATTGCCCTTGTAATCGGTCTTCAACTAGTACATACCAAATTTTGCTGTTTCTTGTGCTTGTGGGACAGCAGAGATAGACAAAACCATTATGTAAAAAAACAATGGCCACCAAGAAGACAGCTCGTTCCGGGAACCAAAAATGTCGTCAGTCTGCCCCTGGTGGATCCCCAGAAAGTCTACCTGCCACCTCTACACATTACACTGGGAGTGATGAAACATTTTTTTAAAGGAATGCATTTTTTGAAACGGTGTGACGGTATTAGCTTTCTAAACAAACAAATTTCGACGGGTCAGTGACGCTAAAATCAAGGAAGGCATATTCGTTGGCCCTCAAATTAAAGAATTAATGAACAATGCTGAGTTTGATGCCACCTTAAATGAGCAGGAAACACCAGCATGGGTGTCATTCAAGAAAGTAGTCCAGAACTTTCTTGGAAATAACAAGACGGACAAATATAAGGAACTTGTGGAGGAATTATTTCAGAACTATAAAGCTCTTGGTTGCAATATGTCACTGAAGATACATTTTCTTCACTCACATTTGGATTTTTTTCTCAGAAAACCAAGGTGATGTCAGCGGCGAGCAAGGTGAGCGATTCCACCAGGACATATCCATCATGTAATCGCATTATCAAGGCAAGTGGAGTCCAAAAATACTGCCCGATTACTGTTGGACATTGAAAAGAGATATTCCTGCAGCAAATACAGAATAAAATCATGTAAAAATACCTTTTGAACTGCCATTAATATTAGAATTTAAGCTATTTTAAGTTGTAAGCAAATGCGAAAAATATACGTTTTTCAAAATTTTAAACGCGTGTTACTCAAATACTATGCCTGATACACAAATGCTGAAAGCAGATTCGGAATCAGTGCGAAAAATACTATAAGAATGACCCTATTTGGTCAAAGAAACACGAAAAAAGTGAAATTTTGTTTACCAGTGTAATAGTTTATATGCCTTTATAATGGTTTGTCACTTTTTCAATCCTTCTCAGCAATTGAAGATATAATAACCGGGCAGCGCCGGGTATTATAGCTAGTAGATAGGTAATACTGACCGAATTTCATATTTATAGCTTCCAGCGGTTTTGGCTAAGCGATGATTGTCCCATATAACCTTTGAGGAAATAATACTGTATATCATATCATAAATGTATATATATATACACACACAGTATGAGTATAAATCATCCCTTCTTAGTGAGTGGTCACGCCATGAAATAAACTACTGACCAAATTTCATAAATATAGCTAAAGTGGTTTCGGCTCGGCATGATTTCTTTGTATAACCTTTGAACCCCCTTATGACCCCTTTGAAGTCGAATTTCGGAAAACCCGTTCTTGGTGAGTCTACATCGTGAAGTAAAACCACTGACCAAATTTCATTCCAGCGGATTCGGCTCGGCGATGATGAATCAGTGAATCAGTCAGTCAATTCAGTCAGTTAGGCAGGACCGCAACTAGATGCTTCGTCACCCGGGGCAAGCGCGCATTTTGACGCCTCCTGTAGTTGAAGGAGAGGTTTCAGAATGAAATTTGCGCCCCCCCCCCTCTGGTCTAGCGCCCGGGCCACGAAACCCGCCTGCTCCTCCCCCCCCCCCCCAGTTGTGGCCCTGCAGTCAGGATATGTTATTTTATATATATAGATTCATTCCTACAGCTTTTTATTTCACACACAATGTAATTTCTAATGTGGTACAATACCACATTGGAAATATGTCTAGTGTCGTATTTTTTCTTCGTAGGTGTCCTCTTATGTGAGATGTGGTCAATTCATTCATGTGCCTCATACATGCAGACGAAAAAAAGGTAATCTAGAATGTCCAGACCAGTGTTTCCCAACCTTTTTTGCCCATATATCGCCCCCCCCCCCACTTCTTCAGAAATTTTTTTCTCACATCGTCCCCAACGCAATCTAACCCATAGGATCCTATGTTATGCACGTAGCTGCTACCTCTCCCCTGGAACATTCCATCTCCAACGTGGGGCGTTAACGCCCACATTGGGAATCACTGGTCCAAACCGTACAGTTTTATACTGAAAGTCTTGCACCAAAAAAACATGTGCAATGAAAATATTCAAGTCTAGACACTTATTTTTAATGCATTTTTCGCTGTGCTTAATGATTTATTTTACACGAAATGGCTCAAAAGCTTTCTGGAAGAGAAACAGAGGCATACATACATGGAAAGTGATTGATTTTGGACATCACAAATTAATCGGGCTCTAAAGAAATTCAGCTCATGGCTGTTATGTGATGCATCCATGACAACTAATACCGTGAAATAGGAGTGAATAGGAACGGTTTTCAACTTTGAATGTAAAAAAAAACAATATTAAATATTTTTTCTGAAATTAAAGAATATATATTTCCTAGCTAATTATTTGTATCCTACCTTCTTTTATAGATGCCACGAAAACAGAAAATTCTGAAATTAATTGTATATTAAAAAATAATAATAAATAAAGCAAGGTGTTACTATTCACCCCTCTGTGTGGGGTGAATAGGAACTATTAATTAAATCCTTTGCTTGTTCCTATTCGTTAACGTGTAGCATCAATTGGTACGTGCACAAACTGTGAGTACCACGAATCAAGGTTCAAATCACGAAAAAAATGTCTATTGTTACAAAAAAAGAAAAAAAGAACTAGGCAACAACAGGCAAAATGCCCAACGAGGTGGCTGAGAAAAAGTTATATAAAATTGATTTTCTGTGTGTGCCCACACGCAGAAAATCAATTCATCACTTTGTGGTGTATGTTCTCTATACAAATCTACAATTTTAGATCGATCGTCACCAAATTTTGCATATATACCAAATGGGACCCGACTTGAACAATAGGCTACTTTAAAATTTCATCAGAGCAGGGCAAATGCCCCAAATGGGCAAAAAACTGTCGGGCAACAATGGTTTTTGGGCCTCAACAATCACTTTCCGAATGTTTACTTTGGTTACCGTGGTTATACATATTGTGTTGCAGCGGCGTCGGAGCCGGGGGTGCTGTGGGTGCTCGAGCACCCACGAAAATTTGTAAAACAGGTCCGAGCACCCACAGAATTGATTCAGAAATCGAAATTTCCTAAATGGAACTCAAGACAAGCACCCACAGGTTCGAAACACTTCCGACGCACCTGTTGTGTTGTATTGCCTATCGTGTTGTATCACGTATATATTGTGGTATATCAAGTATTATGCTGTATTTATGATGGCAGTGCATTGTATCAAAATAAGAGTGGGGAACTGGCAATTGAACGACTATTTTGCAGGCATTCGCAGCCTGAGAGATATTTTGCTTTATAATTAAAGATGTGACGAGTATATAGTTAGGTCCATTGGAGGAGTTGTGTGGGAGGGGGATTGAACGCCGAAGTCGTCAGGGGGGCTTTGCCCCCTAGTGAGCCATAAAATCATTAAAATTTACGATCTGCTTTTTAATGGTGCTAGAGCAAGATGCTCATCAAACCATCAGCAAACGCTGATGGGCTAATAGATCCTTTCCCTGTTGCCAGAGGAATTTTTCGAGGTGAACCTGCCTTTTCCCCCACCCTTTTTAGCAGACGTTGAAAAATCTTTCTGTCAACCGTATATTCATGGCATTTCAATTAAAAACTCCACTGAAATCAATATTATCCTCTAAGCAGGCATCTTCAACTCGTTGTTCACGATTACCACGGTGCTCTCTGAAGCACCAAGAGTGCTCGATGATCATGTTCGATTTTATGCTCGCGAGCACTATCGATGCTCCAATTAAACACCTTGTACAAATTATACATTCAAGGACTAAAATTATCCTGATTTCATGCATTTGTATGACGAACTTGCCGTAAGGGTGCTCTTTTTTTAATGGTGTCAGTTCTCGTGACTAGAAAAAGGTTGAAGACCTTTGCTCTAAGCCAGCGGTTCTCAACCTTTTCTGACTTACGGAGCCCTTTTCAGTGAATAATTTCTCTAGGAGGAGAGCCCTTTTTAGTATATTTATATGGCGGTACCCTTTAGACCTCTTTTTTTTGTTTGTTTATCAAATTTATTGATTTTTTTTAGTATTCTCGAGTGGCCGCGGAGCCCCTGGGAAGTGCACACGGAGCCCCAACCACTGCTCTAAGCGGACGATACTGTGCTCTAGGGTGACTTAGAAGTAAAATTATAGCTGCAAAATCATATTTACGCCCACACACACACGCACGCACAAAAATCTTATTTATAGCCCTCGTCGCTGTTGGGTTTTCGTTGGTGGTTTTTTGGAAATAACCACATCCGAACAGTCGGATAAGAAGTATGGTGCTTTAACACGCTACCGTAGTTCAGCGAAGGTAATACTATACATTACAGTCACACGATGGACGTTTCGACAAAGTATCCGCTTAACGAGCTGTTTCTCTCGAAATCAGTTAAACGGGAAGAACCAAAAAGGAGTACGAACCCGTGTAACGAGTACCAAAAGCCAGTTATTACTACTGTGTATAACCCCCCTTCTAGATAGCACTTATACGTATACAGTTGAATGTGTAATTGAAGGTAGATGAGATTACCGTGCGTAATCTTTTTCTTTTTTAAAGAAGCGTTTATAAGGAGCAGAACCAGATGTTCCTACCTATGGGCAGGCATATCTAGGCCTCATACCTACCCTAACGAGTTCTTTTAGCCGTAATTTCTTTCACATCTCTATTTACGAAAAAGCTTCCTGAACGGTTTGATCTCGTTTACAAATACAAAGGCCACAACAGGCAAAATGTACATTGAATGCCATTTTATTTTTTTACGCAGATTCATTTATGAGAAAAGATAAATCAAACATTTTTATTCATTTTACGATGAAACCAAAAAGTTTTTATTTAGTAAATTATCTCCTCGAAACCGATTCGCGACACTTCGTTCGAGTTCATGAAAGTTGGTGATTCGATTTCCACCGTTGAGCGTGGCCCGACCCCGAATCGGTTTGCTATTTCCGTGCTTGAGCCGGTAAAATTTTATTTGCAAGCATTTAATTTTATTTTATTCTATTTCTTTTTCAGCTTTTTAGTTTCTAGATGCATAATTTTAATTTTTATGTCTGGTTTTTGTAATGTTAATAATAGCATTTGACAATTTAATACAAAATACACCAAGTATATTTTAGGAACCTTATTATTGCATAATAATTTACATCCCCATAAAAATACAGACATCTATAATAGTTCGCTGCGTACGACGCAGTAGACTTAACTAAAGGCAGATGCATGTTGCCGAATGGATCGCGCTCCAAGAGCGAGAATACGCAATATTGCGGTGTTCGCCATTCATATCGACAGCGCTTCGTGCAGCTCTACCTTCTGCTGAACAGCACCGTGGGTCAGGATTTGCCTTAAGAAAACCCGACTTCAATGGCTATCGTCTCCTTTGCAAATTTCTGTAAAAACGTTTTGAATCGCGTAATCAAGAGGATACCTGTTTAACAATAGCAGTATCAATGTACTGTACATACATTACTTCCTACGCCACAAGTCCGCAGAAATCTCGTTATTGATATATGATCGCTGTGTGTGCCTACAAGGGACATGGATCGGCGCGAAACCTGTCAATCGATTTCGAGAGTCAGTCGCACCGGACAAATTGCCCAGTCTCGATTGAAGGAAAGATTCGTAGATTAGCGGTGGAATTTGGCCGTCCTGCCTACTTCAGGTATCCGTCTCAAAAAATTAGAAAAAATAGGACAAATGCGGAGGGTGCTCCCCCCCCCCCAAGACAATCGTAACCTTAAAAAAAAATAATAAAAAACTCGATTTTTTTTTTTTTTTTTTTTTAATTTTTGAATTACATTTTTTTTTTCAAAGCACTATTTCAGTAACCTGTAAGATTGCCCCGAGCCAAAGTAAAATGACAGAAATGACTTGGTTACAAAAACAGTTTTTGGCCAAAATAGGGTATTAGCAACCACAGATAATTCTTTTCTGTCTGTCCTCACAGGGTACCAGTATATATTACGTTGTTTTTTCCGAGGAGTCTTTCAAAGTCCAGAGAGTCTGTCAACTCTTTTCATCGATGCACAGCAAATTATGAAGACGTGTACGTTTTTCAAGAATGTCAATCCTTCGACACAACTTTCAAAAGCACAGTGAGAAATGTGTAAATTACAAGGTCCGATGTAAATATAAGTCAACGTGAACCGAGTGGTTTTAATGCGTTATCCTTTTTTTTAAAGGGATTTGTTTACATTATTTACTGTTCAGTGACAGCGTCATCGTTTTTGTCAAATGAAGCACTTTCATTTCTAGTTCTTTGCAGAGCGTTGTAAACACTGTTTATGCCTTTGTATGTAATAAAAATACAGAAGAAAATTTAACACTATGCGTTGTATTAGAGTCACACAATCCATAACAAGAGTATGTATCCAACTGCTTTGTTATGCAAACTGTTGTTACACAAATACACAAAATGCGCAACATCATTTTGAACGATGAATATTAGTTACTATATTATGAATACAAAGAAATATTAAATACGAAGATATTTTTTCTATCCAGATAGAAGTTTTAATGCCTACTGAAAACTTTGACACAAAATGAGTTTTTGAACCCTCAGACAAAACGAAAAATTAATAAATCACGTGTCCCACATACACACCCCACCCAATAACCTAAAAAAATGATAAAACTCCTGCTTTGGCAGAATCATTAATTGCAATCTACAACATTTGTACTATTTAGCAATATATGATTTGGTAAAAAAGTAGAAAAAGCGGAATAAAACCTACAGAGTAAGACAAAACCTAATAAGTAGAACAAAAGTAGGACATTTTACGTAAAAAATGCTAACTTTTTCTGGACTAATGTTAAACTCGAAACAACCTACATCTTCTATAGCAGGAAAGCTTTGATATTACCGAAGTCGTCGTCCATTTCACCCAAAGCAGTGGGGGGGGGGGGGGGGGGGGTTTCTGATCCTCCTCCAAAATGTGAGAAAATGACAGAAAAAAGGGAAAAAGATTTATAAATATATTGTTCTAACACTTTGCCCGCCCCCCCCCCCCCCGAATGAAATTTTTGGCTACAGGCCTGATTTCACCTGTAACCCTTAGATATAGCTAAGCGACATATGCGATTTTTTTTCCTTTTTTTTGCAGTATATCCAATGACTTTAGGTGAAATGGGCGACTTCAGTGACGTCACGAGCTTCGCGCGGAGGCTTTCTGCTATACAAGGTGTTGAAATAAATCTTCTGAAAAATGTATGTGCAAGTAAAGCGCCAGGACCAGATGATATCTATCCCAGGGTGCTCAGCGAATGTGCTAATGAATTGTTGGGGCCAGTCACACAGATATACAGGAGTAGTGTTGCTGAAGGTATCGTCCCAAGGGATTGGAAGCTTGCTAATGTTCCGATATTTAAAAAGATTAGTAGAGAAACTCTGTCCTATTATCGTCCAGTGAGTTTGACGACAATTTTGGAAATTATTATTAGCAGGCGATTGGTGAAGTGGATAGACGAGAATAATGTATTGTCGGATTGTCGGATAATCAGTATGAGTTCAGGAAGTGGAACATGGGCGGAGATATCGGAGGAGGCATGGGGAATTCCCCCCCCCAGTCGAAGGTGGAGTCGATTGACCTAATGTATATATATGAATTGGCATCATCATCATTGTGCATACCTCCCAGACTTTCAAGTCTATCTCCGCCTATGACGGGGAAGTCATGTGTAACTAACCTCCTTTACTTCTATGGTCAAGAGACTAAGGCTTTGGGCGAGAGAAAAAAGGAAGATGTTGTTTACCTTGATTTCCAGAAGGCATTCGATTGGGTCCAACATGATAAACTCTTGAAGCGTTTACGCGAGATCAGGATTGGGGGGCAACTTGCTGAATTGGAAGGATTCGTGGTTAAGAGATAGGTCGCAACGGGTTATGGTGAACGGGGATTTCTCTGGTTGGACAGGCGTCATAAATGGAGTTCCTCAAGGAAGTGTCCAGGCGCCATACGTTTTTCACTTTTTTATCGATAAACGTGATCAGTGCGGTATCGATGGGATTGCTAGCAAATTTGCAGACAACGTGAAGATAATGGGGGTAGTCGGGAATCAAATAGGGAGTTGCTCCAGACCATAGGAGCCTGACGCTTTCGTTGACAAATGCGTGGTCGCGCATTTTGGTTCGAACAACCCACGTTTCTCTTACAAGTTGAATGGTGTCACTATCCCGGATGCAACTAAGGTCACGGATTTGGAAAATCTCATTGATGAGTAGCTTAGGTTTTCTGAACATTGTTCAGTGGTGGTCAAAAAATAGAATGTTTGGTTTCATTTTCAAAAAGATCTCTTCGCGTTCTCCTAAAGTCATTCTTCCGCTTTTCCAAGGCTCAGTTCGTCCTGGACAGGAGTTTGCCATAAGGTTTTGGTGACCATGCCTACAGAGGGACATACATTTGGTTGAAGGGGTGCAGAGAAGAGCTGCGCGTGTCATTGTTGACACACGGGGCTTGAGATATGAAGAGAGACTTCATTTTTTGAATGTGCTTACATTGGATGAACGCAGGTGTCTCGGGGATATATATGATCGAAGTATTCAAAATTTTCAACGAGGTTCATAGGATGGACCAATACGCCGTGAATTGACTGCTTTTACAAGGGGACACCAGTATCGATTGGTATGGGGTAATTCTAAGTTATGGTGTCACGGGGAACTCTTCTCTATAGGGTTGTTAATAAATGGAATAGCTTATCCCCGTCGGTAGTAAATTATAACACAATTGACACGTTTAAAAAGAAATACAATAAACATGTTGGGGTGAATCGAGAAGCTATCCACTCTTAGAATAAGACAACCATAAATATATTTTATGGGCATTGTATGATATTTTATCATGTGTGTATAACATTGTTTCTAGTTTTATTGATTGCATCTTTAATTGGGTTGCTGTATTTTAAAAAAACATATGACATGTGCATTTGTTATGGGCATCTTTTTCTCAGCCATCTCATTGGGCATTTTTACTTGTTGTGGTCTTGTATTTGCATATTTGCAAGGTGCTAAATCACAGACTTAAAAGTACGTACAGCAAAATTTGTAATTCATCACGTGATGACATACTTCGCATTAAAGAGAACATGTCGCACAAATAAAAGAGAAAACTAAGGGATCTTTTTGGGGATTGCATCCGGTGACCATATATAAATACAGTTTTCCCAGGACGCCTTTTTCACGATCCTAATTTTTTAGCAATAATTGGCAACTTTGCTTGCTTTCGGCATCATATTTGGCAACAGTCACCGATTTATCGTACTTTAAATTCTGATTTCGCATATTTTTCCTGAGAAAAAGGGGTCAGCCTGAAATTGCAAGGACTGAAAGAAAGAGTATTCTCTTTAGGGATTTTCCATTTGAATGAACACAATTTGAAGACTTTTAAGGATTTTTCTATACTCTTAAAGAGCTCGATACACGGTTCGTCCTTGTCAGAAAACTTTCCTGACACTGGGGTACAACAAAAACGACGACATGACCACAGAAAAAATTGCTACCGCAGAGAGTCCCCATCGACGGGTTAGTGCACCACCTCTCGATGAGTGTAAAATACAAGCCTGCCGTTCGGAATCGGCAATAAATTGTAGGTCCCGGTCTAATTAGCGCTCGTGGGCAGAAAATGACCGTGGTGCGACAAAAATGATGAAATATTCATCTCTCATATGGCCCGTGATACACATGCTACTAAGTAGCACGAAAGTGACATGCTTTTGTGCCACTTACTAACATGTGTATCACGGGTCTATTTGCCATATTGAAGTTTTTTTCTCGAAGAATTCATTTCAATCCACTGTCTTTTACTGATAAATACGCTGTCTTGAAATCCATGAAAATAATAAAATATGACTTCAAGTGGAATCTATCAAAATTGTGGAACTTCTTCAGCAGTGAAATTCAGAATATTTTATGAATTTTTGAATCAGATGGATTCAAATAATGAAGAATAGTGTTTGCGCATAATCAAGACATGAAATAGATTTTTTTATATGTCACAGAGAGAGACCGTCAACAACCCAGGAATAAAATTTTAGCGATGAGTTTTTAAAATCCACAAAAATTACGCGGATTCGATGAATAGTATTGATATTGTTTTCCAAAGATTTGGTGTTCATAGGCAGAGATGCACTTGAAAGGCTAGGGCGGGGGCAAACGATGATTATCTCAATTCATATACAGTATATGCATATGCATTAGATAAATTAGCTACTCCATTAAAGTTGGGGCACTGTCATCTACGCCTCCCCCCCCCCACCCCCGTATCTCCGGCCATGTTGGCGTTTCAGTCGGCATAATTGAAGTTATTTGTCGTATAAATGAAATATTTTAACATTAAAATCTACAGGAAGGATTGGGGTCAGTGTTATCAGAAAAAAAATAATTTTCAAGAGTAATTTCACTCCTTTCCAAAATTTTAAGTGATAATTTTGTGTAGAGAGGAAAATATTTATTTTTTATTAAAATAAAAAATAAATTAGATATGACTACCTTCCAATTTATTATTAGCATTTTATAACTATTTTCACTGCAGTTTCTATCGCTAATCGGAAGTCAAAACGTTGATTGGACATCAACTTTATATTACTACGCAATATTATAAAGTCAAATATATTAATAATATGGTGTATTATTTCAAGAAATCTAAAACAGCTTATAGTAACAGCTTGTTCGGGAGTCAAAAAAAGGTCATTTAATATTTCAAGCGAAAGCGCCAAGAAATGAAAACGGAGCAGCTCGGAAATCTTAAAGAAAATTCAAAAAACATAAAAAATAACTTGCGCTATATACGCGGGGTTAACGAGAGACGGGGCTCTTTCTCGTTAGCCCCGTATATGCGGGAATGACGTCACGAGCAGATAGCAAAAATAAAACCTCAAAATCATTGAAAGATTTAGTTACGGATAAGAGAGATAACTGAACATATAATGTGTATATATCAATACTCAACAAAGTAGTTTAAAACAAAAGATCACACCATTGACTCCCACTAGAAGCTTTGTAGATGTTTGTTGAAGCTGCATTATCTGAAAATCATCCAAGAGCTACACGTAAAAAAATTAAAAAACTCGTCCCTGTAACAAAATTTTACAAACAGCGAAGAAAAAATGTACTACATCTCCTCAGTAATATCGCATTCGCGAAAATAAACTTGCAAGACGAGAAAACATAAGACTATTTCGAGAATAATGCCAGATTCAAAAGAAATGGTGGAAAATGTAAACGAAGAATTTTTAATATTGAAAAATAAATCCCCGTAACGAATTATATCAAACTAAAATCAATAAGTAAATTAGTTGCAATAGGATTTAAGCTTATTTTGGGCTAAGACTGGACTCAAAAATTATTGTTCCAAGTTATAATCTGGAGTACAGATTGTTTAGTATTGTATCAAGATACAATATATCATATATATAATACCACGCTACAGAAAACAATCCAATTACAACAAGGTATGACCTAAACATTGTAAATATAATAAAATCAAACAGAATAGAATGCAATACACAGATATAAAATACATAAAATAGAAACAAACACTAGTCAATACCAAATAAGTAAAATAAAGGCCTGTATAAAATCACCGGATCAATTAAAAATGAAAATAAATAAATAAAAACACGACGATTAAAAATAAAATGAAAAATAAATAAACAAAGAAAAACGAAATATTTTTAACAGTCAAATACAAGAAATCACCATTTGAAGAAAAAAAATCGCTGATCAATCGGAGAGAAGAAGAATTTGCCAATAGGTGTTGCAAATATATCAAATGTATGGGACTATGGTCGTGACGATTCATAATCAGTTTTCGGTATGACTTCGGTAGCGTCGGATATGCCTTTTTGACTTACCCATTATGGAATTTAATCAATTATGCCAAATATTGCATCAGACACAAGCCATTTCACTCACTGTCAATAAATCAATGCTACGGAATAGAAGTGCCAAAATCAATCTTGAAATTGATGTTGAAAATAGCAATTCTGGGAAAAATTTAACTCCGAGGATCTAATTGGGGAAGAACTCTTTGGTAATAAAGGCAGGTTAGTTGGAACCTCGGAAGCGTTTCAGACCTGTGGTTGCTCAGCTTGAGTTTAGTGTAGACGTTTTTAATTTTTGAATTAATTATCGAGGTGCTTAAAACAGTTAACCCTCAGAACAGAGCCGTATGCAAAAGGGGACGCAAGGGGCTCGTGTCTCAACCAAGACAATAAAGAAGTTGAAATATTCTTTAATATTTTTGCAAAAAATATATGTATAAATATCGAAAGAAAAAATGCATTTATACGCTATAATTATGAAAAATTAGTTGAAAAAGCATGAGTCATAATTCGACACTTGGATTGTCATTCACCAAGTAAATAAAATCAAACTAATGTTGAAATATGGTTGAGATGCGAGTTGAGTTGGAATGGGAAAAAATGGCAAAAACCATAAAATTTCAATCACACATATGCATGAAAGCTTTCAGTGGCACAATTTCATGTGGATACAGCCCTTTATAACTTCAGTCCATTCGTGGAGGGAAGAAAAGGAAGGAAGAGACAAGGGGAAGGGGAAAACAGAAAAAGAAAGACAAGAAGGGCCTTTGTTTTTTAGCAAATGCGGAAATGCACTGCGCGGATTTGTATCCCAAATTCCCCATGTGCGGAAATGCTCCGTACGGAACTGTCTATACACCTCCAGGGCCGTACGCAGGATCGACTGAGGAGGGGTCACCAAAGGATTCTTTTTGGAGGGGGGGCGGGGATTTTCTTTCAGATAATTAACCTTTTTCAAATTATTAACCTTTAAAAAAGTTTAAGTTAACAGAAGTTGATTAAAATAGCTGATGAAGGTATTTTATTAGTCTTTCGTATTTCGTCTTCCGATGTTTCATTTTTTACAAAAATGGACATAAGCCCCCTGCCTACACCTCTGATCAGCCCCAATTTAATGTGAAGTGTAGCAGCAAAACACATTTGGAACATGTATGCATCTGCGACATTGACTTAGCCCCCCCCCCCCCCCACAATTTTTGAAGAGTTGTACATAAACATAAAGCCTGTTTCTCTTTCAATTAAAAACCGGAGTATCCGGTTGCAATTAGACATGAATCAGTGTTTTGCCATTCCTCAAGTTTCAGGTGGCAAAAAATAGAAATATTATTATCTATAGTATCTTTATCTATAGTATCTCGCACGTATAGTCTAAATATGTAAATTTTGAAAGATTGAAAAGATGAAGATTTTGAAAGATGAAGAAATTTGAAAGATATATATATATATTCAAAAAATTAACTATATGAAAAACATACACGAGATGGCCATTTTTTAAGGCCGGATCTGGAATCGGCACCCAAACATTAATTGGGAACAGTTAAATTTTTCCAAGTTAAAAAAAAAAAAAAACCTTGTAGACTAGTGCAGTTGTCAGCAAACTCATTAGTCAACAGAGCCAAATATCAACAGTACAACGACTGAAATTTGTTTTGAGAGCCAAATTTTTTAAACTTAAATTATATAGGTAGGTACATTCAAGGGCGTAGCGAGGGGGGACTGGTCCCCCCCCCCTCGCTACGCCGAAATGTGAGAAAATGACCGAAAAAAGGGAAAAGATGGCCAAATCCATTGTTCTGTCACTTTGGTCCCCCCCCCCCGAACGAAATTTCTGGCTACGCCCCTGGGTACATTGTTATTAACTTAATTAAGATAGTCCTCTCTGCTGCCCTTTTTGCTAAAAACGTCCTCGATCTGATTGAGGTACGTCAACACCACATATAGAACAAGGCCTCCACACGAAGCTCGTGACGTCACTGAAGAAGGCCATTTCACCTATTGCCATTGGATATAGCAGGCCGACGCATGCGATACTTTACCTTTTTTTGCAGTATATCCAATGGTAATAGGAGAAATTACCTTCTTTATTGACGTCACAAGCTTCGTGCGGAGGCCTTGTTCTATAGGTGGTGTTGTTGGGTACGTTTGCTGAGGTCGACCCCTTCCAACTCTCCCATCCACACTCACACAACACATGTATACTTGTTTGTCTATCTCCTTTCGTTCACCCTCTCTATATACACTCATGTCCATAAATTAAGGATAATTCAGAATCACACGGAAACCGAAATCTAAAGTAAAAATTTCACCTGAAGAATTATCACACACATCTGCAAGAATGGTATGCAAATTTCAGGAAGCCACCAGATGATGCCAATAGTACGTCACAATGACAAGAGTGTAAGAGGGGGGTATATAAGGAATGGTGGCAAAGAAGTGAAATTGTTCACAAGAGTTCTGTAAGGCGCTCAGTGCCATAAGCGAATAGTTATGACACAGAGAACGCGTGTGGATGATTTTTTACGTGGTAGAATTATCAGCCGCCTGGAATGTGGGCGTACTCAGATGGAAGTATACGAGGAACTTGGAATTGCCCAAAGTGTCATCATCTCTAGGCTTTGGCAACGATTTCAAGATAACGGAAATGTCAGTAGACGTTACAGTACAGGTCGCCCCCGAGTTACAACGCCGAATGAAGACCCGTATTTGGCAGCAACTGTCAAAAGAAGCAGACGGAGCACAGCATCCGACCTGTCTCGTCAGCTATCTGCAACCACGGGTACCACAGTTTCAAGGCAAACCGTGTACAGACGTTTGGGAGATATTGGTCTATATGCTGGCAGGCCTGTCAGATGTGTTCCGCTCACGGCAACTCACTGTCGGCAGCGATTAGCCTGGAGTAGAGAACATGTAATGTGGACATCGTCACAGTGGGATTGTGTGATGTTTTCCGACGAGTCCAGGTTTAGCTTGCAGTCTGATTCACGTCGGACTTTCATATGAAGAACGCCAGGTACCCGTTACCACCAAGACAACATCATTGAACGACACCGTTACGGTGGTGCAGCATTGCTCGTTTGGGGTGGAATTATACTGGGTTCCAGAACAGATCTGAATGTTCAAACCGGAACTATGAAAGCCCAAATTTATCGGGACATGATTCTGGAACAACATGTACGTTTGTTTAGGGGTGCCATGGGCGCAGAATTTGTGTTTATGGATGACAACGCCCATCCTCACCGGGCAAACATCGTAAACGAATGCCTTGAATCTGAGGATATAACCCGTATGCAATGGCCAGCATTCTCACCTGACTTGAATCCGATAGAGCATGTGTGGGACATGCTTGGCCGACGAGTTGCAGCCTTCAACCACCACATGTGTACCGGAACTTCGGAGAGCATTGCTTGCTGAGTGGAGTGATCTTCCCGAAGATCAGATCGATAATTTGATACTCAGCATGCCTAGGCGTTGTACGGAGTGTATTTCATCGCATGGGAGACATACAATGTATTAACCATCATACCAACCATGTAATAGTAAGTTTTTGTAAAGGAGATATTTTTTACAATTGCTCCAGGGAGCAAAAATCGTAGTTTTTATGAATGGTATCATACATACACCATCGTTTTTGTTCTTTATCTTTTAATAAATAAAAGGGCTAAAAATATAATAAATGGGCTTTATGAATAAGTAACGTTTGTTTTGTTTCTGAACCTTTGTTTGCCGGAACTGGCATTATCCTTAATTTATGGACATGAGTGTATATATCCAAACCGTATCAACATACCTTTTCCAATCCTCGACACTACATGTTCTTTCATTCCACAGCGCTCCCTCTAAAATTAACTTAATAAACTTTGCTTAAAGTTTATTAAGTTATTATTTTACTTGTCTTACGGATATCTGGCTCCCTTCTCTAGGAAATGTGCGGAAGACGGGTTCACTGTAAGTTCGTCCGACGAGATGTTAGCCGGAGGACGTCGTCGATGAAAGCCCAAAGCAGTCTTGTGGGGCAGAGGCCCCAGGAGCATCGTCTTCGGATGGTCGCCCCTGGTGTATTGCTTCAGCAGCGATGGCCGATGTTGGATGCAGATGCAAAGAGGTGGCGAAGAGAGAGTCGTCATGAGAGGTGGTGGCCCAGGAGCATCGTCTTCTATGATATGGCAGGGTAGACGTTTACGTTCCTTAGTTTGGAGAACATTTTATGTCCCCCCCATGTTCTGAGAGGAGACTCGTCTTTTTGCGTCTATCTACCCAGAGTATCTTAGAAAAAAAGTCTCATTTTCGACAACTTTTTCCCGAACTTCCCAGTTTCGACCCAAAGTCCACTTTTTGATTGGTCGCGGAAGTGTCATGTGACAGCAGCGTCAGGTTTTCACTCTTTTTTTTTCTGCAAAAACCCATGAAAAAAAGATGATGAACAAAATGGTCAAAATTCGTGTCTAAACATGATTTTGCAAAAATCAAGAGTTTTTGTGAGCCCGCACGTGGTATTTTGTGGAAGAGCCACACTCAAGTGGCCAAAAAGCCGCGTGTGGCGCGAAATTCTTACATGAGATTTGAATTACCGTTTATTCTGAAGTTCAAAATTAATGAATAAATTAATTTAATATATATATAATTTGTTAAAAATACAATTATTTATATTTTTAATTAAATTATAAAAACAATAATCACCCGAATATATTTACTTTAAAAATAATCGAGAAAAATAATGAGAGAAGAAGCTTTGGAGTTCTGCCTGGTAGTCCAGTGGTCAGAGAACTAGCTTCTGACTGTGCAGGTCTGGGTTCGGGCTTGGATGTCTACTAACAAATTCCCTGGACAGATCGTAAAGATCTCTTGGGAATACGGGCTAAACGCATTATATTAAAAAAAAATTATATAATTAATGAAAACGAGGATTTATGCAAGAGACAATTTCGGAAGTATTGAAAATTTTCAATAATTTTTCGAAGGCTCCGAGGGCCCCACATTTGATCTGATCGGTGACGTCAAAATCCTGTTTTTTGCCTTGCATCATTCCACAAATCAAAAACACGAAATGGACAAAATTCGGGAGCCATCCGATTTCTAGTGGAGGTGGGAAAGTTATACGCTATGACGAACGCATTAAACACGAACCCAATTGAAATACTCGAATAAAATATTAGATAGTTTATTATTACGTCGTAGTACAGAAATTATTTAAAATCCTAAAATAATTTATCCATGTTGCAATTTTCTTGACGCCTTCCTGCCTGGAGGGTGTCAGCGCCTATTTTTAATAGAGTTTAATAGGGGGTGAGGAGGGGGGGGGATCGGTCAATGGGGTAAGACGCCTTGAACACACCAAGCGGACTTATCGCCTTCCATCTTAAAGTGGCAAATCCAGTGTTATATTCAAAGTGACGTGGAATCGTTAAAAAAAACGGCATAGGGAATAGCCATTGGCTTTAGCGATAATATTGACGTCACACTTTGCACAAACAAGGGGGATAAGTTAGCTTGGGGTTTCCAGGGTCAGTAGTTAGTGGCAATGTAATGAAATTGCACGTCGCCAGATAGCGTGTTAGTTGCTTTCAAAGGAACGCTGATTATCAAAACACAACATTCACTAACAAAAATTAATGGAAAAACTAGAAATTACAAAAAGAAATAACTCCACATCTAATGATAATTTCAACCGATTGAAAGTGATATAATTTTTAGAAAAAATTACGCCCCTTCACCCTCTTCGATTCATCTCTTGGAGCCAAACATAGCGATCAACAGTGACATCAAGGACGAGGATGCAATGGGTGCTCAAGCATCCGTGATATTTTGCAAGACGGTTTTGAGCAACCCCCAGAATTTACTTAAAAATCGAAAGCCCTCCCCCCCCCCCAAAATTATGCTCAAGGATGTTCCAACGGATGTGCATAACACTTCAGAAACTACTTGATCTCAATGAATTCGGTCCCGATCAAACTTGCATTTCCGGCACAACTCACTCGCTAGTATGTTGGCACCATGGCCTGTGGCCTATAGACCGGAGTTGTGCTGTTTGAAAGAAAGTTAGGCTTATGCGATGGACTCATGTTTCTATATCTTGAAAAAGATAGGTGTGAGGCGAGGAGAATCTGTTTACACACATGTCAAATCAGGTTCAACAACCTAGAAGTTCTATCGCGCGAGATTCTCACACATATTTTTTTTCCATTCATTTGAATTTATTAACAAACTAGTCCACCACCGAAAGGTTGCTGAAAGTGCAAAACTTGAAGCCTTTTTGCAACAGCCAGTCTCTGTTTCCAAAATAATTCAATAAAATGTTTTCTGAGAAGTAAAAAATAGTTCAAATTGTTCTACAAACATTAAGATTATTCAAAAAAACGTTTTCGATGGTTTAGAACAGCGTTTCTCAACCTATGATCCGTGGTTTGTGAAGGTGACACAGGTGGTCCGCAAGAACATTTGAGAAAATTTAACTCCTATCTTAAAAAATGAGAAATTTTTAATTATATGCAACCAATATTAATGATATTTACATAGGTTCAAATGAAAAAATCGGCCCACCTACCGCAGTAGTAGTAGTACTGATTAGTGGTCCGTCGAACTATTTCAGTAACTTTAGAGGTTCCGAAAGGTTGAGAAACAACTGGTTTATAGAACATTAATCCAAAGAAAATTTTACAACATTACATTATTTACAAGAATATTTTATAATAATTTAAGCTGGGATATTTCTTCTAATTAAAAGTATGTTATTATAGTATGCTGGTTGAATTATGTAAAGTGATTAAAAAACGACACCCATGACTAAATAGTTTTCAGCTTAAAACATCATTGGCAATCCGCAAGATACCCCCCACCTTTCCCAGACACTTTTGGCTGTATTGGAATCGAAACTTCGGTGGGAAGAAAACTAACTATTTCTAAAAATCAATAAATTGGCAACTTCACTTGCCTTTGACAATTATAGGCGAAAAAATTGTCAGAAGTTTGTGAAGTTGTCAACTATCGTAAAAAATTTATGAAAATCGCTAATGACGGAGAAAAAAGGGGCTACATAAATGCAGGTAAAACGTGTTTTATTCGCAATTATGCTGTTTTTCTTTTTCCAAACTTTTCTCAGTTTTTTGTATTCAAATATCTCAGCGAATATTGTTCTTGGAAACGTGGAATTTTATTTTGTTGGGCTCAGGAGAGACAGGACAACAACTTTTTTATTGGAATTTTGAGGAAAGGGTGTCCGTATAAAAAGCTAATTTTTTTTATTTCAATATTTGTACAACTTCTTGCAAAATGAATGAAGCATCTGGTTGTTTGAATAATTTTTCAGCCATTTCAACGGCAATCCCGAGATATCTCGTCAAACTTGACTTGCTTTATTTCTGTCACCCGAGATATTTCGACTTCTAGAAACGCAATGAAATTGCTTTTTACAATAAAACATGTTTTCCATTCCCCCACTCCCCCCCCCCCTCCGCCCAACCAATCAACCGCAGTGGGCGGAGTCAGCTCTTGTTCAACGTTAGATAAAAAGGAGCGAAAAAAATAGAGAAAGAAATATAACGCTCAGTATATAATGATGCAAAAATGATTTTCCCCCAAAAAAAGTCATTTTCTCCCCCTATAAAACCACGCCACATGGTGAGTGTCTTTGTATCATAGTCAGGGAAATAAAAGCGATGGGTGGAAAAAATTTCCTTGTTGGGGTGGGGACAGTTATCTGCTCGCAGTCGGAAAATATTCTTCTTAACATGCGTGGCAATTTGGGAAAGTTTCGCAATTTCAAATGTGGCAGTTATAATGCGGATCAGGAAAATTTTAAAAACCGCTTAAAAGGTTAGTTGGAAGTATGCCTCTAGGAACGCCAGTAAAATGCGGTGTATGCTGGTATATACAGCATGAGCGTGTGAACGCTACATGTCTTATCCCTCTCTCCTCAGATATACGCTGCTGTCTCTTCTTTATTTGATGTTTTTCCTAGTTTATGCGTAAGTCAATCTCGCATCAAATCTACGTTTTACTTTGGAATTAAATGAAGTCACTTCCCCTGGCTGACATACCGTGATTATCTATGGCTGTCAAGGCCATTCAGATTAAGCGAATAATAAGATGCCAAACTTGAAGTTCTTTTGAAAGGCACTTTCCGGAATGACATGTTGCAATTAGACCAGCGTTTGCCAAAGTTGGTGATATCGCCCCTTCGGGGCACTGGAACTGACCGGGAGGGAAAATGGAAATTTTCCAATTTAGTTCAGTCTCGAGTTTTGATTTCTAGGAAGCGGCAGAAAAAACGAACGATTAACGCCACACCGATGGTTAAATTTCGCATTCTACGATATGACTCCAAAACCATACGCTGAGAGCGCTGAGGGATGGGTGACGCATTTAACGCTACTGCAGTCGAAGTTAAAGCTGCAAGTCGAATCAAACTTCACTTTGTCTTTGGCGTCGAGAATTCCGAACGAGGGGCATAAGAAGGAATCCAATCTCGCGTTGAAATCATGTAGAAACGTATAAAAAAGGGAAGACGATGTAATTGATGTTTAAAGTAAACGGATGGGTTCGAGTGATTTGTGGAAAACAAAGAAGAAATGTCTTCGCGAAAGAAACACAACGACCGATTCTTGTTGCCGTCGTGAAAGAGGGGAATGTCTTCATTTTGTGTGACAGCAACAGCTCGTCCAGGGAAGACAGAGGTCGTCTTTATGCGCGGAAGTGCGAGGCACGTCGGGACGAGGAACGCATGGAGATTTTGACTGATGACGAGAATATTGCGGGCACATCGCGCTCTCCACAAAGAACTCGTCACACGGCGTTAAATGATCTGCTACTGATGAACGACAGAAATTCATTTCGGCGACGGCAAAATATCTATTTATAGTCATCGGATCTTCGTCAGCTTTTATAAGCGTATGAATCGGTGATTATTCCGCATTTTTGCCCCCTTCGCACGCAATCTCTATCCATCTTCTAGTTGAACTCTCCTCTAATTCGGACCGGAATTAGACGACACATTATACACGTTAGGGCGGAATACGAACTCCACGTTCAATGTTTGTGGCGCAATAAAGCTCTCCCTTTGTCAAATGAATCGTGTTTTTGTGACGGTTTCTTCCGTCGAGAACAAAGAGCGATGGAAAGGTAAGACGAGATCACATATACACAAACGAAATGAATGTCTTCTTCCCACACATCCACGGTTTTCATATTGCCCCCCCCCCACCCCCGACTCGAATTTTCCTCATTTTTCCCCTTATCGTTGGCATCGAGGCCGACGTATCATCGTCATTTCTCCCGAGAGAGACTTCGCTGTTTTCTCCACCGAGGTAAAAATACGCGCCTACTCAATCAGTTCATACTCATTTTCATAAAAAAATTTCTCTGACTTTTCCAGTCAAATTTTCGGAAAAATAACAGGTAATTTTTCAGTCAAAAATTTGAAAGTCGTATTCATATAACAATTGCCTCACATTATTAATTGCTACGTAATTATTTTTTTACGCAATTTTTTTAGAATACACAAAACCCGATGAAAAAAATGGAAAATTCAATAAAGGAATGCGAGACTTTTTCCCCTTCTGCTCTAAAATAAACCGTTGAACTTTACAGTCGAACGTTTCTATTTTCCTAAAGTGTTCATAAGTGTCTAAAGTCACTGGTAAAATTGTCACTTTGTCAAAAAAAATTTCAGTTGTATTCGGGGTTGGCAAAAACTCAGATTTTTCGGGTTTTTTTTCAGTGTTCACGATACTGGAGAACGAGGAAAGAAAATTCAATATGCTCTATCCTACATAAATACCCCACCGTCGCCGGTGGGGATTTTCTGTTGTTTCTAAACTTCGAGGCGTGAATGCGAGCCAATCTCCTCATTGAAAAGTCTCACCACAGAGAGAGTGACAGGCCTACAAACGATACAAATATTCAGTCATTACGCTTCACTTCTGAAATATAGATGGCAGCACCGAAAAATCAGACCAAATGAACACCAAAAATACGCGCTCAGACTGTTACGTACACAAGCTTCCGGCACAACTCGCTAGGTAGTAAATTGCCCATGGCGATAGACCTGAGTTGTGCTCGGTTTGAAAGAAAAGCTACATAAATATAATAGAGCTAGTAATATATAGCAATTATTTATGTAATTATTATATCAATGATGGCTCACATAACAAAAAATTCCGGGGGAGGGAGATCATTTTGCATTCTATTGTGGCAAATGGGTTTCTTTCGAGGCATTTTCCTCTAACCCCCCCCCCCCCTCATAATCTGAATAACATTAAGTACATAGATTTTTTTTATGTATTTTTTTTTTTTAGATAGTGTGTGACAATTCAATAAACCATTAGAAAGCATAATGTTTGCGAGTAAGTTACTTACTTTTATAATCTAAATAGTATTGAATACTTAGGTGAGTCATTAAGTAAACCCCAAATTGATTGATATTATATATATTTTAAAATAGTAACAAATACTTTCAAAAAATGTTAATAGATGACAGCAGCATCCAGCTTTATGACATTTATTTCATATCAACTCGTAGTATTCACACGCATGCGTAATTCAGATT
The DNA here is from genome assembly GCF_987345545.1 of Pholcus phalangioides. Classification (NCBI taxonomy): domain Eukaryota; kingdom Metazoa; phylum Arthropoda; class Arachnida; order Araneae; family Pholcidae; genus Pholcus; species Pholcus phalangioides. Next base: position 48,633,943 of record NW_028301602.1, on the reverse strand, counting down.
CAAAATGGCGATGGTGCTGGATGATTGTACGATAGAGAAGCAGCGTGCTGTTGTCCGATTTTTGTGGGCAAAAAGGACTTGATGCAAAAAATATTCACAAAGAAATATTTCCTGTTTATGGAGAGAAGTATTTATCACGGTGTCGTCTTATTTGCGACCGAATCGAAAATCGTAGCGTTCGACACCACAGGGGGCAACTAATGGACGATGATGGGGATCTAGGGTCCTCTCATGTGTTTCCGTTCTCAGACATTTTCGTGTTGACCTTTGACCTATGGCCATCTGCGAATTTCCCTTTTCAGCAAGAACAGGAAATGAAGAAAGTTTAATCACAGAACGTGTAACAGCGCCCAAGTTCAAAATTTTGTATTCAAATCAGTTTAAAAATTCATTTAAAAAAAGTGCAAAGGGAAGTTTGCTAGGAAAGAGGGATGCGCTCCCTCTTATGGATGCACGTGCTAAAAATAAATTTAAAAAAACCTATCTTGATTTTTTACTGCAGATTTTACACTTCTCGTGTAATGTACAGCTTTTTTTTCTGATTTAATTGGGTATTTTCAAAAATTGACTAGCAAAAATAAATTTTCAAACATATATAGATGGCGCATAAATTCAAATTGAAAAATCGACTTTTTTTAACAAGAATGTGGCCCATGACAACTTCATAAAATTAATATTTCGCTATTTTTCGCAAATGTGGATTATGAAATACTATAATCTTTTCTCAAAGTAGTGAAATTCGCATCTGCGTGTTATAATACGCTGGAACATACGGTACATTTTATCTCACAAGGAAAAGTCCAATTCTTCTCTGAAGCGCTTCTTCATAACTTTTATTTTTTGTTTTTATTCGTGTAAACTAAAGAAAAAAATCCAAGTTGATGTGCGACTTGATTTATTTAGAAATTTTTTCACTCTTTCTTTTTACTCCTTTTTTTCTTTTTAAGAGTAAGTCACTGAATTTCCATTGAAGCAACTGCGCCAGTCAAGTTAACCTCTTCACCTGTGAGCCAAAACTGGCTATTAAAAAATTTGGTTTTTGTTTATTGTATGTCAAAATGAACCTTAAAAAAGTTTCTTTTTTTAAAAAACCTAATTAATTAATTGGGGTCGATATCCTTACTAGGACCATTGGAGTTAGGTACACATATGAGTGCCTTAGGTCTTCACTTGAAAAAAGAATCATTACAAACCAATTAAAACAGAAAGAACTCTTAAAACTCTGGAACGAAAAGGTCAAATTATTGAACTAATTAATTAGAAATAATATGAGTGATGTTCTACCCTAGTGTATATACTCTAGATGGGTTTCAATGTTTCACGATTGGGTTTCGGCCAGTGACAAAAAAGGGGTAAAGATGGCAAGAATGAAAGTTAAATAATGGATAACACCTAAATGATCAAATATTGGTGTCATATTCTGGTTAGTTATGATTTCCATCATTCCTTTGGATATCTTACCACAAATATATTCTTCAGTAGGTAACTTTCAAGTGCTTTTCGAATAAGTTACTTGCATCATGGACATGTATAGCAATTATAACGTAGTATTTTTAAGAGCCTTATTTTCCCCAACAGAAAAGTTAATTTAACATTTCAAGAAAAGAACTTTGTAATAGTGTCGTATATTTTTCTTTTTCCATTCGCAATTGTATTTTTTACATACTTATTTGAACATTTATAAGCCACTTTAACACTAAAACGACGGAAGCGGTCGTTTTAACCGGAAAGCTATGCGACCATTCGAATACACTAAGATTGGTCATCTGTTTAATATGATTACAAAAAAAAATCTGATTTAAACGATCTTCATAAGCGAACATTGAAACAATACTGAAAGAATAGATGTTATACCATAGACCATAGAGTTTGCGTTTTTCCAGTGCCCATTTCGTACCGTTTAAAGGTGCACTTTTGAAGAAGCTCATTGTCGTGCGCTATTCAATTCATTCAGCGTTTCTATGGATCTTGACGTTTTTACTACATTAGTTTGTAGTAAAAGCTAATTAATGTATTAGAACTATTAAAGAGAAATATTGAAGTTACTTTTAATATTTCTCTAACATGCAGGGTGTGCCGTAAAGTTCACTCAAGTTTTGTGGTTCAGGAATCCTCACTCCTGGCCAAGAGAAAATTTTCCAAAAAACAATCCTTTTTACGACTTATTCAAATTCAATTTCATTCATCTACGTCATAAACATGCATATTCATACAGAAAAATGTAAACTAAACATTCAAATCATTAAAAAATGCCCATAAAGACGAGTTATATGGTCACCCTGTTGAATTGCAGATACAATCGGAATATCGCCTATTATGGCGTCTTACCGTCTCATGGAGTTGGAACCAGCTTCTGGTTTTAAAATTCAATATTTAAAAAAAAATCCAACAGATTTAAACATTGAACAAAAGAAGGGTTTGAAGAAAAAAACTTGCAGAGAATGTAATTCTTGAATTCTCTTCATGATTAAAATGTTCACAGTTTTTGATCGAGCAGCTACTGGAATTACTGTTTCTCAGTTAGTTGTTAGGTCATCCAAATGGTTTGTTGACATCCCCTATTCCATCAAAATTAATAACCACTGTAATATTGGTAACTAAAAAAAAAAAATAGTTTTATTTATAGAGCTGTTATCCCGGAATTTTTTAGGGTTTTTCCGTGACGTTTGATTCCGCGGTAAGCCAAAAAAGCTCTCGCGGAACCCCAGTTGGAAATTTATGTAGTAGAACAGGGGTTTCTAACCTAAAAGCTTTCGCGGAACCTTTGATGGGTATGAGACTTTTCCGTGGAACCCTTGATGGTATTGTTTCGCAAAGTGTGTGTCGCCGCTCCTAGGGGGCGTCGCCAAACTTTGTCAGAGGCATTACGGCAAGCTGGAGATATTGGTTTCTGTCCCTATTTATGCTTTGAAGTGATTCTTTTATATAGGAAAATATCTAACAAACTATTCTCGGGAGCCCCTTCCTCTGCCGTCCCCTAGTTGCGGCTCTGTCCATGCCTACCCTGGGATAGAGTTCAATGAGCTTTCTTTTTGTTTTATGCATGGATGTTTCAACATTAAGGGTGACCCATCATGGGTTCCCTGGGCAAAGTGATGTTCTGTGGCCCCATACTCAGCTGGAAGCAACAGCTTACATATTTACATACTCGAACTCGAAAATTTACCCGGATCGGGGGAGATAAAACTACTATTACCGTTTTCACTGTTGTTTGGACATCAAAATTTGTTAAAATATGCGCCACTTTTTTTGTGAAAGTGCAAAATAAAGAACAGGGGTTGTAACAAGAACTTCTTTATTAATTTGCAACTTCTCCGGGTTCCAAAATGTTTTAGGGATCAGTGACGTTTGATTTCGTGGAACCCCAAAAAATTTCTCATGGAACCTGTGGGTTCCGCGGAACACCAGTTAGAAGTCCATGCCGTAGAGTGCTACGATAGTGTTTATAAAAAACATATTTCAGAGATAAAATTGCATTTATTGAAAGTGCAGTGACTTCAGTTATCCGGATCGCTTCGACTCCACTAAAACAGGTGAAGGCAGCGAAACAACTGACTGAACCGATATGTTCAGGCAATGAAACATTTTAATACAGTAGGCCTACGCAAGTATAAAATGTGAAAAAAAAAATTGTTTTAATAGTCAGCAAGTTACATTTACATACTAAAGCAAAATTCGTTTTTCACTAAGAAATAACATTCATTTCGTGAATTATCCAATCATGCGGATGGGGACTGGTCCCAATTGATTCGGATAATTGAGTGCTACTGTATTGATATAGGCCTACTGCGATTTTCAACCATTGTTCCCGGGCATTTTCGAGTACTTCCACGATCCCTCGAGATCGGATAAGAACACTTTGAGATACGACAGTTCTGATCTCATTCCCAAGGATGCAGCGAATGCCATAAATTCGCTAATCTCTACAGCCTGGTGATAATTTGAAGAATTGTTCAAGGTGACGGATCTTTTTGACGAAGTTGGTTAATACTAGTACATAACTGTACATGCATCTCTTGCACATTCCTCTGTGGAATTTATAACGAATCGGTACATGCTGGAACACGAGGCCAGAGTGTAAGTATGAGGCAGGGCCGTCATTTCCACCTTTTCCGGGGGGGGGGGGCAAAGCACATGTATTCAATGTATGTATATATATATATTCGTATATATATATACACCATTTTTAGTGTATTTTCAAAGCCAGCCCCCCCTCCCCCGTAAATGACGGGCCTGGTATGAGGTATGTTGTTAGAGTTGTGCCGAACTTTGCTACTGCCATTCGTAAGCATTAATGAGAAATTAATATTTGTTTTCAAACATTTCAATTTTCTTCAAAAATTAATAGTTGTAGCTTTCCACAAAAGACGCATTCTTCTATTGATAAACAACTCTTTGACGTGCCCAATAAGGTCCATTACTTAAAAAATTGTAACTTTTCTCCTTTTCTCTGGGATCCTGGAAATGTAGTAAGAATTTCTGGATGAATTTTAGGTGCATTCAAAAACACGAATGTATATATCTAGTAAATCCGGTGCAACAATCCGGTAAAATATAAATCCAGTAAATAATCCGTCTGCTGGTATATATCTAGTAAATTCACCAACAACAAAAAAATGATAGAAAATTCCCTGACGTACATCGCGCATATGAGTTCGACAGCATCTGTTTTAGTCGATAAGTATTATTAATATTCAATAATTAATGTATATTTGATATCAATAATATTTCGGCATGTGCATAATAATTTGTCTCCTTAAACCGCTATTAAATTGTTGTCGGTTAGTGTTCCGTGAAACAGTTACCGGTCTATCATCGTAACAGGAACACATCATGGGTACTTATGAAATTTTAATTAATCTGTTACTAATTTTTTCTCTTCGTTTGTTTGCTCAATGATGTTCCATATTTTTGTTATGGACATTATTTTTCTTTCCTTTTTTCCAGTCACACCTATTTTTTTTTTTAATTCATCTGTAAGACTTTTGAATTTTATTTGCACACTGCATTTCAAAATTTTATTCAAGTTTCTTGAAATGTTTATACGACAGAGACTGTAGCAAGTATTACACTTCGTTTTAAGAATTCGTCAAAGTACACTGCTCAAAACAATTAGGGGAGCACATGGTTTTAACAAAATTACGCAAAGATGTATACCGATAAGTAACATAAAATGAATCATCCATAATTTAAAGCCTAGCAGGAAACGGAAGAAGAAAACTTCATATGCAAATCAAAGTTCATGACGTCAAAAACCAGAAAAAGGAGATAAGGGCAGAAATCGGGATGTTGCAGAAACGTCTGTTTTACTGCCGTAACTGTGAAATTCGATTGCGCAGTTTTTTTTTTTTTTTTGAGACAAGGTGACTTGAGGATGTCTCAACAACGTGATTTACCGGAATCCATGGCATGGCGTGTTATAGGCAGACTGGAATCCGGGCAAACACAACGTAGTGTCTGCTTTGCAACCATTTGACCGATGCATAATTAAGGTGGTGAAAGGAAAGTACCGTACGCAACTGCTGAGATATATTCACCAGCTTGGTAATAAAGAAATCATAAAAAAATAAATCATAGAAAAAAATAATAGTGAGGCCTGACGTCAAGCAAGCTATGGATACGATAACTGGAGCCTGGAAGGATATCGCTCAAAAAGTCATTCGTATTGCGTAGAAGAAAGCAAATTTAATCGCAGCAGAGTTATGTGAAACACTGAATAAAGCTGATGAAGTGCATTCACCGATTTGCAGCCTTTGTGGGAACACATCGCAATAGAAACGTATGTTCCGAATGGACGCTGGACGATTTCTTTTCTGTGACGATGACGTCTTCACTTCGAAACCGTTAACAGACAACGTATAACATATGATACAAGAAAGCAATGAACAATCGCTTGCGGACAGCAGTGACGGAGAAGAGCTTTCACAAGAGTATGCTTTGGTACCTACAGCATCTGAAGCCTTAGCTAGTTCGGAACTCTAAAACGATATTTACCCGATCAAAAATACCTTCCGGACCATTTGTCTGAGTATGCGTATACTTTTAGAGGAATTCGGTGTGTCCTCGGTTTCTACTTGTGCAAAGAAAAATTACGGATTATTTACCTCTAAAATGTTAATTGAGTAAAACTTATACAAAAAATTTCAATGCTTAATTAATTTGAGTTGCTTTGTGTTATTTTCATTTTTTTCATTATCTAGAACGTAAATATTTTTTCCCTTATAGAATCAAATTCTGCTACAACGATTTTTTTTTTGCGCACGTGATTTTTTTTTTTTCTTTGACGTTTTTCCTTTATAAGGAAGTGATTTCTTCGTTCTCTTGGAGTTCGTTATAACGGGATTCGACTGTACTTTACCACAAATGGAACCCCGTTTATACGAGACGATGTTCAAGAAGCCACGTCAAAACGTCGTATGAAGGTGAAAATCGTACAACTGGAACTTCGCTAAAAATGATCCCTTCCCCCACCTCATAGACCTCAAAGAAAATATCACAAAATTCAATGATTTTAATTGCATTTTGTTTGCTATATAATAATCATTCTTTAGAATAATTACCCCCAGCATTAAATTTTTCAAAATCATATTACAAATTATTTAAATAACTGTAATTCGCATTACACCACCGTTGCTTAAATCTTGAGTATTCTTACATTGATCTGAATATTTGAAAGAAAAAAAACATAATTTTTCTCTTTTTCAAGAAAGATTTTTTTTTGGTTTTGTTTTCCATATCTAAAAGCAATGCAGATAATGAATCGAATCTAGCTCTTCAAAAGTTGCCTAAAAGAAAAAAAAACCGAAATACTGGACATTAGTGTTTCTCAAACCATGCGTCGCGGCTCTCGGGGGCATCGAAAACCTTTGGCAAGGGTGTCGCGGCTAGCTGTCGATATTGCTGATTGCCTGTTTAAAAAAATACCCCTTTAAAGCACTAGAGACCAGACTATTCTGGGAAAGGATGCAACTGGGGGGAGGACTTGGGGCTTCTAATTAGGGGGTCTGGTGTCTCGGGCGCCGGACCAGAGGGAGTGCCAATTTCACCCTTTAGCCTCTCCTTCAACATTAAAAGGGGGGTGCCAAAATGCGTGCTTGCCCCGGCTGACTAAGTATCGAGTAGCGGTCTTGATACCGTATCTCCGTCACCAATCAGTCAATTAGTCAATCATCAAAGTTTAAGGCTTTTGAGTTGGCGATATGCAATGAAAAACTATTATAGCGGCGTATTTTTGTAATTCATAATAATTACATAGAAATGAAAATTTTCCAAGCATCTATAGTTCGAGTTGAAATGAAAACGTCGAGTTATTGAAGTTATTTCCACTCATAAATGTCCTGGTGTCTCCTTTTTTGCTGCAGTCCTCGTCTGTGAGGGACTTGGGTCATTTGAACCACAGAGAAGAGCTCTAGAAAGGCATTGACATTGAACTGCTTCCAGTTACTCTTTTGTTTATTGTTAAATGAAAATCGTAAGGGAAATTTCCCACGAGTGACCATCATTGTATGTGGGTGAGCTCACCGAAAATTTCAAGATTCCGCATCACAGTAACACATAATGGCTCGCAATGTCCAATCTGTGCTGGTCATGTAACATCATGTGACAAGTCAATTGCTAAAAACTGACCGTCCTTCCACTTCGTGTTTTATGTTTTTGCTGAAGTTGGATTTTTTCACTCGTCTGAGACCATCATTTCAGTGTGTGTGCTGAAATATGAATAATTTAATCTTTATATTTACTATAGATGGTGTTGGCTTTTGGCGCACTGATGCTGGGGGAATTCCCCTTTTCTCTTCCTTTAACCTCTAGTTCTATATTTCGGGTGAGAACGTTATATTCTAAAATTCACACTGAACTTTTTGACCAAGTACAGCGCGTAGTAATTTTTTTCCTTTGTTCTGTATTTTGTTATTATTATTTATTTATCATTAAAGACCATTTCATGACAAAATTAGCATTTTTACTGAAACGATGAAATAGCCAAACATTATTATGAAAAATAATTCTGTCCCTTAAAATATGGGTCATATGTGTAACACAAATATATATATGAATTTTTAGACACTTTTTATCTACTACAAGTTTCGATTCTTATTCCGCAGAGTGAATGCAGACTTTTGGGACTTTTATATTGAAAAAATATTCAAAATTTGTTAAAGGTTTCGTGGAGTAGCCTCGTAATCATCAACGGTTCCGCGCGAGCTTTTACGTTGAGAAACCCTGGTCTAGAGAAAGATTACTATAAAAACAGTAATTTCAAATGACACTCGTTCCGGGGAGGAGGGAGTGATTCCTCACCAATTTTACGATTATTGATGCCAAAGGAAGCCAATCGGTAATTTTTTTTTTCGTGCGCAAACCTACATCATAACTTGAAAAAATTTAAGGAAATGCTTACCAGCGTCGGTGGAGTAGTATCCAGGGTTTGTATTTAACTCTTGCGTCATTCAACTCAGTCAAATTCTGACTAGCGGGTGACATCGATTCCGTGGGAGCATTACTGAGCGCGTAACTGACTTAGAACATCAGTTCGGTGGGACCTCCTTCCAAGTTCCGTATTGGATGCGATATCAGCTGAAATATCCAATAGCAACACGGGAACTTCCCATTCTTCCACTGTCGGTACGCCTCTATTGATTCCCTTGAGGTTCTTCGACCCAGTCGATTGGTTGGCCGCACAACATTTCCAAAGGTTTCTGATAGAATGTCTGCGTGGGGGAAAAAGTGTCAACCCACTTCCCATTTTCTTTTCCTTGCAGAAATTTTCATTGCAATTTAAATTTCAAACCGTGTGAGTGTCACAGTTATTGAAAATATTTGGGGGGGGGGGGGGGGGGAAACTCGAACATGGTGGTCAAAATTAGGGGGTGGGGGGGGAGCAGGCTCAATTAAAGTAAATGCCATGATGGGAACAGAAAGTTGGTGAAAACATTTTAAATTCTTAAATCGTTGTTTTTCTGATGGCGAAAACAAAAGAGAGCGGGATATTCTCCAAGGAGAAAATTTGAGCGGATGAACTGATTCCGATTTTCGGATCCCCATTTCAGTTATTCTCAAAAATACCGTTTTCACTGCTTCGGAATCAATGGCGTATCGAGTCACGGAAAGAGTCCAGGGAAAGAAAGTTGGTACAAGATCCTATTAACAATCATGCTATGCCAACTTACCACAGAGATTGCGCCAACTTGCCCAGCATCATGGCCCCCACATCCTGAAGCAGGGCCCCTAGGCTGGGATCTTTTACGGGCTCCCCGACCAGACTTTCACGGGCCCCCCCCCCTTTATAATGAATTTATAGCGTAAAAAAACAAAAAAATGATTAAAATCCTCCCGGGCCCCAAGGCTGGAGTCTTGTCAGCCCACCCCTTGGGGGGGGGGCATGGGGATCTAGGGTAAGTTGGTATAGTTTTTAACAATTTTTTTAAACAGATTTGATAAAATGAGCATTACAATTTTTATGATATTTTCATCTTTAATTTGCAGCCAAGGAGTACCGCTATCAGCAGCATCGGTGATATTTGCCGTAAGTATTACGGGAAAAGTTAGAAAAATCACAAAAAATTAAGAATCATGCCAAGTCTCCCTTACGGTTCCCCCCCCCCCCCAAAGAACAGAGAGGACTCGGCTTCTTTGCTTAGGTATAGAGGACAACCAGCGAAGCAAACGACGACAAAAGCTTTTTAATAAAAAAAAAAGTTTAAAATTATATACAGTACTTTCTTTTATCTTGAAAGGAATAAGAGTGGGTCAACTCGATATTTAAGCAACGGTAATGTTATAAACATTGAAAAACAATTTTTGTGGGCATTTCCTTTCGGTATCGTATTAGATAAAATTTTTATCTATATATATAAAAACGAATGTTTGTGTGTCTGTCTGTCCTTAATGCATTACTACACCATTCATCCGATCGCCATGAAACTTTGGGAAGTTGTTGAGTACGTTCCCGCGAAGGTTTCTGGCAGTTGTTTTTTTTTTTTAATTTTTTTTCTCCTTTCCTTCATTTCCTTGAATTTCCTTTATTCTGAGATCGCAGCAACGCGCGACGGGTAAGCTATAGGTTATAAAAAGATAATAAAAATACCACACGCGCATAGCAGTGACGCTAAAACGCCACTATATCGAGAAATCTCTGACTTAAAGCTGTGAAAAATACGCCACTAAAATATAAAATCTTCTTCTTCGATACCCTACGTTTTAAAAGCTGATATAATCTGCGAGAAAAAGCGAAAAAATATCAGAGCTGTTACTTCATATAGTAGCTCCGAGACCACGCCCACTGAGCCAAGGCGGCAAGCGCAACATCAAAGAGATGAAACAGCCCTTATTTTCTTCCTTTCTCTCAATCCGAGAGTACAACTCTAGACTATCGCCATGGGCAATTTACTACCGGTGGAGTTGTGCCGGAAGTACTAGTGTGCATAGTTCAAATTCCGAATGAAGTGTAATTTTTGAATATTTGTGCCGTAGTAGACATGGTGCTCTCTGTGGCGAGAGAGCCCTTGCTAATATAGCCCTGGCATAGTGCCCTCTTACTGTGTTATACGGGTCACACAACGTGATTTTATACTGGAAATCAGACTGTTCAGGAGTCCCTGTTACAGTTGGTCTATCCCTCCAGCAACGTTGTTTTCAGTTCTTGGATCATTCTAGGAGGGGGGGGGGGGGTGTTGAAGAACTACACTACAATTGCTTCCCTTCTGCATCCCAGACATACTCTACAGCAGCATTTTTCAACCTATGGTCCGTGGCCCAGAAGTAGTCCACGACGATGGCATAGGTGGTGATCAGCAGGTAGACTTGGTAATTTTATTCCAACTGACCGAAAAAGTATTGAATTTTTGTAATTGAATTGTAGTTGTAACTACAAGAATATATTCATGGTTTAAAATAGAAAATTAGACCTTCTTCTTTGGGTAACCATATGTCAACAATAAAAAAATACGATTCTAAATACGGGACATAATTGTACCTAAAAAATTGAATTTATGAAGAATTTGCTAATTATCGCTGAAACTGCTGAATCACTGAGAAGAATTAAATTAGTTTTTTTCCTCTTATGTAGTACATGGCATGTAAATATCAACATAGGGATATTGCTTTCGCATTATATAATAATGAGAAACCGGGACCAACGGAAATCTGTATACACTGCTCAAAACAATTAGGGGAGCACATGGTTTTAACAAAATTACGCAAAGATGTATACCGATAAGTAACATAAAATGAATCATCCATAATTTAAAGCCTAGCAGGAAACGGAAGAAGAAAACTTCATATGCAAATCAAAGTTCATGACGTCAAAAACCGGGATGAAGCAGAAATCGGGATGTTGCAGAAACGTCTGTTTTACTGCCGTAACTGTGAAATTCGATTGCGCAGTATTTTTTTTTGAGACAAGGTGACTTGAGGATGCCTCAACAACGTGATTTACCGGAATCCATGGCATGGCGTGTTGTAGGCAGACTGGAATCCAGGCAAACACAACGTAGTGTCGCGGACGCTGTTGGAGTCGCCAGAAGTGTTGTTGCAAGGCTGTGGAATCGATTCCAAGAAACAGGAAATGTTAGACGTCGACCAGGGCAAGGTCGGCCACGCGCAACTACAGCAACTGATGACCGGTATATACGGTTAACAGCCCGTCGAAACAGAACAGAGAATGCTACGCAGCTGCAAAGACGGTTGCTCTTGGCAACAGGACGAAGGGTGTCCAGCCAAACAGTACGTAATCGGCTTCGTGAAGGAGGGCTCTATGCACGTAGGCCAATGGTCTGCATTCCGTTGACCCCACGCCACCGTGCGGCCCGAAGAAGATGGGCTGCTGAACATCGAGATTGGGAGCAACATGATTGGAGCCAAGTGCTGTTTACAGACGAGTCCCGATTCAGTCTGGAGTGTGACACCCGACGTGTTCTGGTATGGAGGGACAGGGGCACTCGAAATAACCCCGCATTCGTTCGTGAAAGGTCAAAATACAGACGAGCTGGTTGGATGGTATGGGGTGGAATCAGCATAGGCGGACGTACGGACCGGCATATCATTCGGAATGGCACTTTGACAGCCCAAAGGTATGCAGACGACATACTGCGACATTATGTCATCCCTTACGCTGGAGCCATTGGAGATTCCTTTGTTTTCCAGGATGATAATGGCCGACCGTATAGAGCTCGTCTGGTGGAGAACATGCTTGAAGCTGAAACAATACAGCGTATGGAATGGCCAGCGTGCTCTCCTGACCTGAATCCAATCGATGGACGATGCATTGCTGCGCGACCAAGGCCGCCTGTTACTGTCCGAGACTTGCAGATTGCACTTCTTGAGGAGTGGAACAGTATTCCCCAAAGTCTGATCGATAACCTCATCGCATCCATGGCAAACAGGTGTGCAGCAGTCTTAGCTGTTCGAGGAGACCACACGCCCTATTAAAACTCATGCATCATGTCTAAACAGTACTTTTTTTATCGTTTACATGTAACCAAATTGTTGCCCTAAATCATCTTTTCATGTTTTTTCCATATTTTCAAAGAATTAAAGCTTAATTCCAAATTTTTTTACGTCTTTTTTCTGTATTGCGCATTGATACGCGTGTACTATCCATTGTATGCCAATACGTGGCTGTCGCGCACGGTTTTCTTCACTTTTTTGCTTGCTCCCCTAATTGTTTTGAGCAGTGTATATAAAAACGAATGTACGTCTGTTTGTCCTTTATGCATTTGTCTGCATTTATGCATTTGTTTGTCCCACCATAGTCTCCCAACCTTTTTGTTCCATCGTCCCCTTCATCAGAATTTTTTTCCTCCCATCGCCCCCCCCCCCAACTCAAGTAAACCCATAGGATCCTATGTTAAATCAGTAGGTTCTATCGCCCTCTTGGACCATTCCATCGCACACCAGGGGGCGATATTGCCCACTTTGGGAAACACTGCATTACCAAGACCTTCTAGAGCAGAAGGTTACCTGCTCTAGAAGGTATTGGGATTACACCATTCATCCGATCGCCATGAAATTTTGGGAAGTTGTTGAGTACACTCCCGCGAAGGTTTTTTTGGCATAGGTTTTTTTTTTATTTTTTTTTCCTTTCCTTCATTTCCTTTCTTCTGAGATCACAGCAACGCGCGACGGGTAAGCTAGTATAAAATATAAAGGAAAACCACTGTGAATTATTGTAAATATTTTCTTTGAAACATATGGGAGGGGGCATTGTTTTAAAGAAATTTCATTTGTGTGAGTTTGAATTCGTACGATGTTTTCACGCGGCCTCTTGAACGCCCTTATAAACGGAATTCGACGGTATGCAAAGACAGATAAAGGTAATTTTCTTTAACCACTTTGACTGCAGGCAGAGACACATTTATGGTTTTGCCGCCTGTGGGCTACACGAATTTTGCCCCCCTTCTCCCATTCAAGTCTAATTTTCTTTGATTACTCTTTCCTCGACTTCGCCACCCTGTGCTATAACCCGCTTGGCCTCCCCCCCCCCCCCCGCCTTTATGCAAGTCACTAGTCCTTCCGCGTCTCTAAGTCAATCTATTGGTCACTCCCCTCCCATGCTCACACTCTCTAAAGGTCCCTTTACACGTACGCTGTTGCGCGCACAATAGTTGTAAACAACTTCAGAACCGCCTCAAGAGTGTGCGTGTAAAGGCGAAAAAAGTGTACGGTTAAGAATGCGCGCTGGAACTGGTCATTCCAGCGTTCAATTGCGAACTCAAAATCGTACGTCTAAGTGCAAAACAACCCTACAGGTAAAACCGGGACAAATCTCTCGTCACAGGAAAAACATTTTCATCCCCAGACTCAGAAGGGGACAGACGCATGTCAGAAGCGCTCCCAATGACCAGTGAAATTGGGCCATAAAAGCACGGGCCGTACTCAGTCGGGCCCTTAATGAACTTTTCCTGTAAATATTTTGATAAAATAACTTCTGTCTTGAATTACGCAACTCAACATGGCCAACTCTAGCGGGCTTGACGAAATACCGGTGGGCTTCTTCCACGACGTGGTGTCACAGCCAACCAATTCCGGCTACTACTACCACTAAACCCATACATGCACCTCGTCCATATTCCTTTGCGGAACCTCTAACGAATTGGTACATGCGGGAATGTGCGTGTACGTGTAGTGAAACCTGATGTGAAGTTTGTTTCTGTGTAATGCTTGTTATGTGCAGTGCTGCCATCTTCCACCAGTTTTTTCTAACTATGAGTGAAGTGTAATGATTGAATAATTAATCGTTGTAGGCCTGTTGCTCTCTGTGGCGAGACTTTTTAATGGGGAGATCAGCTCGCATTTGCGACTCGAAGTTGGGAACCACAGAAAACCAACTTCAGCCGACCACCACTGCGGTGACGGGGGGGTTCGAACCCGGATCCTCGCGACGCGAGTCCGTCATTATGACCACTCAACCACCGCAGCGGCAACCAATTCCGGCTGGAAAAAACTCACGAATGGCTTCACACATCAAGTCTCCTGTCGACCGATTCAACGCCATGCAGATGTACTTTAACAACATCAGAGTCAGATACAGCTGCTTACTTAAAGCTGACAGCACATCATCAAAGGCGTGCAACAAAGGGCTCACGTTTAAAAATGCGTTCACGGACTTTGAAAAATCGTCCAGGAAACAAATCCGAAAGAGGTCAAACGACTCAAGTGCCTCACCGAAGGCGGGATAAAATACCTGCTCAACTTCCCCGGACCACGACGATTACCCTGGTCTCGCCAAAATGAAACGGGAGCAGACATGAAAAATCTTGGAAAATCTCAGAACAAGCTGCGTCATCTTCCTTCATTATCGTTCTAAAAAAAGAGATGTATACAATGTAAATAATATTTTTCAGCAATAATATTACTTGAAATATTTTGACATAGTCTTTTGACGATTTTCTTCCTTTTTCCAACGAATTGTTTTTCTAAAGAAATTATGAATTAGTTTCAATAGCCGTAATTACATTTATTAGGTTATTATAATAATTTTCGAACTTTGATTTGGTTCCTTTATCTACTAACATTTATTATATCAGATTTATAGATATGTTAAATTACAATTATTATTTTGATAACTTTCATTTACTCTCAGGGTGTGGGAAAAAATTAAAATAGTTTAACTAGGGGCTCTTAACCTATAAGTTCTGTTTTTTCTTTTTAAAAAAAATATACAGTAATTACTTTTTTTAATAGAAAATAAGTATTTTAAGAAAGACCAGTTTCAAAATTTGAAATTAACGATAGACATATGTACATATATCCATAATTAATGCAAAATAATGCGAGAATCGATGAAAGAAGTTATTCCAAAATCCGGAAGTGAAAAAAGAAATAACTTCAGAATAGAGATAAAAGCCTTTCAATAATTTGGGGCCCCTTTTTGATTTGGCACTCGTTCCATTTCCGTTCACGCACTTGTTAAGACGCCTACCACTGGCTACAGAAATTTCGAAAAAAAAACATTTTATTATTTAGAAATTTATTCAATACGCATATTTTTAAAATTGGAAATAGGTCTGGGGAACACAAAGTTAATGTTGATGTTTTTAAGTCTCTGCTAAAAAGTTTAAGAATATCTGATTTAAATTTGATAGTATAAATTTGACAAGGGCGTAGCGTGTGGGGGGGGGGGGACTTGGCGGTCTGGTTCCCTCACCCTCCGAAATTTAAGAAAATGACCGAAAAAAGGGAAAAAGATGGCCAAATCTATTGTTCTATAATTTTGGTCCCCCCCCCCCCCGAACGAAATTTCTGGCAACGTCCCTGGATAGTATGCAATCGCTGTACTGTCCATTCCACTGAAGGATTAGTGGTTAAAAGCGGACGAGACATATGCGGACATGGAAATCGGGACAGATGCAGACATTTTATGTTTACCAATAATCTTACGTTTACTGGCGAATAATTCTGGCGATTTTTAAGGTACGTTCTCTGGTCACGACACTGAGCTATAAGTAAACTTTACTTATAGCTCAGTGGGTCACGATAACATAGACGATCGGGCCAAAATCGGACATTTTATGTTTACCTGTAATTGAACACTTATTGGCGAATGATTCTGGCGATTTTTCGAGCTACATTTTCTAAATGTGTTGAATGGGGGGGGGGGGGGGAGAATAAGTTCCTGAAAAGTTTGAAGAAGAATGAATGTAATCAATCGGCTGCCGACCCCATGGGAGATTGTACTATGAAAAAGAATGAACTGATTGAGAGCTGGGAGAATTAGAGTCAATTGTCGCCTTGTGTTCTTCTGAGAACCGTCGTTTTTTAACATTGCCATCCGTACCTACAAATACGACTCTTATCCAGCCTATGGATAAAAAAGTAATTTTAAAACTTTGAGAGAAGTTTTAAATCAAAGAGAGAACTTTTTAGGAGGTATTTTGCAATAATCTCTGCCTCAGAATTGCACACAAACATAATTTAATATACTACATTCGTCATAATTTTTATTCATGAAGCTTGGCAGCAAGTGACTTACACAGGGCCGCCGTTATCAGACACGGGGTCAAGTGCATCTCAAAAATTTCGAGGTATCAAAAATTTTTAGGACCCCTCTTCGCCCCGATTTTATATATTTTGTGGGGGAAGGGGATCATCAGCTATTTCAGAATATGCAGGAATGCTGAGAAATATCCTAGTAAAAAATTAAATACCTAATAAAATGTAAATAACAAAAAAAATAATGATAATTCAGTACTTAAAGGTAATTTTACAGTAATGAGAGGAAACAATTCCAGAAACTGATGAAAATTTTAGAATTGAGGAATTAAAAATAACTGAAAGAAATGGCTCCAGCACCAATGGAACTTCAGAATTAATTAGAAAAATAATAACAGAATTGATTTTTTTTTTTAGAATGAACGGAAGAAAAAATTTCAGAATTGATGGAAACCTCCAATAAGTTACTATGAGTGCGGGGCACGGTGCAACCGCACCTGCCGTACGCCTCCAAGGGCGGCTTCAGAACCATGAATTCGGTTTGGGACGAATGAGCGGATTTCACATCACTAGCAAGCTTTAGTCAATGGAACGAATCAATTTAATCATGAAAAGCAATCACTACATAAATCGGAAGATAAATCAATACCGGTGATACTTAGGGCCGGACTTGGGCAAATGTGAAGGTTGGCCGCAACCGGAGCGTTAAATAATGTTAGGGGCCGCAAAAACAGGATGAAAGAAAATACTTTGATTACATTTTAACTTAAAAACTTTGTTTTTAACAAAGCGAAACCTCGAGTAGTTAAACCTCGCTACAACGATACTCGATATAACGATAAATCACTCTACAACGTTATTTTTTCAAGTCTTGTTTGAAAATGCCTATACTCTAATGTTAAACTGTTACCTCTCGAAATAACGATTATCCCTACATAATCTACAACGACATTTTTTCTTGGTGCGCAGATTCGTTGTATCGAGGTTTCACTGTAGCTTAAAATTTTGTCTAAATTTCAGACATTGCTAAAATTCAGACATTGAACCCTATTCCTCTTGCCTAGGGTTTCCACAGAACCCCTTCTCCCAAGTCAAGTAAAGGATGGAGGTGGATCTAGCGCTCGGGACGATGGGGTGCTGAATTCTTCTTTTAAAATTAAAAAATTGCACAAGGCAGACATATGCGTACTTGCCGGGTGAAAGAAAATCTAGTTGCGGTCCTGGGTAGGTAATCGGTTCAATGGCCCCGACAGCTCTCCAACCTTTAAATGTCTGGGAGTAGCGGGCAATATCGTTCAAATTTATTTTCGAATGATTTTTTTCTATGACCATGAAATAGTAGTTTGATGTTCATTCTGCCCATGTAAACCTGTCGTGCTCCAGGGGGTTCATGGTTGCTCAGGGATTGGGAAACTCCGTTTTCGAGGTTTGTTAAGTAAGTTTGGTAAAGGTGTTTCTGCACTGGGCCACAAAATGCTTAAGCCCGTCCCTGGTGATACTAAGTAATGCGTATTTGTAAATCAATAAATGCACATCTTTAAAAGCACACGACTCAATTGTCAGATTTAAACATGCAGGCAGTGCACGTCACACGAAATTTGTGGTACATTCTTGTTTAGAATAGAAGTAAAACAATATATGTATAATATACATTATATATGTATCGTATATACTTGTATATATCGTATAATATATGGAATGAAACTAAGGAAATATATTTAGGATATCAGAATAGATCAATACAGTAATAATATGCTCTAAAATGTTGCATTTTGAACACAAAATGATATTCAATTAATTCAAGGAGAAACAGTGCTGTCTTAACACATGGGCCCACCCGAGCACGGCCCGGGGACCTCAAGAGAAGAGGGGCCTCACAAAAATAGTTGATCCGGTTGAAATTTTCTAGGATTTGTTGGGCGCATGATACTCTTAAGATTGCCCTGAGGAGAAACTACACTTGTATGATTTTCTGTTATGGGTTTTGAATGTCTTGCATAGGAGAATCCAGCAGAGTAATCAGCCATCATACGCGAGGCTCACTTGCCTTGATACTTCTGTTCCATTACTTTCATATCTTGATGAAACCGCCTCTCTTGTCATTAAAATAACTCAGATTGTCTGTAAAATTGAGCCAAGTAACTAAGAAGAAAATGCACCTTTGTGCTCATATTTTTTTTTTTTTTTTTTTTTTTTTATTTGGGTCCTTCAGAAACAACTCCCCGTGTTCCACAGAGTATACCACGAGGCTTACAAACGTAAGTAACAACAACAAACATATACGGTTCAAGAAACTCAAAATTTGCAATACAGCGTAATACAAAAGAAAGGAAAAATCAGATCAGTATGTACAATAACAATATACGAATGCACTTCAAAGCGCAATATTGCACCAGTGAATGCCATATGGTATCAATGCAATGAAAAAAAAAAAAAAAAAAAAAAAAAAAAAAAATTCAATACACACACATGAATAGAAAAATATACGACCACACATAAGTATATATATATATCCACACATACACATATATATACACACACCAATACATACATACAAAGATAGTGAGAAAAAAAAAAATAAATAAATAAAAATAATAACAACAATAATAATAATAATAATTAGTACTTAAATGGAAATTTTGATTAATTATTCAAGAATCGAAAACAGCACTTGCAAGGAAAATGAGAATGTACACATTGTATATACAAAAAATAAAATAGAAACCAATTATTTTTTCGCAAAGATATTTTGTACATATATTTTTAGAATGCGAAGGACTTCCTTTGATTTGACCAAATCGGACAATGCAGGCGGCCAAGAAATAGACAGTTTCTTAAGTTCTTTTCTGAAATGAACCCTCTCCTTCGTTAGATTTTTGCACGACAGAAGAAGATGCATAGGATCTTCTTCATTGGTTCCACATATACACAGCGAACTACTGGCAAGTTTCATTCTCGCGAGATAACTTTGAAAATTCCCATGCCCAGTAATAAATTGGGTCAGATGGAAATTTGTGGAGAAATGGTAACACTTCCTTCTCGCCGGAATCGAAGGGAAGAATTTCTTTACCGGCCTGGCATTTTTGGAACTGACATACTCTGTGTTCCACTGATGGATTGATTTGTGTCGATACACATATTTATAGTGAGATTTTGGGACTTTCACATTTTCTATGACATTAAGAAGTGTAGCAGACCGTGCGAGATCATCTGCCCTCTCATTCCCAGTGATGCCACAGTGACTTCGAACATGTGTGAAATCGATTATATATTTTTTCTTTTTAAGATCATTTATAAGACATTGTGTCTCCACCACAAGTTTTTCTGTAGAATTTATATCTTGTAGACTTTGTAAAGAAGAGAGAGAATCTGAACATATCAGCGCGCTATTATTATCGTTTCCAACACAAAATGAAATCCACTTGGTGGCAAGATTCAAGCAGAGGAGCTCGGCTTGAAAAACAGAACAGTTATTTTCTAATCTGAATTGGCGAAACAGGAGCTCATTCTCTTGCTTATAAGCAACGTAAGCGAGACCCACTTTGCCATCAATTTTACTGCCATCAGTGTAACAGATGAGATCGTACTTAGGAAAAGACTCTTCATTGTAATTTACAAGTGCGATAGTTGTGCTCATATTAACAACCTATTTTTCAAACGTTTGAAAATTTTTTAAATTCAATTACAAATTAATCGTATTTTACTACAATTCTTCATCTTTCTCTGCTTCGTAATCATTCAAAAAACTCTCAATAACCGATACGAAACATGATCAAACTGAAGATTTAATATCCATCAAAAATGCTGAAAATTTCGAATCTTTAAGAAATTTATGAATTTGAGAACCATCAAAAATCCCTGCTCACAACTTTTCATTGTTCAGTCCAGGAAACGTTTTACAAATTAATTGGAAGCACTCGCCACTTTATTGAGTACCTTTATCGAATTGCTTCATTAAGGTGTTAAGGTGTATCGGATCTGCCGCCAGACCCTTCACTAAGCAGAGATTTATATGAAGTGTTGGGGGGGGGGGATTTATTTTGTCAATGAACCGCTGGCTCTCTGATAATATTTTCTTTGTTGTCCGAGTGAGAAGTTCAAGATCATGACAAATAACGGATGTCTGATGATGAGAGATACGTAAATTTTGCGCGAAATTTCGAAATTTCGCAAAAATAAAATTTTCTAAATCGGAGATTTCGCATTTATTCGCAAAAAAAAAAAAAAAAAAACGAACAAAACTTAATGATACATTTTTCCTTCAGGTTTCATTTTGAAGCGAAGTATTAAAGTACTTAATTAAAAGCTAATATTTCAGTGTGCTTTTTCCATATCTCCTTCTTTAATAGTAGCTCCCTCTGTGAGTAGTGACGATGTTGTAGGTACATAATACAGTCGACCCAAGGTTTACGAAGTTAATTCGTTCCTCAGGTCCGTTCGCAAACAAAAACACTTTTTCCCATAGGAATCAATGTAAAAATAGATTCATTCGTTTCTAAGACCCTGAAGATTTCTACAGTGTCAATTGTTAGACTTTTTCACGCTCAATAACTCGAAACCAATTGAATTAATCATACTGACACTAAAAACACTTTTTTCCAGAGAAAATCCCGTCCCTACCAGAATACGGGCATATATGCTATACCAGGCACTATGAAAAAGTGGGGGGAGGGGGGGAGGTGTACGCGTGTGTAACTAGCACTTTTGCGGTAGTTATAATCACAATGTAATATAATGCATTAAGAATTGGTGGAGGCGCCGACTTAAAGAAAACATTGGGGATGCTGAAAGTTGCTGGTTGTCCCTTATACCCGTATATACTGGACTTATACCCGTATAAGCGCGTACGCAGGAGAGAGAAGGTGCATTGCATTGTTCTTTTAAAAGTTATTGGACTGCGGGCGTCAAATGGCCTCAGTCCCTATGTTCCGGTGCCTATGGTGCCAATAGAGAATCACGGTTTGGGTTGGAGAATATGCCAAAGATGGATAAAAGTTGTGGCTTTCCCTGCGTGCCGTACTTGCATTTTATTATTTCAAGTATTTTAACAGTGTGTAAATCAAAATTTATGCGTGGCAAATATTTTGACACCAGCATTAATATCCATATTTTTCTGAATAAACAATCAAAATTTGCTAAATGCACGCGATATATATCTGATACTTTTTGAGCGAAAAAAAAAAAATCCTCTCTCTTATATACGTACAGAATCAATATTCACTCATCTCTACAAAGACTCTAAATTAGCGGGCGGGGGGGGGGGGATGCCGTGGAGAACGAGAAGGAGAAAAAAGCTGAGGAGAACAGAGAGGGGAAAAAACACACACACACAACAACTCACCCGCAACATTGTTTGGTAGGGTAGTAATAAGTTTCGCGTTGAGGTAAAAAGAGGTTGAAGAAATAGTCAGTTTGAATGAATTCATTCCTCTGGCATTTCAACGCGATATTACGTCTCTGATCGTAAAGAGGTTAAAGAAAAAAAAATCCTATTATAAAATGTTTGAAGTTATTGTTATCATCATTTCGAATGCTAATATCTCAAAAGGCATTATTACTTAACAACTATTTCTTGGATTTAATCCACTTTTTAGCGTAGGGATTATAAAAATATACCACACGCGCATATTTGTGACACTGCAACAGCGTTATGAACGAGAGATCACTCACTTAAAACAGTAAAATAAGCAACTGAAATGTAAATAAAGAGCACGGTTCTCTCGTGTGCTGATGTCGTCTGCTAAAAAAAAAAGTGTTTAAGCAGTGACGTCACTCCGAGACCACGCCCACTGACCCAAGGCGGAAAGCACGACTTCAAAAGGATGAAACAGCCCTTATTATATAGCCCTGGGGTATGACAGAGTTCTAGCCCTCGGGTTCGAGACAATTATTTTTTGTTTTTACGTGCTTATAAATTCACTATAGAATAGGAGAGCCCAAGAGGTCTGGTTTGGAAGCTCATCAAAGATCCCAGCCTGGGGGCCTCCTGCTCCAGGATGTGAGGGCCATGACTACTTCTGACTTAAAAAAGTTCTCGGATGCCAACGACATGTTAGAAATACCCTCAAAATAACACTTACAAAGATGAAGTTATGACATGGATACTCCGATCGCATCTGTGCTTCCTTGGTAAAAGTTGAAAAAGAGTGAGACAGTCTTGTCTCTTTCTCTCCAAAAATTTTGGTGCCAAAAATAAAAAAGTTTTTTCTATAAAAATATGAGTGATAATCTCGCAATAGAAGAGAAACTTCTAGGTTGTTTAACCCCAATAGGCTGCGGGAATAATGTGGGAGCGCCCCATTCCACCCTAACCCAATTTTCTTTTGTTCCAAACTGTGTGCATCGCCCATCATACTAAAGGAGACGTCCTACAATTAAGGTAAAAGGTAATAAGGTCTTTATCCGACGCAAAGCCTACAAACCAATCCACCTCCTCCAATTAAATTTTCATTGAGGGACGAATCTCTATTGACATCCGCCAAACCACCACAACCCAACTGCTTCTCGGAACTTCATAACACAATCAATCATTTTACGGAAACGGTTTTGAGGAAAAAGAAAGCGTTCCATTTTCTGTGATGGATTTTCTTTCCCTCTTAAAATTTCACTCTTATGTCGCTAAAGAAGTTTCATTTCAAAAACCTTTTCCAAACCCATAAAAATGTAACATCTCCTGGAGTTACTATACAATCGGAGGATACAATTATTAACCCTTTAAGCGATTTTTTAAATTTTCCTGATCTGCACTATAACTACAACATTGGAAATAAAAGCGTATTAAGAACTCGAGATATTTCAGGGATGACTGAAATAAAGCCAATCAAGTTTGATGAAATATCTCGGGATTGCCGCTGTTAACGAGTAGCCTGCATATGTTCATGAAGTGTCTATTTCTTTCAAAGATGACGGTAGAATCAACAAATAGCCTGAAAATGTACCTGATATGCCTTAAAAACATCCGAAAGTTATTTTCTGAAGGTTAAAATAACTGTGTACAGCTAGCAACTAATCGGCTCGTTTTTTGCCCTCTGTAAAACCAGGGGGTCTATTACGCTCGCGTCGTTATACAACGAGGTCGTTAGTGACGTCACGCCCTTAACGCAAATCTCAGCTAAGACGCCTTCATATACCTGTATACCCTTCATATTCCTGTATTAAGGAGTTCTAATCTCAGCGACCGTCGTCAAAAACTTGATTTTTCTCAGCAACCCGCGGTATGTCGTTATCTATTTTACGAAAAACTCCCTGGTCCGAGAGTTGCGTTAGCTCCGAAAGGAATGGACCAATCGGATAATTTTCTCCGCTGCTGATAATCATCATCACTATCAACGAGTAGGGAAACACGTGCATTATTATTATTTTATTTTTATTTATTTGTGTGTGTTGATTGTTCCTAATTTTCTAAGCTAAATTTTTTTATTTAATTCATCCGGATTATTTTTATTTTCATCAAATATTTAAGAAAAAGGTAGGCTATGCACGCACATGATACTGGCGAAGGAGAAATTTTCTAAATTATTACGTTTAAAAAATGATTTTCTATTAAAGTTCAATGATGTTATGAATTTCCAAAACGACTAGCAAAAATATCATCATCATATATTATTACCATGTTTTTAACATTTGCCTACCGTCTTGATATTAAGTCAAAATCAAGAACAAGTAACCTTTTATTTACATCATTAATTAGAAAATTGGTTTCCTTGTTTCACACATGAAAATGAAGTGCCACCAAATTTACACTGTTGTTAACATCTTTTTTACACTCCGATCAGAAAATGCATTCAAGGATTAGAAAAAATTTATTTGTTGATTAATAAAATTTATTTTGATTTTTTATAGTGTACTTAGTGCACAGAGTATAGTGTGTGTAATGGTGTTTACTGCATCACACTTCTGTGTACTGCACAGAAAGTAGCAATACAATTATTTTAACACTATCAGTGATATTACAAAATATCAATGTTATTAAACGAATTAAGAAGGAAAATCTGGAGACGTTTAAATAAATATTGACGTCGAGTTTGAACGAGATGTAAAAAAAATATTGAGCGAATTTCAAAATGTCTTGAAAACATCGCGATAGAGAGATTTTCCAGTTAAATAATGACATGAATTAATTTAAGATTAGAATAAAGGCATTTCCATGCAAGATTGAAAAAAAAAACGTTGTAGAGTGATTTATCTTTGTACCGAGAATATAATTTATAACGATTTACCACTATGAATAATTTTTTCCAATCAGTATCTGTACAGATAACATTTTAAACGATAATGTTGTCTCTGAATCATGTTACTAAATTAAGTAACGTAATTCAGAGAATTATCAAGCCCATTCCATGATCCCAGGAAAGGCGGTAAAATTCCTGGGTGCATTTTAGGTATGAGATCCCGGAAGAGAAACCCCTAATGACCATTCACCAAACAG
Source organism: Pholcus phalangioides (assembly GCF_987345545.1). NCBI lineage: Eukaryota > Metazoa > Arthropoda > Arachnida > Araneae > Pholcidae > Pholcus > Pholcus phalangioides. The sequence goes on along the minus strand of NW_028301602.1, from coordinate 48,609,087 downwards.
AGTTGGATCCAGAGGAGGGCACTCGCCCCAAGAGCCAATCTTATATATAAATGTGAAAGTATGTATGTATGTATGCTCTTTATACAAATCTACAGTTTTAGACCGATCGTCGCCAGATTTTGCATATATACCAAACAGGACCGGGATTGAACCGTAGGCTACTTTAAAAGTTCGACAGAGCTGGGCAAATGCCCGAAATGGGCAAAAGAACTGTCGGGCAACAATGGTTTTGGGGGCCTCAACAATTACTTTCGGAACGTTTACTTTGGTTACCGTGGTTTCCAACAATGCGTTTCAGACGGGAATATATGCCTTTACAATGGGGTTTGTCACACCTACAATTCTGTTATTATAACAGTTTACTCCTTTATAACGGTTTGTCACTTTTCCAATCCTCCCAGTAATTGCAGAAAACCCGGGAAGAGCGCCGGGTATTTCTGGTAGCCTATATACAGGGTATCCTGTAAGTGCTAATGCGGCCTTTATCTCATCAACCGCCCATAGTATAGGTATAGTTTCAATTTAGAAAATGCTTAAAACGCGTTTGAATAATATTCGCTGGACATGGGACGTCACTAATAGCAGAGAACAACAACTACGGTAACAAAACTGAGAATAAAAATGTTCTCCAGCTGCCAGTCGTTAAATAATTATTAAGGTATACATATATAATTTTTTTACGGGGCGGGCAACGTCGCCGGGTATCAGCTAGTCTATCTATATATATAAAATTGATTTTCTGTCTGTGTGTGTATGTTCACTATAGAAATCTACAATTTTAGATCGATCGTCACCAAATTTTGTATATATACCAAATGGGACCCGACTTGAACGATAGGCTACTTTAAAATTTCGTCAGAGCGGGGCAAATGCCCCAAATGGACAAAAACTGTCGGGCAACAATGGTTTTTGGGTCTAAACAATCACTTTCCGAACGTTTACTTTGGTTACCGTGGTTCCTTATCAATGCGTTACAGACGTGTATATGCCTTTACAATGGTTTGTCAATTCTTTAACGCTGCCAGTGCACCAGAACCAGAATAAAAATTTTAAGGGGATGCCTGGCCCTTATGCGGGTCATATATTCCCCATACAGGCTGGGGGCTCGTCGCGTCCCCCTGATGAAGGGAAAGACAAGAGAGTAATGTTTGTGTTTTTATGTAGTGAATGTATGTGGGAGGAAAGGTCATCATCATCATCAACATTTTTTTTTTTTTTTTGTCATGTTCGGGAGAAGATTTTTCGATTAAAAAATGGTTCTTGATTTTAACACATTTGCAGAAAAAATGCCGGCACAACCTCAGATGTTAGTGTTAACATGAGAAGGGAGATAGCGAAGTTGAAGCTGTGAAGAAAACGTTTTTTTTTTTTTTTTTTTTTTCCGATGTTACAATGCGACATGAAAATTGGCAAAACCAGCTGTGGTGCAGGAGAGCCTGGGCGGTGAGAAGAAAAAGTGGGAGATAGAGGAAAAATATTAGTATGTTAGGGGAGGGGGGAAGAGGGTGACAAAGTAAAGGGGGGAGAGAACAAGAGGTGGAGAGAGGGTGGGAGACACTGGCAAGTGACTCGGTTGTATACTTATCAAAATTTGAAATGAGAAAAACGATTAAGAGTGGGGGAAAAACGATGGGAAGCCGAGAGAACTACGATTTTCAGTGCTGCCATCTATGTGAGTTTAATCGAACTAGGTTATTTCCCAACCGAGATCAGTGAACTGTCTCGGGTGACGATATTTCCTTCGTTCACCAGGGTCGTAGTCAACGATGGCTCGTATGTGGGCGTGTTCAGATTCGAGCATACGATTAAATTGGGCTTCGTTCAGTTGGAGAATATAGGGGAGGAGAAGTGGGAGATCCAGATCTGAACGTATATTCACGTTCCTAATGAAGCGTGGTGCTTGTAATAGGCGACGTAGGGCTTTATTTTGTTGTTTTTGAAGGATGGTGATGTTTCCCTTACGGGCCACTGTCCATACTGGGGATGCGTACAGCATTGTGGGTCGAATTATAGATTTAAAAAGGATAAGTTTATTTTTAACGGTGAGTTTAGCGTTTGGGAAGGTTATTTTATTCAGCATTCCGATGATTCCTGTTGTTTTATTTCGGACGTGGGCGATATGTTCGCGAAAAAGCAGTTTTTTATCGAGTGTGACACCCAGATATTTGACTGTTGTTTTGGGTTGGAGGCGTTGTCCTTCGAAACGGAGGGGGGCGCGAGGTAGCTTTGTTTTCCTGGAGAACCAGGCGAAGACGCATTTATTGACGTTCATAATGACGTCAGATTCGAGGCACCATTGTTCAATCTTTTGAGCTTCGTCTTGGAGGTTCCAAAGGGCGTAAGATGCATTTCTTGCCCCACAGAGGACGACTGCGTCGTCGGCGAAGAGTGCTAAGATTCCGCTCCGGGGGGATGGGAAATCATTTATGTAGATTAAAAATAATTGTGGGCCGAGGACGCTACCCTGGGGGACTGAGGCAGTGATGTTACGTTTTGATGAGAGGACCTCGTTTTGTTTAACTTGAAAAGTGCGTTGGGTGAGATACCGGAAGAAGAAAATTATGAAGTGTGGAGGAAAATTAAGATTAATAAGTTTGTGAAGAAGCGTGGCGAAGTTACATTTATCAAATGCTTTAGATATGTCGCAGAAGAGTGCAGCCACGGAGTCGTTGTAGTTAAATGAATTTGTTATGTATTCTGTTACCCGGAGCAGTTGTGTAACACATGAGTGCTCCGGGCGAAAGCCGTGTTGTTCTGGCCGTATAATATTGTGATGTTTGTTAAATTCAGACAGTCGGTTTGCCACTATTTTTTCAAAGAGTTTGGAGAGGCAAGGGAGGAGGCTGATCGGTCTAAAGCTCTGGGGACTGAGGGGGTCGGCCCCTTGTTTGGGAATCGCTTTTACAATGGCATGTTTCCATGGGGATGGGAAGTAGCTTGTGGCGAGGCAACAGTTAAAAATGTTTGTAATAGAAGAGATTATGTTCGGGGGGAGAGATTTTATTGCCCTGTTTCCGATTCCGTCGATTCCTGGTGATTTTTTGGGGGCGAGCTGCTTGATGTACTGTAAAATTTCATCGGTGTTTGTGAGGGACATATGGTCAGTGTTTTGTTGGAGATGACGATGTATGTAGGCGGAGCATCTCTGCCGATTTCGCCGTGACGTTTCAAGTGGTTGAACACGATTGGCCGAAAATTGTTGTTGAAAGGTGTCGGCAAAGGTTTCAGCTATTTCGTCATCGTTAAATATTAGAGTATTATCCCTTTTAATTTTATTAATTCTGGGATTTCTTGGTTTGCAAATTCGCCACGCCTTCCAAAGATTCCCGTTTTCGGATGTGGCATTACTTATAAATTCGGTGAAGCGGTTATTTACAAATTCGTCAATTTCTTTTTTCAGTTGTTTTTGGAGACGGTTGACAAGCATTTTGTCTATACGACGTCTGTATCGCTGCCATTTTCTCCTGATCCTGTTTTTGAAGGCAATTTTTTTCTGAATTTCCTGAGGGATTCCGAATCGAAGGTCATTTCCGACAATTTCGGCTGTGGCGTCAAGAAGGGCAGATTTAATGCGCTCGGTGATTTGAATAACGGCTTGGTCTATGACGTTGGGTGTTGGGGGCGAAGGCTCGAGAGGGGGATCCAGGGACAAGTTTTCCTGAAATTTGCACCAGTCTGTTTGCTTGATAATACGTTTTGTTCTTGGGAGGAGAAGTTCTATCTCGAAGAAGACGGGGTTGTGTGGTGAATTTAGTAAGGGCGCTGTATGTGTGGAAATTTCGTGAATAAAATTTTTAGATATTCCGAAATCCAGGATATCACTCCGGTGTCCCGGGCGGTTTGGGAAGTGTGTGTCGTCTGAAGTAGCGTGTATTTGGAGAAAGTGCCTGAGGCAATACGTTCGGAGCCTTCTTCCCTCGATGTTGGATTGCTGGCTATACCAAAGGTTGCTCTTGGAGTTCCAGTCGCCCCCTACGAGAGTAGGGGTGCGATCTGTGAAGAGTGAATCCAGAAGTTGTGTATCAATTTTTTTATTTGGTGGTTTATAGATGGCGCAAATATTAAATGTGAGACGGTGAACATGTATAGAGATAGCTATTGCTTCCATATCTGTGGAGGGGGGGAGAGGAAGAGGGTGGCTGGGAATACCGTTTCTCAGGAAAATTGCTACGCCACCGCCTTGTGCGTGTGTTCGATCTTTGCGAAAGATGGTGTATCCTGGAAATTTGATTCTATTACTCGGAAGAAGCCAGGTTTCATTGAGCAGAAGAGCGTCTATTTGAAGTCTAGTGGCGTCTGCGTGGAGTTCACGTAGGCTGTTTTTTATACCATTGCAGTTCCAGGCCATCACTAGAAATGGCCTGGGGGGGGCGACTCTTGTATTAGCTATTGTTTAAGTGCAGATAAAAGTTCGATTAGGGCTGATATGGTGTCCTGTGAAAGTGTGGCAAGATGGGTTGCGATTTTTTCGTGAATGTTAATTTTGGGGGCGGGGGGCAACTGGTGGATGTCCGTGGAAATTGGGTTGTTGTCTGCGACAGTGTTGAATGGTTGGGTTGGGAGAACAGTGGGTGTGGGTAGGAGGGCTGGCCGTGGGGCTTGAGGAGATGGGGCACTTTTGGGGGCGACCGGGGGCGAGTTTATTTTTTCTTGTGAGACGTCGATGTCACTGATGCCGCTTATGTTGAGTCTGGGCCTCTGGTAAATAAGTTCATAGAGGCAAAGTTGGAATTTTTTTCGATTATTACATGTTTCAAGTTCAATTTCATACTCCTTCTGGGATTTGACTTTGAACGGTTTTGCAAAAGGGGGGGCGCCGGGTCTGATTATATCGTGCAATTGTTTTTGTTTTTCGATGTCATTGCTGATTTTTTGGGGGCAGTAATTTCGTTGGGGGTCGTCTTGTGGTATCGGGGGCGCTGCCAGTGCACGTGCGTCTAGAGCCTGCGGTAGACCTAAGGAGTTTTAGGTAGACCCAAAACCAGCAACCAATCAAAAAGCAGCATTTTATGACGTCAGTAAATAGCGAGTGGAGAAGGTTTTTTCCTCTCATCTTCACTAGAGCTTGATCGCAGGATATGATCTTGGTTATTTGACACGATTGTTGATTGACGCCAACATACTTGGCGACGTCTAATGATAGATATGCTTAATTTTACAAATGTTTTATAACCGCAATTAGTACAGTGGTTAGAGCGTAAGGCCGGCGTTACACTATAAAAGTTTGATAAAATTTTCTTTTATAAAACTTAGCAAAGATCTTTTATAAATTTTGTATTCAATTTTCTTTTTTTAAATTATTTTATAAAGGAAATGGACCACATTACACTATATAAAAGATTTATATGAAATTGTTTTTGCGAAAGCTTTCGTCCGTTTGTCAGTCTTCGTGAGGCTGGTATTACACTATAAAACTTTGATAAAAGTTCTTTCATAAAACTTGAAAAATGTAACCAATAAACACATCTGTTACATTCGAGCGAATTTAACTAATTCGCCTATTGGTTGCATTTTTGAAGTTTTATAAACGAACTTTTATCAAACTTTTATAGTGTAATCCCGGCCTTAGTCTTGTGCTGTTGCTGGTAGTAGTTATGGATGAAGAAATTTTTTTACCATTTGCTATAGGAAATTTATCATTTGCAACCTCTGTAATGGCCTCGGTTTTAAAAAACATGAAACTTATGTGGATGATTGTATTGGATGGAGTAATTTGCGGAAGAAGCTAATTATTTTGATGCATTACATCTTTAGCTAGGAACGCAACTTAATGAATAATGAATATGTCAGTTTATGAAGAAGTTGAGGAATACAACGCTCAGAGTAAAAGTTTAGCGACTAAATTGCCCGTTCTTCATCATATTAATATTGCGTCTTATATGTAACGGTAAAATTCCAAAGACTCTGGTTTTACCAAAGCAAGTTGGTGAAAGTCCAAAAAACGCTTGTAAACGTTTTCATTTCGGATTTTTACCAAGTCAAAGTCCGTTTTAAATGAATCAGTTGGTCACCACGAACTTATTAGTTCCTGATGATGATTAGTTTATGAATAATAATTCATTAATTATAAAAAAATAATGAATTAACAAACGAAATAATCACCATGAGGAGTTTTGGATGCTATTTAAGTAATTGATGCTCATAATTAATTTACTCCTACCAGCCCGTTTTAATTAATTTAACATCATTAACTCAATCGTTCCCCCCAACCATCTTGATTAATTAATAATTGTTTAATAATTATAATTACTAGTGTGAATGATACATATTGATGAATTAATAGTAATAAGTATTTAAGTAAAACTTATTTCGTCATGAGATGGCGCGCGGGGGTGCCGAGCATGGGCGGAGATACGGGGGGGGAGGCATGGGGGGCATTGCCCCCCAGCATCAAAGATGAAGTCGACTGATCTAACCCATATATGTATATATGAATTGACACATCATCATCATCGTGCCCCCCAGACTTCCAAGTTTATCTCCGCCTATGATGCCGAGTGCGCTTTGCCCACTGATCCGCCTCTCCACGCATTGAGCGCATGATGACCCCGCACCCCTCTGGAAATGTCGGGACCCTAACTAATGGCCTTGAATACAAGTGAAATAATCTAGTTGATCTATAGCAAAAGAAATGAAATTTAAAATTTATGGATTCATTATTTTTTATTTCGTGAAGGGTTCGTTTTTCGGAAACGGAATTTTGTGAAGGGTCCGAAAAGCGGACCCAAATTTTGGATGGACAGACCCCTAGTAAGTGTAAATTTTTGTGCGCCACATTCGGCTCGGAGCACTGCCGATTGCCTCAGCCTAGTTATAGGTTCTTGCGTGTTTTTTTTCAACAATAAATATGATAGAAAATCAAGTTTTTTTTTTTTAATCCAAGAAATACACACGGAAAAGAATCTTTTTTTCTCCCCAGAGAAGGGAGTGGCAAGTGAGAGGAGAAGGTAACGTAGCAACAGGGCCGCAAATAGGGGAGAGCAGGCGGGTCTGGTGCCCCGGGTGCTGAACCAGAAGGGGGTGCCGAATTCACCCTTTAACTGCTTCTACATTACAAGGGGCGCTAAAATGCCGACTTGCCCCGGGTGACAAAATATCTAGTTGCGGCCCTGCGTAGAAATAACAGGTTTTTGAAGAGTTAATACGTCACAGTGCGGGATAGGAAGTGCATCAGCATAACTCTTTTATCAAACATTGATGAGGAGGCAATATTTGATAAAAGATTTCCCACCTGATATTGGTTTACTGTCAACTATCTCAGATGATAATGAAATAAATGTATCATCTATATGAACCAGCAAATCCAGTGATGTGTCAGTCGAGCCCGGATATAGCGAAGTGGCACGTGAAAAAAATTCGACAGATCCGATATTCGTGAAAACCGATACAACGTAAATATTCGAGTTTAATGAAGAAAACTGAGTCCTCAACCTATTCGCGATAATGGAAGAGGTGGTCCTCGAACAGACTTAACAGATCATTAACGATGTTCACGTAGCTTTTGAATAAAATATTAATACCCGTGTATTGCAAGTCAGTTGTTCTCAAAGTGTGAGTCGCAGCTTCTATGGGTGAGTCACCAGCCTTCATCAGAGCCAAGCTATCTATATTGATGTGTAACTGTTCAGTGATTTGAAGTAGTACTTCAAGTATTAAGAGAGCCGTGAGTAAACCGTTGACTGAGACAAGGGAGCCATGGAATCATGGCTGTAAGTGGTCCATTGAATTGTTATCAATATTTCAATGGTTCTAACGTTTACGAAGACTTTCTTTCAAACCTAGCAAAACTCCGAACTATCGTCATGGGCAAGTTACTACCGAATGAGTTGTGCCGGAAATGTGGGAGTGTACCTAACAGTCTGAGTGCCTATCTAGTGTTGTCTGATTTTCCAGTGCTGCCATCGATATTTTAAATTGTGAGTGAAGCATAATGATTGAATATTTGTACTGTTGTAGGATTGTTACTCTCAGTGGCGCGACTTTTTAACGTGAGATCGATTAGCCTTCAGGGCTCAAAGTTGAAAATCAACCAACGCTGTGGCGCATTGGCTTACGAAGAGTGAGGAACTCTGACACAAATCTGTAGTTACGTCGATCCTTCTTTGAGTGGTTATATGGGAATGAACAGAATCAGAGCGTTATCTAAAGCTAGAGATCGCCATCTAGCTATCGCGTTGACAAAACACACCCGACGTCGATTCTCGCAATAGTACGGTAGTGCTTCAGAGAGATATTCGGGCTTTTTTCTTGAAATACAACTTTCGATTTTGTGGAACTTAATCCATTGAAAAAAAATCGATCCACCAGTGTGGCTCCCCAAAGAAAAGCTTGGAAACAACCCCGCCCCCTAAAATTTGCGGACTCGTAGATTGTCACCCACGACATGTAACCTTCATTGACCCATCCAACCCCAATCTTGCTATAACCCATGTCTGTAAAACTTAAGAGCATCATAAGGCCCCGGGCATGGCCCCCCCACATCCTTGAAGCAGGGCCCCTAGGCTGGGATCTTTCACGTTCCCCTTTATGATGAATTTATAGTTGAAAAAACAAAAAAATGATGAAAATCATCCCGGGCCCCAGGGCTGGAGCCTTGTTAGTCCACCCCTTGTGGGGGCCACGGCCCCAGACCGAGTGATGTTATAGGGCTCCCACTACCTGATTGCAAGTACCAGAAGTATAGGGCCTAATTTACATAAATACTTTACTTTCGGAAATAATATACCATTTCATATATACCAACCAAATACCATAACCCAATTTCATATTTTCTTGCCCCTCTATTTCTCAAACAATCATCACTCGAACTCCTTCCCCCCCCCCACCTTGTCATTAAAGTCAGCAAACGCGAACCCCCCCCCCCCTACCCCCACCACCACTCGTGGTGACGTATTACTTGAAAATATGAGACCCCTTGTATCACATATATATAAATATGACCATTCGTTATAACGATATATTCAACATTATTTTAGTATTGCATTGCAGGTTCATTAGGACGGAATTGAATTCGTTATAACCGATAAGCATCCAACTATTTGTTTCTGTTTTTGTAGGCTGATGTTCACGTATACGGTATTAAGATATTTGTAGCTCCCACTGACTACCTTACAACTGATTTTCTAATTTCTTTATGAAATCATAAAGTATAGCCTATATACTAAAACTTGTAAACTTCAGCAATTGAAATTGCAGTATAGAAAGCATCAGCATTAATCTTTTTTCAAATATAGGACGAGGAGGCTAACTTTGATAAAATAAAACTTGATAAAGAGCGACTTTTATCGAAGTTGCCCATTACACTATGAAATTTTTTGTCAAACGTATTTTATAAATGATCTTTGACAAAGAACTTTCATAGTGTAATACCGGCCTAAGACACGCATTGCGGAGGTTGTGGGTTCGAATCCCACTAACTCGACTGAGGTTTTTTGTTTTTCTCATTACTATCTTCGTTTTTTTAATGTATGATTAAATGTGATTCATTCATATCACCAGTATCCAATCAAAATAAGCATGCTTTTATAAATAAATGTTCTATTTATATTATGTCTGACATGATAGAATCAAAACAGGATGAATCTTACTTGTTTTTTTTAAAATCATATCAAGTTATTGTCAATAACACAGCCCAAGAAATTTTAAGGATCAAACCCCCGTTAAAGCAGAAAAAATACAAATAGAAAAAACATAAAACTTAATTGTTTCAATATTTGCAAAAGTTCAAAACTTGCAATATCATTGCAAACGTGATTAATAAACTAAAAAAGTAAGGGTTTTAACGCAGATTTCGCATGAATAGCGAGTATGAAATGACATAAAATTTATTTTTTTGTTTCATAGATTTTTTTTAATTATAAAAAAATCCATGTTTATAATTTTTTTGAAGGAAAACTCATTTGTTCTTGATGATTATATCCTCGTAACAGAATGCACTTCTTTCAAATGTTCTCTGTAATCACAAAATGTTCTAAACTTTGCAGAACGGTTCTCTTCAAAGCAAGAAATGGAACCTTCACATAAAATTTTGTGGACATTTCTCACGTGTTTCCTTAATAATGGGGGGGGGGGAATTTAATTTGGAAATCCTTTTTTACAGACGCCACAAATTTCTCTCGCCAACATGACATACAAGTCCTTTATATATTCTAGAAACCTTGATACAAGTCGCCAAGCAGGACAAGTCACCGCTAAGCGAGGAAGGGAGGGGAATCTCCCTTTTTGGTGACGTCAAAATGATGCTTTTTGATTGGTTGCTGGTTTTGGGTCTACCGCAGGCTGCAGACGCACGTTGCCAGCCCGTGCGTATGTATAATAGTTTATGCCTTTATAATGGTTTGTCAAATTTTCAATATACTCTCAGTAATGAGGCTTTTTGAATAGACGTCATAATCATCATCAGCATCTCTTTGGGGGTCAGGAAAAGGGTGATCCTCATAGAAATCAGTGTTAAAATTGCCGATTTTAAAAAAACTAGAAATGCGGAAATTTAGTGGGGTTTTCCGCCACATCAATAATTTAAAAAATTGTATAGAATTCTCGATTTTTGAAATATTGAGTTCGTTTAGCGATAGCCCAGGAGATTAATGTATATTAATATGAAGTAATTAGCCGAACCTACTTTATAGTTGGATATGCATCAACTTTTATTTGTATCTTCTCAAGCATGAAAATTAATGTCTCTGTATTGTCTTTTGATATTCAACTGCGTAAATTAATGTGCGTTAAGATATTTTAAAATTAATTATGGGCCCGTAAAAAGTACAATTATTAACAAAAGAAAATCAATTCGCCAGACCAATACTCCTTATTCTTTAAAGGAACCTCCTAGTGGGAGGGGAAGTCACTGGTGTGGGGGCTAAACATTAATTTCATCCAAACTCAATCGAGGAGCTCCCGCCAAACGACTCTCATCGACGCGAGCAGATTTCATCACTCAACGTCCGAAGATAGCCATTTGGGGGGGGGGGCGGTGGTGGCGAGACGAATCGGCCTGCATTCGTGTATGGAAGCTGAACACAGAAAACAAACTTCGGCAGAACAAAGCTTTACGCAAAATACCTACACACACGGACACCTCTCCACTGGACCTCGATGGAGGATTTTTTACCAAAATATTAGGGGAAACACAGCTTAATCACCTATTCCACTTTCTTTTCTTAACAAATCCTATCGATAGCCAGGGGAAAACACGGGAACCACACAACCTTCAACTTATTCCCAGATATCCCCCAAATCCGGGCCCGGGTGGACCCATGCGTTAAGACGGCACTGCGCGCTCACCCGGCATGTCAGACAGAGGATTCGATTCCCTGTAAAGGCAATTGAATTTTCCTTCCCGAATTCATCTTCACATCAGTCAGCTACGAAAAATTTCGTTTATATCAATCGGAGCCAGTCTTAGCCCAAGTGGCGCCCTGTGCAAGACCAGCAGATAATGTGTCGGAGGGGGTAATTCATCTCTAGTAGAAAATATAAATGGTTCTGTCCTGTAAAAATACGAGATGTATATTCCCCGTACGCCCTTTATATCAGGGGAAGGGGCTTTCTGATGATAATAAATACTGAGAATTGGAAAATTTTAAAAAGAGCAATTCTTTTGAAGTTTTTAATGTTCAAAATATCCAAGTTTTACAGATTATGGCCTCCGAAATTCACTAATAAATTTAAAACTATGTTAAAATAGGACTACGTACACATTTATGGCACGAAAATTTCAAAAAAGGCATTTTGCCTAAACTTCCGGGCTCTAGTAATAGCTTTTATATGTAAGACAGTTTGGGGTTCTCAAACAGTACGCTACGGTGGCCCGCCAAAGGTTTTTGTGAAGAGTTCGTTTGTTAAACTTCTGTGGGGAGCCGCGGATGGAAAAGGTTTGAGAACCCCTTTGTATTAGAGACATACTCGTACACGTGTATGGTGTGTGCACTATCTACACCCCCTATCTACAGTGCAGCACTTTCGAGTGCTGCATTGTAGATGGGGGGGGGGGGGAAATCGCTCCATTTTCAACCGAGTTTGCATGTGTGCTCTGTCGACAGCTGCTTTGAAATGTTTTTCACACTGACTACTAAACCAGACATGCACCACGTGCATATTCCTCTGCGGAACTTCTAACAAATTGGTACGTGTTGGAATGTGTGTGTATGTATAGTCAACCTTCCGTGAAGTTTGTTTCTGTGTATTGCTGCCATCTGCAATCAATTTTTTAAATTATGTGTTTTTTCTCAACTCATAGTAAGCGAATTGTAATGAATGAATAATTGTAACGTTGTAGGCCTGTTGCTCTCTTGGTCGCGTTTGGAACAACCAAACTTGGTTGTTGGGCGCGGCGAGACCTTTCAACGGGGAGATCGGCTCGCATTCGCGCCTCGAAGTTGGGAACCGCAGAAAACCATCTTCAGCCGACCACCACTGCGGCGACGGTGGGGTTTGAACCCGGATCCGAGTTCGTCACTATGACCACTCGACCACCACAGCGGTTTTTCACAATGACCTGCCAGGCAGCATGTTAATGCTACAACGTAAAGTTCAGTGCTCGCTTTTTGGTTAGCTGAATTTAAATTAGTAACTCGTGTTAAACGTCGTGTACAAATTGATTGAAATGTGGGGTCTCCAATATCCCCAATTAACAGCATATCTCTACAGCAGTTGATTTAATAACACCTTGAATAATAAGCAGTTGATTAATAACATCACTACTAAACACTTTACAACTGAGAGTACCGTTTGGACATCAGCAGTCACTAAAGGTGCTCACATTGAGCTTTATTAACCTGCAAATAAATTCGAAGAACCCTTAATAATGAAACTAAAATTTAGAAATCTGTATTAACTGCTGTTTTTTCTTTTTTTGCACTCGGAGAATTTTAGAATGACCTATATACGTATCATTCAAGACGTAAAAAGGCGATAATTGAGAAATTTAAGCTCACGTATCACATATATTTTTCAAATGCATAAAAAAACTTAATTTTAAAAAATCCAACTTTCCCCTTATGCAAAATATCCTTCGTACTCATCTCCTCCTCTTCCTCGACATTCATTCTCTCTAGAGTTAATTCAAAGCTGTAATTGATAAATTTAGCGCCACTGTTCCCTCGAAAAATACCTCGTCCAAATGTCTCTTCAATCCATGGATCAACAGCGATATCATCCATCTGAAAAAAATTCGCCACAATGTTTCCAAACTGAAACTCAACTTCCTCCCCTTCTCTCCGAAACAAAATCTGTCTCTAAATGTTTTAAACTTCAAGATATTATTTCACATCAAAAAACCAACTACTACTTAACCATGGGCGGAAATACGGGGGGGGCGTACATTGCCCTCCCCCAGCGCCAAAGGTTAAGTTGACTGATCTAATGTATATATGAATTGACATCATCATCGTGCCCCCCCCCCTCCCCCACACTTCCAAGTCTATCTCCGCCTATGTACTTAACTAACTCCTTGTCTAACTTACTTTCTGCAAACCCCCGTCAAATTTTGTAATTTTCTCGCCCGAAATCAGCCGGAACTTCTCACTTCACTCTGATATTGCCCCCGAATTCAATCGAGCTTTTGCTTCTGTTTTCTCTTCCGATCCCCCCCCCCCCCACCTCAATAATCCTTTTCCGACCCCCTTCTTCATAACTCCAATCCGATTTTTTTTCTCCAAAGGCCTTTCGCATCTACTGAAAAAATTGAAACCACACTCATTGGCCAAGATGGGATAACACATTTCCAACTATCTTTTATCTTCAACGTTTCATTGAATACCTCCCGCTTGCCCTCCGACCGGAAAATGAATAAAATATCTATTCGCAAATCAGGTCCTCCCTCTAATCCCCTGAATTTTGGACCAATCGCCATCACACCTACCCGCTGCAAACTTTTCGAGCACATAGTTGCCAAGGAATTCCATTCACACCTTGACTCAATTAACTTTTTTCCTAACGAACACGGCTTTAGATCGTCATTATCCGTTTCCACCCAATTAGCCCTTTTCATTCATGACTACTTATCTAATAGTATTGACAACCACCTACCGATATCGTGTACTTGGATTTTTACAAAACATTTGACAGGGTGCCCCATAGCAGGGTTGTTTGGTTTAAACCTGGTTTTTTTCAAAAAATCAAATAAGAGTAGCTTAAATATCATTTTTTTTCTTGAAAAATATCATATTGGTTCATTATTAGCCAAAATTTTTAATTTTTACCACAAATCTTTAGCAAATTCATGAATAAGAATTGCATCACACATCTAAATGTAGTGGTGTATTATCTCACAGGTTTCTTTTTCCCTTCACTCTGCAACAGCAACAGTAGTGATACCATCATGCTAGGGGCACAGGTGGTCCTATAATCCAATAAAGACACCAGCTGTCCGTAAAGGACAAAGACTCAGTAGTAGTACTTAGTAGTTACATTATCTCACATTCATTTTCTTCCCCATAAGTAGCAGCACACATCTCTTATAGGCTAAGCGCAAATTGAGTCGCGTGCAGCGTTCGCGAGTGGGCGGGACCCGAGTACGATGACGTCCCACGCGTAGCGAGGGGTAAGACGCCTTCATATACGGAGTGTATTAAGGAGTTCTAGCGAGCGGATGCGCATATTGGAACGCGTTTCAAGTGAACGAGCGTTTTCAAAAGGAAACGCTTTCGGGGCCTGCAGCCTTGGCATTTGGGAGGCTCCCGGAGCCTGGACATTATATATTGGTCATTAAAGTTTACATTAATGAAGACATAACAATAATTAAAATATAAAGTACAGGAATCCGCAATTAATAAAACTAAAGATTATATAATTAACAGAAATTGGAATGAATGAATATTCCGAAATTAACGGAATTTAATTGATGGAATTTTTCCGAAATTAATCCCATAATGAATGAAAATTTGGAACTTGTGAAAAGTTAAAACAAATGAAAGGATTGATCACAATATTAAAAAATTAATAAATAATTTGAAAACTGCTGGAAATTTATATTTAATGGAAAACAGCTAGATTAATGAAACACCAGAATTAGTAGAAATAATAATTAAATTTCAGATTTAATGAAATATTATTCCTCTATCGATCGATAAAATATAATTAATGAATATTCGGAATTAAAGCCGAATTCAGAAATTTAATGGGAAATATTTCGTAGGCTATTAAAAAAAATAAAAGTGGATTTTTTCCCTAAAAATTAATAAAAATTATGGATGCATAAGAATTAATCAAAATTCAGAATTAATGACAATTTATAAAATTTGGAAGCAATCACAAAATTAGTGAAAATTCGGTGTATCAATGAAAATCCTGAAATTAATGAATTCCGAAATTTATGAATCCCAAAATTAATTCCGAAATTAAAAATAACTCCATAATGGAAGAAAATTTAGAGCTAATGAAAAGTCAAAACCTTGGAAAGAACAATAATATTTAATAAAAACTCAGAAAGAAAGAAAATAATTCAGGAAATAATTGATAATATATATAAATAACGTTGATATTAAACAACATTTTTCATAAGAGAATACGAACTCTATCAAAATGACGGTTTAATTTTTAAGAAACCCCTACCGAATACGACGAATCGTGCACGCGGGACACGAAAATCTGCGGCTCAACAGCAGCGCCGAGTGCGCGCGTACACGCGCTTAGCGTAGTGTCGCCGCCTCATGTATCAATTTGCGCTATCTTTCTGATTTCGGTTGGCCGCAAAACAGAGTGCTGCCCTGCTTCGTGTCGCGAACGCTGCACGTGCCTCAATTTGTGCTTTGCCTTACTGTGTATATCTCCCAGTCTTATTCAATAGTTTTTTTTAATACTTTCATAGTAAGCCCAGTTAATCACTAATACTGGTCAGAATGATTTGAAAATTTACATGGATACTCCTGAAGTAATGGAAGTTTCTTTCGCAAAAGGAAAAAAAAAAAAATGCAAGTAGATGATGCTGTACTTGGCCAGCAGTATAATCTATTTTGTACAACCACATCATTTCGGCACTTCCACAGCATCAGTGTCTGTGGATAGAACTTCTATCAAGATGCACATTGCAATACCAGCAAAGCAGCACCTTAACCCCTGCAACTTCTGGCTGTGGGGGGTACCTCAAAATGTCATAAACAGTAATCAGATTGCAAACTTTGGTGAATTGCAATCTCCAGCACATCCCCTATATTTTAGAAGTTCACCAGGAATATAACGTGGGGGCGCGTTTGATTTAATAAAGCTGAATTGCAAGCACATCCACATCATAACCATGGCATACTCTGATCTGTTGAACAAGAATTTTTGTGCTTTCAACCTCATAGCCACAACACATTTAACATTTCTTAAGTTGTAGTTATGTGTTCAATTACTTCGTTTTTTTGTGATGTTTCCACGAATTATGAAATCGTGCAAGGCTATAATTAAGTTATCATTCTCCCATGGCTGACTATCGTTTGCATTCTGCAAGCAAATTTCTCACATGTTGTGTGTGGATGATGTCATTAATTTTACACTTTTAAGTACTTTTTCCCCTTTACCAAATAAAATTGCATTTTTTCAGGAATATTCATGTCAACTTTCAAGTCATTCTGACAATCGTTCTTTTTTTACAGTGTTTTGAAATCAGAACCTTAGTTACAATCACCCTGTATATCACAAATCATTGCCAATTAATCTGCATTATTTATGCTTCATTAAATGCATGATATTCACCTAATTTTTATTACAGTTTTTGCAAAATACCTTCCTAATTAAGCATACTGAAAGTAACTGGAGAAAACATCTTTATATATTATGTGATTAACATTAAAAGAATTTTCAAACACACACAAAGTAATCCATTGAGTTGAGCAAAAAATAATTGAATTGCAAAAGTTGGTTTTTGTTAAAATGTAAGAAATATTTATTGAATAATTAATATGGGAATAGTGTTAAATTAATAAACATTTTGTTTTAATTAAAATTTGTTTTAAATTATTTAAAACAAAAAACCGCTTTTTTTACCAACCCTGGCTTATGTTACTGAAATGGGTGGAGGCCTTCTTCGTTGATCGTAGTCAGTTTGTCTGTTTCAAGGGCCAGAACTCCCCACACCTCCAGGTCAAATCTGCAACGCCTGAGGAGGATCGGTCCTCTCCCTCCCCCCCTATTATTTCTAATTTATATTAATGACCTACCATTATCAATCAATTGCTCCATCAGACTTTCGGCCGAATGATTGTGTTGTCAAATTTACAGCAGATCCGACCAAGATTCTCTCCAGCACAACCGTAACACTATCTGAATGAGCTAATCTGGCAACTACCCCCTAAACATCTCCAAAACAGTCTCTCTTCATGAAACTTACCCGTATAAGATCTTCCCTCGAATTTACTTACTCAATTAATAATTATTTAATCAGAGGTTTCCCATTACAAATACCTGGATGTGATATAATTTTACTACCGATCTCTTGATTGGAACCTCCACACACATTATATATTTCAAAAATGCCTTCAAAAACTTTTTTCCTTCAACCTCAAAAATATTCCATCTGCCACCTATGCTTCCAAACTTATATCCTTCCTGTCCTCTCCTATGCCTGCAAAATTTTGGATCCCTATACAAAAAGCAATATAGATAAGCTGGAATCTATCCAAAATAAATCTACCCGCTTTATTTTAAACTACTGGTGTCTTCTTGTTTCCATCATACAGCTTAAATGCCAACTTAAAATATCCTCCTACTTACCTCATGTAGATATATAGCTTGCCTACCATTACTTTTCAAAATTATCTACGGCTATTTTAACATTGACACTAACTACATTCTAATCAAATCTTCACATTTTTCCAATAGACTCAATCACTCCCAAAAATTGAAAACTTTTTTTTTTTTGCATCCACAGATTGCTTCAAATTTATCAAATTTAGCTTCTCCCCCGTACAATTATTGATTGGAACAACCTTCCATCAAATTCTGTAGACTGTACTTCAATCTCCCACTTTGTATGTAGCATCAATCACCATCAAATCCCATCACCGCACCCTCTTGTATAGGCTTCGGCCAAGCAATATTGTATAAATAAATAAAAAAAAGAGAGAGAGACATAAAAAAAAAACATTTATTTTGTTTTCCCATTGATAAAAATTTAAGCTTCAAATTTTTTTAAACAATAAAACACACCTGAAAATATTACAGGTTCTAAGATATAATTTTTATATAAATTTCACAAAAAACATGAATATTTTAACATTCTTTAGACGAATGTTAGTTTCCACAAAAACAAAATCTAGGCACTTTGTTGTGTATAAACACTGACATAAATCTGATTTTTTAAAAAATCATAAAAAATAATTTTATCGCAAATGCTGGAAGAACAGAATATGAAATTTTGTACTATGTAGTTTCACGCATAGGCTGGCATTTAAATGTGTTTGAGGGGATGTGTGAAATTTAGACCATATTTTTCAGTCTTTTTTCAATCTCCATTCTCTCAATAACATAGTTCAATGCTAATAAATAAAAGTAAAAATGTGGTACACAAACACACATTAAAAAAATCTACATGGCTCTAAAATATAGTAAATATTAATAAAATTAAATCATTGAAACAAAAATATACAAAAAACTTCAAGTAAACAAAGTACTCTTAAATAAAATAAAAAATATTTGTTAAGTAACTAAAATCCAATTTACTAATGGCTCCTTTGAATACACACACTATATAAAAATTGAAACTCTGTTATTTGACACCTAACTTAGAGTTTCTTCTTTGAGAAACATGAATTTTACAGATCAGTGCTAGATTTAGTAATATTTTGATTATTGTTACTGTTAGGATTCATACTAACCATTTCAATATCATTTTTTGGCATCTCATCGCAACAATACACATTATTTGTTACATCAACTGTTGGCTTTGGTTCAGGGGCTCTGTACAAATACCAAGATATAAAAAAGAACAAACTAGAAAGAAACTTCACAGAACAGACTATTGCCAATATATTTGTGCTCATTTTCTGGTTGTTATAAAAGAGACAAGCTCCTTCATTATCACAAGACTCGTGCCACAGTATGCAACTTTGATCGATCAACCATCCAAATAGTATTGGTGCGGGAATGGTACCTGTTTCAAACAAAAAATAAAATTTGAGTTAGTGACTGATTAGATTTTTGCAGTCGATGAGATTTTGAATACGGAATCAATCTTCATTATGACATCAGTGGTTGGCATCATCATGTATTAGATAAGGGGTGGCAAACCTTTTCCCACACGATGCCACAACTGAGATTTTTTTTGGTGCACATGCCACTCTGAGAATTTTAACATGCAGATTATGTCTCATTTTAGGGGACATGAACATTATCTCTATTTCTGCGAAATATTATTCGTTGTTCTTAGTTTCGTAAAAATGTTCAGTTTGTCACTTTTAGTTCTACATTGTTTTTATTATCACAGTGCAGATTGTGTATGCATGCATATATTAGTAGGAGTTCATCTTACCTACGAGTAATTCCATTTCAAATCACCCAGCAAAATGCCAAAATGAACCCGACGGTCCCAGATTTCAATGATTTTTTTTTTTCATTTGTTGCTTTCACCATAATTACTAACCATGTGAAATATTATTTGCTTATCTCTAAAATTTTTTAAGAAAAAAAATGTTAAAATTTATCAAAAAATGACGCAGATGACTTTCAGAGGCTTGATTTTTAAGTGACATTGTTTGAGAAAATAAAGCATAACTTTTTGAATTCTCCATATATTCAAGTGAAATTTTCACTAAAGTGTTCACAAAAACATACAGAATATGAATAAAAATAATTCATACACTTACATTTGAAATTTATTTGGAAAAAAAATTATGTAAACTTTTTGTGGATTTTTTTGTAAGAAAAAAAACAATTTTCTAGTGTATTTTTAGACCAGAGGCACAGCAGTTACCGAAACAACTTTTATTTTAAATTTATAAATATGCATGGTAAAAGACTGAGGGGGGAAAAATAATGGTTTTTTGACCGTTAACATATTTATTCTGGCTCGTATCATAAAATTCATCAAAATAAGACTGGATTCGCTCCTATTTCAAATCGTTCAACTAGATACAAAACTGAAACCCATCATCCCTGATTCCAATTATTTTTTGTGTATTCCTTCTACCATCCTTGTTGACCATGAAAAATTTCATGTACATATCACAAAAACTTTTTGAGAAAAAAAGTTTTCTAATGCCACGAATAACGTCTCTAAGGCTAACCATTCAAGCCATAATAGAAAATATATCATAACTTGGCATATTTTCAATACATTCAAATGAAATTTTCACTAAAATGCTCACAAAAAATGCAGATTATGACTAGAAAAAAAAATTTTAAACACTTTTTTTAGAAGCACAGCATGAATTTTCTAATTTATTTTTTAATTTAATTCTATTATTATATTAAATAGAAGACTATAGAAGAATATATAAATGTTATGTTGACAGTTAATGTATTTGAGTCGCAAAACACAACTGTACTTATATGACTACATTAATTACATTTGTACATTTTCACTTAATATAACGATTCATGCTTAATAATAAATTTAAAGTTATATTTCATCTTTAATGTATGTTTGTTGCAGTATTCACTAATTAAGTTTCATGAGCAGTTAATGCAATAATTTAAAAACATTTAATATAAATTTTAAAAAAATTCATGAAATAATTGGAAATGTTAATATGATGTGTCAAATCAGAGTTGGTAAAAAAAAGTTTTAAATTCATACTTACATAAAATTCATTTGTTGTTGAATAAAATAATTTTAAATTTTACCTTCATGTTGAAAAGAGTGCTGAATACTTAAACATATTTTATGTTGTTTTGTAACTATTGTTAATAAACTTAAATTTCACTTTCAATTGATATATATATATATATACATACACATTTTTTAAGTTATTTCTAACATGCTCAATTATATAAGGATATTTTACAAAAACAGTGATAATTTTTGGATTTAGAGCATATATTTTAATAAACATATATTTAATATGAAAAAAATGCTACATTATAATATTTTTGAAGGCTTTTAATAATAAAAATATAGACCTATAGATTTTTTCCAAGTCATAATATAAAATTACTGATGAAAAAGCTAGAATGATGAAGTTACTGCTGCTTCATTGAAAAAACTAAAAAGTGTTAGAACCAAGCTGCCCCCACATACAAATGACGCAAGTTTCAATTATGACCTTGCTGAAGACAGAGAATGTGCTCTATAGAGTAGCCTACTCCAGTGTTGTGGACAAACTTTGAGTTAACTTGAAGTGAAAAGTTTTTTTCATGATAAGTTTCTATTTGAGCTAAGTATTTTATATCATCATTCTGGAATTCAAAGTAAAACGTCAGAAAGACACAAAATTTGTAGTGTTGGAAAAGAAACTGGATCTGGCTGTCATAAAAAGTGTTATGCAAAAGTGGAAAATCTGTTACCCATTACAAAACTGGACCCATCGGATATCAGTCTTTTGATCTTGAGTGGAGCAAGCTCTGAACTTTTACCTACTGTGTGTAAGCATCATAGAGATTTTTTCTTAAAGTAGTATGAAATATACCCGAAAGCATGCTTTAATCCTTATAAAATTTCGTAAGAAAAAAATAACAAAAGGTTTAAGAATAGTATACTTGTATATTTCACAGAAAAAAAATGAAATAGATGATTGTAAAAAATCAATTCCAGGGCAAAAAATATGCCATACTTGTAAGGTGAAGGTGAATAAACACATCAATAAATTAGGTGAAGAAACTGGATACTGTGAAGAGATGAAGATTAATAGTGATGTAGAGATAAGTAACTTGGAAATGTCAATTTTTAAACAAGAAGCACTTGAATAAATAAATTCATCTCTACAGAGAACATATATAGGAGAGTAAGCAATTAAACTTCATAGGGTAGCTCCACAGTGCAAGTCAAACTATGCCAAAAGAAAAGTCGAATCTGCACATTCTCTAATGTCAAAAGGATCTGGAAGGATATGCTATTTCCCTGAGAGACAAGGATTCCATTAATCATCAGTGTAGTGCTGCTGTGAAAAAAAAACCCTCATCATATTAAAAATGAAAAAGCAGAGGAAAGCCATTGTGTTTTCTTATTAAAAAAAAATAAAAAAAAATCAAATTTAAATTATTTTTATGCAAGATAATTTTATAATGCTAAGTTTAAAATTGTTTCTAGTCATAATTTGCATATTATTATTTTTTTTTGTGAACATTTTAGTGAAAATTTCATTTGAATGTATTGAAAATTTCCAAAGTTATGATATATTTTCATAAACAATATTGCTAGAATAATTAACCTTGGAGACATTATTCGTGGCATTAGAAATTTTTTTTTGAGATATGTACCATAATTTCACACAACTATGGTCCAACATAACACCATTTTCTAGATATATCCAGCATCATAACGTCTGTATTCAAGCTATTCAAAAAAATGTTTTTGCTGATATTGCCTGTAGAAAGATCCAGCATTAATATTAAACATTTTTTTATTCCTTATGTAGCTCAAATTATGGATTTTTCAAAAATTAAATTTTGGACCATGGTTGTGTTATTAACCTTCTAAATGGTGAAGACTCATATATGAGTCCGAAGACAACTACAGTCATTTCGACCCGAACTCATGAATGCATTCGCCAGGAACCAGTCCTTTCCCCCGTCTCATTGTACGGTTAGTGTTAGTTTACGTTAGTGTACGTTAGTGCACCGTTTCGTCAAACCGCCCCTTCCTGCAACAATGCGGTCCTCTCCTTTCTAAAC
Source organism: Pholcus phalangioides (assembly GCF_987345545.1). Lineage (NCBI taxonomy): Eukaryota > Metazoa > Arthropoda > Arachnida > Araneae > Pholcidae > Pholcus > Pholcus phalangioides. The sequence goes on along the minus strand of NW_028301602.1, from coordinate 48,586,338 downwards.
TTATCAATGCTTGAAAAGAATAGCTTATTGAGAACAGAAGGATTACTTGGTTTGAAAAAGGCACAAATACCCATGTGGTAGTTGAAAAAAAAGGAAGAAAGAAAAGTTTAGCAGTAAATAAGAAATTGCTAATTTGTTTCGCACAAGAATATATATTCAAACCTATGAAATTTAATCACTGTTATGAGGTTTATTGCAAATCCAATAATTCATTCATCATCCACACAGAAAAACTACAGTTTGTGTTAAGAGAACTAGTTATTAGTTCTTCGCCCAGTTATAACTAATTATATTTGAGCTAATTTACTCGTTAGTAGCTTGGTTAGGGCAGAGGTTCTCAATCGGTGCTCCGTGTATATTTTCCAGGGGATCTGCAGCCGGTGAGGAAAATTAAATAAATAAATAAAACAACATATAATAATCAATTAAAATAAGAAGCCTACCTGGTTCCGCGAATCAAAAAAAAATTGAGAACTGCAGGGTTAGGGTATTTTTCACGAATGTTCTATATACCATTTGTTTTATGTGCTATAATTCTTGCATAATTTAATGTTCTATAGAAAGACTGTCGATAAATTATTGAAGCATCCGGCTCATGAAAAAAACCAAAAAAAAAACATACCAGTGTGGCTTTGTTAACCTCTTATGTCCCTATTTGGGACAGAATGGGAGCCAGGGGTTAAGCTACGGTCGCATTTTTCGCAAAATGCGAAAGAAAATCGTAGAGTGCAAAAAAAGTAGCAACCACTTTCGCAAAAATGCGTACAGGAGGTATGCAACGAGTAGACGTCCAACCATCAATCATTACATTAACATTGCAGCATTTTGCTAAAGCTTTTCCCCTCATCTTTGCTTGTTAGCGAAAGGAATTTTTTATCCAGCTTAAACCCTGATGGGAGCCATGTTCTGGTTTGGGCCAATTGTATGCAACACGCAATTAAAGTACACATTTTACTAATGCATGTCACATACAATCAGCTGGGTGTTTAAAAACATTATTATTCACTTATTTAGAAACAAATTCGTAACTTTGTATTTAAAAACAAAATCATTTTTACAATTTCATTCAGCAGAACAGATTGGACTAATTTGAAGAGTAATATTTATTTGAACCAAATATTCCAAGATTTTTGTAAAAAGCTTGCTTTATAGGGCAAAACACGCCCTTTGTCTTTAGGTTTGCTTCATATTGTTAAACGTGAAAGTTCTGTAACGTTTTAAATGTTTGTTCTGTAATTTTTTTCTTCGTGTTTTGCATTTATCTGGGTAATAGTGTTGCATTCACAGGAAGAAATTTCTGTGGTGGAAGCTTGGTGGTTTTGCCTAAACGATGATCATGAGTAGAGCCGGGATTATAGGCACTTAAAAAGTGGCAAAATATGCTTTAAAAATATGCAAACATGCACTTAAAAAGATTAAAATATGCACTTAAAAATGCCGAAATATGCATTTAAAAATGTCGAAAATATTGTACTATCTTTACACACATCTATATCTTTTATGGGTATCTTTTTTCTGCCACCTCGTTTAGACAATTTGCCTGTTGTGTCCTTTGTGTTTGTATTTCAAAAATCCTAAAAAAAGTTAAAAATTCAAAAATATGTACCAAAAATAAGAAAATATGCATTAAAAAAATCCCTATGCAAAAAAAAAACCAGATATATTTTTAAAATGCATATTTTATATTTGTTAGTGCATATCCATTTACCTCCTCACATATGCATATACTGCACATATGCAAATAACTTCTAAATATTTTTATTTAAGCATTTTCAATTTTTAGTTAGTCGTGGTTGTTCAGTAACGAAAATAACAGCAAAAAAGAATTGAGACTATTTCTAAAAGAATTGAAAATTTTTGACGCTAACACTGAAACATTTGATATTTGAAAAAAAATTCTACCAGCGGGAAAAACCTGATGATGTGAAAATATTATGAGCAATATAGCAATATATTCATTTGAAAAACTATGAAAAAGTTACTGAGCTTCAATAAACCTTCACAAATATGCACTTATTCTGAAAATTCTTTGATTTTATACATTTATATACATTAATGCTGGAAAAAGCCAGTAATGTTGGCTCTTTGATATATAATCCGGGCTCAGGGACGCCGGAACATATCTGTTCGTGTTGCTAAAGCAATACCAATCATTTGAATGGTATTGCTCAGCAATACCAATCATACCAATCACCATTTGAACATAGCTCAAATATTGCACTGAAAGCGCTTTTTTTTTTAATTAAAATTTTTTAAGACATGTCCATGGGACCCTTTCCTTGTGAGGAGTTGCATTGCTGCAGCTCTTTTTGTTTGCAAGTCATTTCAGGTCCAAGGGACTTTCTCATACACCCTATATGTCCATTAAGCATGAGAATAAAATGAGCATCATAGAATCTCAATTCCACAATGGTAGTCACAGCAATAGACTTGAGACAGTACGTTTCATCGCTGATTTCAGACGGATCTCAACCCTTTGAGTGGCATTGACAAGATACCCCGCCTTCTTATTTTAGCATTGGCATTTTGTAAAGTTAATCCCTCTCTCAGTGGAACACTTTCCCAATACCAGCGGTTCTCAACCTTTTTTGACTAGCGGACCCTCTTTAGTAAAAAAATTCTATGGCGGAGTCTCGTTGGCCCATTTTTACTTATCCATCAAAATTACTGATTTATTTTTACTATTTAAAAATATTTATAATTTTTTTTTTAAATTTTACTGGTTTTTTTTTTATTTTCCTCGAGTGGTCGCGGAGTCCCTGGGGAGTGCACAAGGAGCCCCAAGGGCTCCACGGAGCACCAGTTGAAAACCGCTGCCCTATTCCAATGGTTCACAAACTTTTGTCACCCACGGCTCCCTTGCCTAATTCATAATTCGTCAGCGGCTCTTCAGGATAGATTAATAGATATTTTCCCGTATAAAAGAACTTCTTAAAAGCATAAACAAATCAATATCTCGAGCTCGCCACGACACGCCACATAAAGGTTGGCGATGCCCCTAGAAACAGCGACACACACTTGGAAAAAGCTGATCTATACCCATTACTTTTCATTACTTTATATACTCATTTAGTGCTGAAAATCATAAGGAAGCTTATTGCTATTATGCCGTGTAAAGGGTTAAAAGGCATCAATCAATAGTCTCATCAATGTTGTTAAAAAGTACAAAAAAAAGTCGCTGAGAAAATAAAACTTGTAAAATAAAACAAAAAATAATAAATGCAATAATGGCATAGCTTTGTTATCTGAAGTTTTACCGCAAAAAAAAAAAAAAAAAATCGTACTACAGAATCGTTTATTCCAGTGCTATTATCAAAATTAAAATTCAAAGCTCAACATAAGTTTAAATAAACAAATACAGACATAGAAACAAGTATTAAAAAAAACATCCTAGTGAAATGAGATGCTGTATATTGAGATTCAAAGAGAAAGGAGAAATGGTTCGACGTTTGTTTTTCCATTTTCCACGATTTCTGGCAGTGTGAGGGAGAATTTGTGAAGGAAAATAAATACATAAATGACTTCAAATAAAAAGATACACAACGTTTTAATTATCACCATGAAGTTATCGTCTAAAAAAGTGTTTCTCCACTGACGGGCCGCGGCCCAGTACTGCGTCGTGAAATCAATCGTATCGGGCTGCTATATTCATTACCCTTTCATTTTTCAAGCATTTCCACGAATAACTAATTGGTTTATTTCACTTTTATGGTACATATTATTTTAATTTCTCAGTCTAAAAATCATTTACAAGGGGAAAGATGAAAACCCCTCCCAGAACAAAGGCTTGCAACCTCATTTGTAAATTATAAGAATTTGGAGGATCCCTCTTCCCCTTATCGCACTGAAAATCCTTCGTTTTGTTGCAAGGCCCAAAGGAAGGGAAACATGTCTCTGGTCCTCCCCTCCCACCTCAAAACTAGTATTTTTAATTGTATTTTTTTTCTTTTCGTATTTTTGAGTATCCGTCTTCATGAGACTCAAACAACACAGCAGGGGTGGGAAATGTTTTTCCATACTCTCCGTTCCTTTTCCTACAGAAAATATCCTACTGCTTCAGGGCTCTGTTGACAACTAGATGACAATAATGCCATGAGAAAACTCGGTATCCCACCTTCCTTGGAGACTGAAAACACATCTGTGCTACAGTGACCAAGCTGCATAACTTCAAAGGGGCTTCTTTTTTTCCTCGGAACCAAATATTTCTATAGGGACAGGAAAAAATCGTTTTGCAGACCCATTCAACACATGCGTTCAATTAACAATATGAAGCTGTCTGTCTTTTTTTACTCAGCGAAAAGAGAGCCGCTGATAGCATGCAATTAGTGTGTGGCTAAAATTCCCCAGCTGTTTTCTTGAATAGATATACAGTATACTGTATCCTTATACAGAGCCTCTTCAGCGATCTCTAAATGTTTCACGGATCCCTCAAGTGCTCAGGAAATATGTCCGGGCTGCTTAACAGCTCTGGAACTGTGCAACGCATCACTCAAGTGATCCGTAATTATGCCACGGACATGCCCCCACATCCTGAAGCAGGGCCCCTAGGGTGGGATCCTTTACGGGCCCCCAACCAGACATTCACAGGCCCCTTTATGATAAATTTATAGCGTGAAAAAACAAAAAAATGATGAAAATCAACCCCGACCGCAGGGCTGGAGCCTTGTCAGACCACCCCTTGTGGGGGTCATGGCCACGGATCACTTAAGTAATCTGGGAATGTTCCGTGGGTAACTCGAGTCATGTAGAACCACAGTGGGGGGCCGCTTAACTGCTCTAAAATTGTACCACATGGCACTCAAGGGATCTCTAAATGTGCCAAGGATCGTTCAAGTGTTCTGGAACTGTGTCGCGGATTACTTAAGTGATCTTTGAATGTGCGACAAGCTTACTTCAGTGATCTGAAAATGTGCCATGGGTCACTTAAATGCTCTGGAATTGTGTCACGGATTATTTAAGCTATCTTTAAATGTGCCGCTTAGTTCATTTTCACAAAATTGGGTTTGAGGGGGCAAGCCACATCAGATAACCTTCAGGCCCACATTTGGTCCAGGGTTTACCATATATGGCTTGAAGTGAGGGTCGCAATGAATTTCTTAAGAAGAAATTTTGAGTTCTTACCCTTCAAATAGCATTGAAATTAACAGAAATCGACTATAATTACATATAAAGGTATTTTCTTCTGAAATTTTAATTTTTTAAAAATGTTTTTTACATTAAAAAATATTTTTTTCGTCTGGGGGGGGGGTGCAGGACCCCCCTTGGCACCCCTCCTGCTTACGTTTCTGATCCCACCAATATGCGTTAGAAAGTGGGGGGGCAGTGCTGACGAAATTTTACTGACGGGGGGGGGGGGGGGGGAAGGAAAAAATTGCTAAACATTTTCTGACGTAATACTTGAACGGCCCCTAAGGGTGGGAGTGCCATCAAAAAGAATGGGCACACCCAGGCACGGCTCGAGGGTCCAAGAGAAGAAGAAACCTCACAAAAATTAGATCTGGTTGAAACTTTCGATAATTTGCCTAATAGGGAGGGCCTCAGAAAAATCACTCTGCCTGGAGGCTCGTCAAAGATCCCAGCGCAGGCAGCGTTGGAGGATGTGTGGGACCTCTTATACACTTATATTATGTCAGGGGTTCTCAAACTTTTTCCAACCGCGGCACCTCTTTTTGTAATCATCGCTTATCCGCGGCTCTCCAGAGCAGTTTATCAGTCTCTTCGGAAAACCTTTTCAGGGTGCCGCGGCACACAGTTTGATAACCCCTGCATTATGTATTTGCATCACTTTCTGTTTTCAATGTAAGCTTCCCCAATATTCTGAAATCACTTTACTCAAATGACCCGCAATGTTACTGTATGGTATTGGTTGTCAATTTAAATAATATCGGGGAACTTGAAACACGAATTCAACTAAATTATCAACAATCCAATCCAATCATTGATTAAAAACTGTAAAATATATACGATAGAATTATTGGATTTTAGTATACGCATTAGCATGGTTTTAAAGAATTGATGATTAAACCCGTTTTCCACCACTTTATTTTGGTTTATAATAGAATTTCACAGTTCTATGTAAATACTATGGGGGTGGGGGGGCAAGGCATCTGTTCCAAACATTTTTAATTCATTACCTTCAAAAAATATTTTAAATTTACAGAAATTGGAAAAATATAGCAAGTGAAGGTATTTTCTATCAATATTTTAATTTATTCAAAAAAATAATTTTAATTTTTGTTTGCATTGGGCAGGGCAGTCTTTAGAGCATCATGGGCCGCGGGGCCAAGCGATTTTTCTGAGATTCCCACTTGGCAAAATTTCGAAAATTTTAAGTGGTTCTCATTTTTGTGAGGCCCCCAGGTGGGCCCATACATTAAGTCGGCACTGGTCTTGGGGCAGACACGGGACCCCTATACCCTCTCCTGCATAGGTTTGTTACATTTTACTGTAGTGAAAATTTTACCACTACTACAAAAGTAGGTTGAAGAACAGGTTATCGCTAAAATCCAATAGATTCGAAAAAAAACGGGACACCCTACTTCAAAAAGGGACGTATGGTCAGGCGAAAATATATGTAAATGTTATGGTCTGTACAGAGAAATGACACATACTTTGAGCAACACCAATCATTTCTGACTTCCGGCGTCCCTGTCCGGGCTCATCATTGATGAGCATGTGATAGTGGAGCTGCTTCTTATATTTTTATGGGCCCCAGGGCAGTATGATTGAAAAGGGATCTATGAAAGTTACGATTTCTTGTTCAAAGCTAATTTAATATTTTTGCATGCTGGCTTCTGACGTAATCATTATCCAAACCGTTTTCCAACCTCTTGTCATCAAAGGCATCAGAATAGGTCAACAAAGGCGTTGAGACATATGGGTGCTTGTATTGATCATAAAAAAGATTTAGATTTCTGAATTAATTTGGGGGTGCTGAGACAGGTGCTACAAAATAATGTAGGTGCTGGAGAACCCAGCGCACCCCTGCTTGTCAACGGCACTGCTTGTCATCAAGTCAGCAAAAAAAAAAAAATTCAAAAAGAGCACCAACTTTTTATATGGTTTTTTAAGAGTTGCGCAGAATACAATACAAGAAACACTAGACAAGATTTCTGGTACTGGCGACGTCGTCATCATTGTGCCATCTTCTCCCCCCAGCCCTTCAGGTCTATCTCCCCTTATGATCTATCACTAGCAACATTGTCAAAGGAATACTGAAATTATGAAGAAAGAGCACACACACATATATATATATACTTATCAAATCTATTATTAATTTACAGTAAAACCTCTTTAGTGCATCGCTTTGTCTTGCTCAAATTCTTTCTTCGACAGTTTAATGTTATTCGGTAATACGTCGTTCTCGTTGGTATGTCGCCGTCGTTTTAAAAGCCGCCCACTAAACAACATTCTAAAAGGGTTTCGCTGTTTTTGCTTCAAATTATTATATTAATATATTCTTATACAGGGTGCATAGCTAACAGGATGCACCCGTATCGCGGGGACCCGGGTTCGATCCCCACCGTCACCACAGTGGTGGTCGGCTGAAGTTGGTTTCCTGTGGTTCCCAATTTCAAGGTGCAAATGCGAGCCGATCTCCCCGTTAAAAAGTCTCGCCACAGAGAGCAACAGTCCTACAAACAGTACAAATATTCACTCACTTCACTTCTGATATATAGATGGCAGCACTGAAAAATCACACACAACACTAGACTAGACACGCACTCAGACTGTTAGGTACACATACTTACACTTCCGGCACAACTCACTAGGTAGTAAATTGCCCATGGCGATAGACCTGAGTTGTGTTTGGCTTGAAAAAGAAAAAAAAAAAGCTAACAGGATGCATGACATTTTACTTGCAAACCAGTAAATCCAGACTGGTAAATGCAGCAAAATAACTGGTGCCTGAGTTTAAAAAAATCTCATCCCTGTTGTGCTTTTTATTGTGTATTGTATGCCAATACAACAGCTTTTTTATCAGACGTCTTAAAATTGGCTATTCTTCTCGTACCCACAGTAGGTACAACAGATAAGTGTGTGCAAAATGGCCATGGTGCAACAAAAATAAATCTAAAATGAAAGAAAGAGGACTAGTGAACGCCTTTTCTCAGAAGAGGATCAGATAAATGCTGAGCCAAAAGTACAGCCCCTTTTTTTGTCAAAATAGTTGACGCAAAGATGAAATATTCTGTTTTTTCTCCTTTGTGATATTACTAATCTTTTTTTTTTTGTAAAGATTTGGAATCCTACACAAAAAAGGTTGAGGAACGTAAACTTCCCAGTGTAGAAATCTCTCGTGATAAAGTTATCTTCCTTAGGTGGAGATAGACTTGGAAGTCTGGGGGGGGGGGGGGCAAGATGACGATGTCTATACACATATACATTAGACTAGTAGACTTCACCTTTGATGCTGCCCCCCCCCCGCTTTCCGTATGTCCGCCCATGGTATCTGCCATTTTTCAAATTCAGTCATTTCCTTGGATTTCATGCCATTTTTCAAAAAGATACGAAACTATGATTCTCGAGTACAATGACTTCTCCTCATACAATTTGTCACTCAATCAGATAACTCAATAATTTTTTTTAAAATAAAGTATTGCACCATTGACTATTCTTAATTTTAAGGCATATTTCTGGAAATTTTTAAATGCATATTTTTGCACTATTAAATGCGTTTTCTTTTTTTCTTTAGCATATTTTTCATTTCTGACTTATTTTTGAATTTCTAAAAATGGGTGTTTTTTTTTTTCTCTGTGTATTTTCTCTCTTTAGGGAAATTTCCGCACTTTAAATACATATATAAATAAATATATATATTTAATTATATGTATATTTTTCAATACTCTTACATATTCAGAGCCTTTCGGGCATATTAACACATTTTTAAGGTGTATATTTTTTAATTTTATGCATATTTTAGCATTATAATATGCGTATTTTCTCTTCTTTTTTTTTTTTTGATTTGCTGGAACATTCCAAAAAATGCATACTTTTTTATTTTTTATTGCTTTCAAAAAAATGCATATACACATTTTTTTTTCAATTTCGCGTGCATTTTTCATTTTTGATGCCATAATTCAGCATTGTTCAATGAATTGGGTTAAATTTTTCGCATATATACGTTCTTTTCAAAAAATTAGAACACCCCAGAAATTTACGAGACCAGTTCATGAAATGTTCAAGTTGGAAAGCTCAATTCAAGGTTGAAGCGCAAGTACAGTTGTAATTTGCATTTTCCTTTTCTATCATTTCTCATACAAGCTTTCATATCTTGAGCACATTGGTGGCAAAACATTTACATAAAGTAGATTAAATGCGCCATAAAATACCAAATTATTTTCCTGTGTGTTTCAAAAAATTAGAACACCCCGAAAGCTGAGAAAATTAGAACATTTGGCTTTTGATCGAATAAGTGTTTTATGTCTTTCCTTGTTATGTATACAAATTTGGAATCATTCAATCTTCGCAATACAGGTAGAAAAACGGGGCATTTCTGAAAAACGCAAAATTACACATGTATTTGCTAGGACAGCATGGAGGGAAACGCGTGCTGATATTGTAGGAACACATTGTACTGTGACCATCTTTGGCCTTGGCCATGGATTTTATGCATCAAGACATTGAATTTATGAGACTCCGGCATGGACCCGAATCGGAACTCAGCCATAAATCCCATCTTCGCTATTGGGGAGCCGATAGCGGTTTGCAATTGATCAGTTTTTATTGATTTATTTATTTTAGCTCGAGTCTGCACAATCTCTTAATAAGATTTGTATCACGTACAATCCTCAGATATCACGAAACCATTGAAGCATCTATGAGGTTCGATACACATTGGTGAATTCTTGATACGATCTACGTTTTCCATTTTCAAATGAAGTCTTCAGTTGCTGGAAACAAAAAATAGAGGCCAATGGATTAGAAAATTTCTCTAGATGGAGGTGTGAACGTTAGGCTCTCTACCTTTTGATCCCAGAAATTGAAGATTTGTATGGAGAAGGAAATTGCATTTGCCATCAAGATTTAGACCCTTTTTAAGAAGCTATATCGATGCTGCAGCAATTCACATAGGTGGAAATGCAAATTACAACAGTACTCTTAATTCAGGCTTTCTAACTCGAACATTTCATGAACGGATCTCAAATTTCTAGGGTGTTCTAATTTTTTGAAAAAATCTGGTATTTTTTATTTCATGGTATACTTCATCATTTTTAAAATGCAGATTCATCTTTATTTTTAGCGCCTTTCGAGCATATTATATTCCGATGCAAATGACTAATACATCTAATATGCGTATATCAATGTCACTAAACCTACGTTCATTTTTGAAAATAACTCCATGATCATAAGATATCATGGAAAAAAGAAATGAATATTCAAAAAGGAGGTGAGGTGAAAGCAATGAGAAGCAATTTTATACCCCAAAAAGTTTTGATAAATTAATTATTTATTATGATATTCCTCGTTTGGGAAGTAGCTGTAGTTTTGCTCGAATGGTTCAGTTGTAATGTCTTGCCTCTAATAGTAGTAAATTCAAACAACACTGATTTAATCAACGCACGTTATTTACAAAAAAGCTTTGCAATTTTCAAAAGAAAAATTCACATTTTATGTGAATTTCAAAATTGCGAGAACGTACTTCACCACTTGCAAATTCAAAAAATATAATTAAAATATTAAGGGACATAGAATACTTCTCGAGATTCAGAATATTTAGAATGTTCACCTTGAAAATATTGAGGCATTTTAAATACCTGTTGGAATAGATTAGTAATTAATTCTTAGTACGTTCTGACATTCCGTTACTAAGTTAATATCAATATTTCACAAGCGAAAGCAAGTAAATTTTATTGCCTGTTAAAACTCATCTACATTAATAGCTATTTGCCACAGAATGTTGATCATCTATAAATACGCTACAATAATTTAGCTCAAAATTTTGATGATAAACCATATGTAGTGAAGCCGTTGCTTTCTGAAACTGTAGTAAAATTTTTCGGTACAGCAGGCTATTCTAAGGGAGAAATCAGTACAAGGGCTGGGTTTCCAAATGATATGCAAGGCACAAAATTGTATGCAAGCTGCTTTCATGATCACAGTGCTGGAATTAGAAAAAGGCGAAGGGAACAACTGTCTGGGCAGTCAATTTTAGATGGGGGAAAAAGTAAAATTATCCTCAAATTTTATCATAGAGGCAGCAAAATCATGTTGCCATGGTTTTCAAAAAGCCAAACCATTTATTGAGCTTGAGAAATATATATTACATACATGGGCAGGTCCCATTACGCACCTCGCCAGTAAACAAGTATAAAATTTGATTAAAAAAATGGTGATTCATGTAAATAAATCACAAAATCATCATAATAATCGAGAATAGTTCTTGGTAAAATTTGATTTGATTCTTTTCAGGGATTTTCATTGAATCAGTAACTATCACAACAATGAAAGCTGTCAATCTGCTGCTGGGTTGATCTAATCGCTGCAACGTGTGGTTTGATTTGGTCCAAAGACATTCGTCAGTAATTGCTGCTTGTATCCAGCTTTTTGATAAGCCCGCATAGATCAAACCATTCTCAACTACTCAGGCTTCTCTTCTCTAAACAGATGTATAAGATCGCTGTCTGGGTGTAGTTGATGTCGTTTTCTCATGGATCTCCTAACTGGCACAGGTGGCTCTCTATCTGGGACTGTAGCTCCGATATCCTCAGGGTACTGCTCTAGAAAGCTGACCAGTTTACGTATTTTACTTTTCGAATCTTCTCGCTTCAGGATGCACTCAAGCCAAGGTATTCGCAGATGTTCAGCTGGCTCTCTGAAGTGGAAAGCCATTGTCTTGGGGCATAGAGTTGCGTAGTGAAGAGGCGTGCCTATGGCTGAACATGCACATTTATCACTGGGGATTGATTTGAACCTATGAAGGTTAGCCGAAACGGACCATGGCTCATTACGAACATTATCATCTCTCGTGACCATTTATGGTTCCGAGGCATTACATGTTGCAGGATGCTATGAGTTAAGCCTCAATATAAACACTCACAACAAAAGTTAAACACAACACGAACTAATTAATTCTTCGTTTTCATGCACAGCTCAGCATCTGTCGACAATCAAACATAAAACACGTAAAAGTGAGTGTGCGAATCTATATCATCGATTGGCCGCGGGCGGGAGGAGGGAAGACCGATCATTCCAGCGGATGCAACCCCATTGTTATAGAAGATTTTATTAATAGGGGGAAACGGTCAATATATTACAACTGACAATATTAGTAAAACCTTCTGCCTACTTTTTAAAATTCTTTTTAATATTTTTTAATTCGTTTGTACTTTTTTTAGATGAGGCCACTATTACCCTTTTCTTTTTGCGTACCATTCCCCCCCCCGAAAAGCCTCTCACTTACCCCCGGTTGGGAACTGTTGGTCTACTAATAGACCAGCGGTAAACTACCAATCTCTATTAGTTACTGAGTAACACTGATTTAAGTTTAGTTATCCAGGGATTTAAATAAAATATACTCATTGAAACTAAATATGCACATTAGCGTTGTGATTTCCAATTTAAGCTTTAACTGATCGATTGTATAATCAAACATAGGCAATATAAATCAATACTAGAGAATAATTTTCACATCAAATAAAGTCTCTCTACCCCAAACATTACCATTTACCCACCTGCACAAAGCCTCTCTCTGTGGTGGGATATACTTTTATGTACTCTACATTTTACAATTATTTTTTTAAAAAGAAGAAAAATTAAACTTTGATGGGCAACTGTCCGACTGATCATAACATAAAAAGCACACCATCATGTTACTTATCAAGAAACAAAACATCTTAAGATATTTTCTACTTGGAGATGTCGGTTGGGGTAAGAATGATCACATGGTGGTTCCTTTCGAAATTCATCTAAGAGTCCCAAAGAAACTATCTGTAGTCAGAGAAACAATCTGGAGCCAGGAAGCACTCAGACCACATGGCAATATCACTCATTGCCCTTACAGACACGAGTACCTCCGGAACACCTTTTATTCAATAAATATTTAAACATAAAAAAATAAATTGTCAAAATTACGTAAGATGACACTCAATCAAAATCAAAATATCAAAACTTGTATAGCCATCCATTAAAAATAAAGTTAATTAGCACACTGAACATCCATAATAGCAGAGCATCCTATCCTGCTCATTGAATTGCTGATTTGGTAATTTTTATTTAATCTAATTTAAAATCATCATCTTGAATTGTCAATGTGATTATTCAATAGTCAAAATCTGACAGGAAGCATCATTAAGATGTAACTTTACTGTACATCATATTCCCAAGCTGGATCACAGCAAGCAATAATATTGATTATCAAGACGATCTACATTTATCTGCCTCCACTAGCTTTTCCTATTCACCCCAATTCGTGTTTGTAGGACAGTCGGATCCTGTTTTTAACGAATACCGTTATAATGAAAATCTCATTTTAACAAACACTTTTCTAACCCCCCAAATAAGTTTACATAGGAACAATACAAAAAAAACCTGGAATTCCTTTATAATGAACTATCCTTCTAGCAACGTGATTTCTCGAGTCTCTTGGAGTTTGTTATAACAGGATTCAACTGTATTCTAGTATTCTAGATCTTGACAGTGTCCTGGGTGGGAACAAACGAATCATCTCCAATGGACCATTGATACTTGGGATCAGGTATGTAGTGGCAAGTAGTCTGGGTCTGTGTGAGCTGTGAGAGTGACCACTTCAGCATCAGCTTTTCTTGTGAAGCGCAAAGATTTTTCTCTGGATACCTGATGAGGTCGTTCAACTTCTTGAGTTTATTTGGCTTCTTAACAAACATTGTTTCCACAGGAATGCTCTGGAAGCCTCTAATGGGTTTCTTTAGAGCAGCAGTTCTCAACCTTGTTTGACTCGCGGAGCCCTTTATTTTCAGTATATAATTTCTATGGCGGATCCCTGTTTGACTAGAGGAGCTCTTTTTTGTATATAATTTTTATGGCGGACCCTTGTAGACCTTTTTTTTTTATTTATCTATCAAATTTACTGATTTATTTTATTTTCCTCGAGTCGCCGTGGAGCCACTGCGAAGTGCACATGGAGCCCCAAGGGCTCCGCGGAACACCGGTTGAGAACCGCTGCTCTAGAGTATCCCTAGCTTTGTTCATTTGTTTTGACTGCAGTCACACTCAGGAAAACAAACAGTTTGATATAGGAGACTGCAAAAGGCTTTCACTGAAGATAAGAAGTCAGTCACATCGTGGATCATCAAAATATGAAACTGTGTTTCATTTATTTTACTTGCTGTCCCATTTATATTTTTACTCTAATAATTTTTTAGACATTTTAGATTACAAACTTTTTAGAAATCAAAAAATCTCCCCTAAAACACATTATACTCTTTCAAGAAAACTCTTATTTTTACATAAACAGAGGAAGGGAAAGACGCTTTTCTACTCCAGCAAGAGAAAAAAAATTGATTTGGTTTTGATAAACTTGAATTTGCATCAAAATTTAATGATTTGTTTTTTCATCTAGTCTACATATGACATATTGTTGCGGATAATTTGCCACAAGACTTCGAAATTGCAAAACAAGAAGTGGTTCGACAGACAAACACAGATTTATTTACAGAACAGCAATTTACATGTATTTACAGCCTAATCAGAGAGCTAACAACTTTCTCGTAAAGCTTAAACACAACTGACTGAATCTCCTTGTGCCTCTCTGAGCCTATCTAACCTGTCACATAGCTGCCAACTTTTGAAAATGAAAATTCGGGAGATTTTCGCGCAAACCCGTATTTTATGCTAAAACCACTCCCTAATAAATACAATAGGGATTTTTCCAAATAAAATAGGGATTTTCCAAACATAAAAGTTAAAGCGTAGGGAATAAAATCCCTACTCAAAAACTGAAGTCAAATTAAAATAGGGATTTTACACACATGGAAGTTAAACCCTTGGGAATAAAATTCCTACGCAAAAAACAAGTGAAATTGGAGGCCAAAACTTCAATAATATAAAAATAAATATTGTGTTCAATCAGAAACGCTGTGAACAAACATTCTGCGCGAATGACCCCAAAATCATCCGAAGATGAAGGAAAAAAGCGTCAATTTTTGAAGAACACTGACTTTTTGTAACGCTTGCTTGATGGTTTTTTTTTTCATTTCACGAGTGATGATGGCAGTCTTTCCATGACCGATGTTTATGTCCGTAACACAACTTGTACAAAAAGGAAAAGTCGGCCCTCTTCTGGAACGTTTGATGAAAGAAAATTCATCGGAATAAGTATCTTTAAAATTGATTAAATATGTTTTTGCTTATCAGTATTCATGCTTTGTTATATCGTACGTACGTAACTTCAACAAAAGAAATTTTGACCATATACGCGTCACTATAATCTTCAATTATTATCCAGGACTATTGGCTGCTAAGCCATTTTCCTGCAGGATAAGACAAGCAACTTCCTTGTTACCATCAGAGGGTTTGTAAAACTTCCTTAAAAAGGGAATTTCCCCATTTACGACGTGTGACGTCATTTCGAAAGGGAAAAAAAAGAGGCTTGATGCCCTACAAGAAATTTCTTAGGGATTGTTTTCATAAGCGAGGATTTTTTTTAATGAAGTAGGGAATGTTTAGGGACAATTAGGGATTTTTGTGATTTTCGTAAAAATTCGGGAGATTTAAGAACTTTTCGGGAGGACGAGCGATGAAGTTAAAATTCGGGAGATTCCCGAAAAATTCGGGAGACTTGGCAGCTATGCTGTCATCTTGTGAGCACCGTACTATTTACAACCCCGGAGAAACTTCGAAAAAAAGAACATTCCACAAAATTCTATTTTACAGTTTCCTAGTTGGCGGTGCCACTGTACGGAGGGGTTGGACCACTGTCTAGAGGGGCGGGACTTTCTAGAATGTTCCCGCCAATTCTCCGCCAATCGCATGTCTATGCGCTAGACCGAAACCGGTTTCAACTGATTTCGACATTTCTGAGAGCCATCGAACGAATCGAACCATCTATTGTCGATAGTTCGTAACAATATATATTTGTGCTTGCCTTTCATTTTTACATCAAATCACAACCAAAATTTCTTTAAAAAAATACTTTTGTCATACCTAAAACACGCACAGCTATCCACTGAACACCCAATCCAAATGATTTCTGACTTTCTGGAACACATCTGCAAAATTAGAAAAAAACATGAATAAATACAAAACATTAAAAAGCAAAATTAAAAAACACACGTTTTATCTGAAAATCAAAGAAAAATTTAACAAAGAAAATATGGTCAATTCTGGATGGTCGTGTCAGTGATTTCCTGTTGGGGGGGGGGGGGGAAGCATTATCAGTTGTAGCAATGTTCAGTCAATTTGTGACATCAAATATGTTTTTGTCAAAATTTTCACATTGCCCCAGAATTTTCAATGGTTCTTGTGTTTATATTTCTTAGTAACTAAATATTTTTGGGTGAGACAAACAAAACAAAAATAACAACTTCCCATTGAAGAACCATGTATGTGATTTATATAATTCAAGAAACTTTCTTCCCCCCCACTCCCACCTTCCTCCAGAGCTTTCTTAACAGCGACTGATCAATAGCAATCAATTCTGTCACTTTGAGTTTGCAAAACTTCTGTTATAGCCCCCCCCCCCGGTCGCATCAAAATCTGTCACTCAGTAGCAGAGCCATGATGTTTGCCCCCAACACTTTAAAATTAAATAATTAATTTTACAACGGTTTTTTGTTCCTACCTAAAATTTCCTGCCCAGTGTCCCTTCCCCTAGTTACAGCCCTGATGGTAGGCAGATGGCAAACCTACCTAAGATGAGCTTCTAGAATGTCTTAAATTTTGATAGTACTTGACTGTACGTGCACCTAATAGACATTCTTCTGCGGAGTTTCTAACTAATAGGTACATGCAAGACAATGCTGCGTATGTGTCCCTAATGTATTTATGTTATCAGAGTTGTGCATGTTTCACGTTCTTGCTGTGCTACCATCTCTCTTCAATATTTTAAAGTGAAGATGGTAATGCGACCTGTGATATAGAAGAATTCAGTATAATCTGTTTAAAATGCAAGAGAACCAGTCTGATGAGACTATTGCATGATTGAGTCCAGTAAAGTTCAGGAGAAAAGAGGTGAAAGAGGGCTCAAGAGAAGAAAAGGATTGATATTCGAAAAAGCGGAGAGATGGTGGAAGTTAGTACCAAAGAGACATGACGGTTTTGTGGGAGAAGTTGGATAAAATAAATGAAATAAAGTGCTGGTTTTTTTTCCTTGGGAGTCTAGAACCCAGTTATTTCGCCCTGTAGAAATACAGCCAAGGATCTACGGTTGATAAGAAGATAGGGAAAGTTTACTGGCGCAGTCACGACTCAAGAGTGAGTTGAATTGAAAGAAGAGTGTCCTAGCCACAGTGGAACCACCCCGCTTTGCTTCGTATAGAAGTAGCATCAAGCCCCAATGCTGTTTTTTTCGTGAAGTTAACCTGACTACGGTGCTAAGACTGGCAATCCTACCTACGGGAAAGAGAAACAAGTATTGTGTGGCAGTGTCAAGACGATAAATAAAGATGGCGTATTTGGTAAAAGGGAACAAGGAAGATCTAGAGACCATGGCCACCAACTTGGGAATAGAAGTTCAACCAGAGTTCAATTTAATGCAATTAGTGAATGTCATACAGGAAAGTGAAGTATACAACAAAGCAACATGCAGAGATATGATGAAAACGATCATATGCAATAGGAAAGAGAGAGAAGAGATGGAGGAGTGACGTAGAGAAAAGGAGATGGAACGTGAACTCGAAAGACTGAGGATCGAGACTGGAGCCAGAAAAGAGGAGTATAATCAGGATGGGCGTGGCAGAACCCCTAGCTGGGATTTCCAGAACATGATTAAAAAATTCCGGATGGAAGACATAAGTCTGTAGCTGGTGCTGCTCGAGCGGCAAGCTCGTTGTGTGGCCCTGGAATGGGAAGACTAGCTAACTGAGCTTTTGGGACTTCTTCCCTACGAAATGAACCAGTTAATTGCCCGCGAGCCGGAACAGAAAGTACAGGACTATAATCAAGTTGAAGAATTATTATTGAGAAGATTTGAACTCGCCCCAGAGAGGTTTCAGCAGATGCTTTCTTCACATCACAAAAATCAAGAGGGCACTTGGAGAGACTTCTACCACGAATTGTGCACCTATTTTGATGGGTGGACGGCGGGCTTTGGGGGCCACGACATTTGAGCAACTAAGCAACTAAGAGATTTAATCATCACTGATCAAATGAAAAAAACTTATCCCAGCAGATTTTAAGGAACACTATCTGGACAAATGGTGTGATATGGTTTCTTCAAGTGAGCTACTGGAAAAATTAGATAGGTTTAATGATGTAAAAGAGACTGTGAAAACACCCTTACCTAGTGAAAGAACAAGAACCCCAAGATAGTTCATCAAAGTCCGAGATGAAAAGCCAGCGGAAACCAGAGACTTCAGGGCGAATCCTTTCTGCCTAAGGCAACGATGGGTTCAAACACCAGAGAGAGAGCCGCGGTCACTTGTTATGTGTGTGGAGCAGAAGGTCACATAAAAAAGTTTTGTCCTACAAGAGGTCAGCAGGAGCCATTCAGCAGGGCTCAGGCGAACTCTGTCCAGACAGAAGAGGGGAACACAACTGAAGAAACCACACTCCTAACAGCACGTATCACAGTGCAGTGCAGCTGGTGTTGATGGGAACGAACATTGACAGTGCAGACAGCGAATTTGAAATGTGATCAGAAGACAATAAGAGACATAATTGATTCTGGAGCTCCGATTTCAGTTAGATTTGGTTAAGATCAAAGATAATGAAGGCGAGGGGAGAATAAGGAGCAAGTCTCTCCACATTTCGTGAAAGCAAGATAGTGCTGCTTTCTATCTGCTCTGAAAATATACATGAAGATCAGCAACGGCACAAACACGGGTACTTGCCGATTACTTGTGCAGTGTCGAGTCAGTTGATAAATGAAATATTAATATGCCCAACAGCATATAAAAACTCTTGGGAAATTTACAAGCTCTAAGTCTGATCAATGAGCCAAGATGTAAGGGCAATATGTGTACCTCATCTGCTGATTCCTGTGGCAATTGTAAACAGAGGGCCAAGCCCAACGACAACAATAGCTGCGATTTCGACGTACCCTAACAAAGAACTCGAAGAGAGGATCATTTCCCAAGTCGAGAGCTATTTCAGACTTCAACATCATGAAGAACAACTTCCTGCTGAAACATGTTCGGGGGAACAAGGAGAGCTACATCAGTCTGAAGTTGGCATCATCCTTCAGGAAGGTCAAGACTTTGACCAAGGACTGGTGGGTCATCCAGTACTGTCTTAGGAACTTGAACAAACTCCAAGTCAACGAGGAAGGCACTAAAGTGTGCCGGATCTTGCCCATACTGGCTTTCAAGGAGACTAGATATGCAAAAATGATCCTGGTCTTTAACATGCTGTCTGAGGAAGTGACACCCAAGTTCGTGTCCGAGCATGACGAAGTTGTCGACATGACAGTCGTCAATCCGGGATATAAGATACCAGATGTCTGCACAAAGCACTGTTCTACGTCAACTGGGACCCGGTGAAGAGTGAAGATGTTAGCCCTCTTTGAGTACAAGCCCTACAAATCCGCGCAGAAAGCAATCACTGAAGCAAGCGGTGACATCAAAGAGAACGGCGCCAAGACCGCATCTGAGGGCAAGGCCTTGTCACTCAAGAAAATGGACTCAAAATAATATGACAATGGACATCCTGTCCACAGGAGGAGATCGGCACTGAACAGGTTCCAGTCTAAGCAGGAAATGTCCAGGCAATCGGACTGGTGATTGCCTTTGTGCCCAAAGGGAAGCCTTTGTGTGGCAAAGGGATCAACAGAGCTCTGAACCGGCAGCCAAAGACAGAAAAATCCAGAAGTCGACCGCTAAATCTTCGATCACCAACAACGGCATGCCCAGGAATCAGGGCAGGGAAAGGTCATACTTTGCTTATGCTCGTGGTGACCACCACTCCACAAACTCTTGGATGAACAAACGTTATTTGCCATTCAAGGGCAGTATGCTTCGACCTTTGAAGACCGGACACACCCCACTTCCCATCTCATAGAGATATCGAAGCGTTCCAGGAGGATGGGTGTATCCAGAAAAAAAGGACAGTATGGCTGTTGCACAATACAATGCTCACCTGCCAGATAGTGTCATGCATTGGCCCAGGGAACACAAAAAGGGTGTTATGCCTACGCCCTGTCACGCTTGCCGTTGAGAAACCGAAGTACATCATCATTTAAAAAATGATGGATGTGTTTTTCGATGATGATGATGGGACATGTAAGGTTCAGGAGAAAAAAGTTTGAATAAGGCTAAGGAGAAAGGAGGTGGAAAAAGGCTCGAGATTAGAAAAGGATTGACATTCAAAAAAGTGAAGAGAGGGTGGAAATTGGTACCAAAGAGACATGATGGTTTTGTGGGAAGTTGGATAATAAATGAAATAAAAAGAGGTTTTTCCCTTGGGAGTATAGAACCAGGTTGGGTTTTAACATGACAAGTATCAAAAACTGGTTTAAACCATCAAAAACCTAAATGAATGCCTTTGGATAATGTTTTTAACTCAATAGATATATAACATGATGAGACTTATTTTCATATTACAATGCTCTATTTGTAAACAATTTATGACAATAAAAGAGTTTAGGACAGATAATTTATAATTTTTTGGTTCATTTTATCCAAACTACTGATTACCTGTGTTTAATCTACTAAGCAAAATAGAGCTGTTTATTCAAAATATGTGTGATAAGGGATCAAGGTTAAGTTTTTGACCTAAGAAACTTACTCAGTATTAAAACAGTCAAAAACTTATTGCTGATGTTGTCAAATAGATTCTTTTAATGCGATAGATATATTAAATAACAAAAAACTTACTTTTATATAGCTTGAAGTGTTTTATACTTTGAATTATATAATTACTGCGCATATAATATCTATTTTGATATTTTAAATTTTCTTATCTGCTAAAAATTTTATTATATAGTAAAAATTCTCGTGCAACACCTCTCAACACACACACCTATTTAATTCATTTATTCTCACCTAAAAATTTCAACTTAGGCTGTATAAATCCTGAGTTTTAAAGAGTATTTTAAATTAATGCAGAGCTGGCATGACATGATACCAAAAGCATTGTTTTGCTCGTTTAAAATGCAGCTTCAATTGGAAAATCACTGCATTAAAAATGTTAGTAAATATACCATATCATAGTCAAACTTTGTCATTTTTATTTTTGCACTACGAATAAGTTGTAGGAGTTTCTTAAACATTGTATACAAGCTAGCATTACCAAATTACAGGTCATTTTAGCCCTACATTTTAGGACCTTTTAGCATTTTGATTGCTAGATATATTCTAATGTTATGCACACAATAAAGGTACTGTTTTAAGTTTCTGAGGTTTCTGAGTGTGATTATCTAGATAATTTTATAACGGAAATTAACATTACATATACGGCATAAAAGAACTTTTTAAACACCTGTGTGTTATGGAAAGAATACAGCATATGGTTTATATCAATACACATATATAAGCAGTGGAAAAAAGGAATTTTTGATCGAGAATCATCTTGAATTGAATAATACCAAACAGTTCCATAGTTTTCCTTCAGCTTTCATTTTATGCTCTATTCAAATTGTATACTTTACAAGGGAAAAAAATATATTGTTCATATATCTTTCAAAATAATTCAGTAGAGAGTGTAGAACACTATTTCATAATCATATTAAGTATTTATTCTTTGAATAACATACAGACTTTAAACATTACATGCAATCAATGTGTGTATTTTCAATGGGAATTTTTATGTTGAAAAGCAATATTTGAGATTTTTTACATGAGGTTTTGACTGAGGGTTTTTGACGTGACAGTTTAAACCAGTGGTTCTCAACCTGGGGCCATATGGCCCCCTTGTGGTCCTGAGATATTCTAGGGGGGGGGGGGGGGGGGCACGGGAGAAAATCAGAAGAAAGGTGATCCGCGACAGGTGGTGAAGGGAGTCAGAGAACTGTGAAGAGAAAAAAGCTTTAAAAGTGAAACGTGGTTGAAAAATATTACTACTTTCAGAATTCATCAGATCCATCTATAGAAATAGGGTCATCTTAACCCTTGGGTCTGTGGGCATGACCCGGGTCTTCATATCTATAATGGAGGGATGGGGACTGCACTATATGGAATCTAATACTATGATTTTCATATGTAAGCTGTTACTTCCAGCTAAGTATTTAGGGCAGCCAGAGCAATGGTTGGTGTGTTAGGGATGTCGATTTATCATGCATGTTTGTTGAATCGTACCGTATTTTACACAGACCGTTTTTTAACATATAATTTGACTCCTGGGGGAGAGATGATAATCTGCCATTTGAGTCCGTGCTTAGCCAGGATTCCAGAGATTGATCCGATTTATTAAAAATTCATTCATAATAAAAATATAGAAAGTATCTCAATCTTGGGCGAGGGTAAGGGGGGGGGGGCACGAGAAAAAATGTCATCCATAGGGGGCCATGAGCTGAAAAGGGTTAAGAAACACTGGTTTAAACCATCAAAAACTGCCATGTGTCAAAAACCTGCCAACCCTGTCTAGAACAGAGTTATTTTGCCCCGAGCACTAGAAGTACAGCCGACGATCTACAGACGATAAGAAGACTGAAAAGTTTACCGGCCCCCTCTACTTAACAAGGGGTTCTATCCACCTATTCAACATGGCCAGCCTGGGACTGTAAGGGCTGAAAAAGTATTTTCTTTCAGGATTTTTTATTCAAGCAAAGAACAACTTGAGGATTTCTGGGATTTTTCTATGAAGAAACAAAAAATCTGGTATCCACCCAGAAAAATTCTAATAAGGCTAAAAAAATCTGAAAACTTCCGGGTAAATCAAAAGCATTGCCACCTATGAAATGAGATTTGGGGGATGTGGTGCACCAGACACAAAACCTTAGAGGTACATACTGGAAAACATTCCACAGTACAAGTTATTGATTTCAAGGCTGGACAAATTAAAAAAGATTCAAATGCCCGACTAAAAATAATGCGCCTGAATAAATATTTTATATGATTGCTCTTTAAGCACTAGTCATTTAATATTTTGGCACAAGTCATTTGCAATTCACTGCACGAATCATTGTAATATTTTTAAATGGCTTGTGCCAGAAGTGTGAGTGTACGTTGAGGTTTGAGTTTCTATCTAGTGTCGTGCATAAATTTTTAAAGTGCTATCTATTTTTGGAACTAATGAGTGAAGTGTAATAATGATTGAATATTTGTAACCGTTGTAGGCCTGTTGGCAAGACTTTTTAATAGGGAAATCGGCTCCCATTCACGCCTTGAAGTTGGGAACTATAGAAAACATACTTCAGCTGACCACTTAACTATGTGGCTGGCATGGTGTGAGAATTCAAGTGCTTGTGATGCGATGTTCTGGCATACTTATAAATTCTATTAAGGTTTGGAGGGGGGGAAGAGACTTGTGATCTGCTGCTTTTTGTTTCATGACATGGGGAAAACAAGTTTAACTTATAATTAAAATGGCAAAGGAATTTTAAGAGTACATACCTAAGTGTAGCAGAGAGAGAGGGCATACTGACTAAAAATGTGAAGAACATACAGAGGAATATCACTGCCAAAAACAAAGGACCATGTTCACAGTTATTGTTGCACTTCTGGCGAGTAGCTTGAACATCTACGACATTTTTAGAAAGAAGCGAAATGTTTCTATTCACTTCGTTGATACACCGGCAAGAACCAAATACCTGAAATCAAAGAAATTTTGGCATAATTATGTGTAGAATTTACTTTGTCATGCCTCCGCCCACATCCCGGAGCTAGGTCCCTAGGCAAAGATCTTTGGTGGCACTTCAGGCCGGGATATTGTACAGGACTCCACCAAAGTCAATTTAAAGGGTAAAGAAAAAAAAACAACAAGATTCATCCGGGACCGGTGAATTGTAGGCCTGCACGTGTGGGGGGGGGGGGGGGGCATGATCATTATACATTGAAAATGGCCCCCAACAACATATAAGAAAAAATTATTCTACCCAATCCAACACATTGGCTGTAAACACAAAGAAAAATCATTCAGTTTTACACATTTTGAAATAGACTTCTAAAATTGTTCCTTAATCTTCATTATGGAACTATTTATATATTTTAAGGTTGTTATGTATGTCCAGGTTGAGTCTTTTTTAGCAGCAGTCTGTCACTATGGTAGTAATTCTCAGTGCAGGCAAGGAGACCATGTAATTTCCCCTAAGGATGATTCATTACTAGTGTGCCAAATAGTGATGTGAATTTATTTATACTGCCAATGGGATATGGGATCATAGACTGCCCCATTTCCTTTGCACAAAAGTATGTGCAAAATGTGCAACTGTTCTGCTGCATTCCACTGACTCATTTTTTTTTTTTTATCAAACTCTTCTTAAGTATGATTTTTTTTCCCCCTTTGAGCCCTTTTTTTTAATTGAGCCATTGTCAGGTGTTGGAACAGGACTGTCCAATGGGGATTACAGATGTGCCAACTTTTGAAATCCAAAAATCTGGAGATTTTCCCGCGGGTGGGGGGAGTCCTCCCCACGGGACCTAACCGAGGAAAAAAAATTCCCGAATTTTTTTCTTATCAATTGAAAAAAAGTGCCCCTCCCCTCCCCCCCCCCCCCCAGGCAGGTCCTGCATAGCCCCTAAGCAGAATATATACAGATGTGCCAACTTCCATAATTTAGAAGTCTGGATGGAGATTCCAGGAGAGGTGTGAGTGGGTCCCCCCCCCCAAAAAATTAAAATCATTTAGAAAAAGAAAAAACTACAAAAATGAAATACATTTTTGTCCCATCCCAGAAGATAATTAAAGACACTAGACATTTTCATCTAAAAAAAAACACATTTTGCCTTTTTGAAAAAAAAAATTACCTAATCTTTTTTCAATGAGTTCACAGTGGCTGATTTGGCTCTTTTGAGAAAAGAGGAAGAAAACTATTGCTCGAAACAATGTCCTTTCATATTAGATTTTACAGTCAGTATATCTTGTAGCGTTTCAGTTGAAAGCAATGCCCTAAATTGCATGTGTGTTTTATTCACTACACTAAAAATCCGCTCAAATTCTGCATTGCTGTGAGGAATGGTGAATATTCCAAGCATGACTTTTGATAAGAAATCATATTTGTAGTGGCCAGCAAAGTTTGTCAATTTCGCAATGAGGGACCACTGCACATCTGTAAGTTTTTCAGTTTTTATGCGATCTGGAATATCCTCCAATTGCAATTTGTGGAACACATTTTGCAGGATGGCAAAAGCTGAATCTACATCTTCAGCAGCAATCAGAGGAAGGCAAGGAAATTTTTCCAAAAAGGCCAAATTTGAAAAAGACAGATTCTCAATAAATGCGATTGATGCTACTTCAGAGTTCACTAGAACATCATTTTTCAAGGGGAATTTGTGGCCAATATAATTACACACTGTGACAAAGTACTTCCTGATGCAATCAAAAAACTTTTTTTCGCTTTCTCTTAATGTTTCTACAACCTTAGTTGCAGACTGCCCTATGACCAAATCAGGGTCATTCCTCTGATTGTCTCTTCTGTTATACAAGACACCAAGAAGTGAATCCGACGATTTTACAGCCGATGACAAAAAAAACTTTGATAATAAGGCTATGAACATATCAAACAATATTGTACGCAATAAATGAATGTGAGGAATAGTTGATTGTAGCTGAGTATTCCGTTCTTCAAATACAGGGATCACATTGAGAAGAGACTTGACTTGATCGAGAGGGCAAGAAGACTATGTGAAGGAAAAGATCTAGGTAAAGAGATTTAACACTTAAAATCAGTTTTCCGCTCTAATGGGTACACAAAAGACGACATCAAGAAAGCCTTACGCTCCATCAAGGAATCACCAACGGAAAATGAGCAGTCCCAATCAATTGGAAAAGCTGTGCTGCCTTTTATCCCTGGAGTGACGGCAAGAATCAGCAAGGTCATGAAAAAACATCATATAAATACCATTTTCAAACCAACCAGAAAAATATGTGAAATGCTGCGATCAGCAAAAGACCACCGTGACCCTCTATCAACACCGGGGATCTACCGAATACACCTGTGGTCAGGTATATATTGGAACCACAAAAAGATCTGTGGTCACGAGAATAAAAGAGCACGAACGATGCTGCAGAATGGGCCAAACAGAAAAGTCGGCGGTGGCAGAGCATGCGCTTTACGACAACCACAGTGTACAGTTCAGCAAAACACAGGTAATAGCTAATGTTGACCACTTCTTCCCACGAATCTACAGAGAGGCTATTGAAATATTCAAGCACAAAAACAGCTATAATAGAAGAGAAGAAACTTTGAAATTGAGCAGATCCTGGACACCAGCTCTCAAAAGAACAAGAACCTTCCCCTTCAAGATCCAGCAACAGAATGACAACAACAGCCAATCAGATAACCACATCTCTCGGCCAATCAGGTTCTACCAGCATAACAACTGTTTACAATACGCTGCCAGCCATAGAATCAACTGACCAATCGCAAAACAATAGTGTAGTTCAAGCCACTTATGTGCATAAATACAACCTGAGACTCCGGAAAACTTGACTTTGATCCAGTTCATCAATTCTCCTGATGATGCCAACCACTAGTGTTGGGGAAACGTTGAGAACTAACTCAAACGGACGACGGTCTTCGAACCCGAAAAAACAACTTTTATCAAATGATGGCCGCGAAAACCTTATCAACTATTTTAAATATTGTTTATGCCTCTTCATGCCTTAAAAATACAGAAGACAACTGAATGCTATTGGGTAGCATCAGAATCACCAAACCTAGAATAGGCCTATGTATCCAACTGCTTTGAAATGCAAACTGTTGCTTCACCTATTTGCACCATAATTTGAAATGATGAAAGTTACTGTCCAAGACCATGAAGTAATAAATACAAAATTATTTTTCCATCCAGACAGAAGTTTTTAATAACTACTATACTTGTTGAACCCTCAAACTAAGCAAATGAAAAATTAATCAATCAAATGGTCCACATATACCACCCCCCTCCAAATTACCTTAAAAATGATTGCAATTAATGATTCTGCAAAAGCAGA
The DNA here is from genome assembly GCF_987345545.1 of Pholcus phalangioides. NCBI lineage: Eukaryota > Metazoa > Arthropoda > Arachnida > Araneae > Pholcidae > Pholcus > Pholcus phalangioides. Next base: position 48,559,173 of record NW_028301602.1, on the reverse strand, counting down.
AATTGTTTCTCCAACATTTGTAATATTTGACAATATATCAATAATTTCCTACTCAATTAAAATCAATTACACAAATTTTGTCGATAGGATTTGGTAAAAAAAGTAGGAAAAGTAGGACAAAAACTAGAAAGTAGGACATTTTACCAAAAAGTAGGACGAGTGGGAGCCCTGCAAACACCAAATCTGGCTATATCACTATATTGTAATTTACTGCCATTAATGAGATGGGTTGGAAATGAAGACACTGTCTATCGGTGGTTGTCTCAAGCTTGTTAGGGAAAATATCTTATTTATATCCTCTCTCGAATTCGAACCCGGGACAGTGACATCAACCTTCACTGTGGTAGACAAGCATCTTACCGCTACACAACTCGGGTGCCCCTACAGTATGGATGATACTCAGACATTTTTTTTTAATGTTAATAAACCGTTTCCTTGAGAGAGAGATTACTGTTTACTAATACATTTCCTAATAGAACCATATATATTTTCATGTTTCTACTTCATGTCCACTGGTTTGAAAAAAGAAACAACAAAGTATTTAAATGCCTGTTTCTACTTACTTCTCTCTGTGGGATGAGTAGGAACACTATTATTTTTTATTTAATTGAAATAAAAATATAAATTGATAGGGGATATACAGACCTAGGTTTTTGGTAATAATTTGTAATTTTTTATTTAAGTTGAATGTAGGGAAAGTTTCAATCTAACTTTAAAAAGTATTTCTACTCACCCCGTTTCACAGTATTAATTTATTTACAAGAACACATTCTACAAATTTGTGTCAGATGTCTGATTAACCGTTTAAAGGCCGAATTATGAACAAAGTCACTTATTGTTTTGAAATTTGAAATTCAGGGTCCTTTTGCATACCTATACATAGATCAACTTTTGAATTTGAAGAAAAAAAATTTTTTTCCTTGTTTTTCACGATGTTCCATAAATGGAACATTGGCACTTGGGGAGAGAGGAAAGCGAAAACTGGTATCGCCTATATTTTCGCCATTATTTATTTCTGGAGTACAATCAGTTATCACACAAAATTTTCTATTTTCTACTACAAATTCTAATTCGTAACACACACTGGCTTTTTTGACAAAAATGAGTGCAGAAAATTCAAAATTTTTTCTAATGTTAATGATAAAAGAAAGAAAACATATTTGATAGACCCATTTGTCACATTTATAGCATTTATACACATTTTTGGCAAACCGCACACAGTCCTTGCATTGTAGACACAATATAATTTTGTTTCTCCATCATCAGATGACCTGACATCTTTTTTTCAGTTGACAACATGGACCTGGATGATTAACCAACCCCTGCTTCTTTCGTAGAAGGTTCATTGTCACTTCTCTTCGGAATTCCATGTGCGAAATAAGATCTACTTCTCGCAACTCTGAATGAATCATCCAACATGTAATAATGGTCATATATGGTCTGTAATGGTCATATGGCAAATCTTTTCCAATGGAATCCAGAGCCGATGTTTTGATTGGATTATAAAAAAAACTTTTTATCCCATGCAATTATTTGTGATTGTCTGTTTTGGAACTAACTGTGTCTGTTTTGGAGAATCAGCTATAAACTGTAGATTCAATACAATTGCCCTCGCATGCAGAATATAATAATGTGACAAAAATTATCACTGTAGCTATAAGGATGCTAGCTTGTTACCGTATTATTTTCATTATCAAAGTGTCTACCACATACCCAAAGAAAAGTTTTGGGAATTTTTGTTGACCTCTGCTTGTCTGCCTAAATAAGCTTTGCTGGAATCTTGCATCAAATACCTTTCAAATCAACTACGACCACGGTCTAGACAAAGTAATTTTAATTAATGCGCAACTGGAAACCATTTTCCATTGAACACTAAACAAGCCTGTGAATGGCGTAAAGGGAAATGGCATATCAAGAGAATGAATAGTAAAAAATGAATAATAGAAAACTTGGAAGCAAAACGAGACACTGAAAATCTGTAATAGAGGCTGGAAAATGAAATACATGGAGCAATCACAAATCAGTTAAAAATAGGGAGTGAAAACAGATGTACTCAGATTGAATATTTTGTGAAAAAGAATCATAGGAGTATACTTTTTTTTGGAAAAAAATAGCTGGAAACAGCGATTGAAGGGTTTTGTTGTTCTGTGGGGTTTGATGAAAACATGTTTCATAAAAATAAATGGAAAAATATTTAAAAATCTCAAAAACTCACTTTAAAATCACCATTTTGGTAGACATCTTGACATCCAGCATAACAAGGAGAATAATATATAATATTATCTGCTCCACAAACTGGATCATACTCGAAAGATGAACAATGACAATTCAAATTACATTCTGTCACAAACCTTGACTGCTCAGATCTAATTTGGAAAATTGTTAAATTATACAGACACTGACAACATATTGCTTGCATTTCACACTCTATTACAACTCATATAATTAAAAATAGAATTTTTTTTTCATTACTGTTTAAAATCTGAATTGTTTCTCATACAGAGTGCATAGCTAATAGTATACACAGCAAATTACTGGGGAAACATTGATCCTAGAGCAGGGGCTCCCAACCTTTTTCAGTCGTGACAAAAAGCAGCAACAAAATCATCTTCGCAACCCACAACTTTGCTTTTCAAAATCAATGAAACTAGTGACCCAATAAATACATTTATAACAGAACTGTAAGTCGATCCGTACAACCCATCTGTCCCAGTGAATAAAGGCTGGGTCATGATCCATAGCTTAAGAATCCCTGGCTGTAAGTGAATTTCTACAACCCTTCTCAAAATCCCCAGCAAATCCCGCTTAAATCGGGACTCCATTGCACCAGTCCCTGGTTGTTGGTGGATTTGGACCCATAGGTTAACAATCCCTGCCCTAGAGGCATACTTTCAATTAGAAAAGTATCCAAATAACGTGTGGACTTCAGATAAGTCATTCATATTTCAAGAGATTGCAGTTATTAAAATGAAAAATTAACTTTTTGTACGGACACTGCCTAAAAATTCTAAAGAGTACAGAGTGCCGTATGAAGTTTTTTTTTATTTTAATAACTATGCAACCCCTTACAATATCAGAGTTTTACATGTTACTTGGATATTAAAAAAAAAATTGAAATTATGTCTATTCGATCAATGGTTTGCCAATAAAATGCTGTGTGTGCTGTTAGCTATGCATCCTGTATATATATATATATACAGCAGAGTTCGCCCTGACTTTTTATCAATTGTAGCAATTTGGCTAATCAGATGGAAAAAGTTGTAGCCAAATGAGAGAGAAGCCTAGCCAAATTAACACGTCATAAAATGCAGATTCCAAAACAACTTATATCAAGTTCAAGATGAAAATATAAATCAAAATGCAAATCATGTATAAATAAAAATTGTTTAATATAAAATGTAAATTGTAGTACAAAAAATATTTTAGTTCTCAAGAATTTGCAGAGATTTTTTTTGCTGTCCACAATTCAAAAGCATTTCCAAAATTCAATTGTTGCCTGCTGGGACCATTAACAGGAACAGAAATACTGTTATTTATATTTTTTACATTCACTCTGTTCTGCAACTGTGTTTTAATGAGGTTCATGATATTGAGGCAAAGATTTAACAAAGCAGGGTTGGTAAAAAAAAAAAAAAAAAAAAAAAAATCGGGGGTTTTTTGGTTTTTAAACCGGTTTTTTTTTTGTTTTAAATAGTATTAACATAAAAAACAATAAAATTTCTGAAAAATCATACAAACTTCTAATAATTAATTAAACTAAAATGTTTATTTATGTAATTAACACTATCTCCATATTAATTAATCAATAAATATTTCTTACATTTTAACAAAAACCAACTTTTGCAATTCAATTATTTTTTGCTCAACTCAATGGATCACTTTGTGTGTGTTTGAAAATTCTTTTAATGTTATTATTAATCATATAATATATAAAGATGTTTTCTCCAGTTACTTTCAGTATACTTAATTAGAAAGCTATTTAAGCGTGAGGGCGTATATTTTTCATAAATCTGTTACTACTATATAGTAGAACATTGATTAACTGGGCTTCAGAAAAAAAGTATAAAAAAAACAACTACTGAATATTAAGACTGGGAGATATACAGTAGGAGATGTGCTACTTCTTACGGGAAAGAAAATAAAAATGTCTGTGAGGTAATGTAACTAGTACACTCAGGGCCGCAACTAGATGCTTGGTCACCCGGGGCAAGCGCACATTTTGACACCCCCTTGTAATATTGGAGGTGTTTCAGAATGAAATTGCCGCCCCTCTGGTCCGGTACCTGGGACACGAGACAAGCCTGCTCCCATCTAGTTGCGGCCCTGAGTATACTGGTCTTTGTCTTTTAGGGACAGCTGGTGTCTTTATTGGATTATGGGACCACCTGCCCCTAGCATGATGGTGTCACTACTGTTGCTGCCTCTTTGTGAAGGGAAAAAGAAACCCTGTGAGATAATACACCACTACATTTAGATGTGTGATGCAATCCTTATTCATGAATTCGGTAAAGATATATAGAGCATTAGAATGTAGCCAAAGGTTAGAAAATGTTGTAAGAATGAGAAATGTTGGCTTCTGTATATAACTTTAAATAAATAAGATACTTTATATGAAAAAAATATATATATTCAGACCACTTTTATGAGACACTGAAAAAAACCACTTATCCATCTTATGCCATTTAAAGATATACCATCAGAATGTACCCCAAGAACATAAAATGTTGTAAAAATGAACAATTTTGGCTAATAATGAACCAATAAGATATTTTTCAAGAAAAAAATTATATTTAGGCCACTTTTATTTGATTAAACCAAACAACCCTGTAACAAAGTATATAAAGATTTTGACCTATTAAAGACCTATTAAAAAAATAGGCAGTATCCAATCATTTTTCTTCTGTAGTTAAGTTCATTAGTGAGGACTGTGTGTGTGTGTGGTGACAAAGAAATAGAATCCTATCTTGCCAGGAGCGTCATAAACATTTCAAAACTGTGGGTGCTCACCTTTAGTTTTATATAGGAAATTTTAATTTCTAAATCAATTCTGGGGGTGCTCGGATCCATCCCACAAATTATCGTGCTAGCACCCATGGCTCCGACGCCACTGTATCTTGCCACATGCAGAAATAATGCCACCTATCTATCAAATGTATCAGTAGACAATCTTACAGAGGCAATATCTTTGTATTTAGAGAGGAAAACTTTGACAGCTTTGCACAAGTAGCCACTTACTTTACATTGATAGCTGATAAGGCAACTGACGAAGCACAAAGAACACAGTTGGGTTTAATAGTTTGCCTGAGAGGGTGGCTTGACGTATAGGCCCATAACTCGGGCACGGCTCATGACTTCAAATGCATAGGGTGGGGCAACCTTAGGGTAATGCGATGTGGCACTATTATTTTAGTGAGTGAGACACACAGTTATAGTGCATAGATACTTCCAGCCTGGTACGCCCCATCCCCAAATATTATTTGGCTCGGGGGTCCATGTAGCTGTTTTGACAGCTCTGCACCTAGGCGTAATGAATGAATGAATGCCAAAACTTTGTAGCCGGACTAATCCCGTTACTGAGATCTCTTCCAGCCCAGCTTCGTGGCAGCGTCTGGAATCTAGGCTGTATTGAGTAAGGTTTGTGATTAATACAAATACAACGCCACAACAGGCAAATTGCCCAACGAGGTGGCTGACTTAAGAACATCGTGGATCCCAGAGCCATTTTTTTTTGGAGGCTCTACCTACTACTGCTACACCACACATGCACACCGCCCACACACACACACACACCCCCCCGCGCGCGGAACCCCCAACGAATCGGTACATGCAGGAATGTGCGTGTACGCGTAGCGAAACCTGACGTGAAGTTTTTTTTGTTTCTCTGTAATGCTTGTTATGTGTAATGCTGCCATCTGCCACCAGTTTTTCTAACTATGAGTGAAGTGTTATGATTGAATGATTTATCGTTGTAGGACTGTTGCTCTCTGTGGCGAGATTTTTTAACGGGGAGATCGGCTAACATTTGCGCCTTGAAGTTGGGAACCACAGAAAACCAACTTCAGCCGACCACCACTGTGGGGTTCAAACCCGGATCCTTGCATCGCGAGTTCGTCACTATAACCACTCGACCGCCACAGCGGAAGAAACATTTATAACACATTTAGAAACATTTCATTAAAACAGCAGTATGAGGGCTTTGTATTTGTTTGTCGTGAAACATCAGAACAACTTTAGGCAACATTCCGTAGCACATGCCACTGCACCTATAGTTAAGGTGGTATAGGAGCTCAAACTCTCTAGTCAAGGCGCCCATGAATAAGGCGGTATTTCTAGTAGTTCAAACTCTAGCCAAAGTGCCCATAAATAACACGTGCTCTCAGATGAAGAACTTGAAAACAATTTTAAAAATGATAAGAAAAATTCTTCTACTTTTGTATCTATTCTCTGAAATGAATAGGGCAAAGCCAATCACAAGCGAGATTGCAAGAGGAACGTACGCGAAAGGAGTTTTTTTTTTTTTTTCACTTTGGTATTCATTCTTTAGCTGATGAAGACATAGCTTTGTATTTTATGCGTGACGTATATATTGTATATAATCGTTTTTGCGGTCCGGGGGACCCAGGAGATTTTGGAGGGAGACACTCATACTTCCGGCACAACTCAATCGGGAGTAAATTGCCTAGGACGATAGACCGAAGTTGTGCTTGGTTTGAATAAATTAATGGTGAAGACATAAATTAAGTATTCCCCAATTTTCTTTTGAGCGATCAAAAATTACTAAGCAGAATAGGCGCCAATGTTGGCAAAATTTTGATTGAGGGAGCCATCGCTTCCTCTGCTACCCCTTTGGCTACGCCACTGATCGTGCAGCTACTGTGGCGGCTGCGGCCATACTATCCTTGAACAGCAAATAACGGTTGTTCATCCAAGAGTTCATTGGGTGGTGGTCACTACTGGCATAACTAAATCTATAAATAAATAATCTATTTTCTGAATAGATTTGACTTCTTGTAAATCTTTGCATTGTAGTGGAACCCATTCATCACGTATAATTGATCGTTCTGTTGGTGATACAATGTTAAGTAACATCCCAGCAATATGTGAGGGAGTAATGTACCATCCCAGCAATGCACACGAGAGTGAAAAACAAGAAGAGAGAGTGCAAACATTACATTCTCTCCAACAATGTTATATATAATAGATATCTCACAGAAGTTATGTATAAAATGAGCATGCTCCTAGTACAAACTCCTTCCTTTGACTATTGTTAAGAGCATGCCCCTCCCCCACCAACGCAGGGGCGGAACATGCGGCCATATTGGGCGGCGCTCTAGGAGGGGTGCCAAATGGAGTTGAAAGGATGAAAAGAAGGCTTTGTAGAATAAAAAAAACGTGGTTAGTAGCGCAAAAAATAGGCTCTGCATGAGGAGATTTTTTACCCCGAGCCGCCCCGTTCGCCAAATCCGGATTTTCACAATGTGAAATTGTCACGATCTGCAAGCGCCGACGATAACCACACCACCCCACAGTGGCTAGAGGACAAAACTATGGATATTTTAGCTGGAGTTTTTACAGTTCCTGTTTTTTCCAATGATCTCTGAAAAATATTTAAACGAATAAACGAATCCCCTTTTTGATTCTTCGCAAAGGCGCGTGTGCAATCTTGTGGGAAATAAAGCGAATTTACTCTGTAGATACAGTCTTTGAACACAGGTTGGTAGCGGCGAAATTACAGTTATTTTCAGTATATAACCTGGAGAAAAACACTCTCCGCAATCGGAAAATTCAACATATTGATTCAGGGTCTTTGATAGCCCGCGGGTTATACCAAACTACTTTTCAAGGTCACAAGATAACGTGATTGTGTTAGATGGTGGGAAGTGAAAAAAAACGGAAGTTTCCCCCAGTATTTGACGCACTACAGTGCATTAGCGGTACCTCCGCAAACCACAAACAAGAGTTGGCGCAAATGCGCAGGGATTCTATGCCTTGGCGCACCATGTAGCAAGAAAACCTTTTTGGTGCAGTTTGGCGCAATTGCCGCAGCTCTTGCACCCCTGCCTGTGTATTCTGTTTTTGACCGACTTCCTCAAAGTTATACAGATTTAGCTTGTGACTTCATGGCTCTACAATCATGTTTAGCTCTATTAATGCAAAGGTTCTAGATGTTTGTCAGGAAATTGAAGTGCTTGCAAATGATTTACATACAGTAGAACACTTGAAACAGCGCAAAGATCTGTTGTGCTTCTCCCAAGAATGCACTGAACTTAGTAGGAAAAAACAAAGCAAGAAAAAGTATGGAATGACTGCAGACAGCATAATCCAGGAATTTAAGGAAAACTTTGTTCACAATTTTATTTGTGATTTTCAGAAAGAAATGTCTGCATTTGATGTGAAAAACAAAATATTAAATGCCTTTGATATATTTCACACAATGAATTTATATTTAAAGACAGTGAAGACTCCTGAAGAATGCCTGAATATATTATTGTCATTTTATGGTGGAGAGCAGCAAAATGAATTTCAGGGGACTGTGAAAATATTGCAACCTATACTGAATGCATCTGAAGGTATGATGGAAAAGAATGGGTTGGATAAAGAGACATCTCTGGCAAAATTGTCTTTTGAGACACAAAAGAATAATGAAGCAAGTGCGTTTCTCAGAGAAGACAAGAAATATGAGGCCAAAAAAACTCTGGAGAAATTGTTTTCTCCAAATGATGTTTTGAAAATTCTGGAGGATAATGCAAACTTCTGGACTGCTAGGTTATCATCATTATGCACTATCATACCTTCATCAACAGCACCTGTTGAGACTTTTTTCTCAAATGAACCTTGTGGCACTGATTTAAGATCAAAATTGTCATTAACCACTCTCGACAGACAGATCATACTCAATGGACCCGACAAGCTTATAGATATTGAATGGCTTTCAATCACTGATATTTTCAAATCGAATGGAAATAGACATATAAAGATATGATTGTAGGTATGTTTTTATGTTTTTCAGTAAACTTCTTAAGAAACTCGATTTGATTTCAAATTAACATAAAATAAAGTAATGCAAAGACGACGACACAAATTGGTTTTTTTGTATAAAGTAATAAATAGAAAAATGAGGTTGCTGTTTAATTAGTATTACTGTCATTGCTATTTTGAATGTTTTTACAAAAATAAGGTACATTTTCACATAAATAAGACCCTGTGCTAAAAGTCTGGACAGACCCCTGCATTGCCTAAACTACATCACTATTTCAATATTTACTCTTTACTTGCCAACCCCCTCCCCTTCACATCTTTACTGTCTTGTCGAACTGGAATAAATTTCAGATAATTTTATAATTCACACCTCTTAATCAAAACCGGTTACTGGAACCTACCCGGAATCAACTGGCACAAAATGGAGCCCCTCTCGGGCAGGATAAGGCGATTTAAATCAGCTTCATTTTTTTTAAATCATTGATTGATATCGGAAAATTAAATTTTTTTTTTTTTTTTTTTACATAAATTCAATTATATTGAAGTAAATGTAACTTGGTATGGTTTGCATGTTACTGATATGTGGTAAAGTTTGTAATTAAGAAGAATAGAAGATCTTTGGGATACATATACATTTAAACTTAATCCCTTGATACAGAGCAGAAAGAAAGCTGCTCTATTTCTAGATTTTGTGCATAGAAAGCATTGAAGAAAAATATAGGGAGTTGAACTTAGCTAAACTGCACAATTTTCAATGCATTGCAATGCGACACTAGGATTCCCATAATTAAAAAACAGAGGAATAATTTTTTTGTACAAAGCCCTTGCCCTAATTGCTGATTCAAAATAATAGATGTTGTACCAACATAGATATCATTAGGCTTTTGACTTTACTTTTCGTATTAAAATTTTAAAGTTTGCAATTTTTTTTTTACCACACTCATTAAATCTGTGAAAGAATAAAAGTGTGTAAAGTATTATCGGCTTCATGCAAGTCGGAAATACATCCATTCATTGTGTAAGAATGCCAATAGAATTTGTTTTATTTAGTTGATGCTGATTGGCTTTTTGGTTGTACATCGAGTGAATTGAGATCCATGCACCAGATATGAATGATACTGAGTTGCCACCACTTTAATGGGGGTGGGGTTTTATGAATAAAAGCACTTTTCTCTACAAAAAAAAAAAAGTTAATCTATGAAGTTAATTTGAGCTCAATGACCTTTCATGTTACATAAACACAGATTTCTGGTGTTCTGCTTATAGTTTGTTTGTTGTTTATTCATTAATGCTGAATTAAATTTGAGTGATATGGAGAAAAAAGCAGTTAAATGATATGAAAGTACAGTAAAACCTCGATAAGTCGTCACCTCAAGTTACCAAAAAATTGTGACGGCTTAAACGCAATGCCGTCAGTTTAAATGAGCATTACTGTAAATTTAATACAATTAAACCTCCATTTTAAGGAATAAAATAAGGGACAACTCTATTTTAAGTCCTCTATTCCATGATCTGTCACCTTCAAATATGAATTAATTTACCTTTGAATAAGGGGACACTTCCATGGGTGTCCCTTATTGAGAGGTTACACTGCATAGCATTGTAGGTCGGCAGAAGTTGGGTTTCTGTGGTTTCCAACTTCAAGGCACGAATGCGAGCCGATCTCCCCATTAAAAAGTCTCGCCACAAAGAGCAACAGGCCTACGCACAACGTTACAAATATTCAATCATTAGACTTCACTCACAATTTGAAGTATAGATGGCAGCACTGAAATATCAAACACAACACTAGCTACACACTCAGATTGTTAGGTGCACTCACTTTGTCCCAGACTCTGCCACGAAGCTGGGCAGGAAGAGATCTCTGCAAGGGGATAAGTCTGGTGGCAGAGCCCGTGGCGTTCATTCATGCATAGCATTGTATTAAAGAATAACTACAGTAATACATTTTTTTTCAGATCACAAAAAAAAAACTTTTTTTCGAATTTTACTTTTCTTGTATGGTTAAATACAGGTGCATTTATGGTTTTTTCCCAGTAATTTTCTAATTTAGGCTGAGCAGAGCAGCTATTAAAACAAATGACTTTTTTTCTCTAACACATTTAGTGCTTTGAATTCTTTATCGGTTGTTCCTTGCACAGATGTAATCGCGAACAGTCTCTAAAGCTTCAAGAACTTTTGTTTTTTTAGGTGGCAAATGAATTTCCTCTATGTCACTTTCGTCACTTCAACTATTGTGTTGTTTTTCCTCTGACAGTTCGGCACATAAGGCCGAACACATACTGGGGTGTCGAACAAAGCAAGCGATTTCAAAAGAGAAAATACATTGATGCTCATTTCGATGTCCCCTCACATACTGACGAGGTGGAGAAAGCGAAAATGACCGCAGGCGTTCTGAAGGGTAAAGAAGAAAAGCCTTTGAACGGGAAAAGTGACATCTCGCCAACTAGTAACCCTACCAGCCTGTTCATGCCAAATCAATCAGTTTGGCAATATTGGAGGATTCCAATAAAACAGCGGTTCTCAACCAGTGCTCCGTAGAGCCCTTAGGGCCCCGTGTGAACTCCCAGGGGCTCGGTGGCCACTTGAGGAAAATAAATAAAAAAAAACAAGTAAATTTGAAAAAAAAATAATTATTAATATTTTTGAATAATAAAAATAGGTCAGAAACTTTGATGAATAAATAAAAAATAGGCATCCGGGAAGCCGCCATAGAAATTACATACCGGAAAGGACTCCGTGGGTCAAAAAAGGTTGAGAAGCGCTGCAATAAACCCGTTAATCCTCGAAAGACTACAAGTCCTGATATATGTTTTTAATGACTTCTTGTATCAAACCGTTGTTTCGAATATTCTTGCACAATATTATTATATTATTATATAAAGATTTAAATAATTATACTTCAATCAAGATAGAGGGACAAAAGAATTAGTTAGACACTGAATAAAAATACATGCCTATAACTCGCAGAAGCTAATTTCGATAGTTTCTAAAAAAAATATCACAGTTAATGAGATGAAGCGAGAAGTTATCCATACACCTCGATGACGCAACCGTAATTTTTTCATGGCCAGCGTATCATTATGAAAATGATTGTTATTAGCGATAAATGTATACGTGGTCGTTAATCACAAATTATCAGAGTGGATCCACACACACATTATTTATGACATCCCAGAATTATAGATTCCTCCTATATGAAGGCCGTCTTAAGAGCATCATGGGCCCCCGGGCCAAATGATTTTTCTGAGGCCCTACCTACCAGGCAAATTCTTGAAAATCTCAACCACATCTCTCTTTTGTGAAGCCTTTATTATCTTGAGGTCTCCCAGGCAGTGCCGTCTTCAGGCATGGGCCCACCCGGGCACGGCCCGGGGGCCTCAAGAAGAAAGGGGCCTCACAAAAATAAAATCTGGTTGAAATTTTAATTTGCCTGGTAGGGCCTCTGGAAAATCACTTGGCCCGGGGGCCCATGATGCTCTTAAGACGGCCCTGCTTTTATCCGGCATGTTCTATGCATAACCAATTTCAATGAACGCACGGATGCTGCAATAAACTGGTTTCGAGTTTGTAAGAAATACAGAGATACGTATTGTGTGTGAGATGTTCAATATTTGTATCAGAAAAAAATCACGTGTGTCTTTCATAAAACACTGCATTCCAACTCAAATCCACGGAAATAACAGGCATTCAGTACAATAAAATAAAAGAGAAAAAAACAGAAATCATGTTTTGACAATGTTAGTAAGCGATGAGCAATCATCACTGTGTTTATCCGTTTTCCTAAAAAACGGGTTCTCAATCTCAAACATTTTCCACCCGTGCCGTCCATTTCTCTTATGAAGAGCCATTGGCGTAAGCAGGGGGGGGGGGGGATTTGGGGTTCTAACCCTCCCCCCTTAAGCCAAGATTATAGTGTTATTTTGCCGGAAAAAACGTAAGCCCCCAGAAGGAAAAACAAATCTGAACCCCCCCCCCCCCCGAGAAAATTCTGCGTACGTCTATGTGAAGAGCAGTTTTAAGAAAAGCATTTCTTTGAAAAATCTTTGTCAAGACTACTGTGAAGCAGCACCCCAGACAAAGGTTGGTGCACACAGTTTGAGAACCCCTGCTAATCCATCAACGTGTTGACAAATCCAGGGCCATCATTCGAGGGAGGGGGGGGGCTTTTGAAAACACTAAAAATGGTATATATACATACAAATATTTATATATACATACAAATATTTATATATACTAGGGGGCTCTCCCCCTCCCCTTCTCTCATCACAACATATCTTGTTTATTTCGTCCCACTTCATCAGCGTACTATGGAAAGGGACACGTGAAAGCACCAGCTTACTGAAGAAGCGAATTTTACAATAATAAAACAACAAAAAACAAATGTGATTCATCAAGTACTCCCAGAAAACTTGCCCATGGGGGTCCCCAGACTCCAATTCGCTGAATTTTAGTGGGGCCTAGACAGGATTTATCTCGGGCTACCGATGTGTTGCAAATTTTACATTGTTAAACAACAAAAATCAATGAGATTCATCAAGGGACACCCAAAATGAAACCTGTCAACATTTCTATGGGACCCCGACCTGGAGACTTGTCGAACATCTCCCCGGTGAGGGGCCACGAAAATTTTTCATTTTTATCAATTTTACAACTAATGAAATCCAGGGCCCCCCTCCAGCAGCAGGGGCCCAATACTCAGATTTTTAGTGGGGGATGCAGACGGAATTTTGGATTGATTTATCTCGGGCTTCCGCTGTTGCAAATTCTACAATGTTAAACAACAAAAAAGAATGATTCATCCAGGGCCCCCAAAGTAAAACCTGTAAACATGGGGCCCTGACGCGGAAGCTTGTCGGTCATCCCCGCTGCGATCGCCATGAAAATTTCCATTTGTATTCATTTTACCAACGAATAAAATCCAGGGTCCCCAACCAATTACCTGGGACACCAATTCGCATACTTTTAGTGGGGCCCAAAGATTGGCTTTATCTTGGGCTTTCGTTGTTGCAAATTCTAAAACGTTAAATAACAGAAAAGAATGAGATTCATCCAGGGCCCCCAAAATGATACGGTCCCCTGACTCGGAGCTTGTCCCCCTGTGAGTGCCACGGCAAATGTCCATTTTACCAACAAATAAATTCCAGGTGCCCCCCCCCCCTCAATTACCCGTGACCGAATTCGCAAATTTTATGGGGTCCCCAGACTGGATATAGCTTGAGCTTTCGCAAATTTTTCAATGTTAAAGCAGCAAGAAAACAAGATCCATCAAGGGCCCTGGAAATCAAACCTTTTAACTTCCCCATTAAGGTATATGTGCAATCCCCCCGGGTACCCCGACCCTGTGTGTTGGGAGCACTGGTGTTATATGTATATGATACATACAGAAGGGGGGTCTCGGCATGACCCCCCTTCCCCCACAAATGCAGGGCTGACAGGGGCCGGAACGATTCTTATCACTTTTTGATTTTTCACACTATAAATTAACCACAGAGGGCCCCCAAAAAGCTGGTTTGAGGGCTCGCCATCTATTCCAGACTATATAGGCCCTGCTGTAGGATGTGGGAGCCACTCAGTACATGCACGTAACTTGGTCAAATAGGTCACGAATATGCTAGAGTTAAATGAATATTTAACCTAAAATCGTAACCAATTTCCGTCACTAACTTCCGTAACATAAAATCGCCACTAATTTCGGTTGCTTAGAAACAGGCCCTTTTCGAGTTTGTTATTTTATATTATAGAGTAGATATACATACATTGAGTTCATGTTCTTGGCCTGCCCCCCTCCCCTGGAAAACGTTGAAATGACGTTCCTGGAAAAATCTCTACAAATTTTCGTTGAAATTCTAAGAACATGTTCAGTATTGAGTAGAAAATTAGTGTCGACCAGCAATTCTCAACCTTTTTTCTGAGTCACGGAGCCCTTTTTAGTATATAATTTCTACGACGGAGCCCCGTACGCTATGTTTTTTTTTTCATTTGGTCATAAAATTTACTGATTCACTTTACTTTAATTGAGTGAACGTGGAGCCCCCTCAACCAGTGCACGAGGAGCACTGGTTGAGAACCGCTGGTATAGACAGTACATAGATAAAGTGTTCTTTCTAAAAGATTTTTGATGTGTTTGTGGGGAGGACAGGGTTTTTCCACCCCAGCGACTGCATAATGATTTATAGTGGTATATAACTTATAATTTTATAGTGGTATATAACTTATGATTTTATAGTGGTTTTCCAGTTTCTGACAGAAATTTGCCACCCTTTACATTTTGCAGCCCAGGGCAAAGGCGTGGGCATGAAAAAACATTGAGGGGGCTGAAAGTTGCCAGTCATCCCGTGACGAGCCTCGAGCCAGTATGTAGAAGGATGCAGTGGCCCGCTTTATTTATTCATTAATTGGGGAAGGGGGTTCTCAGCCACCCCCCCCCCAACACAAAATTTATTGAGGGGTTGAAATACCACCCCCCCCCCCCCCGCCACGTTCTGGTACCTATGTCCCATGGCAGTACGTTTCTTATTAAAAGCTATTCAGAGACAATTGAAAAGATGAAAGTTGAAGGATGGAGTTTGCCATCCTCCTGATACAACGCCCAGGAAACCAGACCGAACCCACCGCCCCTAGTTGCAGCACTGTTCGTTCGTCAGAAGGAAGTTCTCTTGCACATAGTGCAGTTTTCCATGCAAAAAGCGCAATGGGATGGGCAGAAATTTGCAAAATATCTATCTCGTTAGTCCCAGTAAAATTTTGAAAAATATTCATGTCTAAAAAAATGACGGGGGGAATTAATCCGTAAAGTGCTACCACAAAAATTGTCAAACTCTTAAATTAGGATAGACTGGGTTAAGCACAATGGGAATCGAAAAGAAGAGAGAGCGCCAAAAGTGAAAAAAACTCCGAAGCACTGCCTCCAAACCAAATGGGTGTGATGATGATGACCCCCCCCTCAGAAGTTCGCTTTTTTTCCAAGAGAGCGAGGAGAAAAAAAAAAAAGGGAGAAAACTGACCAATCCCCAAGTAGAGTCTGATTTTACCTCGTGGTAAAAACAAACCGGCTTGGAAGAGTCGCGTACCTCTTGGAGCTGCCTCTTTCTTCTCGTTGCCTCGCTGCCCGAGTATGTGAGGCGCAGAACAAAACAGTACATTTGTTTTCGCCGCACTCTCGTACCTCTCCGCTCACATCTCCAGTATGTGTTCGGTCTAACGCTTTCACTATGGCTTCTGAGCATATTGCAAGGTTATCATCAATGTCTATATAATCAATGATATCGAGAATAGTATTTGAGTTTTGAAGATTTATGGCATCCAATAAATTGGGAATAGTATCAGAATCGGGGTCTTCATTTTCAACCAAACTTTGCTGATCATTACTCACAAACCCTGCGTGTTTGAAAACGTTCATAAAATGGTTTAAAAGTAGCAATTTACTTACAGCACTTATATAGCATTCACTGACAAGAACCAGAATTTTCGGAGCTCATGTCATCATATGGTGTCTTGACAACTGAAAGAAGGCACTTTCCTTTTTCTCGTCAAAACTGTTGTCTGCGTGCACTGTTATTCAACAATGCAAGAATGTCTTCCGTTTTTTCTCTTCAACTTCGAAGAATCTATGGCGGGCTCAGGCTCATAGGGGGGGGGGGCGAGCGATGGATGTGTTGCATCAGAACCTCATTCCTATTTAGTGGACCACCATATACATAAGTGAAACCAGTTGACCCCACCCCTAGCAGCTTGATGACAGATTTTCTAGTAAAAGTTTCCGGCTCCCTCAATCGGTGGGGGGGGGGGGGATGATGCTCTGGTCACTAAGAAAAAGGAGGTTGAAAACCATGAATCTCTTCCCATTTGGAAGCTTTTTTTTATTGGAACCATAGAAACCATCTTTTTCTATTTCTCAAGCTTTCCCACAGTGGCAAGTTAACCAAAATTAGTGATGAGTAAACTAGAGTTTTATAACATTGTTACCTATGAAAACTATACTTGGACAAAGAAAAATGGTGATTTAACAGGAGTGACGACTTATTAGGGTGACAAGTTAACGAGGTTTTACTGTATTTTTTAAATGATTAACAAGATTTTAATTAATAAGCAGTCAGTTAATTTTAATCAAAAAAATCTGATTTAAATTTTAAAAAATTTGATTTTTTTTTTTTTTAATCATGATTTTTTTCCTACCCTGCTCTTGGGTAACCACTATATTAAAAATAGAGTTCTTTTCCTTTTCTTTAAATTTAATGTTGTTCAAACAATCTTAGAACCAACAAGAATCTCAAACCACTCTAGCTCTACATTAGACATAATTGCTATTTCAAACAAAATTCTGGTTTTCGATTTCTCAGTTTTTGAGCACAAAATTCCTTTTGTCAATTTTTCCCTTCATCACACTCTTCCTTCCCTTAAACTTGCTACAAAACGTAACTTTAACAAGGCCGACTTTCCCCCTTACGCAAAATATCCTTCACACCCATTTCCCTAATTTCTTCTCATCATCTTTCTTAAATGATATTCATATTCTCTGGAGTAAATTAAAAGCTCTTATCAAAAAATGCAAAGTCTCTGTTCCCATCAAACATACCACCTAAAAATGTCTGTTTAACCCCTGGATCAACTGTGATATTATTCATTTAAAAAGGAAAATTTGCCGAAATGCCTCCAAACTCAAATTCAATAATTCCCTGTCTCTCAGAATTAAGACCCTAGTCTCTACGTGTAACCTCAAAAATCTCATCTTTCATCAAAAAACAAATTATCTAACTAACTCCTTACCTCACTACCTTAAAACTAACACCTCAAAATTTTGGAATTTTCTTTGCGCTAAATCAGCTGGCTCTTCTTCCCTTAAAATTGATAACATCGACGTAACTTCTCAACTTGATATTGCCACAGGATTTAATCTGGCTTTTCCTCTGACCCCACTGCCTCTCAAACAATACTCCTTTTCCGATTCATTATTCAACTCTAGTCCTGTCTTCTTCACTAAGTAGGTCTGAATCTTTTAAAAAAATTGAAACCCCACTCCACTGACCCCGATGGGATCCCAAATTTTGAGCTGACAACACACAAAAATATATAAGTAGTGATTTATTTGTCATTCTGCGAAACTTAAATTTTGAGAATATCACCCTAAGGTCGGTATTACACCATAAAAGTTGGATAAAATCCCTTTTACACTATCTACCAATAAGTATTTGGACACCTGTGACAGAAAAGAAAAACTAACTTTATTCAAAATCAATCAATTGGTAGAGCCTCCACGAGAGGCAATTACAGGGTGAACCCTCTGGGGCATACTTTCCACAAGTCCTTGTGTGACGGCTAGTGGTATTTTCTTCCACTCGGCTTGGAGAAGACATGTCAGTTCCTTCACCGATTTTGGACGGGTAGGGCACCTCTTAATTCGGCGATCCAACTCGTCCCAGAGGTTCTCGATAGGGTTCAGGTCTGGGCTCTGGGCAGGCCAGTCCATTCGATGAACCTCATTGGCACCATACCAAGCCTTGGTTAACCTCGCAGTATGACAGCTGGCATTGTCGTCCTGGAAGTAACATGGATCCACCCCGTAAAACTGCCACAACGTAGGAAGCACATTGTCATCCAAAATAATACAGTAGGCATCGGCGTTGAGCTTACCATGAATGGGGACCAAGGGTCCCAGTCCATACCAGGAGAAACACCCCCAGACCATAATTCCACCTCCGCCGAACTTGACTGTTGGCACAACGCATTCTGGTAGGAGACGTTCTCCAGGCAGACGCCAGACCCAGACCCTGCCATCCGAACGGTAGAGGGTGAACCTTGATTCGTCGCTCCAAAGAACCTGTTTCCACTGATCTACGGTCCAATTTCGATGTGCTTTGCACCACATTAACCGAGCAACGCGGTTGGACTTTGTGATCAAAGGCTTATGGGCAGCAGCACGACCATGAAAACCAATCAGATGTGCTTCCTTAGGGATGGTATTCATTGAAACAATACTCCCGGATGCCTGTTGAAACTCCTCACTGATGAGGGCCATCGGTTGGGTGCGGTTCTTCCGAATTTCTCTGGACAGCACCCGTCGGTCTTCATCTCCCAGTTTCGTTGGTCTGCCGACTCAGGGCAAATTCCGATAATCACAGCTCACTTTCCACTTCTTAATCACATAGGCCACTATCAATTTTGGGTACTTCAGCTTGCTAGATATGTCCCTTAAGGATCGGTCATTTTTGTGATACCCGATAATTATACCTTTATCGAAATCAGAGAGCTCCGAACTGCGCGGCATCTTGCATGCGACTAATGCCGATGTTGTTTCCTACACGATATATACCGGCGGAGGGCGTGACGTATCTCAGGACCGCAGATAGCATAGGTGTTCAAATACTTATTGGTAGATAGTGTATAAAACTTAAAAAATCCAACCAATGAAACTCATAGGTTACATTCAAGCAAATGCAGCCGATAATCTTATTGGTTGAATTTTTCAAGTTTTATAAAAGGACTTTTAGAAAACTTTTATAGTGTAATACCGACCTAAGGCTGATAGTGCTATGCTATTTACAAATTTTAGATTATTAAGAAATGTTTAACCACTGGAGACGATGAACGAATTATCCTGCAATGCCATGCTATCATATCGCTAATTGCAGTATTGAATGAAAATATTATAAAAAAGCATAGACATACACGCAAACACAAATATTGTATTATGAGCACAGACGTATAAAATAGCATCCTCGTTTTTTACAATCCTTATAGGGTATTTGAGTAATTTCTTGAAATTTTAATTTCTTGCCTTTGCAGAACAGGTGATCAAGTTGATTGTCACTGTGTGGTCAAAGTTTATCTAAAAACTGGAGGGGGCGGGGGAGAAGAAATAAATTCCTTGAATTATGATCGCTACACCTTTAAGTCTTTTCTGAAAAAGTAAATGTTATTTTTTAAAATAGGAAAGTTTGATTTGAAGGAAGAAAACTTAAAGTAAAGAAAAAATGTTAACACAAAAATAATATTGAAGGTTCTGGGATAATGTGAAAACTTTGACTTGAATGGATATTGGACTCATCACAGTTCAACTTATCAGGAATTGATAGTAATTACAACTAGAGACGGGACAAATAATTGGCTGCCATTCAGTATTCAGCCTTTTCGCCAAATATTTGATTTGGCTGAATACTGCTTAGGTATTCGACTGAATAACTATGTAAATCTAAGCACAATAAACTAATTTTAAAAACTATGTAAATTGGAATTTTTTACATAAATTAAAAATTTCTGATTCTGTAAGCAATATTAAAGTAGAATATCTCATCGGTTTTTGATAGTCAGTATCATGGCAATAAAAATCTTTCAATTACCAGTTTAATATTTATTTAAATGATAAATTGCATAATTAAAATTCATTATCAATCATTTGAAATTATCTATAATTCTATTTTCAATTAAAAACACCAATTCATCTATAATTGTGACGAATTTTAATTAATTGATATTCGGCTGCCAAATATTCTGTATTTGGCCAAATCCCTATTCGTCCCATCCCTAATTATAACTGCAACATCTTTTTTTTTACATGCACTATTTACTCAATTGGATTAGTCTGCATAAGCATCTGACACTTAAATACGAATTAAGTACCTTTTTACAAAATTATAGAACATTAATAAACATATATATCAAAAATATAACATTTACCTGTTATGTGGCATAATATTGAGACCAGCAAAATCAGCATCGGGGCAATGCAAAATGAATATGAAAGAAAGAGCCAAGCAAGCTATACTGAAAACGATACACAGACGAATTATTTCAGCACACTTCATCTTGAACTTTTTCACAACATAGCCACCCAAAAAATTGCCACCACCAGCTCCTGGTATGGTAACTATACCTAAAATTTACAAATGAATATAAGCAAGTTTTTCAACTTCGACCAATTCAGTATAATTTCCTGAATATAATCTATGGATTGATTATGCATTGAAAAACAGTTATCAACATTGTTTATAGACAACAGAGATGCCGCTATACTTTAATTTACATGGGTCAAGGGACCCAGACTATTGGCCGAATCTGGGTTCTTTCTGAGTAAAAATGGGTCCCCTTTAAAAAAAAATTAAACTATGCCCCCAATTATTCACTGGCATCCCTGTGAATCAAATAAATAATTCATTTCTAAAAACATGTTCAATCCAAAGGTTCATTGAAAAAAAGATCAATTTACCAGCTTATAACTATGTTTTTTTACTACTTTCATTGTCTACTACTAGAGAATGCATCCCACGGAACACTCTTCCGAAATCCCAGGTATTTGACGCACTATAGTGTGTCAGCAGCATCTCTGGACTACCAATTTTTATCTGAAACTTTTTTTCCTGAGTAGAGGGGTTGAATTAATGCATATTTAAAAAAATAATTAACAAAAAAAACTTTTTTCCTCTAAGATATCAGATGGTGTGTTATTAAGTTTCTATTAGTGGCTACAAGAAATTAAGAAGTGCAAATTATAATATGGCTTTTTTTTTTCAAAGTAGCAAAATTTACACATGTGGATTATATGCTGCCGCATATTGCACACAAGAAATTACAGTACATGCATAAGAAAAGAAAAAGGGTTAAATATAATCAAAAACACCTTTTTTTTGTAAATTTTTTCCAGATTTATTTTAATTTGCATGATATACAGCCAAACCTCGTTAGTGCATCACCCGGTTAACACGTCACTCCGCTTACTGCGTCACCTTTTGGAAGTTCCAATTGTCCTCAGGCAGGAATTGGCACAGCTATGGCTTACTCTGTTTAACGAGTCACTCCGCTTGCTAAGTCATATTTTTGCTCTTCCAAGAGTGACTCATTAACGAGGTTTGACTGTAGTTGAGTCTATATATAATAGATTCTCGGCAATCCTGCACATATCAGACCAGGGATATGCCGGATTACCAAAACCACTGATTTACTCAGTGGTCTATGAAAAAACAATGTATTCTAATTATTTAAACAACTGCACGACAGATTTTTATTAACAGAATGCCATATAAAGCTAAAAATGAACAACTTTAAAAATAAACTTTTGAATAATAAATGAATATTTTATATATTTAAACTGAAATGAGTTTGCATAATGAATCTGCATTTCTTTTTCCCATAACAAAAAAATATATATAAACCTGGTAATTATATTATTCCACTGGAGTAAAAAAACTAGGGGGTGCACGGGAGCATATTCTTTGGCGAGGTTTACAGGACCTGAGCCCAGGGTCCTGAATGAAACAGGAGTCATAAATTATTGGAAGTTTTATTTTTTATTTCTTTCATTAATTTTCAGTTACTTCTTTTATCAAGTTATAGTTATTTACTATAAATACTCAATTATTTTCATCGATTATGATAAGGTTAACATTCATTTCTTTAGTGTCCATATTTTTCAGCCTTCTGTAATAGTGTCAGGTGTTTCTGGATACCGACTAGCCTAATCCCCCCCCCCCCCCAAAAAAAAATATATGGATCAAGAGAGTCCCAAAAAATTTCTGGGTCCCAGTGCAGGCCACCTTAACCTTTACAATGCCTCTCAAATCAGGGGCGCAAAAAATTGATATATATAACTGGATGGGAAATGTATATGTATGACTGATATATGGCATAACAAATAATCTGTAGAAATATATCCTAACTACTACTACTAAACCACACATGTGCCTCATCCATATTCCTTTGCAGAACCTCTAACGAATTGGTACATGTGGGAATGTGCGTGTACGTGTAGTGAAAGTTTGTTTCTGTGTAGTGTAGTGCTGCCATCTGCCACCAGTTTTTCTAACTATGAGTGAAGTGTAATGATTGAATAATTAATCGTTGTAGGCCTGTTGCTCTCTGTGGCGAGACTTTTTAATGTGGAGATCAGCCCGCATTTGCGCCTCAAAGTTGGGAACCACAGGAAACGAACTTCAGTCGACCACCACTATGGCGGCAGTGGGTTCGAACCTGGATCCTCGCGATGCGAGTCCGTCATTATGACCACTCAATCACCACAGCGGCAATATATCCTAACTGAAGGATGTACCTACACAAGATACGTATTGAGCTACTAAAGGGGCAAAGAACATCTAGAGTAGAAAAATAAGTCTTAAATTTTATGATGCATTAATACTTGAGTAAATAATGGTTGGCATTTTCTTAATTAGATGCAAAATTGCAATAAGTGTTGGAAAAAAAATTATTCTGTCAGTACAGTGATTACTTGACTGACAAAGATTTTTCAGAGATTCTTCTGCTTTGGTTAGCAATCATTTTTGATGATATGAATGCATGCATTAACATAAAACAGCTGCGCCGTGAGCAAACATAAGAATTACTGTCACTTGTGCTTGATTAACTATGTCCACCTCAGAATCTTTTTCAGATGTACCTATACTTTTTTCTGATATTCTTTGAACAATTTCATATAAAATGGAAGATTTAGCCAAAATAGAAAATGCATTGAAAAAAAGGGAGCCTATGTTTTCAGAGCATGTGTCCTTTTAGTGCAAGACTCTTGGCATCATGCTGAACAGTCTGGGAAATGATCTTGTCCATCTGCATGCACCAGACACAGAAATAAGATGACTAAATCACAAATGGATGGGGGAAACATATAAACTCAATTGAGTTGTGTCAACAGGAGATTTATAGTGGACCAAAGCTGGTGTTGGTTGTGTACATACTGGGAAATAAAAAGATCTTCAGCATCTCTCATCTTCCTGTATATTCTCATTTAAAATACAATTTTGAAGCTATTCATTTTAGCCTTCAATCAGTATTTGTCTTTTTAATAACATTTCTTGTTTTAAAAAGCATCTTTAAATTTTAGGCAGAAGCTGAAACGATTTTCAATGGAAACCTATGAGAAATCACACTTCAGCTAACGAATGCGATTCCAGAATGAATCATCTTCGTTAGCCGAAGTATCAATGTAATATTAAAATATATCATCATTAAATTTGATTGTCAGTATCATGGCAATAAAAATCTTCCAGTTTTTTAATATTTATTTAAATAATAAATCACACAATTAAAATGCGTGTTCGCACACACACACACACACACAATATCAATCATTTGAAATTATCTACAATTTTATTCTCAATTAAAAATGGAAATTTTATTTGTAATTGTGATGAATTTAAAGAAAATTGATATTTGGCCAAAACATTAGCCGAATATTCGGTATTCAGCCAAATCACAATTTGCCCCATCCCTAATTATCATATTACAGTGAAACCTGTCTAAGACGGACACTGTATGAGACGGAACAAATATGCCAGTCTTAAAAGGGACAAATACATACATGTGTTGTGAACAATTAATGCTTTTTCAATCATAGGAAAGCTGTTTAAGACAGAAACTGTCTAACACGGAAATGGAAGGCATATTTAGTCTATTTGTAGATACAATATCTGCTAAAACAAAGAATTTTTTAGCCAAGTCTAAGTTCTTTTCCTTTGGATGAGAGGAAAGTTAAGCCATTCTGATACCCTTTTAGTTAGGCGAACTCTTTCACTTCTTGGAAAAACAAGGAATGCTTATTATCTATCTAAACTGGTTCTAGGGGTCAGGCTTGAGAAGAGGAGGAAGATTTACTATTCAAAATTTAGTAAAAGTTTGTTTATATAAAAAAAATTGTTGCCTAATAATACTAAAAAAACCTGACAACAAATAAGGCAAATACCAGGAAATACTAAAAAATTTCTAATGCATTTCAACACAAAATGGGTGTTGTCTTCAGAGGATAAGAGTATCACGCTGACCGAGTTTCCCACTTGGATTGAATACCAAATCTTCAATCTTGGTTGCTCAGTGGAACGAAAAAACAATACGTCTGTTCAAGTCAAACGTTGTGGCAAGAATGAAGCAAAGCGCCTGTGTGTAAATCTTTTGCAACAACCTGATTGGCTGCGTGCAAAATGGAGCTATACGATTGGTCTACTTGCATTTTCTTTAAATTCCCGCTCGTAATGAATTTAAGCCATAGCGATGCGATCAGTGGTGATGATTTATTGTCATTTACTAATTTATTTTTAGGCACATACATCTGAGCATTCTATTGTTATTCAGGAGAATGTTTTATATTGAAGTTTAGCTATTAGCGCATTAAATATGAAATTTCAAATGTATAGTTATAGTTATTTAAAACAGTGAACATGAAAAAATTCTAAATAATAATATGTATGTCTCTGTTTAACACTTGTTGGTTTATAGGAGTTTTAGGGTGATGCTCTCAAAACTTAAGTTTTGTAAATGATAGAAATAAATCACTGCATATATATTTATGTGCACCTCTATAAAATGAAAACCTGTCTAAAACGGAAAATAGTGTCAGTCTCCTGACTGTTTTATACAGGTTTCACTGTATGATTTATATAATGAAAACGCTGTGTGTGTATTCACGGCTTTAGTAAATATTACAAATTCAAATAATTATTATTACAAAAATGGAACAAATGTATAAAAAATATCGGAACAACAAAAATTACAAGAATACCCCATAATGCGAGACATAAGTGGTCCATCAAACTGTTTCAGATATTTTACCGGTCTTTGTTTTCAGAAAGGTTGAGAAACACTGGTACATAATATTGCTCTTCGAGACCGTCCATCCCTTTCGGAAAGAGCACAAACCATCCCAAGATGGTCTCTCTGGGCGGTCAGCAGTCATGTCTGTCTGTCACATAATATTCAAAATGATAACATAGTATAAGTAGGAACCTACCAGTCCAATTGGGTTGTGTACATTGTGAAAACACGTTCAGTTTCTCATCTTCCTTTGTATTCCCTTTCATCCAGTTGCACAGTTGTTAATCTCAGCTTTTGGTTAGTTTTAATTATTATTTTGATCATTCTTTTTAGTGTTTTTTAAATCTTATCCTTAAATTTTGGGCAGCGCCTAGAACACATTAAACCATTTTCTATAGAAACGTAAGGGTAATCGTGTTTCAGTTAATAAATACAATTCCCGAACAAATTACCTTTGTTAGCTGACGTAACATTGTATTTATTATTTCAAAATATTCACTCCATAAAAACAAAAAAATAGCACTTACCAACAATAAATGCAGCAAAACTTGCTTGATAACTAAACTGTGATTCAATAAGTTTTGGGAGGAAAGTGGCCAGGCCAGCAACTAACATTCCTGCATGGAGATATAACAAAAAAAATCTCACACAGTGAAACCTTGCTACAATGACACTTGAAATAATGGTAAATCCCTCTACAATGATATTTCTTGCGAGTCTTGTTTGGAAATGCCTATACCCTAATGTAAAACTGCTGCCTCTTGAAACAATGATAATTCCTCTTCAACAATATTTTTTCCTGGTCCATAGAGTATCATTATATCAAGATTTCACTGCATATTTGAACAGTAATTATTAGGGCTCAGATTTCTATGACTTGGCATATTTCTTTATGATTTTGTATATTTTGCTATTTCTACGTAATAGAGCACTTTTTAATGGTTTTCAGTGATTTTAAGGGTTTTTGTTTCTTTGATGATTTCTCTGATTTTAAGGCATTTTTCATGATTTCAAAATTTAAGACATATTTTCATATCATTGAGAATTATTTAACATATTTAAGAATAATGAAGAGGAATTTTTTCTCCCAGCTCAATCTTTTATAGCTTCATTTCTCACGCTGGCAATTTTTTGACGATGTTAGCAACAATTGGTAATTTTATTTGTGCGCATTTGGCATCATTTTGAACAATGATTGCCAATTTACTGTAATTTTGAGGAAATATGGTCAGACTATTTATAAGGGCATATTCTTTTTAGATTTTTAGGGCATACATGCATTTTTTATGGAGCATATTCTGTTGGTTATTTTAGGTCAAACATTCTAGCCCTAGTAATTATATTTGCGAAATATTAGGTAATCCCAAATGTTAAATTTGATTAATCCCTTTACGTACAGGTGTTTGGCAACAAATTCAGAGGATTTGCAGTTGAACTAACAGAGATAATCTCAAAAATTAATATTACTGTCAATACATAAGGAATGAAGGGGGAAAGGATTTCAGAAAGAAAAGATTTCTGTGGAGCTAGTTTTTTATTTTTTCTCCCTCCAACAGCCACCCATTCTGTATGTGTATGTAATATTTTTTTATTCATAAAACAAAGTGAAGGAGGAAAGAAAAATACATAATGCTGAGATCATAGCTGCCAACTTTTGAAAATGAAAATTAGGGAGATTTTCGAGCGGACTCATATTTTATACTAAAACCCACTCCCTAATAAATACAAAAGAGATTTTTTCAAATGAAATAAGGATTATCCATACACAAAAGTAGGGAAATAAAATCCCTACTCAAAAATTGAAGTCAAATAAAATTTTGAATTTTACACACATGGAAGTTAAACCTTTGGGAAAAAAATCCCTACGCAAAAAATTTGAGGATAAAACTTCAATGGTGATGTAAAAAAAAATATTGTGTTCAATCAGAAACGAGGTGAACAAACATTCTGCGCGAAGCGCAAATGACCCCAAAATCATTGGAAGATGAAGAAAAAAAATGTCAATTTTTGAAGAACACTGACTTTTTGTGACACTTGCTTGATGTTTTTTGATTTCACATGGGTGATGATGTCAGTCTTTCCACCATGACCGATGTTTATGTCCTTAACACAACCTGTACAAAAAGAAAAAGTCTGCCTTTTTCTGGTACGTTTGATGAAAAGAAATTCTTCAGAATAAGTGTATCTTTAAAACTGATTAAATATTTTTTTTTTTTTGCTTATCAGTATTCATGTTCTGTTATTGCACGTACGTAACCACATGCGCATAACTAAAATCTTCAGTCATTATCACAGAGAAATACCAGCAGCAGAAAAATCCAGAGGCCCCTACAAGGGAAGGGAGCATACAGGGTTTCTGAATCTGTCCAAGTCAACCAAAAATTCAAAAAAATTTTAAATATTTGGTAAAAAAATTAAAACATCAAAAAGGAAATACCTTTTATAAACAATTTTAATCAATTTCTGTTAATTTAAATTCTTTTTGAGGGTTGGTAACTAAAAATTTCTCTGGAAGAAATTACTTGTATGCTCCCAAGCCTTTTGGGCTTCTCCACTAAAGGTCGATTCTGCATACGGCCCTGGAAGAATATAAATCCATTAAAGCAAAGTAAAAAGACTTAACCCCAAGTAGGATCTAATGTCATACTCTGCAGTCAAAAAATGATGAGCTATAGTACTAGATCCTGAAATAAACAAGGTATATATATGGACAATTTCTTTACTTAATATGCACTTCAGACCAGGCTATGAGGAAATAAGTTTTTACTACAGGCACTGTTAGGAAAAACTGAATGTCGAAATGCTCGTTAATTCCTTCAAAAGTCTTCTCAAAGATGAAGAGTGGCTCTGCTGACACCTGCTTTGATAGGAAGAACAAAATAGCAGCTGTTTGTTGGAATGGCAATGAAGTGGTGTCTCTATTGACCAATTTTGAAGAAACAAGCGATATGTCTAAAATCAAAAGAAGAGTGAATGGTGGTAGAAAAAAATAAGTACCATATTGTGTAACAGCACAATATGGTCTTCTGAAGACAACACCCAGTGTGTCGAAATGCATTTCGTTCCACTGAGCAACCGAGATTCGATACTCAATCCAAGTGGGAAGCTTGGTCAGCATGATACTCTTATCCTCTGAAGATGACACCCATAGTGTGTCAAAATACACTGCTGGCCACCAGTGCCGTCTTAACGCATGGGCCCACCCGGGCACGGCCCGGGGGCCTCAAGAGAATAGGGGCCTCAGAAAAATGAGAAGTAGTTCAATTTTTCGATAATTTGCCAGGTAGGGCCTCAGAAAAATCACTTGGCCCGGGGGCCCGTGATGCTCTTAAGACGGCCCTGCTGGCCACCCAAATTGCAACACCAAGAAAGACAAGAGATATCGCAACAATATTTATTTTGTAGGTAACATGTTGACCAAGCATCAAATGATTAAATTTATAGACTTCTGTGAAGTGTGGTTCCTGCCAAAATCAGTAGCCAGAGTAGCCGCCATTGTTGCAGATCACCGCTGCCACACGCCTCGGCATTGATTCAAAGAGACTTTGGATGTGTTCTTGGGGTACAGCAGACCAAGCAGCTTCCACGCGTTGCCAAAGTTGATCTGGTGTGGCAGCTGGGGATGTAATCTGGGTCAATCGTTGAGCAACCATGGACTACATGTTTCCTATCGGCGAAAGATCCAGAGAGCGAGCTGGCCAGGGAAGCAATTCAATCTGGCGATTGACGAAGAACCTTTGGACAATGCGTGCCACGTGTGGTCGCGCATTATCCTGTTGAAATATGGCTGTGGGCAAGGCCTGAAGGTAAGGAAGGACAACTGGCTCCAACACCTCGGAGATGTAGCGCTGGCTTTTTAAAGTACCGGCAATGCGTACTAGAGGAGTGTGAGAGTGATATCCAATACCGCCCCATACCATAATACCCGGTGCAGGACCAGTGTGGCGGTGCATAACGCAGCTGTTCAGCATCCTCTCTCCACGGTGTCTCCAGACTTGAATCCAACCATCGTGGTGTTGCAGACAGAAGCGTGACTCGTCAGTAAAGACAATTTCATTCCATTGTGCCGTCCACATCCTTCTTTCATTGCACCATTGGTGGCGGAGACGTCTGTGATTCTGCGTCAAGGGTAGACGAAGCAATGGACGTCTTGCGGACAGACCACTCTGCTGTAAACGACGTCGAATGGTACGCGCAGACACTGGATGATGCGGTACAGACTGAATGTGCTGTGCTATGGTTCGTGATGTGGCTGAGCTATCCGTCACTGCCATACGCACATTACGCCTGTCATCACGTGAAGTGGTGCACTGAGGTGGATGCGATCGAACACGTCGGTCCGTCGTACCCTCCTGCATCCAACAATTACATATCCGCATTACAGTTGTTTGGTTTCGTCCAACACGACTACCGATTTCCCTGAAAGATAATCCACAATCTCGGTAGGCCACTATCCTTCCTATGTCGAACTCGGATACTTCATCAAAAGATGATCGCTGTTTCCTACGAGGCATAATTGATCGTTTTTTTGAAAAAACCACAAGAAAAACACAATTGCCGTACTTCAAATCGTCGAAATCACCAAGCCTTAAATAGCGCTTTGAAGTGGCGCCACAGGCGTGTGTGATGTGCGTCTGCGCTGAAATTCTAATCATTTGCATATCTCACCTCCGCTAATGCATGTTGTAAATTTCATATTATTTGCATGCTTCCTTCAGGGTGTTGCATTTACGGTGGCCAGTAGTGTATGTTACACTAGTTATATGCACTCCATTCTCTTTCATTACCATCCTATCTCTCTCTTGAAGCCGCAAAATATCCTTTAAAAAATTCCATATATGGTTCACTAACAAAATATTACTCTGAAGCATATTTATGTCATTCATCACCTTTCACATCAAAGATAATTCTTCAAAAAAAAAAAATCACAGAGGACAATATCCAGAAACAGAGGATGTGGTACAATATCACCATAAAATTTTAATAATTTGTTTAACAACTAAAGACAAGGGCTACGTCATGCTGGAAAATGAAGCCTTGTTTGTTCATTAAATATAGCATTTTGTTCTGATTGCTATCTTCAATTTGTTCAGTGAGAAATGGTATTTCATTCAATCAATGGGTTCATTTCATGTGTGAACGCAATTTATAAATCGGGATTTGAAGCAATGAAGATCAACTACAGTCATTTCTGCTGCTTCCAGTGGCTACTTTTTTTAAAACGGCAACTGTGTGACTCACATTTGCGCTTTAAAGCTGAAAGACCATTGCAAACCATCTTCAGTTGCACGATCACGGATATTATCGGGGTTTCGCGATGGAAAGGCTGATAGTTTAAATAAGGCATACAGTGGAATAAAACACGCTCTTAGAAAGAATCGTTTCGCGGCAAGCAGGAACAAAAATGTTTTGGCGTCCTTTCCGAAATTCCGGGCATACTGAAACAAAATTCGTTATTTGCCGCAGAAAAATACAAAAATACACTATTGGCACAAGATGGCGCAAGATGTTAATTTTGGCGCAGTGTGGCGCAATTGGCACAGAGTTCCCACCCCTGTAAATAATATCAGGCAGGTCCCATCCAACAGTACTCAGTGGGAGGAAACTGAAATGAACAGAATTTTCATAACATCCTATTTCTCTATTCATGGTTGGGAAAGGAACAAGTGGATGTAAGTATCTCGATTGGTTGGAAGAAGGATTTGTTTAGTCAAGTTTATTTAGGAATAAATTACCTTTTGGGTTAGATAATACAATTGAACAACCAACGCTAGTTGAACCAAAATTGCAAGAAGGAACCACAGCTATATGCGTTTTGGAACTATATGAAGTTCCTTCATCAGTAGCAGAAATAAAGAAAAATATTTTATACAAAAATTGCCACGTTTTCAAGACAAATTCAATTGGTCGAATGGTCGACGCGTTTCGGCTCTTCAATGGAGAGCCGTCATCAGGACTTCGTGGTCAGAATTCACACGAAAGAGTCGTGGAGGGGTGATGTTTACGTCTGGTCATCCAAAGAGTTCGCCTTTGTATTTGCTGCATCCGAGTGGTCTTTGGATGCGAATTGGGGAGCCATCTGTTGCAAAGTGTTGAAAGTTTTGTCATGACTGAAGTTAATAAAGCCTGTCCAAGCTGACGAAATAGGTGGCGTGTTTCTTCCATCATTAACGAGGAAATTCTGGCATGTTCTGATGAAGTATCCCTCGAGAAAATAAATTAATTTGTGATACAGAAAAATATAGTAAAATACTCCTTATAGCGGGAGTTACTCGCTGTTGTAGACAAAAGAGTCGAATTTAAAATGTTTATTTACAAAATGTTTATATACAAAATTCATATTTCAAATTTGACTCTTTTGTCCAGGGGTCATTCAAGTATTACGTCAGCATTGATAGGGGCGAGGAGGTATCCGATTCGCTGCCTTTTTGATGACAAGGGGGGGGGAGGGAGTTTGGATGATCCTTATGTCATCCAACACCCTAGTTCATTGTTACAAAAGTGGTTTTGAGGGGGCAAACCACATCAGATAACCTTCAGGGCCACATTTGGTCTCGGTCAAGGGTTTACCATATATGGCTTAAAGGATAGGTCGCGATGAATTCCTTAAAAAATAAATTTTGAGTTCTTACCCTTCAAATAGCATCGAAATGAACAGAAACTGATTATAACAACATATAAAGAAATTTTCTTTTGAAATTTTATTTTTAAAAAAATTTTTTACATTAAAAATATTTTTTTTTTGTCTGGTAGAGAGGCACAGAAGCCCCCTATTCCCCCCCTCCCACATACATTTCTGATCCCACCAATATGCGTTAGGAGGTAGGAGGGCAGTGCTGACAAAATTTTGCTGACGAGGGGGGAAATCAAAAATGGCTAAAAATTAGCTGATGTAATACTTGAACGGCCCCCCCCTACAACAGTAACTCCCACTATAAGAAGTATTTTACTATATTTTCCTTTATTTCTGTCTACTTTTGATGAAGGAACTTTGTATAGTTCCGAAACGCACATAGCCGTGGTTCCTTCTTGAAATTTTGGGTCAACTAACATTGGTCTTTGAAGATTTTGGTTAGAAACCTTTATTTAGTCTTTAAATGTTCATAATGAGAAACCACGACAGCAAAAAAAAAAAAGAAGAAAGTTGAAGAAAAAAATTGTGATGTTTTTCAAGAAAATTTCTATTTTCTCATTCAAAGACAAAACTAAAAGCAGTTTGCTTCATTTAAAATGAGAGCGCAGCAATAATGGAAGAATAAAATATTAACAGACATTGATACTAAGCCAAGCCCCCCAATGGCGGGGCTCACGGGGCTCCAGCCCATGGGGCCAATTACTGTAATTTTTTTATCCCAGACTGGGAGCTTTGCTCTAGGATGTAGAGGCTATATACTAAACAGAGTGTAATCACCCAGGGTGAAAGGTGAAATGTAGTTGAGAGACCACATTTCTTGTCGATATTGCTGGTCATCTGAATGGCCTAAACTACAGCTTACTGGAAAAATATCTACTTGGAAATAATTTTTATGACTGTGAAAGCGTTCAAAACTAAATTAGTCCTTTTAGAATGCAAAACAAAAACTTCATACACTCTCCTAAATCACTAGAGTTGGTGAATAGATCTACAACTTGGAAACCGTACGATTATGTACAACAAAATGAACCTCTGCTAATTATACAAGGTACAAATGGTTGTGTTAAGTGCATTCCAAATCTGAGAAAGAAAATCTGCTTCTAAATTCCAAACTTCTGAAAGAACAAAATTTTTATGAAATGTTCTCCTCACCCTTCTCAGATGATACTGAAAGTGTCAGAACTTTAATTAGAATTTTTAGATTTGCAATGTGACTCTGCAATGAGAAAACAGAAGCCTTTTTTTTAATCCCTTTTTTCATTGATTTTTATTTTAAGTATATATCCAAAGAAAAGTATCCAGAAATATTCGAACGTGCATTGTTCATGTATTCTATATTTGGAAACACTTACACATGTGAACAGCTGTTTAGTCGATTGAAGAACACAAAATCTAAAACCAGAACGCACCTGACTGATCTATATTTGAAGGATATTTTACGAACCACAAAAACTTTTACCTGACATTAAAGTGCTAGTCAAGAAAAAACTAATTTTAAATTTAAAAAAAAATTCATTTAAAATTAATGTTAAAATTGATTAAATTAAATGTTTAAACTTTAAAAAATATTTTGGGGTTTTGGCCATCTTTGGAGGGGGAGAAATAGGAGCGTCTCCTTACCTCGCATACGCCTCTGCCATTGTGTGGCCTGCAAATTTTCAATATGGCCCTCGAGCATAAAAAGCTGAGAACCGATCCTTAAAATAGGGGTTCTTAACCCATGGATTATAACCCAAACTTGGGTCACAGAAGCTTTCGAGATAGGTGAACAAATTCACAGCCTAGAGCAGTGTTTCTCACCCGCCAAGTCCTGACATCAGTCAAACTGGGCCATGGGTCATTTCATTTTTCCTATTAATCAAATGTATGACCGGGCAGGGCCGCAACTAGATACTTTATCAGCCAGCACAAGCACCCATTTTAGCGTCCTGTGTAATGTAGAAGGATCAGCGCACGCAAGGCAGTCATTTCAACTTTTTCCGCTGGAGGGGGGGGGAGGGGCAAAGCACATGTACTCAATGTATGTATATATATTTGTATATATATACCATTTTTAGTGTATTTTTAAAAGCCTGGGGGGGGGCGCTGCCCCCCCCTAAATGATGGGCCTGAGGATCAGTTAAAAAAAGAGCAGGAACTCATATTATGGCTCACAGGGGCTTCGGAGATGAGTCGTATAAATCCACTTTTAGCCAGTAATTCTTGAGCTATGGGTCATGGTCATCTTGATTTGCATGGGTCTTTGAAATGTATCCGGCAAACCAACTTACTATATTGTTATAAATGTACATATTGCATCACTGGTTTCACTAATTTTGAAAAAAAAAGTTTCATGGGTCTTGAACCTGATCTTGTTACTGATTTTCAGTCATGACTGAAAAAAGTTAAGAACCCCTGCCATAGAAGTTTTTCAAAAAGTGTCTTCATCATTTTTCAAAATAACCTAATTGTACATAGAAATGAATGAACAAATAATTTGTAATATTTTGGTCCATTTTATCGAAACTACTGATTACCTGTGTTCTATCTACTAAGCAAAATAGAGCTGTTTATTCAAAATATGTATGATAGGGCATCAGGGTTAGGTTTTTGACCTCAGAAACTTGCTCAGTATTAAAATAGCCAAAAACTTATTGCTAATGTTGTCGAATAGATTCTTTTAATGCGATAGATATATTAAATAATAAAAAACTTACTTTTACGTAGCTTAAAGTGTTTTATATTTTTTGGATTATATAACTACTGCACATCGAATACCTATTTTGATAATTAAAGTTTTCTTATCTGCCAAAAATGTTATTACACAGCAAAAAATTCTCACGCAACATCTCTCAACACACACACCTATTTAATTCAATTTAATTCATTTATTTTCACCTAAAAATTTCTCAGCTTAGGTTGTATAAATCTTGAGTTTTAAAGAGCATTTTAAATCAATGCAAAGCTAGCAGGACTTGAAACCCAAAGCACTTCAACTGGAAAACCATTGCATTATACCATTGCATTATAGTAGTAAATATACCATATCATAGTCAAACTTAGTCATTCTTACTTTTGCACTACGAATAAGTTATAGGTGTTTCTTAAGCATCATATGCAATCAGCACTGCCAAATTAAAAGACATTTTAGTCCTACAATTCAGTATTGTAACAAATATTATTTCATTAGAAACATTTTTACCAACTCTCTGTGGCCTTACACCACATAATGTGTTTTGTTTGTATATACATTGCTAAAAGAAGGTGAGAAGAGAAAATCTATTTTCCAAGAGAAGAGATCGCGAGCTAGAATGTGGCTTCCATCAGGGAAGGTTGTCTGTTTTGAGTGTGCTTCGAAATAAAGTCTTTCGTTAAGTTCTGTAGTTTTCGTGAATTAATTGGAAACCCCTGAAATATCAAGTGTCTAGGAATATTCCGCCATCAAACAGAAAAGAGACGCACTTCCACCCGACGACATCTATAAAATCGGCGCTGTAATGTATCAATGGGCTCCCGGCATAAAAGTCTGAAATCGTCATCGCAT
Source organism: Pholcus phalangioides (assembly GCF_987345545.1). NCBI lineage: Eukaryota > Metazoa > Arthropoda > Arachnida > Araneae > Pholcidae > Pholcus > Pholcus phalangioides. The sequence continues at coordinate 48,523,507 of NW_028301602.1, read as the reverse complement.
AAAAACATAAATGTTTACTTTTTGTTGTTTTTCATCGGCAGCGGTGGTCGTGTGGTGACGATCAAGGCCGATCGTAATGTTGCCGGCCTGTAATCATATGTAGATGAAATAAGCTTGTTTAGACACGAGCAGCCGGGATTTTTCCCTTTAAATACCAGCCGTACGTTGTCACGCTCTCTCTTCTTTTATAGTACTCATTGAACTGAAGCCCTCTAGTTGGGCGGTTGTCCATCTTACAACCACTTCATTTGGCCTTAAGCTAGGAAAATTATCCAATAGTTTGTTCATAATCTGATAGTTCAATTGTCTAAATCTGTTTCCCGGCAGGTCCAGAATCAAAAGTTGTTTTATTTTCATAGTTGAAAAACCTTCACTAAGTGACATCGGATGAAAAATAACAAAGGAGCTGGCCTCGTCAAGGGTATGTGCAATAAATCTTGCAAATTCTTCTAAAATTCTTGAAAGTGGAGATGAACTGGCTTGCATATCTGCTGGGAGTTTTGCTGAATGAAGTCGCTAAACTCATTGCTCAAGAATTTGAAGATAAGGCCCATGATAAAGACCACATCCGGGAGGTGCTCTTATGCCATTTTACATGAAAAAAAGAGGAATTTCTATGTTTCCTTTATACTATCATTGTGGCTTGGCTTTTTCGAGATAGTCTTGAAAAGTATGTTTTGAAAAACTAAGAGGTGAAATTCATTGATTTAGTACATGGATTTTTCTTTTTAGAGAAATAGTTTTGTAAAAGAGAGGTTTGACTGTACTTGATGTAAATATTCAAAATGGTGTCTTACCTTCACTAGAGCCTGCCAAGCTGAGAAAAATAAAAGTTGGGTTGGACAATAGTAGCTTGAAAGAAGTAGGCAAATCTGAAAGGCTTATACCAAAGTCCATTCGAGAAGCTTCACTGTCCTGCAGTTTTTTATGTATCTCACTAACTTTTTGGGCTTTGATTTTTTCAGTACCTAAAAACATATATATCTTTATATAACAAATGTTACTGCCAATGTCAAGCATGAGCTCTTAACAAAGTAGGGAAGTAATTGGTCAGCCACTTCACAAAGTAGCCAGTGAGCAGAATTGTGGAGGTAACTCGGACTCTGTCTATGAGTCATGGGCCAAGACAAAAATACATATCAAGTAAAAAATTTATTTTGATTGTGCACGCGTTGAAAGCTGACTTGAATGACTTATTCAGTAGGGGAAAAAATCTAAAGCATAAATCAGTATAGTACACTGGTGTGCATAATTAAGAGAATTAGGACATTAAGTCGAATTTCTGAAAAATTAATGGAAAGATTTTAATGAAATTTAATACTATTACACAGTTGTAACAGACAAAGAGATGTATTATACAAAAGTTATAATATGCATGCATGATTGCCAGTAAAGCTCATCATTGCAGGAATGTCCAAAATCCACATTTCGAGATCGAACCAAAAATGAGTCCACTATAGGGTATGGTTTCCCTCTCTGTCAGACAGGTCGCACAGCGCAACAGCATTCTGGACACGAGGCAGTTGAAGAGTCCCTGTGGCAATTGGTCCCACTCCTGCAGCAACACAGTTGCAATTGCTTTCCCAAGAGAGCCCAGATATGTTCTATAAGGTTTAGGTCAGGAGATCTGGCTGCCCAATCCATATGTGAATATTCTCACTTTCCAGCTAATCATTGACCAGGTAAGCCTGATGTGGATGACTGTTGTCATCCATGAACAGGAACCAAGGGCCAATTGTGCTCCTGAAAAGTCTAATATAGGGCTTTAAGATCTCCTCTCTATACCTCCTAGCAGTCACGAACCCTCTGCTGAACACAATGAGGGGTGTGCAGCCAACATGATGCCTCCACCACCATAGTGGTCTATTTTTTGGTGTGCATCGGGTCCCAGACTATCCAAACGAGGGTGTGTAGACAATCAGTATCCAAGCTAAATCTCGATTCATCTGTAAAGAGCACGGTGCTCCACTGAAGTCTGGTCCAAGGCTGATGTCTGCGCCATGCTAAAAGCGCTCTATTGTGTGCTGCAGTGAGCAGGATGTAAACAGCAGGTCTTCTGGCATGAAGCTTTCAGGCAACAGTAAACAGTGAAACTTGAATTCCAGTGGCAGCATGCAGCTCACATGAGAGCTATGATGCTGTGTAGCAGTCCTGTTATTATTTCACCAAACACCAACTCTGGCCATATCACTACATTGCTATTTGCTGCCACTAATGAGATGGGTTAGAAATGAAGATGCTATCTATCAATGGTCGCCTCAAGCTCGTTAGGGAAAATATCTTATCTGTACCCTCCCTTGGGTTTGAACCTGGGACTGTGGCAGCAACCCTCACATTGTGGTAGATGAGCATCTTACCAGCATGCCCCTCGAGTATTGTAGCAGTCCTGTGTCACCATGCCTGAAAGTGCTAAATAAGGACCCTCATTGGACATCATGACGCTTCAACGACCTTGTCCAGGTCTTCTTGATATGGATCCAGTGTCCTGAAACTGTTTCCACAAATTACAGACAATACTGGGTGTTACAACGAGCTCTGTAGCCACCTGAACTTGTGTTGTCTTGCCTGCAATCTACCAACAGTTCTACATCTCATTCTGTCATCCATATGTTTGTGGCTACTCTCATTTCACTTGATAGCTTATAAAATTTACCCAACTATTACGAGAAACACAGCAAATGTCCCAGAGGAGTACAAGCACACAAATCGCAGAGAATGCCTCGTGAGCTTATCCTCTCCTTGGTTACACGTGCCCACATGCACGTGTACACTTACGTATTGACACTAAATACATACTTCTTCAGTGCTATTATTAGTACCTTTGGTTCAGTACTTTTTGTGAAAATAGACACAATTTGCAAATTCTCTTAATTTTGCACATGGGTGTATAAACAGGATGCATAGCAAACGGAGGTATGACATTTTACTGGCAAACCATTGATCCTAGAGGTAGGCCTATACTTCCAGTTAGAAAAAGTTTCAAATAATGTGTAGTACTCAGATATGTCATTCATATTTCAAGAGGTTGTATAGTTATATTGAAAGAAAAAACTGACTTTTTATAGTCCCTGTGTGCGTCAAAACCCAATTAAAAAATTGTTGGCCTGTCTCTCCTGATTGCAACAAAAAAAAATCAATGTTTCTAAGTGCAATATTCATTGAGATAGTCGAATTCGAAAAACAGGAAATTTGGGTTAAAAAAACAGCATTAAATGTGGCTAAAACGGTTTTCCACATTTACTGTATATAGCTAGAGGATTTTTTTTTTAATTACACAAAGATATGTACATATACAAACACATATACCATTGACCTCAAGGGACATGAATGTCCTTCCAGCAGATCTAATAAGGGTTACTCTGTAATATTATTTCAGCAACAGCCTTATTATTGTAGTTTGTACAGGTTGATAATTGTTTAATATAAAAAGTATATGTATACTTATTTTAATTTTTGTATTATTGAAACAAAGGAATTTTACATACAGATGAGTTATATTGTATGGTTGTATTATTGTTGTAATATAAATTCTAGACTGGTGTTTATAGAAAAAGTAATGATATTGTTAATAGGTAAAGATATGGAAATTTTATAAAAAAATGTCTAAAAACCAGAAATTTTGCTTTTATTTGCAAAAAACATTCGGATCAAAAATTTCACATTTATTTGCACCAACAAATTCCAACTGAAAATTTTCACATCCATTCACAAAAAAACAACCTTTTGAATGAATAAAACATAGTTGAAATCAAAAATTTTGCATTTAAACAAAAACTGGCCGTATTACTGAAAAATGTTAAAGTACTTTGTTGAAATCTAACATTGCAGTAATTTCTACTTTCTTCTAGTTTAACCTTATTTTTCAAATGATTTTTATTCCAAAAAATTGCATATATAATTTAATTCTTTAATTCGTCTATACAGGCATATATTAGCTTTTAGATGGCTAATATGTGTTTCTTCAAAATTAATTTTTGTTTTCCTTTCTACATGAAATGAAAGCAAGTCGATTTGATTTGACCTGTGGAAAAAGGGCCGTCATTTCAACTTTTTCGGGGGGGGGGGGCAAAGAACATGTACTCAATGTATGTATCAGGGTTTAAGCCAGATAGAAAATTCCTTTAGCAAAAAAGCGAAAATGGGAGGAAAAGCTTCAGCAAAATGCTACAATGCTAATGATTGATGCTTGGATGTCTACTCGTTTCGTACCTCCTGTACACATTTTTGAGAAAGTGGCTACTACTTCTTTCGCATTCTAAGATTTTCTTTCGCATTTTGCAAAAAATACAACTGTAGCTTAAACCCTGGTATGTATATATATATATAAATATATACCATTTTCAGTGTATTTTCAAAAGCCAGGGCCCTCCCCCAAATGACGGGCCAGCCTGTGGATCAAAATTACAATAACATGGGCATAGTATGAAACTAACTAGTATGTAAATATTGCAGATACCATACAAACCTTGGGATTCCATTTCTAAATCACAGCAAAATATTCAGATCGAACTATGCAGATTATATTCTGATTAATTGAACAAAACTTAATTTTCATTAGATAATAGTTACAACTGCAGCAATAATACCGTGATCATGCTGGAATTTGAAAAATGTGCATTGCTACAAAAAATTGTGTAAATTGAAGTATTGCTGAACAGTATAAGAGGAAAATCTAATGAAAATCTCACCAAACTGAGAGAAACAACAGAGACAGTTGATGCTTTGGAACAGAACTTAAAAGAATAGATTTTCTGTATTATAGCATGGTTTTTTCCCAGAAAAAACAATTTCTGTGGTATTGAGAGTATCTCCCATACACACCAGTAGTTGAGTGCAGCCATCCATAGAGACTACAGACAACCCCTAGCAGTTGGCAATTCAGTAGATACCGCTTGAAGGAATCACTGATATTATTTGGATATTGTTATTGCTTTTGCAAAGTACAGAATGGACTAACATCATAGCATGCAAAAATATTTGTTTATAATTATTGGGACTTCGGTTTAGCTTAATTTTTTTCCCTGTCAAGTTCTTTTTCTGCATTTTGAAACTAAGGTTCAATCCCATTTTTTTGTGCAAGTTGTCGTTATCAGCCTGCAAGACTATATAGGAGGTTAGCAGGTGCATTCCCTCCCTCTTTGTTGGCAAACATTTCCATACTCATGTCACAATCAGGGAAACTCTTGGGCCATGCAACCACATGAGATGGCAGATCTGAGGTGAAAGGGTGAAACAAAAATTAGATTTTTTTTTTTGTTCTAGGAGGGGAGCAGAATCCGAGGTGAAAGGGTGGGGAAAATTTATAAAAAAAAAAAGGGGTTTTTTTTTGTCAAGAATAGTTGAGCTAAATTGGGCAGAAGACAAGCAATAGGCACCACAAATAGGTTCCGCATGGCATGGGTAGAGATTTTATCTTGAGCCGCCCCTGTTTACAATGTCCTTATCAGGATGGACGCAATTTCAAAAAAATAATAAAAAAAATAGTAAAATACTGCAAGAAATTAAGACCAGAATTTTTTTCCCTAAAAAAAAGACATATTTGAAGAAAAAACTATTTCTGTAGTATTGAGAGCATCTAACATAGCTCCGTAGTTGAGTGTGGCCACCGGTAGAAACTATGGACAATCCAGTGCAGTTAGAAACTCTGTATATTTTAAAAATTTAATTTGCAAGAAAAAAATTGTATAAAGATTTATAAATGGTGTATAAAAACAAGTAGAAAAAAAAATTGCCTTTTTCTACCAAAACATGACAAAACTCTTTGAATGCCTCATGATTTAATTATTTATTGAATTGCCCCATGCCAATTATACAGGCTAAGACTATACAATATTTTTCTAAAAGTAGCAAAATCAGCTACTGGGAATCGTACACCACCACCAATTATACACAAGAAATAATGATTTATGTAATAGTATCATGTTTAGTAATATTATATGCAAACTAAAATTAAAACTAATTCACAGCAAAGAGGATTTACATTTGAGAGATAATTAAAACTCACCAGGTAATGTTTTAGGAAAACCGATAATTGGTATTGCAACTAGGAATCCTATAACAGCAGCAACAATGAAACCAATCCACCAGGCACCAACCCAGACATTGCTCAAAGGTGATAGTCCTAATCTGAAAATTGGCAGAAAAGGGTCAAATAAAAAAAATTTTTCAAAATATATTTCTTAAAAAAAATCTTATTACAGGCTGACATTGATTTATATGATTATGATAAAAGAGGATATATATAATGAAATTAAACTTATTTAAATAGTGAATTCAATGAAATGTGGAAGATCTGGAACCTAGCAAGGATAACAAGTATATATACAGAAGGTTGATATAACACTTGCCTACTGCACACAGGGGTGGAAAATGTAAATTTGATTTTTTTAGCAGTTTATCAGTTTTATAGCACTTTAAAATTTTGGCAGTAAATAAAATAGTTTTTATATACATACCAGGGGGGATCTGCCCACCTCCCCCCCCACTTCTCTTCACAACATATCTTGTTTATTTCGTCCCACTTCATCAGCGTGCTATGCAAAGGGACATGTGAAAGCACCAGCTTACTGAAGTAGCAAATTTTAATAAAAATAATAATAAAGCAACAAAAAACAAATGAGATTCATTTGCTGAATTTTAGTTCAAGTCGCTGAATTTTAGTGGTGCCCCACACTGGATATATCTTGGGCTACCGATGTGTTGCAAATTTTACAATGTTAAACAACAAAAATAAGAGATACGTCCAGGAGCCCCGAATTAGAACCTGACAACATTTCCACGGAGCTCTGACCTGGAAGCTTGTCGGACACCCCCCCCCCCCTGTAAGCGGCCATGAAAATTTTTCATTTTTATAAATTTTACAACTAATAAAATCCAGGGCCCCACATCCAGTAGCGGGACACAATACGCAGATTTTTAGTGGGGAATCCAGACTGGATTTATCTTGGTCTTCCGTGGTTACGAATTCTACAACAGAAAAGAATGAGATTCAATCCAGGGCCCCAAAATGAAACCTGTAAACATGGGGCCCCCGACTTGGAAGCTTGTCCGTCATCCCCCACTGCGAGTGCCATGAAACATTTTCATTTGTCATTTGTATTCGTTTTACCAATGAATAAAATCCAGGGACCCAACCAATTACCAGGGACACCAATTCACATACTTTTAGTGGGGCCCTAGACTGGCTTTATCTCGGGCTTCCGCTATTGCAAATTCTACAACAGAAAAGAATGAGATTCATCCAGGGCCCCCAAGATGAAAGATGTAAACATGGGGGGCCCCGATTTGAAAACTTGTCCGTCATCCCCCGCTGCGAGTGCCATAAAAAATTTTCATTTGTATTCATTTCACCAACGAATAAAATCCAGGCCCACCCACGCAACTACCCGTGGCGGAAATCGCAAATTTTATAGGGCCCCCAGACTGGATATATCTTGTGCTTCCGCTATCGCAAATTTTTCAACGTTAAAGCAGCAAGAAAACAATGAGATCCATTAAGGGCCCCTGGAAATGAAAACTTAACTTTCCCATGAAGGTATACGTGCAATCCCCCCCCCCCGGGTACCCCAACCCTGCGTGTTGGGAGCACTGCTGTTATATGTATATTATACATTTACACACCTCTCTGCATGACCCCCCACCCCACAAGGGGTTGGGCTTTCAGGGGCCACAACGATTCTTATCACTTTTTGATTTCTCGCACTATAAATTAATCACAAAGGGGCCTTTCTGAAAAGCCGGTTTGGGGGCTCGCTATCTAAATTCCAGCCTAGGGGCCCTGCTGTAGGATGTGGGAGCCTCTCGGTACATGCACATAACATGGTCCTGATGGGTCCCGATATATGCTAGAGTAAAATGAAAACTCGACCCAAAATCATAATGACTTCCGTAACACAAAAACGTAACAGACTTCCGTCACTCAAAAACGTCACCCACTTCCATAGCATAAAATCGTCACTAATTTCGGTTGCTTAGAAACAGATCCTTTTCAAGTTTGTGATTTTATATTATAGAATAGATATGCAGTAGCGTACACAGGATTACTTTTCACTTAAAAAGCAGTGTTACCTCAGCTTAGAAGAAGAAAGTGCCCCTCCCCTCTCGAAGAAATTTTTTTTTTAATTTTTAAATCATAAAAAAATTTTGAGAGACTTCTTGATATTTATATTTTTACTTTCTCTACAATATCAACAAATGAGAGGCTTTAACATAGACATTTTTAACACATGGTGCGTTTCAGATTTCGAAAATAATTTGAAAATGGGTGTTTTTAGATTTACCTTGTAAACTTGGTAATTACTAATTTTAAAAAAAGAATCACTACAAGAGACACTTGAAACACTCATTAGAAAAGTAATTATTATTTTTTGTTTTTGCCGCTGATGCAAGTCATGCTTTTGTACTCTTCAGTTTCAAGCATTTTTGAACGTTTGATCTTGCTTCTTTTACCAGAATTTACTAATTTCACATTTAAAACAATAAGTGTTTTCTTTTTTTTTTGAGTTTGCTCTTGATCAAATCCTCAGTTTGATTCAACATACTTTGAGATTACTTCTTTTGCTGGGTCATTCGTAGCATATTTATTAGAAATTCTAAGAAATTTAATAGTGATAAAACTATAGACTTAAATTATTTTTAACTTATGCTACATAGTAATTTAAACAATAGAATTAAATTATTTTTAATTTAAATGATAGAAATAAAAATTATAGAATAATGATTAAACTATTAGAAATTTAATAGAATGATTCAATTTTCACAAAAAATTCAATCTGAGTACATCTGTTTTCACTCCCTATTTTTCACTTATTTCATGACCCTTTTCTCATTTTGTTACTTTTCCATACTTGTAGACAACCTGAATTTACTGACAGCTTTTGCATCACAACTCCTAATAAAGAAGACGGATTCTTCATTGCGGTTTTTCTAGTGCGATAATAAGTTCTCTCACAAACTTTTCCATTCTGTTAAGTTGAAGGATACAGGAATGTTTTATCAAATACAGCCAGTCAGGGAAAAAAGGAAAATCGATGCAATTTAAAGAATAATTAATGTAAGGAACGCATAAATCAAAGGAATCAACTTTGAGTAATTAATAGCTGCCTTAACAAAAAAAATAGCTACAGGGCTCCCACTGAAAAAATTAGAAAAAGCAAAACTAAAAAGTAGGATGGGGGAGAATACCCCCCCCCCTTTTTTTAGACAACATAATCATAGAAAAAAAAACCTCTAAAAAATTTTTTTTTATTTTATTTTAAAGTTTTTAAATTAATTTTTTTTTTCATTTTTTTCATAGCGTTATTTCAGTATCCCGTAAGATTGACTAGAGCCAAAGCAAAATAACAGAAATGACTTTGTTCTTGTTATTATTTCTGGCCAAAACAGTGTACTAGCAACTACAGAAAATTCTTTTATGGCACTCCTTTACAATATATATTATATATTTCTTTAAGTCTTCCATAGTCCAGCTTGTCAACTCTCTTCAACAATGCACAGCAAATTAGGAAGATGTGGGTTTTTTTTTAAGAATGATGCTTCTTTCCAGAACACTTTCAAAAGCACAGTGTAAAATGTGTAAATTACAAGATCCGCTGTAAAAATAAGCCAAGGTGAACCGGATGGTTTTATTGCCCTTGTCTATCTGTTTTTTAAAACCCTTAACTGGCATGTGCATTCTTCATCTTGCCACCCCCTTAAGAAATGCATCTGGATTATCTTATTTTCAATACCTTTCAAGCTAGTTGCTCACATGTGCTTGACACAAATTTATGATACTTTTCTACTTTTTGTTCCCTCTATATCATTAATCAAAGTTTTCGTGGGGTCAAAATGACCCAACCTCACCATTTGCGTGTTTTTTTTGCCTGATGTCAGGAGTGTTCAGATTGAAATGGCATGCCGGAAGAGCACCAGTTTTCTCGATAATGGTTTCAAATTAATGGTGAAACATTGGATATCTGAGGTGAGGGTGAGGATAGTGTTGTTAGTGAATTGTACATCACATATGTTTGATCAATATGTCATGGTATTATTTGCATGTACTATGTTCCCGACTTAGAATAAGACTTGTTGTGTACATAATGTGAAATAAATAAGATCTTCAGCACCTCTCATCTTTCTGTATACTCTCATTTATACAATTTGGAAGCTGTTCATTTGAACAGCTTCAAAAATAATTGAATTAATTAATATAAGCTAATTAATAATTAATTAGCTTGTCTTTTTTATAGTATTCCTTGGTGTTTTAAAAAACTTATCTTTAAATTGTGGGCAGAACCCGAAAAATAGATCAAACAATTTTCCATAAAAACCTATGGGAAATCATGTTTCAGCAAATGAACATGATCTTCGTTAGCTGAGGTATCACAGTATTAAAATACTGTGTACGTATATATATATATATATATATATATCATCATTAAATATGATTGTCAGTATCATGGCAATAAAAATATTTGTTTTTAAATATTTATTTAATAAATTACATAATTAAAATTCAATATCAACTGAAAGTACCAATAATTTTATTTTCAATTAAAAACACCAATTTTATTTATGATTATGAATTTTAAGAAAATTTATATTTGGCCAAAAAATTAGCCGAATATTTTGTATTTGGCCAAATCACTATTCGTCCCATCCCTAATTTCTAGTACAGCCAATCATGGAAAAACAATGAATGTTCAAAAGATTTTTTTAAAGTTTAGAAAAGAAAATTACTCTTTGGCATCAACACCTATATCCACATAAATTTTCAGAAGTTGTCCGCCAAGTACATAGCCGATTGCAGGACCGATGATTGCCATAGTATAAAACATACCTACAAAAGAAATCACATCAAGTACCTTTCAACATGAGATATAGCAAAACTTAGATGACAATATTCATATCTATTCACAAATTAAACCATAACAGTTAAACACACTTTGCACATTAATTTAATTAAATTTTGATCTAATAAATTTGATGAACCAAAACCTTTACAGCAATACCCTGAAGTCGTACTATAGGTGGGACCAATGTGATAACCACATAAAAGTAGGAAGGGTACGATTTTGCATATAAATGCATTCATAAATATTAAGATCAAAATTTAAGAAAAACATGTCTTTTTTTCTGCTTATTATGAGTTTACCACCATAGTACTCTCCTATTCCTTCATAAAATTTTACCCGAAGAAAAGGGTCCAAAATAATGTTGCTTTTGACTTTTTCAGGGCATAGTGACTGTTTCATGCTGGTAGATATGCCAGGCTTAAGGGGCCCTGTTGTTTCCCCCCCCCCCGGCTTTTGAAAATACACTAAAAAAATGGTGTATATATATATATATATACATATACAAATATATATATACACATTGACTATATGTTCTTTGCTCCTCCTCCTGGAAAAAGTTGAAATGACGTCCCTGAGATACGCTACTATCAATTCCGAACATTTTGTACTGCTTTCAGTCTGCAATTTAGTAACTACACAAAGAACATTTTAGGTGTTAATACCAATTTTTTAGTTGCCATGAGGACCTGGTTCCTCGGATTTGTCCGGCTCTGGTGACTATTACTACTAAACCATACACGTAAACATTCCTGAAAAGTTCTTTCCAGAAGAAATTCTGTGGTAACTTGTAAACATTCCAGAATGTATATGTGGTGTTTCACGTTCCAGAACCTGCCTAGTAACTAAAGCCTGGTCCTTAAAGAAAGCTCTATTCCCTGAAATCTATGCAAATGAAAGTCACAGGTTAAACAATTTCAATGTTTTAAATACACCTTAGCCCATCGAAAGAATCAGCTGCTTGTGTTTGGAGGCAAAAAAAAACTTTCACTCGTGGGTCGAAATTTAGAATTACAGATCGGTGTGTATAATATTGCGATTTCCTCTGCAAAAATCTCAGATACCATACAAGCTTTGGATTTTATTTCTTACATCACAGAAATAATCACCATATGGTAATTAGAACATTGGTAATGGTGCCTAAAATTTTCTATATGTGATTGCTAAATTGGAATCCAGGGATGACAATTTTCCGATTTCATGGCAGTGTCTCATCCAACATGGAAAGGTTTCAAGTCCAGGAAAGGTAAAGAACATCATTTTGGACCGTTTTTCGTTTTTCTTATGAAAAAACCAAGCTTGACTCCCACGAAATTTGGCTAGTGCCTAATTTTTTTTTTCAATTTAGCAAGCCCTCAATTACCATACTGAGAAATTACTCAAACAAAAAATATAACTTTCTGATTATTTTGAAGTTTTTAATAAATTTTCTTGCATCTTTTCTTACTTTCCATATTTTGCCATCAATTTTATAAAGTTGAACCTTGTAAACCCAAAACTGAAGGGACAATGAGAAATTTTGCTTTCAACTAGATTGGATGCTGTTCAATTTAAAAAAAAATTACTCTGACAGGACTTGTTTCGTATGAAGTGGAATTTTTTCATAAGAGGTTTCGCTCTAAGAAGGTTTAACTGTATTGTTATTCAGCAAATAAAAAAAACGAAGGTGAGCTGAAACAATGAATTCTCACTTAGGATAATGGCAGAGATTTTATTACCCACAGTACTTACAAGACTGAGGATATAAACAGAGAGGCAAAACAATGTTAGAATTCCTCATGGAAACAAATCTGGTCTGGGTTAACCAAGGGAACAGACCAACTTTTTTTTGCACAAAATCATGAAGTAATTGATCTGACCTTGGTCTCAATAGATATTACAAATGTGATCAAGAAATGGAGGGTCAGCGATGAACCCTCCCTATCAGCTCACAGATTCATAAATTTCCATTACAAAGTAACAGTCGTTCCTACTTTTTTTCGGAATTTTAAGAACACAAACTGGGATCTTTTCAAGAAACCTGGGAAGCTAGTTCAACACTCTCGTCAACCTTGGGGATGAGATCTTAACAACAGATGCTGTCACCTTGACAGAAGTGATCAGAGATTCTGCAAATCAAGTATGTCCACTTAACATTGACAAATCTAAAGTATACTCGAAAAAAATGGCAGACTAAAGATCTCAAACTCCTCCATAAGGAAACAAGGTACACAGGAAGGCTGTTAGGACCAGGGTTGGTAAAAAAAAACTGGGTTTTTTTTATAAATTAAAAACTGGGTTTTTTGGTTTAAACCGGTTTTTGTTTTAAATAGTATTAACACTACAAACTATAATATTTCTGAAAAATCATTCAAACTTCTAATAATTAAAATAAATGTTTATTAATGTAATTAACACTATTCCCATATTAATTTTTTAAAATTAAAACATTAAAATAAATATTTCTTACATTTTAACAAAAACCAATTTTTGCAATTTAATTATTTTTGCTTAACTCAATGGATTACTTCAAAATTTTTTTAATTATTAATCATATATATAATATAAAGATGTTTTCTCCAGTTACTTTCAGTATGATTAATTAGGAAGCTATTTTGCAAAAACTATTATAAAAATTAGGTGAATATAATGTATTTAATGAAGCATAAATAATGCAGATTAATTAGTGATGATTTACGATATACAGGGTGATTATAACTAAGGTTCTGATTTCAAAACACTGTAAAAGAACAATTGTCGGAACGACTTGAAAATTGACATGAATATTCCTGAAAAAATATAATTTTATTAAGTGAAGGGGGAAAAAAAGACTTTAAAATGTGTAAAATTAATGACATCATCCAACAAATGGGAAATTTGCTTGCAGAATGGAAACAATAGCCAGTCATGGCAAAAAGATAACTTAATTATAGCATTGCACGATTTCATAATTCATGAAAACATCACAAAAGAAAATGAAGTAATTGAACAAATAACTACAACTTACTCAAGAAATGTTCAATATGTTGTCCACCGTGTTCTGGCTATGAGGTGAAAGCACAAAAATTCTTGTTCAACAACAGATCAGAATATGCCATGGTCATGATGTGGATGCACTTGCAATTCACCTTTATTAAACCAAATGTGCCCCCATCTTAATATTCCTGAGGAACTTCTAACATATAGGGGGGATGCGCTGGAGATTGCAATTCACCAAAGTTCACAATCTGACCACTATTCATAACATTTTGAGGTGTGCCCCCCCCCCCCCCAGAAGTTTCAAGGGTTAAGTTGCATCCTGTTATTTTCAAAATCTGTCTTCAGCAGCTGTTTTGCTGGTATTGCAATGTGCATCTTGATAGAAGTAGTTCTATCCACACACTGATGCTGTGGAAGTGACGAAATGATGTGGTTGCACAAAATAGATTATACTTCTGGCCAAGTACAGCATCCTCTACTTGCACATTTTACACTAATTGCACTTTTTTTCCCTTTCGCCAAAGAAATTTCCATTGCTTCAGGAGTATCTCTGCACATTTTCAAGTAATTCTGACCAGTACTTATTGTAGTTTTGGAACCAAAACTTTACCCTGTATATAGCTGATTATTTTTCATAAATCTGTTACTACTATAGAAGAGAACCTTGATTAACTGGGCTTAACAGTGAAAGTATTACAAAAATTTTGTCATGTATATATATATATTGTTTCTAAAAAACTATTGAATATTAAGACGGTGATATACAGTATGAGATGTGGTACTTCTTATGGGAAAGAAAATGGTAACGTCTGTGAGGTAATGTAACTACTAGTACACTAGTCTTTGCCCTTTAAGGACAGCTGGTGTCTTTATTGGATTATAGGACCACCTGCCCATAGCATGATGGTGTCACTACTGTTGCTGCTTCTTTGTGAAGGGAAAAAGAAACCCTGTGAGATAATACACCATTACATTTAGATGTATGATGCAATCCTTATTCAGGAATTTGCTTAAGATAGAGCATCAAAATGTAGCCAAAGGTTAGAAAATGTGGTAAGAATGAGAAATTTTGGCTTCTGTCTACAACTTTAAATAACTAAGATACTTCATATGAAAAATATACATATATTCTGGCACCTTTTATGAGACTTTTTGAAAAACCACTTATACCATCTTATGCCATTCAAAGATATACCATCAGAATGTACCCCAAGAATATAAAATGTGGTAAAAATGAAACATTTTCGCTAATAATGAACAAATATATTTTTCAAGGAAAAAATTATATTTAGGCCACTTTTATTTGGTTTTTTGAAAAAAAACCACTTGGTTAAAATCAAGTTAGGTTAAAACCCTGGTTAGGACTAAACTTGAATCAAACTGGACTCATTCCAAGGAAGTTCAGAGAAAGTTCAAGAAAGAAATCAGAAAAGTGAAGAATAGCTCTTGACAGAAGTTCAGCACAGAAATAAGCTCACTGTCAGAAACTGCCAAGGTAATCAAATTGATCAAAAACAATTTTAATGATAAAGTAAATGTTATCGAGCGACCAGATGGAAATTATACTACCAGCTCAGTGGAGACGCTGGAATATCTACTGGATTATCACCTTAGAAGGAACCTACAGAACTCTGGCAGACTAGGCCTATCTTGGAACCAGTAGACATCTCACTAGCCAACATAATAATTGATTATGACAAATGTGCCGAAGCCTTGAGGGGATTTTCTCCTTTCAAGTCTCACCAGGCACAGATGGAATATATCCTTTCTACAAAAAGTGTTATCAGCAATGAATTAATTCATCTCTACAAAGCCAGCCTAGCTTTAAGATATATACCTAAATTATGGAGGAGCTCCAAAGGTATCTTCTTACAAAAACCAGGATAAGACACCTATTATAAATCATCATCCTTCAGCATGATTATCTCCATTTCAATTGAAGTTATTGGAAAGTCTGATACTCTGCATCTTCAAGATATTCCCCATTTAGCCTAATGGGCAAGATTAATGTAAACCAACAAGGTTTTAACACTGGGTTACCGATTCTTTTTTATTCTCCACTGACTCTGATCTTCATCAATTGATCTGGAGAACTAAAACCACAATTATCAATGGACAATTTGCTATTGTATTTTCCTGGACACACTGTTGGAGCCTTTCATTTATAAATATAAAACATAACTTTCAACTCTATATGAAAGGCACTAATAGATTATAGCATTCCATCTATGATAATCAGATGGATCAATCATATGCTCAGGAATCAAACAATTACTGCCTGTGTTCTTGATGCTCAAGCTGAAAGAACTATCCGGAGAGGTTGCCTGCAAGGGGGAATCATTTCTCCATTTTATGGAACATAGTCTTCAGCTCCCTGATTTCTGATCTAATAAAAGGACCAGGATACACTCAGGCTTATGCTGATGATCTAGTCATGCTCATCCAACCGCATGATTGAGGAATCTTGCTCAACAAATTTTACACTGTAAATACAGTCGCAGCCCCCCCCCCAGTATTCGCGGTTCGTTTTTCATTTATTGGAATTTTTTTTCATTTTTTGCAACACTCAAAAATCGTCATTCATATGGGGGTTTTTTTACAAAATTTGAGTTGTGCATGTTTAGGATGGCTCATTTTTGGATATGGCTCGCTAATGACATTACTGTCATCACTAGAGCCGTGGCAGCTCCCAAGACAGAAACAGTGACCTCAGGTTGGATTAACTTTTGGCCACAATGTGCGATAAAGGGCACAACCATTTCTGCAGCGCCAACTGAAGAGACTATAAAGGACATTGTCACGTTAGAGAAACAGGTGGGTGGAGAAGGGTTCAATAATATGGATATATAGAAGTCGAACAACTAATTAATAGCAGTTCAAAGGGTATTGGCTGAGGAGGAATTAATGCAGTTGACTTATCCTGAAACTGAAGCGACACCAGATGAAGAAGATCAAGATAAAGAAGTAAAAGACAAGTTGACCATGAGTAACAGCGGAAGGGCTTCGCACATTCAAATCAGCAATAGATTGTTTTCATGGCATAGATCCCTCCATGGTACGCTCCTCACATGGAGAAAAATTTGTAGAGGAAGCTTTGTCATCATATTCCAATATACTTGATGATATAAAGAAGAAACGGCAAAAAGAAATCACACAATGTTCTTTCAGAAAAAATCACTACACCCTCTTTTAAATTCCCTTATACCTCTGCGTTACCCTGCTCTTCTCATGCTGTTCAATAAACGAGATATACAAAAAAACCTATAGTTTTGGTTATTCGCGGATTTCTGTATTCGCGGTCACCCCTGGAACGTAACCCCCATGAATACGGGGGGGGGGGGGGGGATGTAGTGGTATTTACATGGAACAGAAGAAAATGGGAACTTGGAAATCTAACTCTCAAGGGACAAGAACTTATGTATGTGACAAAGTGAAACATCTAGGATGTCATTTTGACTCTACGCTTTCTTGGAAATTCCATATTCAAGAAAGAGCTAAACGGGCCACTAATATACTTATGCTATGCAAAAGAATTATTGGTAAAACCTGGAGTTTAAACCTCGAAACCACCAAGTGTATTTACACCACTAATGCACACCTAGTGCTGAGCTATAGATGTGTGGTATGACATCAGGCATTAGTAAAGACATGAGACTGTCCTACAAAAAGTGCAAAGATTAGCAAGCATTCTGATCACAGGAGTTCTACCCAGCTCCCTTTCAATTGCCCTCAAAACTGCTCTTGAGTTGCCCCCTCTAGGATGGTATCTACAAGGAGAAGCTTTTAAGACGTGTACAGGTTGGAAAAAAATTGTACATAATGCAACTAACCTTATATGGGATATAAATCCTCTTTTAAGAAATATTGGGACAGCTGTCTACTGGGAAAACTAGAAATCCCTTCTCTATTAATGCTAAAAGACTCCTGTTCCAAAACAAAAAAAATTACTAAAAATTACACTATCTATATACCTGGGAGAAATGAAGTTGCTAGCATAATTGATAACATCTCAATGGGAGTTATAGAATGTTACACTGATGGCTCCAGGATAACTGAAACTGGGGGGGGGGGCTGGAGCAATTTTTCGCATCTCTGGAGTGGATCATGACTACCATAAGATATATTTGTATCTTAATAAAACGACTACAGTATTTCAAGCTGAAGTACTAGTTATAGCCACACTGGCAGAAAGCCGATTTCTAAAGGGTATCACGGCAAACAAATTGTTATTTTCTCCGATAGCCAAGTAGCACTAATGGCTCTTGACAACTTTTTCAAGTTTTAACTGTGTGTCAACTACTGCACAGATATGTTGAATAACTTGGCAGCACTTGACAACATCAACCTCTACTGGGTTCCTGGACATGGAAATTTCCAGGAAAACAGACTTGTAGACCAGATAGCCAAAAGAGGCAGCGAACCTGAAGCTGTCTGGACCCAAACCTTTCTATCCTGTTTCGATGTCAACCATAAAAGGAGATGTCAAGCAATGGATAGAAAATAAGCATTATCGGCAATAGAACTCGAGGCAGGACTGCAGACAGGCCAAACTGGCCTTGGGAACCCAACCGTATATTGCCAAAAAGCTTTCTCACTGAATAGTAAACAGATTCGACAGGTTGTACAGATCATCACTAGTCATGTCAACCTAGCGAAACATCTACACAACTGTGGCTAGGCACTGAGTGAAGTAGTAAATGCAACCAACATTCACAACTCATGGTGAATATCAATTCTCTGCTCTAATTTTAACTCTGTTATTTTCTAATAACTTCATGTTGAGTTTTTGGCCATATCCCTGGGAGACCTCCACTGCTCCTTTTCTTAAAAAGGGTATCGCAGACAGGAGCAGCTTCCCCATTTATTTAGATATGGTATTTATATTGGTTGCAGTTTTACCATAATATCCCACGTATAGGAGTTCAGTAAAATGGTGGCATTTACCATACCTTCCATTCCTAATGCTGTTGCAAAACCTTTGGGAAATCTCTACAGTATGTTACTTCACCTCCACATATGTTCCACTATTCATGTTATACTACTTGGTGTCAGAGCAATGGGCAAAATGCCTTAGCTCTTCCCGCACACCACAGAATGATGCTGATGATGATACAAGATTGAGAAAAAGTTCATTTGTGAAAGTGAAAAATCTGAAATCTTCATGACTAGAGATTATCATTCTTCTTTCACAAAGTAGCAGCTTACCATCACCATTTCATTCTAAAATGATAACCTTCGAAGAATAACCATTCATAATCACAGTCAAGCCGGATCCAACCTTTAAACATTTAAATGCAAAACCGACAAGTTACTTTTTGATCTGAAATTTGGGAATCTGGGTCATTTTACATGTCTATTCATATATCTGATTTAAAATTCAGGGCTCCTACTCAAAAAATTAGAAAAAGTAGGACTAAAATGTAGGACGGGGAGGACCCTCCCTAGACAACATAATAACAAAAATTGTATTTAAATTTTTTATTTTGAAAAAATTAAAAAAAGAATTCATAGTACAATTTCAGTATCCTTCTAAGATTGACTCGAGCCAAAGCAAAATGGCAGAAATGACTAGGTAACAAAAACAATTTTTGGCCAAAACAGTGAGCTAGCAATCGCAGATAATTCTTTCATGTCTCTCTCTCTCTCTCTCCTCTCGTTACATTCATTTTTTGGCATCTTCCACTCTAGTCTGACAACTCTCTTCCATAATGTGTGACAAATTATGAAGACATGCAAGTTTTTTAAAAATGAGACGCTCTTTTGATACCACTTTCAAAAGCACAGTACAAAATGCGTAAACCACAAGGTCTGATGTAAATAAGTCTACAGAAGATGATTGAATACTATTGGGAAGCATCAAAATCACCAAACCTAAAATAGGCCCATGTATCCAACTGCTTTGTTATGCAAACTGCTGTTTAACCTACTGCACAAAATGTGTACCATAATTCTGAATGACGAATATTAGTTAACATATAATGAATAGTCCAAGACCATGAGAAGAAGTATATATGAAATTTTTTCTATCCAGAGAGAGGTGGTTTCAATGACTACTCTACTTGTTGAACACTCAAACTAAGCAAAAGAAAAATTAATAAAACAACTGGTCCACATACACCTCCAAATAACCTTAAAAACGACACAATTTCTGCTTTGGCAGAATCATTAATTGCAATCTACTGCATTTGTATTATTTGGCAATATATCGATGATCTCCTCCTCAATTAAAATCAATTACACAAATTTTGTTGATAGGAATTAGTACAAAAGTAGGAAAAACAGAACAAAAACTAGAACGTAGGACTTTTAACTAAAAAGTTTTTTAAGAGCCCAGAAAATTTCAGGAAAATTTTTTTCTTTGCTTTCTACGACGTTCCAGAAATGAAACATTATAACTTGAGGAGGAACAAAGGCGCTTGGGGAGAGGTGAAAGAGAAAACTGATATTACCTGTAAGTTACACTTGTATGGTGATATTTCTGAAGTATCAATAAGCAATTTTCTACTTCATATCACCAATTCACAACATGTAACTGTTTTGTTAATCTTGAAAAAATATTAACCAGTAATTCGCTATTTATTTTTAATGTCTGTGGTAAGATATAGAAACACTTTTGAATCCATTTTTCACTTTGCTAACGTATTCAGTGGTTTGTTCGTTTCATTTTTGTATTGTAGACAATATAATGTCTATCAGGAGATCTGACTTCTATTCCAGTTACAGCAATGCTTTGAGTGAGGATTCAAATTTGCCTTTATTTATAGAAGACATAACTTCTATTTGAAAACCAAAATTTAAGAATGCATGCGCCTGGCAGGTTTCTCGTAATTTTTTATGTATAAAGACACTCATCTTGAATTAAATAACATATTCAAAGCATTGCTGAACAACTTTTACCCCTATTTATTGGTTCTTAGTTGCATCCATAACTCTCAAGATGTTTGTCATGTTCCATTTATGAAACAAGCATTTTTGAACATGCGTAGCATGTTAATTGAGTAACAGTACAAAAAACTAATTGATGTACTTTAATTGATATATTTAGTAGTAAAAATACACAAAATAATTTTCAATTTACTTCAAAATTGAAATTTTGGCAAATTTTAATCGAAATGCAGAAAAAATGCTTAAAAATGTCAAATTTCAAAATCCTGTCTAAATAAGTTCGCATTATCTTAAAGTCTCTGAACTTATTTAAAATAATACTTTGAATTGTATTTACCAGGTGTACAAGTATGAAATGCAGATTTCAGAAAACAGATGGTGCACCAATGCAGTTTGTGCTATAAATATTTGACACTGCGCCATTTTGTTGTGTCATCAACAAGTGTCAGATGTGCATGAGTGATAAATTGGAAAAGTGTGTGCATAGTGTTGTATTGTTGTGTTCAATATGTCGAAAGTTATACTGAACACAGAGCATTCGTGAACAGCATTAATTTTTTTGTTTTCATTTGAAGAAAACTGCTGCTGAATCATACCGATTACTTCGAGAAGCTTATGGTGAACATGCTCCATCGCAAGATATGTGTGAATGATGGTTTCGGTGTTTCAAAAGTGGCGACTTTGATGTTGCAGACAAGGAACATGGAAAACAGCCAAAAAAAAAAAGATGTGGAATTGGAAGCATTGTTGGACGAAGATGATACTGCACAGACACAAAAACAACTCGCAGAGCAAACAAGCTGTTTCAAATCGCAATGCCCCATGACAACGTGAAATGCTCCTTGACAATGGTCAATGCTCCATCACATACAGCAAAAGCGGTTCACGGCACGTTGGAAGCACTCAGCTGGAAGTTCTACCCTATGCGGCTTACTCACCAGACTTGGCTCCTTCAGATTACCACTTGTTTGCATTGATGGGTCACGCACTTTCTGAGCAACGCTTTGGTTCGTACGAAAATGTGAAAAAATAGCTTGATGAATGGTTCGCAGCAAAAGGGGAAGATTTTTACTGGCGTGGTATTCACAAATTTTGGGAAAGATGGGGGAAATGTATAACAAGCAATGGAGAATACTTTGAATAAAGCACTTTATGAATTAAAGTGCATTATCATTATCATTCTTCCGAATTTAACATGTTTTTTTTTTTGAAAAAAAATTCACATTTCATACTTGTACACCTGATACATAGGACGAAAAACCAGAAATGTTTTCATTTGATATGTTCCGTTAAATGATTAAAGCAGTAGAGCAGAAATCGCTAAACCCCCCTATAAAATGTCATATAGTTTTAAATTATAAGTAGGATTTCTTCTAATTCTCAGCAGTTGCAAAGTAAAAGTATAGAGAAAACTGTTCCATTGAGAAATCAATTTTACCAAATATCTGGGCTTGACAATGCTAAAATAAGGGACCTTATAGGGGCTAAGTATCTCCTCAATGCCACTTAACAGGTTAAATCTTTATGGCAGATGTAATTATTAACTTTTCAACTGTACAAAAAACTCCACTACCTATAGTTTTTTAGTCTCATTATATATATATATATTTTTAATTTAATGGAAAAACTGATTAAAACACATTTTATTGAAGAATCATTATCTGAAGGCAAAAAGTTACATTAGAAAACTATTTTAATTTCTTGGTCCAAATAACAGGCTGCTCACTGTGTATGATCCACTGCTTTTTTTACCTGAGGTTGGAATGGAAATATTTTTCAACATCCACAAAAAATATATTTTTTGAAAATAATCGACACTTTATAGGTGCAGATAAAAAGATAAATTTTATCTACAGATGTGACCAACAACCTATCCTAGATGGAAATATGCTCCCCCGAAAGATCTAACAGAGATCCAGTTTGAAACTAAAACCTAGTTTCACATACCAAAACTGAAAAATTAATATTGTATCTACCATATTTTAACATGCATATCAGGGTATGAAAAAATCTTCTAAAAACATTAAAAAAAATCATTTTTTTATTAAACTTAACTGACTGCTTATTAATTAAAACAAATCTTGTTAATCATTAAAAATACATATTTTCATATCACCTGCTTTTTTCTCCTAATCATTCAAATTTAATTAAGCATTAATAAATAAACAAATGAACTGCAAGCAAAAAATACGAACACAAAAAATCTGTGTTTACGTAACATGAAAGGTCAATGAACACACATAAATTAACTTCATGGTTTAAAATTTTTTTGTAGAGAAAAGTGTTTTTATTCATGAAACCCCCCTCCCCCTATTAAAGTGAATGAGTGGTGGCATCTCAGCATCAAACATCTGGTGCAGACATGTCAATTCATTGGATGTACACCAAAGGGAAAATTCAACATCAACTGAATAAAGCAAATTCTATTGGCAAGATTGTTTCTTGCACAATGAATGGATATGTTTCCAACTTGCATGATGTTGCTTAATAGTTTACACATTTTCATTCTTTCGCAGATTTAATAAGTTTGATAAAAAAACGAGCAAACACAAAATTTTAATACAAAAAGTAAAGTCAAAAGCCCAATGATATCTATGTTGGTGCAACATCTACTATTATTTTGAATCAGCAATTAGGGCATAGAATTCAAGGCTTTTATACAAAAAATAATTCCTGTTTTTTAATTATTGGAACCCTAGTGCCACATGGCAATACATTGAATATAATGCAGTTTAGCTAAGTTTATCTCCCTATATTTAACTCAGGGCCAACTGCACCCCTGAAAAGGCAAACATAGGGCTCCAAGACCTCATCCCTATACCTCACACCAGT